>NC_092460.1:87549763-88790131 GCF_047495875.1 Pithys albifrons albifrons
TTGGAAGACAGTGTGACAGATGCGCTCCTGGCACCTTTGGGTTTGGGCCAAGCGGATGCCGACGTATGTTAAACCCTTGGCTCTGGGCTGTGCTGTGGTTGGGGCCCTCAGTTTAGGGCTTGTCATGGAAACTCAGCCCCTCTCTCCTTCTCCTGGCAGCATGTGAGTGCCATCTCCGAGGCTCTTACAACACCTTCTGCGATGTGGAGACAGGCCAGTGCCACTGCTTCCCCGGGGTGTACGGGCGGCAGTGCGACCGCTGCCTGCCCGGCTTCTGGGGCTTCCCCAGCTGCCAGCCCTGCCACTGCAACGGCCACGCTGACGACTGCAACCCCTACACTGGGGAGTGCCTGAGCTGCCGGGACCACACCGCGGGACACAACTGCGAGAGGTGTGCCACATGTGTCCTTCCCCTGGCCCCTCTCCTTTCCCACAGCAGCGTGGGCACAGCAGCTGCTCCCCTCTGGTCCTAGTGCTCAGGCTGGTGTGAAGCCATAGGGAAAGCCCCTGGACACTGGGAACCAGAGTACTGCTGGTGATCTTGGAAAACTATGGGAATGGGACCCCCTCCTCCCTGCCTGCAGCCTGCAGCCTTGTGCCTCACAGCAGTGCCTGCCTAAGTGGCTGAAAGCACATTACAGGATGCCAGGGCTTTAGAGAACCATGGCAAGCCTTCTGAGAGGCCTTGCAGTGGCAGGGATGACATCCAGCCTTGGGTCTTCTGCTCTTAACTAGTGTAAGCCAGACAAATTTTCCTCTGTGAACACAACTGCTAGGAGCTGAGTGGCAAGGGAGAGCCATAAGGATATTTCTGCCCTTTGGTTCTTCACAGTAGTGGAAAAACTTAAGCTTAGTTACAGCAAGGCTGCAGTGTGTTTGCCTGCCATCCCCTGTGTACTGTGTACCCTGTTGTGTAGGTGCCAGGCCGGCTACTACGGAGACCCCATCCTGGGATCAGGCGACCACTGCCGCCCCTGCCCTTGCCCTGATGGCCCCGAGAGTGGACGCCAGTTTGCCAATGGCTGTTACCAGGATCCAATCACACTGCAAGTTGTGTGTGTCTGTAGCGTGGGATACATAGGTACTTGGTGGGTGCTTGGAGAGGGGCTGTTTGGGCTGAACCTCTCAGTGAGGAGGGGTATGTTCATATGGGTTGGATGTGACCACAGCACCAGCATCAGTGGGCTGTTCCTGGAGGTGCCAGGGCAGAGAGGCTTGTGTGGGCCTTGCCAGTACCACCCTGAACCTTATCTCTGGCAGTGTGGTGAGACATGACCAGTGGTCAGCACAGGTGGACAAGACAGCAGTGGAACTGAGGGGACAAATGTGCTGGCAGTTGGACTGCAGCGCCATGCCTTGGTGCCATCCATGCTGCACCAAGCTGCCGTGGTCTCACCAAGCACTGCCTCTGTTGCTTTGAGCATGATCCAGTTACTGCCCCCCATTAATGGCCTTTATTGCCTTGCCTCAGCCTTGCTGATTATGGGGCTGTGCACTAGCGAGCCGTGATGGTAATTCCCAAATTCCCACCGTGCCTGTTTGTTCAAAACAGGCAGTCGATGTGATGAATGTGCGTCTGGCTTCTTTGGGAGTCCTGATGAGGTTGGTGGCGCCTGCCAGCCGTGCCAGTGCAACAACAACATCGACACCACTGACCCAGAGTCCTGTGACAAGAGGACCGGAGCGTGCCTGAAGTGTCTGTATCACACGGAGGGTGAAAACTGCCACCTCTGCAAAGAGGGCTACTACAGGAGTGCCCTGCAGCAGGACTGCAGAAGTGAGTGGGGAGATGTGGCTGCAGCCCCTGCACCAAACATGTCAGGAGCAGCACTGGCCACCTAAACGCTTTCACCTGGGAGCATTTGGGGTGGAGAAAAACCTCATTACTTCCAGCTGGAGTTGCCTCTAGTTTCCCTGCAGCTTGGTGTGGCTCGTGGCTGTGAGGGAGGTCCTTTACATTTGACAGAGGGAACAGAAGCAGTATTTGCATGCGCTGAAAGGAGGATTTTGTGGGAAGGGGGGTTTCTCTGTCCTCTTGATACTGGTCTCTCTTTATCTTTTCTCCAGAGATGGGGTGGTGGGGTGAGGCTTTTGTTTGCACTGCGTCCCTGTAGATGTGGCTGTGGCAGGAAGCTGAAGTGGGTGGTGGGGAGGCAAGCTCTCTTCCTGTGGCACCAGGCACAGCAGGACAGGTGGTTCCACTGGATGGGAAAGCACACCATCAGTTACTTCAAACAGATCTGCCACCATAGCTGGCTGACAGGAGCTGGGCAGGCTTTGGCTTTGGTTATGTACAGAGGGAGGAAAGGAGAATGGAATAGCAGGGAGTGCTGGGCTGCTGGATTGAAGGGTTCCTGTAACCTTCTGCGTGCTGGGACAGAAGCTGCAAAAGTAGCCAGTCTGAGACATGAGAAGGGCTCATGGGCAGTGCTGAGTTGTTCAGTGTTGGGTCAGCCCGGCCTGGCCACGGGCACTGGGATGTATCAGCATCTGCCATCAGAGAATGAACTAGATGCGAACTCAGGGCAGACTGGTAGTGAGAGGGCAGGCTGACATCGAAGTGCTGTGCTCTTTTCCTCAGAATGTGTCTGCAACTACCTGGGCACTGTGCGGGAGGACTGTGAGGGCTCGGAGAGCTGCCGGTGTGAGGCGGCCACCGGGCAGTGCCGGTGCCTCCCCAACGTGGTGGGGCAGACCTGCGACCGCTGTGCCCCCCACACATGGAGACTGGCCAGCGGCGCTGGCTGCGAGCAGTGTGACTGTGACCCCGTGCGCTCCCATGGCCCTGCCTGCAACGAGGTGAGGGACTGCGGGCGCGTGCCAGCGACTGGGTTGCCTCTCTGCTGCAGGGACGAGCTGCTGAGGTGCTCTCGTCTCCTGCTCGGTTGTTCTTTTGGCAGTTCACAGGGCAGTGCCAGTGCATGCCAGGTTTTGGAGGCCGAACCTGTCGGGAGTGCCAGGAGCTCTTCTGGGGTGACCCAAGCGTGGAGTGTCGAGGTGAGTCCAACCCTGGTGCTTGCTCCGCCTGTTGCCTTTGGAAATGTCTGTGTAGTCCTGGTGCACTGGGACACTCCTGCCAGCAGCAGCCCACTCAAGCCTTGGAAATGAGGGAGAAAGGCATGCTGGGATCTGCTGAGAGGTTTTGGTGCCTTGGGGGGCAGGATGTGCATCCGGAACCCAGCCCTGGGCTTGCCTGTATTTTTCTGTCTGACCCTTATTTAGAAACAAACATCTGTTTAGAAGCAACTCTTTGTTAAGGGTAAGCTTGCAATGCTGTCAGGTAAGCCAGCGTGGTAAGAAAACATATCACAAGCATTAGAGTTTGAGAATTGGCCTGGAAACCAGTTTGCTTTGTCTTTCAGTTTTATGTAGCTGAAGAGCACTTTCTTCTCTTGTGTCTTCTATGGAGGCTGGGCCTGAATAAATAAGGTACTTTATTTAGTATGAGACTTTCCTTATATTTCAGATGAAAATAAAGGAGCAAGCAGAGATCATGCAGTAGGTTAGCCATAGCTACATGCTGCAAAGCAGAGCCCCATGGAGTTGCTTGTTTAGAAAACTGGATGCTCTTTGTCCTTTCATTATAAACAAGTCTGTTCATTAGCTGGAAAAGAAACTTCAAACATTGTCCAGACCAGAACAAACTTGTATCTCTGATCTGTTCAAATAGAAGCCTTTGCCAGGAGGGTTTGCAATAGATTAACGTATTTTTTCCTGCCAGAAGGAATGTGCTTGCTGTGGTCTTTAATAAATCCCTTACAATAGAGATACCTTAGAGCCCATTATCTTGGCAGATAGGCAGGTCACAGCTACTTGGTTACTGCAGCAGATGAAAGGACTGGGGAATTGTCCCAATTTCTGAGTATGTATTGGGTTTCTTGGGGGGTGAGGCAGCCTTTTTGGGAGTCTGTGTGTGTTCCGACATGGTGAGGAGCATGCTGACCCTGCTGGCTCCAGGGCAGGGATTGTCTCTTTGTATCAGTTGTCTCCATCAGGGTTTATTGATGGAGTCCATCTGCATACCTTATCAGCAGGATTTTGTAGCATACCAGCGTTTATGGGCTCTTCTGGAGTTTCTGCTGCCTTTCAAACATGTAAAAACCTGCTTTTTAATATTTCTGAAGTAAAGAGAGAATATATTCTTCAGAGCCTGTTTTTACCAAGCAAGTTCTACACTCTCCTAGGCCATCATACCTTCTGCTTCCAGGTGATACAGGAGACTCACTTGGGTGGAAATGCAGATTTTTCTTCATGATTACATCCAATAGGAGGTCTTTGAGGCTGGTGGGGAGAGCCAGTGCCCAGGGCTGAGCCATGGCAGCCTGCAGTATGATGCTGTGGACAGAATCCAGGCGTGTGCTCGCTCATGGAATGCATCCAGCTGTGTGGTGCTGCCGAGTCTCCCTGGCATGGGGGAGTCAGTGCCTCCTGCCCATCTCCTGTCCTTCCTTGGCAAGGACGCAATCAACTTGTGAGCCCTCACTTAGCCCCAGGGAGCGGGTGGTGATTTGCAGGCTGGCAGACGTGCAGCTGCTGCGGGGGCAGGTAGCAGTTCTCAGTGGTAGGCAGTTTGCAAGCGGATTGGAAAACTGCTGTTTAAGGAGTTGCAGACCAGTGTCCTTGGAAAATAGCTGAAATCTGGCCTGTGGGCTGGAACTGAGATGAGGTTTTGTCACAAAATGTCAGCTCCAGTTGCAGGGGGACACATGGGCTCCTGGGCCATGCGTTTGTCACCTGTCCTTAGTGGTAATCTTGTGCTGTCCCAAGTGACGTTTTGTGCTGCATTCAGGAAGAAAATGGAAACCAATCTGGATGGGGAACAGCAAGACCTCTGAACCATGTGAATGTGAACAGACAGTCTTCAGTGCGTGCACTGAGCTGATGCAGAGGTGTGGACATCAGTCCTAACAACTTCAGGGTGGGATCCTCCACTGTCTAGGGCAGGTGACTTCTTCTCAAGGTTGGAAATCACAGGGTGAATCAGTTACTCCAGGGATAGTGATGTGTGATCTGTTCACTGGAGCTCTTCAGATGGTCAGCATCAAGAGACCAGAAGCTCCTGATGAGAAGCGGGGAGTGTACTGCTCACGTTGCTGTGACACCCTTTACAATAAATACTAAAACCAAGTGCCTGCAAGTAAGATGTGGACACAGCTATGTGGGGATGTGCAAAGTGGCCCCTCTAGGACAGGCCAGGGGCTGCAGCTCCCTGTGGGTTCACAGGCGCTTGCAGCAGCAGCAAGTTATGAATGTGGCCCAAGGGTCCAGTATGGTGCACTGGAAAGAAGGTTCTAGGGCACACTTCTCTGCCATCCCCTTCGATGGCAGTAACCATTGCGTGCTGCTCCTGTGATTTGTTTTCTAGAAACCTTGATAAGATCAGAGCTGATGAAGCCAGGGGAGGCAGGTTTTTGCACTTGGTCTGGGTGGTTTGATTTGCAATCTGCGCTTCCTGCTGTAAAGAGAAGGCATCATCCGATGGCTCCTCTTTGCATGTCCACACTGGGACCAGACCACTGGGGCAAGCTGAGGTGGGTGCCTGTGTTTGGGCAGCATTTCGACCCCTTGGCACTGAGTGGGGTCTCAGCACCCACAGATGATCACTGAGGATTATACATCCACAGAGAGCCTGTAGGGCTGGATCTGCAGAGACTGCTTACTCCCTGTGCTTTTCTCACTGAATTTGGCATAGTGCCTGAAACAAGCACAGCAGAGGTGTAGAGGGTGGGGAAAAGCCCAGCATGTGTCTGTCAGCTGTGTGCAGGCCCCTGTGAGGATTCCAGTGAGCAGGAGCTGTGTTGTGAGCAGTGCCTGTGCAGGACTCTTCTGGCCATTGCTCCACCCATGAGCTGTGCTGATGAATGTGCATGTGTGTGTAGAAATCCTTGCTAAGGTAGTAAATAATAGGATTACAGAGTTCATGAAACTCAAGTCTCCCAGGCATTCTGCTGGAGCTTTTCCAAAGCCTGGCAACCGAAGTACAAGACTCTACAGAACTCGGCATGCTGAGCTCTACTGACTTCAGCCCATAAAGCACGTTTCTAGTAGGAGGCTCCAGCCTCCCAGGAAGCCTCTGATATACAGTGTGGCTGCAGATGCAGCTCCAACAATGCCCTTGCACAGTAGGTGCTATAAGTTTGTTTCATATAATATAAATGAGATGACAATTTTACTGTCATTACTGTTTTTATAAATTGAAAAACAGAACAGAGTGCAGTTATTATGAGGTGGTACTGTGTGAGACTGGAAATCAGGTGGTGTTGCTATAGCCCCTTCACAAGAAGCATACCTGTGTTAATATTTTTGTGTTGGACATGAGTTTCAAGCCCTATTGTAAAACCACAGAATTGAACTAAGATGAAAAAAACACATGTATTTATCAAATACACACTGCAGACATTTGCAGAATGTTGTTTTGTCTCAGTTTTTAGTTGTTGTTATGTAGCTGGTGCTGAAACATCTGTTCACTGAAAATGACCCCATTGCCATTTAAGAATAAGCTTTGTCGTCTTGATTTAACACTTGGCTCTTAATATATTAACATAGGCTGCTTTTGTAGGAGGTGTTTATAGTGTTGAGAGAAGACTAGCAGATGTTTCTTCTCCTTCTGTGATAATTGTCTAAAAGAAGTCAGAGAAATTCTACATGAAAGAAAATACAATTTTCACTTTGAGTTTCATAATTTCAATTGACCTGTGGTCATAAAATGCTGTAATGTACATTGTTTCCAGAAAACTGCCCTTTTGGTAAGGTCTTCTAGCATATTAATGTGCAGCACAACTCTGGTAGTTCTAAGCTGGGATCTTATCTTAACATTCTTACTGAAAATTGTAACACTGAGGAGTTAGAACTGTGCTTAAAGGGTAATTTGAATCAATAGCTGATTATTTAGGAGAAATTTGCTAGCTCTGCAAAATTTTCAACCTTACAAATTGCTGAATGGTTTTCATATTGTAGTGCCTCACTACCACTGGGAAATGATGCCAGGAAATCATGTTTGAACAAAACCTTTGTGTTTTTTCTGTGGAGGAGTTAAACACTTGATGCTTGCTGTCCTCAGTCTCAAGCAGTAAAGAAAATATTTCTACAGAAATTATTTCTGTTTTGTGTAGGATGATGTGGAACACTTGGTTCTTCCTAGCATCCTACAGTAAGGAATTTAATATTGAGACTGGTCTTCACACAGCCCAGTCAGTATCCATTATATCATCTCTGCTGTACTATCAGCTGCTCTGACACACATTAGTCTAAATTAAGTGATGTGCAAATATGCCACATATTCAATTATAGTAGTTTAAATGGCAGTGAGTGCTGAATATTCAAAATCAGAGGGAAAGGTAGCAAAGCTGTCAGAGGTGGTGAAAGATAAAGCAATGAATAGATGCTTGTGAGCTTAAAGCAAACCTCTCAAGCTAGTCGCTTCTTCTGGATTTTCCCCTACAGTGCTGCATTCAATATACATGTACAGGTGTTACTTTCATCTTTAGGATCAGGAAAAAAGAGCAGGAGAATTGCATTGATCAAGGTGATATAAAAATCACATTTGTGAATAGACAGAGCTACAGCCTTTTATACTCACAATCAGATAATCAGCAGGTCCTTACTGGAGAAATTGGCTAAAAATTTTCATGTCAAAAATGTGATTTCACTAAAGTTGGAATATGCCATAGAAGAATCTCCTATGTAAAACTCTCAATATGTCCAGTTCCAAAATGACATTTCAAAACAGAAACCTATTGTTTAACTTGGTAAATCCTCCTTTGAAAACCCTGAAATTTTTGGCCAATGCTTTCAAAATGCTTTCCTCCACTGTGTTTTCCATGGGAGGTACTGCAGTGGCCTTCTCTGCTTACCCAGGGACAGCTTTGAACCCTGTCTAACAATGATCTTCAAAGCAACCCTGTCTTTATTAAATTGCAGCCCTTCACCTTGGTTTTGGTCAAGGCATCTAAGTATATTGTACTCTCAACATCTGTGTGGTTTTGCAGTGCAAAACAGGCTACTTTTCCCAATTCCTCATCACATAAGCATAGACAAGACATTTAAAAGGAATCTATAGGACTGTCTTTCCCTATTTCACATACACTATGTTAAGTGGAGTATAAAGCCATCAGTAGCTACTGAGGAATATTGGGAACATTTCTGCATCCCTGAATGTGCCTGTGTATTTCCTGTTCATGAAAAAAAAACCAGATTAACAAGGTATATGCTAGCATTAGGTGGTGTAGCTACTCAGGTGTTATATCAGACTTAGGAGCATTAGAGCCAAAATCTCCTGAACCAAGCAATGCTTTAAACACTCTGAGTTACCCATTTGGGTACATCAGAAGCAAAACTGCCATAACAGAGAGCATTTTTAGCACTGGACTGTATAGGAGTTGATTCCGTGGTGGCCACAGGAATAGCTGGACATGATCAAGAACTCCACTGGGGCAAGAAGTGATAATGGGGTACTCTGGTCAAACACTGTACTGGACATGTACTGGATTCTTCTGACATGGTGTTCACTCTGTTTCTAGCAGGTGATAGGATTCAGGACAGCTCTTGTGTTCGCATCCCAGTTCATTGGCAGTGATAATCAAATGTCACAGCAATCCTTTTGGGGGATGTGCACCTTTTGGGGGATGAGTGATAGATGTGTAACTCAGTTATTCTTCCATGAATTATTTGCCAATCCTGTCCACCTTGGAGGCTCTCCTTTCCTTTTGCATGAAACTTTTGCCACTGTCACTGGACTTTTGTCCCTTTCAGGCGAAGGGGTTTTTTTAGCACTTTGGGACCAAACCGTGCTCTGCAATGTCACAGAAACTGAAAGCAGCAGGTTCTTGGCAGGCAGGCATTGCCTGAGGCAGGGGAGAAACCTGTGCACTGAGCTGTTTACCTGGTGGCCAGCAGGGTTCAAGGGGCTCCTCGCCACCTACAGGCTTTATATGATCTTGGCCTGTGCTTACTTTCCTTCTCTTGAGAACTGGCCACAGCTGAAGTCAGTGGAGGGTTTGATCCTCACCATGGTTTTCAGAGAAGATAATCTTATCACTGGCCTTGGACATGATCTTTGCTGGGGTAAAATAGCCTGGTGATGGTGTCCAGTCACAGGGTATGGGACTCATCCATGAGAGGTGTTAAGAGATGGTCAGGGTTTGAAAGCTGGTGTGACACTGTGCATGTGATACCGTGATTGCCCCCCAAACCGGACTCCGAGCCATGTTAGTGTAGGGTAAGATAAAAAATAAAGGTCTTCATCCCATCTCCTCTTCCTTGGGCACACAAAGGTCTCTTGGAGCTCTTCCTGTTCTGACTTCTGGGTCACTCTGACCCATGTTTATGTCTTGTTCTGTAGGCCATTCTGATAGTTATCCAATCTTGTACCTTGAAAAAGAGACTAAGCAACTAAGAGAATTTGAGCTACTGATAAATGCTAAGGGTTAGGATGTATAAACAATGAACTTAGGCTGTCAGAATATTAGCACATTACATCTACATTTGCTACAGTTACTGTGTTCCTAAAATCTACAAAATGTGAAAATCAAAAATCAACCTTTGGCATCAATGGTTGGTGACCTGGGAGGATCATGAAGAAAAAGAACAAGTGTGAAACTAGCACTTTTGAAAGCCCTTTTATGTATGTTGGCTTCACAGTTCTGAGGTGATTCAGAGCCAGCACTGCCTGCTTCTGGACTTGCTAGAGCATCCTAAAATGGAGAAACAACCCACAGTACTGTTTCTAGCTGCCTTGTACAATTTTCTCTTGGATCCTGCAAAGCTCAGTTTAGGAGTTTTGTAGGACTGTAAATGTGATGATTCTTTCAAGTGTTGTGTTGCATTTAGAATAAATTACTTCTTTGCTCTTTATCATCTCCCAACAGGCAGCTGCAGAGTTTGGGTTTTCACTTTGCAATCAAGTCAGTACCTAAATTCTTTTCTCCCCTTCCCCAGCATTTTATTTTCTAGCTTCGGAGGTTCTGGTGTCACATTACCACATAAATGCTACTTAAAGCCATGTCATCTGCTTTTTCTGAACATGTAGGTATTCAGGAATAGAATTACCAACATGGGATTGTTTTTTGGTTGGTTTTTTTTTTCACTTTAAGCTTTTTAAATCTGTGAGTAAATATAGTGATCTGATTTGCCAGAAGCAAGTATTCATGTAACTTGATCAGACCTCGGGATCTTTGAGAAAAACCACATGCCATTTAGCCTCCTTCTATACAGAGGAATTTGGACAATTCATCATTATACTCTGGGCCTTATTAGTTGACAGAAGGGTTAACTGACCTTCAAACAGGAACTCAACGCTTTGCCTGCAGGGAACATATTCTGTGGTGAGTTGACTACTTAAGCACTTTCAATGTAAAGTAAAAACAATCTCTTGTGTCAGGATATAATTCAAAGAACAAAGAACCGTTTTACTCAATTGTCCAAGCAGCAGAAGTTATTTTTGTCTCTTGCCTATCATACTCACATTGTACAAGAAAGTCGTTTTGTTGAGGAGCGATTTGTGCTGCTGAGGCTCTTTGTGTGATTTTTGAACTGAAGACCACCGCTGTGTTCTGGCATTGAAGCAAACAATGCACAATCTTGGAAACGGCTTTGTGTTTTGCCCTTTTTTCAAGGGGGCATGTGCTTGGGGTGTGTGAATCAATTTATGGGTCTTTTTGAGCAATTTAACGTCCTTCAAGGATGCCTGGTAAATGGATGTGTAAGTGAAGGCTTTTATCAAGTATCACAGTCTTTTTCCTGTTTAAAGAACGTGTGCTTGACCTGCTTCGGTTGTACTCTGCCATGATGGTAGTTGGATAACATGCATATTTTCAAAGCCTCTCTTTTTGTTGTTTGCTGCCATCTCTGCATTGAAAGCTTTGCTTGGTGGTGGTGCCCTCTGCTGCTGCGGCCTCCTGTGTAATTAAGGAGGAGGAGAGTTCAGGTGGCAGCCCTGCTGCATGGAAACACTTCTACTGATAGGATTATTGTGTACAGAGCTAATCTGTGCTTTTAGGAATGACACTACATCAGTAAGTTATGTCTCCATGGTGGGTTAGTGACAAAGAAGTGCATTTCAGGAAGGTGTGAGTGCTCTTAAGTGTACAATAATTAAAAAAACAACAAAAAAAATTGTGCATGTACTCATCCTCATTCCCACTTGAGGGTAACAGCTCTTGATTGTTAGAACCTCAGAGAGGGCTGCCCATGACCACATTCTTTGTTCTATTATACTTTTCACTGCCAGATTTTTCCTCATTTTCTGTATACCCAAAATGTCAGCCCAGGGCCAGGTTCCTAGATGTGTGCTGCGAATTTTTCCCACCATCTGTGGCAGGAGCATGTCCTGAGCCAGTCCCTGTACCTCTGCACAGAAGATCTCTCAAGGGCTGTTATTCCATGGATTTGTCCTGTTCTTCTTTGAAGCCACCTCAGCTTTTACCACCCACAGTGTCTTGTGAAATAAAGCTCCACTACTTTATTGAGTGCCATGTAATCAACTGTCTTCTTTTAGTGTGCTGTTTGCAGGAGGTGCAGGGGAAGGTGGTTGGGTTTTGATCTGCTTGGTTCCTCAGTTTACCCTTACATCTATGATGGAAAATAAGTAAATGGTTTTTCCTAGTTCACTTTTCCCATTTCACTCATGTTTTGCTCATAGACCCTCTGCTACGTGCTTGTCTGTCATTTGTTTTCATGTCTGCAGAGTCCTGCTCTATTCACTCTTCGTTGTAGGAGTGAAAGTGGGATCTTTGTCTTTAGTTGCTATCCAGTTGACATCCAAACGTTGTAAGAAGTGGTGTCCATCCTTGCTCAATTATTGTTCCTGTTTCTGGGATGTCCAAATCCTGGTCTCCCCTAGGGTTCCTTCCCTGTCTCTCTCCCCTTTCACACTGAAACCTGCTCCCCTGTACCCAAGTGGTACATCCATATTTAGCTTTTTGTAATCCAGACACTGACCACTTCTGCACTCATTTCACCACTTTATTTATAAGCGATTTTTTTCTACCCTGCCAACATCATCACTGTCATTTCCTCTCCAGAGCCTTCACACATAGCTTTTTCTCCTTCCAGCATGTGACTGCAACCCTCATGGCATCCAGACCCCGCAGTGTGACCGTGCCACCGGGCAGTGCATCTGCAACGAAGGGGTGGAAGGGCCGCGCTGCGACAAGTGCTCCCGGGGCTACTCAGGCTTTTTCCCCAACTGCGTGCCGTGCCACCAGTGCTTCGCCCTCTGGGATGTGATCATCAGCGAGCTGGCTAATAGGACCCAGCAGTTCCTGGACAGAGCTAATACCCTCAAAATCACTGGAGTCACTGGCCCATACCAGCAGACGCTCAGTACGCTGGAGGAGAAGCTCAGTGAAATTAAAACCATCGTTACTCAAAATCCAGCAGCCGAGCCCTTGAAGAACATTGAGAATCTCTTTGAAGAAGCAGAGTGAGTACAGTTGCAATTACATGGATAAGTCTAGCGTGGGAAGGAGCAGGAGTTGCAGCAAGGTGGAATTTACTGTAGTGACTGATGTCCCCATGCTGGGCTGAGGACACTGCAGCTCTGCTCCTCTGGCTGGGTGAGGTACGCTATCCTAGTGTGTCCTGGTGCCCGTGGAGCTCCTGGCTGTGCCCAGCGCTGGCAGTGAGCACCCATGGCACCGCAGGAACCCAGAAACCTGGCCGGGGCAGGCAGGAGCAGTGCAGCTGCCACGTGCTGTGCTGGGGTTGTCCTGCTCACACTGCTCACCAGGCAGCTAATTACCAGGGAGCCACTCATATGCTGCCCCGGGGCAAAGGATAAACACTGCTATTATGTGAGAGAATGAAGAGAGGGAGAGATTAAATTCCTGGATTTCCGTGTGTAACTGATGAGTTGGAAACTTGGGCTCCTTTCCGCACTCTGAGCATGTGTAGTGGGAAGCATCAGCTTTTTAACAAGGATTGTTTCCATTTTTCTCAGGGTAGGAGCCCTGTATTTTGTTTTAGGGCTAAGCATACAAACGATGGTTGTCTGTGCTTTTGGAGATGGGTCAGTCTAACATTAAGTAGGATTACAGATGCTTTCTAGCCCTGGCTACAACTGCTCCAACTTGCTTTTGCATTGTAAAGGGAACTGCACAAAGCAAAGCAGTGAGGATTAAAATACAAATGTCTCAATTAGGGATAGCTTGTGCCTTGCAGCTTCCTCCCAGCTGGAGGGCTGGGGGTTGCTGCTGATTTTGGGCTCTCTGTTGTACTGAGGGAGGTCAGCAGCTGAGGAGCTGTTTTTCCCTAACATACATGTATGTGCATCTGTTCTTGTTCCTCTCTGACTGTATAGAAAATTACTGCACTTAGGAGGAGTCCTGGAAAACAACAGGCTCTTGGGCTTTTGAGAGTGCTGTAAATTGATCTTAGAGCTTAAGTGCTGCTTGATGCTTTCAGAATGAGGAAATGCTGGGTTTGGTGGGATCACCATGATTGGGAATAGCTTCCTATGCCCACTTCTGTTCTGCAGCAGCCTTGCCATGTAATATTCACTTGCTTTTCCTTTTAGGGTTATCCCTCTAGCTAAAGCCTGCTCTGTGGAGTGAGGCCATGCTGACTGCTCAGGGCAGGAGGTTTTCCTTCATAGCCGTAGAGAAACGTCTGGTGAGGGGGGATCTTTACAGACAAGTTAAAAGAATCCATTGTGTTAAGACTAAGGCTCCCCCCTAGCCCTCGCCTGCTTCCCAAAGTTCAAATCTGTTCCATGAGCTCGTAGTAATCAAAACTGCATTTGTAGCTGTGTGGGATGGGAAGCAAATTATGTATGGATCATAGTAGTCAACTCTGACCTATGCAGTTGCCATGATACAAGAGCATTACACCAGTCCTCTGGAATCTTGCCTCCAGTTAATCTTACACAAAGCAGCTGTTTTCTGAGCAATTTGGTGCTTTGAGTTTATAAATGTGCTGTAGATTAAAAAGTGGTTTTGTGTGATAAAGGAAACAAAGCAGTATTCTAGGTAGGCATGTTGTTACAAATCACTTAGAGCTGCAGTGAGGGAGTACAGGTCGTGCCGTGGGAAAAGGTGGGTACAGCTTTAGCCACCACTCTTCAGTGAAGCATCGAGGCTGACAGCCCTTCCTCCTCTGAGTCCTGTGCCTCTGTTTCACAGAAAGCTGACAGCAGATGTTACAGTTAAGATAGCTGACATAGAGGAAAACCTGTCAGCCTTAGCAGCGAAGAGCAATAGCACAGACACTGACCTGAGCGCGCTGGAGACAGATGCCAAGAGCCTGGACCGCGTGGTGAAGGAACTTGCAGAACAGCTAGAGTTCATCAAGATCTCTGATGTTCGTGGTGAGTGTCACAGGGAGGGCGAGAAAGCAGTGGGGTGGCCAAAGATTTAATTAGGGCATGGTTTTAAATACCAGGTTAATCTTCTAACTTGTAATAAAACGCAGTTCCTAGGAGGGCAGCTTCTCTCTGTGCATTAGCAGAGTTGCTGATGCAGCACGAATTTTTGCCCCCTCACCCTGTCTCTCTCCCTCTGCACACTGCAAAGCTGCCTCAAATTCTTGGGGCACAAAATTATCTTAAAGTATCTTGCTTAACACATTGTAGATGAGACACAACAGCAGAAAGTGCACCACAGATTCCAAGATATGCCTGGACATCTCCCTTGCTCTCCCTGCTCTGTTCAATGTTTCTGGTTGAAAAAGATGGGTCTTTGTGATTAAGAGCACACTGTAAAGAGACCAGTTCTTCTGAGCCACCCAAGCCTTGCATGCCCATTGACACACTGAAATGTGCCAAGACTGAAAATTTGCTGGAAAAAGAGTGTTATTATTTGAAAATGAATTAATTAATTTCATTTTTTTTAAAAATCTGACTTCAAAGAAATAATTTTTTAATTTTTCTTTTAAATTTCCTGGTTTGCAGAAAGTCTGAAATTTTTTTACAGAGAGCATGGGATATTGCAGAGTGAGGCAAGTGGGATGTAGAACAGGGGAGTCCCTGACTTTTGACATTCTGCAAAGTAAAGCTGCCCTGAGGTGTCACCCCCACAGGGTCCCTCACACACACTCAAGGCCTCTCCAGGAGCTGACCCAGACTATCAGTTCTGCAAGTCAGCATCTTTCATCAAGCAGTTGTTTGTTGGGAAAGCTCTGACCAGTTTCCAAGCAGTGACTCCATACACCAGACATCCCAGGGCAGGCAATAAGAATTAATGGGGTATGTGAATCCTTAGAAAACACTGTTCCCCTAAAAAACCTGAAGGGATCTCCTGGACCTCTTTTTGCCCTTAGGGCAAGCAGAATTCAGTCACTAGTGTCAGAGAAAGGCTTGACTTCCAAGTCCAGCTTAATACACTGTCCACCAGCAAAAAAAGCAACCTTTTTTTCTACAACAGGCCAAATTTTCTAAACCTTGCAATGACACTGAAAACAGCTGCGAAGACCAGCATCTCTTTTAATGTGATGTCAGGTATCACTAACCCTGATGTGTCATCTGCTAACATCTATAATAGATGCTATTTTGGGCTACTGAGCAGATTTCTCATCAGCTCCATTTGATTTCTACAGGAGCTTTGGATAGTATCACCAAGTATTACCAGATGTCTCTGGAGGCAGAGGAGAGGGTCAATGCCTCCACTGTTCATCCCGACAGCGCCGTGGAGCTGTCAGCACAAACGCGGCAGGAAGTGGAAGACTTAATCAATGAGAAGGAGGCCCAGTTCAAGGCCAAACAAGAGGAGCAGTCGCGCCTCCTGGATGAACTCGCAGGCAAGCTGCAGAGCCTGGATCTCTCTGAGGTGGCTGAGAAGGTACACAGCTTAAAATCGCTGGGATAAAATTCTGCAGCAAAAATAAAAGCGGGTTTGTGAAGAAGCGAGAGGTGGGGAACTGTAGGGCGTGACAGCACAGTTTGTTCATGAAAAATGCACATTGCTTGGTTGATGGGGTATTTTGTGGGCTAGAACTGGGCTCTTTAATTGGTGAGCTCTGTGACCTGCTGGCTTTCAAGCACCAGCCTCTCTTGTCGGCCTCCCTCCTACCCTTCCCAGCCCTAGTCTTTGCATCACCCCTGCCCTAACCCAATGTGCTGTGCCGTGGACAGAGTTCCCATATGCAGAAAACTCTAGCAAATCAGCCAGGCTGAGAGCCATCTGATGGGCTCTTAAGCCCATCCTGAGTTCAGTGCTTGCTTTCTCTTGGTTTCCCTCTTCCTTTCTGCAGCTCTGTAGGGAACATGCTGTGCCTGTACAGTGCCCAGCCAGGGAGCATTCCTGCTTGCACTGACTCCTGTGAATGCCCATCTCAGCACCACCACGGGCTTATCCTCGTGCTTGAGACAAAGCAGAACTTACAGGGAGCTGCAGTCAAAAGGGCACTTTCTCTCTTGAAGCTGCCTACTCGTCTGTAAATATGATCAAGGGTGTCTTTTTCTTGGGAGAGGCTGGGTGTTCCCTCAGCTTCACTTTGAAATTGGCCAGCTGTGTTCAGAGAACAATCCTTGAAGAATCCTGGGAGAAGGCAGGCTTTAGGGCTCATTAATTGCCCGGGGCAGGCCAGGCCTCTTCACACTCTGAATTGTCCCCCTCCTTTACAACTCCCACTCCCCCAGCCCTCTTATTTTTCTCTCTAGAGGCAAGAAAGAGGCATCTATTTGTTTAGCTTCCCTTCCCCTACATTCCTGCATGACTGTTCTTGAAGACTGAAAATCTTGGGCAGATGTTTATCAAGGCAGTAAACACTGAGTTGCTTGGAGGTGTAATTGTGAGACACACACAGACACGAAAAAAAATGTTTCTGCTTTCTAGCTACTACTGGGTTGCATGCCAAACAGGTAAGAGGGACTCATTTACACTTCACAGGAGACAGCTGCAGTTAACTTGGCACAGCCCTTAGGTTTTCCCAGGGAGGTTTTTTGGCTCCAAAAGCTCAGTTAGTGACTTATCATTTGGCAAAAAGGGGGTAGGGGCTTGAAAACGGAAAAGAACACCACAAGACTGGGGAATTTTTTAATTTTGCCTTCTCTGTTATTTCATTGCCAAACAACTGACCAAGTAGAGGATAATTCTCAGTACAATGTTGCCGATAGAAACAGTTTTGTTTTTAAAAAAAAAAACATTTCTAAAAGTTTCTGGTAGAGCAATGTCCTGCTCTAGCACCCACACAGTTCAGCAACAGAGATCAGGCTGTGACTGCATCCCTTCTCCCATGTGTCCCTGCAGACTTGTGGCACTGCTCCGGGGGCCTCCTGTGCCGAGTCCGAGTGCGGCGGCCTGAGCTGTCGGACGGAGGAAGGGAAGAAGTGGTGTGGAGGCCCCGGCTGCGAGGGGCTGGTCACTGTGGCACACAACGCCTGGCAGAAAGCCATGGACTTTGACAGAGACATCCTCAGTGCATTAGCAGAAGTTGAGCAACTCTCCAGAATGGTAATACACCAAATCAATTGTTAGATATTAAAAAAAAAATCTTTCAGTTGTAACTCAAGTTTAGACACTAATTGACAAAGTATGTGCTGGCTCACTCCAGAATACTTTGAGTTGCGTAACTTTGTGCTTGTGAAAATCCTCAGCAAGGGAGCTTGCTAAAGAGAAGCCTTGTGGATAACTAAACATCAGCCTGAGTTGTTTAAACTAGCACTGGTGGTACGGATCAGAGCCAGCTTCTAAGTGTTCTGTGACTTTTATGAGAAAAAGCATTCTTTGTTACTATTACCTCTGACTCTGGTGGAATTGTTTTTAAACAGGCCTTAAAGCATAAGAAGATACACACTGAAGTCTTCCATTTTCTTCTCTTCAGGTCTCTGAGGCGAAACAGAGAGCTGATGAAGCAAAACAAAATGCACAGGCAGTTTTGCTCAAAACCAATGCTACAAAAGAACAAGTGGACAGAAGCAATGAAGATCTCAGAAATCTTATTAAGCAAATAAGAGACTTCCTAATGCGTAAAAACCTTACATTTTAATTATATTTTGATTTTGGGCTTGTGAAAACTATTTTTAGATCCATATCATCCTCCCCAGGTGAATGCAATAGTTGTGTCATTGTTCCCCCCCACTCCAGATTAGCGTCTGTGATGAAGTCTTGAAAAATGAGAAAACCAAGACAACAGGAAAGTGAGAGCAAATTGACATGTTCTTGTGTGCATTTCAGCTGAGGCTGTTGTACTTCTGTAGTTAGCCAAGTATGATTCTGGCTAGAAAGACAAAGGGGAAGAAAGTCAGAAACTGAGTTTATCTCTCTGTAAGAAAGCACATAAAGGTTAAATGAGAGCCTTGTTTGCTAGCAAGCAGCAGCATGGCATGCCCATTCTTTCCCTGTTTGCACAGGGCTGAGTATGCTGTTAGCACAAATACATTTATGTGCAGCTGTTGGCTTTGTTTCCTTGGGCTCACGTCCCCCCCAGTGAGGTGCAGCTAAGCACCAAAATCTTCAAATGGCTTTCAAGAGAGCTGGGCCAGCAGGGCCTCCACACCTGCTGGGCGTCTCCTGAGGGGGAATTTTCACCCTAAGGAAGCAGTTTTAGCACCTTGATTTTCTGTAAGTCTGGGGGTGGAAGTTTTCCTGTGTTTCCTTCTTTAGGAAGCAGCTGGACAAGAACTTGAGTACTGAGACTTGACAGAGGAAAGCTGTTACTCCTGTTACTGACATCATTGTCGTTTGTGTCCATTTACTAGAAGACAGCGCTGACCTGGATAGCATCGAGGCAGTAGCTAATGAAGTGCTGAACATGGAGATGCCAAGCACTCCCCAGCAGCTGCAAGCCCTGACAGAAGATATTCGTGAGCGTGTGGAAAGCCTTTCTGATGTTGAGGTCATTCTGCAGCAGAGTGCTGGAGACATTGCCAGAGCAGAAATGCTGCTGGAGGAAGCCAAAAAAGCAAGGTGTGCAGCCTTATTTCATCTCATTGTGTCAGAAAATGCAGTTTAACTTTCCTTCATGTAGATTCTCATTCCTTCACAGTGCATGTTTTTTTTCCCTTTCCAAAGTAAAAGCATTTTTAACATTAACAGTCTTGCTCCACAGCAAAGGTGCAACAGATGTAAAAGTCACTGCAGACATGGTAAAAGCAGCACTGGAAGAAGCTGAAAAAGCTCAAAATGCAGCTGAAAAAGCCATCAAACAAGCTGATGAAGATATTAAAGGAACTCAAGACCTGCTGACCTCAGTGAGTTCTTTAATGAGTATTTCTTATGATACTGAAACAGCACCAAGTCTGATACTTAAAAACTGATGTAAGCCTGCCTAGGGAAGGCTCTTGGCTACTGCAAAGACTGCACTTAAAATGGCTCTAAACCATTCCTGCCTTCACATCAACTTTTGAGCGAGTACGACAGATGCTAGGGGACTATTGGCTCACAAAAAACCTCAACAACAACAAACCACAAAAAACCCAAACCAAACAAAACCCAACCAAAAGGCTTTTCTCACCATCCAAGTTAAATAAGCAGGACTGTAGGCCTCTAACATAGCAGGTCTGCCAAGGCAAGCCACACTGCTCGTGTATTGGTGTAGCCATGCTCAGTGTCATCCACCACTGCAGCCCCAGATTAAAATCAACAAATGCTGGATTGAAGTGGCAAGTTCTGTAATCTTTTCAGATAAAGTGTTTTCAAATTTCATCTCAAAGCCCTCAAGAGACCATAGTGGTCTCTATAGCCATGAAGCCTGGCCAGTTTAGAAGCTTCGCAAGTCCATTATCATATGCTGGAGTCAAATGTGTGAAGTTTTGTCAGCAGATTAGGCAACTCTTGTGTGTATAATGCAATCAAAACTTTTTAATCATGCTCATTAATCTTTTGCAGCCCCATATGCACTGTTCTCAAGCAGTGAGCTTTTTCACCCTAACTGCAATTGGCCAGTTTTAGCAAAACTAAAACACTGGTTTTTAAATCAGATCTATGGACATGAACTAATTAGTTGAACAGAAATTTTGTATTCTATCCAATGTCTTTTGAAGTGTAATTCTCATCCTTCTTTCTGTTAGATTGCATCTGAAAATGCAGCATCTGCAGAAACACTGAACAATGCTACCTTACGTCTGTTTGCACTAGAGAAGAGCGTTGAAGACCTTAAGCAAAAGGCTGCTACAAATTCAGGGAACGTGGACCACCTAGAAGACAAAATTATTACTGCTAAACAAAATGCTGAAGAAGCTAAAGAGGTGAGAGCTCAGGAAAGATGCTAAGGAAAAGCCAACAAAACTCCCACCCCAGGTTTGGCTAAAGGGGAACATCAGGGAATACATGTGCTCCATCACATTGACTGGTCAGGTACTGGGTGTAAAAAAAATCCCAGCATTATGCACTTACCAAAGATAGCTGCTTTTTACTGTGGCACCAGATACAGAGAGAAGTATTGGGAAGTTTTCAGGTTCCAAAATAGCTGCAGGAAACCTGTCACACTGTCAGCCCTTTATAGATATGTTTCTGTTCCTCAGCTTAACTATCTGCCACAGGAGAACTAGCAGTACTTTTTTTCACTTGTATAGAGTAGTTATGGTTCTATGACAATTACAGGTGCAGGACAAATAACCTGGAATGTGGTATATATGGAATCGAGCAACAAGAAAAATCATTACCTTAATATAAAACTAAAGTAATTTTTAAATGTCAGAGATGTAAGGTTTTTTCTGCAACCATACGGCATTGCTCCCAATGTCTGCTGAACATCTTTGTAATAGCAAAAGAATGCTCATTAACAAAACAATTGACTAATCTGTCAAAGGAAGTTTCATTGCTTCCATCTCTTGTCTGTAGTTAGCCCACCAGTCTCCAAAGAAGCAGAGCTGTATTATCCATCAAATCAACAATATCCAAACACTAAGTAGTATTTCAGATGCTGTCAAGTAAACACAAGATACCTCCAGTACTGCTGCAGTTTAACATGCTTAATGATTCAGTTGGGTTATAGGGCTTCTCAGTCCCCCAGAGAAAAGCAAGAGCTGAGAAACCAACCTTGTGACTTCTCCAGCAATTTCACCTCCACAAACTAGGCAGCTGTTCCCATTACTGAAAGGGTAACAGGAGTATTCCTCCCCAGTTGCAAGCATTCAACCAGAAGCAGTGCCAGTTCCTTACCATGCTGAGCTTTCCAGGCCATGGCTTCCATTAGTTACAGAACTGTGTAACTGAATCCCAGAAATCCTTGCCAAGTGATAGTGTTGGTGCTGTAAAACAGACACCGATCTGCAAAAGAGCAATTGATGAGTCTTCACTCCAGCTCTTAAAGTCTTAAATAGTAAGTAGAAAATACCCCGACACTGTTTCTGCTTTTGTTAACTGAGCTAACAGTGTAGTCTCTCCTTGCACCCGGACTAGTAAGGATAGAGAGGAGATGCCGCTCCCGCAGTCCTGGCTTTCGCATGAGCTCCATCCTGTGGTTGAATTTGGAACAGGTCCTCAACTCCGAGCTGAGCGGCAAGTACAGAACCGTGGAAGAACTCATTGCCAAGAAGACGGAGGAGACGGCCGACGCCAGGAGGAAAGCCGGCATGTTGCAGGATGAAGCTAAAGCCCTGCTGGCTCAAGCAAACAGCAAACTCCAGCTGCTTAAAGGTAAGGCTGTTCTGACGGGGTAAGTTGGCACCTCAACATATGAAGTAATTTCACACTTACTGTATTCATCAGAAGAGGGGAAAAAAGGAGATTGTTACTGAGGATTGATCTGCTTTCCTTATTTTTATGGACACCATACAGTCTTTTGAATCAAAGATTTCTGTAAAATAAGCTGAAACTTACAGGTGTGACACAAACCTATGGTATGGCACCCATCACTGCTGCCAGAACCACTACAGGAAGGAACGCAGCTACTGTGCTTAGGACAAGGACTAACTGGTACAAGCAGGACCCCCACCTCCAAACAGCACTGCCCCCATCCCACCCTGGATTAAAACAAAAGCTAATCAGGACACACGAGTTCCAGTTTATAGATGAATATAATGTTTACTGTTGACAATTGAAGTTGAGTGAAATAGGAAGGGGCAATTGCCCATAGCCACCAGGGAGGGAACTAAGTTTTCCTTCTGGTTTTGCCAGGCCAGGAATTCATTCTTCTCCTTTTAAGTATTCCTGCACAGTTACAGTGACTTGCTGAATAGTCAATCATCACAAGCCAGAACATTTCATTGTTCTGTAAAAGCCACCACAGAGCAAAGAATGACAATTATTTTCACCATGAATCAAAGTATACCTCTGGATTTCCACCTCTGGAAAATAAATTCCTTGTTGCTTTACACCCCCCGTGTTAAGAAAACAAAAGGGTGCCATTCCAGCCTTTGTTTTTTTTATCCCTGCCCTTAATGAGACTATCTTCCACAATAAAAATAAATTTGAATATCGATTTACATTTCACTGCATTAAAACACCCCAACCAAGATGGTTTTCCCCTTCTTTTGCTTACAGATCTGGAAAATACATATGAAAACAATCAAAAAGTTCTGGAAGACAAAGCCAAGCAGTTGGTGGAGCTGGAGGAGACAGTTCGCTCCCTCTTACAGACAATCAGCCAGAAAGTTGCTGTTTATAGCACTTGCTTATAAATGGGAGTGGGAAACACTTGTGTTCAGGATGGGTTTTACAAGTATTATATTAGTTCTTTTTGACATTACACTAAGACCTGATAAAGTGAACAGGTTTTATATTGACTTTATTCTCAAAGAACCAAAGACAAGTAACTTTCTGATGTTGAAAATAAACACTACTTTTGTATCACTGTATCTATCTAGTATGACTCATTAACTTCCTATTTTCAGTAGCTGCAATGGTATATCAATCTTTTAGCAAGTCTTGGTTTTAAACTGGTTAGAGATCTAATAAAACATTGGCTTGAACTATGTAATTCTAAATAAGGGTTCTTATTACTATAGGATGGTGATTTAGACCACAGTAGCAGTGTATGAGTAAATACCATCCATGTGTGGTGAGCTAGTTACACCACACTGCTCTGACAGGATTGTTTACCCTCTGCATGATTCCCATTTAGACTTAACACAAGTTTCATGTCACTGATTATAAAACACTTGATCTGTGAAGTGGAAACTGAAGAGGTCAGCACTGAAGGGGTGAATGCACCCAATTTATGTGATAAACCAAGCTTGGAAGATTAATCCTGCTGGAAAAGGAACTACTAAAGTTCACAGGGCACTTAGTGTGAATCAGTTAAGTAGCTGTATGCAGACAGCTCTCTAAGAAAGCCTGTACTTCACACAAGTAGTAATACTTTTAAAAGAGTGCAAGGGTAGTATGCAGCTCACCGTACTTGAACCCAAAGGATCTGTACAACTGCACCTTCAGACAACCGGCCAGGACTGCACAAACAGCTTTACAACATTCAGCAGCTACACAAAGCAGCACCAAAACTGCAACGTGCATTTGCAGATCCTGGCTGCTAACTCTGATTTGAGGATTTTATCCTATTACACTTTGATTAGCACTTTTCCTAAGCTTTACTAACATCACTGAAAGCCACAACAACTGTGGAAAGATAACCTCACTTCCTAAGCAAACTGAAGAGCGTTATGTTTAAATATATAATTATCCCTAAGCACCATAGGTTAAAAATGCTACAACAAAAAAATCCAAGAGCAATGTCAAGAGCTATTGGAAGAATCAAGCTTTTCTTCCCTCACTTGTCTCACCTTTGCTTTCTGTTCAGCAGCTTCCCACTGACACCTGAAAGCAGAACCACATTAATTTACTAATGCAGCATATCCATGAATCAGATGGAGATAAGCTTAGTGAGTTGTCATGGTTTAAACCGATCTGCATTTAAAATAGGAGTTAAGAAAAAAAAGCTACAATGAAGAAGAGTATCTCTGTTGTTCCATTGATTAACTGGTATCTTAATAAAATGGTAAGCCTGGCATACATTTCCACCACTAGATAATGGATCAGTATGTGAATGAAAAGCTACAAAGAAAGGTAAAAAGATATAACTGTCTTGTCTATACACAAAACCAAGGAGCTGTTGCACCATGGTCTGAATGTACACTTATTCCACTGGCAGAATCAAAAAGGACATGCACAATGCCAGCAGATATTAAGGTTTTCTTCAGAACAGAAGAGCCTAACAAAAAAAAAAGTGGCACCCTGGAAAACAAAACCTAAAATGAGCTACTGGAAAAGGGTATGTTCCATATACACATTAAGGATCTTCCAAAGGTGCCATTTGTGAGTTTCTTCACATTTAACAACCTCAACACTGAAAGGATAAACAAAACTCAAGAAGACCCTCCAGCCATGTCAAATATTTATTAAGCTCTCTTTCTACAGAAGAGACAGAACAAAATAGAAAACAGAGAAGAAAGTAAATCTTAATTGTGTGGAGAGCTGACACTGCAGCCCTTAGTTGTGGAAGGTGCAGAATAACCCTCATGTCACAGCACTTACCAGGAAGCGCTGCTTCACTCCCCAGTTTTAGCATTTCAAGTTTAAGAGTTGGACAGTGGAAGATTTAAAAACAACAAAGATTAGGTTGCAGTACAATGAATTTGTCTTCAGTCTTTCGTTTCTCAATCAGCACTCTATTTTTCTCCAAGTTTTCAATATGAAAACAACATCTGGAGAATCGCACACAAAGTAATTTTCTCTCTAAAAATCAGTATAATTTTAATTGATCTATACGAGCCCCTCTTCTCCCAACATACTAACACTACTAGTTTTGGTACTCACATGTAAGAAGTAGGTTAAATACTAAAGTTAATCCTTTCAGAAGGAAACATATTTTTGTGCGGAAGTGACAGTGGCATTTTAAGTGCCAGTGGCGTTACAAGTGCCAGCATTCAACTGGTTTTTTGTATCACTACTTCAAATAAGAAAACATAAGGTATGCTGGACAATCATCCAGATTTCTGACCAGCACACCTGATAATCCCATGCAGCAGCAAAATGTTTGGTTTTGAAAAAGAGAGGTGTCAGGCTACTTTTCTGAAACATTCATCATGTAAATAAACATGTAATTTAAAGTATTTAGTTTACAGAGACTGGATAATTCCACTTGTTCCAAACTCTACTTATTTAAGTATCTGATGTTTAAAATTAAAAGATTAACTTATTTCAGTCCTAAAATCCTCAGACAGCCTTCCATAAGGGCCCACAGTCCGTTTTCAGAGATGTCCTACACATGTACAGAGATCTGCTCTTCCATTTTAGAAGTTGATAGCTTTGCCAAAGGATGCTGCTAGGTTTGCTTCCCTGAAGGCTTCTGACACTGTCTGTAGAGAGTAAACACAAAAAAGTACAAGTCATTAATAGTTACATGTAGTAACAGCATGTCGTGTTATGGTTGTGGTTCAACAGTCACTCTAGGAAATACTTACTGGATGGGCATGGCAAACTCTGGCTACATCTTCACACGATGCTCCGTATTCCATAGCAAGGGCAGCTTCATTGACCATTTCACCAGCACCCTGTAATTTAATGGTACTTTAATTAGCACAAATCCTTATGCAGTTGCCCAGGTTGTCCTGAATTACAAACAGCTTGTAAATAAGCATATTTGGCTAAAAGAGAAAAGCTGTATTTTAACAAGCACTTCAAGCTGTGTCCTAAGTACTTAATTTTTTTGGCAACTGTTCTCAAACCTAGTCTAAGCGTAATTCTTAATGAGAGTATTTGTTCTGTCATTGCTAAGAGCTGTGCAAAAGCTGGGCATTTTCCACTACAGGTAATACCCATGTTCTGAAAGCTATAGTGTACATCATCACTGACACCTCCCCAAAAACATCCATGGCCCTCTGGAAACTTAAACAGATAACCAGACAAGCAAAAGCATGTTACTACATCTGCACCCTCATTTTTATTTGTTGTATTTATGTGTATTTACTCTGGTAATAGTTCTTTGAGGAGTCAAAAATAGTGAAGTCTCCTGTTACATTTTTAGCACTTAGTTCCACAACCATAAGATCTTCCCCCAGCCCCTTCCCAGTGAAGAAAATTAATTAATTGCTGTGAGACAGACATAAGCTGCACTTCCTTTAAGGCACACTGATGTCTGAATTACTGAAATTGCAAGAGAAAATAACTATCAGAATGTCTTACTGAGAGAGTTTTAGTGTTTCTCTTAAAGAAATCTGTACACAATGATGTATGGAAATGTTTCTGCATACATCTCATGAAAAAAAATATTTAAGGCTAAGAAGTGAAACAGAAAAAGATTAGGATCTAACTGGAGGGAGAAAAAAGAAAGACACTTTTCCCAAACAGGGAAAACCCCCAAAGGTTTTTTTACTCAAAGTTCCCTAAGTTACTGACTCCAGATTTTGTGACTGCGGCATAAGGATACCAGCTTTGCTGATGTCTGAAGTCAGAGAGAGGGAAAAAAAGAAAACACCAATAAGAAAGCCACAGTCTTTTCAGCTCCCTCAGCTTCCAAAACCTTAGTCAACCATTTCTGCTGTTCTTTCAAGTATTTGGCCATATTCATTTAAAAAAAAAAACAAACCAAATAAACAACACCCCCCCAACAACAAAACAATAAAAACCCCCAAAGAAACAAATGAACAACACCACCAAAAAAACACCAACACACAAAACTGGTTGGAGAAACAAACACCCCCCCTCCTAACTCAACAACTACTCTGTGCAACACTAAATAAAAAGACCCTTGCAAAGCCAAGACAGCACAGTTTACAATACTTACAGAGCCTAAAATGTGGGCACCCAACATCCTGTCTGTTGATTTTTGACTAAGTATCTTCACCATCCCATCTGTGTCAGCGTTTGTCTTTGCTCTACTGTTTGCAGCAAATGGAAATTTCCCGATTTTATATTCTACACCCTACAAAACAGATGTGTTACTCAGTTAACGACCAACAAGAACAATGTAACCAGACAGAAAATTTGCAAAGTACATGAACAGATTGCAAGTCACTAAAGAGAACTGTGATTCTTGGGAGAGTGCAGAAGGGAATCGTACACCCTAAGCAATAAACTCAGATGCAGAAATTCTGGATAAAGTAGACAGATAATCTACTAGACAGTGAAACCACAGAAAGTGGAAAAACAGTTTTTGACTGAAAACAAAAAGTACCTCTTCTTTCAGCTGTTCTTCTGACTTGCCAACCCAGGCCACTTCAGGGTGAGTGTATATCACAGAGGGAACGCAGTTGTAGTCAATGTGAACTGCACCCCCAGCCATGCCTTCCACACAGAGAATGCCTTCATCCTCGGCCTTGTGGGCCAGCATGGGTCCAGCAACTACATCACCAATAGCATAGATGCTATCAGACCAATGAAACAGAACGAGACACTGTTTAAAAACATCCTAGCACACCTGGGCTACCTTATATAACAGTCTGTTTGAAACACATCAGTGAAAACTCTAATCAAAACAGATTAAAATGCTACATTTTAGCAGTTTCCACAGAAGGAACACTTCAAGAAGTATTTAGTGACATGAAATACACAGTGACTTTTAAATTCTAAAACTTCAAAGGCTGAGTAAAAATCTTTAGTTCCTGAAGAGGTATCTTGAGCTTCCCTTCAGAAAATAAATATATATTCTGCAATTAAAAATGTGAAGAGCTTTAGTAGGTTAAACTTTAAATGTAAGTGTTCTGCTTAAAAAAAGAGTAAGAAAAAAATCAGTCTTACTTTGGAATTTTGGTTTGGAATCTGTTATTGACTGGGATTCTCCCCCTCTTATCAAGTTCAATTCCAATATCCTCAAGACCTAGATTTTTTGTAAAAGGACGTCTTCCAATGCAAACCAGGAGCACATCACAAGTTATTACTTCTGCCTTGCCACCAGCAGCAGCTTCAACACTGTAGAAAACAAGGAGCAAAACCACTAAGCTGTAAACTTGCAACATGATCTCTTTGGCTAGTGCCTGCTGTGACCCAGATGGTGACCCACCGGCTGGATTGGCACCCAAAGCACCTGCATTCAGCCTGCCCCTTGCTTCTTCCTTGCACAAATTCTTACTACATTTCTTAACAACTGTTAGAGAAATAAATTCAGGGTATATTTTCACTGGCATGACCTGATAGGATCAGCCTGGACAGCAAAATAATTGGTGCTGATTACTTGGCATCCAAAGTAGGTGTATTTTGAGCTGGGGTAGGGCCATGTATTCTGAGCAAGCTTTCTCTGGGGACAAGAACAAACACCTGTCAGCAGCTGCCCTGCATTACATCCATCCTTCAAGTGCATCTTGTGTTTAATTGCACTCAGAACAAGTTCAGTTCATGTGCTCAAGGCAAAGCATGGTAAGTGAAGGTAAGTAGGAAGTGTGGTTCAAAAGCACAGTCCTGAAACAAAATGAAACTCTTAATGTAGAAATAGGCCACATGAGAGATCCAACCAGCACCAGCATGGCACATAAAGAAGCCCAAATGCTGGACCTTTACAGTGGTGGAGGAGAGACTATCCCAAGCTATGGTGATACAGCAAATACAAGTTACTATATTAAGATTTCAGTGAAAAAACAATTGTGTTTACTTTCATTAAGTAACATTAAGTATTGTGAAACTACAATTTCTGCATAGAGAGTATGTTGCCACAAACAGAAGTAGTGTACCCTTGGGGACTTCGACATAATGAATTTGCTTTATTTGTTTCTATATTAACTGTTCATCTACAAAACTTCAAAGGACTTGGGTGTGATCATTTAAATATTCTTTTTGGGTAGTTTACTTTCTTTCTGCTCAAGAGCAATCATATTTCTACCACACTTACTTTGAGACAAAAGGAGGTGTGGACAAAATAACCCTTCCAATAAGTAGCCAAGAATTAGTGGATTGAAAATGACTGTATGCACAATCATGATACTTATGCTAATCCTACTAAAGCAAGTATCTTCCATGAAAAGAATGATTTAGAGTTCTGTTTTTATTACTGATCTCATTATAACAACACTGGTTTTATCCCAGCATGCCTTCAACTCAAGTCAGTGGACCCTCTCCTGAATAAGCAACACAGGACTCAATAAAACCAAAATTATGAGCTCCCTAAGTTACAACAGAGGATAAAAATTACATTTTACTGAAGAATCAAGTTTCATTCTAAATACTTTTATTTTCCTGTTAAAAGATAGTATCAGACTGTATTTTTAAAAAAGTTTGATGTATTGGGAGAAAGAATATACATGGCACTCCCTTAGTTTTATGTTAAACACTTACGCTACATCAATTTTTCCATCCGGTCTCTTGGTAGCACCAGTAACTTTGGTGTTCAGTTTAAACTTAAATCCCTGTTTTTGTAGAATACGTTGGAAGTTTTTAGAGATCTCCATGTCGATGCCCATTCCACCAACATGGCCCATGAACTCAACAGCTGTCACATCTGCACCAAGGCGCTGCCAAACTGACCCCTGCAGTCACAATACAGGTAAAAAGGATTTTTAAAAGGCAAACTTCAGATACTTTAATATTTACCACAGACTGTAAACTTTTTAAAAGCAAGAAACCATGTAACAGCATACTGATCAGTTTCTACAAACATTGCAGTGTAAAATGGCTTATTTGCATACTCAAAACTTCAGTAATTGAATCCAGCGCATTAGGCTTTTAAACAAATAGTTAATAAAATAACTAAGCACAACTCATGTATGTTTTATGCTACAGGTATAGAAGAAATTCAAACTCAAAAGAATCTGAAAGCAAAAACCCAAAGGAAATGGCTTATGGTGTAATACCACTACAAATTAATCAAAACAGTATCACATTAAGGAAATTTCATGTAACAAAATGCAACCACTGCTGTTTCTGTGTGTATATAGAACCATAACCACAACCATCAGCCTCACCAATAAAACTCATACACACCATCTATCTGCAGTTACCCACATCCATCCAACACAGAATATTGCTTTGCTTGCTCTTTCCCTGCTTAATGGTCAGCAGGCCAAGTAATCACTACCCAGATGTGCAAAGTTTAAAGCAGTTGCAAGACTAGCAAATACAAATTCTTTTTTAATCATGTATGTACAAGGCAAAAGGACTCAGACCAAGATGAACTACAAATTCTCCACTCCTTTGATTGTTTGATAGAAAATGTACAATCACATCACATTAAAAATGTCTTGGGATTAACTCCTAAACACACTAATTTATCCTGACATAAAGTGAACTTCCCTTAAAATAGATGACTGGCTCATCTACACATAGAGCACGTATAAACCTCAACAAAAGTTGAACACCATGCTCCCATATCCCCAAAGCCCCTCAGAAAGAAAAATAAGTATGTAAGGCCCTCTATGATCCTCTCTCTTTTCTCTGTTTATCCAACCAGCTGCAGAAGTTCTTATCCCACAAACACTTATCCAGGCTTTTCTGGTAAAAAAGGTAGCCAGCAGGCTACAAAGTCTGAACAGAACAGATTCATTACAACTCACCCAACTGTTAAATCACAGCAACACCATCAAATACAACAAGAAAATAACTTTATAAATTAAAGACCAAGTGGTTTAAATAGGCTCTCACCAGTTCCACACCAATGACTCCTGCACCGATGACAACCATCTTTTCAGGAACTTTTTTCAGTGATAGCGCACCAGTGGATGACACAATATTATCTTCATCAATCTGATCACACAGAAATGCACAAAAGGGAGGTTTACAATCTCTTCTACACATTATATAGAAAACACATCGAACATGAGGTGCAATCAGATGGAAAAAATTACACACATCAAATCATGTGGCTGTAAGACACTGGGAAAAACAGTACAATTAACATTTCAAATACATACAGTAATCCCAGGGAAGGGAGCAACTTCTGAGCCTGTGGCTATCAGGATGTTCTTCGTGTTGATGACCTGTGTGCTGCCATCATCTTTAGTTGCAGTGACTTGGTTTTTGCCAGTTATTTTTCCAAACCCAGATACATGTACAACCTTTAGTAATCAGAACACAGTGAAGTCAGATCAAATTCCTGGTATAAGAAGTTAGGCTACATTTCATCCAAATCTCACAAATGCTTAGAGATGCTGCTAACATGTATCTTTGCATCACTATCTGGTACAAATTCCAAACTAATTACATAACTTTCTTTTAAGTAGATTAGGAATGAATGAGCTGGTCATTAAGAAGTTTTCTAGAAGAGAAGCATTCCAATTCTGCCTTTTTTGAGTCAGTCACTCAAATTTATCTGGCAATATGAAAAAGTAAAAAGCAAGATATTCCTCAGTATATACCTCAGTATATAATCCCAACTAACCTTGTTTTGTTTAAATAAATGAGCAATTCCACCCGTTAAGGCCTTCACCGCACTACTCTTCTGTTCCATCATCTTCTCTAGATTCAAACGGATTCCTGTAACTAAGGTTAAAAAAAACAAAACTTACATCAAGCATTGTAGTGTTTTAATTTTAAATGAGCTAAGCTCAACATAATTAACAGCTCTCATACAGTAAGATGTGTTGAATGGCCCTACTAAATGCTAAAAGTTACACTTAACAACAGCTGTGTTAAAAATGCATATCACTTTTTAAATATAAAACTTACCTATCCATGATTCAAAGTTCAAGGAGCATATCCCTAAGCCTCCAAATGATAGATTATTTACAAGCCTAAAACGTTCTCTGACCAGAAAACCACACTAGTCAGATTTGAAAGATTAAATTTGCTCCTTGATGAAAACCATTTATATTGACAGGCACTGACAGTTGTTCTTCACACTCACTTTCAATTCCTCTATTAGCGAAATCTTTTCCATGGGCCAGGTGATACAGATGTGAGTTGTTCAGCAAGGCCTGAAACAGACACACAAAAATGTGAACTGGAATATGCATTCATGAGTTATTTTATTATACTAGCAGAAAAAAACCCTGATATTATCTGCAGTACATTCTCACTATTAAGAAGTCTGATGTATGTATTTAAAAAGGTGTACTTCAAACACAGAAATTGTACACAGCTCTTACTGAAGATTTTATAAAGTTACATATTTAACACAGAAATAAAAAATGGTTAAATCTGCACCTACCCTTTTGGAACATTTCAACTAGAGAAAATTACTCCATAGAGATTTAAAAAACAAAGAACTCCCAGACTAAGTAGAGAAAACCAAAGATGAATCTGACTGCCAACAAGATACAGAAAAACCAGATGAGGAAAATCTACATTGCAATGCCTGTTAAGATTTTAGCCTGTGTAGACATACGCGAGTTAAATTTTGAGTTGCTGTGCTAAGTTACTACAACTGCATAGCAAGCTGAGGTGAAGGTGGATGGGTAGGAGCTTCCTCAGGTACATGGGTTTCCAGAATTCACAGATAAAATCAGCATAGTTTTTATAAGGACAGTTATAAATCAGCAGCTCGAAATAACTGCATTTTGAATAGAAATTACAATATAGTTAGGAAAGGCTCTTACTAAGAAAATTGATTCTTTACTATAGCCATCCCTAAGATGAAACTATCAGTATCTTCACAAGAAGGTCAACAGTGCAAGTCTGCACAGACCAAAATCTAAAGCAGGCACAGTCAAAGATTCAAAGCACATTTTGAGATACTTGCTCTATATATGTTTGAGTAAAACTAACACTGTCAAAATAAGATTGTTCCATTTTTATGAATAAGCCTTATCAACTGTCTTCAAAATTAATCTCTCCATTTCACATAACTGTCACAACCCCTGTTAACACCCACATTACTTAAAGCCACAAAGGCAGTTAAATGCCTCCCTGACATCCGATCCCGTCAGATCTCGGAAGCCAAGCAGGGTCAGCCCCGGATTAGTACTTGGATGGGAGAACTCCTGGGAAATACCGGGTGCTGCAGGTTCTAGTTCTGAGGACTTCACTGGCACTGTCCAAGCTCGCTTGGCCGTGGCAGATGAACCTCAGGACTTAAATGGTGGGGCCAATTCTGTGCATGCTGAGCCTCACCTAAAATCCACTGCGCAGGCTGGAAGGGCACACCCACATGGGGAGAGCCCTCCCCAAATCTTCCTTTGCGAAGCCGAGCCACACACACACTTAAAGCCACAGCCACAGCTTAAGACTGCAGCAATTAAAAAGGAAAAAAATCCATTCTAAATATATTGTTTTGGGTGGCTTTCCAAAAAGGAGTATTTGAATAATCTGTTCTTGCCTAAGTGTATGCAGCCTACAGATCCATTTCTTAAGAACTTTATTGCCATTCAAACAAATTCTGGGTAGCCTTTAAGTTTAACCATGGGTTCAGCAGTATTTTCATAAGACCTTTAACAGACAAAAAATAAAAAGGGACTCAAGAAGTTAATTAAACAGATCCTGACAGAGTTCCAAACTTTCAAGGTAACACTGTGTAGATTGAAATTTTTGAGTGGTGCCTCAGTGTAGTAAGATATTATGAACCTCATTAGAATTATTATTTAAATATTTATAAAAATTAATATTTAATTTTTTAAAACTAGGTATTTATACTGTATTTTCTCTTCCCATGATAATGGAACCTCTTGAGCAAACAGGTTCGAAATAGCAATACAGGAGGGGTCTTGTTAAGGATATTTTGTTTATTACTACAGCCATTACAAATCTGTCTCTACCAGTGTCTTCCCTCACCTGCTGGGTGCTGTTGAGGCAGACTCCTCTCACCAGCAACAGCATTGTTCTTACAAGGGCCTAGGTCTGAAATTACTTAAAACTGGGCTGACAGTGTCAAACAGTAGGTTCTTTAGGTTCTTCTTAACCTCACTTTGCTTCTCCTTTCTTTCAGAGTGCAGGCCTTGGACTCACCCTTTCTGTCCCCAGCTGCAACTCCACACAAACACCACCAGCCCCACCCTCCAGACCATCTTTGGAGCTGGTGACAATACTGATAACAGCTCAGATGGATATTTCAAGAGCCAATCAACTAGGCTTGTGCTACAGTTAGTGGAAAGAGACTGGTCTCTTCCAAGCTTGGTGCAGCCAAACAAAACCAGAGTTCATGATTTTTCAGGGATGCCTCTCTCCTTCTAATTCAGATTTATTTTCTCTTCATCTATTGACATAGTTCAGCTTTCCTTTAATGTAAAGACATCATAACAGACAAAGCTACAGGTTTATTTTAAGAAACTGGTATGAGATCAAGAATTTCACATAGTACAAGAGGTACAACTCCCTAAACCAGTTCAGTCATTACTGGCTACAAGAGTGAGGAGATACAACTGGTATGTACCTCAGGTTTTCATGCTCCTCCTCTCTCATCTGGAAAGGACCACAAAGCAAAATTTCCAAACAAAACATTTCTAATGAGTAATAGAAATAACAAATAAATTTTTAACCCTTTGTGTTACTTCTATTTATTTGTATCCTCAGGTCATTTGCTTTACAATTTCCATTTTTACTCAATGTACATCCATCTTGAGAAATTCCTTCATCTTCTTCCAAGCAACGCACATAATGTCTGTTGGTTTTAATGCAGTTATGACAAACTATGCACACTCACCTTGGATGGAATACACCCAACATTCAAACAGGTTCCACCTAATGTTGCATTTTTTTCTACACACACAGTCTGAGGAAAAAGAACAGAGGAAAAGAGATTTTTTTTTAGCAATACTGTGCTATCATTTCCTTATAGGATATCTCGCAATTTAGAATTAATGACAGAGACCAGGCGATTATTTAGTAATTCTACCTCTTTAAGTGCCTCATTGATTTAATTTCTAAATTTATTTTGCAGCTCAGATTTCTCCTCCCTCCTTTTTTTCCTAACTTAAAACCCACAAAAGGGCTCTTTTCAACAAAATTCTCTACCAGAAGACAGCCATATTCCTTATTCATACTTCAATACAAGTTCAAGTTCTGTCCTACTTCAAAAAGCTACAAAGTTGCCTCAAATAAATAAAATATCCAGTTCAGTGTAAAATTTTCCCCTTCGAGTTACAGGAAAAAACTCGGAAAAAGCAAAAAATGTAAATCATGCAGAAGATTCATAAAAACAAGCAAACAACAGGTAAGTGAACCAGTACAGTTAAAATCCCGTGAAGTAATCATTTCTTTAAAGAAAACAAAACACAACAGGACCACTAAGCCACAAACATTTTCCCCTCTGACTATTCCTGTAAGACCCGTTTCTATAAAGTTATGCCAAGGCCTATAAAGAAAGAAAAAAATATCACATAAGGCAAAACCCAGCAAAAATAAGGTCAACATCAACACTGATGGAGAACATTCCATTTTCTTCTCATCAACTTACCAACATCAAGTGTGCAAAGGACAAAAATTGCCAAAACTTCATATAAAAAGAGATCACTTGTCAGGGGAGAGAATATCAAAAACATTTTTACAGAAGCAGAACCGGCATCTCCTTCTTTGCAAGGTTCACATTCAAAATAATGGTTCCTTGGTTTATACTCTAAAGGCTCCAGTCTGCTGAGAAGCAACTACCCAGGTGAAAGCCTTTCATAAATTCTTTGAACTGCTGCTTTTGTGCTGAGGTAGGGGTGACAGCAACAGCAAGAGCAGAATTCATCAAATCTAATCACAGAACACAATGAGACAAGCTGATCCCCCACCTACTCTTCCTCCCCTCATTTTAAGCACATGAATGCATGAAACACAATCCAAGGGCTTTAGAAACTGCACTGCAAATCAAGGAGCACCAGACTAGTCCTGCCTTTACCCAATAAGGATGTTCTGTCCAATGTTTATTCAGTGCTACAGGTGACACACTCAAGTATGTGCAAGGATTTTACCCTTTCTGACTAGCTGTAAAGGAGTGTAACAGGATTATTTTTTGCTATGATGAAAAACAGAATCCAGGGCACTTTTTAACCTCCTTGTGTTTGGTATCCTATTGTTAATCACAGATATGAAGAACTCAAGAACAACACTATTCCGAGAAAAGCTGACATATAGCCTGCCACAAAAATACCTTTAGAATAATCAAACGTGAACTTAAGTGGCTGAAGGCCTTAATCTTAATTAAATCCTGTAGCATCGAGCATCTTTTTTCTCAGGTACTAACAGCTCAGTAACAACATACATCTCAAAACAAGAGTATTTATCATGACCAAAAAAAATAAATTCACAAACATGGATAAAGACAACTCAGCTATCTGCACTAGGTCACAGGCAGATGTAAAACTTACTGGAATCTCAAGGCTGAAAGACACCCAGTTGTGAGAGTACTGATCAATGAGGGACAACACTCAAAATTACAGATCAGTTCAGTTTGAAGGGACCTCCTCTGGAGGCCTTCAAGTCAAACCCCCTACTACAAACACAGTCAACACCAAAGACATCGAGGGAGGTGATTCTCCCCCTCTGCTCTCAAGAGACCCCACCTGGAGTGCTGTGTCCAGCCCTGGGGCCCACGGCACAAGACAGACGTGGACCTGCTGGAGCGAGTCCAGAAGAGGCCACTAAGTACACCATGGGGGCTGCAGCACCTCTCCTATGAAGACAGGCTAAGAGAGTTGGGGGTTTTCAGCCTGGAGAAGAGAAGGCTGCAGGGACACCTTAAAGCAGCCTTTCAGTACCTAAACAGGGCTTACAAGAAGGCTGGAGAGGGACTTTCCAGAAGGCCATTTAGTGACAGAAATGGCATTGTGCTGAAGGCAGGTAGATTTAGATTAGGTATTAGGAATAAATTAATTACTGTGAGAGAGGTGAGGCACTGGCACAGCTTGCCCAGAGCAGCTGTGGATGCCCCATCCCTGGAAATGTTCAAGGTTGGGTTGGATGGGCTCTGAGTAACAGGGTCTAGTGGAAGGTGTCCCTGTCCACAGCAGAGGGGTTTGATGACCTTTAAGGTCTCTTCCAAACCTAAACCACTCTGTGATTCTATGATGTATCAGGTGGGTCAGAGTCCTGTACAGTCACGTTCTGAAAACACTGAAGGATGAAGACTACATGCTGCCTGTTCCAGTGCTTCACTGGAACTCCATTCATCAACAGGAGTTATATCCTTAACAGGTCCTGTCAAACCAACTCATTTTGGTCATGAAGTCTATTTTTCATAATTCAGAAACATTGTGACACATCAGCCAGCAGAAACATGTTAAAGACTGCTAGTACTGCCTTCTCAGATTTCCAAATAATTAAGGAGAACAATGCAGTGCCAAGAGAGTCACAGTTGGCCTCATATTAAGGAATAAAGGCAAAAATATATCCTGCTAAAGTCACACTCTGTATTTTTGTTAAGTTCAAAATAATGACACATCAGACACAAGTTGCCTCTTCCAAAAGGCATTCAAAGACAACAAACTGAGCTGAACATTAATAACTGTAAACAAGAGATTGTAATATTTCTACATACACATTTTTGCCTCTAAAAGCTCACATGGCAGAGAAATTCCTCTACTCAGATTCAAAATGCCTCTCAGTTGAATATGGCGTTTTCCCCTTTTGAGTTCCCTCAGTCTGTGCTTCAGTTTTCCAGTGGCCTTTTTGTCATTGTCTTTTCTTTTTTTTACTTTGTTGAGAGAAAAATTCCTTCCTAGCACTGCTTTCCCAGTTTCTCTTTCACAAACCCACCTCAATTACCACTTTCAAACAAAACCAACCTGTCCTGAGCACCTGTCAGTGGCAGAGCTGCAGAGAGTAATGCCACTGCAGCTCCATTTCAAATTCTGTGTAATCTGGGCACGCAACATAACGAAGTTTAATGAATGATGTTGACAGCATGTGGTGGCCCAAAAGGTGACAGAAGAATTTCACTACCACACAAACACCTTTCAAGTTCACCTGGATGACTATTCTGCTGAGTAAGGTCTCATCTTACCTTAAACCCAAGCTGAGCTGCTTTGATAGCAGCCACATACCCTCCAGGACCAGAGCCGATAACCGTGACATCGGCATCAACTGCAACAGAGAACATTGGAGTTACTTTTGTTCCAGCAATTAAAACTTTACTGCAGAAAACTACCAGTTTTTAATTTCTGAAATAATTTTGTTGTTTGGTTTTTTTTAAAGCAAAATAGCTATTAAAAACTATGCAAATTCATAACTGGGTTTAGATAGTGAAGTTACCTCTCACATCTGAAAGTAACCTCCTGGACAAAGGGAAAGGCGGTGTGGAGGTATTCATTCCACAGTAAAAACAACCAGTCTTACATTTCACAAAGAAAGTAACGTAAAATGACATGAAGAAACTGAATTCCCCATCCCTCTTACTACAAATCCTTTAAGAACTTAATTCAAGGTGTCTCAGTAGTTTATTATACATTTTTCCAATATAGCTTCTACTGACATTTAGTGCAAAAGATAAATGGTTACTGAATGCCACAAAATCAGTAGTTTATAAAGGGAAATATATGTCTGCAATACATATCTATGCAACCTCTATCAATTATAAAGCAACAGAAGCTACAAACTTTGTACCTAGTTCATATTTTGTAACCACAATCTCCTTTGGAATATTAATTATACAACATAAGAGCAGTGATGGTAAAGTTCAACCTCTATTTACAGGTTTACCTTGAAATTATATAATGTAAACAAACCACTATTTTAATCTAAGTGTCCACACTGACGTGGATTGCACTGTCACATGGAAGACTGATTTCTGAGTTTGGAGGTTTGGGTTGGTTTTGTCCAAAAAAGTCTTCACAATTTATTACCTTGATCGGCATAGGACCTTTGTGGCACTGCAGAAATTCCCTGGAGACCATGATGAACTCGATCAAAATGGCTTCTCTAGAAAGGGAAACAACCTTAGTTTTAAAAGCTGATGTCTATCCCTGAGGAAAAACAAGCACTCAGCCACACACAGTGGAACACAGTCACTGTCACCAGTTAACCAAAACAAGAACAGCAGAACTGAACTGAATCAGACACAGTGGGCACTGACTGGAAGAGGAGGCAGAAGTTGCTCTGCCACCTCAGCCTGTCATCACACCTGCTCTCAGGGCAGCCTCGCCTTGGGCTGCCTCTAACCACACAAACTTTCAACCCTTCACAGGGGCTCTCAAACTACTTAATGACATAAATCAGACATCCACAGGAGTTCAAGAGTCTCGGGCCGTAACCAGCCCTTTCAGCCACTTCCTACGAACAGACAACATCCCAGAGGAGGTTCCATAGGGCAAGATTTTTACCCTTCACAAAAAGGTAATGGGAAGCACAGAACAGCTGCTACGTGCATCCCAAGGGCAGATCACCCTGTAACTGGAGCAAGAGATGACCCTGGCAGCATTTGCGCAGCCCCCGGTAGGGCAGCCCAAGGGCCGGGCATCGCCCCGCTGACAGCAGCGCTTCCCGCAGCCCCCGCGGCCCGGGCACCGACAACCACAGGGCAGCAGGGAGGCTGGTCCCTGCCGCCCAGGCCCCGTGAGGCGCCGCGTCCCCTCCGCCCGGCCGAGCCGCGGGAGGACGCGACAGCAGCGCGGGGCGGGGAGCGCGGCCAAGGCCCCGCGGCCGCTCCGGCTCCGCCCGCTCTCACGGGGTGTGGGGGCCGAGCAGAGCCCAGGCCCGAGCTGCCCGGGGCGGCTCCCGGCGCGGCCCCGTCCCCCGCCCGCGGCCCCCGCCGTGCCGGTGCCGTACCCGAGCGAGCGCGCAGGAGACGCGACCCCAGCGTTGCATGTCCGCGGTGCCGCCCCGGCCTCAAGGACTCCGCGGACGCGCGCAGGCGCAGGCGCAGTGCCGGGCGGGAGCGGGAACGGGCGGGGCCGGCGCGGGGCGGGCGGGGCCTGTGCGAGCGACCCGTCAGACCCGCCGCGGCCGCGGCTCCGGAGCGGGAATGGGGCCGTGTCCCGCGGGCTGGAATGGCCTCGAGAGGGGCAGTGCACGACCTCCCTGCGCAGCCTGGTCAATGTAGGAAGTTCTACCTCATGCTGAGGTGGAACTTCCTTTGTTTCAGTTTATGGCCGTTGCGGCTCGTCCTGTCGCTGGGCACCATTGGAAAGAGTCTGGGCCCATCTTCTTGGCACCCACCTTTGAGATATTTATAGACTCATAGAATATGCTGCGTTGGAAAGGACCCATTGGGATCCTTGAGTACAACTCCTGGCCCTGCACAGGACGCTCCAAGAATGACACCATGTTCCTCAGAGCATCATCCAAATGCTTCTTGAGCTCTGCCAGGCTTGGTGCTGTGACCCCTTGCCCTGGGGAACCTCTTCAGTGCCCAGCCTCCCTCTGGGTGACAAACCTCTTCCTAATATCCAACCTAATATCCTAAACATCCCCTGATCCAGTTTCATGCCAAGTTCTCAAGTTCTGTTTGTGGTCACAGGGGCAGAGAGATCAGCACCTGCTCCTCCTCTTCCCTCACGAGGAGGCTCTAACTGTAATGAGGTCTCCTCCCAGTCTCCTCCAGGCTAAACACACCAAGTGCCCCCAGCTGCTCCTCATACGGCTCCCCCTCAAGGCCCTTCACCATCTTCATAGCCCTCCTTTGGACATTCTATAATAGCTTAATGTCTTTTTATACTGTGGTGCCCAAAGCTGCACGGAATACTCAAGGTGAGGCCACCCCAGTGCAGAGCAGAGCGGGACAATCCCCTCCCTCGATCGGCTGGGAATGCTTTGCCTGATGCCCCCAGGGCAAGGTTGGCCCTCCTGGCTGCCAGGGCACTGCTGGCTCATATTCAATTTGTCATTTATATGTATTGGAGAGACCTCCTCTCAGTCTTCTCAAGACTAAACTGGCCCACCCAGCTCCCCCAGTCTCTCCTTGTAAGAGAAAAACTCCTAAATGTGGCTTTAAGTAAAATAATATGTGACATAGATCATAATACTGATTGCTTATCTTGCCTGAAATTGAAAATATCTTCTCTGAAAAAGAGTTCTCAAGTTTTCTGGATGTACTTTCTAATTTCTTGCATAAAATCAGTATTTCCATCAGGTGGCAGTGTTCTGCTATTTCCCGCACAGCCAGGCAAAAATGAAAGGCCGTTTTCAGTGGGCGGATTTTCTCTTCTGCCATTCTACACATGGACTTCTCAAATTGGCCCTCTGGCAACACTGGAGACTGTATGTGCCCAATATTTTTGCATTTAAACCCCTAACTCTTAGGCTGGCTAATGAGACCGCATCCCAGATTCCCCAGTGCTTGCAAGTATCAAGCCCCCATTGTTTCCTCCCCCTCCCTCACTAACCAAAGAAAATAAACCCGAAAAATGCTGCAGTTGTTGCTTACTGAAAGTACTCAGACAACATGTTTGAATTCTCCACAAGAATTAAAGACTGGAGCTCTCCCCTCTGCACTGACAGTGCATGAGTATTTCTAAGGATATTACGGGGTTTTTTCCTGACATAAATCTGAATGCCATGAGCATGTTGTCATTGCTACCAGTGAATGAGAAGAACCATATTCTGCAACAAGAAGTGACTGGAGCCTCTGAAGGATGTGCTTTGGGTATGTCATGTCTGGCTAAGAGAGCAATGTCTGGGTGGCCAGTGCAAGAACAGGACAGGGCAGAGAACATGGCTGCCCATCCCAGTCTGCATCCAAAAGCAAAGCTGAGGCCCCAGCACAGCTGCTGGAAAGCCCCATGGGGGAATCTCTGCTGAGATCCAGCATCTCTTTGCACTCCCTGTGTCCCAGTGGAGCACTCAGCTGTGGGTTTGTTCGATTTAGAGAAAATGCTGCCAGTTACTGTGGCCACTGAAGGGAAGGCTGCCTGTGTGGTAATTGCTTCAGCAACCAGGAGTAGCAAGAGGTTGTAGGAGATGTGGGGGAACGCAGGAAGCATCAAAGTGTGTCTCAGTGGATGGAGACAGTGAGAAGGCAAACTGGCACAAGGGGAACGCAGGGCTAGATGGCTTCATCCCATTCACCTTAGCCCTGAGAGTCACTTCTGAACAGCTTTGCCCTGCATGTCCTTTGTGGTCATGGTGGTTGGGACCAATGTTCTGAACTTTCCTGGGAACTCTGCTGAAGTTCGGGGATTGTAAAATACTTTTTTGACGTTTTACATCTCTGAGTGATAAAGATCATAAAGACCAGTGATTTGCCTTTAGGACTGTGGTACTTGTAAACCATGGACACCAGAGTACTTTTTGTTCTCTTGCTTCTGGCCTGACTCTAACTCACTTTCCTTTGGTTGGGCCACTCCTTTCATGAACACTCAGGTTACAGTACCTGGGTACATTATAGCTTTTTATTGCATCCATGAGTACTCATGAAATGTCCCCTTGCAGCTGCAGGATCCAGGATCCCAGCTGCATGAGTAGGGGTATTGCCAGCAGGAGGAAGCAGGTGATCCCTCTCCTCTGCTCAGCACTGAGGAGACACAGCTGAGGTACTGAGTCCAGTTCTTGCCTGTCCAGTACAGGAGAGACATGGACATACTGCAGAGAGTCTAGGAAAGAGACATAGACATGGGCTGGAGCATCTCTCCTGTGAGGAAAACCTGAGCGACCTGGGACTCTTCAACCTGGAGAAGAGAAGGCTCAGGGGGAATTTCATCAGTGCATGGAGATACCTGAATGGAGAGTACAGAGAGGACAGAGTTGGGTTCTTCTCAGTGGTGCCCAGTGATAGGAGCAGAGGTAACAGACACAAAGTGAAACACAAGGTGTTCCCTCCAAACACCAGGAAACACTTCTTTTACTGTAAGTGTGATTGAGCACTGGTACAGGTTGCCCAGAGAAGCTGTTGAGTCTCCCTCCTTAGATACTCAAAAGCCATCCAGACACAGTGCTGGGACACATCCTGCTTGAGCAGAGAGTTGGATGAGATACCTCCAGAGGTCCCTTCTAACCTCATCCATTCTGTGATTCTGTGTCAGGAAAAAAACTGCATCATGAAGTCTCCTGGTTATCTGCCCTGAGAACGAGAGTCAGCTCTGGCTTGGAGTCCAAGGAAAGCTGCTGGCACAGGCTGGAATCAGCAGAGGGCAACATGGCTGCATCAACTAACAGAAGGCAACATGGCTGCATAGACTAAGAGAGCTGCAAAGATATTAGAGAAGTAGAGCACTCTATTTCTTTGAAATACTGAATATTTTCTAGCATTACAAATTGAATTTTTACATATAAACCTATGCACATATGTTTATTTGTACACATCAATATTATCAATCTGGATAGACTATTACACTGGATCTGACCTGAGAAAACAGAACTAAAATAAATACCACCAAGGCTTGGATGGTGGCCATCAGTGGCTTGTACCTTAGAAAAGCCATAATTAACAAAACACATTTGCAGATTATTCTTGCTGTCTTTGGTAAATCCTTTTGACAAACTTCTCTGGTGAGAGTGGGCACCATGGCAGGACAAAGTATATCCAGAGAGAAAGGTGGTGTTTTGTTTTGCATCCTTTCATGCACTGCCAAAGTAGGGTACTGCACAGCTTTCCAGACTGCTCATCTTACTGCTCTGCTTAGAAAAGCTTCCTATCACTCAAGGAGTAAAGCAAGATGAGAAGTGCAGAGAAAGCTACAGCAAGTTCATAACCTCTGTTTGAGGTTCTGCACCCATATGTGAGCAATGTGAAATAAATAGGAAGGATGATGGAAAATGAAACTGGGCCAGATGCAAAATAGCAGCATACCTCAGATTCATTGAAAAGGCAGAACAAAGCCTATCAGGAGACCCGATATGTAGTTTGTTCTACAGGTATTTTGAAAAGACCTGTGGCTCCCATATGCTAGCAGAAGAGTTAAGTGTTCAGGACATTCCTCTGCTAGTTGGTCCTCTGAAGAGGTACACGTAGGCAAGTAGGGGTTGGGGAGGTTGAAGCATTTTTGAGCCAAAGGGAAGATAAAAAGGAGTCTCAGACCCAACAAAAGGCACCAGAGCCAATGCAAGTGGCAGGACTCATTTGAGTTTTCTCATACAACATAGTGAATGCAGAAAAAGGCACTGGTTCAAGCTGAACTATTACAGACCTAAGACCTTGCCATGTACCATGGTTAAACACTCAGCACCCTGCCCCTGGCAGTGGCTTGTGAGTGAAGTGGAATCCAACTGCCTCACCTGAGGGAGTGACACTTCTTTGCATTTAAATGTTAGGCACCTAGAGAAGCCATCCTCCTAAGGCAAGTATCTAAATTCCCTTGGTGGTCAGCAGGTGTGTTTGAAAAGAACCACCCAGGAGATCCTATCTGCCTAGCCTCCCTGTCCTAAATGCATGCACTAAGTCAAAGACAATCTTCCTTGGGGCCTTCAAGGATTCATGTCTCTGCTTTTATTATTCAGGGAAAGTGAGCAATCAACGCAGGATTTGTCTCACCTCACTGCAGCTGTCATGGTCAGATATCTGGTTCAGCAAGTCTGATAGTAGCTGGTCTTCTGGGCTCCTGTGGGAGGTGCAGAAACACTGGCAAGTTAAGAGGGTAACACCCAAGGTAGGTGTCAAGGAATTCCCTCCAATGGCTGACTGTAGTGCTGCCATACGCTGAGCAGAGAGGGGACCCAGGTGACCTGCATTAAACACCTAACCTCCTAGAGTCAAAGCTGATGAGAGAAAATGTCATCCCATTTATGAAGAAAGGCCCTCTAAGGCCTGGAGAACTTGGGTGCTAGTTGGGCATTTTAGGCTGCTCAGCTGGGTCCTGCCCTTGGCATCCCTGGGACACAACTGTGCTGCTGCCCCTTCAAGGGAGGCAGGAATGAATCTCCCTTTAGTCATTAGTTTGCTTAACTTTATCAAGTCTGTGCTGCAGAAAGACAGTGGGAGGTCTATGCCTGATGTCTTTGCCTTCAACTTCCTTCCATCTGACTTCCTTCTGGGTATCAATTATTTTGCAATAGTAGTGAGTGACTTTCCATATCAGTAACTTGATGTACTTTGTAAAATTCTGTTCCCTGCACATTACACGTCTGAAAATTTGACCTAATTAGAAAGGAGATCATGGATGAGGCCAATGCAGTATATGAAACCCTGGTTTGTTCATGGGAAAATGCCTGTTATTTCTAGTAGGTCATGCAAAAAAATATGATTCGCTGAAGGATGAAGTTGTGCAATGCCTATAATTCAAGTTACATTTTCAGGTTTGCAATAAAAATCAAACCCCAAATTGCAAATATTCTGTCTTTCTTAAACACTTGCTAAATCAATGTGTTCTACTGTTGTTGGAAAACATGCAAATCTAAACTGAGGTGGAGTTTCCACACAAGTTTTCATATTGATTAAAATCTCACTTTCGTTCTCAAACGAAGCCATTAAAAATGCAGTGACTGTGCAGTATTTTATTGTATTCCAAAAGCTCTGTCAAACCGGCAATTTACTCACAGATACCCTCCAAGCGATACGTATTACATCAAGGAAATGGCACACTCCCACTCAAGGGATGGGTTTTCTCATGCTCTCTTCTCCTGATCCAGGATTTGGCCTTTAAACCTCCTGAGCAAGGAGAGGGAAGTTGTGGCTAACAGGAAATTTCGCAACAAAAGCCAACGACATTTTCTTTGTTCCTACAGAAAATCTTTGAAGTAATAAATTTTCGTTGTTAGGTCATCTTGACTTTATGAAAGTCAAAGTTCTCCCTGAAGCACAGTGACATTGTGCAGCTCTGAGTTTTCTCAGTGATAACAGGGTGATAAACACAGCGTAATTCCTGCATCCTACAGTGTTGAGATTGTAAGCACTGTACAGCACCTGGACAGGAGAATGTCCTGATCCAGCACAGCAAATCAACTGACACCATGAAAATCAAAGTGCACGCACTGTGCTAATCTGCAGTTTGCCCTCTAAGAACTGTAATTGGTGTAGATTGGTTATATTAACGTTACTGTTTCCTTATGATATTTTGTGCCAGCCTGTTAATACAGTACATTATAACAAAAGTTGTGCTCCTGGGAGTCACTAACCCAGGCCAGAATGTGGGCTGAGTTCCAGCTGGTGAGAAAGTGATCTTGCTCTGGAGAAATGGGTGTAGTGGACACCAGGCTGACCGTGAGTCAGCAGTGTGCCCTGGCAGCAATGAAGGCCAACAACCGCATGAGCTAGCAGGTCAAAAAGGGGTTACTTCCCTCTCTTCAGTGATTGTGGGACTATGCCTAAAGGTCTGTGTCCAGTATTGGCTCCTCAATGCAAGGAAACACAAGGAAACAGGAATAGAGGCAACAGGCACAATTTGGAGCACGCATGCTGTACCCTTTTTCTGGGCATCTACCCAGCCACCCCCAAGCCCATCTAACCTGCTCTTTAAAAGTTCCAAGGAGATTTTAGAATGCTGTTGGTTACATATTTCTCTGCTCTAGTATCATCATCATTAGAAAACTCCACATCTACTTTGAATCTACCTTGGGCTTGTTACTCTATAAAACCCAACATTTTATCAGTTGAGTTCAATTTGTTCTTGTTAAATGTCTGTACATCTTTGCTTATCTCTTTATTGTCTTCAAGGTGCTAAAATTTATAGAAGTGTTGAAGTAATCTCATATCCTCTTGGTTCTCCTTCCTCCTTCAGTTAAAAATAAAATACTTCCTTTCACACTTAGTAAGACTGAGTCCTGTCCTTCTCCAGATCTCTGAACAGTCAGAGGTTGCTTCTCTGAGACCATGATGAGTTTCATCAAGTCCTGCCAACCTAGGGGCCTTTACCTGGAGTCTATAAGCAAAAACTTTATGTATACATTTTTGTTAGGACATATAGAATGGAGAAAGGGGAGGTTGAATAATGTTCAAACAATCTAGAATGATGCATGACCAGTCTTTACACTAAGGGTTGGTGTTTCAGCAATAAAGAAATGTAATTTTGCAGGTAGTATAACAACATCAAGCCAAATATTGCCTGAAACTACTTGTACATAAGTGTAAGAAAAGGAAGGATAGACAGAGAAACACACAGGAAAAAAAATGAGGGTTAAACCAAATCAAACCAGCATTACTTGCATCAGGAAGTGAACAAGCACAGAGAAAAGAGTTACCTCTACTTTAACATGTAGTACATTGTAGTGGTTTTGGATGAAATAGAGTTAAATTTCTTCATAGTAGCTTGTGTGGAGCTGTTTTGTATTTGTGCTCGAAACAGTGCTGATAACACAGGAGTGTTTTCTTTTTTGCTGAGCAGTGCTTGCCCTCTGCCAAGGCCTTTTCTGTTTCTCACAAGACCTCACCAGCAATGAGGCTGAGGGTGCACAGGGAGCTGAGAGGGGACAGAGCTGAGACAGCTGAACCCGAGTGACCAAAGGAATCCCCCATACCATACAGGGTTGTGCTTGGCAATAAAAGCTGGGGAATTAAGGAAAAAATGGGACATTTGAAGTGCTGACATTTGTCTTCCCCAGCAACTGTTATGTGTGATTGGGCCCTGCTCCACTGGGGATGGCTGAACACCTGCCTGCTCATGGGAAGTGGTAAATTAATTCCTTGTTCTGCTCTGCTTGCATGTGCAGCTTTTGCTTTATCTATTAATCTGTCTATCTCAACCCACAAGTTTTCACACTTTTACCCTTCCAACATCCCATTGGATGAAGGAGTCATCGAGTGCCTGCTGGCTGGGCTTAAAGCACAACATGCTACAATCAGGAGTGGATTTGTACAGCAAACCAGTTGTTGCTGAGAACCTGAAATCCACATTTCTGTGCTACCCCTGTGACATCTCCTTATCTCCTTGTACTGAGGTTCATGGGCTTGCAGTCAACTTTTCAGCACTAGAGAAAGACTAAGGCATAGTCAGAAGTGAGTCAGGAAGCCAGTAAACTGAAAAAAAATTACAAAAAATATTGGGTACAAGACCTCAGTAGAAAAGAAAAAAGGATCTGGAGCAGTTTATATGCAACCAGGCACAAGTCAGGCTGGAGTGTTTTCTGTTATCAGCATTCTAAATTAACCAGTTCCATCCCATTCAGGTATGTCTACGTGAGTGAGAGTGAAGTGCGGCCATACTCCTAAACATAGCTTCAGGTGATACGAGGGCCTGGGCTCAGCAAGGATCAGCTTCTTTGGAAGAGGATTTCTGTGGCTCTTTGAGGATCTTTGAGGCTGGTTTCAACTAGAATGAAAGAAGCAGTACCCAGAAAGGTAATGCTCCTGTGCCAGCTACTGGGCAGATTTGTCCTCACTGCCCTTCAGGGTCACCAGATGTTTCAATATCCCAATGTCACTGAGCAGTAGCCTAAAGTCCATAGTCAGCCCCTGTGAGGACTCCTGATCTAGTCCTTCTGCAGGACTAAGGGATCATTTCAGAGATTTTTGCTCCCTCTAATGCACTTATTAACTTGTCCATATTCAGACATTAATTCAGCAACACCCTAAAATATGGGTTAAAAATCAATCTATTTTCTCTATCAGTTTGTTCTAGAGGAGTGTTTTCATGGCTCACCAGAGGTATTACTATATCCATTTCTCTTACAGCAGCAGCCACCTAAGGTGACTTGCTTCTTCATGCATTTAGAACTAAATTTGGACTAACTATGCTGTTGCTCAGCTCCCATGGCTGAAACTTGTTGACCATGTTTCACTCTAAAATTACTTCTCTCCCTCCAGTGGGACGTGAGGGAATTTGAAAACTCCAAAAGGCACCAGGGCTGGGGAAGGATTGGGGTAATTGACTGAGTGCTGTGTTGCCACCCCAAAGCCCACTTACAGTGGTGTTGGAGGAAGCCTAGTGATTCATTTCAAAGCTGTTGCTTTGCTATTGCTCCTCCAACCTAATTTATGCTGTAAAACTGTGATCTCACTATGCCAAGGGGAGATCTAGTAGGTTTCCTTGGGAAACTGCACAGCAGAGTTAGTGTCTGTCTTCACTGGTAGCTGCCAAATTTCCACTCATCTTTCCCCTCCTTAAGGTTCCTTTTCCATCTGTTGCTCAGTCAAGCTACAGTTCAGCACCTTTGCTGCAAGGCTGACATCAGATGAGCAATGCACAGCAGAGATGTCAGGGTGCTGGAGGGGCGAGCAGAACCTCCCTGGTAGAACAGATGACCCCTTTAGGTCATAGACTCGCAGAACATTCTGAGTTGGAAGGGACCCACAAAGATCATCGAGTCCAACTCTTAAGTGAATGGCCTGTGTGGGGATCAAACCCATGACCTTGGCATTATTAGCATCATGCTCTAACCAACTGAGCTGACCTAGAAGCCCACTGTCAGCTCAGTAAAAAAAATTCATTGCCTTATTGCACTGAGTCAGAATATACAGTGCTCTGTCACAACCCAAAGTAGACAGATGTTGGAAATTCTTCCTCTGGCCCTGAAGCCCTCTAACTTTTTGAAACTTCCCTATAGTGGTGCATTACACACCAAGGATAGGAGTCAAATCACAGGACTTTAAACTTTTCACAGATAGAAGCTGGCAGGAAAGGAAGGCACTCTTCCTTAGTTGTATTCTTAGAAACACCTGAACCATTTAGTCTGAAACCATCCCAGAGCTCACCCTGAAGCAGACTTTATGCATGAGAGCTTCTCGCAAAGACCTGCAACGCAGCGTGGAGCAGTGCAGCTGTGAAGTGGGGCAGTCAGTGCTCACTTGCTAAATTCCTGCTGGACTGCTGGCCTCAATAACACAGTATGGCAGGGCATCACCTTGAGTCTGACACTCACAGAAAAAGGATTCCCTTTATGGGTTTTGAATTTGGTCCTCTCTAGCTTTCTTTACATTTTTTTCTTTCTAATAGAGATAACTAGGGAGATCAAGAACTCCTCCTCAGAGTGTCCTTTGCACAGAGGTACATGAGCCTTTTGTATGGCTGCATTCTTAACATATTTGTGGAGCACAGTCACATTAATGTCTAACAGGCTAATAACAACCACCTGGAATGCCCCTCACAGACCTCCCAAACAATGTCAACAACAGTTCTTGCAGTTCTGGTATTCTTCCTGGTGGCCTAGTTGATAACTAATATGGATTAAAGAGACATTGTTGGGAAACAATTAAGGAAGACATCTGGCAAGGCATCCATGTGAATGGCAGCACACAAACAATAGGACCTGAACACCCAGGTCACACAGGTGAGGTACAACCACACAAGGACATGGCTGTCTGTCCTGTGCAAGCTAATCAGTCACGGAGCAAATCCGTGCAGGCTCCTGAAGGACACAGTGGTGATTTTGAGCTGGTGTGTAGCAAGGAAGATGGAAAATCATGTCAGTAATCCAGACCCATGCTGACCATGACACAAGAGCAATAGTTCTGCCAGCAACATCCCCATTCTTTTCACAGCTTCCTTCCATGCCTAAGGGTGGGAGCAGATTTCTAGGGCAGGGTTTTTCAATCCAGGGATTATAAGACCTCTCACGAACTCAAAGTACAAGTAAGACAGAACATAAGGATGATACTTTTCCTCTTGAAATAACTCAAATTTTGGTTGGGCTTTCAGAAGGCTTCTCCCAGTCCAGGTCATTTTAATTCCAGAACAATGAAGAACATCAATTGTCATGAGCTAGTATCTTCCTCTAACAGGTGCTGCACTGGGCTATCTGGACTATTCCAGGATATGATATCCTTGTAAAGGAAGTTTCCAAAATATTATCAATAAACCATCCTGTGATACGGTACTGAGTAAATTTTACATGCGTCGGTTTATTTTACGTAAAGCAAATATCAGTCGTTTATCTACTAAGGAAAAGTTTTGATAAAGTCACACTAACAGTCATAAAGCAATTCAAGAATCTTGAACGGAAGGTCCTAAAAAGTGGCAGTGCTCTTATATCATTAATACATTAATAGTGAGATACCTCACGTAATGTTTAACCATAGAATGAGGCAGTGGTAATAAAAATTACACTAAAACAAGCATTAATTATTCTTCTAATCAAGGTACCATTCCTCTAGTTGAAGTATTATCTTCAAATAATTGGAGCGAGTAAATACGAGGCATATTTACAAAGACGTCTTCAGACAGACTGTAAAGGTTACAAGCATAGATTTGCGTTAATAAATAATACTTGAGTAAAAATTATATTTTCCATCAGTTTTCAAATGCTACCCAGGAGCAAAGGAGTTTAATGGCATTTCATGTGCTGTATTCTGAGACTGTCAGGACAAAATACTTTATATGCATATATAGATAAATAGCAATATCATAAAATACCAATTTATATAAAAAGAATGATTGCAAGAGCCCTAGCCCATTTTCCTGTATGATCAGGCCAGTCTAATTGTTGAGCTTGCATTGTTGTTTATTTTGTTTCATGGTTGTATTGGAATTATTATTAGTATTCATTTTTGGTAGATATGTACATAAAGACAGGCACAGGCAGTCATAGATAATGTGTGTCTAGGGAGTGAGAAGAGAATATTACAACTGATTCTTAATAAAACCAGGTTTTTGTAGCAGCATCAATCAGAGTGCCTGGGGTAGTCATTCTCAGTCTCTCCTGCCTAAAATTTTGACATGAATTGGCTGGTGCCTTAAAGAGACAGCTCCTATTCTGTACAGCTCATTTATTCTTTCTACACACTTTGTTTACACCTCCTTCCTCTGCCACAGACATGGTACTCTTATCCTTTCCATCCTGCCTTCAGAATATTAAAACTATCCAAGTTTTTTTTGCCTTCTGGAAGAACAGGGCATGTGAGGTCACAGGGTGTCATGGATGGACTTCCACAACCATGTATAGTCTTAGTGCTCCATCGAAGTTGGTCTCCTCTGCAACCCTGCTGAGGCTCTGGCTCCCTGTGCTACACATGGTATGGTATGGTATGGGCTCCTGTTGGCACACCACGATCCCTCCTGGCATGGCTCCCCTCAGTCTCCAGAGGAGGCTGTGAAGGTCAGCTCTCATGTGACAACTTCCCTAGGCTGCAGTACTGGCTGGAGCTCCCTGGGATGAGCCCGGTTCTTCCGCTGTGACTGCAGCCCACGCACCTTACGAGCTCCTGCCATTCCGCAGCTCAGATCCACCAGGGTCCTGCTTACACAACCTGCCAAAATCACAAACCCCTGCCACGACTTCTGGGACAAGAGTCAAAAGACCCAAGCTTAAATATTAACAAAATGCTCTGCGGTGCACAAGACAGTCAAGGCTGAGCAAAATGTTCTGCAATTGGGTTACACCAGTTTGGAAAAATCTCACCTTTCAGTGGCCCCCTGTATACACAACAAAGTTTCATTTTCCAATGTGTAGGCAGTTAGCATGAGAAGATAAGTCTGTTGTTCTGAAGAATTTATTTTTTTTAGCTCATGTAGCTGTATCAAGCCCTGAATTGTCTCTTTAAGGCCCAGAATGAGTGCTCAGGTCTTTCTGTGGGAACATCTCCCTGATTCTCCTCTGCGGTGGGGCTCATTGCTGAACCTTCCAAAGGAGCCTTGCAGAAGGGCCACCCTTCCACAAAAGCATGCTGGCAGCCCTCTGAGCAAGGATGAGACCTCAGCTTTGGGTGCAAGGAAAGTGGTCAGGCTGTCCTCTCTGGTGGTGACCTCCCATGCCCTTCTTGCACACAGATGTGTTGCAGAACCTTGCAGGGGCTGATGTTGGGGCTTTGTACTCACCTCCCACACATGTGCCTGGTTGAAGGCAGAGAAAGCCCCTCATGAGCCCACAGACAAGTCCCTTCATGGATCAATTTATATTTCCTTGCTTCCCCAGCAAGTTATCTCTCCCAGTTACTTCTGCCATCTCACCCACCTGCAGCTCAGCATTCTACCTGTACTCTCCTAAAAGTGGCCTGACTTTCTCCTTTGCTTCACTCTGATAATTTCCGTCAGTTGTTGGTGTGTCTCACTATAGAGAGTTGTGGTTTAGTCATTGAAACAAACGCCACTTGCTTAGAATGAACTAATACTGAGCTTCAGATGGAAGAAAACTTTTCTGGAAACTTCAGGAGCCTGTGCAAAGTGCCCAAGGGAGGCGGAAGAATTCTTGTGGAGGTGCCTCCCTTCACACCCAAGCAATGAGAAAGGATGCTTTTCCAGTTCTGTCCACACTGACAGCAGGAGGCCTCTCCCCACAGCTCAGAGCCTGCCGGGACCCAGCCTTTCCAACCCAAACTGCAGCAACACAGCACTTTAGAATATCATGAGTGTCAGCAAAATTTTGTGTGTATCATTTCTTTATTATGATTGCTAATTAGGAGCTGGCAGCTATGGGAACAGCAGTGCTGCACTGTACCTTGCATCCATAACTCAGGCAACAGCCCCTGCCTGCCTTGTCCTGAGGGTGAATCCTGCTGATCCAAAACAAGCTGCAATCTGACTCCTCAGTGTTGTTTAAATCAGGCTGTGAGAACTCAGCTGAGTAAATAAACAGCGGGATTGACTAGTAAAACAGAATGATTAAAGAAAACGAAGAGGGACACATGTTTGTGGGTTCTTTTCCAGGACAGAGAGTATTGAATTGGGGCTTGTAGTGATAATGACATTAGACTGCAACCAATTCACACTTATCAGCTGTACTTAGAGACAATGATTTTATTTTAGGCCCATCCCAAGTCATAAATAAAAGTATTTTCAGAAGACCTTGGAGAACATTACATAGTGCAAGTGCAGCCAGTAGGTAAAAGATAATTAACTTTTGATCATAAAGGCTGATAATAAAAAGAATATTGTCATTTGAATGCATTTTTCGTGAAAGCCACTATCATATGAAAGAGCACTACGGTATTTGTAATTATAAAACTTTAAAAGTTAGTTGTAATTAATGCCTTTGTAAGGGATATGATGGTGAGGAGTTTCCTCAAACTCTGTGACACTTTGTAACAATTTTTCAGGATTGAGCTCCAAGCCCCAGGAACACAAGGATTTATGGCATTTCAAAGAGCAAGCATTTAATTTCCAATGACAACCAGACTGCATCACCCAAACATACTCACTCCAAGCACGTGGACTGTGCGACCATATTTTGCACGCAAACGTCTTAGGAAATGAGACAGGGAAGACATTTTTGAGATGTGAAGGAGAGTCTGGCAAGGACTGCTTACTTGTCTGTCCTTTCTTTGTAAAAATCACCTCCCCAGATCTCCAGCTGCAGATTTCTACCCAGCAGAATCTGCTTTTCCCTGCCTGGTTAACCAATGGTTGTGTTTATGGAGACCTGCAAGTGCTGCTGGTCCCATCCCGAGGAGCATTTTGCATCTCATCCTTCCAGGAAAAGCCATGCTGGAAATCCTGCTTTTGTTTTGTGCTCCTTTTGTTTGCTCTGAATTACTTTCTTCATAGACTTAGATAATTGACTGGTAAGAGTGGACAGCTCTCCATCCTCTTGCTCCACTCCCCCAAATGCTTCTTTCCAAGGGACGTGGGTCCAGGAGTACAGGTGTTTTCCCCAGTCCCAGTGCTGCCTTTCAGACTGACCGGTTTCTTAATGCCCTATTTTTCTGTGTTTTTTTATGAAGCTCAACATGGGGGAGATTGTCTTTTTATTTTCACCCAAAGGACTTTTTTGTTTCACTCCTGTAGCCCAGCGCTTTGAGCCCTGTTGGTGATTCACTGGGAGTGATGCCAGCTATTGAGAAAGAAGCTCATTTCCTGCAACAGCTATCTTTTCTGAGATGGCCTTCATCCTAAGCTGATTAGTCACAGTATTTTTAGCTTGTTTGATCTGGCTTGATTACAACCTGAAGCAGCCTCTTGAGGAGTGAAGGGGAGCACCAGCCCTGGCAGTGGGTGCTGTGCCAGGATCTGTTTCCCAGAGGCTGCTGCTAAAGGAAGAGGCAATACCCCAGCACTGGAGGGTTCTCCCTTCGCTGTTATTGCTCACCAGTTGCAAAATGGCTTGCACAGCTGCCTTGGGGATTTGTGGCTTTGTGTGCTTTTATACCAGCTGGAGGAAGTGCAGTCCTTTTTATCAATACTGTTGCAGATAGGAACTGCAGTGGTGTCCCTTTGGGGTTCCAGAGACAGCTGTGGGCCTGATTACAGCCCTGGGTGGCCACTTTTACTTTAGATTTGGCACAAGGAGCAAATAAGCCTCTCTGTTTACTGAAAAAACCAGCTACAAAAATAATAAGTAGACTGAAACCATAGGCTATATGCAAGTCACAGCTAAGCATCATGAACACTGAGGCTTTTCCTTGTGCAAGCAGAGGCCAAAGTAACACCTACAAGCATTGTGTGGGGCAAGAAAAAGACTAGAAGTCAGGGCTGGTCGGAATAAGAGATGCTGTGGGTGAGCCCAGGAGCTGGTACTGCGAGCACAGAACATAGACATTGCTGCTGCTTTTTGCTTCAACAAGTGACACATGAAAATTCTTTCAAATGTTCCATTTTGTGGTTGTTTGCTTTGTTGGGGGCTTTGGGGGTTTGTTTGTTTGGTTAGTGTGGTTTGGTTTGTTTTTTTCTGGATCTCTCAGCAGTCATTCTTGCAAACTTTCTGAAATAAGCAGTGCTAATAAGGAGTGCTACAGCTGGCATTATATTATATATAAACACTTTCCTACTTCTGCCTTCTCCTGAGCAGACAGCATGCCAGGTCAGGCCACCTGCTGATCTGCATAAAGTTTTCATCATTTTCCTGTGTCAGTCTGCAAACAACTAGACAGAAAGGAGATTCAGGGTGTGAATGCAACAGAGGGTACTATGCAGCTTTTCAATAACCTGAGAGAGATCTCATTTGTAGATTAAGGATGAGAGGGAATAACCGAATTATGTTTAATTTCTGCTTGCAACGGAACTCAATTCTTGAATATTATCTTTAGTTTACTCTGCTTGTATTTATTATAATAATATTTTGAAAATATATTTAACATTTTATTTACTGTTCAATATATTTCATTATTTACTAAAGTATGTGGTATCTGTATGATACAGAGAAACAAAATTTAAAGAAGTGAAAGTGTGCTAGCACTAATCTAAAAAATTAATCTAAACACTGGTCTTCAGTTGGTAGACTTTGAACCTACTGCTTTACGTCAAAGGATCTCTGTGACACAAGTAAGAAAAGCAGACTTTGCTGGATTTCAATGTATACTTGGGAGATCTGTTTGGAAATGTTTATGAGACCACAAATGAAAGAAGTAAAGTACGTTAACAGTAAGTTGAAAAATAACAAAAATTTCAAAGAATTTCAGTGATGCATCATTGTAATGTAGGAACTAGAATTCCCTCTTTTAAGAATTACCAAAATATTCAGAAAAGTAAGACTCCTTATATAGTCTGAAACTATCCTGATGTAAACTCAAAAGACAAAATACTCCATGTTCTTTGACTACTTCATATGTGCAATTCCAGGGGAAGAGCAGGCTGGTAAAAAACGTGAGTTAAGGTTAAAATTTCCAAATCCAGATGTGATTTCAGAGGGGCTGTACACACCTGGATGGCTCTGGACCCAACACTTGGCGATGATGTGGGGGATTGTAGACACCAGAACTGTCAAACTGTGGAGCCTGCAGTTAGGTGAATCTCTCTGCTAGATGAACACAGCAATGTTGCTCCATGAGCAAAACCCCAGAGCATTTCATTTTGCACAATCTTGCAAAACAAACTGACGCTGATATGAACGCAAGAACTGATAAGAGGCCTGCTGAAATATTGGGAAATACATTTTTCCATCTCACTGTTACCTGAGGAAACTCCAGAAATAATTCACACAGTTTAGGGAATGGCACAGTCTAAAGTATCTGGAGATAGTGCAGTATTTTATTGCATTGCTATCTGCAAAGATACATCACACAGGGAGACCTGGAGCACAAACAGAAATCGTTACAAGGACCTGGCTCTGACTTCATGTTTGAATACATTCAGATGTTTCACCAGCTATATAGAAATACATTATTTGTTTAGGTTATTTTAACAGTTGATTTTAAGTTTTTTTCAAAGTGGGTAAGCAAATAAAATGTGCTCAGCTGAACTTCAAGGAGGAAGTTGGGAACAGTGACCAGGACTTCCCTGGGAAATATGGTGCTGGCACCCATTCATAGAATTTCCTTGTCATATTCTGCCAGGCAGTGCTTTGGGCTTTGATAATTAGTTTGGTTTTGGGTTTGTTTTTGCTTTCATGATGGTTTGACTTTGTTCCTATTTAATAGAACTGTTTGGGGATTAATTGGAATTCAGGTAACCACTGTTGTGGTCTCCAAGGTCATTATCTTTGTCCTCTGTGGAGGCACAAACCAGACAAAGGTATGGCTTGGGGAGTGACTGATGTGCAAATTGTCCAGCAGTGCTGAGGGGTGGGAGAATAGGACTTTTCTGACTCTGCAGTGCTGGACAGAGGCTCCATTGTCAGGCCCCATCCAACATATGAGCAATGAAGTGGTCCTCCCTCTGCCACCTGCTCCTGCTGGCCAGAAGGGAAAGACATCTAAGGAAACCCAGTGGGAACACCACAGCTTTCCCTGGGGCTGGCACCACATTACCATGTTAATCACACCACAGACCTGCACAGTTTCAGCAGGAAAGGGCTGTCGTGAAAACCACAGGCATCCGGCACCCTGGCTTCCCAGAGCTCAGGTGTGCCTGGAGGAGGAATATACACAGACACTGTATGCAAGCCTGAGGTGGACAGGACACCCTGCAATGCTTCTGCTTTAGCCTGGTGGATCATAGGATGCTTTTATACTCATATGGCTGAAAACCTCTTGCAAATGAGGGTCCCAAAAGCATCTCTGGGCCAGGTGTCCTTGGAGACAGTAGGCAGGACCTCAGGGTGGAGAGCCTCCCATTCCAACAGAGCACAGACAAGGCTATCTACAACTCTTCTTTATTTTCAGATATCTGAACACTCATTACTGTCTGTTAAACATAACTCCATGCACATGTAGCAGTATCTGTACCAAAGGACAGAACACGTCTGGCTGTGACACTGCAGATTCCCTGACTCACCATCTCCAGGAGGAGAAGCTCCTCAGGGCTCTGTGATTGTGCATCCTCCCATCGCCGTGATTCCCAGCCTGGTCCTGTCTCAAATAATGTATTGCTAGATTCAGCAACTGTAAAGTGCAGGTAAATGCTGAGTCCACAAGTCTAATCTAGTTGGTTGTCTCTGAGATGAAAGATTGCTTAAGAAATTAATTTGCTTCATGAAATTAAAGGAGGCATGTGGCTTTAAATGGAAACAAAGTAACTATTTATGCCTTAAGGAAAATATGGAAAATTCTTAAGAGGGAAAGTAAAGTTAACATCGGATAAAAATATGACACTTGTCTGGAATAATGAATTACCATTTTTAATGTTGGCAGAGCGGGATGTCAAAACTCTCCCTGTTCTGCAACGCAATGTGCAGGATTTTGTGTTTGTGCTCTTCTTTATGGGGTAATGCCATCCTATAAACACCTCTCATCCAGGCCACAATTGCTGGCTTTCAGGGCACAATAACTCTGAAGTCCATTATAAAAGGGAATGAAATTACCTAAGTGCAATAAAAGAAGTGTGAATAAAAAGTGAGAGGGATGTGAATATGACACCAGTCCTTTCACTGGAAATCTCAGCTCCTTTGCACCATATACTGTGGTAATTGTAGTGGGTGCTCCTGCTTATTTGTGTGCTCCATAAAAAGAAGTGATAATTTTCAGTGACCCATACCCTAACGGGGTGTCAGCTTTTCCTGAGTCACTAAGCAAAATTCAGACTCTATTTTCTGAAAGTCTCAATAAATTGGAGCAATCCGGAAATTTCATTGTTAATGGAATTGATCTCTTCCAACCAAACCTCACAGCTCCTTCCAGTCTTATGTTGATTGTCTGAAACTTTCTTCTTAACAAAACTTACTCATCCTCACCCCATTTTATGCATCACCACTGAATTTGACCCAGTAACATGACTGATACGAATTGGGCTCCAGGGTGCTAGAAAGGGAAACTTGCTGTAAAAACCCCCAAGGTACTAGAGAGTATAAGCAGCTGGAAGTGAAATGGCATTATGCTTCCTTCTGGCATCAGTGTCCTGCGTCTGTGAGTACAAGAGACACCTCTGCTTTCCATGAAGGCCTCTCAGGGCCAACCAGTTTTCTTTTTCTTTTTTGGATGTCCCCAGTGGTGAAAACAAATCTTCCTGAGGACACCATTTGCAGGCTGTGATCCCTGTCCTTCCCCCAAAACAGAACAGAGGAGCTGACACCCATCAGAGGTGCATCTCCAAAGTGGCTGCCACACTTACTACTGAGCAAAATGTATTTCTTTTACCCACTGAGCTGCCCATTTTTTAAAGGGTTAGAAAATCCTGAGTTTGGGGTGTTTTACATTTCTGGCATCACAGCAGGTGGTATTGTGAGCAATCTTTTGCTTCGAGGTTTTGGGCAGAACCTGGCAGCAGAAGAGAGGATGTTGCTGGAAAGCTGTGTAGGAGAACAGAAGCCTTGGTGAAGAAAAACATTGGGAAACACTAGAAATCCGGTTGAGCTGATGCTGTTATCCACATTCTCAGCCAGTTAATCTCCCACTATCAATACTGGTGTTTATTTAACTCTAAAGAAAGACGTGGAGCTCTTCACAAGGCAAGTAAAATGCATCTGTGGCAGAACTGTTTTCTTCTTTTTCCATGAAAAATAGCTTCTTTCAGCAGTGGTAAGCCACTCAATTTACACACTGCTTTATGTCCCTCCAGTGACTTGTTTTTCCCTCTTCACCATGGCTGGGGTGAGAGACAACACACATGAAGCCTTCAGAATTCAGCTCAGCAAGTGCCTTTCAAGAGCTGTCGTTGGTTTTCAGCTTCCGTGAAAACAAAGGAAAGCAGAGAGTGTTTGAGACTTGGCAAAGGATCAGGCTGTGACTGAGTTATATCTCTGAACTCTCTGTATTATTGGAGCTGCCTGAGAGACAGAGCAATCAGAAATTTATTTCCTCTTCTGATGCTCTGCCTTGTCAGAAAAGGCCCTGCTTTCCCAGTTGGTTAGAGTTTAGCTGGTGTTTGAATAGCTGATATAAAGACATAAAGGGTTTGCACAGCTGAACATCTGCAGTGTGGGACAGGGGCAACCAGCCTCCCATATGACCCTTGGCATGAAACCTCTTCTGCACCATAAAGGGAAAATCGCATTCTTAGCATTACTGCTGCAAACAGAAAGGCTAAAGTGTTTATTCCCTTCGTCACTCCACACAGAGCCTTATTGCTTCAGTGAATTAGTGGAAATAATCCAAGAGTAAAGCACTTACAGGTGGACACAACAAAGCCAAAGACAAGACTTTACTGAATTCCTTAAAACCAAGAGTCCCTGCTGCATTCAAACCTAGTCCTTAAAGACCTGCTCTACTGTTTTATGTTGCAGCTTCTTGTTACATGTCCTGAATACACAGAATTACAAGTTTTAAAGAACATCTATGATCACACCACTTTGAGGAGGGAAGCCAAAACTGGTTAAATTGTTTTATGTTTTTTGTGGTCTCTACAACTTTTTAAATATTTGTTATTTTAGTGGTTAAAGTAATTACTGTGTCTATTTCACAAACTGCAGTAAATCCCTTAAGCCTGACAGCAGTTACCAAAACCAGGGGCTTGCTGTCACAGAGAAGGAACTCACAACAGTTTAGGAAGAGACCTGTGATCTTTACTGACTGGAGTAGCTTATGGTCTTGTTTAGAGGCGTAGCTTCAACTTTCAAAAGCACCTAAGTCTATAAAGACTCTCGGAACTCGGAGCCATGGGCTAAAACACAAGAAAAAAATCCTGACTGAATGGTCTAACAGCTCTCATCTTTTGCTGCCCATTGGATAGGGGGGTCCTGCTCGCTTAATTATTTCTTAGTCTAATAATTGATCAAAATACAGGCAAACCATCTGAGAGCAGAATCCCAGGCTCCTCCTGCCTCTTCTCCTCCTAGACCCATGTGCATGAGTGACCCTCCAGAGCACAAACAGTGGCCACCCTTTCAGCTTTCTTCATAGTCAGGGTCTGTGACTTCAAACCACCAAAGGCTAAGTCAAGCTCTGATTTCCAGGGCAGAGGAGTGACCTAAGGAACCTGGCAGACCATAGTCTTCCTGATTACACGGGTTTCAACAACTGAAGCACTTCGAGGTGCAAGGGTTGTAAGGACAGTTTTCATCAGGGAACTTTAATGCTATCATGTCCTCAGCATCTCAGCACTGAAGGTTCACTGCTCTCCTGAACACAGGCACCTGCAACTGAAGTTGCAGCTGAGGCCTCAAAATGCTATTTTGGGTATCTCCTTAGGTGGTTTTAGGTATCTCAGGGAAATGTTTACAAAGGCTCACTTTGTCCTAGGGAGGATGATCCTCCTCTGTGGACAGTGGAGAGACAGTCCAATTCACCCACATCATGTTCCTGCCCCAGTTCTTGGCCACACACACGGCCTGCACCTTCCACTGTTTGTCATGAGGTGCCACAAGCTGTCAGCTCCACCAAGTCACAGGCTATTATTGACAATGATCTGAGAATTCAGGAATTGCTTCTGGAAAGACAGTTCAGGGACTACTAAAGATGCTTCAGAGGAAGGCTGAGGAAGGCATGCTTTGCTCAGAGCTGGCATGCCCACAGCCACCTCCCTCATCAATGACTCGTGCTTCTTCAGAAATGAAGAGTGCCAAAGCTGAGCTCTGGCCACTACTTCCCATCTCAACTCAACAGAAACCTGGCAGATACATAGCACAGCAACAGATAGTTCTTCTTATTCATCCCTATTTTCCCATATGAGTCTCTGCAGACCAATCAGAAACAGCTCACCAAACAAAGTTAAGCAATATTACAGAGAACTTCAAGAAATTGCTCTTATCATCCCTCTTGAGGATAAGCTCAATGGTCAAGGCCACAGTGAAATCTTCCTTTTCTTGTAAAAGTTAACTGAAGTTAGTTATTAAAATGCTGTCAGTATTTAGGGAGGTTCTGACATGAAGAGCAGCACAAGATACCTGCACTACCTCTGAAAATTTCCAGGATATCTTTATCCGTGAAATCTTGGTGTGGTGTCTTCTGAAGAGCTTCCTGGAAGACATACCAGGTACAATTTTAACTTGTCATTCTAGGTATGGGGTATGTCAAGTAATACTCATAAATGAAATGTTTCTAGTCATGTGTTATATTTCTTGTAAAAGTTTCCCTTGTGGAATTTCTTTGTATTTTTCAAGTTTTTGTATTGCAGAGAGATAGAATTTTTGAGTGGGTATACACAGACTGAACAAGTGAGATGGAGCGTGTTAATATTTAATTATTCCATTAAAGTTACCAGATTTTTGTGTACTTCTTGGTCAATATTTAAGACAAATTAATAAATAGAAAAAAGTCTCCCTCTGTTAATCTCTTCAATAAAATGACACATATCTGGACTGGCAGTGTGAGTTTCTGGAGTACAGACCTCTCTTTCAGGGGATTGTGGAGGATGTTTGCCTTTACCATGCTGGCCCTTTTCACAATGCCCTTATTTTCTTTGAAACACCTAAAATAAATAACTTTGTCAACAGCTGAAAAAAACCTCCCTGTGCTGAGGGCATCCTTTCTTTCTGAATATATATGGGAAGAAAATGAGAGCAAGCAAAAGGAAGGCAGTACTGGCTGCAGCCATGGAAGCTGACAGGTGCCAACAGGGCCCGTGGAAGAGGGAATGAGGCAACAAAAGCTCAGCTAGTGGGGGTGACTGGCAGCAGGGGTCATCTATGTGCTGCAGCAAGGAGCTATTCCACATGGTCTGATTTTCCTGCCAGGAAACAGGTTCCACCCCACTTCAGGTACTCAGGCTGGCTTGGTTAAACTTAACTTGAGTAATGCTACATATGTATGTATGGTCAAACTTCACGAACAAAGATTTGGGAAGGGCTTTCCCCCCATGGGTGTGCCCTTTCAGCCTGTCCAGTGGATTTTTCTGGGTGAGGCTCTGGCAGTTAAATGCCTCCCTGCCATCCGATCCCGTCAGATCTCGGATGCTCAGCAGGGTCAGCCCTGGTTAGTACTGGGTGCTGTGACAGTCCCGAGGACTTCACTGTCGCAGTCCAATGCTACGTAGCACTGCAGTCTGTAACAGAGGCTCGTGCTTGCATGGGTCATCTTGACAAGACCCTTGGGCTGAAGCTCCTGATCTCCTCCTGAAGCTCTAAGCAATCAACCCAAAGCTCACCTGGAAGAGAGCTCATAAATTGGAGTTCCAATCAGGAGGTAAAAAAAGCAAGCAAAACACACCTTTAATAAGACCAGCACTAGTAAAGCAAAGGAGATTCACAGAGTTGTAAGGAAGCATGTTGCTTGTTCCCTGGGACTGGGGCAGTAAATTTGGCCTGAGGAAAGAAGAATGTCTGGGCAAGGGGCAGAGGGACAACTGAAATATTCACAAAAAACTACAGCAGCTGCAGCACTGAGGAAAGCCTGAAATGAAAGTCACCCACACGCTGCTTCTGGTTTTATGGCTTATGAACATTTCAAAGGGTACAAGTAGTACATCTTGTGCCCTACAATGTAATAACAAAACTAGTCCGTAGGACTCTCAGCAGTGTTGCTCTGAGTGACATGAAATCTAAAAGGCAGATACACAGACCAGGAAACAGAGCAACTTTAAAATCTTTAATAGATAAAACTGCTTCCTGCAAATCCAAGTACCCAAGATTTATCAGAGAATGAACTAAATTAAGCAATTTTTTCCTTGAAATTTTATCAGCCTGAGGTCTGAAGCTGTGATCACAACAGAGGGAGGGACAGTAGTGTACAATTACAGGATCAGAGTATGATTTTAACTGACTTTGGATCAGCCTTGAATGCACTTGGATTTTGAACCTGCTAGGTTTTGGAAAATCTTACAGATCAAATTTTCTGTGTTAAAACAAACAGTAAAAGTGTTCAACCTATTGCCAAAATAGTGAATCTGTCCTGAAAAAATAGTATGCCAACAAACCCAGCATATCTAAGAAGTGCTTCTGACATTAATTGGACTTCTACACATATCCATGAGTTTCCCCAGAATGATCAAGGAAACTAAAATGAAATCACTTAAAATAAGTCAGTAGCAAAGTTTCAGGATGGGGTTCACATTTTAGTGCCAAAATTGTCATAGATTAAAAGCTTTTCCTCTGTTCAAAACTATATAAATAGCTTTATGCTACATTAAAATCCTGTCCTGTGGTGTCTCCAAATATTGAGTACATGCCAGTCTGAATCAGAAAGACCACAGGGTATTTCAGTGAGAGTCAGGTGATAGACCTGGGCAAGGAACTGGTGTTAGCTGAGCATCTGTCACGAGACACCAGCAAGCACCAAAGTACCAAGGAGCATTTGCACTAGGGGAGGGATAAAAAGAAGAATCCTGTACTACCAGTATCACAAAAGACTTTTTGGTTCCTACAGGACATCTTCATCTCTGAGTCAAAATCAAATAGAACAGGATAGAACAGATTAGTTCAGTTGGAAGGGTCCTACAATGATCATCTAGTCCAACAATGGCTATGCAGAGCAAGTTCCACAGCTTCTGTCTAGGACTAGTACTGTATTAAATATTTAATGGTGGCTTCAATTGAGAGAAATGTTTTTAGGTAGTGCACTTGCTGAGGTGAATTTGATGTGGGAAGAATGTGAGGCATAGAGAGAAATGTAACAGCATGGTGGGCAGCACAGTGATGGCATCAATTAATTGCTCCTAAGTAACCCGTGGTATCAACTGAAATGAATCTTGAATCTTCTCTTGTGTAATGCAGGCTCCAGGGGTCATTTCTGGAGTGACTGAGGACAGTTTCTATTCAGCCCAAACATGGAACTGTGGGTTGGGATAAGGCAGAAAATTGTATTTAGGTGAGATATTGGAACAACTGTTTGTGAACACGAAGCAGAGGAGAAGCAATCCAGACAGCCTGTGGAAATAAATATTACAAATAACTTCAAGCAGCAATACTGTACTTTTTTACTACTGAGCCTGATCTTGGCACACAGACTCAAGCCAAAAGATTCCCCCCTCTCTCTGAAACCAAGAGAGGATGGCTGAGCCCTGCCTTGGTTCTGCCTTTCCCCTCATGTGTCAGTGGGTTTCACTGAGCTCCCAACCCTCCCAGCAGTGCCACAAAAAGAAACTGCTTGGGATCTGTTTGTTCTTTAGGAAATTAATCTCCATTGAGGGAGGAAGTTCTTGGTTGTAGATGGCTGGCTCAGAGATAAATTAACTCAAAAACCATCTCCACTTTTTGGCTGCATCTTTAGAAGGAAATACTTCACGCTCCAATGAAACGCTGCTCTGAAGCAGGAGGAGGAGCAGGGTAGGAGATCACCTTGGCAGAGTGAAATGGGTGTCTCAACAATCCCTCTTTTGATCTTCAAAGGTGGTAACGCTCAGTTTGGAGTTCACTCAGCTATGCTACAGCTACCCACCCCAGAGTACATAAGGACATAACCCTGTCCTTCATTTCAGGTTTTTAACTGCCTAGGCCAGAGAAAAGCACACACAGTTGCCATCCTCGGCTGACATTTCAGGAGAAATGGTTGAGCCTCTGGGCAATCACTATGTTGTAGCCAGACCTGTGTACTCAGAGAATGCGTTCAATGAAGAGCATGAGAAATTGCACAGATACCATAAAACCTTTTGGGATCACCTGAAACTCTATTTTCGGTAAGGAGATTTTTCTTCCTTTAAATATGGATCTAAGAAAGAGCCTAACCTGTTCTTGGACAGCATGAACTCCATCCTGACAAAATCCATCTCAGATGCCAACATAGCAAATGAAAATTCATTTAACTGAATTCAATGTCAGAGTTTTCTCATGAATTTTAGCTATTACCCTTAAAAGTCTTCCTACAGTTCTATCTAAGGTAGCTTCACTTTTTCTGCGCACTTGGCAGCACAGACTCTGGAGTGACTTTAGGGGTTAAAGGGAGCTTGTAACAAAGATGTGCACAGACTTTTCACCAAGGCCTGTTGTTGCAGGACAAGGGATGATGGTTTTAAACTAAAAGAGGGTAGATTTGGACTGGATATAAGGAAGAAAATTTTAACTATGAGGGTGGTGAGACACTGGTACAGGTTGCCCAGAGAGGTGATGGATGCCCCATCCCTGGAAATGTTCAAGATCAGCTTGGATGGGGCTCTGAGCAACCTGACCTAGTGGGTGGCATCCCTGGGGTTTGGACTTGATGACATTCAAAGGTCACTTCCAACCCAAACTGTACGATGAGAATTTTGGTTGGAAAGTACCTCTGAAGGTCACCGAGTCTGCCTTGAAACACAGCTGGCAACGCAGGCTGATCCAGGCTCTGTCTGGGTAAGATTTTCACCTCTGACAGCCAGAACCTGAATCATTTTGTTTCCCCAGAGAAAACAGGCTGCAACTCAGCCGAGCTGTCCACTGACAGAATTCTGTCCTCTTGTGCCTGTACAGCTGCTCCCCACAAAGGGTCAAAAAAGCTGCTTTGGCTTTGTTTCCCATTGTCTCCTGGCTGCCAGCGTACCGCTTCAGAGAGTGGATCCTGAGTGACATTGTCTCTGGCATCAACACGGGGCTCGTGGCTGTGCTGCAAGGTACCTTTAGGAAACATGTGCCCTGACACAGCCTGCCAGGCCAGGGGCCAGGGCACTGCTGACTGCAGCCTGCGACATACACATCACCTTCCCTGGGCCCCTGTCTTTACAGGTCTCGCCTTCGCTTTGCTGGTGAATGTCCCCCCTGGTTATGGACTCTACGCAGCCTTTTTCCCTGTGCTGGTCTATTTTATCTTTGGCACATCCAGACATATCTCAGTGGGTAAGTGCAGGCACACCACTTACGCTCCTCACTGGTGAAGAAGTACACGCTGCCCTTTCATATCTCTTAATGAGTGCCTTGTGCTGCTCAGGTCCCTTCCCTGTCCTGAGCCTGATGGTGGGAGGAGTCGTCACCAGGCTGGTCCCTGATGGCAGCACTGGAAATGGCAATTCCACAAATATCTCAGCAATAAATGACGAAAGGGTGATGGTGGCTGCATCTGTAACCTTCCTTTCTGGGGTTTTTCAGGTTGGTAAATGCATGTGTGTGTATCCTTGCATGTCTATAGGCACCTAATATGAATAGATGGATGGTGGGCTGACCTTCCTCTTTGGTTTCTGCTATTGTAGTCACCAAAATAATTCTCTCCCCCTTCCTGTGTAACTGACCTCAGCTCACTGATTAGGATACAACTGTTCCTTGGGTTTGCAGAGACCTGAGGCTACAGCCCACACAGCTGTAACCTACACCTGCAGCAAAAACAATCTGCTGGATGGGGAAGAAGTAGCCATGAAAGTAAAATGAATGATGCAGATCCACCAAGAGGAATAAAAGCTCTGCCTCACAATAGGAAAATATTTGGGCTTGTCTTTTAAACCCCCCCAAATTTATCCTTACCTTCTAATAATGAATTCCTACAGTTCTCCACTTCCTAACAATTTATTTGTGCTTTGTGAAACACTGGTACGATATGAAAATATAGGTACGGAAAACCCTAAAGCTAAGGAGGTCTATTTTAGCTGTAATATAAAAAGAATGGGTTTTAACTGCTCTAGAAATTACTCTTACTAGTTGCTACATCTCAACTTTTGGTGCCAGTTTGGTGACAGTATATTCCTCAATTTCTGGATGGATAGGATTAGGTGAAATCTTTGCTTCTATTAAATATGGTACACTTTATTGCAGAGATTGCTTAAAACACAAATGAATCCCACTGATGTATGCTTATTTTGCATTTCAGTTACTTCTGGGAATTTTCCAGTTTGGATTCATCGTTATTTATCTATCACAGTCATTAATCAGTGGTTTCACGACTGCTGCAGCTATCCATGTTGTGGTCTCTCAGCTGAAATTCATGTTTCAGCTCCCTGTCCCTGGATTTAATAAACCATTTGGCATCATCTATGTAAGTGTTGAGTGTTTATTATTGGCTAATGTTATTGATGTACCTGTGATGTATTTCTGACTGTGTATCACAAGGCAGTAATAAGAGAACTCAGCATAAAAATAACCAAGCAGGAGGAAACACAAGAGGAAAATCAGAGAGAGGTATTATTAGTATTTGACCAATCTTTAAATTTATTACCAAGCACCAAATTACACCACATTGGGCTAATTAGATAGTAATCACTGTTGTGTGTTGACATATTTCAATTAAGTACTCAACTCTGTGTTAAGCACTTAATCATTCATTTTTACTGGACTGATGTGGTACGTATTTAATTTGCATATGACTCTGTGAGGGATCTGGGATGAGAAAGGAGGAAAGAGAAGGACAGGAAGGGAGGAAAGAAGAGAGACCCCTGCTTTGCAATGCTCACATTTCCCATTACACACGTGTGTGTTGCTCCAACCCTCCCTCAGGGGAGAGTGAGGAGGGGAGGGTCACAAACCAGTGGAAAGGGTCTTTTACAGATGCTTTCATCATTTGGCTGAGGCACCTACATTCACAGGGGCCTGCAGTCCACATCATGCCACAGGGAATAAATCCCAACCATCATCCTCCTCAGAGCAATTCAGACAGATGCACTTGTGGAAGGGATAGTGCTACTGTGCCAGGGCCCTGCTGTTTCTAAAGCACTGTGTGTTTCTTCCTGATTCCGCAGACTCTGGAGAGCCTCTTCAGCCAGATTACAGAGACGAACATCGCTGACCTTGTCACATCCCTGCTGGTCTTGCTTATCGTGTTCATGGTGAAAGAAATGAACGATCGATACAAAGAAAAGTTACCAACTCCCATCCCGATCGAACTCCTTGTGGTGAGTCACTTCCCTTTGATTTTGCAATTGTTCCATGTTACAACATGGGAAGCAGCGTTTTAATTATTTCTTCTCTTGTTCTCCATTAAATGATGCAATATTATTTAACCTATAAGGAAAAATCGACAGTGTTCGTGAGCTATTGTGATATGTTTTACCTCTGCATAACAGTTCTTAAATGAAAATACCTGTGGTGTTACAAACCATGAATTTTTCACTTGGACAAGTCTCACAGCTGGGGCATCTCTGCACCACACTTGCAAGCAGCCACTGAAGTCCCAGCCATCCATGGCCAAGTACAAAATTATTTTGCCTTCCAGCAGCAGAAGGTTTTGCCCACTCCAAGCAACAGAGGGGTGGGGGAAGCTCCTTAAACCCTGGAGGATGTTGTATAGACTCAAGTAGTACTTGTTTTCTCACAGTCATTACAGCACCTTGTTAGAACCCACCTGCCTTATTGGGTGTGTGGATCTCTGTTGTTAGTAAAATATTCCTTAATAATCTGTGTGATTTTTGAACATAAACTCAGACCTGTAAGGTCATTCAGGAATGACATCTGAACAGCAAAGGGATGTACAGACTTAGGGCATAATTCTGCCACTAGTTATGAGGCTGGAGGGTGTGTGGGAGAGGGAAGGTAATGGTTTTTAATTGTTCACACTCTTGCTTGAATGTATCTAATGGAGATGTGGTTTATTGTCTTTCAGACAGTCTTAGCAGCACTGGTTTCCCACTTTGTTAACTTTGAAGAAAAATTTAATGTAGCTGTTGTGGGAAAACTAGAGGAAGGGTAAGTGATTTACTTACAGTTCACCAGTGGAACAAAATGTTCTCTCTAGTTTGACAGTGCTAAATCAGTTCAGCTGTTTCTGATTAAAATTTTCTGGTTCATTTTCTATCAGTAGGTAAATAAACATTTTTCTCTCAACAATATGACACACTTTCAGTACATAAAAGTTACTCATCTTCTAGTCATCAAGGAATACACCAAGACATGAATTAATTATGTCCTTCACTTTCTAGGACAGCTGTTGAGCAGGAGGTTGACATTTGCCCCTTTTATTGGGCTACTCACTCCAGAACCCCTCAGTTTCCCTCAAAGTACTTGCACAATTCAGCACCACCACCAGACCTGGGAAGCCATCAGGGCACTGCACGGGTCTCCTGCCTGGTCCTGTGACTGGCCACCAGCATCTCCTCAGGCACCATTATCCTCCAGAGACCTCAATGTCTGCTCCTCCAGGAGTATATCCACATACAGAGTATATATCCACTTAAAGAGAATGAGAATGTATCTCTATATAAAGTACATCTGGCTATGCCAGAATCTTGGCATAAAGAATTAATAGGAATGTGTTAAGTTAACAAGAGTGAGGAAGACATTTACTAGGACAGCAGTGCTCCCTGTAGCCTCAGGGGTGTTATTAGATGAAGTTTGTGAAGGAACAGCTATTTCTGCTCCAGTTTCCTTTCTTCAGATTTCAGTTCATTGAAAAAAAAAAAAGAGAAAGGGAGAAAAAAGAAGCCCAGAGGTGAATTCTCCCTAGGAGAAGACCTGGCATTCTCCCTAGCAAAAGACTCTGATCAAAACAGCAAAAAATGGTAAAGCTAAAGTTTCTAGGAGATAGATAGCCTGAGAGACTAGTCAGTATTACCTGATATTGTAAATATTTGTTTTACTGTCTAAAGACACTAAGTGAATCACACAGAGATATTTTTTCAGTTGTAATTAAGTGAAATCTTTCCATGTGCAAATTGCCTCAAGCAAGAACCTATATCCATGTGTACCTAGAAGGAAGAACTGTGTGTGCACCTCAGATGAAATAAGCTGTGACTGGAACTGGCCAAATAAATGAGAACATGCTGAAACACAAACTGAGCTGATCACAGTTAAACAGAGTCCCTGTCCTGATTAAAGATTCCCCAAAGTTTTATAGGGTTCAGTCCCACAGCTCTGTGTCACATCTCTCCAAAGTGCTCAGTACAAGCTTGACCACTGTCTTGCTCTCTCGGCTGGCAGCTTGGCTCCTTGGGCATATCCTTAATGAGAGGAGTTTTTTGTCTTTCAGGTTTCAAGCACCTGTTGCACCTGATGTGGGCATCCTCCAGAACTGCATTGGTGATGGCTTTTCCATCGCCATCGTTGGGTTTGCAGTAGCCTTCTCTGTGGCCAAAGTGTATTCCATCAAGCATGACTACCCAATACATGGCAACCAGGTAGGCAAATATCACAGAGGTCAACATAGTGCATTTACCTATGGGAAATAAGTAATTTTAGGAATCCTTTACCTTGTGAATAACTGTCATGAACCAGCTTTTAAGAACAATCTTTTTTGTTTTATTTCAGGAATTAATTGCTTTTGGTCTGGGTAATATAGTTGGTGGATCATTCAAAGGATTTGCCTCTAGCACTGCTCTGTCAAGATCAGGTGTGCAGGAGAGCACAGGAGGCAAAACACAGGTATAAAAGACAACAAATCAGGATGGTGTCTAGTGAAACACAGCTCTTTTTTCCTAGCTGTTCATAATGCCCACAGGCACTCATGGAGGAATTGTTCTCTCATGCAGATTGCTGGTATTGTCTCGTCTGTCATCGTCTTGGTTGTGATCTTGGCCATTGGATTTCTCCTGGCACCATTACAGAAGGTATTCACTGGTTTCACTTAGTGCTTCCTCCTACTTGCCAAGGGCAGGTCTGCCTTCGGAGTCACTGAGAGTGTTCATAGACTTCAATGGGAGCGAAGCAGGCGTTTGAAAAGCTTGGTTCTTCTTTCCACATCATGCCAGAGAGGACCACTACACCTGGTCCCTCAAAGACAATACAAACACTCAAACACCAAACACCACAGAACCAGCTTTCAGGTGCCAAAAATAAGTGGGATTTGCAGCCTCAAGTCAGACACCTGCATTGCCCCACAGCTGGGGAGGTTCCAGCAGCTGTGATTCACCAAGAGCAGCTCCCTGGCCTTTCAGCTGCACTTTGGGCCTATTAGTATCATCTTTTAATTCCTAATGTTCATAATTTTCTTTGCTTGCTTAAACATTCAGCGTGTGTTTTGGTCTTTTTTAACAGTCAGTCCTTGCATCTTTGGCTCTTGGCAACTTGAAAGGAATGCTCATGCAGTTCAAGGAAGTCGGCATCCTATGGAGAAAGGACAAGTGTGACTGTGTAAGTTGAGTCTCACAAGCATCATCATCACAAGTAAAGTGCTCTGAAAAGTAATCTATTATGCAAATATTCTTACAGGTTACCTTTTTATATGTATATCTGTCTTACTTCACTAAACAGAAAGTACAATAGTGGCATGCCTTCTTTACTGGTGTACCCCTTGCTTATGTTCTCCATTTTGTCCCACCTATTTTGAGTTGATTTTCTCTCTTAACTTTATTTTCATCCATTTCATCAAAATCTATTAAAACAGTGCATTATACAAAATCAAATATAGAAGGCAGTTACAGAAAATGCCTAAATAACAGAAAATGCCTGAATACCCACTGCACTGACTATGCATTCAGGGACACTTTCTCACACTCACACAACACGTTATATGGAAGAGACACAACAAAAAGCAAATGATAACCATAACCTTAAGGGTTTACTCCAAATGGTAAATCCTATGGCTGGAGGGCAGGATTGGTTACATCTAACATTCAGAAAATTTAGGCTCTTGCCTTTCTCATGTGCCAGTTCCTTTGATCACAAATGGTTCCAGGCCTCAGATTTCCCAGCTATCAAACAGAAATGCTTTGAGCTCTGTGGCTAAAAATTCTTCCGTATTACCTAGTCATTTATCAGTTATGTACATTCACAGCACCTATATTTGCACATTTACAACTCTCAGCTTTACAGGATCCTGATTTACTTGTAACCTTGCCTTTCTGCTGTGTTTTTATTGAGAATTTAGTGAACCACCTACTGAAGAGCTACACCCTTATCATTCTGGGTCTTTGTTGTCTAGAAAAGGTCATCCCTAGAAACTCTCCCAGGTGCTGGTGATTTGGGCCCCATTTTACAGGACAAAAGCCTTCACCAAAGCAAACAGACATCCTGGATCAGATCTGAGATCTATTGCTGCTCCCACCCCCTGAGCTCACGACCCAGGTCCTTGACAGAGTCATAACCATTGCCATCCACATTCTTGTTACAGATTATATGGGTGGTGACTTTCTTAGCTGCCATCTTTCTTGGCCTGGACATTGGACTAGCAACAGCTGTGGCATTCCAGCTGCTGACGGTGGTGATCCGCTCCCAGATGTGAGTACTTGTTGGATGTGACGACATCTCAGAGCCTCCTGTTATAAATTAACTCCCTCTATACAGAGAAGGCCAACAGCCCTGTGCCTCAGTCTGTCCAGCAACCACATGTTCAAAAGCAATTTACAGGCATAAACCCTTGGTTGTGGGGATCTGCAACAGTTTGCCACTGCAGCTGAGATTGTTTTATTTGATCCTTCCCATCCTCCAAGTTTTGATATAGGACACTAATAATTTTGTGTGTATTGTTGTTCACAGTCCAAGCTGCACTGTTTTGGCTAATGTTGGGAGAAGTAACATCTACAGAAACAGGAAGGATTACACAGATGTAAGAAGCATCTTGTTGTTTTCATCATCTGCTGCACTTGTGTTTCTATAACATACGTTGTCACTGACACTTTTGCTTCATTGTCCAGATCTATGAGCCAGAGGGAGTGAAGATTTTCAGGTGCTCCTCTCCAATCTTCTTTGCTAATATTGAGTTCTTCAGAGAGAAACTCATCACTGCTGTAAGTGTCTGGAGCTGTCAGTCTCAATATATGAGTTTCACAGCACATTAAAGTGAATACAATGTCCCAATAATTACCATACAGGTAGTTGGTCTGCAGTTCAAAGGTGAGAACAGCCTGACCCACGCTGAACTTATGCCATAATAATGTTTATAGCATATATAGACTTACGTATACACATACATATACTTACACCTTAACAATACATATTTTAAGTCCTTTGCAAGAAAGTAGTGCAAACATAGATAATATAAAGGGAAATTATTTTCTTTTACCAGCCTTTATATTATTTATACCCAATAAAGCCTAGTTTACTCATCTTGCCCCAAAGAACATAGCCACAATAGTCAGAAGAATGCCTCTGTCAAAGAGGTCTTAATGTCTTTCACAACAAATTGGTGGAGGCAGCCAGTCTTTCCATAACCAGCACAGAGATCCAGGATTCCTGAGCCCTTATCACACCAGCAAGGCCCCCCATTCCCAGACTGACCACAACTCACACCCATAACCTTCCCTTCCTGCCACTCTTAGTGGGGAGTTGACAAGCAGTGTCATTACCTGCACACTGGTAATGAGCAATTCATTCTTCATGTGAGGGACTGAAACTGGCAGAGGAACACAGGAGTCTGACACATGGTTCTCCATGAGCTTGGCTTTCACCTCAGGAGAGCCCAAAGTTTTTTTTCTGTGGGAGCAGATGCTCACGCTACTCTCTGTATGAATACTGGTGCTTCTAACACCTCTCTACCCAGTGGATGGATGAGGCAGAAGACTTGCAGGAATCTAGTGTCTTCATAACCCTTATTAGCCTAATTTACCTTCCACCTAATTTTGTTAGATCCAGCTAACAGATTCAAGAAACATATGCATCCAACATGATCAAATTTGGTTTTCTTCTTCAGGAAGAGCAATGTGTGAATGATCTACCCTGTGGTCAGGTGGCACAGAGCAGATAGAGCCTGTGAGCTCTCTAGTCTGGGTTGCCTGGGTCTCCATCCCATAACGAAACAAGTAGGACATGCCAGCTCTGTGCCAGCCCACTGGAGTTACTGGCCTATGCTACAGCACTGTCCCTGCTATAATGCTGTCCAGGCTGGTGTCCTAAAGGGAGTACAGATAGGCCTGTCTGGTTTGTAGCTTTGTAGACATCTTTCCAACTAAGAAAAGTGGTAGGCAACATCAAGCTCAAATGATGCTCATCCCGACTGGAAAGATGAGGCATGTAAGATGCATTGTTCCTACCCCACTGTCCCTGAGATGCTGTTTCTTTTAATTATTCAAAGTGTTACTTTTGCAGGTTGGCTTCAACCCACTGAGAGTCCTGAGGAAGCGCAATAAAGCTCTGAGGAAGATTAGGAAGATGCTGAAGAAAGGAGAGCTGCAAGTGACACCCGTATGTAAGGCAACTCCACCCCAGGGAGGGGGAGTTAAGCAACCAGCTCCTTGGCTTTAGATGGCTGAGAAGTACCTCATAGCCTGCTCTCCTAATTAGATATGCTACTCCCCAAATTTCCACTTCATGACCTAAACACATTTGAAAACTAAGATTTTCAATTGCCATCACAGTTAGAGACCTACAGATTTAGCATGGACAGAGCTTGTATGTGTCCACTAGAGCTTTGTTTGGCATCAAATGGCAGGATCAGATCCCACAGAGGTGAAGATCATGCTGCACTAATGGTAGGATAAAGAGCCCAAATCCTGTGTGCTTTGTGTTGACTTGTTCCAAAATTACTGAATTAAAGTGTATCTGAAAATTTACTTCAGGGAACAATAGAAAGCCATCATTAAATGACTTCCAGACTTCTCCAGGCAAGGGAGAGACAGATTTTTTCTAGTGCCCTGTGCAGCTGGGTCCTGCTCCCTCTTATGGGAACACCAGCTTTGCATTGCCACTGCCCTTTGCCCTTGTGTAAGAAGCACCACTACCCTGGCTGGGTCTTAAAAGAGCGTATTAATTATGATACTTTTCTCTGTCAAAACAGAAAGGCTTGATTTGCATGGCTAACCATACATATGAGTCAGATGAAGAGTTAGACAACAACAAAGTAGAGGAGCTGGACCGGCCCACCAACATGACAGACCTGCCCATTCAGATCAACTGGGGCACTGACCTCCCCCCTGGCATCACAGTGCCCCAGGTCAACATTCACAGCATCATTCTGGATTTCTCATCAGTGTCCTTCCTTGACTTTTCTGCCATGACAGTCCTCCAAAAGGTACTCATAATTCACAAGACAAACAGTTATCATATGAAAGAAAAACTTATGAATGCAGTTACTTTTGAGGGATATGCATGAAGGAAGGGATGGTGTTCAGAGGGACCTGGACAGGTTTGAGGAATGGGTCCATGCAAAACTTGTGAAGTTCAAGAAGGCCAAGTGCAAAGTGCTGCACGTCAATCAGGGCAAACCCCAGTACCAATACAGGCTGGGGAATAAATGGATTGAGAGCAGCCCTGCAGAGAAGGAGATGGGGATACTGGTGGATGAAATATTGAACATGACCCAACAATGTGTTCTCATAGGCCAGAAAGTCAATCATATCCTGGGCTGCATCAAAAGAAGTGTGACCAGCAGGTCAAGAGAGGTGATTCTTCCCCTCTGTTCCACTCTCATGAGGCCCCACCTGTAGTACCCTGTCCATCTGTGCTGTCCCCAGCACAGGAAAGACAGGGACATATTAGAACAAGTCTGGAGAAGAGCCATGAAAAGGATCAGAGGGCTGGACCATCTTTCCTATGAGGACAGGATGAGCAAGTTGGGGTTGTTCAGCCTAGAGAAGGGAAAGCTATGAAGAGATCATGGTATATGGCCTTTCCATACATAAAGGGGGCTTATAAAAAACCTTGGACAATGATTTCTTACAAGGGCATGCAGTGATAGGACAAGGGGGCAATGTCTTTAAACTGAAAGAGTGAAGGTCTAGTTTAGGTATTAGGAAGAAATTCTTTACTGTGAGGGTGATGAGGCACTGGAACAGGTTGCCCAGAGAAGCTGTGAATGCCCCATCCCTGGAAGCATTCAAGGCCAGGTTGAATGGAACTTTTGAGCAACCTTGTCAAGCAGGAGATATCTCTGCCCATGGCAGGGGAGTGGGAACTAGGTGATATCTCTCAGATCCCTTCCAGCCCAGGCAATTCTATTATTCTCTCCTGTGTATATAGCCTGCTTTTTAAAGGCATTCCTATATGAACTGGAAGGTCAGTGGCAACGTTTGAGTTTATGTGAATTTTAACATACATTTTGCAGAGAAATTGTTTAGGATATGGTTTAAATAATCAATACAAATAGTCTTGGAATTAAAGTGTTGCCTGTGACACCCTTTCTTCATTTGTTAAGATTTTTTGAAGCTTTACAGAAATGTATATATGAAATATGTCTTTAAACACCCAGCTGGGAGTTGGAACACTGGAGTTCAATTTCTGCTCCTGCAGTTGCTTCCCCAGATGATCATGAACAAGGGAAAAGACATAACATTTTCAAACAGCAGCAGCTACAGTTAACTGTCTAGAGACACATAGGGTGTGTAAATCTATTTCCATAGGAACTAAAGACCCACCGTGTCGGTGGGAACTGTAGTGCCGCTCAAATTCCCAGTTCTAAAAATCTCCCCAGAAGATATTGAAGTCTTTTAATTTTCATCATGTATTAGGTTGGTACAATAAAGTCATACAACTTGTGAAAGATCCCTTTTCTCTCTGTGAACTAAACATTTTCAATTACTGCCCCTTTTCAAAGGATTGGCCACTCCCATCTGCAGCCACATGAAGAGCCTGTCTCACCTCTGGGTGCAGCAGAGCTTGAGTTCAAAGCCGCTAACAATAGTAGATCTTAAATACCTTAAAGTGGTTTGTACATTTGCTTTGGCTAATCACCACAGTGGTTGTTATCATAGTGCAAAAACAGCAGTATCTAACTGGTGCCTCCTTCTGGTTTGACAGACTTTGAAAGAGTTTGTCCGGCTTGACATCGACATTTACATTACTGGGTCACACGGTGAGTCCTTGCCTTTTGCCTCACCCCTCTGCCTCCCCTGCTGACCACTGAGCATGGCTGTGGGGGTCACCCCAGCTTTACCTTCCAGTCTTGGATGGCAAACAGATCCAGCTGAGCAGAGGTGTCATCCTTCCCATGCTGTCCCCAAAAGGCTGGGACCAGGCATAAAGGCTCATTTTACTCATGGCCATCGCAGCTCTGGCCTGCGAGACCCACAATTGGCACAATTGGGTTGGGCATTAAATAAGCAAAGGGGCTCAAAATCCCTCCTGCCTGGCATTGAGCAGGGCACTACTGATGGGTATTGATGTTCCATCCTCTCCATATCCATAAAGAGGAAACCACCAGCTCTAACAAATAAAACAATTCCCATGTTCACTCAGGGGGTGTGCTCAGGATGCACTGTTTCTTCCTTTTTAAGGCCTGAAAAATCACTCTGTGCTTTTTGATTGTGTTCCCTCACAGAGGGCCTCCTGGACAAACTGGAAAGAAGTGCATTTTTTGATGAGGAGATTAAGCCATCCATGTTTTTCCTCACCATTCATGATGCAGTTTTACACATTTTGCTGAAGAAGGACTTAGCCAGCTCCCCAAAATTAAAGCACACTGAGGTAACACTACAGTTTTCAGCTTTTGTTATTTTAGTGTCTTTCCAGTACTGCCCAGCACTCAGCAGTGTCCTGCATAGTTAGCCACGTGCACTACACTGTCTCTATACTCAAAAAAAGTTAATGACTATAACTCAGCTGGTCTCCAATAAATTTGGAGAGCAAATAGGGGCCTCTGCTCCATATGCTTGGCAAACCACTAGTGAAAGGAGTGAATAACTCCCACTGATGACTGGTCTGGTGACAGACTTCACCTGAAGTCACCTCCTTGGGAAGAGCAGTGTGGGTGAATCCCAGCCCACCCACTGGCAGTCCTGTCATCACCCATCCAGCAGAGACTGCTCCATTCACTCCAGTGGCTCCTTCAAGGCTGCATGTAGGCTTTCCAGCCCTGCCTACCTTCAAAAGGAGTGCTAAGTTAGTGCAGATAAATTAATACAGCCAAGTTTGGTGATGGTCTTTCTGGGAGTGTTCTTAAATCAAGAGCAAGAAAAGATCCTGCATACCTTAAATCTGTTTAGATGTACCAGATCCAGAATGCTGCTCACCTGGAAACTGTCTAAATCCACATAGCCAAACTGGGCCAGCCCTTCTGCACTGACCCAGAGACCTGGCAGGAGTAATAAAGGCCTGACAAGTGAGAGCTTCCTTCCTTCTAGATCAACTTCTCAGGCATTAGTTCAACTCCTAAAGATTTAAAAAGCATTTAAATGTTAAAAAGGAAAAACAGAAAAAAAGGAGTAATTGATTTCCTAACCCACAATTTCTTGTGTTCATTGCAGGAGAACAGTAGAAGCAGCGACTACGTCATCATCCCCAGGAATGGACTGCGCAGCCGGGAGTGCACAGTAAGGCTCTGTCTATGGCACTCCAGGCATAGAAACCCAGCCCAAAAAGCTGCTCAGGGGAACGGCTAGGTCAGATAACAGAAGCATCTTCATCCCTGAGTTCTTACGTCAGCCCAGGGCAGAAAGCACCCAGACAGCGTATTGATGGGATTTGACTTAAGGCAAAGTCTTCTGGCAGCAGGAGGTCCGGGGCTTGGCTCAGCAGTCGTGCTGTGTGCATGGAGAGGCTGCAGAGGGAAAGCAGGCAAAGGCCATTTCACAGGCTGTCTCACCTGGTCTCCTGGACTGTCCAGCACAGCTCCCCAGGCTCACTGACAGAATGCCCTTGTGGCACAGAAGTCAACGTTATTCCACTTTATCAAAATTTCCCAGGGAGAAGGGTAGTCTGGAGACAGGAATAAGAAAGGAATGCATGCAGCCTTTCATCACAGACTTCAGGAGAAGGGCAGTATCCAGCACAGAGCAACCCTATGAGGAGAAAATCTCAGATCACAGTCTTCCCACATAAATGCTTTAGAGAAGCAGACTCTTATACATCATTCACCAGAGGAAACTTACCCTGGCTATTTCTTTCAAAAGGTGAAATTTGTTTCCTTTTATTTCCTACAGATTCCAACAGAAACAAAATTTTAAATTTCCTTTCCTAAATATAATATTCTCCAGCAATACAGTGTCACAGAAGAAGAATGTGGATGCCATGATGAACATGAAGACAGAAGGATACTTTAAAATACCTTAAGAAGGATTTACTACATTTGGTTATGTTCCAAGTTTTGGAATAGGCTTGTTAGTCTTTATGTGTCTCTGTATATATATAAATGTATTTATGTACATATATGGAAGCTAAAATCTTACAGATTTTCTTATTTCATATAGTTTGTAAACAACCTGTACAGTTACTAAAGAATATATTAATATTTGAAATCTTGTGTTTCATAACACAGACTAATAGTTAGGGCTGGTATTTTCTCTTCAACTTGTATATAACTTGTATAAAGTTTTCTTGATAGTTTGTAAGATATTTAGTAGACTGAATTATTGAACTTGTTCTCAGCTCAGTATCATGAGCATAGTGTGCATACTGTACATAGGGACTAATGTATCTGCTGTAAAACATGAAGATTGCTCAGGAAAGACACAGGATGTTCAGATGCAAACACAATTCATTGATTTGGATTAGGCTGGTGAAAGTGCACCCTGGAGGATGCATTTATAGTGAATATCCACATGTAATGACTGCGGTAACTCTGTATGCCTGGCTGTGTTTGTCAAACACCGCTGAGGCAGCGCACGGGCAGTGAGACCCAGCGCGGGCACAGAGGCGCTGCCCACGGAACGGGGCTCGGAGGAGCTGTGCGTGCTGTGCCAGGCTGGATTGCCCAGCTCTGTGCACAGATGCACAGAGGAACTTCAGCTTTAAGAGTTACTCTGATACTCTGCACAACCCAGTCTGCATGAATGTCATCAATGAACTCCCACTGGAAGTCAAAGGCTTGAGGATGAAGTACATCATAACTTGTAGGGGGAAAAACCCAACCCTCAAAAGTGACAGAACTTTTACTTTTGCATGACAAGTGCTGGAGGTATAAAAATCTTCAGCCTAGAGAGAAATGGAACCATCTCTGGAGTCTTAAAAAAAACAGCAGTCTGCAATCACATAAGTTTTTGGTTTTTAAGCTTAGTTTTAACTTGCAATCAATCTGGGGTGACCAGAACTGTGCATTTGAACTTGATGTGAAGAAGGGCTGAAGGGAAGGAGAAAGTGTTCTTGATAAAGCAGAAGCACAGTTTTTATCTCCACAGTATGCAGGTCTTAAAAATAAAATTTGAGGAAAACCAGACAGAAATAAGTGGGGAGAAATGGTACTTGTTTGTATAGAAGGTACCTGCACATATGCCACATTCAACCAGTACCTTTAGTTAGAAAAATAACCTTCCAAAGCGAAATGACATAAACATCATGTCTCTGAACCCGAGCAAAGCCTTCCATGCCCTGCCACACAGGGCCATTTTTAATATCATTGCAGAAGAACAGATTACTAAAGGCACCAAAAGGCAAAGGTAGATTATGCTAAAGAGGAGGTGACAACTAGGAGTTTTGAAAGAGAAACACCAAAATGGAGGGAGCATGAAACTCTTAAATATTTTCATCTTTTTTTTTTTAAACTGCTGTTATCTGATGAATTCTGCTAACGACACCAAGCTGTAAGTCAATATTAAAGTGAGAAGGTTTTGAATACAGAAAGAACAAGGTGAGATTGAAAACTGAGGGAGAGAAGTTCAGCTTTCAGAAAACACACTCATGCATTTGCAATGAATAACAAGCTGTAGTTCTGTGGTGGGTGATTATGGGCCTGACACGGTGTGGGGGACGTGGCTCTTGGTGGCAATCACAGAGATGGCACAGGCAGCTCTCTGCAGACACCAGACAGAGGGAGGGCAGTTGTACAATCCTGCTTTGCTTCCGAGCAGGACACAGCACATATCACGTGCCAGACAATGAGCACAGCAATACCTGAAAACAGATTTAATCAGGACATTGCTAAATTGCTTTTCTAATGCAGTCTTCCGAAAAACACAGATTATATCAGAACAGATTTTCCAGCAGAACAAGCAAGGTATTAATGCTACTGTGCAATGCTCACGGGAGATTTCATTCCAAATACTCTGAATTTCAGGACTCAGCTCTCCAGTTCAAGAAGGATGATGTCAAACTGCAATTAATGAGGAAAATTGCTATGAGGATCTTACTGGAATGGAGAGCCTGTATCTAAGGACTGGCAAAAAGAGAAATAGATCCAGGGATTTAACCTAAAAGAGAGGAAAAGCTATGCCAGATAAAAAATAATATTGTCCTGTGAGGGGAAAAAAAATAAACTGGCCAAACTTAATTAGCAAGATAATAGAAGATGGTTCCTCATTTTTACAATGGTGAGATGATTCTGCAACATCCTTTCCAGTTAGAACAAGAGGAGTAAAACACTAATCTGCTTTTAAGATGAGGCTTAAACATATTTACGAAAATCATGATAACACATCATATCAGTTTAATCTGAACTGTCTGACTCAGGCTGTTCTTTCCAGACCTGTGCTCACAAGCACCTCTAAAGAGACAGGCAAATATCCCTATCAAAACAAGTCAGCAATATATGAAGTGCTGTATGTGGTGGAATGCCACATGTTGCACTTCAGAACCATATGGGATTTGCTGACAGGTTTAAGATAAATGTTCTTTTCTAAATTGCCCTTCTCAGAACAATTTATTCCAATACTAAAGACTCTTCTGACACAGCACCATTTCTTAAAAGGACATGATACCTGGACAGCCTTGCTTAGAGAGCCTTGCACTCCTATGTCACATGTCCCTACCAGCTACTTGCCATCCTCTTGAACCACTTCACTCCTTATTTTCCAGTGTTGACACCAGCAGCATTGTATTTCTGTTTCTTTAAGTGATTTCCCCTCCAGGTCCTGGTTATTTCTGCATTCAACTCTCTGTTACTCTAACTTTCCTCGGGGCGGTTTACCCTTATACAGATTATAGCATAGACCTCTTGTTATGGTGTATTATGGAGATGCAGATTTCCTGCTTTATTCCTGAGATAGGGACCTTCAGAAACCTGGGTTTTTAGGTTTCTAAATGTCCTCCATCAGGCACTGCAGCTGTTCAGTTGGAGCACTACCATATATGACTTCTTAATATTTTACTCAAGAATTAAGCTAAAAGGCAAATTTCATACCTGCTTTCTTTTTGGCAAGCTGACAGGCATCGTGTTAATTCATCATCGCATATCCCGAGCCTATCACTCCTCAGCACAGTGCAGATGCTTCATAACTCAATAATGGCCATTTTACAGCCAGTGAGAGGGATGGAAAAGAGAGAAGCCACGGAGCCTGTGATACTCAAGCCTAGTCTCAAGCCTGGTTTCACTTTTTCAAGCTGAAGAGGTTTCCTGTGTGAAATAGAGATACAAAAAATTGTTTATTCAAGTTCTTGGGCACAATGGAGAGGAATGTAACATGCAAACCCCTAGTTTTTTCAATTTCTAACTGAATTTCTATGAACAAAGAAGTACCTTCTTTACTGAAACATCACTCACAGTTCTCTATTCCTCATCCATGTGCTGAATGTTTATTTTCCCACACTTTATGCACCTTCTCCCTTCTGCTTCCTGATTCAGAAATGGCAGAGAAAAAGTGGAAGAACAATCATCAGTACTTACGTGATTTTATTTAGTACAGGAAATAATTCACCATAAATTGTCCTGGAGCTGCATTGAAGGATTGGTTTTCATAAATAAAACTGAAGAGAACTCTTGGACATTATCACTCCTCCTCATTAAAATGAGTCCTACTGGCATTTAAGAATCACTTGCAGTCTATTATCAAAATTGCTAATTTACCAGCTTCCTGCTGCTATTCCACCCACATCTTTCTGGATGTCTGTTGCACTTTTTAATATTTTAATCTCTTGCACTCATGAAAACAAAACCCCACCAACAAATTAATGCCCTATACTTAACAGAATAAGGAAATCCAATTCAGAGTAGGAAAAGTTTCCAAAGTTTCTGTTCTATGGCTAAGTCAAGACTGAAGGGAGCTTTAAACTTCATTATTCTCACATTATTCACCCTGCCCTAACAAACGGAGCCAGTTCAGTTTACAAACTCATCAGAGTGAATCACTAGTGTGAATATAAAATACATGAACATTGTGAAAAACCTCAGGATTGTGAAGGCACAATTACTGTATCAAGATGATTTATGAATTGCTGAGAATTGTTTTTAACAGTACAAAATAAAAACTAGGGAAAATACAACTTGTATGATGTTGATATTTACTTTAGAAATGTAACCAGGATGAAAATGAATCCAAACCTTGCACATTTCTCTGCTGTGTTGGACCCTGAGTCGTACATATGAAAAGTTCAGACTTATTTCCCATACATTCAGTATTAAGTGGCAGCTGCAGTCCACTGTGCTCCTCTAGTTTTCCAGGCCTGAGAGGACCCTTGATGAGAACCTGTGCCTGCTTTTGTCAGCAGCCCAGCAACACACACAAACACCACAAAATCAGACACAAGTTTTACAGAGCAGAAAGCAGTTTAAGAGCAGTGTGTTCAGACTTGATCCACAGGGAAAGCATATCCACAAATGTACTTTTGAGAACACCTGACTTCACATAACACAGGAGACAGCTTTTCCCTTTGTTACATGTGCAATTTCTAATGTGGAATAAATAGTGGAATTACTTTCACTTCAGTTTTTAGCAAACAGAATTTGACACTCCTTTGAGAGCAGGAAGTGAAAAGCAGCAGAAGCTCCATCCAGTAAGGTTTTCTAACTCTCTTGGACCACATTTTAAAAAAATAATTCACATTTTAAAATATTCTTTTTTAAATGGCATGAAAAATATTGCTTGTCACATCTAGGTAACCAATCTTTATGTTAATAGTATTAAAATCACCACCAACAGAAAGTGTAGGTTCACACAGTTAGTCTGCTTATTGCAAAGTATGCATGGCTGCAGGCAATCCTTCAAGCAAAGTGATAGATGGAGTCAAGGATAGAGGGTAAGGAGACAAGCATCTAAAGCACAGATATTTTCAGGCCATCTGCTGGTGCATCTTGCATTCCATGGGGGACACAAGCCATCATCAAACTCCTTTTTGTTCCCTTATGTGACGTTGTTACAGGAACTTAAAATGGCTGACAAATTCAAAGGTTGTCAGAGTTCTCTTCATAATGTGAGATCTGCTTGGCAATGCCTTGGGAGGGAGATCACTGAGGCATATTTATTCAAAATAAACATATTCAATTCAAATGTTTGCCTTACATTATGACTTAAGAAGGAATCCAAGGAAATCACAAGTACATCTCACCATTTCTAAGTCTGTCAATTATACAATTAAACACAATATATGAGTTTTGGAACTTCACACTAAAATGTCCAAGTATTTTGCAAAAGAACTCCAACCAACTAACCAAGAAAAAACCACCCCAAAACACACCCCAAACCTATAAAAAATTTAAAAAGACAGTTAACACAAGGTTTCAACCAATTAAGGCATTTTTAAACTTCATAAATATGAGAACACTAACAGTGCCCTTGGTTACATAGGTATGCTTAAGACTTAATAATTTAAAAAACATATTTAGGTCTTTCACTTCTAAGCAAGATACAGAAATTTGACCCAAGGCCAAGTACTGCCTGAATACAATGAACTTTCAATTAAATCCTCTATCACAAACATTTTTGGTCCATGGTCACTAAACAATTTAAGGGATCCCACTGCTTTTTTGAGTGATGTATCATTGCCCACGTGACATACGCCACCGTTGCCTCAGAGAAAAAAATTCTCACACATTGTCCACACTGGCATACATAAAACTTCTGTGCTTTTTGATAGAGCAAAAGCTGCTGTTTTCCCTTAAACTGCCTCAGCATTTTTGCAAAAGCACTTTATCAGTAACTTCAAGAAGCAGCTTTGGACACAGAAATAACAAAGTTTGAACCCTTCATCTGCTTCAAAACAGACTAATATACAACAGAAGTATGCAACCTGACTTACTAAAAATCAGCATGATGGAAAGAGGTGCCTTCCTTCCTCAGTACCTGCAATGGACAGGTAGGAGTTCACTTCAGAACGTCTGATTTTCCCAATAGGCACACACAGGTGAGTGGATGCACCACCCTGCCCAAACACCTGCCAGGCGGAGCCCTGGGGAACCCCCGTGTGTCCTGGACACAGGCCAAGCAGTGAGTCCCTGGAATACAGGCATGGCAGGCCTGTCCTGGACACAGGCCCAGCAGTGAGTCCCTGGAACACACACATGGCAGGCCTAAGCCTGGCTTTGCAGACCAGAGCATTCATCAGACATGCACATTTCCTCCCAGATGAAGTTATATGCTGTAACATAAACATGCCTATGTCTCCCTCCTCCCAGAAAACAGTGACAGAAGGGGGTCCTTAAAATTTGCTCATGTGTTTCTTGTTAGTTACTGAATGAAAATAATGCTGGCAGAGCCATTTTTGCCTTCACAAGCACAGAAGATTTCACACAAGGGATTTCAGACCACTTCTTTCAGGTTATCCAAATGGGAAGTTTTCCTACTGTATACATTATATAAAGTGAGAGAGGCAAACACCACCTCCCTACCTAAGCTGCTTCTCAGACATGGCAAGACAATTCACAGCCATAGGCAAATACAATAGTTTGAATTCGCCTCCAGTATTTACACGTAAACAGAATATTCTGAATCAAAACTAGCTTTAAAACAAACTCAAAAACCCAAACAAAACCAAACAAAAACCACACAATACACGACTTCATGTCATGCCAAAAGCTGTATCTTTGATGCATTAATCCTGCTGCATAAACATAAAGGAAAAAAACCCAGAAAACTGAAATGCAGTAAATGCAAAACTCTGCACGTCTGATTTCTAGTGCTGTGAATTCACTACAGCCTGAATTCATTATGAGTAATGGTAAATGGTAGTAGTAGAAATATTAAAGTTCCCTTAATATTTGACTATGCTGCCCATTTGGACAGTATTAGTGTTGAAATTGTGTCCCAGAACTGTGTGTGTTAACTTCATATAAAAACTCACCACGTTTACAACCATAATTCAATTTAATTATTGTACACAGGTTAACAAAAACACTGGATTTAACAAAACCAATATTCAGAATGGTACAACACATGTTCATTTTCTCCAGGAAATAATGTTACAAGTTATCATCTTAGGACAATTTAGCCACACGAGCAACGGAAGTTCTGTTAAAATGCAACTGTGGTCTACTAAGCCACTTATTTTAGCACTACAGAATATTTGAAGTCAGAGTTCTACGGCCAAGGCTTAAAAGTCATTTAAGATTCAAACCTCAAAATGTCTTACAGTCAAAATGACAGAATTTAAAAAAAAACCACAACAAAATAACCTCAAAACAATTAATTAAAAGGTTGCTGTATATAGTTTTATCCTCTTCATAGCACTCTCTATGCATATAATTGCTTGTATCATTGGTAATAGGGTCTGTATCTGGCTTGATCAGGATGGTGTGGTCCAGGAAGAGGGGCCTGAGCAGGAGGCCCTTGCATCCTCGGAGGTGGAGGTGGACCCCTCGGAGCTGGCCATATCCCTGGACTCATTCCCCCAGGCTGTGTGAACGGGGGGCTAAGAGTTCCTTGATCTTCACTGAACTGTGGCAAAGAGTTAGGATTATAGTGATGGGGAGGGGGGGCATTTACATTTACGGGTGGCCCTCCATGCTGGGGAGGTGGAGGTCCCGGAGGAGGATGGTTCATGTATGGCGGCATCTGGGCAATGATGTGTCCAGGCGGTGGGGTTATTGGAGGAGGAGCAGAGGTCATTGGTGGCGGAGGAGCTTGGCTATACACCATGTGAGGTGTGCCTGCTGCCTGGGGAGGGTGCTGCAGCGGGTGGCTGATGGGCGGGGGCGGCGGCGGGGGCGGCGCGTAGTGCTGCTGTGGAGGCATAATATGATGAGGATGAGATACCACTGGCTGGCCCTGGTACTCAGGGTGATGGTGAGCAGGTGCTGGGGCTGGTGGAGGTGGTTCTCGAGCACCTGAATTCGAATCATCCTGAATAGGGACAGTTATTAAGTTGCTGTGTTTCCTCGTTGAAATGCGGAAGGTGTCCTGGCTGACTGGGCGAGGTGGTGGCGGAGCCATGGACAGCTCTGCAGGAGGAGCACGGATGTCCTCGTGGGGCTGGTTGTAATGCTCGTGTGGCACATGCTGCAGAGGAGGTGGTGGCATCATGATGTGCTGCTTTGGCGGAATGTGGCTCATGTGATGTTTCTCAGGGGGCATTATGAAACGCTCAGGAATTTCGGCAGGCGGTGGGGCAATAGGAGGATGCACGGGCTCAATGGCAGGGCGAGTAACAGGCTTTCCAGCTCGCATATGACGGTGGTTGATGTGAGCCTGTAAGTCCCTCTGTGACAGGTAAGTTCTCTTGCAGCCTTGAACGATGCTACACATGAAGAGAGACCCTCGCACACACTGCTCGATTCGCTGCACGGGTTCATTACAGCTAAATCAAAGGAGAACATTAGTTATTGTCATCAGAGAGAGCTCAACATACATTTTTTCTTGTTAAAAGTCAACCAGTTTGCCATAATTAGCCAAATGAAAACTGACAATGTTCTCCCACTTTCACTGATTTAGAAGTTTACCTAGTTTTTAAGTCTCTAAATGTAACTAAGAACTAAATATAACTAAGCATTTTCTAAGTAGCATCTCTCACACAAATTCCTTCTGTGTATTAAGAATTAACAAGGGTCACTCTCACTAAGCAAATTAAACTGCTGTTTATTCCTTTTCAAATTAGAGCAGCAACAGCTTACTACACAAATACTCTTAACAGTCCCAAAGATGGGATAGGAACAAAAAGAGAGTACTGCCTCTACTAAATGTACATAAGTAAGAGCCACGTTAATACAGTGCCTGAAATAACACATTTAAGTTACTTTCCTACATTGCCTTTAATAACAAATCTTGAGAGAACTTACCCTGGACACATCTTGTCTCCCTTTTTCTCATGTAGTATAGCACAGTCATAGCAGAAAACATGCTTGCAAGGTATCTAGAGACAAAAAATTGCTCTGTTAAGACATTGTATGTAACTATCTATGTCGTTTTGCAGAATACAGTTCCTCCCTCCAGCACACAGTTTGTAATAATAAAAGTAACTAAATCCTCTGTAAGGTGAACAACCATAAAGGTGGTTAACAGTTTACAACATATTTGCATAGAAACCTTCTAGAACAGTTTATGATAGTTTGGCATATTTTGGAGGAGTGCTGGTTTGGTTTTTCAAGTGTTGGCAAAAACACCAGTAAAAGTTGGAGTCTTGCACAAATGCCAACACTGAACATTCACAGAAGCTGCATATGTAATCTGATTACACTTGTCTTGTTGGCAAGGACAGAAAGTTTTAAGAGCATTAACTGTAATGAAGTCAGAACCTGAAGCCTGTTACATCACACCTAGAAATCTAAATTAAACTCAGATTTTTAGAAGTGAATAGTGAATAGTGTTTTCTAACTTCAATTAAGATAAAATGTTTATTTTTAAACCTAAGCGGTTTAAGATCAAAACCTATGGAACTTGAAGGGTTTTTTGTTGGTGATGCTGTTCTGATTTTTTAACATTTTCAAGCTTACTTTTTTAAATCAGGGAGTGAAGCAAAATCAGTCAGACAGGTGGAACAAAAATACTTTAGCAATGAAGGCCCCTGGCTCCATCCTGGTACTATTCTGGTGTTTGTTGAGATGCCTGTTGAAATCAGTAACCGCCACAAGCCTCACACAGACACAGTAAAACCTAATTTCTCCTGAAGTGAAACCACAGCTGCATCTTCCAGTGGTAATTTCACTTACCATGCGTCCATACATTTTGATGGGCAATCCACACTTATCACAGAAATGGACCGGTGTGTCATCTTTTTCCCCCAGCAAGTTTATCTGATAGGATAGAGAAGGGGAGGGGAAAACAAACCTCAACATCACTAAAGCTTCCCTTTTCAATTATCATCAACATAACCATTATTTCTGAATTAGAGGAGAAGGAAGCAAGAACACCACAAACAGGAGAAAGCACAGAATGTATTTTTAATCAATCAAAAAGAATGGAAAACACTTTTAATAAACAAAGTATCTACCACGACTACCTACAGCTTGGTATGATACACAGGCAGACTCATGACTTCCCATCCATGACTTTACCTTATAGTCCCAAAAGATGGGTCCAGGAAATCTCCTCTGACTGCCAAACATTTCACCTCCTTTGCATTCGTATCGTTCCTCTTTGTTATAATCAAATTCTTCTGTGGAAAGGAGAAAGAGAAAAAAGACAGGAGCCAACCACAACACTTTCCTAACTGACACCAGCTGCTTATATTAAGAGCATGGATCATTTATACCAAAATCATCAAATCATGCCACAGAACTTCCAAATCTGCTGAGACCATTCTACAGAAACACAGAATCAAAATAGTAAGACAGTCTGAGAAATGGGCACCATTTAAGCCCTACAGTGCAGCAGTACCTGGAAACTTCAAACTTGTTTTGCACTTGGACAGAACCCTGGACTTTAAATCTCCAAGCCTGAAAAAAGTCTTGAACAATGTTACAGAATAATACAATTCCCTAGTAGTACTGGAAATTTATATTCATTTACCTTCATCACCAGCTTGTGTCTTTGAAGGCATCCTGTTCATATTTCTTGTAGTTCGAGGTGCAGGTTTGGTTTTATTGGTCTGCTTTGAAATAAGCTTTATAGGGATTCTTCTACGGACATCAAGACCACCCAATGATCCTGAACTATTTGTTCCTTGCAAATCATTGTCTATGAAAGAAAGTAAAAAAAAAATCTAATTTTTCAGATATCTAATAGTTTCTAAAGAGGCTAAATATTAACAGAAAGTTGTAGGAAAAGTAATTTTTAAAGCTTGTTTAAGGCTCATACAACATAGAAAATAAGTCACTTCACATACAATTTCTTCCAGAAGTCAAGTCACAAAACTTTCTTGGGAACAGCTGTGATTTTAGGAATCTAGTTCTAAAAATAAAGCTATTTAAATAACCTAGGTAGTCTGTAATTTTTCCACAACAGGAAAAAACATTAATTGTATAGCTCTTCTCACAGTGTGAATAGCACTGAAGAGTCAATTCTCTGTACAATTCTCTTGATAACATAGAATTTATGAGAAAATTAATACAATCTAAGAAATTTGTTTATTTAAGTAGAAAGGAAACGAGTTCCTATATTAACTCAGCATCTTGACATATCACTTAGAAGTTTATGATAAAGTTTCACAAAAATATTGGTACTTAGGAGTGTGTAGCTGTATCCTTAAATTGAAAATTATTCCCCACTATGTGCAGAATTCTCTTTAACCACATTTAAATCTGAGTACCAGGGCAAAGGAAGCAAGAAATAGCCTGACACATGTATCAGTAGGTCCAGGCTCCAAGAGATAATCCAGAGCGGGATTGCAACCTGGAACGCTACCACAGCAAGTGTAACTCCCTCAGCCTCAAACGAGTTTACACAAAACCACTGCATAGCATCTCATTAATACAAAAATAAAGTTATGTCCTTCACAAGTCTTCCCAGCTCGCTTGGATTTTAACTGAAAATACCATTTTGGCAGATGTTTCAGCCTGGAAGGGGCGAGCCACAGGCTGTGCCAGCCCTGCCATTCCGTGTGGAGGGCAGTGCAGCCCCAGGACTGCCGTACAGCAGTGCCCGGGCACTGCAATTAGGGCCCATTAGTGATTAGGGCACAACGCTGTCCCTCAAAGCCTACAACCATCCCACACAATACAACAAGTAGAAGGAAAAACGAGGAGAAAGGGACTGCTCAAGGTTATTCAGCAGGTACCGCCAAAGCTGGGAAACACCTGTTCCAAAGTGGGCCTGTGCCCTCACAGTCGCATTACCCCAAAACCAAAAGCCCTCAATTTCCTCTGATAGATCAAATTCCTCTCAGCACTGTGGTTGACAAGTTTCACTCTAAAAGGCAACATGCAAAAAAGGCAAAAGCAACAAAGCTTGTTTTTACTTCTGGCCAGTTGTCACTTGTTTAGGCTATGTGGATGAACCTGCACACCCAACTGTGACACGGGGCTTCCCTGGGCACTGCTGGACCCCGACACCAGAGGGAAAGCTCTCTGTTTTCCACCTGCTGGAAAGTTCTGCTTTCTACCAGAATACACAAAAACACAACACCATAAAATAGGAAAAGTCCCTGCAGAACCTCAGGCCACTTGCAAACAGCAACAACTAAATTTTAAAATTCCCAAACTTGTGTATTACTCAGTCCACTGAAGTGCCAAAGGGAAACAATTAAGTCTGACACTTTTCTTGCACATACCCTTGCAAACCAGGAATATTTCCATGACTTAGCCACTCAGTTAATCCAAACTAGCAAGTTTATTAGTCATTCATGTTTCATGGAAGGACAATAAATTCCAGTCTGCAAAGCATAACTTGCATGATTACATCCAGACAAGAAATACAACAAACATGTACCAAAATTGTTAGGACTACTTAGGGAAGATCTAATTAGAGGCGATGCAGCCTCCTCAAACGCCACTTTTATCAAGTTACGTTTTATTTTTGCATTTCAAGCTTTATTAAAATCCATAAATATAGGTCAGATACCTTACACATACAGATCTATAATGCAATCTTTGCTAAGAAAAGGGAAGGAAAGCTCCAAAACACTCTAGCAAAAAGCCGACGTTCCCCTCTCCCCGCACCGCACTAGCGAGGGAGCGACGGCCACAAAACCAAACTCAAGCACACGAGGGTTTCCCCTCAGGCCACAGTTGGGAACCAGCAAACACATGGTGGGCACGGGGCAAGCGAGCGCCGCTGCGCCACCGCCGAGCGGCCCCGGCTGCGGTGCGGCCGAGCCAGGCCGGGCCGGGCCGCCGGCGGGGCAGCGCAACCCGCGGGCCCGGGGCGCTCCCGGCGGGGCAGCCGCCGCTCCAGGCGCCACGGGGGTGCCGCGGGCAGAGGCCGCTCGGGCCGCTCGGGGCGGGGGCAGCACCGGGCCCGCCGCGCCCGCCCGGGGAGCGAGCAGGCCCCGCCGCGCGAGGAACCGCGGCCCGCCCGGGCCCGCCAGCGCTCCCCATGGCCGGACCGAGCCAGGCCGGGCCCGCAGCCGCCCCGCACCTGCAGGCCCCGCATGGCCCCCCCCCGGCCGGCGGCGAGCGCGGTGCCCCCGGGCCCGGCCCGGCCCGGCCAGACCCCCCCGCTCACCATTGTGGTCCATGATGCGGCGCGCGGCGCTCTGGGAGCGGAAGGGCGCGGCCGGAAACGGCGCGGGAGGGCGGGGCGGAGGGAACTGGAACGGGGCTGTGTGGGATAACCGTGGACTGGGGCGTGGGATAGCCCGGCACGGGGGCTGTGGGATGGCTGTGGGATGGGGTGTGGGATAGCCCGGCACGGGGGCTGTGTGGGATAGCCGTGGCTTGGGGTGTGGGATGGGCCGGGCACAGGGTCAGTGGGGCGGGCTGGACGCGGTGGATCAGTGGCACGGCCCGGGCTCGGCGCGGACGCCTCACACACACCCGGAGCCGCCTCACCCCCGGGGCCGCGGCGAGGCAGCACCGTGACTGGTTGGGAGTAGGAGGCGCGACCCTGTGGGCCCGTGGGGAAGGGTAACATTACAGAATGAGAGGGTGTCTCGGTGCAGGAGCCCCGGCGGCCCCGCCCGCCCTTGCAGTGCGGCCCCAAACACACCGGGCGGGTCTGACACCGCATCCCGCCCTCGGTGCTCGTGGTCAGCCCGAAGTACCACCATGGAAACGGCACATTCCTGACAACTGGGCGGTGGAAATGATGGAGCAGTGAACCTTCAGAGCATTCTAAAGCTTCACAGTGAAATAGCTCACTAGCTCAGGAGAGAGCTTAATGTAATTTCCATAAACTTGGTATTTTGTAATTCCTATGTAACTCAGTGCGATACTGCCTTTATAGATTGCTTGCCCATCACACAGAATAAAGGAAACAAATACAACTAAATCATAGGTTAGGAGTAGAAAATGGCCTCAAGCAGTCCTTCCACAACCCTACAGTAGGGTAACTACTCCATGCACTTCAGATTGGTGATGGTCTCACTAAAAGCCTCCTGGAATGGGATTTTGTGGCCCTACAATGTCTCTCACTATCTTTACAGCCCTAACATTTAAAAGCTGCCATTTAAGTCTATCGTTTCTTGTCTCAACCCCACAAGGCAGAGAGAACAGGTTTTCCCTTTTATATTTGTTCCTCAAAACACAAAACTAAGGGAAGAATGACAATGATCCCCTCACTCATATGCTTTTGTCTCCTGATAAGAATTCACAAGAAGACTCAAACACAAAACCAAACAAGAAATCCCCAAACATGCAGATGAAAGGAGCATTTCTTCAGTATGCACAACTTTATTTTCTAGTTAATGGATATAATTACTTTTCAAATGCAGCTTTTTAAAAGAATAAAAAAATTAAAATACATCTCCAAATTTAACACCTGACATGCAAAGACAGAACAGTAATACTCCAAATGCATATAAAAACACCACTTCTTCATCCAACTGGAAAAAGATAAGCACACCCAGTTGCATCATGGATGTTTGAATTAGTACAAAACTGTAGAGAATTTTAGCTTCACTGCAAAATCCATTATTTTGGTGTCCTTCATTTTGATGGATGCATAGAAAATTAAGCACATACCCTGTGACCCACTGAGAAAGGCATTTGAATGCAATTCAGCATATTCCCTCTCACCCTTCTATGTCACTGTAGGTCTTGTGTGAAATGCTGTTTTTCAGAAAAAGTTGAATATTTATACCAATTAAATTAGGAGCAGATACACCCATGCCTGGAAGAACTATGCAGGCCACAGATAAGTGTATTTCATCATACTTTATCACAATCACAGCTGAAATGTCCTATTTGGAAAGGAACTGGAAGACTGTTGAATATTTAATTGCTTCTTAAATATCTGTACAGACAAGAATAGAGAAAGTTTGAAAAATAATACAAGCCCACATGTCTGTCAAGTAAGAATCTATACTCAAACTTCACAGTGCAGATGTTCCCTTGGGAAAAAAAAATCACTGCTACCATTTTTTTACTATCTTTTCCATATTACATGTCCTGCATAACAATTAGCTGAAAGCTCACTTACCAGTCCTATATGGAAAATTTTACTTTTTACATAAAATATACATCCTTTTTAGAAAAGCAGTACAGCTTCTGAGAAACATGTCACTGGCCTTGTCCTTCTGTTACTGGCCTTGTGCACTGGCAAGAGCTCCTTGTAGTCAGGTTTATAGAAGCTGGGGCCATGGCCTAAAAGGAACTTCAGCTCAGTAAGGTGGGCAGAAGTGCCACCCTCCTGTGTGAGGCTGGAAGACGGGACAGGAGTAGGACAGGTAGTGCTAAAAGTGAATTGTCAAATCACAGCCTGGGCTGAAGCATTAATGTAAATAGAAATTATTAGTACCATCTGAAGAGATGCAGGTTCATCTGATTTGCCTCATGCTCAGCTAGTGGAGTTGCCCATCCAACATATAAATGGCCTCTGCCCATTGTGAATACAGTCCTGCATTTTGCTGTCTTGGACTGCAGCACCAGCATCACAAAGTTCAAGCCTGTATTGCATTTGAAATGAGAAACTTCACTGACTTTGTGAAGGCTGAATTTTTTTGCCTTAATTAGAGAATAAAAGCGTCAGTGTGGTGCTGTTACCTACTTTGTAAGATACTGCCCAACTGAGTGAAGGTTACAGTTTGTTTGTTTTTTCACTGATTTTGATGGAGTTCATTCAGGTCCTAAGGACAGAATATTTTATTTAGTGCTTTGCATTATTCCACTAATGTTAACCTGCAGCAGAAATCTTTTCTGTGCAGTGTTACGTACAAAAATGTCTCTCATGGAATCAAAGAAGGAGACTTAAATATGTGAAGATCCTGAAGTTAATTAGCATATATTGCTAAACTTAAAGGCATTTTATACCTGGACATTTCTTATACTTTTTTATCATTTTCCTCATCATGCAGTGTTTTTTTCCATTAAAAAATATTGTAGTGCTAAAAAATTTAAGGTAGCAGTCTGTTTTCCATCAAAATACAGTTCTTCTTCAGAAAATTAGGAACATTAATTTCCTGCATATCTATTTTACGTAGTCCTGAAGTATGAATTAAAGTTTTGCAGGTCAAATCCTTTATTTTTTGTCAAGTATTGCACTTGTGCATTATGGACTTTAAAATGTAAAGGAACAGCAGCAGTTTGATGTAGAATATTAAAAGAAAAAAATTTGCTATATAAAAAATATAACTATTCATTAAACAAAAAACCCTCCTATATTCCATTTAAAAGACCCATAAACCTCTATACTAGGTCACATTCTGACTTGTTTGCTTGCACTCAGTAGCAGCCTGTTCTACAGATTCTATTAAGTACTTGGGCACTAAGGTTCTCCTTAATTTATGTAATGATCTGCCTCTTGATGAAGGTTATGTAACTGAGCCAAAATAATCTGTGTGTACTTCATTTCAGGGACAATCATAAGTAGTACTGCATGGTTTGCCACAATGGGATTAATACAGAACTAATGAGCCCATATCCAAGGGTCTTTTGAAACTTATCCTGTTTAGGTTTTATAGTAGTTCAGTGCTGTTTTCTATTCCTGTGACTGTTTCACTTGTCACCTGTTTCAGTGATCTAACAACCTGCAGCAATTTCAGGAATGGCTTGGAAAAAATGATTGTGATACATTTTTCAGGACTTCTCAGCATATATTCTCACACTAATATTCTAGAATTCAAAGCCTTGGCCAGCTAGAACTCCTGTCCTTTTGCTAGGCATTGTACAAATACTGAACAAAAGTCTTGCCATCCAAAGATTTTGGTCTCTGACTCTCCTGGGCAGACCATAAAGCAGCTTTTCATCCTGTATGCAATGGTAGAAGTGTAGTGCATCTTCTGCCTGACTAGTCCCAAAACTGAGTACATCTTTCATAACAGTCTTCTGATTTTTCTGAAAATGTATCATATTGGAAAGTGCTTGCTGAATCGAGGTCCAGAATATTTCCAGGACAACGTTAGCTAAAATTTGGAGAGTTATAGAGATCTGTATCATTCAGACAAACAATCAGGTTTTTTCTTCAAGTGCAAAGATTCGTTTCACTGCAGAAAAGGCTTATATAGTATTGGTGTGTAAATATTGCTATGAGTTCACAAGGACAGTACCAGCAGTCCATCTTCATGATGCAAGTCTGCGCATAGCCTAGAGAAATGGTTTTAAAAGGTGGAGAGAAACAGGCCGTGGTTAGTTCTGAGTATACACCACCCAGAAAAATAACACATTTGTGTATGTGCTAACTACAAACTTTGAGAAAGTATGGAGAAATTAACTTCTGTAAAACGAGCAGACTGTGCAAGGTGTCTCCTGTGTTAAAAGGAGGAATGAGAGGGGGATGTTGATCATCATTTTGGACTCTTGGTGCCTCAAACCTTATTGAGTCTTCTTTTAGGCACCTAACTTGTGTTTAGATCTATTTATAAGCCTGTGTAAGGGAAAAGTAGTCCTAAAGTGGCAGAGAGGAGATGTTTATGCAGATATAATCTACTACCCTCTCAGCAAAATCTTCCTTCCTTCACTCAGCTCTGGCATCCAGGTATCCAGAGAGGGTGTTTATTTATGGAGAAGGTAACTGTTGAGAGCCATACTCTCACAGCATGACTCAATGCGACGGGAAAAGGGATAGACACGTTCAGTTCTAAAGTGCATACCTCTTCCTGAACATCAAGTGCGTCATCAGGCCGGCTTGTGTCTGTGAACTCTATCGGTTCTTTAGACCCCTGCATGAGTGAAATCTTGGAAAGAAGTTGAGAAACATAGTTAAGTTACATGTTGTCTGTATCATTGAAATTGATTTTTTACTCTGAAGTACCTTAAGATAACTTCCACAGCTTAAAAGAGTCTGTTGTTTACTGTTCCTTAACAAAGATGTTGATTTAGTTCAGTTGAAAGGAACTTATAAATTGCAGAGCTTTTGATTTTGTCTCTGCTCACATGTCTAGTTATGGCTTTGTAAAAATAATAAAAACAGTCTATCTAAACTGCTGTATAGACTATATAAACTGCATTGTCAAAATGTTAATCTCTACTATAAAACAGTAGTATGCAAAAATTATAAAAAAATAATGTCCTGTCTTAGTTATTTACCGGTAATATTAGTTCTAATTGCTATTTAAGTAGAATACTGTAATAGCAATTGCTAGGGAAGGAACTGTGGTGAAAAGAAAGGAGGATTTTATAATACCATTTTCCTAATGTGGGCCCACATCCTTATATGCTACAGAGTGTTCTGGTTATCTTTAAAAAACACAGAATACAACTAGGAAATGCACAGAGAAGGGCAGCAGGAATGAACAGTAGCTTGGAAGAGCTTCCGTACACATCCATACCAAGTGGGATGAGATCATAGCTTTGGTCAGAGGTCTATGAAATTATGAATAGTACTGGGAAAAGGAGCAGGGGATCATTATTCATTGCAGCTAATAATCCAGAGGTCCAGCAGGCTTAAACCAAACAGGTTTTGTCATATAAAAAATCTAAAATTACAGAACCCAGCTTCACAGGACAGTGTGAGGCTAAAATGTATTAACAAGTTCCAAAAGGAGTATGACAAACACATCAAAGGAAACTCCATCTGTGACAATGAAATACAATACTCCAAATGCAACCTCCAGCTGAGGAAATTCTTAAGCTGTCAGATGTCAGAAACTAGCAATGTGTCTTAGGATAAAGTGTCCTCCATATGTCCTGTTTCTCGTGTTCTTTTCACAAATGAGCTCCTGGAGTTGACAGACCCTTCCTTTGATCTAGAAAAATATTCATGTACTACAGAAACTGCCTGATTTACTACACTCTCACTTTTTTTGTACTACAGTTTTCTATCTAGTTTTCAAACGTGCCATGCTGTAATGGAAATTGCTAGATGACAGAAGGAAGGGAAATTTATTATGTGATATCATTACCTTCTCAAATATGGGGTCTTGGTTGTCACTGTATGTCATTTGATTCCTTATGTAGAGCACAGCATCATGGACAGTCAGGAAGAACATGTCTTTTCTGACAGTATCATCAAAGAAGGCACTCCGTTCCAGCTGAGATATAAGGTTATCTGTATAAAAGGAAATCAAAACAGGTTTATATAATCTGAAGTAATTTAAAAAATAAACGTTGAAATGATCACAACAATCAGAAATTAAACCTATGGCCAAATGAATCCATCAAAGTTTTGTCTTGACTTTTACTTCCCATATTTCCTTTAAACGCCACCATTCTTGTGTCCCCCAAGAGTCCACAATGTTCATCAGTGTGCTAATTCACATATCTATTAGAGCAAATGGTCCACAGACACATCTAGTGACCCCTTCACTTTATTCTTTGCATGAGTGATAGTAGAAATATTTGGGTATTTACCTTGATATGAAGCAAAGTATACTCTCACATCAATTCTCTCAAACTCTTTGATTATCTAAAAGAAAAGAAAAGTTTTCAACAAGTACAAAATAAAATAAATAAAATCTGTAAGGAGAAAATACATAAATGTATATATGTCTATGTAGGTAAAGTTTAGGCACACACACTTCATTTGTTTTCCAAGTGTCTTCATTCTGAATGGTACATTCTGTTTATCCATCACAAATACAGCCCTGCTATACTTTGCTATACTTAATGATCCAGTAGTAAAGTACCAGATTGCTGAAGTGGCCTATCTTTGACTATCTAAGTGGAACTATCCATTTTACACACACAAACACTGCTGCCAATTAGGGTTCTCATTCTGTTCTCATAATGTGAATAATCATCTTGAAATGAGAGCACATGGGCTCAGGCAAGCTTTACTTCCCCCATGTGTGTGTGATGGGATACAATAACTTGCTGGCACATGCAGATTTTTTCACACAGATTCTTTTCCCTCATTCAGTGCACCAGATGGATCTGTTCTTAGATGGAGCTACATATGGAAAGAGTTATGTCTATGGACCTTGTATCTTTTTTGCCTCAGGAGCCAGAAATGAATTTAAACTAGGCAGAAGGCTGAAGCAAAGCACACACCACTCTTGTATTTAACTGAGTTAAAAGGTGGGAAGCTGGAATCTACCCCTGGCTCCCTGGTGGCAGGCAAGGCTCTTAGAACACTGTTTTCAGAGGTGATTACCAATTCCCTTTTGTTAATTGATAAACTAGAGTCTTGGTAAAGATCTGGTTTATAGATAAGCTAAGCAGCCCCAACTGCAAAATTAAGTTAGTGAAAGCAGGAATATGAACATACAAAATATCACAAAATATTAAAGACTGAACAATATGGTCCTATACACTTGTAACTGGGCACCAAAAAATAATGGAAATACTTGGCCTTCATCTTTGCACCTCATTTCCCTTTCCCTAAACCCAGGATTATTATCTCCTCATTATGCAGTGTGATGTTTGAAGAATTAATGAATGTTCATGAAGCCCTTGAAACTAGCCACAAAAACTACTACAAAGAAATTGATTATTCTTCCCTCCTTCATAATTTAAATAGTATGGAATGAATGAATACATAAATCAGTGGATAAATACTGATTAGGGATGGTAACATGAAATTTTTACTACCTCTGTATTAAGTGAGCATCATCCTGTGCCCAGATTAAAGCAGGAGGCATGTGGAAAGAAAATACATAACTAAAATATTTCATAATATATGCACATAAGGGGGCCACATTTTGCAGTTAAATTGACTATGCAAGCTTCATATTGTTCTTTCAATGCATTTTTTTCCCACCTAAAAGACACACAGAGCAATATTCTACCTTTTGCTGTTTACATTTTGAGGGTATTTTTCAACAACTGACTTTTAAAAACTGAGAAATTAACTTCAGTTAACAGCTCTTGATTCACATACTATTGACTAGTTTCATTTTCCTGGAACATCAAAAAACCCACTCTTACCGTTTTTATTGATCTCACAGCTACAATATCCAAGAAGGTTACTGCTCCAAAATCAAGAATGAGACTGTGGATGGGCACCTTGGGGATGTTTACTTTGACTGGGAGTTCTGAATTCCAGTCCACCTGGATCTCTACTTCTTTGGTGGGAACTTGAGGATCTTGGTTGTCTTCAGGTTCCTCATCAGTCTCGAAAGCTTCATTATTAATACCAGGTTCACTGATGATGCCATTCTAATGTGCACATAATATATGTGGAATATAGAATTTAATCATGGAGAAAGTTTTGGAGCTACAAAAATTACTTCCCTGTGACACCTTCTGTTTCAGGAATGAACAAGACAGATACCTGTGACCAGTACCCCCTGCTCCCAATCATGGTAATGTGGTTACCATAATTAACACCATTTTATAAGGCAGGAATTCATTCTCTATGGCCAAGCAGGTCATGAATTTGTTCCCTTTTCCCTCATTCTCAGGCCTTGAGGGTCCTGTGAACCAAACAGACAAACCAAACAGATTTCTTCTTCCCCTCCCTACCAGCCTCAAGATTCCTGGGCACCATCTGATCTTATCTGCAGAGAAACTCTAAATTAAGTTTGGGTCTAGGTAATTAGAAACTGTAAGTTAAGTTGTATTACAAATTCTGTATTATGCTGCTTATAAATTGTACTGCATTAATTCTGTTTGTAGAAATCCTGTGCCATTTTAACCATAAATTCTGTGCTGTACTAATCATAAATCCTGCGAAGAGATATAAACTTCCATTTGTAACTATAATACAGTGTCATCACCATTCTACAAGGATCCCTGCAAGAACCTGTTTGTCCCCTGTTTCATTACATCCAAGAATTTAAAGAAAAACAAGATAGAGCACATAATTATTTCCTTTCCTCTTACGTCTTCATTAAAAGAGCATCTTCCTGCAAGAAGACCACTATCCAGAAAAATCATAGAATCATAGAATTGATTGGGTTGGACATCATCAAGTCCAACCCTTGGTCCAACTCCAGTCCCTTTACCAGATCATGGCACTCAGTGCCACGTCCAATCTCAGTTTAAGAACCTCCAGGGATAGTGAATCCACCACCTCTCTGGGCAGGCCATAAAGATGAGTACATAGAAATTAATAATTATGGTTAAATTAATAAGCTCCAACATGAATCCTTTGAGCAAAAATCAAAAGAAAAAAAAGGCTTACTTTAGTAGCTTTTAATTTTCCCTTCTTGATTAGCTTTTGTATTTTCCTCAGTGCTTTGAGTCTCTTGTTATACACCTTGACTGCATCGAATCCCACCTACAGAAAAAAGACCAAAATTATTTAACTTAACATAGATATAATTCTGAGGAAATCTCAAGGGTAATTTAGAAGCTTCCAAACCCATCACATGTCACTCACTGTGGATTTGAGGCTGCTTTTTAGTCCATCAATGTTAGCATAAAAAATGGGACTTGAAAACTTGAGAATCTTCACACCTTCTGGTTCTATAACCTGTTGCCAAAGAACATAAGGTCAAGCAGCAACAAACATATTTTGACTAAGAAGAAACAGTTTAATAGTTTCAACAGTTCAACTACATATCTAATTTGCAAAAATTGCAAATATTTGCTGACAATTTAGCAGATCCAATTGTTAGAAGCTTACAGGCCCAGCATTAATGTGGACCAACCCTCTGGATCAGGATGCAGAATTTCATGCTGAAACTTGATATCTTCATGACTCCAGTTCCAAATTCAAGTCCACAATATGTGAAGCACAACTTTTTATCATACTGACTTGTAGACTGAAGGGAAACAACTCAGCAATGACTTACATTTTTGTAGTCCTTGACCTTCTTGTAGATGTCTGTGCCAGGAATGTTCCCAAAGCCTCCCCATGAAGGACTAACAGAAACAAAAAGAAAAGATACTGAAGTTAAACATCATACATGGGCACTCACAGAATTGAGGGCTCTGCTGCATACAAAGTGTCTTAGACTTTTGTAGTTTGCTTTCTAATGCCAAACTAACATACTTATTGCATAAGTGTTGAATCTATTTTGTGTCGCTGTAGTGAATGGGACTTTTTAAAGACAAGGTACTTTGGTCTCAGTCTACTTGTTGCACCATTTTGATTTAGAGCTGAGTGAATAACTTGCTCAATTTGTTACCCAAGCCAGAAAAATATTTCAAAAGCAGATTGGTTTGATTTGAATTTAAAAAAAACTCAACAATCTTTTTAGTCTGAAAAAAATTGATTCCTTTTTGTCAATTAAAATCAACTGAAATAATACATTTACATTCTTTTCTGATTATGTAAATATTTTTGTCCAACCTTTTTGATTTTTATTTCAGTCAATATCAAAGCCAAAATATTTTACAGTCTCCAGATATAAGTTTAACAGTTGAAGCAAATGGTTTTGAAGTTTGTAAAGCCTTATTTCCCTTTCATATTTTGATTTCATATATCTGAATTGAATTTGGGATTTTTTTTGAGGGTCTTCAAATTCCATTTTTTTGTAATCTTCTACTGTGTAATAATTTTTGCAAGGCTTTTTATTTGTGCATTTGCTGACAGTGCAACTACCCTTTGGTAATGCTAGCAACCATATTCTGTGGAATCCAGGCTAAAGGAAATGAGTCATGTTGTATTTTCAGATAAAAGATCAATGAAAAGTAACAGGATGGCCAAATAAGGTTCTTTAAATCCACCTTTTCTCACCATTTCACTACCGTATGTTCTTTAAGCAGCCATAAATCAGGCACAAGCACAAAATTTTTTCTTCCTCTCATAATTTCTCTTGCACTGCTTTTACAGGCACACAGTCTTGCATATGCAGTAAGTGAAAAGGCACAGCAACATACTGTGGTACTGTTACCTGCTAAGAGTTACTCTAATGATCAATTAATTACAGAAGCCATACATCTGTTTATATTTGATCTGGAACATTCCCATCCCTTTCCAGAACTCAGCTATGTGAGTGCATAGGTAATATATGGCCAAGTACCAGCAGAGCGGCCAAAATGGTATGGAACAAATACTGAAAAATTGATGCAGCTTCTCTTTTAGCAGTTTAATTCCATGATAGCACACAAAGAGTGTTTTTTCTAAAAAACAGATTTTTTTCATTTCAACATTTTTGTAAACTCAAGCAGATTGTAAACTCAAGTTGATTTTCAGCACACTGTATTTCTTTTCCATAGTATAACAGTAAGAATTACTTCTGATCTTGTGCTACTTACAACTGAACTCTCAGCACAACTGTCAGCAATCCAAACAAAAGGCCAGCAAGTAATCCCAAATCAAGTCCCAGAATGATGGATGCTATACATGTGAAAACCCAGATCATCTGGAAAGGAAATAACAGATGTAAAGTTTCTTCATTATAACATATAAATCCTGGTAACACTAATGGATCACTAGACCAGACAACATGAGTAGCAGAAGAATTTGACTTTGGAGATGATTGTAGCACACTGGCAATTAGCTGACTTCCATACAAAAGTCTTTCCCTTCCTCCAAGATCCTTCTATCTGTCACTGTCTTATCAGGCATAGTTAGCTTTTTAGGAAATAAGGGGGGTTTTACCATAAAATTTTTCAAGGATACAGTTACTTTTGGTGAAATTAATGGAGATGCAGTTAAGCATTGCATTTACCTCTTTCTGATGGTGGCAATCTTTGTTAATCTTTCTTTAGAAATTGGAAAGCATTTATTTTACCAAGATGTAAAATACTGCAAAATGCCCCACCTACAGACATATAGGGAAGGAAGGGGACTCCTCAGTGATATCTAAGAAAACTGTTGCAAAAAGAGGTATTTCCTATTAACAGGTTGATGGCACTCTCTAAAGTCTCCACTGAATATTCAGGCAGAACAGTTGAAGTGCACTCCTCAGTTCTTTCCTACGTCACTGCCCGGGCAGAACACACAGTAGACTCAGTCTTTCAAAAGCTGAGTGCTTGCACTTCTCACTAATGTGAGTGGGATCTCCTGCCTATGAACTAGTAAATGATTTACTAAAATACTTCTGATCTGTCTAAGGCAGGTACTGCCCAGTGACACTAACTGGAAAATGTAAGCGCAGTAAAGACTACATGGAGAAAATGTCTTCTATGCAAACTTTTCCTGCCCACAGTGAAGGTTTATTCCATGGAAAACACAGTGGAAGATGTGAGTAAGTACCCTGAGATATGGTTATAGTGGCTCCTAAGAAAAGTTTGTTCATACATCCCTTAGCATGCCAAGTGAATCCACAGTCTAGCTTGGATTAGTGTTGCTACAACAAGAAAACATATTTTCTGAGGACTTCCTGAGATTATCCAGATGAAAGGGATACTAATGTGGTAACAATATAAATATGTGTACGTGACTTAAGGAAAGGTTGGCTTTTTTGACTCATTTATACTGTGCAAAAGATAAATTGAATGGTAAAGGTGGCACTGGCCATTTTTATTCTGCTTTTCAAGCCTTGTCAACACAAGGCTGCTGTAAACTAGGGTAATTCATATGAAGGAGTCATCATTGCACATGAGTACCCTGATTGCCACCCTTACTGCAGGGTACAGGGAATAAAGGAGATTAGCAGAATACTATGTAAAACTCTAAAATGGGGAATTTTTAACTGACTTCATGGTACTTGCATTCATGAGAAAATAAAAAATCAGGTTACTTACAGCATCCACTTTATTCTGCCTCCACAGCCGGGGAACATCAAACACTTGCATGAACATCCCTTTCAAGTTAGCTACAACTACAGCTGCCAACACAGACTGTGAACAAAAATTATGAAAAATGGTATTCAGAAGCAAAGATGCATATTAAGGTAGTGCTCCACATTATACACTATAAACCACAGCCTTGTCTGGAAGCAGTCACCATGGTTTAAAGAGGGATATTAATCTTGCCCGTCCTGATGTGGCTGTGCAGCAGAGGAAGAGTACAATACCTTTTGTAAGGGCTCTAGCAATTTCCCCAGGGCAACAATAGAAATCAAAACAATCCCAGCTGAGATTATACCAGCAACCTGCAAAGAACAGAGTGTTTATAGGAAATGAACTTATTAAGACACTATCGTATGTTTCTAGGATTACAAAGAAAAGGTACAAGTAGTTGCACATTCATTTATTTAGGAACAAGGAGACCCTCCAAAATGTCATTGTGTTTGGGCATATGTGGGCAATCATTATACACACTTCAGCTAACACAGAGGGAATTCAATTAAGCAGGTAGTCTAAGCAACTACAAGCATGGTAGTTGGAGGGGTTACATTACATGGACAGATGAACACAGCAGTCTGTGTGTCAGATGGAAAAGGGGCTTCTGGATAACCCGTAGTTTTCCATTATTAAAAAATGCAAAACTGTAGTGCTATTAAACAAAGTAGCTTACTCAACATGAGAAAAATGGCACATGGGCTGATGGTGAAGGGCAAATGGCAGGGGGCAGCTCAGGCCGGCACGTGGGAACTTCAGTACAGCACAGCCAGCTGGGAAAGGATTTCCTCTCTCATTCTGAATTCCTGCTGTGACAAACTCAGTCCTTTAACTGGGAGTGAAATTCTGGGGAACTGGAGTTGAAAGATTTCTGACCCCTAAGTGAACTCATGCTATGTAAAACTTGATCGCCCTCTTCTGGCAGAGCGACAAAAATGATTCATTACCAAGACACGAGCTGCTCGATTTCCATGTGCCAGCAACACAATCATTTTAGGACTAATTTAATCCCACTGTGAAATCTGTGCACTATCCAAAATTAAATTTACCGGTGCACAGTACTAGTAAGGAGAGGTCATTACCTGAGTCTTTCCACCAGTACTTTCTTGGACTGCAGTCCGTGAAAGAGCAGTAGTTGCAACAAAACAAGAAAAGGCACCTGAAAAAATGTTGCTGAACCCAAAGGCAATAAATTCCTGAAAGATAATTGGATGATGCTGTAAATACAGATGGCTGAACATAGTTTTGCAATGGAGAATGACAATAGCTTCTGCAGTAGTTGATAAAGCAGGTAGCATAACACTGAGAAGAGTATGAATTAGTAATAGCTGTTAAATGTTTACACAAATTCCTTTTGCACCAGTGCAGTTACCTCTGTTTGGAAACTGATAAAAAAGGTTGGTATACTCCCCCTGATGTGGACATACTTGTCTGAGTGTAAAGGTGTTTAAAGCTTATTTCATCACTGTTATGAAACTTAACATTTCTAAAACTTACACTTGTATAATGGCATCAAGACACAGTACTAGTATAAATTTAACTCCCAGGTATCATCAGCTAAACAAGTTATTTTGATCAGTACAACAGGTTGAGTTTAGACACGCCTTTAACTATTGCAAAGCATTGTATTATTAGTAGAACTAATAAAGAACTTTGCAATAGAACACAATTTCCCTGAAAACTTCTAGTTTGTTTAGCCGGAAGTTTTTCAGTCTAAGCATCCTAATGAAAACACGTTAGTTCCAGGGAGAATGCTCATATATTTGCCCCAGGGTCACAGATGCTGGCATCAACTGATGCTTGTTGGTCTGCTCAAATGACAAGGACCATGAGAGATTTATGTCTTCGGATCTGGGCCATTTTTCTGCCGGGAAATAAGGAATTTGGGAGCTGTCTGCAACCAACCCCATATAATTGACAGAAACATTGTTTTCACCAAGCTGACACAGGCACAGGAGCTTTTCAATGACTGCAAACTTTTAAAAATATAACTTAAGATTTTAATTTGACTGTGCCCTTCTTTTCATCAAAATTAAATTTCCTGCAAGTTTTTCATTAAGCTCCAACTAAAAGAGCAGGATTTTGAAGTCATGTTTTTTAACAGAACAGACCTAGATGATTCATGCCTATTCCTGTGTAACAAGCTGGGACGTGCAAGAAAATGTTGAAAGTATAGTTCCTAGGATTCTTAGGTCTTAATAATCTATGAATCTGTAAAGACAATATAAACACTGGCAGATAATAATACTGACCTCTCCTTCAAAATTATTTTACTACCCGCTTGTATGATGTTATTTTAATTTCTGCAGATCAAGTAAACTATTTGCCCATCAGTCCAGGCTGCTGTTAACCTTGGCTACACGTAAAATTCATAGCATATTGTTGAAAGGAATAGACTAATTCTTTTTATAGACTAATTCTTCTACTACAACACTTAATCAGTATCATTGAAGCACATCAGTACTGGCAGAACAGCATATTTAACAACAGAACAGCATAAACAGCACTTCCAAGATCATGTATTACTCTTTCAGTTTAATTTTGGGCTATTTCTGTAGTGAGTGCATTTTCTAACATGCTCCAAGGATAAAATTCAGAATTAGCATAGATGCAGGACAAGGAAGCTTTCTGACAGTTTTCTTCCATGCCCATGGGCAAGCCACAAAACCCACAGTGAAGACATTGAACAAATGCAGGAATCCTGTAAGAGCTGGTGGCTGCACAGCTCATGTCATGTTTTAGCTATGTGTCCTTAGAAACCAATGCTTAAAGCAGTTCAGCCTCTTACTGCAGACAGTTGCTCAAGGACACTTATGTTGGTAGGCATTAACTTTTGTGAGGCTGCAGGACTGATCTATTATGTTAAAGTACATTTATAGTGATGTAACTGGTGTCATGCTGAGGAGTACAGTACTTTATTAACTGAGAAGTTCAACTGATGTAGACTAAGCCTAAATAAGGCTGCATGTAGACTAAGCCTACATGTAGACTAAGCCTAAATAAGGCTGTCTGGAGCAACTTTGCCTTCCCCTGCCCCAGCAACACACCTCAAAATACGCCTTACAAGAGGAAATGGAAAGTAGATTGCTAAAGCTGGCCACATCAGCTTGATATCACCAGAAACTTCCTCTATACAGTGCTTACCCTTTCAGAGCTACTGCAGTTACTAAACCAATACAGAAGCAATGAATTAGTACAAAAAGCTCATATTGAAGATAGGGCACATCTGACTCATCTCTGTGCGCCCATTTCAGCTAATTATTTTTTTTAAGTAGCTGAAAGAATTTCTCCTGTCAAGACTTTAGCACTTGTCTGAAAAACATGTGTCTCCTTCACTTGGCCACATAAGTCAACATGAAACAGAACTTACATTCACTCTATTTATAAACTGCTTTGGTTATACATACCTGGTTTCCATCAATAGCATAGTCATACTTGGTTGCATATACTTTTCCCACAGATACAGCAATAGCATAAGCAACAATAGCAATGGAAAAGGAGGCTGCTATCATCTGGGAAAACAGGCTGACATTTGGAGCTTCAGGAGGCAAAAATCTAGCATTTAGAAAAGATATTAGTGTTACCAACTTTGATCAAATTCTGTTCTTACTAGAATTGTCAAGGAGTCTTGAGGTGGAGGCATACAGGTTGCTTATAATATGAAGTGTAATGTTTCAAGTTAATAAAAAGGTGGAAACAGCCCACTGACATACAGAACATGCTTATCTAGCTCATCATAGCCCAAATCCTGATGCTATTAGTCAGCAACAAAGCTCCCATTGTTCTCAGCATGACTGAGATTTGGCCTTGTGATAGCAAAGTGAAAAACTACTTTTTTTAAGCATTGAATAAAGGATGTATTGAATAGAATGATGAATTATATAAATATGTTAATGACACTTCATACTATTGTTAACATATTTCTTCAGAAGACCTCAAAAGCATTTTATCCCCTACTGTGTTTCCACAAATTTTAATTAATCAAGCCCTGAATACCAAATGGAATGTGAAGGTTACTACTGTGAAGTGCTCTGAATCTTTCAAGTGAAAGTTTCTACCAGTGTAATCCTCAACATCCTTGCTCCTACGACTACGGAAGTGACAGGATTGGTTGGGATAACAGTAGCAGCATGAATATGAACCACAGTGGGATAAATCAGCTCTACAAAAACATACAGAATTTCTTTCATAAAGTTCTTTTTTTTTTTTACATTTTCCATAGTCATATAGTCACTTCATGAGCATGAAGCAATTAATTCTCCAATGAACTTAATGAATCAGATAGACATTCCTAAGCCCATTTTACAGAAGCAGGAAAGCCAGGCAACATATTTAGGTAGCATAATTGACAGAGGCAGAAGTAAAACTCAGGAAATCTCCAGATCTAAGTTCTAAACTCAGGTTACAGCTCTCAATGTTCCATTTATGCCTTTTCTCTTAGCACTGTCATTTTTAGCCAATTAAAATAATACCTATTTCCCAGAAAACAAAGACACTTACCCTCTTGGAATGCTCTTAACAATGCCTGCATTGTATTTTTTTTCCAAGTCGGCAGCATATGAAATGCCAGTGGCTACTATGGTCTGCAATAAAATAAAACAAGAGTTTTAATTCTTAAAAAGGTTTCTTGTCTCCCTGTAGCTAGACCCATCTATTTTATCTGTTTTCAGGTTTTTTTATGCCCCTTTGCTTACCACAATAACTTCTATTGGTATAGGTATTGGTATCTTGTGTTTGAACCGATCATTTAGTTCTTTAACTACCATGCAGACAAAAATGGTGAGGAGTCCAGCAATAAGATCTGCAATGTTTGTGGTACCAATTTTTTCAAATGTTTCAACAAGAGTCTGAAAAACAAAAATTACAACATTAAAACATGCCCATGTCCACCTGAAGGATGCTACAATACTCATGAGATAATCCAGATGCCTGGGGTTTTGGAAAGGGCCAAGTAACTTCTTTGCTCAGGCCTAGAGAAGCCTGAGGATAATATACTGTCAAGGTGCTACAGAATCAGTAAATGGATTTAATGGGGAACTTAATGGAAAAAGTACAACTGCAAGAATTGTCCACATAGGGGGCTTCTCCTTTCTGATTTTTAGGCAATTAATACTATGTAAGAAGAGCTAACTCTCTACCTGTGTTTTACCTCTACCTGGATTGGAACAAGGAAGGGAAGATCTATAGCTTTTTCACTTTAATGAATAGCAAGAGAGATCCTCATTTTCCTAGTCAAAAGAGAGGCACCCATGGGCAAAATCCTGGTTCATCACATGCCCTAGTACAGGTGGTCTGTGGATTACATGTTTCCTATTCCCATTGCTGACATACAGAGAATGAGTATGAACACACAGGTCCTACCAGTCTGTGAAAAATCCTACACTTGACAAAAGCTAAATCTCACAGTACATTAACCCTCCCAGCAGAGTTCAGCCCCAGAGTGGAGCACTCACAAAACTGAGCTGCAATAGGAAGCTCCCTTCTCTACCCTTGCTATGACCTTGCTTGGTCCTATTGTTTATTGCAAGTAAGTGTACAGAGAAAACAAGAAGGGATGATTACAGAAAAGCCACAAATACTCCTCTGTCCTCTTCCTAAGCATCAGGGTAGTTCTCACTTGTCCACTATCTCCAAGAAAATGTAATTATTCCATGAATAGTTAAGCAGCTGTAACAATGATCTGGTAGAAAAGGGGTTAGAAACAGACTTCTTGCATCCTGGTTAGCTCCCCCAATACTGAACTGCTGGTTTAAAGGCAAAGGGAGGTTTGCAGCAGCAGCACCCTTCTGAAAAGACTATGGTCTTGATATAAAACATCCAAGTGCTTATTCAGCTATGTTTTCTAAGCTAAAGAAGCCTTCCTGAAACACTGGATCAGATGCCCTCCTTTGGTGAACTGAAACCATTTCTTGCCTGTTGTACTGTTTACCAGAGATCCCATTCATACTGACCGTCTCTTGCATTGCCCCACTTCACAGGGGAACACTATAACTTCCTAACTTTGGGTTGTGGATTCTCCTAATGTTGGACGCTTGGTGTTGCAGTTTGTTAAACACCACTTTTGAAGCAAGTCCAAAATTCGCTGAAGCTGACACAGTCAGTCACTGGTTGAGCAGACCAGAAATCACAATTTCTGTGCTCTACACGCATCTGCAAACACACTGACTGGGGTCACCTGTAAGAACACAGAAGCTTTGAACTTTAACCTAAAAAGTCAACATTCCACTCAGGCTTGCAGGAGCTGGAAGAACCATGTAATTCCTTTAAAAAACATGTTCTACTAATGTACCTACTCATTCAATAAACAAAAAAGAGATGGAAAAACCTGCTGGATTAACAAGTTATCACCCTGCCAGGTCTGCTCTAAGGTCTCTTAGACAGTACTTTGTCTCATCTAATTTTCCTTGTTCTGTGGGGAAAGTTTTCAGTAATTCTGAAAAGGCCCATAACATAATACTTTTCTCCCCCCAGATAGGCCACAAACTTTTTTTCCTAAATTTTACCTTGGTGCTTGTAGTTATATTCATCCTATTATTGCTAATCTAGATGCCTGATGTATTTTTACTAGTTTGGTTGCCAGAACTGGCATGTAAAATCTCTAAATACACTTTTTTTCCTGAGAATGGCCTCTTTTAGAAATCTGCTATGCTAATATTAATTTCTGTATAGAATCATAGAATCAGTTGGGTTGGAAGAGACCTCCAAGATCATAAAGTCCAACCCTTAATCCAACCCCACTTTGAATACTAGATCATACCTAAAAAGCCGTGAACCTCAATAGTTTCACGCTGAAATCAGTGACAAACTTAATAATTTTCTTGGGAAAGGATACTATTCTATAACATAGGACCTCTGGGAATTGATTATTTCTGTAATGCAGCCAAGACATTTTCTCCATTTGATCATTTTCTGTAATATCAACAAATGGGGTTGTGACAGCATTTAGTTTCACATTTGCTACCTGGACAAAGGGTGGGAGCCCACATCCTGTTTTAGCTATCCACAAGCATGGCTACACTGTGGAATGGAGAACAATGCCCTTTACCAGAACAACCTGCTCAGCACTAGCCAGCTTTGGGAGATAACCTGGCAGTGTTAAGAAATGATGAAACATCCTTCGCAATAAGTCAGAAAGCAAGGGGTGGGACAAAAAGTAGTCTCCAGAAGTGAAGAACTGTTTTGCTGGATAATTGCGTTACAACTTTATGTGAAAAACTGCTCTGCCTGCAAAAGGTGGCAGTTAGACTCTCTGCCTGGGTAACCCCAAAAGCAGCTACCTAGAGCCACACAGCTATAAAAGAACAGTTGCAGATCTTCATGAGAGTGAGAACTAAATGAATGCCCCATACTTACGACCATATATATGAACCATTTCTCTGTGAAACGGAATCAGAAGATAAGCAATTTTATAAAAAATCTGTCATGAAACCAAGACAGAATGGAACGGCATACTTACATATATTATGGAAAGGACACCATTATAATTTTTAGTTGAAACATTCAGGACTATTTTTAATTGTGACACAAGCACTTGAAAAGCAGCTGCAGTTGTGAATCCCCCAACTAGTGGATCTGCAAGGTACCTCACAATGAAGCCAATCTGGAGGACTCCAAATATTACCTGGAAAAATCATGAAGAATGACAGCTTGCTAAACAACAAAAAGCTACACTTTTATTTGGGGATTTCTTATGCTTTGTCTTTTCTCTTTGTTGGTAGAGTTTAGGACTGTATTCCCCCATTTTAGCCTAATGTAGCTGAGTATCACCCAACCAAGGAAATAAAGGAGACCTGAAGAAACGTGAAAGGAAGCTCCACGATATGGACCATTAACACTTAGTTTCACAATCGCAGGGCTATTTTGTTCACTGCACTCCCAGTCAGGCTGTCACAGACTCTGCCCAGGATAGGAAGAACAATCCCCAAAAGCTCTTCGAAGTTTAAGATAACTTTCCTCCAATTTTGTGTTTAAATACAGGAAAATGTCTGACTGCCTTAGCAGGTATTTTCCAGCCATATGTTTTCCTATTAAAATTAAAGCACTGTCAATCTTGTGTCTTCAAGTCAACTATTTTACCTGTAAAATTCCAACCAGGAATGTGAGAGTACTGGCAATCAGCACTCTCTGTGCATCTCTGGATTCAGTGTCTATCAGTGTTCCAGTACCATTAGTCCCTGTAGCATTAATGCCATGTATGAGAAAATTCTCATCAGGGGCCATGCTTAATACAACAGATCCCACCATCAAACTGACTACAGGGAATGGACCTGTAATGACAAACAAAACACACTGAAGTTTAATATACAATGAAAAGAAGCATTTATCAGATCAGGCGAGAACCTCTAAATCAAAAAAAGCACATAATATTTTCATTGGGCTACATTAGTAGCATTAAGAGGGTGAGAGCTGCAGGCACTGCATACATGACACAAAGATGCAATTATTTTCTTAAATAACTTACATTGTACATACAGGTACAGGTGCAGTTTCATGCTTTGCTTAAGCCAGTTTAGGGCTGTACCAAGGCCAAAATGGGCAACATGTTCAATATGTTCCAACCACGTCCCTTGTGTCAGCACCACAAGGAGACAATCCAGGTGAAAGCAACATTTATTTCTCTGTGGTTTGGATTTTGTTTATTTGCTTGGGTTTTTTGGTGGTTTTTTTTTTGTCAAGGTTAGTTTTCAGCTGATCCAGAGAGCCACACAGATATATGGTCAGGGTTCCCAACACCACAGTGGTGCAGGAACATGCTCCAAGGGGTAGTACCACATCATTTGGCAGTAATGTGCTTTTACACTGGCTAAAGATGACTGAAACTATATGTTGGGCAAGATAGAGAGAGAATGACCATTGTGTCAGTAACACACAATCTAAAAGAAATCATATTTGTTGCAGTTATTTACTAAAATTTCGCAGAAAAGGAAAATGTCATGAAATGTCTTAAAGAAGGACTAGTTAATTTTACAGATACCTTAGAGGACACTTCATTAATAAGAATGTTGGGAGTAGCATAAAAAAAAGAGTGTTTGATAATCTAGAAAGTAGGATTGCCACTGTAAGTAGAGGTAACAACTCAGACCTGGATAGCAAATGTGAGCTGGTAGGTAGAGTTGAAAGAGGCTAAGGAAGTTGAGAAAACATACAGGAGCATTTGATGCAGCAGAGAAGCAAGCTGATGAAAAAGCGTAATACCATGCCAAAGCTCTGGGGGGTGGAAACAATCTAAGCAGAAATGAACAATGAAAGACTAGATTTTGTTAGAATGAGGAAAAAGGAACTTCGGTGATCAAGCTGTAAGAAGACTTTTAAATGTGAGAACTGACAGGAAACAAACCTCCTATTTTAAAGAAAGTATTCAGAAAGAATCAACAAGGTTTACCCATAGCCTTGATGTGAGGACCTAGAGCGAGGCTGGAGTGGACACACAGGTTCTGGTCTCCGCGACAGGCAAGAAGAAGATACTGTCCACAGTAATCAAAAAGGCTGCAGCAAGTAAGGCTTGTAGAGAAGACTAAAAGAGCTCTGTTTTAGCCATCTTGAGCTTTAGCTGATAGACAATATATCTGTCATTCATACTGCCTACTGAGGTCTCGATCTCGTAATTTCTTGCATAAAGTGTAGCCAAAGACAAGATTTAAACTTCAGCACAAATTCAAGCAAAAAGCAGGGTACAACTATTATGCACAACTGCCTGTATAGAGAAGAAATAAGCCTTAATTTCCCCAGATCCACCAATACTAATATTCAGCACAGCCAATTTGGTGCAGAAAGTAGTTATATTATACAAAATATGAATTTCCACAGCAAGGATTAACATTTTGTAATAGATAATTCACTGTAACTTGAACACACGCAGTTACCAACTGAGATGTGCCTTGATGTTCCCAGGAAAAAGTATGTCAGGATGGGAAAAAAAGCAGAATAGAGACCATATCCAACAGGAACTGCAACCAGCAAAGCATATGCCAAACCTGAAATGATAGATCATCAAAATATAAGCTTTAAAATCTCTTAGCAAACTACTATCTGTCTCCAACAGACTTTCAGATTTACTGCTTTCGTCCAGATGCAATATAGAATGTGTTTTGTTTGTAAATCATTTGCAGGCACATATGTGAGTATCAATGACAGTAAATGACTGTATATCCCACCCTGGTAGCTGGATGAACAAGCACTGAAAGATGTTCCTATTTAGCACAATACACAGACTCAGACTGGAAGTTTAAGTGGGGAACATTGTTGCAAGAGTGAAAGGTCTGCCTCATGAGAGAAAAGGGGGATATGTGAAGTGTTCTAGACATAGACAGACATTTCAAGCACAGACTCTGAATTATTGCACTACAAATACGCTTCAGTGTGTTCAGTCCCTGTGAAAACCAGGCTACTTCTTTTTCCAGTATCAGCTTATAAACTGAACTGCCAAAAGTAAGTCACACAAATTTGAGAGTTTTGGTTCTTCCTTTGTATATCTGTGCAAGCTGTCAAAACTTGCAAACAATAAAAAAAAAGTTGCTTTCAGTAGCATATCCCACTAATTGGCTCCTACTGCAGAGTATAGTCATGTCCTTCGAAAATACTGCAAAAACCTGTAAAAGTTCAAACAACTGAAGTCCTGGTCATACTGCGGTGACTGGTGGGAGGACTGCAAGCAACACACATAGTTGCTGGGAGTTAGAGACTTTAGGAACCTCAAGATCCCAGAAGCCTCTTTTTTTTGGCAAATATTTTGGCCAATTTTCCCTATAATGGAAGTTTTAAAACTTCAGAATTATTATCATTTTTAAAATTACAGCTAAGTTTACTAGCACTAATTTCTCCCCCCCCCTTTTTTTAATACATAGGTGGGAGACCAGACAGTATGTTTTAGAAACTGGTTTTACAAATGGATTCTAACTGACCGAAAATCCAGCAACTGAAAAAAAAAATGAGGAGGTTGCAGTAAGAGGATAATAACTGTTATAATTCATATGAAAGGTCCATCTAGCCCAGTTAGTTCATTTTAGAGGAATCCTGTAACCGTGCCACTATCTTCAGCAGAGATCTTCCACTTCTGACATTCTCTTTGGGAATTTCTCTGGGAAAGAATCACTTTTTTTTATTCCTCAGCTCACCCTCTGCCTGAAGCAGAATTTGTAATGCTTTTCTTTCTGCCAATGAGTGCCTTCCTAGCATGCTCCAAGGGAACAGACAAGAGGGAATACTTTTGGCTAATTGGGAATGCGTAAACTGCTTTCTTTGTTTCCAATGTAAGTCTTTGCCCTTTTGCAAACACTTAATTTCCGTGGAGGTAAAGCATGGGGCTGACACAGCTAGCTTTGCCTGCCCCAGTCCTGAAAAACTGTGAAAATGGTTAGTAGTCACAGAATCACACACTATTCTGAGTTGGAAGGGACCCACAAGGATCATTGAGTCCACCTCTTAAGTCAGTGGCCCACATAGGGGATTGAACCCATGACCTTGGAATTATTACAACCAAGTTTTAACCAACTGAGCTAATCTCAGGGTGTAAGAACTCTATTGAGATGAAAGAAATTAATGTGATGGATGTGTCAGGGTTATAGCTAGTCTTATCTTTGATGGATGCTGCCTCCGGCAGAATGGTTCTGCCCTTTAAAGTCTTCTTTAAATAGAGTATTTTAATTAATTTCTGCTTATTTCTGCCACTTTCCTATTTGTTCATCTACTGAATGCTTTACTAAAAAATGTAATACAGAAGTAAGGAAAAAATATTGCAAGTCACAAACCATAAATATCAAACTTATTTTTTAAAAAAATCTGAATATGCCTGCACCCCCTTGAGGGTTGTCTTCTGTAGATACCTGAACAACTTTATGAGGTGAATTTTAAATAGGAGTAGATGTCAAGGCTGCATTATTTTAGGATAACGAGATTTCTATAGGCAGCTGCAGAAGAACTACAGACTTAGATAACCAAGAAAGAAATAAGACCACACAACCTACCTGATTTATCATAATGTAAATAAAATTTTAAACATCAACATGGATACTCTTTGAGTAAAACACTTGGAAAAAAAGTTAAATACATCTTGATAGCACATCAAAGGAAATTTAAATCTCCTAGCCAAGCAGAGGAAAAGGAATAAATTAAAACCATCAATTATTTATTGCAAAATAATACCTAATATCTAGTATTAAATAACAAGCCTCAGATTTGTAATTCCATCTGCATAAGGTCAGCTCCCTTGCAGGAGGGTCCTGGGGGCGGCGTGCCTGGCTTTACCTTGCAGCGTGGCGACGAGGCCAGTGCTGAGCCCAGAGATGATGTCGCTGATCAGCCACTCTTTCACGCGGTAGTTGGGCAGCCACTCCAGGATGGGCAGAAAGGTCTTGGCAATCTGAAAGGCCCTTTTTCTGGAACATCTGCAAGAAAACAAGTGATGAATACACCCCACGGGGCTGCAGCTGGAGAGCCCCAAGAACCTCAGGGTGACAGAGAGCTGAGGTGATGCACATTTAAGCTTAAAAGGCAGAGACACGGTCGCGTCTGCCTGACAGGGACGGGGCATGTACTAGTGCCAAGAGTGCGGTCCCTGAAGAAAGCACCCTGTGGCCGGCTGCGATGTGCTGAGAAGCAGGGATGGGTCTGCCGGCACTCAGGCGTTGATCGGGCACTGCATCCCCCGGCAAGTGGGCTTTGCGGCGCGGGGACCGCGCTCCCCGCCGGCCCGGCCACGTCCCTCCGCTCGGACCCACCTGCAGGCCGCCTGCGCCCGCTCGCGGAGCGTGGGCGGCAGCGGTGGCCGCCGCTCGTTCTCCTCCTGGAAGCCCGGCTCACTGTAGATGGGTCGCGCCACCACGTAGTGGCTGAGCTCTGCCGGCGGCTCCGCCGCCCGCCCGCCCGCGGCCATGGCCCCGCCTGGGCCGAGCGGCGCCCGCCCTGTCGCCCGCGCCCGCAGCGCTGTCCGCTCCTGAACCGCGGCGCTGCCCGCGCCCGCTCCCCGGCCTGGGGCAGGGCAAGCCGGCCCCGCCGCAGCCGCATTTATACGGCCGGCCGCAGCCCGGCGCTTTATTTACGGGGAAACACAGAGACCCGGCTACGGGCCGGGCCGGGCGGCGCCTCCGCCCGCCCTGCCCCTGCGGCCTCGGTGCCCCCCGGCCGGGTCGGCTCTCCGCGGAGCGGCCCCCCGGCCCCGGCACGGCACGTCCCGGCCCCTCGGGCGGGGCTGCACTTCAAAGGCGCTGTTGGGGCTGGCTGGCAGCGGGGCTGGCCGCACGCACACGGACCCCGCGGCAGGGGATGGCCTCTCCCCTCAGCAGCCTCCAGAGTGCTCGCTGTCAGTGAGGGCGAGCCCGAGGCTATGAGATAGGACCGGCCGCAACGCACAGTGCTCGGCCCGCACGGAACCCTTCTCGGAGTTCCCAAAGCCCCGTGCATCCCATAAGCCAGGTTTCAGAGTCGGCACCAGGCAGATACAAACGCCTAATAAGCAGCATCTGCTCTCCGAACCACCCCCGAGCTCACCCAGCCACCTCGGCGGGAAGGAGAGGAGGTTCAGAGCCTGCGGGCTCTGTGTCACACTTGAAACCACAGAAGGTGGCCCGGGGCTGCAGCTTCTGGTTTGCCCAAGGTGGGGTCGTAGGGAATGAACTCCTTGGCAGCCCTGCTGTAATTTAAGATTAGATAGGTCTGGGGCTGAAGTCCTGCGTGCTTGAATACTCCTGGCTACGTTGCAGCTCTTCCATGTTACGTATGGAAGACCTTGCAGGTCTGAAGCAAAGCATGTGTCCTTCTCATCTGGGAGACGTTTTGGAATTGGAAGCAGTGCCAGTGTTTCAGCCAACACCGAGGAGGTGCTGAGGGCACACACTGAGGGTACTGCATCAACCAAAGTATTTCTTCAATGAGCTACTCAGGCATGGATATTCTTGACAGCCTTGGTTTCAAAGTAGTTTAGTATAGTCCTAAATTCAGGTATGTTGAAGCCAATGTTGCTAAACTGTAGAGAAGTTATTTGCTGAAAGTATGTTTTGAAGTGTTAAAACAGTTCGTGTTTTTTATTTCTGCAACTGTCATCCCCTCTGCTGCATTCCAAGGAACGTCAGGGTAAAAGGCTGAACAGCAATGATCTCAGCAATGTTGCATCTATCCTGCAGCAAAGCAGCCAGCTTCCAAGGAATCCCAGTATTTTGTAGAAACATGTAAGCATGGCACTGGAGTAAAGCTGAGTTAACATTTAGAGGTACAAATCTGTGTTTTAAGGAAAGTGACTTAATGTAAACATTACTCAATCCAAAGTCAGAAAGCTTTCAGAGTTTCTCATTAGCAGATAATACTATTGGGAAAAGGAATTAACATTGGAAAACAGAGGAGTAGCTTCATTCAGTTAGACATGTACTAAAGCACATACAAAAAATTGCACTGGCATCAAAACTGAGTAATCTACTAGGTTAGAATCCACTCCAGGTAAGAATGGAGCATCATAAAAAGCAGTTTTGAAATCTAACTTTGAAAAGCTGTTGTGGTAATATCATCTTAGTTCTAAAATTAATACAAAGACAATGATGGCTTCTAGGTTAATCATTAAAGCAAAGAATAGCAAAAACATTTGCAGGAACCCATTGCAGATGCCTTATGCTTAACCAATAAACTCAATTTTCAGGACTGGTTGTGTATTATCTATTATTTTCTCCTAGAATACCCACATAGGATTTTAGAAAAGAATTGGTTGATATCAAGAAGTAGTACTGAACAATAAGGAACACAGGAAGACTACCATCAGAAGAATCTGAATTGACGGTAACATTCCTTGCAAACTTGTTTCCTACAGCATGTATCTGCCTGAGCAGAACTCCAAGCTTCAGCACCTCAATCATGCATCGATGAGACCTCTGCAGGACCACACGTATTGGCAGGACAGAAGTACGCAAGTTTGAGCACAAGAGCTTTCAACAAAAAGATCTGCCTTTCTATAACACAATGTATCTACCAGAATTTGAAAAGACAATTATTTGAGGAAGAGGATTAAGCTTGCAAACCCTAGCTCAGAATGGATCCCATACACAGTGTCCAATCAAACACAACGTCTTTCCAAACTGTGATGTTGCTGACCCCACTCAGAATGCATTCCCTTCCTCTGGAACACTAATCCCTCAAGCTAGAAGGCTCTTCCTTAATTTTTCAACTTTAGTTTTTCTGTTTGGTTGTTGTTTTCTTTTTTATTTTGGGGGGGTTGTTTGGTTACCCCCCCCCCACCTTTAGTTAGCTTGAAATCTGCGTTAGTCTTCTGAATCCTTTTGTTCACCTTATTTTTTGCTACTATTTCCTAATTAGTTCATTTTGTACTTGGTATGAGACAAACAACTTAGGATAGATACAGAGTCTGTTTCCAAGTCTCCTGCTCTTCCCAAGACCTTACCTCTAATGCCTAAGTCATGTCTGGAGAAGAATCAAAGCCTAAGATTTTCTCCTTATTGGCCAAGAATAACAGTTCCTCTCTTCCTTCCTCTCACATTGTCTCTTTTCCGTACCATGTCAAACGTAAAAGGAAAGGAGCAGTTTAGCACCTTCCCACCCAATTTAGTTTCTTCTTCCATAGTTACAGGAATATGCATTTAAACCTAGGTGAGTTATTACACTCTCTTACCAAACACAATTATCACCAAAGCTACTGCCTCTTCTGGCTGTGTTTTCAAAAAGAAGAGTAAACACAGACTACACGACAGTCTCATCTCAGGCTGCAGGATAAAGGGTTTAACTTACAACTATTTAAACTGAGAGTCTTGCAGACATTCTTTTATCACAGCAGTAGCTGGTGTCCAATTTCCAGAAAAGTGAATTGAGATGTTTCCCATTTTCCGTAGGAGCTGGGTTTGGTACCTCCTTACTTCCAAAAGACACTCTAGTGCCAGTGCCTAACTCCCCGTAGCCACTAAACATAGAGGTGGGTTCCCCCTCACTAAGCCCTGGGGCACCCACGTGTGTTTGGGAATCTGAACATCCCAGATGTGGCTCATGCAAACTGAGACCATCTGGGTGGAGTCCAGCAGGGAATCCTTTAGCATATACAGTTCTGGACTGTACAGCCTGCTCCTGCTCCACTCAGCTCTCCTAAAGCTGGAGATGGAATAGCAACATCCTTTCAGGACAGACTTGCCCTTACAGGCAGGTAGTAGACCTGTGTGCCTTTAGACCACAATTACATTTCAGAGAGGACACGAAACCAGAAGGAATACACCCTCACAAATACTCAGTTTTAGAACTATGTATTCAGCTGTCTCACAATTAATGCATACAGCAATAGTCAGCACAGAGTACTGGAGGACTGGCATGACACAACTTGAGTGCTGATTTTCCAACTTATCTGTAAAATTCCTTGTATCAGGTTGCACCAGGACCCAGATTACAGCTGCCAGTGGCATAAGCACTGTCCAAAGACAAGGCAAAATGAGGCTTTCTGTCCCAGAGAGTAAATTCAGGATTTCATGGAACACACAAGAATTGAGGCAGTCATGCAATACTTCTACAACAGCTTCACATTTTGAAAAAGAAATGTTATTTCAATGATGAGAGAAAAGCTGAGCTTTCCACCCTTCACAACAAACTATGAAAGCACAGTGTCTTTTCACTGAGGTTATGTAGCCAGGGACTACTGTGGCAGCAAACACAGGGAGTGTTAATGCAGGGGGACATTTTCAGAAAAGACTATGCACAACTTATGTTATTAAAGAAGATACGTTTGTTGCAAAAATAGAAGAAGGGGAAAAAACTCCTGCCTGGCTACAGGTGCTCTCATTTAGGGAAACACCAAGGCATGCAGCAAGGTCTATTAATATTCAGGTCAGTTCCCTTGCACCCACCATGACCTCACTGCTTTCTTGACTCATCAGAAAAAAAGGGGTTTATGAAAAAAAGATAGTTAAAAAAAGATGGATTCACAACCCTTCAATTTGTTTTGAAAGCTACTATGAGCTAAACCTGTGCAAATATTTTTGGAATACTCTCCTATGCTTCCCCACCCAAGTATGGAAAATGCACATGCCTCTTTCTGTAAAGAGGGGGGAAAAGGCTCCAAAACAACCAATTACTCTGACATTATTCGAAGGGCATTAAATTCTTAATTCTGGAGACATACCCAGAATAAATCAACTGTGCAACATGAGTATAAAAATAATTTTGATTCCATCAGAATTAGTGAAGATTTAGCTTTTTTTCAGCTCTTTCCTACACAACGGGGAGAGTAACCAAAATCTGACCCAACAGTCTGAAAGATCAGGAGTTAAAAGCATGAAAATTTATTTCACTGTCTCCCTGTATATCAAGCATAACTTAAAACATGACCATTGAGAGAACTGTACTTAAAGTTGATTAACCCAGACTCCCACAGGCAATGCAAAAATATTTGCAAGGATTTATCATATACTAGAATTTCCGGACATGCTATTTAGACTTCCCATTTTACAAAAGAAATGGTGTTTTTTCCAAGAAGAGAGTTCTACATAGCAGATATTACAAAATAACTTTAATCTGAGTAGCAAAAGATTATTTTTCTGTGAACAAATCTGGGACTCCATAGAGCTGAGCATGTGATAATGCAACTCAGTGAAGTGTGTGTGACCATCCACAAGTGCCAAAATTATGATGGTCATATCCTACTCTGTGACAGGGAAACCAGACAAATGATACAGGTAATGGGCACGACAGAAGAAATGATGGAGGCAAAATAGGAACTCTGTGTGTTTTATGCAATCTCTGATTAAGGTAATATTCACTGTGCTCTGATATGCAAGGGTTTTTTGTGTTAAGCTGCTATCTGCTCAGTGAGTGTATCCACATCTGCCAAGCAGTCAGAAGGAAACTGTGAGGCTGAGGAGACTGATGTATTAGAGGGCACTGTTTTAAGTACCGTATGTTGAATGCCTGTGGCACACCCGAACATACCCAGCCTCCTCTCAGCTCCTGAGGGAGCAGCACATCCCATCCCGTGCTCCTTCACACTCCAGTTGTGGTCTATAGCAAAAAGCTGTGCAAACCACTCAGACTTCCTTCTCAGTGCATTCACAACTACCCATTTTATATTCCATGTTATTTTTTCTCAGATAAATTTTTAAGGATGAAGAGCACAGTACATGACATCGTTCATTATAAGCTGCTACTTTTCTACCCAATTATTTAGTTGTACTACAGGACAAAATGTTTGAAATTTAATGATAGATAACAGTAAAAATAAGCAAGTAATATTTGCTTTTGTTGGGTGTCTTAAAGTAAGAAACAGATATAAGGTTTTCGGTCTGTTATTAAAATCAGCACTTGCTGCTGTATCTCCAAGGTTTCCAACAGTAGCCTTTGGATTTGACTGAGATAACATTCCACCACAAGTTTAAATATTTCAGAAAGGGGTGGGGAAAAAACCCAAACATGCATTCAACTACATCACCAAAACACATGTGTATGCAGGTATGAAAATCTGTAACTTCCTGAAAGTTTTTATATTAATTAAAAAATCTTGTGTCACAGAACCTCTGAAAACACATTCTGTACTACTTTGGCAAAGATAAAAGTATTTTTAAAAAACATATGCATTCTTACTTAACATGCTGTGTTATTATGCTTTATATGACTTGATAAGCTGTGTTTAAACTCTAAGCTAGACAAATCATGTTCCCAGAGCATTCAAAACTGCCCCTATGAAGGGGTACTGTACTTTCAAGAAGAGTTAAACATCACCAAGCTAGCAGCATATTTTTCCCCTAGTGTATATACCTATTAACTATGATGAGATAGTATGTTGGGAGAGATTTGTAAAGAATAAACCCAGAAACTCATGAAGTTAAACAATCCCTTTAATATAACAAACATATCCAACTTTCAAATATAAACTGGAACCAACTAGCAAATAAGAAACTCAAAACAACTTTCTGAATACCAAAAAGGTCTTATGCAAAACAGTGCACATTTATTTGAGGTATCGTATCCACGAAAACAAAACAAAACAAACCAAACTATCTACATTTAAAAAGATTTTTTACTTAGCAAGGCAGAAGTCAGGTGGAACCTACAGAGTAAACAGATGTAAACAGTGTAAAAATAGAGACTGCTAATACAGCCAACTGAAAACTGAAATAACCCAATATATTAAAGAAAAATAAACCAGAGGCATGCAAAATATTGTTTGTCAAATTACACTCAAATCCATGTGACTAAGTGAAAATCAAAAGCTAGTGAGATGGGTTTAGAAATGCAGTTTTTCCTTTTTTCCTTAAATTGATTGTCATTCAATTTTCCACTGAAGTAGAATGGCTGATGAAAAGCTTTTAGTCTTTTTCAACCCACTGGTAACTGAATTTTAAAGACTCCTAACAGGTGTTGCAAAGGAGGTTTAGATAATTGTGTTTTTATGATATACGATATACAACCTCACTCAAATGCTACATGCAAATGGTGCATGATCGTACCTTATGGGAGAAAAAAGCTCGGAAAACAGTCAGGTTGCTCCAGGTGGATTTTTAAATTTCTCCTCACAAGAGCAGTGACAAACATCATGGTAAATCCAGTAAGCCACCTAACATTTTATTTGCAACATTTTGGCAACCAAGACACATTAGAGGAATCTGAATAGTGACCTGCAATGCATGTGCTTTTCAGAGAAATCAAGTTTTGTTTCAGAACATAACCAGCACAAGGTTTTTCTCATTGAAGCAATTGTACCAATGTCATCCGTCTGAGCTGCACTTACAGGTCTTTTTTATCTTCTGCTTTATTTAAACTTTGCTGAAAAGAGACAGATAAAAAATAATTTAAGTTTGGCAAGATCAGAAACCACTGACTCCAGAAGTCGTATTTTGCCCCTTTGCAGCCACACCTGATTTGCTCATCACACCCCTGTCAAAGTTCCCATCAATGCTACACTTGTGACTTGTGCTTCTGATCCCAGCACAGTCGGGGCTGTGCAGCCCTGGTTCTGCTCCCATCCATGTTACATCTGAACTGTGCAGCAAACTCAGCAGAAAACACGTTCTGCTATCAACCAATTTATCCTTGGGAGCTGCATCCTCTGTGTGCTCAGTACCTTCTGTTCTTTCCATTCAGAGCTAAACACAGAGAATGGTGAGGATGTGTGTTCTAGACCACAAGCCTCTTAGAAATGCAGCAGGACTACTATGGCTCATTACACAGGGAAGCACAACAAGGACAGGCCATGCATGGTGGTCTTGCTCTGAACACACAGATCAGTTGAGCAATCTCTGTAGGAGTGCAGGGTGAGGCTGGGAATCAGTAGGTTGTTTCATATACTACAAGAAAAAATGATTATAACCAGCTCAAATTTGTCTTTTTTTTTTTCTTAATACAGGACCAAACGACTCTTCTTGAAAAGCAGGTCACCATGACTTTAACGTCAATCGTTTATCTTCTGCCAAGACCACCACTTGTAGAAAGGATAACTGTCATTTTTACTGAATTTTGGTTGAGACAGATGTTAGGCATGGAGCACATGAACATGCATCAGACAACTTAAGGAACAGACAGGGCTCCCTGTTCTACCAGAAATAATTACTGTGTATTTTATGGGCATTATAACCAAGAACATATGCAATCTCACTCAAACACCTAATTAAACTTTTGCTTATGTGTTTTGGGTTTTTTAAAATTATTTTGTACTTCAGTTTGAATTTTATAGTAGCCTGGTTTTAGCCTAGGCTGTTTCTTGGGCTTTTTGGGGTTTTTTTACTCTTATGTATCAACAGTATTGCACCATTTATAATCCAGTATTGCAAAAGCATGTTTAAAGAGCAAACAAAATTAAGTTACTTTTATACATTATGTATCTACTCCCCACCCTCACACTACTCCTATCATTTTCTTACAAGATTTCAATTGGATTATCACATGCAAAACCATCTCAATCTTATTTCCCACATAACAACAAATTTAATCTAACATGACCTGAGCTTTGTCACTCAAAGTGCAAAAAAGAAAATAGTAGTAACTTTGCTGTTGAAGTTTAAGGAGTGCTGTCCATTGTAACTTTATGCTGTACTAAAAATTTTGGTAAATTCTCTTGCACAATAAATACCAAACATGTAGAATTTTGGTGGTCCATTTTCAAAACACTGTGCTTGTACAGCAATCCAGAGCCACCTACCTGAAGCCGTTCATATTCTTTCATCAGACGATCATACTCTTTTCTTACACTGTCAGACTGCTTTTTAACTGCAGCCACCTCATCTTTGGCTTTGTGCAAAGCTGTAAAATATCAGAATTGGTATTTTAATTATTACTTGTATTCCTGCAGTTTCTCAGAGCCCTAGATGGGTATTAGGGCTCCACTGCAGTGGACACTCCTTCCTCTAAAAACGGTCAAATTTAAAACACAGCATCACAAAAGTACACAGGAAGAGATGTTCAGGACAGGGAGAGAATGACCTGAGTTCAGGGAGATCAGCACAAGAAACAGGAAGGGTCTGTAAGAATGGTAAGGGCAAGACCAATAAACTGTTGAACGAGGTGTCAAATTAGTGATGAATACAGTGTTCTGTAACATTGTAGGAGACAGTTCTAGAAAAACAAAACTCCACAACTCCAAAATCAAAACTGTCAGCCCTCTTAAAATAAAAAGGGAACTCGAACACTGGGCAAGATTTTCACAAACCAGCTGAGACCATCTACAAAGGGAGAGAATACATTATCATAGGAGCACAGACCCCTCCTTTTCAGCTTATTCTGTATTTTAGCACGCATGATTTAATTGATTAGAAGCATCAGTTTATGGATGAGAAGACAGAAATGGTGGTGGGAGGACAGACAACTGTGAACAGGTTTTTCGTGTGAGAAAAAGTAATTCTTACTCTACTCAATCTCAACACAGTACACTGAGAGCATGGCCATGGTGCAGCACCAAGAGGCCAGGACTCCAAAGGGGCCAATTTACAATGCGAGGTAAATCAGCAAAAAGTGTCATAAAGCCACTACTCCTAAGGTGTTATGTAAGGTCAAGTAAGGTCACTTAGACATTTTCATATTCCTCTGCTATAGCTATCTCAAGTATCATTATACTTCTCTGCTGTACAACACAGGCATACTCTAAAATCTGATTTATTACGCTAAAACAGAGAAACACTGTTGATGACCTAATAAGGCTGGCTCACATGGCCACTTAAAAAAACCAAACAACAAAATCTGACAGAACAAATTAAAAAAAAAAAGCAGATTTCCTTATTCCAAAAATGTGCATCTATCCTTTGACTGTGAACTTGAGACAGAATCTTCTTTCCCAGAGACCTCCAAGACAGTCAAGAATTGCAGCACCTCTAGGAGCCTTTTGCCAAGACAAGGAGCTAGATGTGTTTTTTGGTAAGCACTGGGCTACAAGGAGTCTGGTCTGAACCAGATTTCTCTTTGGGTGCTAGTTCCTGAAACATCAGAAACAAGATTTGAGCACTCTCCTACATGCAGAAAACTCCCTCCCTATTTCTGTTATTTTTAATTAATTTGAATGTATACATGAAAAATAATTCCCATTTCAGAAGTCTGAAAGTGGTTTCTCAGTAATAAGACTTTTTACTTAGCCTGAAATTCTGATTTACTGAAGTTAATAACACTTCCATCTATTGCTTCCAACATAAAATCCCCACCCCTTCTCTTTAAATTCTTTCTTTTATTTCCATGCTCTCACAAAGTTATCCTTTATCCCTTAAGACATTCTTGACAGCATCCATACACATTTTCTAAAGGCTGTGGTATTTGGAATAACTATGATTTCCACATATTTGACAACTCAAACCCCATGGCATTTACTCTTTCTTTGATCTTGTTACTGTTTAAAACATTCAACAGTAAAATTTGGAAATCAATAAAATAGTGACAATTTGACAAACTTCTGAATTTTAAGTTGTAGACAAAAAACCTATGCACACATGGCATCTCACTTCTTCAGAAATCTACTAATTAGAAAGATAAATTTTGCTTTTGTTTGAACATTCTTGCACATATTTATGGTAAAAATTAACGATAACTTATTTCTGAAGAAGTAGTAAGTCAATGTTATTGATCTAATACTGTTTAGTTTTTTACAAGCAGCAGCCCAGTTCTTTAGTTGCAACTAAAAACTACTTTTTCTTTAAAATATGAACAAGAAAGCATCTACAAATCAAGAAAGCAAACAAGTTACTGCATTGTTTTAATGTTTTGACCAAAACAGATGTATGACAGGAATACCTCACCTAACCCTAGAAGAAGAAAAAGCAAGGAACAGATTGTCCTTTCCACCTGTGTTGGCTACGGACAGAGAAACAAAAACATCAACAAACCACTGAATCCAGACTCATTCCTGTTGGGGCCATACAATTAAAAGGAGCATCACATCTTTGACAAGGTGAATTCTTTCTTGCCAAGCAATGGAGCCTGTCCATCCATCACTGCCCACTCTCCTGCCACTGCATGAACGTGGCAGTGCAGATGAGTCGGTCACAAACATGTGTTACTTATCATATGGACTGTATCATATGAACACGGATGCAAAAGAAAACAGAAGATCCTTTGTGTGCACAACACAGTCAGTTATTATTTCTGGCTTCCTTCTGGTCTGTTCCTTTGCCCCACAGGAGACAGAACAGCTGCACTGGCAGCAAGCAAACCCCAACAGCTGACTGTTCAGACCAAGAAAGTGCATGAGCAGGCAGGAGGTGAGGATGCTGCTTCTACATTAATGAAACTAATGAGAGGAATAGTCAGGAAGTCCCAAAACTGGAATCCAGCCTCAGTACTGTGACAGGTAGGCTATCCTTTTTCATTCCTTCTCCTTCCCTTCAAATAAAAATCAACAAAATATTCTTAGGGCAGTGTTTCAATGGAAGACATTTGTGGAGGACTTTATCTCTTTACACTTGTGTCACCTGTGTGACTGGAGGTCCATAAACTAGTGTAACATCTACAGCCTGGGAGAAGTAGAGAACTTGTCCTTCTTCCACCACATTCTCTGTATCCTATTCTGAGATAGACAGTTTACCTCAGATTGCTCTGAATTCGAAGCAGGATGAAGAATAAAACTGCTCCAAAGGAGGTTACCACAGGCCAATAGCTGCAGCATTTCTATGATCTTCTCATTCAACAAGGGTGGAGAACCAAACACTAACACAAAACCAAACAGCAACAAAACCAACCGATGATTCTCTGGGCATTTTCTTGCACAACTACTAGTCCTGGTCTGACTAAATCACTTGACTTATAGTGCTTGCTACTAAGGAAACGATCTGGAACTTACATTAGCATTCTCACAATACAAGCCTACAACCCAAATCATTTGACTAGTTAAAGAGTAAGAAAGAGCCCTCTCTTTTAGGAGTTTTCAAGTTCAGAAAGAACTATTCACATTTAAGAATTTAGGCACTGACGGCACAAAAGATTTGCCAACAAATACACTGTAAGGCTGGGAACAAAACTCCAGTCAAGTAATTCCCTACTAATTCTGAATTCTCTTCATATGATATAATAGATAGAGTTTAAAAAGAGAAGGCAGGGCCAAAAAAAATCATGCACAAATTTGCTTTGAGTACCCTTTGCAAACTCAAGTGAAATTTTGCGACAAAAGGGATATTAAGAGACTCTTCTGATGGCGTAAACAGCCTTGAACAACAAACCCACCCTCGTATATGCAGCGCCATTCCCTCCACTCAACTCCTGCTGCATGTGACTGAGCAATGGCTCCCACCAAGGTTATGATCTCACAGGTAAAAGGTAAGGTTAAGTAAGACAGACTTTGTTTCTAAGTCTTGCTCTGCCATTGGCTTAATAACATGATACAGTGGCCAATTCTTTTAACATGTTTGTTTCTAAAACTGGAGTGTATTAGTGCAGCTTAAATAAGAATAGTTTTCATACATGGCACTAGTCTGCCAGGCAACACAAAGGCCAAGCTGAACTCTGCCTTGCAGCCAGAGTTTTATGAAATGTATTCCCAATGTCTGTATTGTCTAATTATCTTTCCAACACCTAATAATCTTCACATTTAAGTGAGAGCTGTACATCTGCACATGAATATCTTCTAGAACTGTGAACAATTAAGAGCTATTTCCAAACTAGACCTTCACATAAATTACTGCTCTCTTCCTGTCTCCTACAATACTATGCAGCCATGAAACAAAAAACACTCGTGAAATTCTGTACACAAAACAAACCTCAAAGGATGCACGGAAGTTTCATCAGAATTTCCTCCTGCCGCACTGTATGCCTATGACAACAATATATAAACAGAGTTTTTTCAGAAAAAGTTGAACTAAACCTCAAAAGCATCTAAATTACTTCGGTGAGCCAGTACATATTTCACAAAGTGTAATCCTAATGGAAAAGATAAATGGTCTTTGGATTTTGAAATTGACATTTCACACATCAGTATTTCCACAGTGTGGGTTCTGTGAGCAAGAAAAGAAAGTTAATGCCCCAATAGCCCTGTTACTGCCCTCAGCGCAAGGACTGCTGTAAGGACAGCTGCTTTAGGAAACTTCTCTCAGCTCTAACCTCACTGTCAATTGTAGATAATTTGGTTTGTTGTAGCTTTCTGGATAGTTTTCAAAAACATACAAATGAAACAATATCCTTTCCCTTTTCCTCTTCTTTCCCCAGGAAATTCCTATAGGTCCAAGACCAGCAGCCATACTGAGAGCCTTTAATTATTTGAATCAAGATTTTCCATCATATACAAGTTTATCAATACATTACCATCTCAAAGGTTTCTAAACAGTCATGTTATTACATGTCTAGGTATGCTAATAATGGATTTAGGCTCTGAAAGTGCTAACCCCACTGCTGGGTGCTTATAAAGCCCTGACAACAATATGTGGGTCTGCAATAAAGGACAGAGGAACTAGTCCTCTTTCCTTCATTTCTGAAATAAAGAAAAAAAAAGGCATCAAGAGGAATAGGAAAGTCAAGTCTGAAAAGAAAACAAATTTGGCTGGTATCTTTGTCATTCACTTCTAACCTTTCCTCAGATTTTTGTAATTTCACCACTCAGTCTTCATATTGTATTTTCAAAGCACAGGAGGTGGAAAAATGTCTTAACTTAGGATCTCACTTAGAGCTGATTGGGAAAAAATTGACTGTGTTTCCTGTAAAAACTGAAGAACTAGAGATTAATCTCCTGAAAATCTGCAATAATCTCTGTTTACCCTACAATTTCAGTCAGAATTTCATAAAGAGGAGACATACATGGTATTTCCTCTGCCAGTTGTAAATACTGAGTCAACAGGCTTACATTTAGGACTCCTGGGTACCACTCTGTGTTAGTCCACCTTTCAACACATGGGGCCCACTATAAACTAATGTATCACTATGCATCAGTAGCTTAACAAATGTCCCAGACCAGAGTCACAGATATTTGAAAGTGTCTTGTGAAAAAAGATTATACTTGTTTTTTCTTCCAAGTAGCAAATAAAACCCCAAATACAAAATGCCAACCACACAAGAACAAAATTCAAATTTATGACTCTTACTGATACTACAGCTGAAAAATAAGCACGAAAAAAGAAAAATTCCAAAATCAAATCCAGTAAAGTTTACATTTCTATATGGGTCTTGCCTTGTTTCCTGGATAACACCCTTTACACTCTTCACTCCCCCCCACAATTTTATGGACTGGACTTTGTGGACACAAAGAAAAGGTTACTTTAGTCATGTGAGCTCAGTAGCATGAAAATACAGTAGTCTAGAAGAGGTAAAACCAGCTTTTCAATCTCAACTTTCATTTTGTGTAATGCATTGCTCACACTTACTGAGCATGAAACTCAGCAGTGACCTGTTCAGTTGCAGGAATTTCAAAAGAAAACAGTAAATCTGATTCACTTTCTCTAACACTCCATAGAAACCTGTGTCTGCAGATTTGGGTATTATCAAGTACTTTAAGCCTTCAGGCTACCAGTTTGCTCAAAACTGTGTATAAAAAAGCTCCAAGGAGTGAGACGGACATACCTTAACACCACCCAGCTGCTGATGGCAATTCCCGTACCTCCCACAGGGGTTTTGGCAATGAGGGGGATGGCATCAGGAGAAGGGCTGTAAATATTTTCCTATTCTTTCCTAAGAAAGACTCTCTCCCCCACTTCTGCCCTAACAAAAGATTCAAGCATGCCTTAATTTATACATTTTTTGGATGAACAACAGCTCACAGGGAGAATGCAGCTGAAGCAGCATGAGGTAAATCTATTTATCCCTTAGCTTTCCCTAGCATTCCTGACTGGAAAGCTTACATTATATTAATGTAACATACCACCAGTTAGTTTAAATAAAACATATGCATTTAAATTTCGCATTGATCCTGTCACTTCAAAGGTAGTTTCCCCCCCCCCCTTCAAGAAAACAGCAGGAGAGGGAAAACTCACCATCAAACCTGCCTGAGAATGTGAACTAATGAGACTCTCAATTTAAAGACTGCTGTTGCTTCAAGCCCAACTGAAAACAGCTGTTCTACAGTGCTTTTTTGAATTCCCAGTGAAAAAGGGCAATGAAAAAGGATTAGTGAAGTGTTTGCTGTTATTCTTACAGCTTTGTAGCAGTGCCATGCAGTATGAAAGCAGGGCTATGTTTTGATGACAACATGCTATCTGGTACCACGAAAATCTGTATTTTGTTACATTCTGAACATCTGATTAATGTTTACAAGATCGCAGGCAGTGTTATCTTAAAAACACTGATCTCAGGTGAACAGGTGTTCACAAGCATCACACACCTTGATAGATCCCAGTTAGACAGAACCAAACAGGTAAAATCTGCTTCTATCTCAATTTGGGTTGCCTATAAAGCAGTTTTGACAACTTAAACCTTAAACACGGAAGCTGCTAACCAAAGCATTATGTTACAAATGGCAAGGTATGTTTCCTTGTAGACAAAAAAATATAAAAAAAAGCTAACACCTTAACACCTCTGCTGCAGAACACACAAAATTCAGAAGACTAGCCAAGGATATTTCTGCTATCTGACAGAAACCCTATGTTACAGTAAAAACCCTCAACCACATACTTTGCCATTTTATACGGGGACAGGGGTATGACATGAAACATCAAACTGGTAGAAGTAACCAACTTGCAGTTGCCTCCATATCCTGGTTATGTCACTGATGAAGGCAAGTCAACATCACTTAAATATATCCATTCAATTTGTTAATAATTACAATTTAGCTAAGGTGTTCCAATTAAACTGTACACATGTCATAATGGAAACACTGACTAAAATAGAGGGATGGCAGTGATATGTTTTGCCAGTTCCTCGTCAAATGTAAAGAAATCTCATGCCACGTGCTTCAGAAACAGATGAAATTAGTTAATGCTACACTGAGAATACATTTTTGATGTTCAGTCTTAAAACCACCTTTTTCTTAATTGCAAAGAAGTCCATACTAATACTTACCAGTTGATGTCTTCTGTAGTTCTTCTTTCAAATGTTCAACTTCCTTCTTCAACTTTTCCTGAGTTGCTTCCGTTGACTCTTTCTTTTTACCACTTCCTTTTCCACTCAAGGTCTATTAAAAACAACAGTTGCTACAATTAATTTTATTTTCACTAGTTTGAAATTAATGCAAAACACCCAAAGAATGTCAACTTTGATCGCTCAAAGCAATAGGTTTTATCAAGTGTCAACATGATACAAGCAGATACTCAGTCATTCTAGAAAAAAATCCACCTGAATTAAAAAAACTAAACAAACTCCATGTTTTACATAGATAGTAATGGCATACTTGTAATAGAATGGCATTATCTCCAGTGGAAGAGTACTTTGTATGTCTGCTTTGAATGTACAACTTTCATTTAGGTTATAAATGAATTTTTCAGAAGGTACGTGCTGGGACTGTCAGTGACAGAACACTGCCATGTTTATGTGCAACCGGTTCTAATAATTTATTGTGATTTCTCTCCTTGTAGGTTTGCAGCTACTTCTTCAATCTTCAGAGTATCTCAATAGCCAGATTTGATTTCCAGTGAAATTCAAGCACAAAAACTAGGCAAGGAGCCCTGTAAGCACCAGGCACAAGAGCAATATATTCCTTGAACTTTAAAAATATTGGCACTACTATACTTATGCATGCTATTAAAACATAAGATTAGATCCCTTAATTAGACCCTTTGCTCATAAAGCCTCTACTGCCCAACCACACATCATCTCTGTTATGAAAATGGCAAAAAAGTAGTAAATGCTTAATGGAAAAAAGAAAAGTGAAAAACTGAGATACTGTTAGATAAATCTGTAACACCAGAGTTTACCCATGACAGGTGGGAGCAAAGGGAAAAGACTACTTTAGGAAGAAGGAAAAGAACTGTTTATATAAACAGTTCTTTTTCTTCATTTTTAAACAATCCAAGGAAAAGAGGTGAAGAAAAGTTCCCCAAAGATATTTAATCAAGAGCGGAGATTACACTGGACTGTTGGTAAGAAAACAATAGCCAACTATGTCCTTTACTTTGTGCTCACCTCTTTCTATTAATATGCAAACAGCTATTTCTGTAAACTCTCATCTTAAGTCCTGTGCTCCAGGGAACCTCTGAGCAGCAGACAGTGCAGACCTTGCACAGCAGAGCAAACTTACAGCATTAATACTTGCAGCCAGTGCCCTCTATGCAATTGCTCTCACCTCTCTGATGCCAGAATGAAGCGTGCTTGTAAATAAACACAAATGCAAGCCAGTGGATGAGAGAAACCTAAGTCATAGTGTGTCTATAAAGGTAAGATATACCAATTCTGAACACTCTGCATATCTGTCAGAAGGGAGATCCAGCCACAGATCTTCCTGTACCTGTGGTTACCAGTGTTTTTGCAAACCATGCAATCACACACACAAATAGAAACAGACAGGAATACAGTTTCCAGTTTCTGGCTATTGCTTACAGGCGGCTATGAGAATGTGTTGCTAAGGGAATGTGAAAACAGAACAAAAAAGAGGACTTTTGGCCAAATCCCAACAGGACAGAGAACGAAAAAAAAGTACTAGTAAGCAGTAAAGGGACAAATTCCATGGCTGACAGAGGGAGTCTGGATCATTTTGACAAAACACCAAATCCCAACATTTTGGAATCATTTCATACTTGGGAAACAACTAACACACCCTAATGATCCTTCTTTTACAACACTTTTCAAACAATTGGATTTCTTTTACATCCCTTCTAGTACTTTTTGTCCAGAGTTTGTTCTCTTTGTCTGAAGATTTATGATGAAAAAATTACAGTGCTGGTAACCACAGACACTGCATTACACAAACCTGAAGGAAACCTGTACACACCTGCAGTGAATTTTATTTTGACAACATGCGAGACTGAAGAATGCTCTAAAAGTCTCCTTACACCAGATATTTGCACTCTATGGTTCAGTCTCTTTAAAGAGAAGTCAAACTAATCAAGAAAAGATTTAATATATTTATCTTGATTATCTTTGATTACTTCCCTTCCTGCATACATCTGTGTATTGAACCACAACAGAAAAATGATAGCTTAATTTTATCCATTCTTCTCCTAAGAATAACATCTCTTTGATCCACTGGTGTTCTTTCAAGTGAGAAATTTTTGCACTCATTAATACTATGGCAGTGATCTACTAAGCAAGGAAAATATCGGGAAACTGGCTGACACACCATAAAAAGATACAAAATAGAGTAACTACAAAAGACCATTTTTACAAGTTAGAGAAGGTATGTTTCAAGACTGGAGAAAATCCTATTGAGAAGAAGAAGCCAGCATGAGAACAGCTGTATTGTAGGCTTTGGAGGCTTTTTCATCCTGGACTGCTACAGCCTTGACCTAAACAGCCACTGTTCAGGATAAAAAGAATAAAATTAGTGTCTCAATCTACTTTGTTATGATTAAATTCAGAGAGATAATTTAAGAATCTCTTAGTCCTTTGATGAAATTTGTACTGGAAAGACAGAACTTTATTTATTTGGATTACTTCAGTTTCCTCTGTTAGCAAGATGCTACTGCAATTTGATACCAGTGTTCTGAATAATATATTGTAAGAACATTGTTCTTCCTTTTTCCACCAGAGGGAAAAAATGAACAAATATTATTCAGTAGCAAATCATCCCCAGAAAAAATAACTAAAGAAGCTCAAAGATACCTCCTGCAGCCTTTCATTCTCGGCCATATATTTTTTGGCTGCTTCAGTAGCATCATTTACTTGAGTTTCCAGAGCTGCATGAGATGTCATCTCTTTTGCCAACTGAGTAAGAAGGGTGATGGTACGTCTCAATACACTGGTGAAGAAACACAGTGAACAGAACTGTAATTCACAGCACAAATTTAAAAAGAAAAAAAAAGGTAAAACCGAAACCAAACCAAAACAGCCAGAAAACCAAAACAACTCCTTTTCTCTCACTGTATTAGATGTAAAAACAAAACCGGAAGAGAACTGGTTAAGCACCTGAAACATGCAGGTTGACTGGTGACAACCGTGAAAGAAAAACACTCTGATTTTTCCTTGATGCAGAACCTCCCTCCGCCTCAATACCCACAGTCACTAAGAGTTCAGAGACCTGCTTGCTTAAAGACTGAATTACTCTTATGTGACCCAGTGTTTTAAAACAGGATGGGTCTCCAAATTCAAGATGTGTTATGGTAAGGAGTTTAGTGCCAAAAAAAAAAGAATCCCCTAACTTTATAAAAGGTCTTACAAGAATAAAATCAGCAATGTGAGCATATTAATCTTCAAAGTATTCTGTCAATGCAGTTAAATCAAGAGCACTCATACAGCACCTCAAATCTAAGTTTGCAAATATCTCCCTTAATTTGATCTAGTGATTGCCTCTTTGCACAACTACTTTCATTATTCATCTTGGAGTCTTTCAAAGCAGTATGTTGCTGAATCAAGCCAAAGGAACACTGAATTAAATTAATGCCTGTAATAAAACTATGCAGCTGGTCTTCAAAGAAATTTGAAAATCTAAGTAACTGGCTTTTTCATAACTAAAAGAATATTAGTAGACTTTTTGAAGGTAAGCCACCCCTGAACCTCAGCTTTTTATTTAAAGCTCATTTTCTTACTTTTTTGGGGTTAATAAGAGAGTTAAGGTCCCCATGTCACTACTTTTCCAAGGCTTGCCATGTTTTACTATTGCTTATTGATTTATAGAGAAGTCATTAAAACAGCAAAACAGAATCACAGAATCATGTAGGTTGAAAGGGGCTTTCAGAGGTCATCCTGCCCAATGTAGGGACAGGTAGCAGCACTTTTCTGTAAGTCGGAACATCTCAGGTCCCTGGCCTGTTACCTCTTGTCATTCCTGTGTGGATCCATAGAGATGAGCTCACTCCACCTTTTCTCCAAGCTACTACTAGACAGACATAGAAACCAATAGGATCTTTCCCTTCAAAGAGTCTTCTTTTCTGGCTGAAAGCCAAGCACCCTCATCCTCTCCTCAGAGGTCTCCATGGGTCATCACAGCAAGGACACATGTCACCCCAGGATGACACAAACCTGTATGTGCTCACGCTAATTATGTACTCCCCAGCTGTGCCTGCCAGTGGGGCTGATGTTACATTCCCCACTGACTCTCTTAGACGGCTCAGAGAACTGGGAGGACAAACAGCAGAACTTAACAGTAAGAAACTACACAACCTAAGGTTAGTAATGAGATACTCAATGCCTCACTCTTTTCCAAATACTTTGTCATTTGGTCCCCTGTCCCACCGAGCAATGGGCTCACGTTTCCCTGAGCTTTCTCCTTTAATCTTCAGCCCTTTTCATCCCTCTCTGGTTCCACATGGGGTAAGAGAGGGCCAGACAAGCCTTTGTAGTCTCTCCACATCTCCCAAGACATGAAGTAACACTGGCAGATGGGAGTCTGTCCTACTCAAGGGACAGTCCCCGGTGACTATGACCCTTCTCTTTTCTATGCAGTTTGCAGATGAGGGCTCAGCTGGACCCAATACCTCCAATGACAGGAGGTCACTTTCCTCATCTGTACCCAATGTTCCACAATTGCTGAGCCACAGATGAAGAGCTTTCCTTGTCTTGTCAGATGTGACAAGCTTCCAGCCACCTCCATTTTGTAAATCTCCATCTGCCACTCTCCTGGAATCTTCCTACTGGCTGATGTGCTAAAAATAACTAAAACTAATCAAAAGGACGAACTAGGGGCATCGAAATGCCCATTCACATCTAGATGTGGTCTGAACTTGGCTGGGTGATGGTAGTAGCAGGGCAGAATAAGACAACCCAAGGAACACTTTCCCCACCTTCTCTGACAGATATTTTGCCTGTTTAGTGGGTAAGTAAAATAGCTCTATTATGAAAAGTCCTTTCATCTAGCCACTACTGTAGAAGTACTTATTTCTTCTGAATTTTGGTGAAAGGCCAATAGCACAAAAAATGCTTCAGGAAAACCTCTTAAACAGCAGAACTTTTATGCACAATAAAACCTACTGGGGCCACTTGAAAAGTTTTCTTCCTTGAAAGCTGAGTGGGAGTAGGATCCTGGGGGACCAGCTTCCAAATCTTGTGTAGGACACAATCCAGCTACTCCTCTTGGACCACAGATCAAAAACATATTTGGCATATTTACTCAACCTTTCTAAAGGAAGGCAAAGAACATGATGCATTCCTATCACTATTGTGCAAGGCTAGAACCACTTTTGTTTTTTCTAACATTTTCCTGCTCAAGTTTTGTATTATTTTTTCCTTGACACTTCTTTAAGTTCAGTGCTCCTCTACGAGCTGCAGAAATGGCCATACATCACTCTAAGGGGAAGAAGGCTGTCAGAAGTCTCTGTGATTTTCTTGTTCTGTGTTCCTCTTGCATATCTAGGCAATGTCAAGCAGCTCACTGAAGGAACTTGGAAGAGGAGCAACATTCTTTGTCTAGTCACCACAAAAATGTATAAAGAGGAAATTATCTGACCAACATGTCTGTTTCCATTAATTTACATTATCTGTGTCCAATGAACTTGGTGCTCCCTGCCCACTGTTGAGATCTACAGGTTGTTATGGCTACTGATTCACTTGGCTGCTACTGCTGGGCAGTAAAGAACTGTCCTTTCCTTTACCCTGTTTTATTAGCTGTATTTAAACATCCTGAAAGGGTTATCAGGCTTAAGATCATAACACCATAGCAGGCAAGTTACCACAAAGTGCTTGATCTGAAATACATTAGAAATTTTCCTTGAAAGGTGGAATATTATCCTACAGTTCTTAACTTTGAGCTTGAGAAGTAGCAGTTAGGCTCAAGTTTTGCTTCCTAACACAGCAGGATGTAATAACACCAGTTTGCAAGATATTAACATTATTTTAATAGTATTTTAGTCTCTGAAGGTTTTTTTAATTTCAGTTTTCCATGTTCAAAGCAAAGGGTGTAATTTTAAAGAAGGAAATGAGTAATCCTTGAAGAAACTTCTGCAAAATACTTGTTTTCTCCAGGATTCAAAATGTTTCTTTCCATGTGTCACTCATACATCCTTCCAATCTTCAAATATTTTTAAGGTATTATTTTTCCTGACTTTAGTTGCCTCATATCCAACCTGGTCACACTTAATTCTTTAATCTCTTGAAATTGGCCTTCTGATCTTCACTTTATGATTACTTGGTGCAATAGTTCCTGTAATAAACGTACTACATAGATATTAGAAAAATGTTATACTTACAGCCAAAGAAATAAGGAAAAACCTGAGAGATAGAGGTTTCTTTGCGATCGGAAGAGTTTCATCTGAATGTGATCAAAGGCACTGCTATTGACATTTGCAGCCTTTTCATTCACGTGAACGGATGAGTATTTCCTGACTTCTCTAACAGCATCTGCAAATGAAAACAGCCCATTCTTATTCACATCTGTTCTGGTCCTTTTGTAATATTAAGAATATAGTATTGCAGTCTGACCTGACATTTTTATATATGTACTGCATCTGTGTATTTCCCTCTGCAGAAAATAAAACTATGCATTTTTTCTTTCTATTTCAAGCAGCTTGGAATTAAATAGCACGTTCATTCTAAGGTGCTGGGAACACTTCTATCCATGGAGTACTACTACTATCCTTGAAATACAGGAGAACTATTTTAACTACTGGAATACAAGAGATGCTTACCACACACAGCAGTCAAGACAGACATGAAATTAAATCAGTCAGGCATATGGTCACCATTCAAGCTCCAGGATCATTAAAGCCTTACTCCTACTTCATAGACCTTAGGATCTACTCATAACAAAGGCAGCCAACAGCTGTTTTGTATCTGTGCTAAAGTAGTCAAATAGCCCAGCGTTTCGATACATTATTCTGGTCTTCTATTTCAGCAACAACCAAGGGAAAGAGTGCCATCTACTGCACAATGCACAGCTCAGCCAAATTCCTGTGTACAAGAAGTTCATTCACCTCGTGAGACAGTGAAACTAAGCAGCGGGCCAGACCGAGCCCCATCTCTGCTCCTCATTCACCACTATATTACTATTGCATGTGGATCCCCAATGTAGATGCAGTATAAGCCCTCTTCTCTTTCATTCCTTCGTATAACTTTTTGATAAATTAGCTGATTTACATTAGGCTTGAATCCTTTCAATTAATTTACTGATATGAACTCCATGTACCAGGTTATTTTCCCCATTTCTTAAGAAATTATTGAACACTTACCAAGAAATAAGACGATCAGTAAAACTATTATTGTAAGGAACATCTTGTTCCAAAATACTGCCATTTTGCTCCATAGGGGAATCATAAAAATCTTCTGCCATCTGTAAAATAATATTGTGTTATTCAAAAATAATTAAGCACTAAAAGAAGAGCATAACAACCTCATAGAAGAGAACCTTGTTACTGATAAGAGACTTGTGTAAGACCTCTAAACAGCTGCTGTAATTACAATATAATTTAGGTGTACACTAACTTTTCCAACAATCCCACTTGCTTGTTTCATTTTTTTATTTGTTGTCAATACAGGCAAAGACAGTTGGTTCAACTTGCAAACTTCTTGCGTGATGGCAGGTACTCCACAGACATGCTTTATTTCAGCTTTTACTTTGTCTAGGATTAGTTTGTGTTCAGTCCTGACTACAATAAACTAGGTGGAATAAAGATTGTAAAATCCATTCCACCATTTCTGTTTCTATCTATTCACACCCCTTGGTGCCAAATAAAATAAAAAGCTTCCACAAATTAGGATCATCTCTACCATCCTTCTTCAGAAGGCTTACCTTTCACACTGATGAATGTGCGCACTTATGAGGTACAAGGACTGTTACAGCATCCTAACTTGCAATGACAACAAAAGGACAAGTCTTACATTTATATTCTGTCAGGGGCTAAAATCCCTTTCCCTAGCATAAATTTGCTGAGTACAGAACTTCAGAGGCCCAACAGCAGTGAAGACAATTATTATGAATTTTTAAAAACAATCATCTATTTGATATTCCTGCATGGAGGGCTCTGGAGGAATTCACACTCGTAGCACAAATGAAGAACATCTGATGTGCTCAAATGAATGGCAACAAGTGATAACAGAGCACATACTTGTCCTTTGATGCAGGTTGGAATCAGTGCCACTGCACAAATGAAATAATACCTAGTCACACCATTAGGGATGTAATACAGACATGCTATTCACTGTCTGATTATATGAGGTAAGATTTCCCACTTTTGTTAAGACTACATACATTTCCCAGAGACTGTTAAAATCGGCCCTCTAACATAGCAGTTTCCAACCAAAATAGAACTTAAATTAGACTGTAGCATCATCTCCTATGGTTCTTTCTGGTTCTCCACCAGAAAGGATTAAAATGTTTTAACACTGTGCATACAAAAAGTTCATTTTGATGTTGTAGCATAATCTGAGTTCTTTATAGCAGACAGTCACAGTCTGTATCAAACAAAAAGCTTACTTCAAGCTACAACTCAAACAAAGCCAACTTGTTAACTCTTCAAACGTGCAGTTCTCAAAGCTCCACACTAACCTCCACTTAAGAGTGATGCTGAGGTATGACCTTAGATCAGCTACACCGCCAGGTTATAATCAGGCTAAAAATTAGACTTCTTTACTGCTAAGTCTTCTCGTGTTCTGTTTGCACACTTACTTTTCCTCAACAAGTATTGACATTCACATTTACTAATGCTCCATTTCCCTTTAGTGACAAAAAAATCACATAAATACCATCCTTCCAAACTGTAACACCGGCCATCACTGTAGATGTACTACACTTAGTAGAACAGATCTGTCTTTTTTGCATACTTGCATTTTTACACTGTCAATTTACTTGTTCCCCAGGAACTTACAAGCTTGTTAGCGAATTTGAAAAAATTATCAAACAAAAAAGTGCAGGCACAAAAGAGACAAAGTATCTCTTTGAAGACTGAGAAGTGAATAAATCAAACTTTAAAGAATGGCAGTTGCACACCTCCAGTAACCAGGCATGCTTTACTGCCCTGACAGAACCAGCACTCAGGCCACCAAGATGTGAAAGGCAGACCCGCTGCCCTTGGTTCAAGCCCTGTGAGCTTCACAAGTGCAACACATTTCAATATTCCCAAAGTACTCTGCTTGTGTCATCAGCCTGCAGAAATTCTTGCAGCAAGTTTCCTCACATAAACCGTTAATATTCTGATGATTACGATTGCCATAATACTTTCCCCCTTCTTACAGTTGCACTTTGGATTAGAAAACATAAAGTATGAGAACTCAATAATCTGTGCTGAAATGCTGAACTCCCCACAAGCCAACTTGTAAAAACAGGAAGTTAAATTAGATTTTTAGGACAGTTTCAACTTCTGGATTTGGTATCAGCTGTAGAGAAGCCAGTCATTTTCAAGCCTCTCCTGCACGTTTAAGTAGTTATATTCAGATTCTCCACACAGCGGGTTTTATTCTTTAAGATATTACAGTAAAAGCTGCATTCTTCATTCTAAATACATCTAAAGATGCAGAAAGCAAACATTTTTACAAAACACTGAGACAGCAACATTTTTCTTTGAGAAAGCTTTTAGGTTTCATCCTACTGGATTTTGAGGTGGTTGGTGCAGTATTTTGTGGTTTCTGGCTTTTTTTTTTTTAAATCCCAATATTCTGAAAATATAAGTCTGCTTCTCCTGCCTCTTGTAGAGAAGCCAGCTTGCTTTATTTCCTATAAAGAAATATTACCAAATTTGAAGATCTACTTACAAGAAACAATCTTAAGACAATGCTGTAGAAAGGCCTTTGTAGAGAGTCAGAGCAATGAGCATGTTTTGCTTCTTTCCCTTACCACGTGCATTTATCTTACAAGAATTTACTGTTTCCCTAATGTTTGTGTTGTGTTCCAGAACTATTATAATTTTGTTCATCTACATATAAGGCTATAGAGGCCTTTATTTCAGTAGTCCTGAACTTTTTGCATCAAACTGAAGTTGTTTAAACAAGTATCACAAATTTCTTGCAGCCCTTACACACGCTCTCTGCAGCTTGCTTTGATTACCTGAGTCTCTTATCTACCCAGCACCCACAATGCCCAGTGTACACCAAAATATAAAGTTGTTTCTCACAAATTTAACAAATAACTGCCGAAAAAACCGCATCCTCCTCTCATTTATTACTGCCAGATGCCTTCCTTTATCCTGGATACCCCATAATCCAGGGAGAAGCCGCTCCACCTGCTGCAGCAAAGCAGGAGGGCTCATCTGGACACCCGGACCGCTGTTCGGATGAATCAGCACTGCGCAGAAAACATACAGCTCCTTAAAGAGGCTTGCGATTTTTGCAACTCCTGATGCTCCAGTCCCAAACGGCATTCCTTCAGCTTTGTTTACAACTAATTAAAGACGTAGCAAAGCTCCGTGTTTATAGAAACGGAGGTGTAAAGTAAACCCAAGCCGGTGAGCAGCCCGAGCGGGGCTGCCCAGTGCGCCGCAGCGCTCCTACCTCAGCGGGGAGATGAACGGCAGGCACAGCACCAGAATGACCGCGATCTCGCCGTACAAGAAACCGGCCACTGCCGTCCACTGGAAAGTCATGGTCCCTGCGGCCTGCGGGCGAAGAGGAGGCTCAGACTTCCCCTCCCGAACCATCCCCGGGGCGGGGCCGCGGTGGCCCGGCGGGCAGAGCAGAGCAGAGCAAGGCCGGACCGGGCCGGGCCGCCGACAGAGTCCCCGCAGGCCCGAGGGTCCCTCCCGCCGCCGCCACCTCCCCCGCCCGCCCGAGGACCCTCGGGGCCGCCCGTCCCCCCACCCTCCCGGCCTGCCTCCGAACCTTCTGGGCGCCCGGAGCTGATGGCGGCGGAGAGGGGAGAGGGGCCGCCGGGCCGGGGCTGGGGAGGCGCGGGCCGGTATGTCCCGCCGGCACTGCGGGGGCGGGCGCGGGGCCGCCTCCGCCCTGCCCGGGAGCTGCGGGGCGGGACGGCGCTGAGTGACACTGCGGGGGCGGCGCGGAGCTCAGCCGGCCCGGCCGGGGAGAGAGAGGTGCGGCAGGGAGGGCTGTGGTGCCCTCCAGCCCTGCCACACCGGAGAGGGGATGGCGTCGCGCTGCCCCTGCCCCTGTCCCTATCCCTGTCCCTGTCCCTGTCCCTATCCCTATCCCTGTCCCTGCTCCGGCCCCGGCCCCTACCCCTACCCCTGCTCCTGTCCCTGTCCCTGCCCCTGCCTCTGCCCCTGCCCCTGCTCCGGTCTCTGCTCCTGCTCCTGTCCCGGCCCCGGCCCCTGCCCCTGCCCCTGCCCTGGCTGTGCCCCTGCTCTGCCCCGGCCCCTGTCCTGTCCCGGCCCCTGCCCCTGCCGCGCTCACTCCCGGCCCGGCCCGGCTGGGCCCCGGCTGAGCCGGGTCTGGCGGCAGGCGCGGACATACCGAGCGGCCGCACCCTCTGCGGGGAAACGCGTGGATCTACATGCTGGGAAAGGCTGTCATGAATAGTACCTTTTATTTATTTACTCTCACCTAGGGAATGGTTGTAAGCATTTTGCTGCGGAGACCTGCTGTGATCGCCCACTCCATGACTCGAGCTTACTCGATTTGGGACTTCAGCTCTGGTTTTCCAGCTTTCTCCTTAGTTTCTGAAGTTCAGTTAAAATACTGCCAATGTCTGTCCATCCCTCCTCCATGCCTAACACTAATGTAGAAAGACCCAGTAAACATTTTTCTCAAGAAAAATAGGTCCAGTATTCATAAAGACACCAATAACAACAAGTCTCAAACAGTGTTAAATAGGCCTGTTTGAACCTCATGAATAAAACTATATTCCTTCAGAAACCCCTGTTCTATCCTACTGTACTGTGCAATGTTTTTATCAGCATACCAAGGCTCCCAAGATAGTATTTCCACACCTTGGTACCCACTTTCCCACTTGACCAACTCTTCTACCACCCATGCAACTCTCCTTCCTTGCCCCTGCATAAGAAGGGCATCCTCTGATCACTTTCTCCTGTTGATCCTAACAGATGCTGAGGTGCTGCCAGAGGAAAAGGTTACCTTATCTACCTGAGCCTCACCAGCACTCTTGACACAACTACCTGTTTGGCAGAATTTTTCCCCGATTAATTTCCATCAGAATGAGACAGATTAAATGTGGTGAACAGTAGTTCTTTGTTACTCTAATCCATTGGCACTGACACTGGGTTGGAAGTTCTGGGACAAGCAGTTTTGAGCAGAGTTGTTTGCAGCTGCTCAGAATCTGAAATTGTTTACTTAAAATTTCCCAAGTCTGCAGCCTGGGGATGGAGCCAGTGTGTTAACATTTTCCCAGCATCTGCCAAGCAATGTCTGGAGGAAAGGTTACATCCCAAATAATTGTTTATGCATAACAAATATCGGTGACTGATATAACCAGCCATTTCAATCCAATCTATGCAGTGGGAACAGGATGGGTTTTAAGTAGTATTTCTGTTTTCATAAACATATTTGATCAGTAGCATAGACAAAACATAACCTCAGAACATCCTAGTTATTACATTTTAGCTATTGGCCTGCAGCCATTATACTTTACTGAAGCTGTTAAAACGTTAATGTAGACTTTCTCTTCTTTAATTCCAGAATGGTTTCCATTTCTGAGCTGCTCACTTACCTCCTACTAGAACTGCAAGCTGCCCTCCCAGTGGCCCAGCCTCAGACTGATAGGACTATATGTGCTCATCCCCACTGCCAGAGACTCAGAGTCTGCTTTTTCTCTTTAGGGGCTGTGTAAGAGCTCAGAAAGACTCACTCTGCAGTGATTGCTGTGCACTTCCACTGCAGCTGATGTGTGTTCCCCACCAAGCTGGAATGAGATCCGAGGAACAGAGAGAAGCCCCCGGCAAACATGTGTGAGACCTCCCTTTTCTTGAGGAGGTCTTCTGGAAGGAATTCTGCCACTCCTGAAAGGAATTCTAGCTGAAGTTGTAGAAGTCTGTGTTAATAATCTAAGGCCGCCTATCATAGAATGAACTGCTGTGTGATAAATATGATACCATACAATATATATAATGGCTGGCTGCTTTAGGGAAAAAAACTCAGAAACTTTAAAACATTAACACTTTAAAACATTAAAATTATAAGGAATACCTTCCTCTCACACCAGTGAAGTGACAAAGTGTTCAGAAGCAGAAATAGGAAATGCCTGTGTATTAGCATCTGGTTAGAGGACTGAAATCTTACTCACTGCTGAAACAATGGAAAAGTTTAAACTTATACTGTTCTATTTTGGCTTGTATGATGGCTGTTTCATCATCACACACGGCTTTTGCTCAACCATCAGCTCTAGACAGAGAAGTGCCTTACAAAATTTAAAAATAGAGAATACAGAAAATGGGATTGCATAGACTGCCTGAGGGAGCTCATGTTATTGCAGTAGGGTTAAAGTTGCAAAAAAGTAAAAGTATTATGAGAATATGGCATTGTTGTGCAGGGTGGCTTAACATAAAGAGTGGGATCAGTTACAGGAGGCAAATGACCTAAAATAGGAAACAATGCTATGTATCTTAGGTTACTTGCAAGAACAATTTTTAAAAATTCAAAAATTAGAAAGACTGAACACCTGGAGATGTTACAAGTAACACATACAGGGAAGGAATACATCTAGTGGCTTTAACCTGGAAATTAGAATTTTTCCATGTTCATATGGTTTATAATGAGAAATATGACCATATTCTAAAACAACATTGGGAATTAAATAACTAACTCCCATCTTTAGCAATTTATGTATATTTGAACAGTATTTTTGTTCCGAGTATGGCTCAAGACTTCAATTTTGCAGTTTATTCTGTGGCAACACAGTGAAGCGTGTTCAGATGCACACAAAATTCACAAGGGAAGGCTTACAATTCATTTCACCCTCAAAAAGGGATGATAAAAATCCGTTGACTTTTATGATGCATAAAAGGCCAGATCAAGCACTCCTTAATTATTACCAACATTAACAGCAACCTAGGTCTTGTACTTCAGGCAGAAATGTCTGTGATTGATCTCACACAGGTTCAACAACTGCTGTCTTCACAATCATCAAGTATTCAGTTCCTAAATAGGTCAAGGTATTTCAAGTCCTCTAAAATTCAATTTTCCCACTACTAGAGGGGAAAAAAGCGCAAGCCTTTAATTTGTGTTGATTACAATACATTTTTCTTTTCTGCTCCTTGTGCCCAATAGGACAGTTTGCAGCATGTAACAGTTGGTAGCCAACATCATAAAAATCTTAAGAAAATGGTAACAAAGGGCTTAGTTAATACTTTCACAAATCCTCCTCTACAATTCAGTTGTATAGTTTCACTTTTTAATTTTGCAGCAGAAGGCTGGAAGCATTTTCAGAACTGAGAACTGAGTTGCACAGTAACTTGATGAACTTGAGACTGGAAATTCGACAGTACAAAATACAAAGTCGTGCAGTTGGGAAGTAAGAACTTTTGCTGTAAAACTGAAAACTCGTAATTTACATGATGAATATGAGGAGAAGTGAAGCATTAGGAGAAGCATTACCAGAAGAAGATACTGCTGGGAGTTTACTTGGAATGCTATACAAAGTTGTGCTTATCTAACGTCAAGAAAACATCACAATCCAGAAGAGTGAAAAAATAGTTGTCTGAAGGAATGGAGACACTATCACAACAAAAAAGCTGCAGAGATTGTCTCAACTAGGCTAGGATAGCAAGGTATGTCTGTAGTCTTCCATTTGTTAACACATCAGGAAGGTGATCACATCAGAGGAGTTATGTAACTTTGCTGTCTTAAATAGTGAACTAAGACTTGATGACTCGGGTCATGCCTTTCAAACTTTTATTCATATGTCTAAATCAGACATATTCATGATCCAAAATGATCCCATATATTATGCCACTGCACTAAAAAAACTGTGAGAATTTAAGATACTTAAACTATCAAAATATTTGGGGAATAGCATCAAAAGCAACCTTCCCTCCTCTAGATTGTTGCATAATAAAAAAAAAATTACAATTGTATACAAAACCAAGTAATTTATTTAGAAAATTTGGAACTATTCACAAGTATATTCATAGAACAAGCACAGTCAGAAAATAGGCATTTTTTGGTATAAATTTCCGTGTAAACATATATAGAAAACAAATTATTTGATTACAAATAATTGTACTACAGTTTTGTGAAACTTCCCTTGCAGAGCAAATGCAGCTGGTGTCATCCTGTTCTAGTTTTCACTATGTCACTCCTATACAATGATTCAAAGCCAAGTGGCTGTCACGCTTTGATAAGCAAAACGCCAGTGGGCAGAAAGGACTTCAAGAGCCCTACTGAGAGAATCTGTCAGCTTTTCTTTGACCTAAAAAGTTCTGGTCTGGTAGGTGATAGGGATTTAGTCTTGTAGACCATTACTATACAGTAGATAAACAAAACTGAATTCTGTTAGACTGAACTTTCAAGTCTTGTACTTTAGATTCAGCTAAGTTTGTACTTAAGTTTAAACCATCTCTTCATTTTACTTTTTCCTTCTTTTCATTACTGTTTATCTATTCCTTATTTCTTCTACTATATGAAGTATGGAATTTTTCTAAGGTCTAAGTAAGTTTAGAAAGTTTTAGCCTGCAAAAAGGGCATGTAATTTCAAAGAGGATAGTGTGCTGAGCTTCAAGGCCTCACAGTCTAAGTTTGCAAATCTACTCAAAATTCAGCTTATGTCAGTAAAGCAGAAACTTCTGTAATTGCTCACTTTGTATTCTTTTGGTCTGAAATTACTGGCATTATTTGTAAGTAGTCCTTCTGATTTTAGGAGGTTTCATGTAAGAAAGGCCCTAGTTTCCAATAATGCTGCTGTAAGCAATTGTCTGGTGAAAATTTAAATTACTGGAGCCTTACAATAATCTACCCTCGGTGTAGTAGTGCATGGTAAATAGAACTTCAGATTTGTGGAATCTGGAATATTTTTTAGAGGGAAAAATGAAGACATAAAAATACTAAAAATATAAAGTATCATCCTAATGATGTTATGCTGTTTTGAAAATACTTATACAACAGATAAATGTGACTAAAAAGTACGAATCCAATTAAAACTTTTAACACGTATCAACAATTGCAAAATACAAGTTCACATAAAAGATTTAATTTATCACACACCATAATGGTCATTCAGGTAATCTAGTACTGCTGAGGTACTTGATAAAACATTAAAAACTTTTTTTTCTTGTTTTGAAGTTATCCGTTCCATCATGTACATTAAGTGGTGGTGGAAACATGTAAAAGGAGTTCCGTGCTCAAGAGCAATGTCAACCCAGTCCTGGATGCACTTAAAAGGTGTCTCTTCATATCCTGCAAACATAGCTGGATTTGCCAAGAGTCCTCTAGCCACCATTATACCTTCAAAATGGAAATTAAAGCAGCGAGTTATATTCTAGTTCAAATTTTATGTTAAATCTTCCTGTAGATTTGGTATAGCATCCCTTAGGACAACCACCCAAAGTTGCAGACAAGTAACTGGAGGACAACTGGCATTAGTATTGCAGCTGTATCAGAGAAATCCATTTAAAAAGGCAGGCATCAGAGAATCTACAACACTTATCAACACCTTCCACATTCCAGGAATTTTGAAACGAAACACAGGACATACAGCCTTTTCTTCCCTATTTTTGAAACCGCTCTTGAATAGTATTTTGTTTTTATTTGCTACACACATACAAGCCTGCCCTTATAACATGAAATTATGATGGAAAGACACCAATATGCTAAATTCAGTTGGTTTTTTGTGCAACTCAAGTCTGTTCACTGACCTAGAATCCTTCTTTCAGTAAGAGTTCAGTGGCTCAATTAAGTAAATTTCAGGACTCTCGATCTGTAGTACATATTTTTGAACAAGCCAATTGTAATCCCATGTTGCTGGATAACTTCTATAATTTTTCTGTGATTAAGGGATTCTATCTTCCTGCAATGTCAACATATAGTCACTTAGTATTTTCTTAAAAAATAGAAAAATCAAAAATGAAAAATTTCTTTTGCCATTGTACATGACAGAAAAAAACTTAATGCTTTATATTTTTGCTATTGAAGAATGCCAGCTGGACTCTGAGAACATTTTTTGTGCTATGCATTTCCTTCCTGCTTTGTTTTTTGGGGAAGTGGCACCGTAGTTTGGTTCAACTATTTTTGTTGTTGCTAATAAACAGCGACAGTGTCAGCAGAAACCTTCTACATGAACTTCTCCTTCTGCTACTGCTCTTTGTCCTGTTGGTCTCTAGCTGAAAGAAGCAAAGTATGTAGATACAGATCACTTCTTCAAAACACATAACAAATTTCCATATTGTCTTCAAAGGACACACAGTTGCAGGAATCTGTTGTGACTAAATAATTGCAGGGCAATCCTGCAAAAAATCCACATATTTTTCCACTCAATGAGAGTGCAATGCCTCACTGCCCTTGAAGCTAACCATCTTAACTGCTAAGTATCTGGCTTAACAGTATTTCTTTTTCCACTGTGTTCTTACTGCAAGAAATCTGCTTGCTTCCATGTTCAGGAAGTAGAGATTTCCCAGGGGAAGCTTACAGTTCTTTAAAAGATGATCAGATCCATAAAGAGACAGAATGAGTGTCTGAAGGTCCCCCTGAACTCCACTACTGAGTGATGAGATAGCATAATTAAGCAAAGAGCTCTTGTAATTTGCTTTGGAAATCGTTATTTGTGGCTTTGAATAGCAGTGCTCTAGTGCTGATGATTACAAATGATTCTGTTTGTGGGTTTATAAGACATCTAAAACATCCTCTTTCATTTGTCCTCCCAAAGAGTGAAAATCACTCAAATCATGTCCTACTTACAGCCAAAATAAATAGATATCTGATTTGTAAGTTTACTTAGAAAACAGAGTATGTTTTCTTACCATCTGCTTCTGTCAAATGATGAACATTTTCAGCATCTTTTAAAGTTTTAACGTCTCCATTAGCCACAACAGGTATAGACATGCCTTGTTTAATTGTTTTAATTGCATCATAATGTACAGGCTGATGCCTTTCTTCTGTACTTCTCCCATGTACTGTAATCCATGAAACTCCAGCTGCTTCAGCTTTTTGACACAGGTCAACTGTTCTTTTTAAGTCCTCATGGATCCTAAAATTCCAAGAAAAGCAGGAAGTTAGCTGGACTATATAAAAAGCCCTCCTCCATAAGGAGAAGTTACCACACATTTGTATAAATAACAGTATAAAGACAATATTAATGTTGGAAGACAGTGTTTGTTGTCATTTATTAAGAAATTTGAGTTTAATGTATGGAAACAGCTATGTAATTTATATAACATCTCTGTAATATACATAGTAAATTTAATAGAGATGGAGCAAGGGTATCCAAAAATTCTAAAATAAACACCACAATTTTGCATATTCCGTGGAAAAAAAATCCAGCTTATAATAGTTCCCCTTTCCAGAAGGACTGGAAACAGTTGAAACTTAACTGACAAATATGCAAAAGCCATATAAGATATGTGGTTAAATAGTGAATCATGGAATGGCCACAGAGTCATAGAATGGTTTGGGTTGGAACTTAAAGACCACGTATTTCCAACTGCACTGCCTTGGTCAGGCACACCTTCCACTAGACCAGATCCCTCAGAGCCCCATTCAGCCTGGCCTTGAACACTTCAAGGGATGGGGCATCCACAGCTTCTCTGGGCAACCTGTTCCAGTGCCTCACACCCTCACAGTAAAGAATTTCTTCCTAATACCTATTCTAAACCCCCCTCTTTCAGTTTGATGCCATTTCCCCTTGTCCTATCACTACATGTTTTTGTACCAAGTCCCTCTCCAGCTGTCTTGTAGCCCCCTTTAGGTACTGGAAAATGCTCTAAGATCTCTAAGATCTCCTTGGAGCCTTCTCTTCTCTGGGCTGCATACAAAGCAATGCCAAAGAAGTCTACAGAAGTTTAGAAACTGATGAAGGGAAGCAGAATGTATTCCTTGCAGCAGCTGTGGGAACAGTTCCCAGTTTTGTTACCCACCCCTTTATAGCCAACAGCAACTGTGGCTCTGGCTGCCAATAGCTCACAAAGTAAATCTTTGTGATGATACAGACTATGCATTGCTTTTCTTTTACAGAACCCCTTATCTTTTAACTTGTACTTCCATGTTGCTTGGACTGCAAGAAAACTCTAGTATACAGTATGTTATCTGGGGAAGTTGTCAAAGACTGTGCTGGTTCTGCTATTTAAGTTTGGGATTACTTGCCCCAGATACTCACATGTAAGGAAATTATTATAATGTGTAATACTACATTAACAGAATATTGTAACTTTTACACTAAATTGTTTCTATAAAAAAAAGGATTCTTCCTTATACCACAGACAGCACTAAGGTTACACCTACCTTATTTTAATAGATACTGAAAATTTAGGGTTGTCGATCTGATTCCGTACATGTCTCACCATATCTTTAACAAGCTCTGGTTTATTTATTAAGCAGGCACCATAACCTTCTGCCATGGCCCATCTTTAAAAGAAAAAGAACATTTGTATTCTACACTTGAAAAAATGCAGATCACTTTCATCAAATACACCAATTTCATTCCTTAGGACCTTCAGAACATGCGGTTGAGCAGAGATAGTACTGGCTGTAGATCAATTATTTGTTTGCAGTTTGATACCAGTATGAAGATCCTGGTTCTGTCTGCACCGTGCTTTAAAGCTTTGGACAAGTTACTTATCTTTTTCAGTTAAATTTTCTGTTCACAAAATGGACTCACAAGGAAAATAAATTAAAATTTAATCAACAACGGGTTAGAGCATACAGAATATAAATAGTTTGATGTTTCTCCTTCCACTGGGTCATGGATTTCTTGTAAACAGATAATGACTTTGGATTGAAAAGGAAGATTTTTGAAGTGCAAGTGAGGATATTATTTAAGTAATGCTCTATTCTCTCTCAACTGCAAAACACTATTTTGATTGGCAGGAAGTAACCTTTGCTTCCAGTTAAGGGCAACACTTTTTTCCTTAAACAGTTTTTCTTATAAAGTCAGATAAAGTGCATAAACTTTTGTTATTTTGAAACTAATATGCAGAAAAACCAAGAGATTCCAAAGTAAGCATATATTTTTGGCCTAAAAGGAACTTACAGTCTAGCATATTTAACTGTAGTTAGGTTAGGGGAAAAAAATACACTTCCATTCCCCAGTCTTAGATCTCTACAGAAAAGAATTTTCTCAAATACTATAATTTTAAGTCAAGACAACCTAATTAGAACAGACATATTGAGTATTTGCACCATAATATTATCTTTTATTATTCCTATCTTATTTTTCACATCTTAATTTAGAAAAAGACTGCCTGACAAACATGTAATAGATGGTTCTCAATTGAACCAGTTAGCAAGAATCTTCATTTGTGCATTACTACTCTGTTTCACTGTTAAGACAAAATCTTTATCAATTCAAGTGAGAAGTATATCACTAATTTACTATACTTATAAATCTAGCAAAAGATGGAAGAAACTGTTTTCAGCACTTCCTGAATAATATAACCTGTATAATTTTATTTTAGAGACTATCCTTCACTTGCAGAAATTTGAGACATCAGGGACTTGCCTCATTATTTTTGAATTGCCAAATCATTTCTCAAAACACTCTCCAAATTATTTGCAGCAAAGCTCTTTTTGGTAATGCATATTTAACAGCTCTTGAGAAGAGATGGACACTTCACTTCTGAACCAACACTCAATATCTCAGAAATGAAAAAAGGCAAGTTGGCAAATACATCTGCCTTTCCCAGTCTCACCATGGTGACAGGCATCTCAGAACACTAAGAACAGTGTCTTGCCACACAGACATCTCTGACAGGTTAAAAAGCTGTTTCTCTCTTGAGGTCTATTTTTAGGTTAAGACAGAAATTACTACCAAAATTAGTCTTGAATTATTTCATCATCTTTACCCATCTTTTTCAAAACTTTACCTCTGAGGGCAGCCACAGTTTAGGTCTATTCCATCAGCAAACGGACAGATGATACGAGCAGCATCACACAAAACCTGTGCTTCTTTAGCAGCAAACTGAACGATCAGTGGATGATCACCTGCTCCAGTGACAAGATATTTAGAGATTTAAAAGTTCCCAGAAAATAAAAAGAACAAATTCTAAATTTTGAATGGTAGCTTACCAGGGGTTACTAAATTAGTATCTATTAAAAGAGGTGGGAGTTCAGACAAGTATATGTGCCCTACACAGTTGCTGGCTCAACATACACTTTTTCTGACTGAAACCAGTCAGTTGCCTATCTTCCACAAAGACTATCTATGAAGCTCAGTATTCTCTACATTTCAGTAGCCTTCCTGCTTGCCCTCCTAGCCTGCCCCCTCTTGCCTGCTGCCTGTTTACTGTGCTGACATGGTGGTGTCTCCTGTCAGGTGGGAAATCTGCTTACAGAACCAACCCCTCAAAAAGGAGCTAAACCACCCACAAGCTCTGCCCTTCCTCATCCCAGCTTATCTTTTTCCTATTCTGTGCCAGCATGGCTGGATTTTATACCCAGTGTGATATGCAGAGCTGGAATGAACACATGCGCAGAGGCAGCTTTAGCAGCTTTGTCTCCAGTGAGAAACCAAAGTGTCAGTGCTCCTCAGCTTGGATCTGCTGAACTACTTGTGATTTACTAAGCCCCTGCAGAGAGCCAGATGGTCATTTGGAACACGCTCTCCTGTTTTACAGCTACTGCATTACATTAAAGGCATCTAAAAATATCTCAAGCAGCCTTAGCACTCTCCATATAAACAATTGCTTCAGTTAAGAAGGGGGATATCTGAGCACTGATGGAAAGAGATGATCCAACAAATGCACAAAGCAAGTGCACTTCTAGCACTGAAGAGACTGCAAGTGCTTCTCAAGATTTTTTTAGAGTGCAGCTTAAATCAGAAAGGCCAGACAGAGTCAGTGCCTCAATCAAGCTGAGACATTGTAGAGGTTACCTAAAAATCCATCAAGCAAAAAAAATCCCATGCATATTTTCAAAAAAGTACACTGCTCTAGCTGAAGAGATTTACATTGTTATAGCTAATGTTTTAGAATAATCCAATGCTCTTAGACTTTTTCATTGAGCATTAAGTAATAAAAATACTGTCTAGCCCTATGATTGTTTTAGCAGCAGACACAGAGTATCTATCTCTGAGAAATACACAACACACATCAATGCAGAAGAAAATGAAAAACAGAAATTGCAAACATGTTTCACTAATTAGAAGACAAAATCCCCAAACAGCCATCAAGTTAAACATAAAACCACACAAAACGTATAAATGCTAATAATAGAAATACTATAATTTGGGCAAAGAATGAGGCAGAATGTTTTAGGCTTACAAAATTAAGGCAAGTATGAAAGAAGTGAGAAGGGAAAAGATGTTGTTTACAACACTAAAACATTTTATTTCGTACCTCTTGTTATCAGACAGAAAAGTTACAGCATAAAGAACTTCCTTTCCCTGTCCCTGCACCCCTCAGAAGATACTACCTTTCTAACATGTGGAACTTCAATGCCACTGGACTTCGAGTAGATCAGAAGTGTAAGCAAATTCAAAGGGGACACACTAGTTACTGTGGAGCTTTGAGCCATATATACTGTCAGTTACGTTCTTATTCATTTTGACACACAACGAATTATTCAGGCTCGCTTTGAAGCAGAATTCTACCAATAAGAGCATCTACCTGCATTTCCCAATGTGACTTTTCTCTGTAACTGCTCTATTTGAATAATGCACCATAGTAGTCAGTGCATTTCAAATAGTGCAATGTACTTCTCCTACACTTACGAAACCACAGATTCTGTGGTCTGACTAGATCGTCACACTGCATAGATCCTACATGCTGATTTCACTAGCACATTAACAGTGCTCTTCATTCCTCCAGTTGAAACTTATGCTTGTGCGTTCCTTGTGACACTGTTCTACTGCAGACACTTCATGCCAGCAGATCTCTATCATTCTTGCCACCTGTTCCTATGTATTTCATACCACTTTCTCTTTGCTTTACAGCCATGATACTGTGCAACTCATTATACTCCTTATTTTTATATGTTTTCCAGTTATGTGTCATTCCCATGCCTGAAGCCTTGCTTCTCCACACTGACCTCAGCCATGCTTTAATTTCCTGGTCTCTCTGTCCTTCTTGCTCTCAGAATCTCAAGTTGTCTACCAACAGTCCCTTCCACTTTCCACTCCAGCTAATATGAAACCCTGTTTCTTTTATAAATCCTTGATTCCACTGTATCAATGCCTGGACTATTAATTTTTTCACCTTCAGCAACACTATTGATTTTGCTAGAGACCAGAAAATATTTCCCAGCAATGGGTTAAATGTTTGTAACTAAAACACAGCCAAAACAATTGCTGGGGAAAGAATCTTACCATCACCTTGTACCTGGTCTGGCTGGCATGGAGATAATGTTAAAATTTATTTCAAGTTTGTTTGTAGCAGCCTATGTGGTGCTGCAGTTTGAATTTTGCAACATGACCACTGTTGATAATTCACAACATTTTGGTGATTCCTGCAGAGTACTTGCAGTGTCAAAACTTTCTCCTTTCCTCACTCTGACTCCTCCTGCCCCCAGCAAACAGTCTGGGGCAGGCAAGAAGTTTGTAGTGGACACAGCTATGACAGCTGACCCAAACTGGTACCAGGAATATTCCACACTGTATAACATCAAGGCTGGCAACCAAACTGGAGTGGAAAGCGAAGAAGAAAGTGGGTTGGGACGTGCAATTTGTGTTCCAGTGTGGCTGTTGCTTTGGAGACTGGCTGGGCATTGGTCTGTTGGTAGGAAGTGACTGCCTTTGCATTACCTGTAATTTTTTCCTTTCTTTTCTTCACATATTAAGCTGTGTTTATCTTGACCCAAGATTATTTCTCCTGTTTGCTCTTCCTGTTCTCTGGGGAGGATGTGCTGCTGGGAGGATGGAGGAGGAATAAGTGAGCAGCTAGCTCCATGGGTGCAAGGCTTTTACTTCAAGCTTTTCCACTATTTTATTTGACCCACTATGACTGGATTGTTCTTATTCTCACCTAGAATTTTCCTATGGTTTCACAATCAGTAAGGCACAATATACCAAAATTGTTAACAGATGTCAAGTTGTGTGGCAGACTTCATTCACTTGGCCCATTTGGCTCATCACCACATAAAACATTCTGACAAGGCAATGGTTTATAAAAAAAATACCTTTGTTTGTTGTGAATTCGCTGTCTCTAGCTTTTGCAGATCTCACAAAATCGGCTGCCACTATCATTGGTGTGTAGCACAAATCACAACTGTATTTCCTAACCAAGGTTCTGAAAGCCAACCTGCAGACACATGAAAATTAAGAGGTAAATTGTAAAGGCACTTTTCTGATTAGCTGTTCTAAAATGCTGTTGTGACATGCAGTACTCGGGGGACAGAATCATAGAATCGATTGGGTTGGAAAAGACCTCCGAGATCATCAAGTCCAACACTTGGTCCAACTCCAGTCCCTTTACCAGATCATGGCTCTCAGTGCCACGTCCAATCTCAGTTTAAAAACCTCCAGGGATGGTGAATCCACCACCCCTCTGGGCAGGTCATTCCATATGTCCAAGCATAATCATACGATAAAAACATGCTCCATGTCTTCCTCTGTCTTAAATAATTAAAGGAGAAAAAGGTAATCATCCCTGTTTTTACAGTCAAGATAAACTTCCTCAGAGAAAACACACTGGAAGAAGTTGACACGGCAGTTACTTACTTTGAATAGCGGACCATGGGGGCACATATTTTCACTACTTGCCCGGAACGAAACAAATCCATGGGATCTTTTAGCCGGCATTCTTTAGCTTCTGTGCTGTCACCAATCATGTATAATTAGCAGTCCCCTTGGCATCTGGAAAAACAACCAGCGTTTGAAATGTCAGCCGCTGTTACTCCTCACAGGCCGTGCTGCAAAGCACCCGGTGCGTCTTCCCGCGGGACGCGCTCACCCGCACAGTGCCAGGACCTCCCGTCGGAGCCAAGGCCACGCCGCTTCCCGGCAGGACCACCGCGTGCCGCCGGGACCACCGCGTGCCCCCGGGACCACCGCGCGCCGCCGGGATCACCGCGCGCAGCCGGGACCACCGCGCGCAGCCGGGATCACCGCTCCTACTGGGATCACCACGTGCTGCCGGGATCAGCACGTGCCGCCGGGACCACCGCTCCCACCGGGATCACCACGTGCCGCCGCCCGCCCGCTCCGGCGCGCGCGTTCTCCATCATCGCCGCGCGCCGCGCCGCGGGAGTGACGCGCGCGATCCGGCACCGCCAGCATGGAGAAGGAGGCGGGGGCGGCCCCGGCCCCGGCGCTCGCCGAGCTGCGGGCGGATGGTGAGACGAACGCTCGGGGGGGCAGCGCTGGGCGCGGCTGCACCGCGCCAGGGGCCCCGGCGAGGGCGGAGCCCGGGGCGGGCCGGGCGGGGAACCCCCGGCGGAGCAGCCGCGGGAAGTTTGCGCAGGGCAGGGGAGGCCGCGGCGGAGGGTGCGCCCCTGCTCGCCTGCTCCCAGGGGGAAAGGGTGCTCTGGAAGGAGAGGAGGGGAGAGGGGAAGAAGGAAAGGGAGAGGAGAGGGAACTCGGTGGAGTTGGTAGTCGCTGTCTGGGAACTCGGGTGTTGCTTGATCTGCTCCCAGGGGGAAAGGGTGCTCTGGAAGGAGAGGAGTGGGAGCTCGATGGAGTTGGTAGTCGCTGTCTGGGAACTCAGGTGTTGCTTGTTCCAGTGGTATTTTTTAATTGTTTTGCAAACTCGCACCTTTATGAGAGTCCGGTATAATTTCGTGAAGTTGTGCCTTGTGCCACGTGTCAGTGATTTGCAGGTGACTGGTGTGTGCCTGGTTGTTGGTATAAGCTGAACAGCCCCACCCTGGTTAACGCTGTAAAGTTTGAAAAAGAAGGTATGGATACTTCTTAGTGTATTCCACTCAGGGTTGTGGGGTATAAAGGAACATGAGTATCATAATTTAAAAAAAAAACCAACAAAACACAAACCCAAACCTCAACCCCACTTAGAGGCTCCAAACCTGTTTCTCTTGATTGTGGTGTTTCCTCATGTCTGTAGTATGTGATGTAGACAACATGCACTAATTTGGAGGAACTGAAGGTCAGATAACTGCAGTCTAGGTCCAAAACTATTTAACTGTTCTGAAGCATGAATATAAAATTAAATCTTTTTTTCAGAATGTTATGCTGACTTCTTCAGAGAAGACTTCGATGTGAAAGCTTACACTTCCCAGTCTATCCATCAGGCTGTGATAGCTGAGCAACTGGCAAAACTTGCCCAAGGTATTAGTCAGTTGGATAAAGAGCTGCATTTACAAGTAAGTTTAAAACACCTGTTATTCTGGGGTGATTGATATAAAGTAATTAAAAACACACTCACCTTATGATCTTGTATGTTCTGAAATTGCCCAGTGTCCTCTGCAAGCAGTAATAAAAGTACAACTTGCAGCTAAACTAGTAGTGAATCTGATAACTCAGTTAAGCCCACACTTAATACTCCTAGCCACAATCCTATTTTAGTTTCTGCATTCTGTCTCTGTATACTGAGATACATACCTCTGCAGCCTCTCTCTGTTCTCTTCTTTGTAAAAATGTTCCCTGACTCACTCCAAATGATCATGTCAACTATCAGAAACATTGGGCCCATGTTTTGGGACAACATTGTGAGGAGATAGTGAGAGCTTGCACTTTTCAGCCTGTGCTGGAGAGTAGCCTAAGCCCTAAGACTTACCTTTAGCAAGGCAAATACAACTATATTAGCAAACCTTCAGAAAGGCTTTCGGGTTTTGGCTGGTAGAAGACTATTTCTAAGCAGAAGTCACAAATTCACAGTGGACCTTGCAACAAGTTTGTGTGTAGTTTCAAAACCTGTTTGCCCCCCCCCTCCCCCCCGTCCCTATTGGTAAGTTCTTTGGGAACTAATTTTTAAATGTCAGAAAAAAATAGTGAATATACTTTATTGTTGTGTGATTAATAAATTCACATTTACAATTACTATATTTGAAGGTGTGTTGAAATAGGATTGCTCTGCTGGCTTTAATTGTGAGCAATGCTGCAGTTACTGACTTTTATTCTGAGCTTGGTGCTTTTATAAATTAAAACCCATATGTTCTGAAAACCCCTTCATCTTGAGGATGTACCTGCTTTTTCTTGTGTCTGCCTAATGCAGGGGTGGTGATACTTAAATGTCTAGTGTAGGAATGATAACAATATATTTAATACTCCTTTTATATCCCCATTTTTCCCTGTAAATGACTATTTTCTATTTTTAAGGTTGTTGCAAGACATGAAGATCTGTTGGCCCAAGCAACTGGAATTGAGTCCCTGGAAGGTAAATGCTACTATACTATATTGGGTATTCTTACTGTGTGTGAAGGAAGCACTTTTAGAATCTGTGCAGGGAACATCATTCATTGCCAACTTTGGTTCCTCATGTTAAGGCTACAGATCTGTCTTCTGAGGAGTAACATGTGGCACATTTTTTTGATGTCAGTAGATGGAGCTTCAGAGAGAAGATTTGGCTGATACTTATCTGGAGTAGCTGCTTCATAGGGAAATGTATTTTGATAGTCAGTTCTTGGGGACTTTAGCTATCAAGCCTTTTTTGGCCTTTAAATATATTTTCCTATATTTGTTGCATAGTTTGCATATCTTAACCAAGGGTCATTAACACATAATCCCAACTGTGTTGAGATATTTTTTCCTAGCAAAGAGCTACTAAGTTAAATACATGCCTTTGTTTTATTCCACTGTTTGAGACCTGGATTTTAATTTAGGAACCACTGAATCTGTATAGAAAATTATTGCAGTATATTCTTATGTCAGGAGCTCATTGAACCTGCCATTCTGCTCTTTGTCACTTGCTGGGAACTTCGTGTGGTTTTGTTTTGTTTTGTGCTTTTTTTTGTGTAGACAGATACTTACCTGTATGAATTGCTAAACTGCATGTACTATCAGCTCCAAACATATCCCCTGTTCCCCTTCCATTCTGTAACTTCCTAAATAATTTATCTTTGATCCTTTATCTGCTTTCAGGTTTTGGCATAACCAGAGTTTATGGTTACTGACAACTATAGTATATCCTTAGTCTTTAAAAATTCTCTGATACAGAATTTGGTTATCAGCATTTGCGTATAGCTGTAAAATTAAAGAAATTACTATTTAATCCAGTGATGGTAGCTCTTGAGTAACTTGTTGAACAGTTGGAGAATCAAATATAGAAGGCCGAAATATGTGTTCATTCTCCAAATAAGAAGTAGATAGGAATCTGTAGTCAATCTTGTGATTGATCAAGACCTCCTAGTCTTCAGCAATTTGTGCTCAGTGGAATTGTGTTTTCTGAAATTATGGTTGTTTCTGAAGGCATTCCTTCCTAAAATTGCTCTGAGGAAAGAATGATGTACTTAAAAACAACTACTCGGTTAGAAAACATTTCCTTAAGGCAAGTGTGGTAAATAATGCATGTTTTACCCTACTAACCCAAAGTAAAAGTAAAATCCAATTCACCTGAAATTTGCTGAAATTTTTGCATTTACTTAAGGTTACAGTCTTAGAGGAAATACTGAGTCAAGGTTAAGAAGAAAAAGAAAAGATGAATGCCAAGAGATTTTTTAAATTATGAAGTTAGAAACACATAGCTCGTGGTATGTTTATCAAGAAAGTTAGCAAGTGAAGACCATGGAACTAATTCACAGCATGAATAGTCATTTGGATATGTGGAAGTGAATCTCATTAAATGTTTCAAATTGATACACCCAGCTCGGAGAGTCCTTTCTTTGTCAGGCCTGTCGCCTTTTTTAATGGTACACTGATCTCGAATACCTACTCTTTTCCGTGTGTAGGTAGTTCAAGAGATATCTTGAGCTACCTGTTATCTCAAGAGAGGCTCAATGGTATCATCCTGTATCTTTCACAGCTGATGGGGAAGGTAGATTGCCTTTTCACTCCTCCTTATTCTGTCCTCTCAGAAGAGGCCTGCTGTGTGCTTAACAGCAGTATCACAGCCACAGATGCAGCCACTGGCGTTTCCCCCACTGCAACGTAGAGTACAAAATGCAGCCTGTTTTGCTCACTTTTCACTGTATGTCATATCTTCATCCTCTGAGTTGTGAGAATTGCATGCTGGCCATTCTGTGCATAAATGCCAGAGAACCCATGAGTCTGTCACTAAGTCAAGGTAATAATTCTGAAATACGAGAAGATGGAAGTTTACATATTTATACAAAATAAGTGAGATATAGTCACACTGTGGGACAACCTGAATGTAACTATTGGCAGTAGTTTTGTTTGTCTTCCATTTTCCTGTATTGTACTGCAGTTTTATCTGGTTTAATGATGATGTGCTTGTAAACAAGGCTTTATGAAAATGTAGTAAGTTTGAGAATGCTAACAATGCCTGGAACAAAAATAATTTCATAGGCCTGGGTTTGTGTAACTTAATTAAATTTTTAGCAGGCTGATTCTGTATTTCAAAAATTACTGCTATTCTTGACTACTTTGTTTGCAATTTAACAAGAAAAAACAAGCATGCTTGTTGGCGTTCCTTGTGCTGCTTTGCAAACTAATCTGAAATAAACATGATTAGGAGAGTTTGCTCTGTTTGTAATCTAAATGAGATGACCTTACGATGACATTGATATCTTCCTTTTGCTAAAGATGGTTATGCACAGGAAGACAACCTTAAAGGAGAAGTTTTTGTCTTTTCAATCCTCTGTCCATTAGTTTCTCTGAACTGTCTAGTCACTGTGTTAAATAACTAGTGTTGAATGGATTGTGCCATTTTTGTATATCATGTTCAGGTGTTTGTACCAGGTTATGTGCCTTTGAACTGCAGTCCTGATCATCATTCTTCTAGAAAATAACGTCCTCTAAATGTTGTTTGAAACTTCACAGGTGATGGATTTCGGAGTGATATTTCTTCTGTGTATTTCTTCTTTATGTTCTCTACCAATAGATTTTCCATAATATTCAATAACTAACCTATTACCTACTCAGTTTATTTCCTACTATGCTTCATTTTACCAGTTTTAGCCTGTATGAATGCTTTGTTGTAAAGGGGGGAAACTGTTTTGTTTTTTTTTTGTTATGCCAAGTTAGTCCGTAGTAGTTACTGGGATTTGAAGAAAAACTTTCTGTAATCGATGAGTGTTCCATGTAACAAATTTGCTTTATTTTGCAGGTGTCCTCCAAATGATGCAAACTAGAATTGGTGCTCTACAAAGTACTGTTGATAGGTATGAAGTTGATGATGCCATTCCTTACGCTATTAAAAAGTAGAAATTCTAATGTTCTATAATGGTATTTAATAATGCTGCTATAAATAAATTTCTCTTCTTATTTTTAGAATTAAAGTCAAAATTGTTGACCCCTACAACAAAATAGTATCTCGTACAGCTCAGCTAGCAAAACTTCAAGTAAGTTGCATTAGAAATATATTTTAAAAAACCCTTTTTAGACCTGTGTTATTTCACAGTTTTTGGACATGAGTGGTAATTTTCTATGCCAGTAGCCTGTAGTTCATTGTCAGTATTTCTCAGTGAAAATCAGTATTTTTGTGTCTTTTCATGAGCTACTGAGAAGTGTTTTGTATTGCAAAGTAGGAAACTGACCTTTGCACTACCTAAGTGGCAGACAGAGGGAAGAGGGAAAGGTTATCTGAGTACAGATTAATTAAATTCTCATTACTGCTTGGGTAATTGGTGTTACGGTGCTGTTGTATAGAAGATGCTTTTTGCCACTGAATTAACGCATGCTTGGCTGCAGTTCAGTAAAGAGTTTGGAAATTAATTCTTGCAAAATAATGAAGCTGCAACTCGAGCCATTTGTGGTTCTGGAGTTTTGTAAGCCCAGGTGCAAAGTTGTCCCTGTTGTTTAAATATAAATAGAGTCTGCAGAAGAATGTAGATCTCCATTAGAAGATAGCAGTGGGAGAGAGCTTATTGCAATGATGGGGAGATAAGTCTCAAACTTCCATCGATAATTTTATAATAGTTGAAATCTATTCCATAGATCTTCAGCAGTTGTGTGTCTACATTCTGTTAAGTTTATGGTTTAAAAAGCAACATCACTTCAACCTCACAAGTGTTAAATGAGTTACTGTTTAAACTTTTTGTCTTTGCAAAGTTACCTTAGCTTTGGAGAACTAGGAACTTATCTTTTGGTAGGTGAATTTTGAACTGTGAATGTACACTCAAGTAGATTGCCATCTGCATGTGACTGCTTTTGTAGAGTAGATGAAGCTGCAGACTTGGGCAGTTTCTGGTCTGGGGGCTGGTTGAACAGCTGCACTAGTCTCTTGGCAGAACTCTGTTATTTCCTCCATTGCTTTCAGTGGCTCTTTATGTTCTGTTCAGCCAGTTTGTGTGGCCACTTCTGATGTTTTCAGTTCCAGCTATTGGTGCTTTTGCCACTGGGCAAAAGTTCCGTGACTTCTATGTGGTAGGTTAGGTGCAGATCTTTTACTGTTCTCTGATGTTTCATATGCGGAATAAGTTGTGGCAATTTGAGGTAAAGATAAAGTTCATTTCTGCCCTACCCTTACACAAAGGGAAACTGCAGAAAGATCTCTGAGAAGAACGAGTCCTTCAACTTAGAAAATGTTTTTTGAGTGCTCTTTACTTCTCTTGGCTGTAGCAGATTTACCTGGGTTTTCCTTTGGTATGAGAGCAGCATCCATCCAGGGTCAGCATTACTCACGCTGTGCCAGGGAATTTGTAATACCTGGCTTTTCTTGATGTAAGTTGGAAAAAAGAGGTGCAGAGTAGGTGGGAGCCTGCAAGTCTATCCTTTGTAGTATCCAAATTCACTTGAATGGGTACCTCAGTGTATAAAGAGGAATGATGATTCCAGCTTCCCTGCCAGTGTGAGGGTCCATGGAATGATGATTCCAGCTTCCCTGCCAGTGTGAGGGTCCATCCTCAGCATGACAGCTGCTGTCCCTTCCTGGTGTTGGTAGATACACAGCGAGTGCTTTATGTTGCACTGCACTGCTGGGAGTTGGGGGTCAGGTCACCTGAACAATGAAATGAAGCTGCACTTAACGGAGAGCTGACTCAGTCGGGAATCTCAGCTCTCCTGCCTCCCCAAGATGCACTGCTGTGGTGTCCTTCACCTGGCTGACTCATCTGTTGAGGATGGAGGGGGAACAGCACAGCCAACAGTTTGCTTCCTGGCCATGGCAGGGCTTAGGACATGAGGTTTCTCCCAAATACAAGGCTTGTGGCTTCGGACATTTTCAAACTTAGTAATGTTATCAGCTGATGTACAATTATAGAATAAGTAGAAAAAGATAGCTGGTAAAAGAGGTTGCCTTCCATCAAAATCTGTAGTGTTGACAGGTATGTTTTGATGAAATGTGTGGTGTTTCAGGGCCTCTTGTACACAGGATGGTGTCATTTTAGTGCCTTGCCATTGATTGCTGTGGGACTGCTCACAAGCTGAAGGAATATTTGACTTACATAAAGCTAGATTTTGCTGTCTGTAATTGTTTTTAATATAGTAAAACATTCTCACTGGAAGTTGATTGTAAAACTTCAAATCTAGTCCTGAATTCCTAATCTCTGCTGTGTGGTTCTGTGTATTATGTCTTGCTCTTCTGTTACAGCTTCACGGCATCCCAAGGGAGCAGCAGGCACAGAAAGCTCACTTCCTGCTTCAAATCATACTGTTCTCTTCTGACTTTTTCCGTAGTCAATCACAAGCTAAATGGGAGTAGTTAACAGCTGAAATGTGTAGACAGAGAGTTTGTCCTTCAGAGGGATATTTTCTGTGCAGCTCTGTTTAACTAAGTATTTTTACAATGGTCTCTTAGTTTCAGATATCTTGGTGTTTAAAAATACTTACGAGAGCCAAATGTTTAAAACATTTTTAAAAGAATAATAATTCTGTATTTTAAAGTTATTCTCTCTTCAAAATGTTTACCAGTACCAGATTTCATACTGATCCTACTGTAAATAAATAGTAAGTGTAGTCTAAAAATAGTGAACTGTCTCTTCCTTCTTCAGGCTTCATAAACAACAAAATATATGCATTCAATTACCTTACACATGTGAGCTACACACTGGCACATTTTGGAGTGTCCATCTCTTTATAATTAAGTCTTCTGTCACTAATTTCTTAAAATTAACTTGAGCTTAAAAGTATGAGGCTTTTTGATGTCTTAAATTGTAGCAATAATGTCTATATTGTTACGTTGTTTTAAATTTTAGGAGATAGCTAACATGTAACCCCCCAAAAAGTTGTGTTTTATTTTTAATTTCACTTACAGCACCAGAACTAACTGGGGCCACTGGCCTTTTCCAAATTAATTCTTGCTTGAAAGTGGAATTAATTCCTTCTTGGTTGAAAGCACCTCCTTTAGAAAAGCATACTGTATCAACTCAGGAAGGAATTTTTCCTGAATTTATTCAGGCTTCTGTTTTGTAGGTCATCAGGTTAGAGGATTTGGCATCTGTGAACAACTCCACTATTAGATAAAATTCTTTATTTCTGTTACATGGTCCTCATATATTGCATTCTTTTACAGTGACTGGGATTTTTATTAAGTTGAACAGGTCACATAAATGAAAACACTTGGGTGAAACAGGATCTTTGTCAAGGTCACGTTGCAGTAGTAATCCTTGTGAAGTTAAGAGTGCATCTTCAGTGTCATTGGATTGTTCTCCTAATTCACAGGACCATGAGTTAAAACGTTTTTTTTGTTTCTGTATCTAAGTGTAACTTTTCCAATCTCTTAGTTTTGTAGTTAAGAGACTGTTTGTTGGGATGGGAGATAATGAGCAACAGCATGTAAAGTAAAAGATGGTCAGAAAATAACTGAAGTTGAATTCCTAGGCAAAAATATTAGCCAGATGTACACAATTGGATTAGAAAGTAATTAAATTTGAAAGCAAAGTAGTAATACTATGTCCTCTTATTTGGTGAAGCACAGTGCACTATATAAAAAGCTATTTTTGATTCATCTTACAGAAATTCAGTTCACAGATATGAAAGTGATATTTGGATTAAGATTTTTCTAATTAAAGAAATGAATTAATAAAAATTAATACATTAATCTCTCAAAGTAGGATAAGCCCCACTTAGTTCTCACTAATGGTAATAGAAGTCATGTGGTTAAGTTGTCTTAGAGGGCTCAGGAAACTTGCACTTCAGACTGTGGTAGAGAGCCCAAAGCAGTGAGATTAATTGGGCTTTTCGCTGATTTGCCTCATTGGGGATTTTCTAATTTTTCCTTTTTGTTCTGTCTGGATGTTTAACAAAATTAAACTCTAAATATTTATATTTTCATTGGTTTTTGCTGGCATAGGGAAAAGGCTACCAAATTGTACAGTCTGCTGTGAATATTGGTCAAATTGATTCACTTCTGTATGTTTTCTTGTTGCACTTTGACATCAGTTTTCAAGAAATTAACTTGAGTATGAAAAAGACCTTCAAATTCTTTTGGATACTGAATATTTTTTAAAGTAATTTTAATTTAATTTTTATATCCATAAGGTTAAAACTTCAGGAGACTTTTCCTTCAGTACCAGGAAAACCAGCACAGAACAACTATGTCTTCCTTATTCCAGATTTCTCACCATTCTTGTTAATCTGATTGCAGATGTTGGACTGAACCTATGACTGTACTAAAATCTGAGTGAAATTTCTGAATTCTAGTTTAGGTGTTGCCCAATCGTGAATGTTACTGTTCCCACAGCATGTACCTCCTAACCCCTCTGGCCCAGTCCAGCCCTAGAGGAACTCTATGCTCGATGTAACTCCTACAGTTTCTATTATTTAATGTGTAGGAGAAAACCTGTTTCAAGATCTCAGCTGAGTGAACAGTTATGAAATTACTGTGTTTGATCCAGTTGTCAGCAATGCCTTTTTTTCTAATTTGATGCTAATGGAAACATACACAAATATGTTTTCTAAAAATTTTCATATTACATCCATCCTCCATTTTTAACCAAGAGTGCCATGTATTTAATAAGCATATGAAAGAATGTGAACTCACAGTTGGCTGAAAATGAAAGTGACTGGCCTTATGAAAGTTTTGCTGAGAGTTAGTTTTTATGTATATTCCAACCATCAGAGTCAATATCTGTAATAACAATTTAGCCATTAAGTTTTAATGTGCTGTGAAGTACGTGCTGCCATTTTGCTTCTTTTTCATCAATATCTGGTTGGCAAGGCCAACTTCTTAATTTTACTAAAGCACTAAGAGGTGAGGAATACTGAGGAGAGAGGCACAATAACAAATAAAGCTCATTTCCAGTTAGAAATAGAACATGCCTCTGTCATGGGGTTCTGAGTTTCCTTTGTTTTTTGCACAGCTAATGGCAGCATAATCTCAGTAGTGCCATGAATGTAATTGCCAACTTTGGAAAGTACTGATCTGTATAACACAGAATTGTGTTAAAAATTCTGAAAAAAGGAATTTCAGTGCTCAAAAGTTTTTAGTTTTATTCCCATACATATTTCCTGTTTCCACATTAGTGGCCCAGCATTAAGTGATCTGAATACACTGACGGTATCCCCTAATGCTACAATTTCCCTGTAGGCTGCCTGTGACTTGCTGCGTAGGATCATACGCATCTTGTATCTCAGTAAGAGACTTCAAGGACAACTGCAAGGTGGAAGCAGAGAGATAACAAAAGCTGCCCAGAGTCTCAATGAACTTGGTGAGTCCTTCTTAGTTACTTTTACAGGCATTTTTAGCTTGCACTCACATGACTCACACGGGTGTTTGACTTAAAGTTTTGGATGTTTCTTTGGTTTTTTTGCCATGGTTCTTGCTGTCTACTTCCTGATTTAAATTGAGAAATGGCAGGAACAGTACTTATTACTACTTTCCATTTTTCCATGTGACTTCTCTAGATACAGATAATTAATAACATGAAAATTCTGTATTAAAAACTTGTGTTCTTTTGGACAACAATTTCTTTGTGAAGCAATTTCTTTTTGGTTTATGTTTGTATGAAATGCCTTCAGAGGCAGCAGGTATGTATTTGGCTTTTGGAAGACATTGCACTATGATAAGGTATCGTTTGAACTACGAGTTTACATCCTGAAGAAAGTTATTTGCCCTGTGACCTTTATGAAAGCTGTAGGTGGTACAATATACAGCCACCTAATCTTATTCAGGTACTGGAAGCATCCTGCTGCAGTAGTGACTAATTCACCCTGTATTTTATTGGTTTGTATGAAGAATGATGAGAGAGTCCTCTTGAATGAGGTTATAATGCTAAGTTGTTTTTTGTACTTGTGCTAGCTTGGGAAGTTCCACACTTCAGGATGCAGCAAGGAGCATCCCACTGGTCTTGGAGATAGTTGTTGGTGGTGTATATGGTGTCTTGCCAGCTGTTTCTCCTTTGATTTAATAATATTCAGATTTCAGCTTCCAAAAATAGGTTGTGGGAGGGCTGAACTATCAAACATTCAGATCATCCTGAGGTTTATTGTGCATATTTGTCACTACTGATCTTTTTCTACTGTGTAATCAAAAAATTATTAGACAATGGCTTCGTTTTGTAATTGGAAGATCCTGTGTTGCAAATGGAAGGTTTATATATTTATTTAGTGTATCAGTTTGACTGAAGCACTTAAACATCAATTGTAGCATTCTAAGATACGGTATTTTTTCATATTTGAAAAGAATTTTTCTTTCCATTTTGGTCTCCCATTATATACTCAGGATATATAAAATAATATTGTCTTTTAACTAGCTGAATTACAAATCTTGTGGGATTAATTTGACTACTAACTACTATTAAAATATTTAGTCCAATATAATGGTAATATCTGAGGTGCAAGTCTTGCATAGTTTTTAGGATTTTTTTCTTTGAAAGAAAGTGCCTTTTACTCTCCTTCCTCTTTGTTTTTTTAATTTCACTGTTTCAAAAAAGAACTTGCACTTTCTTTTGTTAAAATGCCGCAGTCTTTTGAGTTTCTTGTTTTCACATACTTGGCCTTTTACTGAAGCTTAGCAAAGTCTGAGTAATTATTGTTAAGGTTGAAGGGAAATGTGTCCCTTTAGGCAGCCCTTTTGAGTTGCATCCCGTGGTCCATGGGGGTAGCCAAGGCTTGTGACCCTTAATTTAATCCTTCATTCTGGGTGGTTTGTGGCCAGGTAGAGTCTTTGTCAGTGTCAGTGGTGTTGCAGGGAGGCTGGGTTTGGGCTGTGGATGGGGAGTGCTGTGCTGTGCTGGAAGGCACTGGGATGTGTGGGAGGGTGTGGGGCAGGAGAACAGGGAGGCTGTGATGGCTTGGGGTGAGGTTGTGGAAATGCTGTGCTTTAGAAAGATGGAAAATGTGATGAGTGCTCAGTGGTGTCAGGAGGGTGGGAAGTGTGGGGAGCAGACACTGAGCACTGGTAATTCTGTGGTGAGATATGAAAGCTTTGGGAGGGCTTGGGAAGTACAACATCTGATGGTAGTGAATAGTGGTAGACATGAGTGGTGTGAGAGCCTGGTAGTGGGTAGGAACCTCTGTCATAAAGGCCTGCTTTTAATTAGGGTTCATGGCCAAGATGAATGTTGATGTATGGTTTTAGCCAGATATTTCTGAATATCTCTTTTGTCTCATTCAAAGAAAAAACTCTTTTCTTGTTTATTACCTTTTTGTTGTATGTGTGGTGCAGTACAATTTCTGCATTGTCAAAATCAGTAGCACTGTGATATTACTGTGAAGGCTTTGTACTTTCTGTGGTTGTAATCTATCTTCCATAAGTTATTTTGGGTAGAATCTTGCCATAACTGGGAATTTATTTTTATATACTGTTATAATTTGTGTGAAAGTTTTGGGGACACAAATGTGCATGTTCCCATTTAGGTATATGTATTCAAAATATACTTCTGCTGCAGATCTATGTTAGTCCACTTAAAACTCAGCTGTGTCTTGAAGTTTATTTTGCAGCGATATGAAAAGCTGTGGTAAAAATATAACGTCTTTGAATTAGAAATATGGGTCAACCAGAGGAATCACAAGAAACAATTAGGTTTTGCTGATTTTTTTTATTGGACTCTCTAAGTTGCTAATAGTCTGCAGATCTCCAGCTTCAGTGGATGATGTTAGGAAGGTTCTTGGAAAACATTTGGTAATATTCTGACTGAGATCTTTACTTAAAGCTAAAGTAGACCTAAAATTCTTCTGTGTTGGAGTTTCACATTCTTTGACATTAACTTTCCACTTTGGCACTGTAAGAAGGAAAACTTAATTCCTGTATAATTTTAGAGATTAAAGGTGATTTGTGTGTGTATGTATATATATAAAACTAAACTCTAGACTTCTGCAACTCTTCTACCTCCCAGTATACTTCAGATTGTCTAGCAAAGTAGGAACAGAGTTGTGATTTTCCATTGAATAAGCTACTAGCTGCTTCTCTAGTGATGATTCTTCATATTATACAATCCAAGTCAACATATGGATGGGTAAAACAAGCAATAGTATTGAGATGTCACACAGTGCCTAATGCAGTGAATTATATGCCCTGACTATGCTTCTTGGTGATATTTAAATGCAAATATTTTATAAAGTGGAAAAGAAACATTCCTAAGCAAGATTAAACAATAGAATGTGACAAGAAAATGGTACACTATATACAGTTCCTTTCACAGAAGAAATTCTGCAGGCATTAAAATACCTGCTTTCTTCCATGTGGGTATAGAGAAATTAATGTCTTTAATAGCAGCCTGTAACTTACCAGATGAGGATGAAAAATTCTGATTTGTGCAACAAATGACCAGCATAAGCATGGACAGGTTGTAAATTCCATCTGTCAGTTACAGAGCCAGCTCTGGATAGCAAAGGGTTTCTGTCTTTTCCTTGTTGAATACCTGGAAATGGTGTCATTGTTCATATAAATGCCTAGGTTTATTTTAATGATAATAAACTCCTTGTCTCTATATATGCTTGTATTATAGTTTATGTCACAACAAGTTAATCTATTTGTTTGAATGACCTTGTGAGCATATATTTTGAGGCAGGCTCCCACACCAGTCATAATTTTGCTCTTTTGTAAACTCAGTCTGTGGCTGAGCTATGCAGCCATGAAATGAAGGAGAAGGGGGCTATTAAAACACAGTTTTGAGTGTCTTCAATACAGAAGTTGCTCCAGGACAGTATTGCCTTCCATGTAACTTAAGAGAGGATGGGCAAAGATAGGACTATGACCTTACTTTAAAGCTAAATAATTCTAGAGAAATTACAAAGCATTGTCTGTTACTGAAGTCTAGCTAAAATGATGAAACCCCTACATTTGTACTGTGTTCCTGTCGTGGTTTTACACCAACCATCAACCAAGCCCTGTGCAGCCTTCTGCTCTCTGTCCCTCGTGGAATGGGGGAGGGAATCAGAAGGGTAAAGGTCAGAAAACTCATGGGTTGAGACAAAGACAGTTTAATGGGTAAAGCAAAAGCTATGCACGCAAGGAGGGCAAAGCAAAGAATTAATTCACAACTTCCCCTGGGCAGGCAGGTGTTCAGCCATCCCCAGGAAAGCAGGGCTCCAAGACAAGGGAACACAAACGCCATCAAATCCAAATGTCCCCCTCTCCCTTCTTCCCCAAGCTTTATATACTGAGTATGATGCTGTATGTTCTGGAATGTTCCTTGGGTCATTTGGGGTCAGCTGTCCTGGCCATGTCCCCCCCGACTCCCTGTGCACCCCCAGCCTCCTTGCTGGTGGGATGAGTTGAGGGGCAGAAGAGTCCTTGACTCTGTGTGAGCCCTGCCCTGCTCAGCAGTGACAGAAACATCTCAGTGTTATCAACACTGTTTTCAGCACAAGTCTAAAACACAGGCCAGACCAGCTACTATGAAGAAAATCAACTCTACCCCAGCCAAAACCAACACAATTCTTTATAAAGAGAAAGCAGAGCTTACATATGGCAGTTATTTAGGTTTAATATGGCAATGGAAGATTTAAGGGAAATTGAAAAAAAACAGATCTTGTAAAGAAGTGTAACTGGGCTGGAGAAAACTGAAATTAGTTAGGATATGCAGGATACTGGGTGAAATATAATTTGAAAGAAACTATCTGGTTGTGCCTGGAAGGGCTCTTTGTAGGTGACATAATGTGGGTGGGTGGTGGTAGCCTGGTCTTCTGAAATGCACTGTGGAACTAGTGACATCTGCACAAAAGTGACAGTGGTCTTGGGCCTGAACAATTGTCTTGTAGAGGCTGTAAATAAATTGGATCTGGCACCTTTCTGGGGTGAATGATACAGGTCATACATGATTTAAAAAAAGAAAAAGCCTGGATATGTCTGGTATGTCTTCTAGAACAGAAATTAGAGGCAATGGAAGGAGGAAAACAACCTCATCTGCCTGTTTCAGTGTGGTTTGCATTGGTGGGACCTTGTCTTGTGCAGTATTCAGATTTGCCTGTTCCAGTGGGCTTTTCTGGTGTTGCTGCTGCATGTAGTACCCCGGAGTTTCCACTGGAAAGGAACACCCTTGTAAAGATTGTGAAGTTATCTATAGTATTGCAGCTCATCACCCAGTTTGTGTCCTACAGTAATACAAAATAATGCTTAGTAGAGGGAGACAGCATGATCTGTTTTCCCTGTCTTTGAAAATGACATTAATTAGACCAAAATGTTTTCAAATATTTTAAATCTACAAGTCTAATTTTTCACCCGTCTTGTTCCCTGTTGCTGTTAAAACACAGATCTATTCCATAGAAAGGAGAACATGTTGCATTGCCTGAATATATATATAGTATATTTATGTATATAAAGATTTGTAATATTTATAAATAAAAATACAGATATGAACAGTATGTATGCTCACCCTAATGTATCTCAGCTGCTTTTCAGAGTAGTCTAGTCTCATTGTTCTTCGTGATTATCTTTGGGAATTCCTGGGGGGAGAGATTGGATCCCAGAATCTAATGAAGGGCTTTATTGAAAATAGAACTTACTGCCACCTATTTTGTTTAGACAATTCAAACTAACTTGACTTCCTGAAGCAAAAAAACTTTAGAACAAATAAACTATTTTTTGGAATCTATAGTATAAAAGTGCTATTAAATAGTAGGCCACAGATTTATCAAGAGTGAATCCTGTTTAACCAACTGTATGTTCTTTGTTGGCAGCATAACAGGCCTTGGGACTAGAGAGATCAATGACTGTCTTGTAGTTTGATTTAAATAGGGCTCTTGACACCATTGATTTAAATAGGGCTCTTGACACCATGTCACACTGGCAGGATTAGCAATAGAATCCAGATGCAAATGTTGTGCAATGAATGCAGGAGTTTAGGGAAAGCTGTACCCCAAAGTCTTCATCAGTTGTTCACTGTTGCCCAGCAATATATGAAGTGGAGTTTTGTTGAAACGTGTTCTGCAACTGGCTAGCATTTTCATTAATGATTTGAGGGATGTAATGTGGTGTATATGGTTATTAAATTTACAGGCAATAATCAAGAGAAGGATGGGAAACAGGATTATAGTGAAGAATATTCTCAGTCAATTGGAGATACATCTTAGCTGAACTGATTTAATTTCTCTCCCAGGCAAGTGCTAAGTCCTAGCAATCAGTAGTTGTAGTTAACAGCAGGAGTAGGAGAAATTATGGTATGGATAACAGTTCTGCAGAGATGAAGGGCTTGGACATGGTCAGTGGGTGGAGGAACTGAAAGTGCGTGGCTCTGGTTTGGAGAAGGAGGGTCTGAGAGGCAGATGAAAAGTTTTTCAAATGGCAACAGAATAAATGGCTCTCCATATCTGCTGTGATTGAAACAGTAAGTAATGGGACTGAAATGAAGCAAAAAAAAATTATTTTAAATGTTAGGAAAGGTTTCTGCCAGTACTGACAATTTCAGGGGATCTGTAAAGTCAGTATTTGAAGCCTTTTCAAAAACAATTTAGACAAGGCATGTACCAGGAATAAAATCGAATATCATGGAATAGCCTGGGTTGTGGAATAGCTTTAAAGCCCTTCTAGTTCAACCTCCCTGCAATGAGCAGTGACAGCTCATAGAGAAGGTTTTGCCTTGAAGTAGGACTGAGTAACCAGTCCTTTGTTTCTCTCGAAGATGCTCCTCCTACCCCAACTCTGTTATCAGAAGAGGTAGTATGGAGATGTTTGGGGTTTTTTTGGTGGTGTGGTTTTTTTGGTATTTTGTTTGTATGTGTTTTTTGTTTTGTTTTGGTTTGTTTTTGTTTTTGTTTTTTTTTTCAATTGAAATGCTTGATGTAAAATGTGCTTCCCAAGTTTGTTGGACACTGAGCCTATAGACCTTCTGCAATGTTATTAGTACAGTGTGACTGGAAAATTCATGTGATCACTTTAGTTCAGCCTCTTCTTATCACTCCTTCAGATGCAATAGGAGATAAATGTCCTCAAAGACCTTCAGTTCATCCCTCTGACACAATTACTTCTCTTCTGGTTGTGACTGACATTCTCATAAACTTCACACAGTTCATCTTGTTACTTGAGTGCTGCAAAAACTGCCCCTCCAAAGCTGTTATGTCAGTATTGTCTGGGAGAATGCAGTGAACAGGAAAAAGGAAGGTGATACTGACTATGTGAATGTAAATGTCAAAGGCAAACTGCCTGGCTGCTTTTAAGAAAGATACTAATTTATTCCAGTAGGGTTTCTAAGATTTGGGATCAGTGATGAAGATTGTTTTGTGTTTATCAAAATACTAAGCACTACTTCTAATTTGTTGAAACTTAAATAACTCATTTTAGTAGTAAGTGTCCATACTGGTTTGTTTTATACCATTTAGCCATATCTATTGCAAGCTGGGATTACCTTTACCTGTGTTGTTTCCACAGTGTACCTTATTAGTTGAGTATTAAAATAGCATAAGTAATCTTATTAAAACACAGAGACTTATTCTGAGGTGATTGCAGTTTGGCTGACTGTAATATTTGTTCCTCGAGTAAAATATTGTTGTATTAAAGCCCTTTCATTTTAACTGCTGCAGTTTTTGGAGTAACATTAAATATGTGATATGTATCTGTACACGAGTATTACTGAACTTTCAGTGGTAAACTATCTGAACACCTCCATGGATACTGTGGCAGTCTCTGTCACTATCACCTTCTTCCCATATCCTATTCAGTGATGAACCTATTTTTTTTGTGTGTGTTCCAAGCAATCATTCACAACGCATGATTGCCAAGCCAGCTCTTATGTTGTTGACTGCTATTAAAGTGAGGATGGTCTTGGTTATGATCATGTCAGTGGAGTCTTTCACTGCTAGTACACAGAGCAGACAGATTTGTTGACACTAATACTGCAGTGCACATTTTCTCATAAAATCAACATGCATTAATCTGGAGGGAAAAGTTGCTCTCATGGTGCTTTTGCTTAGGGACTTAGATGCTTTACAATTACTTGTGCAAGACTTGGTGTCCTCTGAAATAATGCAGCATATGTCTGTGTAGCACAGTGCAATGTTCTGTAGGGGTAAGTGAACTGATTTGATTAATAGAAATTACATGGCTTTGCTGACATGACTCTTTGCCTGGGGTAATTAGTCCTACTGAGAATGACTGAATTATATTACTGGCTCAGAGCCATCTATATTATTTTTGAGTGCCACTGCTTCAGGTGGTGCATCTGCATCCATTGTAAGGGCAAATATCGTGCTAAAACATTTTCCTTTTGTCCCCGGTGGTGTTAACAGTAACACTGCCAGATCTTCACTGAAATTGAAAATGTTTGGACTAAAAAACACTGTGCCTTTCTCTAGTTGAGTATAGTCTCCATGTTCTTCCATTTCATGTTGTTCCTTTCAGTTGAGTTGTTTTTTATTTTGCTTTGTTTTGTTTCTCCTGAGCTTCTGTTACCCTAAGATGGAAAATTTTGCAAGAAGTTGTTTTGCAAATTTTTGTTTGTATTCCAGGCCAAAAAACCCCTCTTTGGAGGGAAGGTCAGTTTATTTCTTGTTGGCTTTTGAAATAAAGAAAAATCTTGATAGTATGTAACAAGTTTATTAATTTGAACTGTTTACTGTAAGATACTGAATTAATGTTCATGTAACAAAATGACCTTCAAAACTTAATACAATTTTTCATTTTTTAGTTAGAGGCCAATGATGTAAGACCTTTTTATTCTCTCTGAGCAAGGCAGACAGAACATACAGATTTTACCACCAACTTGTGTTTTGCTGTGACAGAGAATCCTAGCTTGGAAACCTGATGTTAGACAAAGCATTTTATGTAAATATTTGTTATTTGGTTACTTAATCTCTGGCATGCATTTTATTTTCTAACCATTTTCAATAGAAGACACTAAATAATTACAGGCACATGAGAGAAAAGACTTCAGTTTGAATTTATACAAGAAAAAATATTCTGTTGCAATTTTGTTTTTCAGCATAACCTTTAAATTACCAGGGCTTGAATTTACATTTCCTCAAGTTTTTAAAAGTTTGATTTTGTTACTATAGCTTCATTGTAGATTTGTGAAATTGCATTTCTATTTCTATGTCACTGTTTTCCAAAGTTATATCTATTTGGATCTATTGAAATTTAATTCTCTTTGTTCATACAGTTCTAGAAGTCTCGGTGGGTTTTCTCAATGTCTGGTTTCCTTTAAACAACCATAAACAAGTTTCAAGTTTGCCCTATTGAGTGAATTATGAAATTATTTTTTCATGTAAGCATTAAGCTGATTTCTGCTTTTGAGATTAATCATTTAGCTATAACTACTTGAAAAATTTGATTTTGCTGTATTTTTGTATTTGCTAAATTTGTTAATTTTAGTTTCAAGTATACAGACCTTGTCAGAGAGCTGTATATCAGATACTTTAAAATGTATATCAGGCATTTTAAATGTAGTGCTCAGCTTTCTATCTTGGTGTTACCTTGTTCCTGAGAGGTGTGTTATTGATGGCCCATTAGCAGGGCTGTGTCAGAAGTTAATTAGGGTGTGTTCCAGTTGCCTTTGCCATAACACGTGGAGTATTTCTGGCAGATTTTATCCTTATTCCATGTCCATCAAAGACTTTTTTCTATCTTTCACTTTTTCTTTCTCTCAGTTACCGAAGTCCACACCTTTTGTTGCTTACATTTCTGGAAAGCTTTGCACTTTCAAACTCCTTGTCTTCCATTATGCTGAATGTGATTGCTGCCATTTCATTATTAATATCAGTTATAATTGTTATTGTCATAATCTAATGTATAGGGGTTTTGGTTGTAGGCCAGTGTTACATTTAGCTGGGTTTCAGCACAAAATCTGTGGTCTGACAGCTCTGATTGATTTGCTTCTAACAGGTCAGAAGATTTCAGTGGGAAAGAAATGGTAATGGACAACTGAGGAAGGGGAGGGGGAGTGTGATGGACTGCCAGTGTTTTCTGCAAAGAGAGGAATTCTTGTCAGGACTGCACAGGAGCTGCACCCATCATGCAGCTGATAAGTTATTCATTTGAACTTCCTTGTGTATGGTCAGGTGCCCGAGGCATGAATAGTGTTTGCCTTGGGAGCACATCCAGTTCTGTGAGGTTAAGCCAGTACTTCTTATGAAACTACAGTATTTGCCATTTGCTGTGGTAAATGTATCAGATGGTCTGGGGCTTTGACAGCACAGGATTTATCTGGGGTTTGTAGTCCCACACAGGTAATGCTGAAACAGAGAGTTGGGAATTTTGAAAGATGAACTGGTTGGAAATGATGAATAGAAGGAGGGATGAAAAGAGGAGATGTGGAAGGTCTTGGTAATTATCCTCCCTTTTCCCATTAGTGGGCTTAAATGTAAAGACCAAGTCTCATAAGATAGGTTTTTTTCCAGTTTTTGTTTGTTTATTTTGCAATTAGTGCATTTAATTGTGTAATTTTAAAATCTGAAAACTATATTTATATTCTGTTTCTGTAATTACAAAATTTGCCTTCTACTCTCTTTTCAAAGTATCCCTGTAGAGCAGAAAGAAATTATACCAAACCTGTTTCTGTTTTGCTGGTAAGGAATATTTGTTCCCCACCAGAAGGATGGTATTCCAGCAAGGTTTGTACCTTGTTTTTGCTTTACCTCCTGATAATTTCAAGTGTTTGAGCAATAAGTATTTAATGTTTGTTAGCTAGGATGTGTCATAAGAGTGGAGATGTGAAAGGATTTGAGGGAACCAGCATGAGATGGGCTTACAGTTATGAATACTTGTGTTCGGCCAAATACAGGATAAATACAAATTCAGAAGGGTTTTTTTTGTTTTGTTTTTAATGGATTTGAAACAGTTACAGTTGTGTAACTAGTGCAGATTTTAGGGCATTTTTGAGGCAAAGTATTATTACTGGATAATCATACTTTTTAAATAGTACTACGTGGTTAAAAGAAAGCTATGGATTTCTGTCTCCAGGTGACATACAAATATTATCAACACCCAAAGATATCTGCAGTCTCTGTCTGCCTTTGAATCTAGTAATTTTTTGTGCACTGACTTTAAAAAGTCTATATTAGTTTGATACTTGAGCAGCCCAAAGGTGAGAAAAAAGTTTAAAAGAAGTAGTTTTGGGCTGAGAGAAGGGAAGAGAGACAGATGGTGGTGGTGAATCTCTGAGAGATTATTTTTTTGCATCTTGTAAGTTATCAATACATTGTAGAGAGCATGACTAGCTGACAAGACTTTTACATAAACAAAGCAAAAGATTTCTGCTCAGGAGTCTGTATGTTCATGAAGAGAAAGGCAAGTTGGATGACATAATTTCAAACAATAAATGGATTCAGATATATCAACAGAGCAGAGAGATGTCATCTCTAAATTGGTGGCATATTCTTACTGTATTGCAGCAGGTATGAAAGTTTAAGTAAGCAATTAAGAGCTGGTACTCGATACCTATTATAAACAAGTTGGTGGCACTAACAACTAGTATGGAAAAAGTTAGTTCTGTAGCTCCATTCACAGACAAAATGATACATCTGAAACTGTGGATCCAGTTGTCTGTTCTACTTTGGGTGGAGGTTCTGGAAGAAAATGGCAATTTCATGTTTCAAGTAGGTTTGCATGTGCACCATCTGAAGCTCTGGGAGGAATTGGCATTCATAACTCTCTCTCTTTCCTTCTTCCTTTCCTGAGCATTTATATACTTGGAAATTCAATAGTAAACTGCAGGTTAGTCCTCTCAGAACCAGAATAGTGATCTCTAAGGAGAGTGGATTTGGTGGCTTGAGTTCAATAGACGATCACGTCCCCATGGGAAGGTGTGCAGAAATGTCACATGTATTTTTTCTAGGGATGTTGGCTGAGGGTTGCTGGGAATATGTGTGCTTCTTTTTGTTTATCTGTGGCCAATGGTGCAATCAGTTGTTCTGTGGTCAAGGAAATAACAGTGAGAAGCAGTTCATAATATTGATCTTTGTCTTTCTTTTGGGACTGAAGCATTTATTAGTGTGTAACCCGGTGGTTGTACAAGAGAACATGGTTTGTTCAGAAATAATGCTTTGGTATTGCACATCTGAGAAAATAGAGGGGTTTTTGTCTTTTTGAACAATCAGATTCAGCAATAGAGTCAGAGAGAGAAGAGAAATAGGTGAAATGGACCATAACTTTTGATCACCAAGGAAAAGAAGTGAGCATTAGATTGAAATGCTTACTAGAAGATCAAATAATTGTGATAGCAAATCATGTTTGGAAAGTTTCATTGGGGGTAATATAAAGAGAAGTTTCAGTAGAAGTACCTGTAAGTTCATATAGATTTGAGAGCCAGTTAACAAAATCCCAAAGATGTTACTTTCACAACCCACTGAATTAAACCACAAAAATATAATCGTTGCTGACAAACTGTGTTTCCGAGATGTGTGGGGGGTGTGTTGGGAGCCCAGACTGTATGTCCTCCACAACCACTGGTAAAAGGTCACCAATTTCTAACACAGCAATTATCAACAAGGAGAAACATTTTTTTGAATTCTCTTATAATAAATAACCTTTGGGTTTGGAAGCCACTTGTTTTCAGAGTGGCAGGTCTTGATGCACGAGGCAAACTGAGAGTAGACCCAGTGTTTAATGTTTTGGTTTTGAAAGAGTTAATTTCCCTGTGCAGAGGATCTTCTGTTCAGTAGTTGGGGCAAATGTATTTAGACAAACTTGAAAGCTGAAAGATTGCTGAGAAGACTATATTAGATTGTGAAATATTGGCTTTTTGGCAGTCAAGGAAGAGGGTAGTCCTGGCTGAAAGCCTGTTCTAATGTGGTGACAAAGCAAAGACAACAACCACAATTGGAAAACAATGTATAAACACAACTAAATGCATTACAAGTATATGAAAAATTTAAAATACTGCAGAAAAAAATCCATGAGTGACTGGAACCAGATATTCACCTACCATGGAATAAACCTTTTAATATGCTTGTTTCCAGATTTTTCATGAAGATTTAGAGTAGAATGCTTTTTCAATAAATGCTCTTGCTTTCTCTTTGAAGGCAGGGTAATTTGTTCTTCCATAGAGCGAGAATACCTTGTAATCCAACAATAACTAAGGAGGATATTATAAAAAATATTAAGTTCCCAGAGCCATTAGTTTGTAATACCTTACTGAATGGGGAAGGAGAAAGTTGAGCTCCTGTTGTTCTAACATTCAGGAGGAGAAACAGTATTTATGTTGAAATCAAGGTCAGGTAGATACAAAGCTGCTCTATAAAAATAGTAGACAAGTTGAATTCATTTGAAAGAAGAATTCAGGGCTGTAAAGCTGAATTAAGGATAGTAAGTTACCTTTTTATGGAAAATATGCGCTGTCAAACAAATTTGTGTATTTTGCTTACTTAGTTGTTTAAAGGAACTGTGTACATGCATTATGAGTTTATTTTGTGTGCATAATCTACAATTTAGATGAATTAAACCTCCCTTAAGTTATTGTTCTCCTAAGTAGGGTTTAAATAAGCCATCTTCTCCTCACCACACAGTTGTTCTATATACTTAGTAGACAATTTTGTTACTAGGGGAGCTGAAAGAGAGGAACAGGGGTAAGTAAGGTACTAAACTTGTGTAAAGCTTTGGAATTGGACTGCATCCTTGCTGGGATTGCTTTGCCAGTGTTGTTTGTTCTCACATTCATACAGCTGTGTCACGCAAATCTGTACTTCTGAAAATTGCATAGAGAATTGCACTCTACAGGTAAAAACATAGTTCTGTGGTTACCTGTGAATAAATGCAATTACACGTATCACAGTAGGAGATTAAATGGGCTCTTTTTCTTGAAGATTAGGACTGTAGAGGTGCATTCATGGGGAGAAAATAAAGGGCCGCAGAAGGGCTCTTGGATTAGCAGAGAAGGAAATGACGAGAGCTAAGGACTGGAAAATGAGGTCTGGCAAATTCAGAAGTATAAAATAATTGAAAAATTAGATTATATACACAGTTTTGTTGTAATTTCTCTAGTAAATACTGGTTGTTCAAATCTTAAACATAACAACCAACTTTTTTCTGTTCAGTTCTGATTAAAGTGTGAGCCAGTCTGTGTTTAAAAAAACCCACTAAATAGCTAAAAATGGAAGACTGGAGTCTAATCTTTGTTCAGGTCCTGGATGAGAGCCACTATCCCTGTAAGTGTCATTTCTGTCTTGCTTATAAGGTCAGTGGAGGTGTTACTGTATGTAATACAAAGTAATGAGAAGTGTAAAGTAAGATTTCATTCTTCATAGGAAACAGCTTTAAAAATAATCTGTTTTCTCAGGAGTAGTTTTTCCTCTTTGTCTCCTGACTCATGCACATAATTTTCAAATATTGATCAAGAATTTTATGGACTCTTCTCAGTTATGATTTGAAACATAAAGAATTCCAGTCATCTTACATGTTTACCATTCAGGTCCAATCTTCAGTTACCCACAGGTATTAAATCTGATTACTGGCTTTGTTATCTTAAAGGTAAACCCTCTTCAGCTGAAAACCAGCAGGGCCTCATATCTTTTTTCATGTAATTTCAAGGAAAGATGTGAAAACCTAACCTCATTAAAAGAAGGAACTTCCCATTTTTTTGAGAACATACTGTTTCTCTGGCAGGTTGTTTACAATTTCAAAGATTGCCTCCTGCCCCCCCAGTTTTAGTTGACCTGTCTCACAAGCTAAAATTGCAGTAGAGACATGAGATTTTTGACTGAAAAAACCCACCTGGGACATAACAAAAAACCAGTGACTGAATCAAGTGTTTTCCACTTTTATTCTACTTTACTTAAACTGATCTGGAATCTTCACTGTACAACTGAGGCAAGACTTGTTAGAAGCTTCTGAATACATTAATCTTTTTAAAGATGTCTTTAAGTTGTCTTCATATGCACTTTTTTGTGCTTTGTCTATGTTTGATGCAACTGCAGATGAGCTGCACAGCTGCTTTTTATATTTATGGACATATAACCTCATACGGTCAAAATTATTGATCTTAAATGTTTGTTCCTGTTTAAACATAATAAATGAAGTGATTCATCCAATTCACAAATTTCTCATGGTTTGATGTTTGCTTGGTAATTTTTCAGAAGATGACTTTTTAAATAAAGTAACACTCTTATTGTTTCTATTACATGCAAATATAATTCTAGAAAGTCTATTATCTCTGAAAAAAATCTCATTAAATACTTACTGGTAGCAATAGCATCAATTATGCTAAATCTTATTTAGCTCCATATTATGTGCAGGTCTGTGATACTTCAGCAAAACACAAAAACATTGGTTTTCCATTAGAGTTCTCTTTTGGTTTAGGTACAGGAACCACTATTGTTACTGAAACAAAGAACTGTGTTAAAACCTTCTCTTTACCCACAGATTGTTTTCATAGAATCATAGAGTGGGCTGGGTTGGAAGCAACCATAAAGACCATCTTGTTCCAACCCTCCTGCCATGGTCAGGGACACCTTCCACTAGAACAGGTTTCTCCAAGCCCCATCCAGCCTGGCCTTGAACACTGCCAGGAGTGGGACATTCACAGCTTCTCTGGGCAGCCTGTTCCGGTGCCTCACAGCCCTCACAGTAAAGAATTTCTTCCTAGTGTCTTATCTAAACCTTCCCTCTTTCAGTTTGATGCCATTTCCCCTTGTCCTATCACTCCATGCCCTTGTGAAAAGTCTGTCTCCAGCTTTCTTGTAGGCCACATTGGTACTGGAAGATACTCTAAGGTCTCCCTGGAGCCTTCTCTACTCCAGACTGAACAACTCCAACTCTCTCAAGCCTGTCTTCATAGGAGAGGTGCTCCAGCCCTCTGATCATCTTCCTGGCACTCTGGACTTGCTTTAACAGGTCAACATGTTTCTTGTGTTGAGGCCTCAGATCTGGATGCAGTACTCCAGGTGGGATCTCATGAGAGAAGAGCCAAGGGAGCATCACCTGCCTCTGCCTGTTGGCCAGATTCCTTTGATGCACTTGGCTTTCTGGGCTGGCAGCACACATTGCCAGGTCATATTGAGCTTCTCATCAGCCATTTTTCACATCTTTTGTTTTGTTTGTTCTCATTCATTAATAGGTCTCACTTATTAGCTATTAGAGCTGTTAGCAGGACTAATAGATCTTCCCATTATTGTTAAGGTTTTCCAACACCAGTGCTCACATTCACCTCTTTTTTGTAATGATACCTACATTGCAAATAGTATTCCCCTCCCATTTTCTTTTGCCATATGCATGCTTTCAGCCCATGGTAAATGTAAAATCTCACTGGTTATTTGTAATAATAAATACAAAATATCACTGATATTTGTAATAATTTACTAATGTGGGAAGCTGTCCTTTTTTTATTACTTCTCCCTTCTTCCTTCACTATTTATTTGTGACAGAGATTTGTGAAAAATATATTGAATTAAGATTTGGCAGAAAACCATGGTACAGAGTAGGAATAGGTTACTGCGCTTCCCCCTTCCCCTCCCCCACTGATTGATTTGAAATGGAGTTTAATTTGAAGAAAAATCTCGCAACAGATTGTGAGAGATCCTGGTACAGTTAAAAGTAAAACTGTGCTAATACTGCTTTGTTAGTAACAGTCTGACATAGCCAGTGACAGATTTTAGTGCAGTGTTGTTTCAGCAGTGACATTGATTTGTTTATCAGATACAGTATCAAGGTAAACTGTTACAATGTGTGGCAGGAAGTTAGAGATCTTTCAGGGTAACTGGAACCAAAAGTGTGTTTCTGAACACTGGGCTTGGAAAGGAAACAAGGGTGTGCTGTTTGCCCGCAGCTTTGTGCTGTCAGCCGGCCTGGCTGGCAGTGTCAGCAGGCAGGGTGGCCATGTACAAATGCTCGTATTCAAAGCATATAATTCATACAAACTATAAAATAATGTGTTTTCTTAATTTCAGCTTCTGTACCCATCACAGAACTCACTGTAATTTTTTTTTCATTTCAAATGAATTCCTTTTCATTGTGTGAGAGTTTTTTTGTAAAATAAGAAAACAGCTGGTACAGAAATCTGTAACTTAAGTATACGGGAAGATATTTCTTCCATTTTGGATGAATTTATATTAATCACTGAAGTGTAATTTTAACAAAGAACATAAAGATGTCTAATGACATTTCTCCTTCAATGTATTACTCTACAAAAATAAATAAACTGAGAAAAAGAAGCAGTAACTGAAAACATATTGTGATAGTGGAAACACACTCGAAGCATCCAGACAAACTGAAGCTATCTGACCGATACTGACTAAAGGGAAAATTCAACAGCATTTTTAACAATTTATCACTGGGAGCAGGCACTTAATAACCTTTTAGGCCTGTTCTTGTAATGCATATGCTCTGTATATACTTTGTTCTCAGTAAAATGTATACTTTATCTGTAGGAAAAGAGGTGGTACAGTAAGGCATGCCCTGGTTTTGTCTGTTACCTGTGTATAATTTTTTAAATCGAAAGCCTTTTTTGCAGTTGCTGTTTGTCTCATTCTCTCCTCTCCTCCCAACAACTTTAGCACAACCTCATATCCCAGTTGATGATTCAAAGATAAATTCCTCTTGTAATTTTTCAAATGTTTTATATTCCGAAAAATAAGGTTGCCATTCTTTGTACAGCAAGGGCATGTTGCCCTCCAGCTTTCAGTGGTCCTGATGGCCGTAGCTCCTTACAGCAGTTCCTTCTACCTTCTGCTCTTTTCCACTTGACCTGTACTCTTCACATACTTCACATCCTTCTTATTTAACACTTATTGACTGTGAGTGATTTTGAGTTTTGTGGTAGTCAGTTATTATGCAGTTTTTTGATTTCATTTTTTTCAACCTTCCCCAACAAAACAAATTGCAAATTCTGTGTTTAGTTTTGCTTCTTGAATTGCACAAGTGTTCTATGAAGTAGAAAAAGTGGAAGGTAATTACAGAGTCAGATTCTTCTTTCCTCTGGGTGTAAGGCAAATAAATTCAGTGATATTATGGCAGCATGTGTGAAGTGGGAGTGGAGTTCGGCTGTTACAAAAGCTGGAAGGTTTTAAGACAGAAGCCGATTGTCCTTAACTACATGTTGGAGGTATTTTGGTGGAACCTTGGGTGACAGAAGGGGGATTTAGTTTATTCTAGTTTTTTTAATACTTCATTGAAGCTGTGGTAAAGAATGCTGTATTCTCTCCTTTTGAAAGAGTTTAATGGCAATTGGCAACTAAAACATTCTTCAGAGGAAACAAACATAAGTCTAAAATATTCAGCTATCAAAGAATTTTCATGACTAGCACATACATTCATGTTGAAGTAGAAGTATTACGTGGATTGCTATATAATATATGTAATGGTTAACATGGTAGAAAATTTTTACCTTGTGTCTAGTAAATTCTATAGCTTGTTGAGTATATTATTTCATTTAAAAAGAAATAAAACAAAGTGGTGGTGGGTAAGAGAAGATATTTAAGTTTATACATGGTGGGACATAGTGCCTGTCTGTCCAGTTCACTGACACTCTTACCAAAAACTTCTCCATACCAATATAAAATAGATGCTGATGTTGAGCCCCACTTCTGATGTGTATGGTTATGTAGTAATTATGTATTACATACATGTGTGTAATTATGTAACAATGAAGGAAGAGAGATGTTTGGATCTGATATGTATCCAGATGCATACATTTTTTAATCTAAAATATTTAGAAAGCACTGAAGTGACTCCTATTCCCCTGCACTAATAAATAAACAGAACTTCCGACTACGTAGCAGTGCCTTGTAATCCATAAAAATTGTTGCATACTGGAAACTAGATATTTGTGATGTATTTACATTTCTGTTTCACTGGTTTGCCATGTACTAGTGTGTGGAGGTGTGCTTCTTGAATATTCTAATAGATGCTGGCACTGTACTCTATTTCTTTTCTTTTTTGTATTTTCAGTGTGGAATAACCTCGTTTTGCAGTGTAAAATTGAGTGGAAATGCATTTGAAGTTAAAAGACAACATAGTCAGATACCAGCTAATACTTCAGGGACAGAGAATGTGTGAAAATTGGCAGTGCTTGCTTGTGTTTCTGAGATGTGTTTGCTGGAATTAGTGTTTTTGGAGTCCTGTACAATTCTGCTTGCCTTAGGCTGAGTGGTGTGAAGTGTAATTGAACTAATGACTCACTGTGGTGAGATCATTTTTAAGAATGTAGTGGGCTTCTGATTGTACAATACTCTGGCATATATTTGCCCTTTTTTCTCCAGTGATGCTGCCTCTTTTTGCATTCTGTTTTAGTCTATCTGTCAAGCACCCACGGCACACCTTCCTATCCCTCCTGAAATCCTCTTCTGTGTCTGTAGGATATGCAGTGTGTCTTCACTATTTGCTCTTGATTTTATGTTGTTTGGGTTAAATCTGTCATGTGGTATAGATCATGTATGATTCTGTTTTATGATGACTTCTGTGTGTGTACAGGATTGCACAGATCCCTACTTATATTGCTCCCTGCTGTATGCCGAATTTTCTTCTGCAGCCCTCAAAGTGTACTCCAGTGCCGTATAAATCCATTTTTAAAAATTTAATGAAGGATAGTAAATGTAAAAATGAACTTGCTTTTATTCTCATAGGCAATCAATGGCTATGATCGACATAGCTTTTAAAACTGGACTTAATCTCTTTGACTAATTCCTAGGCTGCTCTTTATCTTTGCTGTGAAGTGCTTCTTCATTGCACATGACTTTCTAATGAATGAGCTTTGGCACTAAACGTTGAGTTCTTAAGGATTTATTTAGTTTTAAAAGTAAAATCAAATTGTCAAGAAACCTTTCAAGTCTGAAAGCTTTTCTTAAATGCTTGTTTCAGATAAGGACGTGATGTAAACTTACTCATGTTTTGTGTTCATTATGATTTCTCTTTTCCTTCCTTTTAAATAAATGGGTAGTATTTTTGATATATGAATGCTTTATTGGCAATAAGTTGATAAGTAATCAGTGAAATCATGTTATGTCATTAACCCTAAACATCCCCCTTTCCCCTCCTTCTAGTGTTCAAAATAGAGAGGATGGCTTGAAAGGGAAAGGAAGAAGAGCTACAGGAAAGAAAAAAAATTATGGTTTCTGCTTAGATATTTTGAGTACATTTCTTTTCAGAAGAACTTACTCCCAAAAGAATGTTTTTGAAGTGATAAATGTGGACAATATGGAAAAAAGAAAGCTTATTGCATAAAACCTCAGTAACCTCGGAAATAAGACACAGGATTTCAGTTCTTGTAGGAAACTGGGATAGCTTAGATGGAAACAACACTGTAAATGGGTACAGTGGAATGCAGGTGTCGTTGGGCTGCTTTGCACAGACAAGCCAGTGAAATTATGTCTGAAACCATGTTACCCAGTTATTTCAGCTAGTCAATTACTATCAATTAGATAAAATTTGTAGGTAGAATTTGCCTGATTGTAAGTGACTATTCTTTAGAATATGGAGCTGTAATATTGTTTTTTGAGTATTCTGTTCTGGTAAGCTAAGGCATGAGCCCAAGTAAACTAAGGTACATTACATATATATTTTTAACCAAAAAAACCTGTTTTCACAATACGCATATGATTAATAATGTCATGGAAAAAAGCTTTCTGTGCCCTTAAAACAACAGTTCTTTTCTATGTGCAACTTCAGAAAAGTGCTTCAGAAATCCTCATTTTCTATGTAATACTTTAGTCAAACTAACATGTTCAAGGGTAGACTCTGGTTTTTTTATATATATAAGTTATTACTTAGTGAAAATTACCCTTTGAAGTACATTGGTAGCTGGTGACACACTGATCAGTGTATATAACTCCTCATGGATTTTGCAGTTTTTTTGTTTTGTTTCCTACTCTTCCCTGCCCCCTCAATAACCAGTAATTAGTTCAATGAATTTAGCCACTGCCCTTTGAAATTATGAAATTTCTAAGGATGGCATGATGCAAACAACCAGATAAACTTGTTTGGATGAATATCTTAATTCTTGCTTACAATGTTAGGGTGATGGTAACTTCTTAAGGCTTCTTGCTTCCTCAATGCAGGTTTAAGATGAAATAGAAGAAGAGAATATAGGAGAAAGGTGTACCATGGCCACCCAGGAAATACAGGAGTGGGGTAGCCAGCAGTATTGGTGATTGGTTTGTGACAAAGTAGTTGCAGAGCGAAAACTGAACATCATTGATAGAGATGTGAAGTAAAAATAAGGAAAAAATTATTGAGGGCAAGAAAAATTGTGAGCTTCAGCTGTGGCATTTAACAGCCATAGCTTTCTATGTAGCTGTATGGTGTAAATGAAAAATATCTGTATAAAAGGTCCTCATGTCACACTAGAGGTCTGGCTAAACCTTTTCAGAATGAAAATCTTAGCCTTACACAGGAAGGGCTTGGTTCGTGGGTTATCTTTTGGCATCAAGCCTAATATCCTTCTTGTCCATGTTTCTTTCCTTCATTTAGCCTGTCTTTTACCCCAGTCTCTCCTGTGTAATTATTCAAATGTAAAAACTCTGGATCTGAAATTGTTTAAACAATTCTTTTTACTTTTCTTAAAAGTACTGTCAATTTTTGGACTGGCATGAATTTTTTCCCCCTCATATCAAAGATAACAGATTCTGAACCATTAACTGAAGGATATCATGTAGATGACTTTGTCTACACGTACATGGCAGTTGCATGCTGCAGAAATTTGAAAGAAGTAGCTGTCTAAATAGGAGGTCAAAATGTGTCCAGGTTGTACCTGCATAGCATTCAGAATACCTCTGATCAACACTGTTTATGAATTAAATTTAAAACTACCATTTCATGCAAAATGTTGAATTTGTGCTTCAGAAAAGTATTTCCAAGTGCAATTTTCTTTCAAAATTCTTTTATATTTACAGAGAAACTGAGCCATACAAATATTTTTAAAAGTTCGCACTTCTTTAAGGCTATTTATTTTCTAAAAAAAGAGGACTTGAATATTTTTGACAAATATACACATGGTGTTACGCTAACAAACAGCCATGCAACATATATCTTACATAATGAAGAAATTGAATATACAAGACCTACTCTATTTAACATACATATTGAAAATATACAGTCTCACCAATAGTTAAAAAAGTTTTTCTTATTTGGCAGTATTTTTCTACACTTTGTTCAAATATTCTGTTTTATGTGTTTTGGTGAATACTGAAATCTAGTCAGTGACAACCTGAGGTACTAAACATTTCTGCCTTACTTCGTTGTCTTCAAAGGTAATCTTTTTGTTCCTTTTGGGCTCTATCCATGAGTTGTGTATTATAGCGTTATTTGGCATGGGATCTGCTTCCACTATTGAAACCACTCGCTTTTTCATCTTACTTTTCAGAACTTTCTGAAACTTTTGCCTTGTGAATGCGTAAAGTAGAGGGTGAAATATAGTTGTTCCATATGCCATTACTAGAAAACATAATCTCAGCTTTACCAAAAGGTCACTTGGGCCCAAACATAAGATGGTGGTGTTTAAAACAGAGATGGGTGTCCAGCAGAGCAGGAATGTTGAGATGATCAAGAGGGACATTCTGAAGACTCTCTTTTGCCGTTCTCGCCGCTCCCGGTGCCGTTTCACAGCTCGGCGCAGAGCGATTATGACAGACACAGAAGTCCTGACACCAAACACAACATTTTTTCCTCCTCCACTCTGGGACATATCTGTAGTCTCATGCTGAGTGGTCAGAGAAATAGTTTTTTTCTTTCTGGCTTTCTTCTTTTGTCCTGTTGTAAATCTTGTACCAATCCGAATATTTAGGGCCTGGAGTATTTTGGTGTATGTAATTAGCATTACTATAACAGTGAAGAAGAATATTGGAATCTGAACGAGAATGTGGTAGTACATTCCGAGTTCAGTGTAGTACTCATTTGTACTCACACACAGAAGTGTCTTATTTTCCCAAGTACTTGCACTTTGAAGACTGAAAAAGTTGACTTCGATGAAAGGAATCAGGAAGGAAAAAAGTGAAATGATCCATATTGACGTCATTAATATCACAGCCCTTCCCATGGTCAGAATTCGATTGGCAGGTTTTACAGAGATGTCGTAGCGGTCCAGGGTGATGGCAAAGACGTTGATTGCAGTTGAAACGCTTGCAAAAGAGACACAAGCCTCGTGGAAGCAGCAGATGAGAGCAGTGTTACTCTCCAGTGAAAGCAGAAGGATAACTATAGTTAGAGGAATACATCCCACACAAATTATTACATCAAGTACATGAAGGTTCATTGTAATTATGTTACTGACAGAATTGATTAAGTTGGATTTCATACAGTAAAGTACCAGCACGGTGAGGTTGCTGCCAAGTCCCAAAACAATTTCTAACATCAAAAATCCGGTGAGAGAAACTTGAAAGCTTAATGGATATGACAGTGGTTGGTACATGTTGGTGTCGATGTCATCAATGGCATCTCGAACGGTGATGTTCGATTCAGACTGCATGTTGACTTCCAGAATGGGGGAGAAACACATTCTTTTGTTGCAGTTGTTTTTTCTCCTGAAAGGTGAAATAAAATACAGAACTATTTGATTTCTTTTTTAACACTTATTTTAGATAAAACCTGGGGAAGGAGAAGGGAAGGAGGAAAAGCAACTTTTATTACCAATCTCTTAATTTACTGTATGTTTAGAGCTTTAGTTGGCATGGACTCAAAAGCCTGAGGGTCTGGAATAAGGTCTCTCCTTTTTAAAAGAAGGCATGATTTGTTTAAAAAAAGGAAAAAAAGTGAAAAGCTTCCACTTAAGGAGGCAAGGCTTTGTTTATAGTGATGTGGTTTTTCACAAAAGGCCCATTTGTTGAATAAACTATTCTTGTGCATAGCCTTTGTATTGCTTCAAGGGTCATTTTAGAAGCATGTTGTTAAGTATTAACAAATTAGTGCTCAAGATCATTTTAAAAAGCTCTTGTGGAAAAAGAAAGTGATAGGAACATTGAGCATTGTTACTTACATGTCATAAAAAGAGCATTTAAATTATTTATGCCAATTTAGCCACGTCTTTCTTATGAAGTTTACAGTAGTGTTGTGGACTGAAACGTGAAGTTCTGTAATTCAGTAGATTTTTACAGAGCTTGAAATCTTCTGTTCACTTTTATCTTTTATGCATGCATCTATCTAAACATATGATGCTTGCCACAACAACAATGATATATAAATATATATAATTTCAAATGCAAAACTTAACTTGGATTTAGGGAAATGGAGTTTATTATAAAATACTACATTTCCTTTTTCTCATTTAAATGTTCAATTTCTTCAAGAAATCAGTGCCTACATGGAGGAGAAGAATATTTAATTTTATTGCAGAATACATTTAGGAGAATAATTTTAGAAATAATATTTGAAAAGAAATTCCTTTGGGGGTTTGATTTTTGGCTTTTTTACAAACTGCAATTAAATCCAACAGTTTTACATACATAGTATGTGTCTCTTAGGAGTAAGTGAGGTTAAAAAGTAACACTTCTTACATCTGGGAGATTTTTTTATTTTGTGGCTCATCTGCTTTGTTTTACACATGCCGACAAGTTGTAAATAATACAACATCTGCATGTAAATACCTGATGTTTGTATTGTTTATATTGTGAGCCAACTCTTGAGTTTGTAATTGAGTGAATAAGTAAAAGAGAGGTTATTCAATTTCTTGCTATGATACTCGAAGTCTTATTTTTTTTTAGGTAGGTTTAAATTTAAGAGGGGATGTACTGGGCATGAAAATAAATTTGGATGTCAACCTTTTTGCTCTTCTGAAACATTAAAATGGATAGCAGTAAGGTGAACAAAAATGAGCTCTTTGAAAATGAAAGTATGAATTAAGCACACTTGGGATACAGTATGCAAATGGATTTCATCTGCAGTTCTGAAAAGCCTCAATTGAACAATACTATTAATTGCAAATTGTATGATGAAAATTCTTGGCATTCTTTAACAGCTATTTCACATGTGCCTTTTAAATATAAAGAGATGTAGATTAGAACCTATTAATCTCAGGTGTGAAACTAAACAAGAAATATTTCAAAAGCTTTGTTTCATTTCTAATTTAGGCAACCTCTACTCGGTTTGTATTAGCCCTCAGGAATACAATTTCCTCTATGTATGCTGTCCTGCCTGTGAATGGTTTTCAAGAAACCATTCCAAATGCACTGCTGGATAAATGAAGTTCTTTTGTATTAGCCAAAGCTAGGAAGAAATCAAAAGCAGATCTGCTAAAACAAGTGACACTCTCACAGTAACATTATGCCAACCGAAATTTTGTGAAAACAGAAAAGTTCAGATGTGCTAAGTCATAATTAAACATCACATCCTTGTTGCATTGATCCAATTTCAGTTAAATAAAAGCAGAACTGTGAAGGCAGGGAGCTCATTTATCCAGCACATCCCTCTCCCATCTGGGTAAATCCCTGTTCCCTGTAAGTGCTGAGAAGAGCTGGGGGCACGGACTGCCGACCTACCTGTTCCCTGAGCCTCAAGGGCCTCTCACAGCGTGGCAGCAGCTTGTCATAAATTGATACATGGTGTCACTGAGAGATTTTTGACATGCACTGTAACCTGGAAATCAAGTGGTAGCTGGGCTCTTATTTCATTCCTTCCAGGGTTTTTTTTTCCTTTTATTTGTTCCTGCAGTTCAGCAGCAAAGATTTCTGATTAAACATAGGGACTTCTTAATTGCCTCAGATACTTTTACAGACCAGAGCATATTCTCCATGTCTGTTCTGAATTTCAAGCCAGCAATAACAAGTAAACCTTCTTTTAAACGATGTTAATTTATTTCCCCTGTTGCATTTTGTAGCAGCCTGTTTTTATTTTCCAGGTTTAAAGAGAAATAATTTCTGATCTCTGTTTTCAGAATGTGTGTAGACATCCTTTAGTTTATGGTTGCGTATTTCTTTCTGTAATATTCCTGCTCATTACTTTTGAGTGATGGCTTAGTCAAAGAAGTTGCTATACATCATAAAATCCAGTTCATGTGCTTTGAGAGTAACCATGAGTTACCTAATTTGGTTTATTTTGATTTAAGGAGAATATATAACATCATAAAATGGAGAGAAAAAAATCCGTTAGTCATTATGATGACAAATAAGTTATTTAATGAGTAGTATAGAAAAAGCTTGGTTAAGCCTTTATTCAGCTTGCTGGTGAAGTATGCATATTTTCCTTTTGGGATTTCATGTTTCATTGTCTCTTCATGCATCAGTAGTTCCACAATTCTGGTTTTAAATTATAAATCCCTCTTTAAGAAATGCTCACCATTTTAAGGATCAATCATTGCACTCTTCTTTTAATGAAAATCTGAGCAGATATTTTAGTCTTCCATGTATATTGTTGAAGTGTCATGCACGTAAATGGTAATACAATTGTGTTCCATGTTTTGATTCTAATTCCTTTATGTCTTAAGAATACATTTTAGTGATGCATCCTGCTGCTTGTAGGTCAGACAGCTACAAAGATACCCGGTCAACTGCATTCTTCATATTGTCAGTTGTAAAACTGAATTAGTTGCTGCATGCCCTTGTGAAGGGGAGGAAAAAAAAGGTTAAAAGTAGGGCTTTTAATTTCAAAATAATGCAAGAATATATTTTCTAATATCACTTATTTAATAAACAATAGATTTCTAAAATTAGACCTTATAGATTACATAGAAAATCAGTTAGTCTGTTCTCTATTTGCTAGTAAAATCGTATTCTGCTGGCAGCTTACATGAATTTAGTTTTTTTGGACAAGTTTCCTGTTCTTTGGACAGTGCAGGTTACAAAAACCTCTGACTAGAAGCAGTAGCTGTTGGATGTAGTGTCTGTGACTAAAGGTAGAAAATGTAGTTTTATAGCTCAGGTGAGCAGGTACCTTATACATAAAACTCTCTTGTCTTTTAATGAGAAACTGAACAGAATTAATGAGCCTTATAGGAAATGTGCTTTTGTTTAATTTGCACAATTCTATAATTTTCTTTCTTGAAATAAATATTTAGCAGATCCATGCTTTTAGTAAATGGCTTGAATATACAGGGTAATGAAAGAAATAAGTTTTTTTAAAAAAGGGAGATTTCTTGAGCAATTAGAAATTAGTCATATTAGCCAGCCTTCATAAAATAGTAAGTATAGACTAATTACAGACTGTCTGATCCTTCGAAGGGTAACTGAATAAATCTGAAACATATTTAACTGCCAATATCTGAAAATAGTGCTGAGGGAGAAAAAACATATTCGTGGTTGCATTATGTGGTTGTTTTCTCAATACTGTATGAGCTTAAACTGTGCTGTCCTTATCTTGTACGACCAAAACAGGTTCTTAATATTCTATAAGACTTTCATACAGAATAACATTTTTCTACCATTCTATTTTTAATGGGGAGGGAGAAATAACATTTGAGTATTTCCTGGCCTCAAATATAACAATAAGTGCCTAATATAAGTCAAATCTGATCTCTTGCCTTTTTTCTCCTATTTTTTAATTTGGTTAAATGTTACTTATTCTGCATACCATAATAAGGAACAGATCTTACCTCCACTAAAGATTTGATAAATTCTCGATGCAGGTGAAGCAGTTCCAGGTTGGAGGGATTCATTTTGTTCACTTGTTAGCAGAGTAGAATGGAAAGAGGGTAATAAGCATATCTTCAGAAAATGACCTTAATGAAAATTTGTGCCTGTACTGTGCCATTGTTTCAGCATACTGCTAATGTATACAACTGCTTTAGTTCTGCTTTACAGGCTGCTGCAGTCTCCCACTCTTCCTACGGTAGAATCAATAAGCATCTGAAAATACATAATGAAAGTAATTTAACATAGTGAAGGCTTCTTGTCTCCAGAGACACCACTGAGATTCAAGCTTTCTAAAAAAGAAGAGCAGTGCTTCGGAGAGGAAAGCTTGCGAGGGGCAGCTTTTGCAGAATGACAGCCTACCTTGTCGCTTCTCCTCACTGCAGAGAGATGCAGTGCATTCACTAATTTTGATTGGTCAGTGATGTTGGGCTTAAATTGTGCTTCATATATGGGATTGATGCCCTCCCTCCCCCCAATTTATATAAGGATTCTTTTATAAAAGGACTAAATTTACAAATGATTTATGAATTTTGGAATATATTAAGGGTATGCCTGTTTTATTTTTACCTTTTCACTCCTTACTTTTTGTACACGGGCAACCACATGACACAAAAAAAAGGATTAAACATTATTACTTAAAAAGCTTCCAACAATCTATATTTGAGTTTGCCTACTTTCCATTTCTGAGGGTTTTTGGTGGCTTGAATTTCTGTTTGTTTGTTTTTTTTTTTTTTCTGTTTTTGTCCTAAGAACATCTATGAAATAATACTGCCTCTTTAAGCCGTGCTGAATTTCTCCTCACATGTTTATTTGCAAGTGATCATCTAGGTCTTGTATTCAATAAATTACATTCAGGACAACTTGGTACCCGCATGTATATTAGGAAAATTTGTTGGGATTCACAGAGATTATTCAGACCCTTAAAATGACTTGATAATTCAATTACTTCATGACTCAGAAAGGAATGATTTTTAGGATCCATCACCATGTACCATGTGTATGTAGTAGTGAAGGTTGTTAATTTTGTTGAAATGTTAACTTCTGAAAAATGTCTTATATGTTTCACATGAATTTTGCTGAAGACTTAACAGGTTTTTGTAAGGATGTCTTACATGATGTTCTTGACCTTCACTTTGCAGGGGATGTCTTCATTTTCACTTTTTGTTTCATAACTTACTTCTGAATCTGTTCTGTCAGTACAAACAACAATCAAACCACATAATGCAAAGTGTCGCACAATATCTGTTCTGATTACTGCTTGGCTAAATAAACCTTGGAAATAAATTCAGTATAAAACCCCAAACAGTATTTTTAAAAAAATCTGGTTTTTGAAACAAGTAGTTAAGAATATCTGAGGATAAAATGTTCTGTGGATAGTTTTTAATTGCAAATGAGAGTGTTGAGTGCGGGGCTTTTTTCTTTTTTGTCTTGATTTAAAAGATTTTTAAAAAAATTTTGGTAAAGTACTAAATGTTAAAGTAGGGTTCTTAAATAAGTAACTGTTTTAAGGTGGTAGTTTGGGTCAAATTTTCATGGGGTCCTCTGTTTTTAAGTTGTTAATGCAATTTTCAAATGCAGTTGTGTAACTCAGATGTCTTTATTTCTTCTCTTTTTCATTCAGACACCTCTCCAATATATTATTTATCTTTAGGTAACAGCATACTTCATTTATTTTTTAAAATTGCTGCATATCCATCCCGCGTGCTTCCTGTTCCATACTCTTTTACATTCAGAAAATATGTAACTGAAGATTGCAGAAACTTTGAGCAAAGATCTGCAGGTACCAGCTGGCTACACTGAGTAGCAACTGATTGAGCCCTTTGAGCTGCCTCTTGTGTCGTCTGCCTCCCAAGAGCTTGAAACCAGTGGTTTCTGCATAGCTCTAAAGGGTGATGTGATAAAGAGGATTCCTGAAATGAAAGCATAAATACTAATATATTAAAGAGATTTACTTGCTTCACTTTCAGTATGACTTAGGATAAGTAAGGAAGCCTGTCTAAATTTAAACAGATGAATCTCCATCTCCCTTTCTAATTCTTCAGTGTGTCTGAACAAAGATGGAGGTATTGGATGAGCTGTACTGTTAGAAAGAAAAAGATGTACACAGGGAGGAGGATTGTGACAGGATTCTGGATGTAGCATAGCTATGTGGTTCAAATGCAGGCAAAGGGGTCATGAAGGACTACCTGTATCACAGGAGGTGATATTGGCAGAAGTTTTATCTGCAAAAAGCGTTTGAGAGGAATGATGAGGAGCTGAGTTGTGAACATATATTAAGCTTAAATTTTCTGGAGAGAAATTCAGGAAAAGCAGCAGTACCATATGGAGGCAATCAGGAGTAGGTGGATGGATAGACATGCTTATAAGCCATTGCTGTGCAGATGCTACTTAAGATGGTGTGAACAGATGACATCATCCTCAAAGGGTAGATGGGGAAGAGTGGGCAAAAAGAGCCATGTGCAGGCACCCAGCATAAACAGAAAAATGTGCTGTTCTTATACCTGTTTCTATGTCAGTGTAGAATGGAAGAGAAAGAATTTGGCTGGTGTTTTGTCTTTTGGGGTAGGGAAAAAGAGGGGTGAAAGGGTAATGAGAGTTAGAAATATCAGGGAACAGCAGGAGTCCCAAACTCAGAGACTGGTGGTGAAGGGTCATAGGACTAGGAATGGCAACACAAGAAGAGAGGGAGACCCAGATGGTGACAGAGAATAGAGCTGTGAAGGGCTGAGTCTGCTGAGTCTGATATGAGGGGAAAATAAATGCAGAAAAGCAGGAGCTTGAAGCAGAGTGAAGCATAAGGGAACAGAGGCATATGCGTGTAAATGGGCTCTGAGTACCTAGGGGTAGAGATAATGGCACTTGCATAGCATGCACCCCTGTAGTACTTTTAAATTCAATTCAGGAGTCATAACTGTCTGTTAGAATACCTTTTGTTTTGCTGGGAGCAGGAAGTTCAAAAATCTGGAAGTTGTAGTGTATCCATTTTTTATCTACTGTCTTACTTTCTACACAGAGAATGTAATATCCCAGCATTGGCTGTTACTGCATTCCATAACAGTGGTAGGACATCTCTAAACCTGGAGGTCTCAACTCTGCTGGTGAATTGATAAGATCACCCTGAATGCAGCTTCTTGCATTGCAGTTTTTTAAAAATCTTACTATGTTAAAAAGATTTGTTAGGATCTCAAGGTCTAGCAGGGCCAAATGATGTACTCAATTGTGATGTTTGCTACCATAGTCCTTGATTTCAGAGCTTTAGCATTCTCCTAGTGTGTTTTAGGGATAACTTTACATAAAACCTACCACTGGCTATCTTAACATCCAGATGTCCTGGGCATTCATGTAGATCTTTATTGACACAGTTGGGAGACTGTCTGCTCACTTTCCTTGTTTTCTGCATTAGTATTTTTTTCAGTTTTCATGATTATCTTCCCTGAATGCTTCAGCAGTGCTTTCTTTCTTTGTATTTCACATCTTGTTTCCTAGTTTGAATCTTGCTGCTCTTTTGGTGACTGTTTAGAATTTTCTTACTTCTGGGTCTAAAAATGTCATCTATTTCATGTTTGCAAGACTGGGCCTCCTAACTCATACAATTTTTTAGTGCCCTGTAATGTCTTTAAAACTTAGGTTACTTTTGAAAATGAGTATTGAGTGATCTTGGACATCTTGGCCTGGGATTGTTTTTCAGCATTATTTGTATGGTGCATCTGCACAATTCCTTCTGTACCTTGCACTTACCTACTCTGGGCAGTGTGATACCCAATTCTAATGTAGCTCTTTTGGATATTTTATGGTCTTCATCTGTTCTAGCAGCTTGTGATCCATATCTAAAATGTTTCTTACCTTGTTGCATCTTGATTTCCTCAGTAATCAGTTGCAAAGAACTTTGTTAGAACATAGTTGAAAATCCAGTAACTTCTGTAGTATTAAGTAAAAATAAGCAGTGCGTAGTAGCTGTTTGGGATTGGGAGTTGCACTGATGTGTCCTTGTTATGCTAAATTTGTGAGGGTGTTATGCTTTACCTAGTACTGAAATCAGGGCTTGCTGGCCTGAATCATGTTGCAGCAGGGTTTTATGTTTAAAAGATGTAAATCTGACTCCTGTGCAATACATGAGTTCTAGTTGTAAGAGTTTTTATTATTATTTAAGAGTGGTATGCTGAATAGACAACAAAAAGTCTGCTGGAATTTGTATATAAATACCATTCTGTCTCAGATGACAATGCAGTCTTTCTTTTGGCACAAGTACTTTATTGTCTTCTCTTTAATCTATCAAAAACTGTTCTAAGACTGTTATTCCTTTTCTGTAGTAAAGACTGACATCCACAAAATTAATTTGCCATTCAGTGTCCTGCTCTTAATGTTATTTTTTTTCTCTCTTATCATTGATTGCCATACAACTTGCTTTGCTTTGTTATTTTTATAATGACTTATTTAGATTGGGTTTGAGTTGTTTCGCCTTTCTAACATTCATGTTTCCCTTGCCAGAAAACAGTCCCAACACATGGGACATTGTTGATCTCGATTTCTCAGTTTTAGAATTGCATCCATAGAACAATCTGGATTTTCCAGATTAATTATATGTTGTTTCACTGTGCTTCCTCTTGTATTTGCAAAGATGAAGACCTTTAGAAGCAACACAAAGACAAGTGTTTTTAAATCGATATAAAAATGTATTATATGTAACTCATATATATAATATTATAATGGTACATATATTTTATATGTTTCTGTATGATGTATATATATTCATTTTTCAAGATGCAGAATTAATGTTAGCATAGCAGCCTAAGTATAAAAATGGTAGCTACTTATGCCACAAAATTATAATGTCTTATAGGATTCATTTGAGTTTGTGTAATTGTTAGGCATAGGTTATTTGTTCAGTAGTATTCCATGTTAGTTCAAGTGTTGACCTTTTCAGCACTGGAAGGTTCTGCACTCATGAGGAAATGTGTAAGTTACGGAATGCCCTTTAGCTATTAAGTCTGAAACTATCTTATTTTAGTTTTGCACAAGGAGGTGATACCAAAGGAGAATTGCCAAACCAGTGTTGTTATCATTCATATATAGACAAGGAGCCTTTTTCCTATCACAAGAGTAAATTTGTTTAGGTGGTGAAGCTAAATCATAGTCTTGGTGCATTGCTGCATAATTATTTAAGCGTTTTGGTGAAAAGAAATAAAAGGTAATACCAGTTATCCTCAGGAAGGAAGTATGGCTGGTAAATTTAACAGTAATTTAAATAACATCAGTCTGACTCCAGCTTTGCTCCATAGAGGTGTTTTGTCCTCTAGTATAAACATTCACAATGAATGATGCTGTATCTTGTAGTAGTTATTGCCAAAAGTTTAATTGTGAATTTCAAGATAATTTTTTGATTGTTTTTCTTTCAAAATTGTAATATTGCTGTGAATTTATTTTTTCCTTCATTAAAATTGTGCCTTGACAACTCTGAGAATTTGAGAGATTTCTGCTTTTGTAAAATATTTTTAGCTCTAAGTTAGCAATTGCTACTGAGTTCTAGCGAGGGTTTCCATTATTATGGAAAGGCTTTTGGGAGTTCTGACATCACATCTTTTGTATTGCTTCGAACATACAAAGAAAAAAGCCACCTGTTTGCATTGTGTTTGTGAAGGTGACCCTGAATGAACGTTGATTGATGAAGTTGGAAAGTAGTTTAGCACGAGAGCTGAAATGTGCTGGAGCTGCAGTCCTGACCCTGCGTGGCTGTAGATTGAGGAAATATTGTCTCGTGGTTGGAAGTCCCAGGTGGTTGCTTAGCTTGCTTTCATCAAGATATTTTGTATGTTGGAAGTAGTTTTTTGGTGTAATTCCCTGCTGCTGAGTGACTGTGTTGCCCAGCATCCATCCCCATGTCCTGGCTGCCGACAGCTTGTGCTGGTGCATCGCGAATCGGCATCAACAGAGACTTGTTAGCAAGCTTTCTGCCTGGCTTATCACAGTGCACAGGGTTCACCTCTAAACTTCAGGATTTGGTTCAGGATTCTCCATCAGATATCCTGGTTGCTGTGAAAGTGATGCCTAGCTAAGTACGTGGGATGGGCAGCAGGAGCAGCACTGGATACCTGGTTACAATTCCCTGATGCAGGAGTTTGGTTACATACCTTCCAGGTGTAATGTCTTTTAAGTGGAATTGCTAATTTAAAACAAAATGAGAAACAGGAAGATTAAGTTGTTCATTCATCAGAGATCTTGAAAAGATTTTGTTTCTAGTAATTTTTTTGAAATTGGAAGGCAGTACCATTTTCTGATAATTAAGACAAAGCGTTCACATGGCATGTCTAGTAGTGACCATTCTTCTAGCTGAAAGGCAGGGACAAGTCCTTAGGTATCATGTAATCTGCGTCCCTTAAATTTTGTTAAGATCACCCACAGTGTAAGGTTTGCCACCAGGGTGACTTTGTATGCTGCAGTCTTGCTCAGCCCCTTGGCTAATTTGGTTTGGAAGAGCTACAAAAAACATGTGAAAAGGATCCACTAGGCTTACTACCCTTAAAATCAAAGTTCAGTGACCACACAGAGTAACTCTGCCTGTTTCTACATAGCTGCAGTGACAGGAACATACTTTGTTTTCTTCAGACAACAAAACAAAACCTATGAATGGTAGAGTCCCTCCCTTCTTGTGAATGATGGGTAGAAGTGGTTAAAACCATGTCAGCCCTGGTGTTTGATTCAAGTGCAGGAAGTCATTCACATTGGTCTGATAGTGGTGATATTTCACAAACTTGGTTCTCAGAATCTGAAATTTATATGCAGTACTATATGTTTTCTTTTCATATTTTTTTAAATGATAAATTACTTTGTTGTCCTCTCTTTGCCACCTTGATTACTGAGTTATTTTTACAGAGTTGTTCAGGGAAACTGATAGAAAATGTGTTTATGTAGTGCCATAAAAAGACATGTGAAAACAGTTTAAAAGTAATAAGCTGTAATGATAAAGGCATAATAATGTAGAAATTGAACTAAGTGCATTGTGTTGGCTTCACATTTACTCTGCTAAAAATTATTCATTTGATTGATGTGCATGTTGATCTAAATTGAGATTTGTGTTGGTATCATGTTCAGTTTATTTTCTTTCTTCCTCCGTTGTTTGGGTTCAGCCATTTTCAGAATTTGTATCCATAATGTAGTTTAAGTTTTTTAAAAAGTTGGTTATTGAGAAAGGCCTCTTTCTTTCTGAAGTGGATAAATGAAAGAAATATAATACCCTTCATATTTTCTGGATTTTTAAAAACATATATATTATAGGTCTAGAGTCTAAAATAAATACCTAAACTGTGTTAAACTGCATGCAATACACATGCATATGAAGAGCTAATTTTGTCTGTGAAGCCTGACAAATATCAAGGGGTGTTGTGCCTAAGCCATAGTTTCAGTTTTTTTCCATCTTCTAAAGTATTTTTGTCTTCACTGCATAATTGTTGTCTTTGAAATCACTTACTGTAATATTAAAAAATGCTTTCATACGCTGTTTTTGGGAGAAGGCTGAGAGCAGTAGTGTCAGTGGTATGTCTGAGCAAGGGAATACTGTTTTGCTTTGTATGTGGTTGATGCCTGGAAGTGGCTTTGCAGTCATTAGGCTTGAAGCCTATGTTTTATTTTACAAATAAAATCTTGAGAAATTGAAAGTGGTTGGTTGCGACATTTTTGTTACACTGATGGATCTTGAGCAAATACATGTTATTGGAGAAAAAACTTGTCAAATTCTTCAGCAGCCTTCACTGATGATCTCCATAATAATTTAAAACACAGAGGTAGAATGAGTTGCAGTGATAGGAGCTATGAAGTGTATTTGGAATAGGAAAGAGGAAAAATGTTATTTTCATTATTCCTGGTACCTTTCAAAGTGAGAAGCTTCACTATTACTAGGTAGGCTGGCAACTCTGCAAATTGATACCTTTCCTTAGGAGCTCCTGGAGCAAATGTGAGAGATGGAATACAGCAACTGCAACAACCAATCAACAGGAAAACCGTGTGAGTTATTACATGCTGACTCTCTTGGTTACCTTGCTGTCTTTCCAAAAGAGAAGCTGCCATTCTGATACAAGTAGTGGTGTGTTCCAGTTCTCATTCTTTTCACAGTAGATATAGTATTCAGTCATCTGAGCGACAGCGGGATATGGAGAACATTATTTCTCTTATTAATCAAGCAGATTAGTTTTAATGTGAGCAAGTAATGAAAGGAAAGGAGAGTCTGCCCTTTGAAAGTGGTTACTATTTTAGGCTTGCTGGTGATTAGGTTGGAAATGTTTTTCTTTAAAGTTGTTTAATGTAATACCTCTTCTGCTGTCTTGCTTTTGAAGGAGAAAGAAAAACTCAGCCAGCCCTTCCTGTTTCCCCCCAGGGCAATTGTTTTTCCCCTGCCAATTTGTCATATATTCTTCAGAAACTTACTTTGTTCACCACCATCAAAAAATTCTAGGCAGGTCCCTGCTTATTGGGTTCTTGCTAATACCCTGTTTAACACTCCCACTCCAAAATCTTTAAGCTGGCATTATCACAATGAGCAATACAGAATATTTCAACAGGGATTTTCTGGAGGTTTTTGAGTGCATCTGTATGTAAGGACTCTGTGGCTCTTTGGCCTGTCAGTTAAATGCATACCTTGATAAATGTTACAGGCTGTGATGATAGCAAGTACTTCACACAGTTTGTGAGAGTATAAAAGCCTCTCTCAGTAATCTTGAAGCTTGTAGGCAAAGCAGCTATTGCAGTGTACTTTGGGGCAATAAAGACTGATATTAGACACAGAAATTTTGTTTGTGTTCAGTGCCCTAATCTAGAGCAATTTTATATGGGCAGTTAGAGATAGTTCGGATTAACATTTAAATTTAGCTGCTTATCTGATGTCCATGACTGCAATGCCTGAGCATCTTGTATCTGCTTCATAGTTTCTCTTCACATTACTCTGTTTTGTAGAAAAACAGTTTGGTTATGTGCTGGAAGCCTAGGGCAGGTCTGGAAGGTCTGTCCATATTTCATGAATCTGTTCAGTCTCTATAATACAAGACCAATTTCTTTTTGAAGAATGTGCAGACTACAGAAAATTTTCACATTTGTTTTCTTTGCAGGTCTTTAAGCACAAATTTTTTATCTCTAACTAGACTTGACAAAGAAAGTTAAGCCAAGGCAATGCTTTGGAATAATAAGGAGAGAATTGAGGTTTGAGTGGAAAAAATAGTTCATCTGTCTATCTCTCAGGACATTAATTTAGTTTTTTTCTGAAGGAAAGTAATGTATTGGCAAAGCCAGAATATAAATTATTTCTTGCACTAACTTTACTTCTATCTAAATTGCTTTAAGCCCTCAGTTGCATTGGAAGGGGGGCAGGGAAGCAAAACAAACCTCCAGAACATGCAAATAATTAATGAGATCTTAAGAAACATATTGATGAAACACTACAGAATCATCTACTTCATCATCCAGCTTTTCAGAATTAAACCCTCCCCCCCATCTTTACGGAACAGGCCTTGCAGCATGCACAGAAGATTATTAAACACAGGGCAAAAATACAAAACCATGTTTGGGGAATATTTCACCTAGAGTTTGATTTTGAGGAGTTGTTGGTTCCAGTGTCAACTGGGAAATTACTTTAACTGTAAAGATACTTGATAAACAAAACCTGTAAACATTTAGGACCTAACAATTAAACAAATCAATATTACGAATAGAACAAACTGGATATAGTGGTTTTTGTGTATGGTACTTTGGGTTGTCCCACACTGAAAAAAGCTTTTCATTAATATGTAGGTGCTTTGTATTTTGGTGCATTTCTACTTCTCTTATCCTTCCCAATCCTGCCTGTATCTTAATGTGTTTGTGTGATGTGACAGAAGGAAGAAGAAAAGGTGCCTATTTAGGATGAGCCAGGCATGGAGTTGGTAGCATGAATATTTGATGAGAACTGAAGGAGTCACATGCAAGGACAGGGAAGTTGTGAGAATTGCTGTAAGGGTGACCGAGCTGCTCTTCAGATTTATTTATACAGTCTTTCCTTTATTTATATAGACTTGGCTATAAATGGACAGAGAATGTTGAGTGATGAATTTTATGTCCTCTTTTGTACTGCTAAGAACTTGACTTGTAAACCTTGCTTTTAAGTTTTTGGGTTTTGAAAAAATTCTTCAGTATCAATATTTCTTCACTCTGGTCTCACAGTATAATTCCATTGGGTGCAATTGCCATGGATGGCAATTTGCTGGATAACATCCTGTGATCAGCTGGGCACAAAATTGCCTTGACTAGATTTGCACATCCACAACACAAAGAAATGAGATTAGAAATGGAATTGATCCCAAAAATTCTGTGGACCAGCAGCTGCAGAGAGAACTGTGCACTGTAGAGAGTCCACACCAAATTGCTAATCTGTAATTTTAAATCTTTGTTTAAATCTGTGATTATGATGCAAAGTTTATTTTTCTCATTCTGTGCTTGCCTGAAAGCATCTATATTTTCAAAGTATGTTTTAAGATTGCCGAGAGCTGCTAGTTGTAGATGATGAAGTAATGAATTCACCAAATCACTAATCTTTTTAATTTTTTAGATTCTTTTTAGAAATACATCCAGATGATGTAATTTAATATTCTGTTTTTGTGCAGAGTCTTGGCTAATGCGTCTGTTGAATGAATAAATAAATGGGAAGAAATGCAGTTTTTAATTCTGGCAAAACCTATTTTTATTTTTTGATTGTAAAATTGGCAGCAATATTCTATCTGGGATAGCATTATTGGTTACTGACATAGTGGAATAATAGTAGCAGTTAGAAATAAATTTGAATGTAGATGAATTTTATAGCTTGTGCTTTTATTTATTATTTTTAAGTGATTTTAGCACCTGCAAAACAATGCAAAATGCTGGTTTCTCTTTTGACAAGTATTATACATTCACAGATTTTTGTATAGCTTCACAGAGATTAATGTATAGCTTCTAATCTCCACTGATTACTATTATCGAGTAAGTGCTTGCTAGATATCAAAGCAGTGAACACTGAGCAGGTCACAGAGTGGGCCAGCCTGTTCTTTGACTGGGGCTCAAGAAAGCAGCCAGGCAGCTATTGTTTTACCCTCTGAATGGAAAAATGTATTCCTTTGACTGCCTTTTGGCTTTTGGATTCCTACTGAGTTAGTAATTTATTTATTTGTTTGGGTATTTGAATGATACTTGAACTTCTAATGAGGAAATTCTGCTGTGCTTCATCTGGGAGAAGAAAATTGTATCCAAATAGTTCTAATTGCAGCACCCAACTCTTTGCTGTTCAGTTTAGCTGATAAACACAGGGCTGCTCAAAATGCCTGCTGTGTCCACCTCCCAAAGCCCTCTCAGCACTGTTATGGATCATCTCCCAAACCTGGGATTTTGGGGTGCTGGCAGAGCTGGCACCAGATAAGCTTGGCTGCTCTTGTGGAAATCTGTGACTGCTCGACTGGATTCCAAGTGCTGCCATCCCTGGCACTGCCATGCAGCGCTCCCGAGGCTGATCTGTTCAGTGCCTGCAGACTCCTGATCCTGGAGCTCCTGTGATACAGGCACCCTAGCTACAGTTTGTGTGAATGTGTATATGTATATAAACAAGTATACAGTATTTATAATATTGACCCAATTCTCTGGGAGTGGTATGAATTACACGCTGTCTGGCAATAGAAACAGTATAGTTGTTACATTCTCCAAATGGAGATTCTCCAGTGCATAATGTGTTCTCTACAGTGGAATCCTACTTGCAAAGAGGTAACAAGAAGGAATGCTAAATTTGAAACGACGTACCCTTGCCCCAGAGGCTTTCCAAAATGAGCTTTTCTCCAAAGATGGGCCTTCTCCAATGGCAGTGGAAAAAGAAGCTGTAGTTTGAATTGATTTTGACTCTGGTTTTATTTACAATGGATAATTTTTCCTCCCTCTCTTCCAATTAGCAAACTTTTCTGGTTTTGGTGGGTTTTTTTGGGGTTTTTTTTTGGGGGGGGGGAGTTTTTTTGGGGTTTTTTTTGGTTTTTTTTGGCATTTCTTCTGCTTAAATTTATTAGAAGTAATATCTGGTGTATGAGGATTGGGAAAGAGAAAAGACAGACACAAATCTATTTACAATACTAAAATCAATCTCTGCTGAAATTTAGACTTTTATACAGATGAAGTAATAGCATTCCTGTCTTCTTTTATGTTTTTAATCTGAAATAATGTCATAGAATCATTAAGGTTGGAAAATACCTCCAAGGTCATCAAGTCTAACCTTCGACCAAACACCACCCCCATGGCAACTAAACCACAGCACCAAGTGCCACATCTGTTGTTTCTTGAATGCTTCCAGGGATGATAACTTTACCACCTCCCTGGACAGCCTTTTCCAGTGCCTGACCACCCTTTGGGATTTTCCTTTGTGTTACCAACCCAGTTCCTTACATTTAAAAATTTATATAGTTGAAGGTGTAAGAAAGTTCTTTTCTTCACCTTTCCCACTTTGGTATAGACTTCATGGCTCTCTATTTGTAATCATGGGTAGAAATAACTTAAAGGAAAAAAAACCTGGGGAGAAATTAATAAATTAATTGGCTGGGGATAGATGAAGCATTGGACAAAATCCCAAGGCAGTATTATTTAGGAGACAAAGAATGATGCTCCTGTTGCAACAATGTTCACAGGACTTGTGTGGTAACTGGGTTTAAATGTAAAGTTGATACTCAGACAAGTTCCTTGGTGTTAAACTTCTTCCCTTTATGAGAATGCTTAAAACAGTGGCCAAAAATGCCATGAGATCTAAAGATGGGAACTGTAGGCAAGTGCTGTCTTCTAAGAGGTATTAAAAAATGCAGTCTCTATAGTTTTTGAGGAATTTTTCAAACTGCACCCTTCATGATGAATGAAAAGCAGTAGGGAAGATGATTTCACCTTCAAGCCTCATGCACCAAATGCTTTTTTAAATCTCATGAGAAGGAGCTGTAGCAATTGCATCTGAATGTGGTGCTTTCCTTTCCTTAACTATTTAAAATGTGAGCTTTATTGACTGTGTAAATATATAGCTTTAAAGATCTGAAGAAAAATTACTGTGAAAAACAGAATCTGGGTAGACTCAAATACTGCAACATTAAGACAAGATTTTATACAGAATGTACTAGAACTAGTTTTAAGTAATTCTCCCTTAATAATAATAAAGTATACTAGTCTCCATGGTACCCCATCACCTTTGTGGAGAAAAAGGGAGTAATGAAAAAATTTCCACTGCTTAAATGATCTTTTACAATTACAATTGTTTGAAAAAATTAACAGTCCATGAAAATCACATAAGTTTTATCTTTCATTATTTATTAAATATTACCTTATTTGAAACGTAGTCTGTCATTATTGCTGACACAGTAGGACTACTCATACTTGAAGATGGAAAAATCTGAGTGTAAACCATTCTGTGTAATTGGTACATGGTTTTTAAATTGTCTGAAAACATTATGTTTTATTTGGCTCTTTTTAGGCTTTCCTCACTTGAACTTGTATTAAAGTAAGCATGACTGAAGAAGTGGTGTTGGAAGTCACGCTCTCCTTTCTGTTTATAATCTAGATATGATCTTTGATACATCAAAAAATATTAATTATTGCACTAGTACCCATAATTACTAGAATGAATTCACTGCTGTCTGCCTCAAGCTGATGCATAAAAACCTGCTTTTGTAGTTGCTCATGGTATTACGAGACAAAATTATAATTCTGCCATTGTGAATATAATAAATACTGCTCCTATCTCTGTTACCAAAGTGCACACATCGCTCTGGTGAAATGTAAAGTTGACTTTCTAGTAAAATACTAAGTCTTACAGGTAGCTCCCTTATTGGCAAGTGCACAATGTGAATAAATCAGATCTATGGGTGGTTGAATTTTCTTTATATTTATTTAAAGTTTCTGCCATACTGTTGTGCCACACTTGAAGTTACAATAGTTATGCATCAAGTTATATCTGGTTCTCCAACTGAACATACCAGGCTGGATTTTGAATTAATTAGAGCATTTTCAGGTCTGGAGAAGTTTATTTTTAATGTCCAAGGGAATTGAATAGGCAAAGATATGTGACAGTTTCTACTTTATGTTTATTATAACTATATGTCATCTTGGACAAATCCTTTTGTACCTTCATTCGTGGAGGAATTAAATAAATTGGCAGCTTGCTTAGGTTCAGACAGAACCTAAGAAAAGCACAAAGAAAAGGCAGTTCTTTCTTGGAACATTACTGCAGCCCTTTCACCTGCCTGTGAATTGCAATGAATGACACTTTTTTCTTCTTTTTGATCTGAAGCTTTATTTAAAAAATAATGGTCTACTGTTCTATAACAGCACAGAAATCAGGGTTATAAGGTTGATTCAGAGAGAGGGTAGATGGAAAAAAGAATTGGTATACATACCTGTAGAAACAGAATAGTTATGCTGCTCTGTTTGCCTGGATAAGTGATCTCACTTGAGAAGGCACAAGTGCAGTGATCCCACTCCTGGGGACGTTCTCTGAATTCTTGCTCGGAAAATAACAAGACACCGAACTCCTGAAGTTTCTGGGTTCGAAATTCTGTTTCTAGCCCCAGTTCCAGGTTTGAAAGTCTGAGCTGCGAAAGTTTTAGTTCACCAGTTTCACAAATTCTGAAGTGCTACTTATTTAAAGCAGGTTGAAGTAGTTGCACCAATGGATTATGTAATGTTATACTCAAAAAGATTCTCCCCACCAAGGTAGTCAGAAGAGAAGAAGTTGGTTTATATCGCTGTGTTGTAATACGTAACAGGTGACCTACTTTTGTAGTTTCTACATGGGAACACAAAGAACAACACTATATTTATGTGCTTTGAGATCTTCCTACACATCTCTCTGTCCTTCCTTTCTTTAGGTTTTTCTTCCATTTTTTTGTATTCTATGCCCAGAAATCAGAGAGAGAAATAAACCAATTTTTCCTTTGGCCAGTGTACAAAATGTGCATAAATTTCTATATACTGTAATCCTAGATGTTCATTTTCACATTTCTTTGAAAATAGAAAGATTTTTTTTTCATTTTCAACTGTGTCTTACAAATACATCTGTAATTGTTTGAATTTTAGGGGTTTTTATATGTCTCATATGATTTTAAAAAAATTTTGAGTAGCTCTCAGGTCTTTTTATTTAGTTTTTAGGGGGTTTTTCTTGGCAAGGGAGGAACTTGACTCTTGCATAATTGACTGTGAAAAATGTATTATTAAAATCCATACATACAAAATGTTGTTAAATGTATAGTTTAAATTATACTTTTCCTCTTGCACTGGCCTTTTCTACTTTATTATAAAACATACTATTGTAACCAAGTGAGATTTTCAGGCAGTAACGTTTTTCAGATTCATAGCATCTGTTCAATTGGCATTTATGAAGCACTTTGAGATGCTCAGATGAATGAGGCTGTGTCAGAGTGTGTGTTTGATGGCACCATTTGAAGGAGCAGCGTGTCTAAATAAGTGCGTCTTGGACTTCTGTAAATTCAGTTGTACACAAACTGTCCTAAGTAAAATAGCCTGTGAAAGGCAAAACATAAGCATTAAATTCCTTGGATACCTTTTATTGGGAAAGCAGGATTTGATAAAGGCACAATATGTTGCAGGCTTTATTTCACAGTTCTGCCAACACGGATCCAATCTGAGCTAGAGCACAGCTGCTATTCCTGCCAGTCCTCCTCTCTCTCCTGATGGAGCTTGATCAGCTCTCTTTGTTTTCTGTGTTCTCTAAAAATGAACGCTCTTTGATGATCATCCGTAATGAATTAGTGATGTCCTGTTCTGGGACTGTCATTTATAGAGTGCTTCCCCCCAGCATTAAAATATTCTTTACTGACACAGTAAAGGAAGGTAATGAGGAAAAATAGATGAGAAGTTGAAGATGGATTGCGACGGATAGAAATACGTAGAGAAACTAGATGTTCTTACAACAATTGTGCTATTCTTTTTATCCCTGTAACACAGTTGCTCCTCCTCCGCCCCCCACACAACAGATTTGTAATGAAAGAATAGAATCTTGTGCAGGCTGCAACTCCCAGAGGTAAAACCCACAGTACTAGACTTCCATCTGTATAGCCTATTTTGTTTCAGGGAGATTTCATTTAGTTTTCCTTGGTTAAATTAGTCTGAAATACCGTCTTTGCAAGTTCATTAAAATTATTCTATAATGGGTGTCTACCGTAATTTTTGAACTTTTACATTCAGTTTCTTGCTGGTGGTGCTTGCTATTTACCTGATGTTCTTGTCATCCTTTCTGCCATGTCCCGATGTTTGTCGTGTTCTCTTGCCTTTGCGCTCACCTTTCTGCTGGCCCGTAGTGTTACTGCTGACCTGTTCTCTGTAGAAGTCTTTCTCTCTCTCCCACTCCCATAATAAAATAGTGGAGCAAAAAAAAAGTAACCCGTGTTAGTTGTGTGTAATTGCAGTGGGGAAGGGAATCCTCTTTGGTTGAATAATGTATTTTTATAGAATTTAAGAGGATTAATTCACCAGAATACTTATCTGTAATGTTCACATTTACCAAACATAGCCCTTACTGATCAGTGAAGGCTTTTATCTGCGTGGGGAAACCTGGATTTGAACTTAAGCTATACATGCGGGGGCGGGGGGGCAGGGGGAAGTGCTTCCCAAAGGGAATGGTGCTGGGTTTTGTTTTTGCTTTTCAACCAGCATACTAAAATGTACTGAATCAATACTTTGAATCAATACACAAGTATTGGATAGTTTCTTAGGAGCAGTTAGGAGCACAGGAGGCGTAATCCCAATGAGATCTGCGCGCATGGATCGTTTGATAACCTGCACACCTACAGGGGGAAGTGAAGCTGCAGTGCTGAGGGTAGGACTGGGCACAGGCTGGTGAGAACTTTGCTCTTCTGACACAGAGTGAGCACTGTGTCATTGCTGCACAGACCAGGAGTGTTCCAGGGGTTAGGGACTTCTGCTCTTCACTACCTTGTAAGACAGTGTAGCTTTACCCCTCTCCTTTGCCAAGTAATAAATCCCTCTCTCTCTAAAACATAAGCAAAGAGCTCACTTAGGTAAGTGAATTACTATGAAAATACAGGGGATTCACCTAAGCTACTTTCTGAAGGGCAGTGATTGAACATTTGAAGAACGCTGATAACAAATGTTATCTGAATAATCTGAACTTATCTAATTGCCATTTAAAAGTTCTTTTACTTTTCCCACAGAGAGTTTACCCTTACTGAAGGTGTCTGTTTCAATACTAGATAACCTGGCACTTTTTCTTCCCAAGTTTATTACTTTGCTCAACTCTGTTCTCTAAAGAATTTCCACTTGTGCTTTGGAATTTTTGAGTGCTTTTGCCACAATGATTTTGTGCATTCTTTATATGTTATAGACATGTGCTAATTAGTTGCTGAGTAAAGAGAAATCAGAAAATGTATTAATTGCTGAGTAAGATGGTGAAAACTTGATGTCAGTATAACCCAAAACTTTACAGAGTTCTGTATTTTATTGCTTTAATGTGGAGCTTCATACACACAGTGGATTAAAGATTGACTTGTGTGGGTGTGGAGGAGGGAAGGAGATGACATGGCTGGGAGATGTGGAAGGGAGGGAGCCGTGTCACCTGGAATTGAAACTGGTAGTGGAACTGAATCACAAGAAACTTAGGTCTGCTACCACATCTCAGTATCTTCCCTTTCTTAAATGGTCAGATTATATATAAATAAGTGTCTGAATCATTACTGTTCCCAGTTTCCCCTGGAGGTCTCTGAAGACTCAGCAAATTCCAGAGGGGTGAGAGAAAGCTGACCTTACAGCACAGCTCAGAAAGAGTAAATGGAATGACTCATAACCTGGGCCAGTTGAACATTTGCTTATGATAGAATAATTTTTGACTGATGATAGGGGACATAACAAGTAGAAAGCACAATCTGAAATTTATTCAGATTTCCTGAAAATAATTTTTGCCAATTAATTTTTGCTTTATCTCCATTGTGATAGCGTTCTTTTGACTCTGCATGTAGATATGGGGTGATCTGCATGCTGTGGATTGAGATTGCCTTGGTATCTGTTACGATTTTAAATACATTTTTGTAAATGTGGATGAGAAAATTAAAATATTGAATTTTACATGGACTCAGACAAGAATTGAGCAGAGCCATTTTGCTAACAAAGCTTATGTGTTCCTTTTTTCACCCTCTGTCACCTAATTTCTGAAACTACGAATGGAAAGAGTTTAATAAAAGGTAATAAACTAATTTGATTTTTTAAAATAAGATTACAAGTCTGAGAAAGCTTAACTGTATTAACACTATTGAATTCTGTAGGACTTTTAATACATTTTAAGTAAAAGAAATCAAGTAAAAGATACAAAGGAAAAGACAAACCCTGAGCAACTGGAATGATAAGAGTCAATGAATAGCAGAGCAGCTTTCCCTTGCAAAGAACAGTTTCATCTTTGTTGTCTTCTTTTGTAGAGTTTATTCCATCCCAAGCCTTCCAACCATCCTTATATATGTGAGTTGGAAGTCTTTTGTGTCTGATTTTTTTCGCGAACACCTCTAATTTTTATTGGGATTTCCTTGTCCTGTATTTTTGTAACTCTTATATAATTCTTCATTAGCTTTTTTGCAGCACGAAACACCCCCTGTCCATCAGAAGCTGACTTACAATTCCATTCTTCATCCATCCACCAACCACCTATTGTTACTTTTTGAATTCATAATTATGTCTTAGTGTCTTAAAACAGTAGAAATATAGTACATTTAATATAAGCATTAATGCTATTTTTAAAACTTACGGAGTGGGAAAAGAACAAAAGAGAGTGGCAGTTTGTACAGTTGCCGTGTTGGGGTGTAAGGGATTCACAGAGGAGCCCTGCTGTGTGAGCAGGAGCAGTGAATTGGGATGAACCATCGGACAATTCTCTGCAATTTTCTTCCTTGATCAATATGCAGGTGCTTCTTGGTCATATTGATCTTTTCTGCTTATTTAATGTACTTTCATTTTATGAGACCTATACAATCATTAAATAGAGTAGTTTGAATTGGGTTTGAATTGTTTTCACTTACTGTGACATTGTTTTTAACAGACTGGGTGTATTTACTGGGTAGCTGTCCTGTTGGCTGCCATTAAGGTAAAAATAGCTTGTTTCCAAAACCAGGTAACTGTAGCCAAGTGTCCCATGCTAAATGGTCTGACCAACTTGAGAAAGTTGCACAAACTCAGTATCTCTATTTCAAAATGTCAGGTATTGTCCAGTAGTTTGCTCTTGTTGTATTTATTCCTTTTTCTCTTTTTTGATTAGTGTTTGTTTACTCTGAAAACTGAGGAAATACTAATTCACAGCAGAACAATTTAATTGCAGCCTGAACTGTGCTGAAGATCAGTTTGCTTGTAACAGACTTGCTGAGCAGCAGCCCATGCACTGCTGTGTGACAGACAGCATCATTCTTAGTTCTCATCCTGCTGCCTGCCTGCCTGCTGGGATGTGCTCGAGGGATCCCTGGGAATCAAAGCAGGTGCCTCTTACAGAGGGAGCCGTGCTGGTGCCTGCGCCGGGGCTGTGCCCTGTCAGTGCTGAGCTGCCTGGGTAGCTCAGGCCTGCTCTCCACAAGGCAAGTTTTGCTGGCATGGCTCTTCCAGATTGTCCTTTCAGCATACATGTAGTGCTGCAAAGAATTTTTGCCATGTCAGCCTATGTTACCTGTGGAATGAAACAGGATACATTGCACTACCAAGAGCTCTTCTGTACACTTGGGCTTTTTGCTGGCATAAAAATACTGTAGACCCTTCACTTCATCTTTGTGATGGTGCACTAAGAAAAGTTTGTAATCGAGAGGTGGATTTAATATATATTAAGAATAGAACATAGAATCAACTGTGTTACACTTAGTAAGCAAAGCTAGTGAAAAATACTGAGTGAGTCATAACAAATACTGTTTTTCTATCCCTCTTTTTTGTCATCAAAACAATTTGATGGGGCTGGTTTAACAGATGGGCAGAAAACCTATCACTGTGTGTTGGAAAACTGTTTCCAGATGAAGAAGTTTTCTTCAGTCATTTGCACTCCTTTTTTCTTTGTTCAACATTGACTGAACTAGTCAAAACATTTTAAGCATATTAAGCAATGACATATTAAGCAAGTCTATAAAATAATTAAATTGAAACTAAAAGCTAAGAGTTCTTAGAAATATTTACATTAATATTTGACTTAGTATAAATCTTATGATAACTGCTTTTGAATCTTGTAGAAACCTTGTGCTGAAGATAAAGTTTGTTAAGGTTGATGTGCTGTTTCATACTGCAATATTTGGGATTATCTGGTAAATTTATTTCTGAATTGAGAATAAGCTATGAATTTCACTGTGCTGTACATGCTCAGATATGATGAAGCAGAGAGACACAAGGTTCATGTCTCTCCTTCCAAGAGAGGTTTTATAGAGTTATTAAGGTGTTTTGTTTTTCATGTACTGTATTTCAGTTCATTTCCTTGTATAGCAATTGCACAGCACTGCTGTACCTGAATTCAAGTGGAGGTTTTAATGGTTCTTTGTCTGTTTTGGTCCTGGTCACTGCTATTAAGAACTTTCATGAATCTGCCCTCTGCATGTTCTTTGGGAAGACCCAGACTCTTAAAAGTTATGTGAGGTTAATAATCCGCATAATTTTGCAGAGTGTGAGCAAGTACTTGGCAGGAGGTGCCAAAAAGCTGCGGCAGATTTATGTCATGCTCTGTAGTCTCAAAACAGGTTCAAAGGACACAGCTGATAACAGGTGACTGGTACTACAGCATTAAATAACTCTTCTATGGTGGAGATGAGTCAGGTAGTTATCCATTTCTAAACACATTTGCAAAACAAAATCCTAACAACAGAGGTTTCGAAGCTTTTTGGATCTGTGATTTGCTGGAATGCTGCTAAAATGTATATTGCAGATTTTGGGGTGGTTATTTTTCGTGCCCTCACTGTGTAGGAGAATCCTGTAATTTATTATACCTCCAGTGTCTGGTAATTTTCAAGTCCTTTCAGTGTCTCCAGTATGTTTTCCCTTACACGAGGGAAATCTCTGGGCTGCTGTTTTCTCCCCATTAAGATGCTCTCTGTCTTACCTCTCTGCCTGCAGGCTCTCTCTGCAGTTCTCAACAGTGCAGCGTTTGATTCCTCTCAAGCCCTTGCTGGAGGGGAGCCAGCAAAGTGATCACTTTCAGGAGGAGGCAGTGAGAGAAGTGTAGCTGAAAAACAGCTCCTTAACCTTTCTCTATAAAGCATGTCACTTCCAAATGGGGATACTGTAGTGTCCTTTGTTATCAGGCCCAGACTCCTCACATTGTGCTCCTGCTGTTTCAAAAAATAACTTTGAAGATGTGTCTCAGCTGCCGCGCGTTCTCTGGAAAGCGAAAGGCAGTCTATGCCTCCCCGGCTGTATTGCTGACTTGTGGCAATGTAGGATTGAAAAATCTCATGTTCATTATATTTCATGTAATTCCAAATTTTTATATGCTGTTATCAAGATAACGTTTGAGAATCTGAACTTCATAGATCCCATTTAGTTCTCAGGACTTCTGAAAACCTGGGGGAATGCAGAGCAAGTTCTGCAGAAGTTCAGAAATACAGAAACAAAGTGAAATATACATGTCAACGTTGTTTTAAAAAATTTAGAACTATGCCATGGTTTCTTGAGGAATGACTCATTTTTTAACTCTTGACACAATTGTTGCTGATGTTTCCATTCTCTGTAATTTTCTAGGGAAGGAAATGGGGGTTAGATCCTTCTCTCTCTCTCCATCCTCTCTTCCTCTTTGCTGACTATGCACCAAATTTTCCAGTTTTACTTGGGGCAGAAGGTAAGGGACACTGAGTCTCACAGCAATGTGAGTGGTTACTTGGGGAGTACAGGTAGAATAAAGAACATACATGCAAATTTGGTGCTCAGAGACATACATGAAGCTTGGGTAATATTCTGAAATGTTCTGCTTTATTGGACCAAGAATTTTTTTTCTTTTTCTGTGTCTCAGAAATGTAGTTCTGGTGGTTTATGCATTTTGTTAACTTAACATGATTCCCTCTGTGAAGGCAGACAGACATCCCTCCTCTTAGTTGCTGTGGGGCCTTTGATGTTCAATTTCAGGTTTTTCGCGTCATTGTATTTCTAAAATGGGAATTGTATTCCGCTTATTTTTACCCCTGCAACAGACTTCATACAAAACTTTTCTGTCATTAGTTGTAGCTTATGAATTTTGAGTGATTATGTGATTATTTGTAAATACCCACCCTGTAGCCTTTTTTTATCTTCCTTTCTTCTTAAAAGCCACTACTTATTGTACATGAGAAGATGGAAAACTGGCATTCTCTAAGTAAGCCAATGAAATTATTTCCCTATTTCCTGTTATCAAATACAAAATTTTATTATTGAAGCCTGTTCCTCCTAAGGAGTGCTCTGTCTTACCTAGAAAGACTTTGAAGACCTGTCTGATTTCCCCTTACTCCAGCAATTTGCCTTGATCCCTAATGCTGCTTGCTGAAGTCAGATCAAACATAATTAACTTTGTGGTCGAAAATGAATCTTTAGGAGAGTTAGAAGAAACTTGGAATTGTTGCTTTCTGGGAAGGTCTGACATTTTGAAGTCCAGTTTTCATCCATTTCATGACAAATACGCCATGCTTGATTTTTCCTCCAAAATTATTTCATAACATAGTATGATATAATTAAAATATATTTTTCTTTAAATAGAAAGCAATAGCTACTTCCAATCAGTTACCGAAATGTCTTATAAAATGCATTTAATTTTGAATTCTTGTTCATGACAACATAAATACATGGATTTAAAAAAAAGCCCAGTGCATTGCAGAGGCTACACTTTCCATTCTTAGATCCTTTGTGTAAATGAAATGGAAATTCTGTTAGATCTGGAATACTTGTGCTCTTGTAGTGCTAGAGCCTTATTCACTCATCCGTGCTTGCTGTTGGAGAGTGCAGGAGCTGCATTCCATCGGAGCTCTCCCGGCAGCCACTGGTGGCTGTGCTGGCTGTCACAGCAGGACGCAGGTGTGGGTGGGGACCGTGCCTGCTCTGTCAGGAGCTCTCTGTAAGGATTCTTGGGGCAGAGAAGCAGTTATGTAGCATTGGGTGAATCAATGATTTGATGCCCCCAAGGTTATCCAATGAAAAATAGATGGCAAATGCTTCTCCAATAGGGTGAGGGTGGAGAGGTCAATGAGCTGTCAGTGGCCACCACCTCCTATAAATGAGTTTAAAATTGCTGAGGGAGAATTACAGTGAAGGTGTATAGAATCATGAGCGGTTCAAGGTTTTCTTTCATGGTTAATGGAAAAGAAACAGAAATTGAGGACTACCAAACATAAAATACCTTTGCTCATAGTATTGGTAAACCATAAACTGCTGCTCCCTGGAGCTTCTGCTTTCCAAGCTGTCCATGCACTGGGCTCAGCACTTGGTGTTGGAAATGGAGCTTGGCTAACCTGGGGGCAAAATCAAGTCATGGATGCCAATAGCCAAGGCCACAGCTATTCCAGCAGTTGGGATCTGTGATGGAGATTATCTGCTGCTTTCTGAGCAGAGACAGCCCAGAGAGATATATTTGACAGTATAAAGTTTTATGTATTAGAATTGCATGTGTTGTCTTGTTTCCAGTCAAGCCTCTTTGCTGCTGCTACTTCTTGATTTCATTTCCAGTGTTTCAATGATAAATAGTTTTGAGTATGCCAATGCCATTAATTTTGAAGACAATTGATAATCTTCATTTAATTTTATGCTAAAGTTAAATTCACTTTTTAACTTATTTTTCCTTTGTTTTTTCTTGGTGAAATATACTTTTGGGATGTTTGAGAAATGTATGTCTTAATTGTGGTCCAGTGTAATAATTTCTTTACTTCAAAATTCTGTTCCTATAAGAAAGTTCACTATATGCTATTGGGAAATTGCTTTTCCCCTGATTTTTTTTCCAGTGAAGGAAAAGGTATTTACTTTAAACAATGGTAATGTTATTTGTAGAGAAGATTCTGTTTCTTTCTTGATCTTGAAATGATTCATAACTATCAGCAGGAAATTCCTCAAATTATGCTTTGTGAGGCTTGAGAAAAATCTGTTACCAGACTAAATATTATTTAGAATTAGAAGAACTGTAATAAAAATTATGATAGAATCATATGAGTACACAATGAGTCTGTATGTTCTTTCAATTTTATTTTAAAGTGCTAATTTGCTAAACATTTTTTATCCTTCAAGCAGCACATTTTTTTGCCTGTTAAACTTTTTTGTGTTAATTATTAGATACAAATGGCTGACAGATGTAGGTAATAATAATGGGCTCATAGATAATTGTGAAACTCTACAAAGAAAATATCGGCATTATTTAATAACAACTATTCTCTAAATTAAATGTTTTCACCATCTGTTAACAGTTTGTGCTCTTAACAACTGAAAGACTTGCTTGAACTTACTGGTTGCTTCCTTGGATATGCAAACCTTAAAAAACAAGTGAGCATTTAGCTCGTTATTTTCAAGTCTGCTGCCAAGGATATTGATTTTTAATTTTGTGTCTCTGTGGCATTAATGACAGGAAAACTCAAGTGTTTCATCAGCACTGTATCTGAGAACACTTAGCTGTTCATTTTTATCTGTTTCTAAGTAGTAGAAGAAAAACTATGGCTTTGTTTCTGTTTGCATCAATATTAAATAATTTTGAGAAGACAAGTACATTTTTATGAAAACTTTCCATGGTAATTCTCAACCTTTGTACCTGCGTGTGCTTCCTAATTTTAACAACATATGAGTGTGTTTTCCATGGAGAAAATCGTGGTCGGTGTACATGTAAGATCGCAGACCAGTAGTGATGAACCATGACTGTTCTTTTGGGTGCCAAGGAACTTCGGCAGGCAGCAGAACAGGTCTGTGCCACAGCTGTGCAAGGGCAGACCTGGCGTGTGCACTCAGCGATTGTTCCCTCTTGTTCCATGTTTGAGGAGCAACTGTGCAGGCACACTCCTCTAATTCCCTTTGCCTGGTGGTCACAGCTGGGCACTTCTTTGGGACCGTCAAGTGTGGGGGCTGTGGTGAGCACTGCAGAGCAGCCTGTGTGGGGCAAGTTGGAAGGGGCGTGATGTTTCCTTCAGTTCCCTTGTGTCCTTGTTAATGCAGGTACAGGTAAACAGGACAGGAAACTTGGTTATCAAATTGCAAAGTTTAAAGCTACTTTCATTTTTCAGTTTCACTTTCCAAATCATACCAGATAGAAGGTATTAAAGCATCATCACAGGCAACTGCCATCAGCCTGTGTCATGGTTAAATACTTTATATTTGTATCGGCAGATCAACAGGCAGGCACCTGTGAAGGCTGATTTCAAATACAAGTATTTGGAATATGAACACTGTTATGATCAGTTTGGCTTTCCAACAACATTCTTTTCTTGCCCATATTTTTAGTACTGTTGCTGAGTTTTATTACTGCTATCAGAATTGGCAAGAATTCCAGCAGACTGGGCAGATTTCTGCCATAGGCTGATCTCTAATTTTGAGAAGCCTTTGCTGTAGGAGATAAGACATATTTTGTGAGGTTTCAAAATCTTGCAGTTCTACTCAAGGTGTCTATGGAAGCACTCTGGGTAACACAAGGTTCACTTTGTTCTCCTACGAAGTATCAGAGGTACATAAAGCCTGTGTGATTTATAGCCTATGCAACATCTGTTGACTCTAAAGATGATAAAAACACGTAAATTTGCAGCCAATTCCAGGAAGTTACTGATGATATGCAAGTGAAAGGTGGGAGGAATTAAATATGCATTTATTAAAGACAAAAATTACATATATTCTAGAGTACCAAGGGAGTTAACATAGTTGATACTAAAGAAAACGAAGGCTGCTTTTGCAGAAGTGTCTCGAAGGTGTAAGTATGAAAGGGGTCAATGCTGGGCTCTGAGAAGAGTCAGGAGAGACTCATAAGGAGAGAGGAATATGAAAGAAATATGTGCAGCTTATATATATAGTAAAGAAAAAGAGTAGTTCCCCTTATCCATGGTCCTAGATAGCATGATTATTTTTTGTTAGTTTGATTTTATAGCACTGCAGCACTACTGATTGTAAAGTGTCTCCTGGCTTTACACGTGTGTGTTAGAAGTGACCCATGTTCTCATGTGCAGTCTGACTTTTTTGGATGCACATATTAGTGCAAAAATAATGATAAAAACTCAAAAGGTGTAGGATATATCTCACCAAAGAGAAAAAATAAACTGCAACTAGAAATAGCTAGTTCAGTATGGCAATTGTAGACTTGTAGAGGTCTACAAGCCTGTAACTGTCTGTGTATACCTGTATCCAGATGTAAAGTATTGGAGAATTAGATCATTAACCCTTAACATAATGAATTAAAACTCACAAATGAACCAGCATCTCCCCTGCCCTCCTTCAAGGCACTGATTCAGCAAAGAGTCAGCCATCTTTGCCATCTTAGCAACTGGTGGGATGTTTGAAAGAAGTTATTTTTGACTAAGATTCTTGAGACACATCATCATTTTCCTTTATTTTCTTTTATCGTTGCATGTGTCTATTGCAACATAGGTTGGTGGTGATGGAAACTGAGTCATTGCACCTTTACATAATGCTCTATATTGAAAAATTCTACTTAGCTATTGAATGATAATGTATTAATAATATTTAAAAGCTGACAAAAAGACTGATGTTTTCAGGCCAGCATGTAAATTTAGGTGATCTCTTATATCCCTCTCCATGTAACTATTTTCCTTCCTTTAATGGCTTTAGTTACAGCACTAACACTTAGGCAAACAAAAGACAGCCAAAGTCATATATCGTTGGGATTCATACATTTTCAGGCTAACAAACCAAAGACAAATTTGCAGGTGACAGCTCCTAAGATAAAAATGGAATTTGTATGAATCCCAACAATATACCTTCATTTAGATGAATCCTTGTGTTTGTTTGGGAAAGAAATGGTTTCCTTCACTCCATTTGGAAGGACATAATTCTTTTACATGAGTTTATGGTGCAGTTGCAATATATTTTCAATGCAATTATCTCTGGTAGATAGGAGAGTACATTCTTTCCATTCTGCTTCATTTTATGTACTGATGTGATGCTCCATTTCAAGGAGGATTGCTTATTGCTCACCTGTTGAGATTTTAAGAAATATTTTCCTGACACTAAAACTCCTGATTACTGTCTGCTTGAAATTTATGAAAACAAGCTTTATTCACCCCTTTGTTTTCCAGTTTTGGATGCTCTCCTGAAATTTGAGCAGGAACGCCACTGGCATCAGTAATGAGCAGGCAGTGCAAAGCTGTGGGCTTAGCTGGGCGTGGGGAGGAACCTGTCAAGGTGGAAAGCATGTGATGACACTACATTACTCTTGCAGTTTAATAAGACCAAACTGATTTATATTTGTATCCTTTGACTACATTCCCTTGTATTTTTCTGTGTGTTATCTTTGAGCATACTGCCATTCTCTTAACTCCTTCAAATCTCAAGCTCATTTCTTCTGTAATGGCCCACTTGGGCTACATCTCTCTCCTGTTCTATATTATCCCTTTCTGCCCCCCCTTTCTGTTTCCATCTCTTTCACACATGCTGTACATTTGCTTTGCGTCTGTGATGCTTTGCAGTCTGTTCAAAACCAAAATAGGACAACTAGATTTTTACTGGCAACATACTTTATTTTTACTTCACTCCAAAAAAAGCCCAAGAGGAGTATTGACTTGTGGAGGTATTATTGCTTTGTTGGCAGAAAAATTTGATTTTGGAAGTCTGTGTGTGTCTGAAGAGCAGTTCTTTATCTGTGCAGTGTCTAAATTAAACTTCAATGAATTTATTATGGAGAAGTGGAGGGTTTTTTTCTTTGTTTATTTTTAAGGAAGAACAGTCTTAATTATCAGAATAAAATGCAGACTTTGTAAATGGTATCAATACTGGTTTTCTTTTCATGATAAATTTTATATCATGTTACAGACCTGTTAAAATGTATAGCCATTGGTCTAAGAAATTTTCTTTTGAATATTTTCTGATTTCTAGGTCATAGCTCAGAAAGAATATTTAGGGTGAAATTGGTTTCACCTCCAGCCAAATGCTAATGATGAATGGCACGAATGTTACAGTTCTTTGTGAATATCTTATCACAGAGAATTCAGAAAAAAAATGCAGTTTTAGTTGCTAGAAATGTTGTGGGGGCTCTTGAGGAAGTTTCTCAAATCAGTTTGTTTTGAGGAAAGGCTTAAGAAGATTAGGGTGATTTTTAAAGATCTAGATTCTAATATTTCACACTGAAACAGTTTTAATTATATTAAAATATGTGTGCATTCCTGCAGGTTAATATCCTCCATGGGTCAGGTGTGGGGAACCACAAGTACAGTGTTCTCCCCACGTCTGATCAGAATTTCCACAATGCTGTAGCTTGTGTCTCCTGCCTTTGGTTCTATCTGTGTGCACCTCTGAGAAAGGTCGGTCTGTCTTTTCCTGTCCACCTGTCAAGTAGCAGTTAGATCTCTCCTTAGTCATCTCTTTTGTATGTTAACAAACTCGGTTCTCTCAGCCCCTCCTCACATTCATGCTTCAGTCCCCTGTCTTGGTGGTTCCCTGTCAGACTCGCTCCAGTTTGTCAGTGTCTCTTTTACTGGGAGGTAAAGTGCCAAATAATAACAATCACTTCCCAAAACCTGCTGGCTATACCCAGACCAGTACACAGCAGGCTGCCTCTGCCACAGGGATGTACTGCTGGTTTATGGCAAACTTTCTGTCCACTGTGTCTGTTTCTGCAAAGCTTCTTTCCAGCCAGTGAGCACCCGACCTGCTTGTGTGGGCAGGGTCGAGCCATCCCAGGTGAACAGGGATTAACTCACTGTTGTTGGACTTCATGGGGTTTTGGTCTGTCCTTTTCTCAAGGTTGCTGAGTGTGTTCAGAGTGGCAGCCCTGCTCTCCACGGTACTGAGTGCTTCCCCCAAGTTGCTGTCACCCATAAACTCACAGAGTGTTTATTCTGTCCTGTCACCCAAGTTACTTATGGTGACATTAAGCAGTATCAACCTCCGGGCTGGTCAGCCCCCAGCTGGCTGTGGGGTTGCTGCCTGCTCCCCTTTGAGCCCAGCAGTCCAGGCAGCTGAGCAGGCAGTGGGCAGAATAGAAAGTAGCAGGTTTAGTAGGTCGTGGTGAAGTAAGGTTGTGAGTCTGCATTCAAGGGTGAGGGGGAGGGATGGGGGAGATCTAATGGTGCGTGGGAGGGGGAACCTTAAAGGAGTTCAACAACTCTTGCTTTAGGCCTAAGTGAGTGTGGGAGTCGTGTGGTATAACTTGTGATTAGACCTAAGTAATGTTTGTCTTGGTGTGTTAAGCTATTTTCTGAATCATGGCATTTTCACAGGAATGTCTCCAAAATTTGGTTCTCATTGTTAAGTCAGTGATGATGATAAAAATAGATATCAAACTCATTTCCATCAATTCCAGATCCTGCGTGGCATCTGATTTCCAGCCCAGAGAGCAGTAGGAATTAACTCTTCTGTCAAGAGAACTTAAATGCTGCTTTAATATAAATTAAAAATAGCTTGTCAGTCTTCCTCACTGCTCCCCCATAATTGTTATCAGCTCACAGTGTGGTTTTTGGTATTTTTGCATGCAGTCTGGAGAGAAGCAGCAAGTTTCCTCTGTAGATAGGATTGGACATACATGATTATTAAAGCACTACTAAATATCTTAACACAAACCATATCCTATAAAAAAATACCAGGAACAGTCTTTTGGAGGAAACAAAGCTGACCCCAAGGGCAGGATGACAGCCCATTCCTTCTTATTCCAACCTGCCTGTACACTTAAAACTTTGGCCTTTGTATTAACATGCTGGAAGAAGTTCAATTTTTTCATACTTACGTGGTCTCTAAAATTAGAATGTTGAATTCTCAGCTTTCTCCTGAATTAGAGCTTTAATCAGGTAAGATTATGTCCCGTCATTGTAAGTGTTCAAGGTCAGGTTGAACAGGGCTTTGAGCAACATGATACAGTGGAAGGTGTCCCTGCCCATGCAGGAGGGATTGGACTAGATGATCTTTAAAGGCCCCTTCCAACCCAAACCATTCTATAATAATACAATGTAGATGACAGGTCTACTTTACGGTACAAGATAATTGTGTTTAAAGGAGTGGTTCAGGTTTTGCTTTTTGAATCGTATGCTTTCACCAGTTTGGTTTTGGTATTGTTGACCTCCTTTCTTAAAAATGAAGCGACTCTTGGCATGTAATTGATACAAAAAGTTGCAAAGTGTTTTGCTTTGTTTTTATTTTTCATGTCTCTCTTCACTAGGGACATCTGTCAGATGCTAAATCTGATTGTCTAATGCATTCTGTTTCCTTTTCTGGACTTAAACAGCAGCAGAGTATTAATGTGCTGTCTGAGAAAGCAAACAGAAATACAGCACCATGGGCCCAGCTCAGTTTCTGGCTCCAGCAGGACAGTTTTGACTCACTTAATGTTGCCAAACAGCTAAAACTGAAACCTTATGTATTATGCATACAAGTAGTTAATATTTAAGGTGGCAGAAATTAGTTAAGTAAAGACTAGATTTCATAGGAAGGTAATGGCACAGAGAGATTTTATTCTCAGTTGTTTCACTTGAAGAAATGTTTGCAGGAATTTTGTTCTGTAGGAAAAGGCAAAAAATATACCAAGAGTTTTCCAAGAAACTGGCATTTTAGTAAAATAAAATTTCTTCCTCTTTAATAATGAATTCATAATACTGGCAGGGAAAAATTCAAAATCAGTAATTTAACATTCAGAATTAATAATTTTGTCAAGTATATCTGAAATACATGACATTGTATATGGCACATAGTATAGAGCAATTAGATGCTTATTTTAAACGATTTACAAGGCACTGTATGCAGTTTTCGTAGGAATAAACATCTTTTTCTGAAGAGCTCAAGTTGTATAAAAATAGCTGTAAGGTATTGTTTCATAGTAACTGTAATGGGATCCTTTTCACTTGATTTCAAGGCTTGTTATAAGCTTTGCTTCAGCAAGTGCTTTGGTGCCTGATGTAGACCTGTGGGGCAGTCATTTCAGCCCAAGTGAAGAATTAGTCTGATTAAAACAGAGCATGAATAAAGGTTCTTTTTAGAAGCATCAGCTTCCAGTTTAAAGACTTTGCAATGTGCCTGCTCTTACCATCCCCACCTGCCATCTGCATCAATAGCATGGCAAATTTAAGAGCCTCCAAGCAGGAGACTGTTGTTCTTTAAGTTAGACTGTTTGCCAATTGTTCTTATAAACTAGACATGTAATAATAAAACCTGAGGCCGCTTTCACCAAAGGGTGAGCATACATTTTCTGCTGATGAATCGGGATCTCAGACTGTTTTAAAACTGACTTTGGTTTTACATTACTTCCATTCATGAGAAGAGGTAAATTGACATACTCAGGCCCAGCAGCATCCTGGGTTGTTGGTTCAGATACAAGTGAGGCAAGCAGGATGTTGTCTTTCCTTTTCAGTAGCTAACATTTTCATTGAGACTATGGAAGCTTCTATGCTGAATTAGATTTGTGGCTCATTTGAATTAGTAAATCAGTTTGAGGTATTTAGGACACAGATAAAACAAATAAAATGGATTCTCCGCAATTCTAACAAATCAATCCACTCATTTCTTTTTGTGATTGTATCTAGGCACTAGTATAGGACCAAAGACTGAACTTTTAATAATCCCTTTCAAAACTGAAATTAATTGTCATTACTGAATACTCGTCCCTCATAGGATAGACATTATGTATTTTTGCAGTATCTGTCCAGTTCCTTGTAATTTTGTGTGGCAGAAATAAATATTGCAAATAGGAGTTTTGATTCAGTTTCATGAACATCTTCTACTAATGCACATGTGAGTCTTTCACAGTATTTCTTGATAAATCATGTAGCCTCCTATCTTCTGTATACTTAAATCCCAGCAGAACTCTTGGGTATCGTTTGGACCTGTTGACTTTTTGGAATTTAAATTAGCAGTTTCTTCAAATATTGTAATTTTTCTTCAGTATGGGAAAATAACAGCTTCTTCTTAGGGTACAGATATCATCAACATTCTCTGCAACTAAGACTGAGAAAATAAATGACCAATGCAAAAGAAATAGGACTTAAACCTTTCTCAAACAGGCAAAGAAAGATGTGTGATTTTATCATTCTATGATTTTTATTTAGAATTTCAGGAATGGTTTGTTTTCCTTTAATACCCACACACATCCCAACCTCCCATGAAACACCCGTTATGTTGTCATTGGATTCTTGCAGTCGTGGGGAAAGTGGTGTGTGTGCAGATTTTAGGTGTTTGCTCCAAGGCAGTCCACTTCAGATGTTCTGAATGTCCTTCTTTCCCCCTCTTTGTTAGTGTCACTGAGGTTAGTTCTCAGAGCACAGAAGGCTTTCTCTTTGAACTCACGCAGCCTCTTGTGTGATGCAGCCTAATCACATGGGGTTATTACTGGCTGTCCTTTTTTTTCTTCTTTGTCAGTGCACCTGTTCTTCTCACTAGACTTCTGTTGTTTCTCTAATTTCTAGCAAAAGCTCAACATCAACTCAGTCTATATAAAGAGTGTGATACAGTCTTTGTGGAGCTCATAGCATGGAGCTTTGCTGGGCTTCATAGCTATCTCTGCTCCAAAAGGATTTTAATACTTAAAATTTTAATTCAGATTTGCTCCTATGTTGTTTCTGTATTATCACAAAGAATATTTGAGGTTAAAAAATGAGTTCACATAATAGAAAGATTCTGCCTTGGTGAGTCACTTGGATTAAGAAAAGCTAACTGTGTTGCTCAAAGTATTGTTTTTCTACCTAATGTACTATGTGCATATTGGATTTGTCTCTGTGAAGCTTCACTTACATAACTATCTGGGAAATACTGGTTTAAAAATTGCATTTTCAAGGAACATCTCAGACACTAGATTAGAAAAGCTTTTCAGATTTAGTAAATCAAGAAAAATTAGAATTGTAGTGACAAAAATATTTGTTTTATTAAGAAATCAAAGTTCTAACCCTTTGTTAGGCCTAGGTAGGGTATAAATGTCACTTATTCCTAGGTGTCAGTGTATTCTGCCTTGACACCAGTACTTTTTTTCAAGAGGAGGATTCAGCAGGCAGTCTGTATTTTAAGTCCTTAAAAAGTAATTTCCAGCCGTGCTTTCCAAGCTTAATAGGGTGTGATAGAAGGGAAGCAATACCAATATCCTGTGAGAGAGTTAAGGATTTGCCTTTATTTTCATGAATCTATATAAAAAGGTAGAATTATCAGAGGGATGAGAGGGGTAGAGGAATGGTTTTAGGCCTAAAGCTCCCTCCTCTGATTTCCTCCCTGGCTCTGCTGAGCAGAAGTGACTGGAGCAGTGGGCTGCGTGTCGTGTGACTGTGAGGGCAATGCCTTGGAGGCTGCTCCGTTACAAAATATTGAGGTTCTAATGTGTTTAAAGCCCAAGTTTTCCCAAAGTTAACAAAATGTTATATATATGCTTTTAAAATCCGTTAAGGGAGAGATATCAGTTATAAGTACTATGTTAACTAAAGCTCTTAGGGTTAATACAGTAATAGTTTTACTCCAGAGCTTTAAGGCTAAAGCAGTTGGAGAGTTAAGGAGTTTTAAACTGGATCCCAGTCTTCAGTCTGTGCCAGCTGAGGGATGAGCCATTTTGTTGGCTTAATTCCTGACCAGAAGACACAAGTACCTTACAGCTCATGTCCCACTCACCTCTGATCATGACCACAATGTTATTGACTGACTGTGCCTGGCAAGAGATAGAATAATGATCACATAAGTGCCTGAAGCAAAATCCTACATTTGCTAGACCCTGGGTTAATAGCGAGTGGTATCTTTGATGTGTTTCACTTGACAGTGTTTATTTACTAACTAAAATTGACTGGTTGGAATGTGCAAGTTCCTTTGCAATATTTTAAATAAACTGGATCCAAAATGCCTGGGCATTCAGGCAGCGATGTGGCTGCTCCTGTGTCAACTGCCCATCTGCTCAGGTTCATCCTGCTGTCTTGTGGTAGCAACATCACTCTCCAGAGTACAGAAGAGTAGAGATTTCTAATAGTATGTCGTCTGCTTAGACAACAAAAACTATCAGAAGGCACGTATCCTGCCTGTGTTGCAGCATCTGTTCTCACACTGAAATGGCAGGAAAGCACTTGCAGACATTTCTGCCATTGACCTACTGTCCTTAGGAAAACTGCTTTTCTTTTGAAAACTGTATAATAGGATTGCTAGAGTTTCCCTACTGGTTGGAATAACAACTGAGAGCATCCCCAGGCAGATGTGTAGCCACTGAACCCACAGAAAGACCCATTTTTTTGAAGTCCTGCTGAAGTGCATTGTCCCAAAGCATTTTGTTAGGATTGCAGGAAATTTGGAACAAAGGTGCAGATTTTAGCAGTTTAGCAGGAGGTGGCTGGCAGTCTGAAGCACAGATGGAGGTTTTTGGAGAAGCCAAAGCAGCATGGTCTTTCTGTTCTTTTCTTAAAACCATCAGAAAGATTAGATTTTTAGCACTTGAAGTGACTTAATTTAGATTTTGATATAAAGCACAGCAGGGAGAAACAGTCTCTTTTTCAGTTTTCTTCCTCAGATTTTTCCTGTGGATTTAAGATAGCAGAACCATATTATAATTTTATATTATTTAAGCGGCCTGGGGTTGCAGAATATGATTTTATGCCATAAATGAAGTCTGCAGCAGTTCTAGTGTTTGTGGGATATGTAAATATTTGGTAATATTTGCACCTTTTTAACCTCATGTTGCCAAGAAACTTCCTTAGAGTTTACCATGGCAGCAGAAAGGTGTCAGAAAATTAGTCTTCGCATTCAGGACACTTGCTCCTTGGAAGTAGTGGGAGTTTAATACTAGTTTTAATGGGTTCATATGCAAGGCCACATGCAGAGATGCAGCTTAGTCACAGCAAAAAGTTGCAGAGTAGTAATGGGTAAGTGTGGGTGCTGTAGCCCCTGCAAAAGCAGCTTTGTGAGCACACCTGCATGTGGGGCCTCATTAGCAGCCTGTGCACAGCTGTGTGTGCTGTCCTGCTGCTTCGCTCTCCTGTGACTCCTCTGATCCATTTTTAAACAAATGCATCTGCAGGCCTTTTCTTAGTAGACTAAAACCTGTTTGACACACTGTACTGTTAAGAGAGAGAATTTCCTTTATGCCTTACTAAGCTTTATGCAGTATTTCCATATCTTGCATGGTGTTTTTCATACACGAGTACAGGGGTGTTCTCTTCATAGCTGTGAAATGACTCACTTGGAATGTTGTGTTCAATTGTGAACATGCGATTGCTAAAATTATTAATATCTAGAAATTAGATTAGTTTATTGTGAATAAACAAAAATAATAGGCTACCAAAGTGAAAGATTATTTGGCAAAGATTTAAAAGTTCACTTAGCTTAGTCAAAATGTTTTAAGCCTGTGCCTTAATAAACTTACTGAGATGACATAAAAGAAAGATAACTTTATTAGGAAGACATAGAGGACTGGTTATAAGTGGAAATAGTGGAACATCATCTTATGAAGGAAGCATCTGATACTGGGAGAAATGTCTTGGCCATTATTTTATTAGTTTTATTTGTTTCTTTCAGAAGAAGCAGTGGGCAACCAGCTTGGTTATGCAAAATGCTGAAAAATGTGTCAGTGAGAGTAGTCCTGCATTGTCTTGGAGATAATCAGTATTGTAAAGGTCTAGGCTACCTTGACGTGGGGAATTGGGTTGATTTAAATCCAGAAAGATCAAAAATAAGGAAAAAAAGTCATTGAGAAAAGTTGAGTTTGAGTAGATTTTCTTGTTGCAGTCGCCATTCCAGTAGTCTGTAGCTGACCTGCTGAGGGGGGTTTCCATGATTGTGATAAATTTTGTGATGATTCTGTGATTAGAAAAGAAAAAATACACGTTCTTTTCTTCTCTTTCTACTTTTCTGTATTAGATCCCAAATGTTTAGGAGTGAAATTTAAATATATGAAGTATAATTTAATTTTTTTTAACGTATAATGCATCTTTAATGTCAGAGCTTAGAGCTAATTATGCTTCTTCAAATAGAAGCTTAGTGATGTGGTTAATGCTTTGGGACAAGGAGATGACTTCTTTCCCCTTCCCGCCCTGTGGTTTTGATTCTGCAGTTTTTGGAACTCATGTTTTGCACCTCTTCAGCAACCTCTGAGTCTAGAGAATTGTGTTGAAGTAAATTCAATGTATTCAATATCCAGGTTTTCTTGAGTAATAACCCTTTGATTTTCAGTTTTTCTGGTGTAAGACATTGCTTTGATGTACTCTATTGTCAAGTGTTGTATAAAAAGATGTCCTTTGGAACTGACTATATCTTTGAAATGTTTTAACATGCTGAAAATGTTCCATTATCCTGTGTCATGTTTGTCAATGTTTGGTTTCTTTTATAGATTATCTTTCTCAAGGGATAGATCTGTCTGGAATAGAAGTAATTGAAAACGACCTGCTTTTTATTGCAAGAGCTCGGCTTGAGGTGGAAAACCAGGCTAAAAGGTTGCTTGAGCAAGGTGTGGAGACCCAGGTAAAACAGACTTTTTCTTTACTTCTTTTCAAAAGTGAAGCGTGAAAGTACTTGAGCTTGATTCCTTTGCTGGGTGTAGCATTGTCTAGTGGAAATTAAACATGCAAAATCTTATGTGAGAATTTCTCACCCAACAATATTCAAAGCAATTGACACAACTGGTCTGGTACAGTATTTGCAAGAATAAATATTTGCAAGTATTTGCAGGATCTGGCCCTGAAGTTTGGGAGCAGGTGAGTGCTGATATGAAGAATTTAACTGTAAACAGTCATAAAAGCTTGATGCATCAAACACTGTGTACTACACTGCCAAAATTGCAAAGCTTTATAGAGAAATATGAAAAATGCAGTTTCTTAAAACTAAGATTTCTACATTTTACCACTGCAGAAATATATTGAAATCTTTATTTGAAAGATTTTGCATTGGAACTTTAAAGAGCATTTTAAACTTTGAGGTAAATATTCACTGTAGGGCATATGAAATGAATATGCATAATTACATTCATCCATAGTAAATGCCACTATCTCTATTTTAATAACCAGACTACATTTATTAACTATTTGTAGTATTTAGTGCTATTGTCTTGTATTTTTAAAATTTAATGTTCTTTGGTCTGTGCTTTTTAGTATTCTTTAAAAAAATAAAGTATTTTAAATCCCCATTTCTAGATTAAGAAGAAGAACGTGGTACAAGTTTCTATCAAATTTGGATTTTAAACAAGAGAACAAAGAGGCTTAAAACAAGACATTTTTATGCAAGGGTTAAACTTCCTTTGTAAGGTGACATAGCATTTGTTTTTACTATTGAACACTGACATGAAAATAGAATGTATAAAGATCTTCAATAAATTGGCTTGGTTAGACAACTGAGGATTAAAATTATCAGCATGTTTCAAACTTTTCCTTAGATCTCTCATTTCAACTAATTTTCTGCAGTAAGAAGTCATGGTTGTGGTGAATACCCTTGACTTTATACTAATAGCAAAATAGTAGGAATAAACACCTCATTTTTCATCTGATTGCGATTCCAGTGTTGAAACTCCTGGCTATTCGAGCCTGATGCCAAGCTGTGATTGGATTTGTTGCAACCTCTGAAACATATAAGATGTTAAATAAAGACTGACCAGAGATAGGGCCTCAGAAAAAGCAAGTAGACACTTACTTTAAATGTAGCAAAAGCCTTTATCAGTGTGTACTCTTTCTAGTTTTTCATGTTAGATTTGACCTTCTGTAATAATTTTCTCTTCATATTTAATACTAAATTGGAACTGACAAAGAAACCCTGGGGAAATCAATCCCACTCCACCTGAAAAATTGACAGATTTATTAGGTGTTCCAGGCTGTATCCAGGTAATCAAGAGATTATTAAAGTATATGCCTTTTGTGCTTTAGCCAGAGGCCTCTTTCTGACAAATGGAAGATTGTCTGGAAGAAAATTATTAGTGCTTAGTCACACCAGAAGTGAGGATGTTTTCATGAAGAGGTGTTGGGTTACACTTCACAGGTTTGTTGTTGGATGTGATTCGTGAACTTAATGTTGGGGAAAATAGTGTACTTTAGAAAATACACATGCCAGCATTGCCCAAGAAATCTAGAATTTGAAATAGGACAAGTAGATCACGTCTTTGATTGCTGTTACTGTAGCTGTGTGTTTTATTGGCAAGCTGATTGACATTTATGCCTTCCAAGCCCTGAGATTTCCTATAAGACAACGTGGGATCTTCATCTTTTTCCTGCATTAGGTACTACAGAATTCCTCAGATAAACTGCCTTCCTGCTCATGTCTAGTCTGTTCCTTTGGGGAGACTGCATCTTTTTTTTTTCCATGGGGTTCTTCAGTTATTTCATATTCATATCTGCAATTGCAGTTTTAGTTTTCACCTTTGTTTTGATCTGCTGTGTAAATAATACATGAGATCCGTTGCCTGCCTAAGAGTGAACTGTATTTCTGTGTTTCATCCAGCACTTTTCAGAAAAACCTTAAGAAGAAAGTTGGCTTTGTGTCTTAATTTCAGAGCATTTCAGTGTTCATCTGGAAGAGAAGCAGGAAGTAGATATACATAAGAAAACAATAAATATCTCATTTTAAGCAAAAATCACTGCAATTTGGTAAATATCTTCTCTAGAATTCAGCTTTTTTTTCAGAGGTGCTGCTAGAAGTTGCTCTGATAAAAAGAACAGAATGAAAAAGTTTAAACTGTCCTTTTCAACATTTTTATATCTCTTCTTTTGTTAGGTAAGATTTTTGTTATTTTGATTATTTGTTTAATGATGTATAAGTCACATGCTAATGAGCTGTGCATGAATAATCTCAAATAATCTCCAGCAGCAGCATGTGAAAGCAGATACTTCCAATGAGGTAATACATTGTCTTTTTTCCTATAATGTAATTCAAGTTTTTATGGCATGCCCAGCGCTGTGGCATCTGTGTATTTCTCAGAAGAAGTGAAATCTCTTTCCCCCTTCCTTTGGAAGTGTGGCATTAGCCTTGACTACTTCAGAAGTGAAGGCTTCAGCTCATGTTCCTGGTGATATCTTGAAGCTGCCATCTGTGTATAAACTAGAAGTGTCTGTCAGTGTGTCTGGACTTCACAGGCTTTCATGGATCTGCCAACCATACCTGTCTTCTGAACCTTTTAGAAAGAGCGCGCTCTCTTTGCTATTGTTTACAAAAGTCATGCAAACAGTAGTAAACCCAATCACACACAGTTACCAGTGGCTACAGGCAGGTTTTTTATTGTCATATGTGGTTTGTTAGCACTCTCAGTGTACATAGCACAGATTGATGATCTTTTGTGACTCACAGAACAGTTTCAAGAGAATAGATTCAAACCTCATCCTTAGTGTTTAGTCCTCACCTCCTTGCTAACATTCCTTCATGCTGTAAGCAGGTTGATGGGAGATGGCATAGAAAGCAGGTGACACTCCATTAGCAGAACTTCACTGAAGTCATCCTTGTAAGGGAAGGGACAGCAATGTTTTCAGCTTTAAAAAGAAAAAAAAAGAAGGTATAATACCCATCTTGCAACCACCAAACATTGCCAGCATTTCTTTTGCGCCCAGGATGAGCCCCAGGCTGGAGAATCTGGATTTGCTTTTGGCACTACTTCACCCCTATTTCCAACAGCAATATGGTGTAAAGCAGATCTGAATAATAAGAGATTACTGGGTACAAGAGAAATTTATTAAGGTCACCATAGCTCAATTCTGGGTAGAACAGTTTTTCCAGGCATGATGTTGTGGCTGCTGTACTTAAAAAGAAGAAACCTTTCTCTGCAGCTTAGCTCCTGCTTCCAACTCTTTCTGCTATATATTGGCATGGTCAGTGTGGGCCTTACAGCCAGGCATGGCCAGACAGTCCCATCTGGTAATGACAGCATTGGTAGCATTACGAGCCAGGCCATGTGCGTGCAGAAAAGAGGTGCATTTCCATTGCCTCCATCTGTACTCCTCTGAAGAGGGACCCCAGTTCTGGGGGAAGTTCACTGCTTTAATAGCAGTTATGAGTCTCTGTGTAAGGAGTATGATTTTTTTGCATGTGTGAAATGTGTTAGGAACCTTGTGACTTTACTGGTACAAAATGTAATAATTACAATATAGGTTGTGAGGACTATGGTACCATTAAAGATTGATTAAAATATAAATATCCATTTATGTCAAGCAAGACACTGTGTGAAAATGAAAGTAGAACTCAAATTTCTTTGGGTTTGTACCTTAAACAGTTTGTCCTTCTGTTTGTTACAGAAACATTCTTTGATCTTTAAGAGTACAAATTTTCCTTGTCTCCTGGAGGTATGGGTAAATTTATTTACTTGCCTAGCATGGATCTGAAGAGAACTAAATTCACTGATAATTCATTGAAATTGTTCTGCTGATCATGTAGTGAAGTGTCCTGATCATGTTAGAGAAAGAAAAAAAATAAGTGTCAAGTTACTATCTGTCCTTTATCCAAATCAATGTTAACTTGTGTCTGTAGGTTGTTTAAAATACAGAGACTTATTTTTTCCAAAATGGAGAGCTTTGCTAATTATAAGCTCACAGAATTAAGAAGAGGGGAAAAAAACCCCAAGAGAAATAAATCTAAACTCTACTTCTGAAAGATGTTCAAATGCTGGCTTTGTATATGCAGAATAAATAAGTAAACAATACAATCTGAACAAAAATTTCTCAGTTATTCACAGTTTAATGTCTTTATGCTGTTGTCATTTTGAGCATATTTGGGAGCATTTTGAGTTTACATATTGTAACTCACCAAGTAGAATTTATTTTTTGAATTGTTGTTTTGCATTCTTTTTCATACTGAACGTTTCCTTTAAGTTGTTGTCTCTGGAGTAAGTACAGTGCCTTTTTTTTTTCTTTCACATTAAAAGATTATTATCTAGATGTATATTCTTAATTGTTCTTGACTAATACTATTTAGTGTCTGAGGAAAGTGATGGGTGGATGAAGTGTCTGAATAATGAACCAGTTGTCGGGAAGTGATTATCCAGAAGTTGCTCAATTTGTCTCAGTTCAGTGTTTCCTAAGCTACGTGCTTGTACAGCACATCTTACACTGTTATGGCAAAATCAGTGAAATTAATCTGAGATCTTTCATAGACCAGCATTTAATCTCTTGTCAAGGATCTCTAATAGGTCTCCTTGTTATCCCCAAGGGATTGGAGGGGAAAGGATGCACATAATTGACCAGTTCTCCAGATACAATCATCAAGTTGCATAATTTATTTCATTTCAGGGTCCTCTGATCTGAGTGCTTATGTAGCACAACTTGAAGTGTTACAGCAACATTGGTGAAATTAATCTTAAATCATTCATAGGGCATCGTTCAATATGATGTCAAGGATCTTAAGCAATACATGCTCTTTATTGGCTGTGGCAGCATTTTCCAGTTGTGCAAATGCACTTGGAGGTGTTGGAGTTATTTAGATATTAAGAATGGCTGGCACTGAGCTCCATTTTTCACTTTTTTGATGAAACATGCAAAAATATAATAATGTTATAATAATATAATAATTGTTTCTTATTGATACTTCCAGAGGTGTGGTTGGCTCTTGGAGCCTGGATGTTTCTGCAAGGTCCTGTGATCTTGAGTTTCTCAGTTTCAGTCTTGCCTACTTTATCCAAGAGCATGTGTTGCCCTGAAATGTCCTTTTTTTCTAGATTAGTTTATGGTGTTTTAACACTTTGAGTTAAATCAAAGTGTGCCTGCTGTTTTATGCTAGAGTTGTGTCATCTTCAGGTGAAGGCTTTATAGTAAAATGGACTGTGCAAGTGTATGAATATGCTATCTAAAGCTGTCTTCTCTGTGCAGAAGTACTTTGCTGTAGAACAAAGTCTAAGGTCATAGGAAGATGTTACTTCATGTGCCCCGTGGTTCTGTAGTGGCCTCTTCAATGCTCATCTTTAGTCCCTTTAGCTTAGAATCTGCTACATTACCCACACTGATGTACTGTGCTAGTCAAAAACAAAATTGTAGCTTCCAGATATTTTTGCCTGCCCTTTGCTGCTTTTACATATTAGCTATTTTATTTTGTCATACCTTTTAAATGATATGAGCCCTTATGTACTTCAGACTGTCAGTGGGATTGATTGCTGCTGTGTAGATGTGCATAACTGCATGTATGTGCATAATTGCAGAGTAATAATTAGAATAGCAAATAAAGTGTAAAAGAAAATGAAAAAAGAACCTCTCTGATTTGGCACATAACCATTTATCTTTTTATCAATATACTCTTAGTTACCCTCATAAAAAGCCTGGAATAACTAGAGTTGAAATGCTACCCAGAGTATACTTTTTCAAAGTCAAGGGGTAATCACCATCTTTTTAATCTTCTTTTTTTCTTTTTTTGTTCTGGCATTTATTTCTACTTTGAAAGCTAGTAGTTGGAATTTAACCTCATTGCTGTCAGACAGTTAACCAATATAGTACACTTTAGGCAGTAGTTGTTACATTTCCGTATTGTTCCACAGTTTTTATTCCCTAGGGGAGATCCTGGTGGAAACTAGACTGAGACAGTTATTTCATTATCAAGTGATTGACTACTATATGATATAGAAATGGAAGGCATTTTTGATTATTCAGTTTGAAGTCAATTACTTGAATCTAGGGTAAGAAGACTGAAGTCCTATCTGTAAAAAGGAAAATGTGATCTTACTTGCTGCTTTCAGCATAAGGTGAGGGTGGTGGCTACAGTTGACTTTACATCATCTGGTTTTGCTTAGTGAAGATGGAGTACAAGATCCAAAGCTTTTTATTTGGATTCATGGTAGCCACACATTTTACTGCTTTTTCTAATTCTAATATAGACAGAGAAGACTTATTTCATCATGCTATAGCTGTCATATTGGCTTTTGTTATGAAAGATCACTATGGCATTTGAGTCTGTTTAATTAAAATCCTACTAATACTGTTTCTGTTCTTTTTTTGCAATAGCTCTGTACATACAGAGATGTATACACAGAGAACTGTCACTTAAACCGTTTTTTAAATATCCTTGCAAGCTTTACTCTGTCCTAACCTTCAAGTTTCTTTGTCATAGAAATATACTCATGTTGCATTATTCAATTTTATTTTTCTTCTTCAGTCTTATGGTTATGGTTTTTCATGATCTTGTTAACTTGCTAAATCAGATTCCTTCATCTGGCCATCTGGTTCATGGCACTACTGATGGAGTTTTCAATAAATCTAAATTATTTTTTCCTTCAACCGTTCTGTTAAGATGTGATAGCAACTTATGGCTCATCTAACAACCAAAAACTATTTTCCAAGTATATATTAGTTACATCCTATATCTGAATGGTGAACTTCATGGGGATTAACCAAACGGTATGAAATTTTCCCTTTACTATTCTGGTCTAAAAAGAATTAATTTTATCTTGAAGTATGATCTAATGGAACAGAAGTGTTAACTGTGGCTGAGTAATTCAAAATCACCAAGCTAAACACTAAGAATGACTTTATACCTCTGAACTATGGATTAAAATAAACCACAGATTTCTCTGCAACATAATCGTCTGATAGTGATATAACCTAGAATATCCTTTCAGTTTCCATAGGAACAGATGATAGAATGTTTTGAATCTTGGAACAGCTAAAATGAATGTCTGACTTCAATGTAGTTCACTTCTATTTTGCAGCTTGCAACCTCTGCATGTAAGGGCTAAAAATGTACCTTAAAAAGAAAGATGGAATATTGGCATAACACATATTAAAGTGTTTTTAGGAGCAGTAGTAGCAACAATAACAAAAAATAATACTAAAAATGAAAATAAGATGTTTCTGTGCATAATTCTTTAGGTGTTACCTCTGTATTTTATTATACAGCTCCAAAAAGTGTTTTCAATTTTGTAGGAAAAGAGAAACCATTAATTTTTCTTCTATGTTATAATGGCTCATTAAAAGTTTTACCACAACAAAAAAATTCTGTCTTGTTGGTCATTTCTAAATTTCATGTCCAGCCATTGCTTTACCCCAGTGTGCTACACTGCATAGGTGTATTTTCTCATTGGAATAATTTATACACAACACAAGAAAACTTCCTGTAGCCAGAAAGAAAAGATCAGGAAAACTTCAGTGGAATATGTAGTGTGTTGTTTAGGTGGCAACAGCAAAAGATGATTGTTGAAGAACAGGCAAGGAAACATGGTAGCCATAGTAGTACTTGTTTTATTACGTGTTTGACATCACTTTAATAGGTCATGGTGCTAAATCAGAGAAGATGTGCTTTGAGTGTAAAAACATCAGCAAGATGTAAAAGACACCTCCTTCTTTGAGATGAATGGGTGTGTAACTGCAGTATTGATTAAAGGGAAAATATGGAGGTCTTGTTAACTATTGGGAGTCTGAATGTCTGTAACCTGAGGCATCGTGAATGCAGTAAAAAGTACTTGGGCTCTTTTTATTTGCTATACCTCCAGCATTTAAGATACTTGAGCCTTAAACATTTTGTATGTGGAAATTAGGATAGTACTGAAAGAAGAAAGTAAAGACAAAAAAGAAGCAAAACAGGGAAGAAGTAACAAGTTTACTTGTGACAGTTTCTGTTTTCAGTGAAACAGGTTTTTGGTCTGAGAATGGAACTGCACTGTGCTAATGTAGTTCAAGTAGTAACTTTTTTCAAGTTTATCCCAAGCCTATTTTCAACTACTATTAATATAGAAGACTCATGAGAGCTGTAGTTATTGCAACATATGGGCGAGTTTAATAGCAACATTTTGAAAATAGAAGGGTTTTTAAATAAAGGTAGTATCTGGGGCTTTCCTGCTCAGTGTCAGAGTATTATTTACTGTTGCAAATGTGCAGAGGACCCTGTTTCATCTGTTACTTTCTGAATATTGATTTTTTTCATTAATGATTCTGGTTTGCAATTTTGCAGCATCCTCTGGAAGATTCCTCACAAAGTGTGTAGTAGATGGTTTAGGTAGGTACTAGCAAAGTTCATTCCACAGGTGGGCAAATTTGGTGGAGCTCTGAATGACAAGAAGTAAACAGAAAGCGTCTTAACACGGTATTTGAGTTGGGAAGATTTTATGCCTGAACGAATAGGCAACACTGGTCCTTTTTAATAGGCCTGGTTTCATGAAGATTCTTTTTTTCCCCCATATGAAAGTAACATTTTTCTTAAATAGATCGTGGAAGCTTCTATTTTCTCACCCAGTAATAGCCTGCAACTGTAATTGTTCAACTGTTGAAATATTTTGTAGTTAAAGTAGAAAAAGCACTGTAAAATAAATGTGAATTTTACCTCTCTAATTTATGTTCCGGAGAAAGTTTCCTGAAGTGGGTTTCAGCACAGGGGGCTCGATAATTGGGCATGGAAGGGCTCCTTGCCTTCTGTCAGCCACCTTTCCTAGCTAGCAGCTCTTGCTCAGAGTCTGCCTTACCTGAGCACTCTCACCTGCATTTGACTCCACATCCACTTCTCATGAAGTCCTGCAATATTCAGGGTCAGGTTCAGCTCTTACAACGTTAAAGACTATTATGGACCAGATACTGAAGTTAGGAAGTATCTCTTAGTAAAACAAACAAAATGCACAGGTTTTCCTTTTTTTGTGATGAGGCAGCATGTAGAAATACTGTATTTCACTGTATTAGTGACATGGTTTAGCAAAACCTTCATATTTAATTAGTTTGAGCATAGACAACAGTTTTTTCCTTTCCTTTGGATTTGGAATTTTTTTCCCCAATTGTATTAAAGCAGAGAACTGATAAATAAAACAGTCATTTTTTCCCCAGATTTGGATTGCCTGACTACCTCCGCTGGCGTGGTGGCAATGACAGCAGCTTCCATCAGTCCCTGGGCATGTAGCTGTCCAGGGTTAGGGCACACAGAATCCTATCTTCCTCCATCCTTCAGCTGGGTACCATTACACCACAGGTCTCAAAATGCCTTCAAAAGCATCCAAATGAGGAAGTCCTCTCACACTGGTCAATGTATTACCTCTATTGATTTCTAAGCTGTGATCCCAGCTGAACTCACCAGCTGCCGTCTGAGAACCACTGTATTTGTATCTGAAATGCTCCTGCAGATTCCCATGGCCCAGGTGAGCCCAGCAGAACTGGGAGCTGCTGCCTCCTTTGCTGTTAGTGTCCCCTGAACCCCACTGGAGGAGCTTTTGGCTCAGGGTTCTGGGAGATGTGGCCAAGGGAGTGCTGTCTCTGGTTGGTCATCTGTTAGCACTCATGGCTATTAATTGTGTGCCTGCTGGACACATGTTCCACAGAGCAGCCTGCAAAGCAGACAGCCCCACTGAGATGTTGTCAGCAGCAAATGGAGCATGAAACAGCCTTCACTTTTCCCTTCCCTCGGTGGTAGGTAGTACACCATGGTGTAAGGAATTCATAATTAGTTGATATGAGGCATAGACTAAAATGCACCATCTTTAAGCAAATATTGAAAATAGAAGAAAGCAGGAGACTGCATTTTAAGGAGAAACCTGCTTGGATAGACACATGCATATTTAATCAGTCTTCAATAATTCATGTAATATTAATGTGACACATATGGTAGTACAAGTGTTTAGTAATGGTTTTGGCTGAAATTTTAATACTTATTTGGCAGTTGTTGTCTTTTCTTTTATACCTTAAATTTTTTTTGGAAAAGGTAGAATTAGCTTAAGTAAATTGCTTAATATTACTGCAACTATGTGTGTTATACATATTTAACTGAAAATAGTTAATTCCTTAAAGTCATTAAGCTTTCATTAACTAAAAACGCTATCTGATTTTGTACAATATTTTTGTGTCATAACCTCTTTCAATGCCTTTCTGAGAGAATTCATTGCTGTCTGAACTGTCATTTTTTTCCTTTACTGTTTTACTTCTGACAAGCTACTTCTTTATTTTTGCTAGTCTGAATTTTATTTTTAAAGGGTAGCTGCAACAAATAGCAGAACATGCAGACTTATGTTATAAAAACAGCAAAAAAAGGGGGAGACATTAGTATTGTTGCTTAATTTTCTAGGTTTCATAACAGTTTATACATTTGTGATATTGTATTAAAATGATGAAGTTAAATTTGTATTTTTCCTTTTTCACTTAACCCGGTTTTGTAATGCCATGAAATTCCTGAAATTCTCATTAGTGGACATTGAAGAATTTTGGTAGAAACTCCTTTACAAGCTCTTTAACAGAGTGTGGTTTTTCTTTGTGTACAGTAAAGTAAAGATTGTTCGAGCAATTACTTGAATAATCAGTAATTTACATACTGAGGCAGGTCCAGCATTTCTGTTGGATAAACATTGTGGAATTGCAGAAGAGAGGAAAGCATAATTGGAGACATCTCATGCCAGAAATCCTAATATGCAGATTTTTGCAGGTCCACCTGATTGATTTTCAGAGCTGTAGTTTTGCCCCATCCATGGTGTGCTTTCTGGAGTGAAAGGCTTTTATGAGTCAGGAGAGAGCAGTGAATGCTGAGGGGAAAATGGGACTGCTTGGGAAGTACCCGAGCATACATTTTTGGAAGCCCACATTTTAGGGAGCATCTCTGCAGGTAATAGAGATAGCACAGTAGCAAAAATAGTCATGAGAGTGTTTTGTCTAATCTAGCCAGAATTAGTCCATGCCAAAATACATCCCTTGTGCTCTGTTTGCTGAACCATGCTGAAGTGAGCACTTCTGGTGCTGCCTCTGTACTCTCACGGAACATAAGCATGGAAGCGAGTGCCTGTGCCCCAGGTTAGAGGGGGCAGGCTGTTGACGTTTGCATTCTGCTCTCTCTGATCTCCAGCCATACTTGTAACCAGTTACTGGCTGCTGATACATATTCCCTCTCCAAAGCTCAGGTGGTCATGTTTGTGCAACTGTTCCCCTGCAGGAACGGGGAAGAAAGAAGGGAAGCTGGAAGATGAACTCCATTCAGTCTTTCTGTTTCCCTCCTCCAGCACTGTATATGAGCAAAGCTGAAATGTATATACGTTTGGGGAGGAATGTGTGCAGCAGTGGGAGTTACCAGCAACGAGGATGGGAGGGTGCCATATGTTCTCCTGTACTGCAGGTTTTACTCTTCCCTGGAGTCTTGTTCTAAAATCCCACTGATTTCTTGTCCAATAAATGTAGTTGTCTTGCTGTACTTGATCAGTATTGTAGAAGATTTGGCTGTTACTGCTTAGTGTTGCTATCCTTGTATTTATTGGGATGGAAGCACTGACTTACTTGAGAAAAGCCTAAGTCACCTTGTTCTTTGTTATTAATGTTATGTGACACATTTTCCTGAATTCAGATCTAGACCAGTGTTTATTTATGATTGGGGTTTTTGTGTACTGCATATTGAAAGCGAAGCACGATCTTGATCTTCAAGCACGTATATATCACTCATTATAAACTTTTGGTATGACAATGTTACTCAGTCGCTTTTTGCTGCAGGGTTTTTTTTATTGCCTAAGGAGATGTTAATGCATGAGGCCTTTTTCATTCCGTCTTTCTGCTTGATTCTTGTTTTATCCCCTTTTAAAATGCTAACTAGGAATCTGAATTTCAAAGTCGTCTGCCAATAAATACATGCAACCTTTTCTCAGACTGAAGACTTTATCAGCTGCTGTGTTGCTACAGCCTATTCTGGTATACATTTGGGAAATTCCCTCCCCTTAATTTAACTTCAGCACTTCCACCACACCTAAGAATTAAATTTAATGTACCTCATGATCAAGGACATTTTTCTCCTTAATAGCAAATAGCATTCCTCATGGAGACCCTCTGACAATGTTTTCATATAAGATGCAGCGGGAAAGCATCACTGTGTCAAGTTTATGTTGCTTTAGTGCTGGTTATAAAAAAATCATAAACTTAATAAATTGATGCAGTTCTAGAGTGAGCTAAGGCAATTTGTGCTAGTGTAGTCTGACCTGGACTGCTGGACACAAGACTTCAGTTCATTTGATGTGGAGTTGTAAGGCATGAAGAATGACAACTGTTAGGAGCTGCAAATTTTATTCTAAAGTAGGGGATTTGATAAGTTGTTTTTTATTGCACTTAGCAGTATTTAATTTTAAAATAAATTATATAGCCATGTAAATAAAGTAGTCTTTGCTGTAAGATTTGGCACAGCAAAAACAGTGACAAAAATAAAGTGGATCATTGAAATAATGCCCTGGCCTGTAAACATCTGAAAATTGATCTCATGCATATTATTTTAAAATGCAGATTTGTTAATAATGAGGTCTGTATTTATACTTTATGTTCTCTACTTGGTTTAGAAATCTTACAGTTTTATGGATTATCTTTATGATTTTCTCTTCAAAAAAGGTAAATTTTAGCATAGCTTTTACTTCTTTTCAAAACTTTTTTTTTCTTAATTCTAAGACAAGTGATAAGAACTTTAAAAAATATTAGGTTATTAAAAAAATATTAGGTTCAACTAAAAAGTAGGTCTTAGATTAGTTTATTTTAATCCACAACTGAAGTCTTTTTCCCTACACTGGAAGTACCTCGTACTTTGTGCCTTGATAGTGGTATGTGGAAATGGGAACTTGATCCTACATCTTGATAAATAACTGTACTTGCATGTAATTTCTCTTGCATGTGAAACTTTTCCTATATAGACTATTTCCATTGCATCTGTGTACAATTTTTATGAACAAGTGATTCATTCCCTTTTTTCCCCCTTGAAAATTATACTAGTAAATAAAGTGTGCCCCAGGTAAAAGTACTAAATGTTCTGAAACACTATTATGTTTTTGACACATAATACTATTATGTGTTCCAATTTCTATAAGAGATGTTTGCATCTTTGTTTGCATTGTCTGTTCTACACTGTGGCCTTATTTATATTTCATGGTAGTTAAGTTCACAGTTTATCATTCAAACAAGGGAGAATACTGGGGGATAGCAGCTGAGTTTTAATAATAGATGAGGAGTTGTAGTTGCAGGACTTTTCCTAAAGCCCTTTTAGTTACGGATCTCTGTCAACAGTCCCTTTGAATCTTTTATATGTACTGAGGCTTTTTACCTTGACTCTGAGAATTCAGAGGAAGTTTGGCAAAGCTGATAATACTAATGATAATTTTTTAGTGCTCATTTTTACCTCTAGGTTTGTGGGTTTCTGGGGATGGGAGAGGAGCTGGGCTAAATTAAAGTTAAGGTTCTAGTTATTGTCCCCTTCTTATGCTTTAGATCCAAGTTATTCCCTGATGTAACTAGTATATATCTTCTGTAGATAAAAACTGTTGTGCAGGTTCATACAAGTGGAGACTTTGATACAGGATTCATGAAAACCTGTCACAGTGTGCAATTGTAAGTGCTAAGAATATTATTTTAACTGAGAATTCATTGAATTTTGTCTCTGAGGATCATTATTGTTCTTGTTTTGAACTCACAATGAGTTTTCACACAAACTAGTATAAATGTGTGTTACAGGCTTTGAATAACCTTCCACCTCAAACTGTTGTGTGACACTTCACACTGCACCCAGCTCTGCAGCACATCGTGTGTGAAACACCCTGCAGCACTGGGCAGAGTCCCAGGCAGCCAGTAATGTGCACAGGTGGCTTCTTTTGTATTCCCCTGAGCTGGGATAAAATTACAGACCAGTGTTACACACACTGTATTAAGGTCCTTAATTGAAGACAGAGGTCTTTTTTAAAAAAAAACAAGTGCCCCTAAAGCAGAGACATCTCATGGTTGTCGTGAGTGGAATTCATGTTCCATATGCCTTAATATGACATTTCAGTTTATACAGGCTACAGTGTCTTTGCTTTGTGAATGCTGAGCCCAGCCACCTGTATGAATTGTGGGCCATGATGGTTTGTTGTCTTTGGCAATTTTAATAATTCTGTCATCTCCTGGCTTTTTGGATCCATGAGAATGTTGAATAGAACCAGAGTTAGGACAATGAAAGACACGAGTGTTCAAGTGTTCTGCCCTTTCAGATTTGAAGTGAATTGTATAACACACTTTCAGTAGGGTTATCCCACCCTATTCTTTATGTCTGTCTTATGGCAGTTCAGTCTATACCACGTTTGCTTGTCTTAACTAAGAAAGAGTCACTTAAAATGCTCTCAGCCTTGCTTCAAATCAAAACATATTACATCTTCTATTCAAAGGTCCGTTTCTCTGTCAAAGAAATAAATTGCTTTGGTTTGGCATGAGTTGTTTCTGACAAAGCCATTTTGGCTATTATTTAGCACCATATTAAAATTTCCTTGTGCATATCAAAAGGTAATTTAACTGTGCAGTCAAATGTAAATAAGTTATTACTCTGTAGCAATAAGAGTTACAATATTACTGTGCTGTCCATCGTCCGGTTTGGAGGAACAGAAGTGTATGAGATGTTAATTTCAGAATACCTCCAGTGTTAATGACTTTGTTATATGAGAGCTCTAAACTCCTTAATGTATTGTTTGGGTTTCAGCTCAAGTGTCTGGGAATTTGCTCAAGTAGATTGGTAATTAAGGTACTTTCTGGGCATAATTAGTGGAGCATACTCTAATTAATGAACTTGCAATAACAAAATGTGTTCCTAAAGTACTACAACTTGGATAATGAAAACATTTACAACCTATATCATTCATGGAAAACAATAGTACTCCTTAATATAATTTGCAATGAATCAGTGAACTCTTTTTCTCCTTCTTCAGCCCCCGCTGCTGACAGTTATTTTAAGATGAGAATTAACACTTAGGTATATACAGCTCCTGTAAATTAGATGGATTAAAGAAAGTACATTTTGACAATGCAGAAGCTGAAGTACCTTTTCTGAGGTGGTCTACACATCAGCTGTAAATGTGTAGCAGAATTCTTCTGTAATGAAGTGTTTATGAAAAGCGTGGGTCACTTGCTAGCTATAAAGCATATTACTCTACTTGTTCTAGTCTTTTGCTTCTCTATGTAGCTGAACTCATCTGTTTAAGAAGTAGGAACAAGTATTTTTGTGGGCTACTGTAGCTGATTCTCCGACAGCCAAGTGAGATGATAAAATGGAACTAGCATCATCTACTCTAAACTTTTTTAAAAAAATCATGTAGTTGAAGGCAGTTTCTGGCCAGCTGTTAAATTGAGTGTGGAAGCATGTGCATTTTAAAAGGGTTTCACAATACTTCTCATTCCCTTCCCTCCCTTTCCCTCCACTGCTCTCCCTTTTCCTAACCTCCCCCCAGATGTTGGAGAAAATACATATACTTTTCAAAAAAAACCAAAACAAAGGGATGTGGAAGGTATTAATGTAATGATGTAAATTTGGAATATGGCCAAATTTGGAATACTCTAGACTGTACTCATTCTGTCTCAGTAATAGGATTTAGGAGAATGTAAGAAAAGAGCACAAGAAATTTCAGCAATATAAAATGACTGTCACAAGAATAATATTTGAAATGTTGAGGTTATTTAGTTTATCGGGCAAATAAGTTAGGCAAATAGCACGTATGTAATCATGTAAAGCAGTGACTGATATAGAGAAGAGAAGCAAAAGTGAAATCTGTTAGACTTCAGGTCATGACTAGTTGTCCAACAGAGGGTTTCACAATAGTGTGCAACATTTACAACATGTTTCTTAAAAAAGTCACAACAGAGAGAAAATTGATTTGTTAAGTGTAAACATCCGTACCTGTGGAGATGTTAATATAGAATGTCTCTGAAACAGTGACATTTAAAATGTGTATTTAAAGAATCTTAATGTGTGTCCTTTTTGGACAGTATTTCCATTTAAAATCTGAAAAATCTCTGAAGAGGTCTCTGTATCTCAGAGAAGATGCAGGCATCTGTCTCTCTTTAAAAAGGCAGAACTCTTTTCCTTTTAGTTTTCAACATTAATTCACACTCAAGGTAAGGAAAGTCACTGGTGTGTTGTAGCATTGGCAATACATTTGTGTCATGAGGAGCTTTGGTTAATCATTTTACAGTTATATTTAAAAATAAAATACACTCTATGCTAATTTGCTCTACATTCTCAGTAAGGCTAAAGAACTCAAAAATGCAAAAAGAGAGCAGTAAAAATTGCATTACCATTATTTTTGTAATAAAGAAGGAAAAATTGTTAACTTCTTTGCTTAAGTGCCTGCATTTAGGAAAAAGGACATGCTAGGATGTGTTTAGTCTCTTGAAAATAGCAAAGTAGTGAAAGATCCAAGGGGTATTATTGTGGTAAGGTGTTCACATGGAAGTGTTCCTGTATATTCTGCAATTTACTTTTTTTCAAGGTGATCTTCAACAGCATTTCAGTGCTTATTACCTGTTTCACAGGCACTGACGACCTTTACCACAATGTAAAAGCATATTTATATATGACAACCAATGAGGCTGGAGGAAAATAAAGGATTTTTTTCAGACGGTTTTAAAGTTCTGTATTACTAACTTCTTACAAAATTTATTAACTAAGATAATAGTCTTTTAACAATGGCATTATTTTAAAATTAAAACTCTCTGTCATGCTTTAATATGTCCACAATATCAAGACTTGGCTGGCATATATGTTGTCAAGTCACTGAAAAATTACTTTTGGTTGTTGCTTAAATGTGCAGCGGTTACAGTTTCACTAAGTAATGCAGTCATTTTGTTTTATTTTTCAAGTAGATTCCTTTTTCTATTTAACTGTCGTTATGGACCCAGATAAGTAGAGAAGTTCTTGAGTTCTCAAATTTGTATCTTCTACTCAAATTTGTTTTCATGAAAAATAAGCATTAAAAGCCACTTTTAATTTACTCATATATGGAAAATTCATCCTTATTTTCTGACTGCTGCAAATTACCCTCAGCAGTCTACATCTTCCTCATGAGGGGAAGAGGAGGGGCAGCCACTGATCTCTCATCTATGGTGAGCAGTGACAGGACCCGAGGGGTGGTCTGAAGTTGTGTCAGGGGAGGTTTAGGTTTGGATATGAGAAAAAGATTCTTCACCCAGAGGATGATTGGGCACTGAAGAGGCTCCCCAGGGCAGGGGTCACAGCACCAAGCCTGGCAGAGCTCAAGAAGCATTTGGATGTGGCTCTGGGCACAATGTGTGACTCTGGGGATGGTCCTGTGCAGGGCCAGGAGCTGGACTCGGTGATCCTTGTGGTCCCTTCCAATGTGGCATGTTCAGGGATTCTGTGATGTCACAATGTTTGTCCAAATGACATTGTCACAGGAAATAGCTGTTGTTATTAGTCCAAATGTTTCCTTTTTAGGAATCCATTCAAACTTGATCCTGCCTATTTGAGTTTATTTTGATACAAATTGCTGAAAAGGTCATGCCCGTTTATTACAAAATCTTTTACCTCTCTTTTTTTTTGCTGGAAAAGACAAGCAACAGCACCTGAGCATAATTAAGTCCTCAGACATGCAGATGACCCAATCAAGAATTTATCATCTGAGAAAATTACATAAAGTCCCTGATCTAAGGTTTTTGTAGAAGTGATATCATATTAGTGTCAGAAAAATCCCAGAAAGTTCAGAGGTGTGAGGAATTACGAGAAGATTTGCATAGGGCTAACCTAGGGTTCATTTAGCTTGACCTCAGCCATTTGGAGCTGTTAAGTCAGAAATTTCTGCAAGTGTCAAAAATCTGTATGTTAAACATACAGTTTGATGATTGTTTTTGTTGGGATAGGCTATCCAACATTGAATGAAGTATGGGGAAATAGATATTCCTTTGTCTGTAGTAATATAAGGCAATGGATGTGACTCTGAACAAAGGCAATTTCTTTTTTACATGAGGTCCAGGTGGACCTTTTTGTACCTTCTTGAGCCCTTTTAAACAAAATGTTAAAATTTACATAGTAGAAACAAGGCTGAGCATTGAAAATTCTGTTTTCGATTTTCCTTAATGAAAAATAGCCAATGTTGTATGATATAAATCCATGTTTAAATTTCATCTCCTTGGAGAGTCATCTTAATGCCTACTGATGAAATTCAGCACTTTAGTGAGGCTGGAGCCAATCAAGATCCTTTAGGACAAGAATTGTTCAATCATCATCATCCCTGCTGAGTGGAATATGATACCCTATATAGTACAGTTCCCCACAGCAGATTAGGATTCGGGTTACTCCTTCACTTCTCATTGCCTGTTTGGAGTGGATGCAAAGGACTGCTGAACACTTAGGCCTGAGGAAGAGGCTGATGTATTTTACAATTTATTCTTACATTATCAAATCATCCTTTGATCCCTTAGAATATTAAAGAATATTTTGTTGCCCTTGAGATTTTGTATGCAGACAGACACAAGCATTTCCCCTGATGCAATGATTCAACAAGCAAAGTTCAAATGATCAATAAAAACCCATAATTTTTGCAAGGCTGCCTTTTGTTCTTTGTCAGCAAACAAGGAGAGTGAACAAGGATTCATCACCTCTCTAGAGAAACAGGACAAGGCAATATGGCAAGTGGAGGATTTTTTTTTGAGAACATCAGATCATAGGAAGCCTTGCCATAGCTTTTCTTAAGTTTGCAACAACAAAAAAGAAAGGATTTATAGTCTATCATTCTAGAATGGTACATCTTCTTAAATACATTGCAGATTGTGCATTTTGTCTCTTCAAAATAAAACCTTTCTTAAAGACAGTTATTTTTCTGTGACATTCCCCTTTTAAATTACAGGGGTGGACGGAAATGCAAGAACTTGAGTGTATTTTGCTAGCAGATCCTTCTCTTGGGAGGAGGCTTATGAACTGGGTTTTAATTCAGAAAAGAAAATAGGTGTAAATTACTATAATCAGTGAATTTTTGTTCAGACTGATGATAAATGAGCTGATACTCGAGGCTTTAGTATTTGAATCAATGTATGGGTACTAAGGATCAGATGAGTAAAGGATGAGCAAAATATCTAAAGCCTTCTAAAGTCATGATTGTCCACTAGGAACAAATAAACATCATTTTGTTCCAGACAACAGAGCCACTGTTTCTGTGGCTGCCCTGGGTACATGATGGATGTCGCAATTTTTTCTTCAAGCTTAATCAATAGATAGAAGGTCTGTAGGAGAGATACCCATTTGTAAATCAAAATCTGTGTGTAGAATCTATCGAGAGTCAGAGATTGTACCTGGGATGGCTGGGAAGCTGTGAGTGATTCCAGGTGATGGTGTGATTACAGGGTGTTACTGACTTCTGTAGGCTAAAGGTTAGAGGGATTCAGTGTTGTGTATCTGCTTATTAATAGTAACAGCCCAAAAAGCAAAACTGTATGTAGTTGTTTATGTGACTTAAAGCTACCTTTGTGTTTCTGCATAGAATGAGATGTTACAAGAGCCTTTGCTGTGGAGTGGTAAAAAGCTGACATGTTTCTACAGTTCATTTATTTTGCAAGTTTTGTATAGCTTGTAGACCAGTCTTCCCTGTCCTGACCTTCTCACAACTTGCTGGCTGAACCCTTTGGCTGTGTTTTGGTGTTAAATAATTGTTGATAGCTGCTTTTCAGTAGAGCTCTTGTGTTTTAAATATATTCAGAACTTGTCTCTGTTGGTCTGATATTAGACCAACTGGTGTCAGAGTCAGAACTCCTAATCAGGTGTTTATTATTATTCTTGTAATTGTTAGAAGCTTATGAATATACCACATATTTCCTCTCCCAAAGAACTAAGTGTGCAAAAGCAGTATTCAGTAGGAAACCTTTTAATGCTCTGTGCTTAACCATGCTGTGTTAAACGGACTGTTTAAAGTTGATTCATCCACTGACAATTTTTGTGTAAAGCTTTCCCTCTAAAATTCTGCCAGGAAATAATAGTGTGAGACAACTTGAAAATACTCTCACTGCTATATGCTTATTATTTGGCTAGATCCAACTTTGGAGAAATACTCTTAGACCATCTTTGAGATTGTTTCTTCCTGGCAAAAAAAAAAGCCAGTTGTGCCTTGGAGAAGAAAATTATTTATGACCTGCTGCATGCAGAGGACCCTGAGTTTGAGAACTGATGTAACTACTGCTCTACCTGCACGTGGTATGAGCATGTAGAAAGCAAAGCAGAGCTGCTTATTTTCTCAAAAGCTGCAAGAGAAGATTTGTGCAATGCATAGTTTCACATATACACACGTGAAGGCTAAAAAGATCCACTAAACCCATAGTATTCTTTCTCACGTTTTGGACATTCTGTAGACTTTCTCAGGAAACATGTTTCTCACATGGCCTTGAGGAGTATTTCATAGTACACTCTCTTTAGCATCTAACACCTTTTGAAGAGATGTTGGTTAGTAAAGAAAGACTTTATAATTAAAAAGTAATCTTGTGTTTTCACTTACCTTTAATTTTCACTGGGATAATTAAGAGTTGTTTTGTACCTGTTAGTTGAGTATTACAAAAAAATAAACTAGAGGAGGGAAAAGGCATGGAAGGTGTCAAAATAGTTGGAGATATAGTTGAATATAATTTATGGTTATAGTGAATGGCTATGGTAGGCTTTTCAGTGGAAAAAAGGCCCATTTTTATGTTGTAGAATTAAAGCACACAGCTTTTATTTAGTTTTGTAGTAGGTCTTTATGTTACTTGTCTTAATCCAGCCTTGTAACAGGCAGCAACATGTCGTCAGAATTAGTACATAATTTACACTTATTTTTTTCTTTGTTTTTCCCTTTTTCTATCCAGCCAAAGAAAGTTGGGCCTTCTTTTTACCTTTTCTCAATCCATGGCTCATCTTTTTCAGTTTGGCTTTTAGGATGCTGCTGTTTGCCTCCTCCTTCCCAGCTGTTCACTAGAAGATTCAGGACTGAAGCCAATTCATTTGCTTTGCTACTTTATTACCAAAAATGGCAAAATTTTGCCAATGTTGTCATTTTCCCATTTCAATAATAGATAATAAAGTTGCACATGGGAGTTTTTGCATATCTTCAATTTTTCAAGTGTGGGTGGAATACTATTTCAGGCTCTTACTCTGAAATGCTAAAACATGAAAGACTGTATTATGGGGTTTTTTTTCCATGATAACCAGTATTTTTAGCTTATTTCTGATTCATCTGAATCTGAGATAAGCTATCAAAGGCACAGATACAAATGGTCATGTATATGCCCTGGGTTTCCTTGCTCTAGACACCTTGGGATGATAAAGTGTTTCAGGCACTTGCTGTGTGGAGGAGAGTGGACAAACCTTCCCAGACGTCTGGAAATGTATGTTTTTTCTTTTTGCCTTTTGCCAAAGGAGGAACTTTCTTGACATCAGCTGTGATTGAGTTTGATGGGAACTAGTGTGGTGGACAAATTCTATTGAATTTAAGGACATCTCAATACTTGTACAGGGTATTTTGTTTTTATTGCATTTTTAAATGCTGTATAATTTTATTAAAAAATGTTTGGACAAAAATTTTTTTAAAGACAAGTGTAGAGCAAAAACCTGTTCAGAACCCTGCAGTGTATCCAGGGCCAGATAAAGACATTGTGAGGAATTACTAACATTAATTAACTGGAAGTAATAACCTCTGGCACACCCTGTTGCTGATCTGAAGAGATCTGTAGTCTTCACACCAAATTAACATTGAATAACGTAGCATGTGTGTGCCTTCTTGCTCCAGTTTTGTGATGGAATCACATGACTTAACACTGTTCTCCTTTAGCTGAAGTTTATCTCCATTCTTAATAATGAGAACATATGTGACTATCAAACAGTTTTAAGGAAGACTCTGAATATGGAGTTTCTTTAGCTTTTAAGGTGAAAGAGAAGGATGATATGTGACTCAAGAATCAGTATAATTTTAAATACTACATATAATCTCTTACATAAGTAAGATTGTATAATCTTCAAGAACTAAAGCATGCTTTTGTAGAGGAGATGCAGTTTGGATTTAAAGAACCAAAGAAAAAAAGATTAGGTAACCTATCCATTAATTTATCTGTTAGTTTGTTGGTTTTTAAGGGAGAAAATGTTCATTTTTTTCCCTTGCCACAGTAATGGATGCTTGCTGTAGTGTAGCTTACCCGCTCTCCATTGAGGATGTGCTCCTGAAAAAGGCAGTGCTGGTGTTTCAAAATATCAAAAAAGCAATTTCCCCTGTTACAGACAGTGTGACAGGGTGCAGATGCACATGGGGACTTTAGATACACAGGGACAATACCTGTATTGTGGAGGACAGACATGCAGTGGCAGAATTTTCAGGATTTTCAGCTGGAGGAGGTTCTGGCAGCAGGTGACTTTTCTGACTGGGCTTTCATTCAGCTGCTTTGAGATTAGTTGCCCAATTTTCATTTATTATTGTGGGCATTCTTGCGTTCTTCTACATTTTCACTGTGCAAATGATCTTCCTCGGAATAATTAAGATCAGTTAAAGCAGTCAGGGATGAAAAACTGAAAATGGGATTATTACAAGGATTGGCAGCAATATTGGGATATTAAATGATGGATGACAGGAATCCCAAACTGAACATACTGATGAAACAACTCGTGAAGTGTTCCTTACCAGTAAACACTCATGGTACTGGGGAGTGTCAGCAATTAGATGTTATGTTAGGCTAATCATGAGTTAGTACAGCACCTGTAATTTTGGAACATGTCTTGAAGACTAAAACAATCTTTTAAGGCCTTCTCCTGTCATTTCCAGTCATGTTGCTTGGTTGGTGTTTTATATTTCTGAAATCAAATGTGTTTCTGAGGTAACAAATCTTTTGGCCTTCTAAATGTATTGACTGAAGTTTAGTTTTCCTTCTAACATCTTTGTTAAAATAGATATTATTTAAAAATGGTAATGTGTCACGAGAGTATGCCATACAAGAAGATGACTAGTGTACCCACTGACAGTTCACAGATTTAACTGTTGTTTCTAGAACTTCTCAGCTACCACATTTGATCCTTAAAAGGAGAATTTCAGAGACTATCTAGTTTGGATTTCTAAAAGAAATTGGATGCTGGAAGAGAGTATGTAACTTATTTTCTCCTGGAAAAGGGAAATACTTTTCTGATAATTTCCTGAGGTGTTCAGAAGAGGATGTTCTCCTTCCACAGAATATTCCACCTCAATATAATTATTTGGGTTACAGATTTTAAGCCGCTGATATCTGTGCTTAGGATGATGTGCTCTAGTAGTGATCAACCTTAATTAATTATTTATTATCATTAATTTAATTTTAATTATGTTGCATGTATAAACATGATCCCACACTCGTACACTTCCTTGGTGTCCCAGAAGTACCTGATAACAGGCATGTGCTGAGCTTGCCTCTAGATCAGCACATGTCTCTTAAGAGTGAGTCCTGCCAGACCAGCTTAGTTTCCTTCTGTTCAGGTGATTGATATAGTGTATGGGGGTGTGAAAGGTGGGATCTGATATTTTGTCTGTAACAGTTTTACCTATGACATTTTCAAATTCAAACTGAGGAAGGATAATCTAGAAGAAACTGCTACAAGATGATTGCAGAACAGTTTGGAAAATGGAACACGGTGTTGATTCTGTTCCAAAATGAAAGAATGTACCAAGTTCTGCAGGGATTTGCCTCAGGGCTAGCACTATTCAGTGCTTGCATTAATGGTCTGAATGATGGAATACAGAATATACTTATTAAATTTGCAAGCTACACCTGTCTAGGGAGGATTAAGAGGTCTTGTAAGGACAGAGTTAGAATGATCTTGAGAAATTGATTTGAAAAAATAGGATGATATTGGAAAGGAACAAATGTAAGGTACTCTGTGAAGAAAAGGAAAAAGGGAAGAGAAGGATGGCTATATGACAGAAACAGCTGTGTGCATAGTAGACCTTCAGAAGAGGATTTTGAAGTTGTAGTGGATTACAGGCTGAATGTCAGCCATGTAAAGCAGATATAAAGGAGCAAAATACTGTACTGGGAGGTGTAAACAGAAGGATACATGGAATAATCCCTGTGCTCTACTCATGTGTAGCAACCCTTGTGCCATAGCCACTTGGCAGTGTGGGTTCTAGCAGTGAATTCAACATGTCAAGAAAGATGTGGACAAACCTTAGTCAGGTGGGAGCAATGAAAACTAGACTTATGAATAACAGTTAGGGTAAATTTCTGCTAGATGTTTTGTATTTCTGTCTGTAGATACCATTGTTTTAGAGGAGTATAAACTTGAACTACTTTCAAAGCTCTTTGCAATCAGTGTGGTAAATTTATTAGCTTATTGGTGACCTAGTGACCTGGAACTGGCACCAGAACAGATCACCCAGCACCCTGATTGCAGTGGGTGCACACGTAAGAGACAGCTCAGCTGAAAGGACCTGAGGGCCAACTCTCCAGCGAGTGTCACACCCATGACACACACCCCACCACTGCTGTGTGTGCTGTGGTCTTCTCACAGAGTAGGGAACGTGACTGTGGCCCTTCTCTGCACCTGCACAAAGGCAATGGCCTCCCCAGCCAGAAGGGCTGAGCATCCCTGTGTTTGCTTCAGGATTTACCGCTGACAAGGCAATCACATTTTTAATGGATTTGAAATTTCACTAATGGAAAATGTGTGCTGCTGTAAACAAAGTAAATCAGCTTGTTGACAATTCAGTACTGTATTTCATACACTGGTAAGTTTGTGAATATCTTGGCACACTACTTGATGGGGTTGAAGGGCATTCAGTACCATGAGTTTGCTCTCTCATGTATCTGGACCAGCAGCATGCTTTGAAAGTGAAAAAAAAAAGAGGAAATCATTGTGGTTTGTCAGAATGCTGAACATCTGAATGATTACATATTTTAGGTAAAAGTTACCTGGAGCCTTCTCACCTGCAAGGTCATCAGTGGCTGGATGTGATAAGTGAACCACAAAAGAAACCAATAATGTTTGTGTTAAACAGAAGATGAAGAAACTTAAAAAAAATAACAAGTGACTAATAAAATAAATAGTGACATTGGCTGAAACAAATGGTGTCAATTTGAAGTTAAGAAAACAAAAATGTTAAAATAATTGCTGGTTGGACTGACAAAATAGAACAGGATAGAATTTTTGGTCTTGGAAACAAAATGGTGCCTGAGAAAAGGACACTCTGATGATGAGTGCTGTAGAGATCCAAGCTTGAATACTATATTGTCCCAAGTAAAAGTATGTTTCAATAATGCCAGGCATTCAGAAGATATATGTAAGTCTGTGTGCTTAAACTTTCAATTGGTATTTACTAAAGCTTTTAAATTAGAGCATGAAGTTGAAATGCAGTGCATGTGTTTGTACTTTGCTGCAACTCTATGCATGTCTAAGCAGTGCTCTGCACAGTGAGGAATAATCAGAGAAACTCTGTTGGTCTTTTGAGGGGTAATGTTCTTTTAAGATGCTGCATATAATTTCAAAGGATCCAGTCAGGAATTTCTCTCAAATATTTGTGCTGTACTCACCACTCCCACTCTCTGGCTTAATATAAGATTGTGTTGAAAAGCTTGTGTGCAGATGTAGAGATAATAAAGTCATGTAGAGAAAGGGTAGACTGTGGCTCACATCTTAGGAACTTAAGTGCACATTAGGGACGGATAATTTTGTGTAGGTAGTTAACATATGTAACCTAACAAGTTTCCAGTTTCTATACTGGAGATTGCTTCTTCAAAGTGAGTTATACTGGAGATCGCTGAAGATGGACACAGTACTTACTAGGTTGAGTGAAACTGCAGAACTTTAGCAGTAAGGCACAATGTAAATTTATACAGAAAGAAGTCAGTGCATGCAGAATGTAGCACTTGCATTAACTCAGCATCATACTATATTAATAAACTGAAAGGAACAGTAGATAATTTTCTTCAGTTGTCCGTTCCTCACATCTCTCCCTTCTGTCAGCTGTACTTTTCTCCACTGGCAGTAGTGTCATTATGTTGAAACTGGAATTGTATGGTTTTGATCTTAACTTGTTTAGCATGTGACAGCATTATTAAAAATGTCTACAACATACTGGTGATCCAGTTGAACACCGATAAAGCACAGTATTGCATAGTGAAGATCTGTTTCTTCGAATTCCTCTGGACTTCTATTAAGAAAAAAATTTAAAAATTAGTGAACTTCAGTCATCAGACATTATGACAACAGTCCATTTTTAAATGGCATTTTAGTCTCTGTTTAGGATGTCTGCTGACCAGAAAATGAAGACAATGTTTATATTTAGCTTGATAATTAGAGGGACTAAATTATGTACGTATAATGTAAAAACTAAAATATTAATTCTCTCAAAAAGTGAGTATCTGATATCACATGAAACCTGTTAATGTCTAAAAGAGACCTTGTGCATAGTTCTGTGTATCTTTTAATATCTTCACTTTTTGTCAGTCCATGTGGCTTTATTTACTGGTACATAACTAGAAAAATACAATTTTTAGCTGACATGTTCAGCTGTGATCTTTTGTTTAGTCCTTGTGTAAGCTGTTACAAATGTGTGTGTGTTTTTTAATGGATCAGTTAATGAAAGGTTGAACTAAATTGCAGTATTTAAGTCAATAAACATCTTTTGATCATGTACATTGCCCAGGTTTCCTGCAGAAGGAAAGCAGCTCCCAAGATTGAGAAACCTTTTTCCATGTTCCAGAAATTCGCTGTGCCAGGTTTCATATTTACTGTGCATTGTTTCCATGTGTGCATAGCAAAAAAGGAGCTGCTGTTCCCTGGTATTCTAGATTTTCTGTTTTGAGCTGAGGGAGTGGCATTTTCAGTAAAAGTTTACCTTGATTTGCTCAGTCCCTCTACATTAGATAACTCTATAATCTGCATTACCAAAATTCCTTACCATTCCTCTTGCTGTTATCCCTACAGCACCTTTGTGACAGAGGTGAAGTACCAGCATCTGAGTTTTGCAGGTATAGAACAGAAGCCCAGAGAGAGAAAGGTCATGCACCAGCCTTACAATGCTCCCAGTTGTTGCCGTGCACAGTAAGGCTCGTGGCAGTGAGGAGTGGTGTGAGCGTGCAGGAGTGGGGCTCACAATGCCATTGCAGTCTTCTGTGTGACCTAAGTGAGTTGAATTAAGTACTGAAGAATGACATTTCAACGGGGAATGTCATTGTATCAGAATTCAACCTCAGCACACATCTGCAGCCATTCTAGGGGTGGTTTTGCTGGGTTACCTGCTGCTGCCTTTCCTGAGCATAAGTACCTGGGACTTCCTTCTAGGTCTGGGTGACTGCTTGTTTCACTGCACAAGTGATGAAAAAGTACTGGTGAAGAAGTGTTAACACACTTCTTCAGGCAATGGGGACAAAGGCCAGGGTCGTTCTAAGCCTGAAATGCTTTGCCTTGTCTCATTTGGGAGTGACCTGCCCTGAAGCATTGGGCAGGGCTGGAGTGGTGCCCATGGCTGTGGCTGCCAAAGGGCTTAGGGAAGAATAATTGTAGTCCAGTGTGGACAGTGTATTTGGGAAGTTCTGTGTTTGCCTCATTTTCTGAATTTTGGTCCCAGTGACTTGCTGAAAATCACACCTTATGTAGCTGAGTCTAAACTCTAGTAAATGGATTTCTTTTTCCTCCCTATAACTTAAAGACTCAAGCCATTGAAAGAAGAGCTGTTTCCCAAGCAGTTCATTAACTGTGCTGGTATTACTTCTTACCCAGGAATTCACATGGTTGGAACTGATGTTAAAAATAAGCTCGCCTATACTCTAGTGATTTAAACCTGCAAAGGGGGAAGGGACAGCAAACAGCATCTTTTAGTATTGCTTCCTTTCTTGTGCTGCTCTGGCTGCGATGCAGAGGCAGTTTAGTTAGGCATTCCCCCTGTCCCCACTTTCTTTTTTGTTTTTCAATTTCCCCTCTTTTGCTACTCAAAGTTATTTTTTAAAATAGAAATAGGGAAGGCAGAAGCAGTGACTGCTGCAGGAAAGTACTATGGAAACCTGTCACGACCACGGTTTCAAATGGAAGTGAATCTTCAGCTGTTCAAAGTCCTAGTATTTGTCAGATTCTACTGTCTCCTCTATAGGCAGAGTTGAAGAGGAAGGAAATGCATAGAGCAGTGTTCAAGAGAAAATACATATTCTTGTCTTTCAGTGGAGGAAAATGCATTTCTGGGCTCAGCTTTGCAATTGTACATCCTGCAATGGACTTCTTACCTGGGACCTAAAACTGCTCAGTTATGTCATGTGTTATAATGCTCTGGTTGCATTATTGTCCTTTATGGTTGGTGAGACACATTTGCTCTAAAATCTAGATTGTGTTTCCAGCTATTTTGTTGGGGTTTGTTTTGGTGTTTTTTTTAAAGGAAACATAGGCAGACAGATTATTCAGAAAGCTCAGTAGAAGGTGGTGCATACAACAATAACTAAATAAATATATCTTTAGCATGCATTTCAGTTGTAGGTGATTGCCCATATTTTCTGGATGAAAAATGTGAAGCGTGGTGTGAATGTATTGGATCCCAAGTCACTTTATAGTTGTTCTCTGTGCCCTTACTAAAGAAAACACCATCAAATACTCTTGGTTGTTATTAGTGTAGCATACAGATGATAAAAAATGACCCAAATGTGGTACTGCTAGTGATGTTATGCTTGATAGGTTTGCTTTGTTCTGTTTCAGCACTGTGCTGATGCATAATAGTGTAGATATATTTATATATATATGAACATTAATGTTTCTGAGTTAAAATAAATGTTTGGAATGCCAGTGATTAATCACTTAAGTATGGCACTTTCTGGGGATATTCCAAAAAATGTGAATTCAAATACTGAAATATTTCATCTTCCTGTGGTCACTGAAGTTCCTGGACGTATTTTGTAATGTTTGGTGGTCATGTTCATTGTTGCTGAAGTATTGCAAAGCAATACCTTATAAATAGAGAATACAATAGGAAAGTGTTTTTTTTTAATTAAAAATACTGCTATTCTTAAAGGATTATTAAGGAAAAAATGAAAAAAAACCCACTTGGTGATGGCGAAGTCATTCTGAACTAGTAGATTAATCTTTAATTCTGTGTAAATTTAGGAAAATAGAGGTTTTATTTTAAAATTAACTGAGGTTTTATTTTCACATTTCGACTTAAACTTTTTACTGCTGAGTTATAAAGCCTTGGCAATAATAGACATGATGATAGCCTTTTGTCCTGTGAGATCCTAATCTTTCAGATTTTGATGAGTCTCTGTGCATTTATTGAAATATTTATACTGAATTAGAAACAGATTATGGGATTGTGCAGACTTTGTGTGCTTTCAGCTGTGATATAGAAAGCTTTATATCATTTTACCATTGTGCACTGGCCCTATATAGAGGTAATTCAGGAAGCCTAATACAATTGATGTCCAACTGTGACAAGGTATTTTTGTAAAAGTAGAATTCTTCACTGCTCCTAGCCTGTCTAAATGGTTAATCAAAGTGGATTGACAGATTATGTGTCTGGCTTTTTCTTTCTTTCTTTTTTTTTTCCGTGTAGGTGTTTGTGACTCATAAATGCAGAATTAGACCGAAAATCTGTGACTGGATAATGGAGTATTTGCAAGCACTTTATTGCACTTTTCACTGCAGCACAACAAATAGCCTTGACTTTCCAGCATTTATTTGTAAGGATCTATTATTATGTGGCCCTACTAATCTCATAATTTCTGCTACTGTTTTTATGATAGTGCAGGAAAGTGGTTTATAAATACTTTCTATAAATGGGTATTCCTGAAAATGTGTCTGATCTGAACAATATTTTTACATAACTGTCTTTTATGGTAAAGTAATAGGTGAAAATTGAGAAGTCATTAATGTTTTATATCCCTTCACTCTGCTATGAATCATCACTTAGCTGTTTGCCAAAATCTTTGTATTCTGTTTAGTGACAATTTTATATGAGGATCAGCTGGATAATTTTTGAATTCACTCCTGGTCCTTTTTTTTGACGATTCATATCAATTAATTTAGCCAGTTGTCAACCAAATATGAAAACTTAATCTTGCATTGTAGGTGATGTTTTAAATATGTATTAACTTAGATAATGCTTTTTGAAGAATTTAGGTGACATCACTGGTCAAAAAATTTTAGATATTAAATAAATTCTAAGGAATTAGCAGCTCCACAGTGTGTGTGTGAGGTGAAAAAAAAAGAACACCTTGGAAAGCTATTAAAAATGATGTTGTGTTTTAGATGTCCCCATTGAGACTAATTATGTAATTTGTGATCACTAAAAATTATTCCTCATAGAATATCTATTGTGTAAACACAAGAGTTTAATAATACTGAGTTCAGCTTTCTTTGCAGACAGAAATAATTTTAAATTAGAGGCTGCTGCATAGTCTGCTTCTGTGTTCTGGTTGTCCATCTGTTTAGGTCGTTTCTCTGGACTGGAAACATGTCAGGCATTATGTCTTGGATAACTCTGACCACACTGGCAAACTGAAACTGCAGCAAGACTAGATAATACCTACAAGAATGTATCTGATTCTAATACTTTACAGTAATTAATGCAAGTACGGTAATTGATTCATCTATTTATTTGCAGAGAGACTTGGGTCACTGCTATGAACTGCTCAGCTGTGAAAGGCTTTGTAAATAAAATATGCTGCAAGGGTAGAATGGGGGAGACTGGGAACAGCCTGTGTCAGTACAGAAAGTGGAAAACTAAGTTTAAGAGTTGAAGGTAACTCCAAAGAGAAAGATGAATGGAAGGAGCTGTTATGAGAACAGGATTACAGAAGGGCTGGAGGATGGACTGGGAGATGGATCAGGTGGAGCTGTGAAATAAGGGAGTGGTGTTTGCCTTGCTATAGATGAAGAAAGGCAGGCTAAGATTAGATCTTGTTGAAAATAGTTGAGGTAAGATTGGAATGAGAACCATGAAGGTTTTTGCTTATCAGACATTGCAGTGTTTTAATTACATGGATCTAGTCATTGAAGAATGGGCTTAAACGAGATAGTCTTCTTTATCCATTTGAGTGTTTGATACCAAATTGATTAAAATATTTCTGTTTGAGTTTAAATACTCAAAGGTAAGCAGTGTGTATGAAATTCTGCTAAATTCCAGGGATGCAGCTGAGCAGAGGCTGATCTTGGCTTTAGCTGAGTCTCTGTATAATCCATCTCAGTCTTTTTAATTGGTACTTTCGTGTATCTGTCTCTCTTCAAAACTAAAGCTACACTGAGGTTCTTTCTGTCCAGATAAGATAGTATGTTTTTGTTAAACGCCTCTCCCAGACTGTAATTCTATTTGTGGTTTGTACTGTTGACTGTTGATTGTTAGCAGGTTCTGTGATAATGCAATTAGGTGATCCAAGAAGAACGTACAAAGCATTAATAAGCCACATCTGCATAGAGCAGAGTGAAAAATATGATCAACTAGCCATGATACTCATCTAAATAAGATAATATAATTCATTTTGCCTCTTTCTCAGATTGAAAATGTGCTTTGCCTTAATCTCCTTGGAAAAAACAGTGTTTCACTGTGTACTTGATCTGCTACTCAGTGCCACATGAAATTCTGCATTATTGTACATTTGAAGGTGTTCTTATGGTAGAAAAAGTTTTAAACCTTTGAATTAGCTTGAAATAGCATACAGAACTGAACAGAACATTGCAATAAAAAGGAGAAATCTTGCCTCAAAATGCTGCAGTTCTTAGATGCTGAGTAACATCCTCTGTGTGGAAGAAGAGGTGCACTTAATTGCCTTTCCTTCTCTTTTGCTTCCCTTCTCTTCTTCTGCAGGTGGCACCCCCAGTAAGTTTCTGTTTGTGTGAAAGCTTCAAATTGCGTTACTGGCTGATAACTGAACTGGGGGGTGGGAACTGCCTTTTTTCACTGGTAGAACTGGATCCGAGGGCATGTACGAGCTGGAGGCAAAGCCAGGTCCAGTATTTCTTTTTCTTTAGATGGCTTCAGGTTTTTTTCCTTCATAGTAAATTTTTTGTGTAATACAGCTCTGCTCATTTGTTTTTAAAGAGACTGACCATTTATTTTTAAAAAATACTAGAAATGTAGAATGTATTTCATTAAAAGTTGAATCTGTAACTAGAAGAGGCTTCTCCCAGTGGACAAATTTACGAGAGGATTTGGAAGACTGATACTGCTATCAGGGTGTGGGTAACATGCCAGCACTGAAGAAGTGTTTGATGTGTGTACATGTGCTTGCTCTCTTTTAAACTGACCTCAGTGAAACTCAGTGAAAATGACTGCGCAAGTCCATTGTTGCATTTTCCTGGAACTGTGAAAAGAGCTAGGAAGGAAAATGGAGAAGAAAAATGTCTTCTACCTCATCCTTGAGCAGCCTAGTCTGGTGAAACCCTCCTTTGAGCAAGCAGGTTGATTAGGTCATCTACAGTGGTCCCTGCCATACTCAACCATTCTGTGATGCTACAATTCTTCACCAAATTATCTGCAGACTTTCCTGTTGGTGGGGGATGCAATGAATTTGAGCTTTGTATTAAGAAGAAAAAAAATTATTTTAAATGTGATCCAACAGCATTCGGACCTTGATGGAGGTCTGTCTATAGCGTAGTATGAAAATACTAACTGAAAAGAATTTAAAATAAAATAACTTCTTGGAGTTCATTCCTTCTAAATACTTGAGGGCACTTGAGGGCTGTTGGCAATATATGCACAGATTCTGGAATTGAGATGTTGTCACTTGAATAGGTAATTTTCTTGTTGCAAAGACTAACAGGAGAACAAGAAAACCCAGACGGCTTTTGGTAGACATTTGAATCATTCAGAGCATACCACTTGGAGGATATTTTGTCTGAAATCAGATTTTTTTTTTGGTAAACAGAAAATATTAGTTATAACCCTTCCATAGCTAGTTCCTAATGTTAATTGTTAAGACTGAGTTAAACCTGACATTTCTGTTTTTTCATGCCTTTGTTCAACCAGCTAACAGAGTGAGCATAATGATATTGTTAGGTAGGGGAAAGCATCTGGTCACAAGCTTCTGTCCAGATACCAGAATTAGCAGTGAGATTTTTGTGTCCTTATACTTCTGTTCTTCAGTGATGGGACTTGAGTTGGCAGATACAAGTTGAAGTTGGTCAAGGGCAGGAGAGGTGCTGCAACCTTGTTTTCTGCTCTCTAACCTTCATCAGAAAGGGACAGCTGTGTTTTTAATAGAGAAGCTGCATCTTCAGATGTGTCCTGGTTCATTGTCAGTAAGGGCTGTAGAGATTGGGCAAGTTGTGTAAGAGGTGAGAGAAGCGTTTTAAGAAGCTTGATTTGGCTCAAATGTTCCCATTTCCTTGTTGTCTGTTAGTTTTTATAATTTTGTATCATTTATACTCTTAATTTATGCTCTCCTACACTCAAATACAGCATTTGTATGGGCTAGTTGATCTATCTGATCTTTCCTCACTGTCCTCAGAGGTGCCAGATACTTCCTTTGAAATTGCTGTCACGTTGATAGCCTAAGGCTTGGTAAACTTTGGAACATTGCTTGATGTTTCATGAGATAATTCTTTACAACAGTTCCTGATGCCTTTCTGTTCCATTAGCTCTTAGCCATCTGTTGCTTTGATTACACTATTATAGTGAATAAGTGTTTTGGCAAGCTATTTAGCTGTGTTGAAAAATCTTGTTTCTTTGCTTTCTAGTATTTTATTGCTACTGTTTCTTTTTTTTTCTTTCCCCTCAACCTTTTTAGTGCAACCCTTCTTGCTATTTACTTCTTGCTATTCTAAGAAACAGAAGGTGGACCTGGTTTGAGGACATGATGAGGTTTATAACTGTGCTTTATGGCTGTTCTCCTTTTATGTGAAAGTCCTTCTACCAGAAGAAGTTGTGTATTCCAAACAAGGGTTCGCAGCAGGTAGATATTATAACCTAACCATATTTAAATATTTAGTTTTGGAACTCTTGCCTCTTTAAGGCTTAAAATGTGCTTTTCTCACCTAGCCAATGTGTTACATCAGTATTACCTATTACATTTCTATAGAAAATAGTAATATCTTAACCTCTCGTTCCTCTCAGCACTGCAAAGGCCAAACCAGGAAGAACTGAAATATCATTAGAAAGGAGCCTGTATTCTCTGGCTTTACATTGTCAATTTGACCTTTTCATTTATTGCTCAGATTTTAGAGATGAACAGAGTAAAAGACAGATGGGGTGATAATGAACATAGAGATGTGCTTCCCTAAGTAGGCTCATTTTTAGGAGTAGTGATATACCAATTAATTTTTTTGAGGCATGGACTTTTGGAAATGAAATAAAATACTGTTTTTAGACTGCAGCTGAATTTCATTGCCATTTAATTTCTACTTTTAGGGTTTTGTTACTTTTTTCCGCAATTAAAATAGCTGAGTGATAGCTCAAAGCAAGAATTCCAACAATTATTATTAAATTATTAATGCTGCTCAATCAGTCATTTTGCCTTGACTGTGACTGAGGTGGCTAAATTTTCTTCAGTACTTGCCTATTTGAGCTCCTTATATTGAACTGTAGCTTTTCCTGGAGTTGCTTCTCATTTTTTCACTTTTGGGGTCTGTAAGAAATCACTAAGAACTACTTGTAATTGGTAGCTGCAAATGCTTACAAACCTTTGTCAATCACTTGGTCTTCAAGTAGTACTTGTCATTGTTTATGGGAAAATTATTTGAAGGAGACAGTGTGTTGTAATGGCAGCAAGACGAGAAGAAGGGACGGATACTATAAAGGAAGATCTGACAGGATTTTCAGTCTCACAAAAGGGTCTTTTTTGGACCTTGTAAAGCTGTACTGTGTTGGAAATAGCAACTGCTCTCTCATACAAACAAAATGAGCTGTGTGAAGTAAACTTAGAAAAACAACTGAAATAGTTCCCAATATAGCAAATCTTGTATCAAATGAAATTAGTTAGTACTAAGAGCCAGTCAAAGTATAATCTGGAAACTTTTTGCATTTACTCTGTAAAGACTGCAATAGCCTTTTGTATTCCCTGTCAGAGAATATACATTAGTTTATCAGCTGGTTATTTCAATATGCATCCTGTTCTAGGGTTATTGTATTTTAATGCTGATTATTTCTTGATGGCTAGGGAATTTGTGGTATTTGTTGCTTGCCATGTTGTCAGACCACTCTGTTTAAGTAATTCTGGGACTAATCAGTAATTATAGATCTTCCTTCAGGTAAGCAACATAAGTAATGCTTTTTGGGCTGTATTACACTCCTCTGCTTGTGTATGGGACATGGTAAACATTTTGCTAAGTAAGAGTAGGATGTGGCAGCACACTGAAATCACAGCTGTTGAGTAATATACATACATGCATACATACATATTCATATATGTGTGTGTGTGTGTTTTCATTTATGTAGAGAAAATGTTCTTTTGGGCTCCTGCCACAGCCTTCCCTGAACAAGGTCATTAGTTCTCTGCAGAATTGTAAAGATTTTCGGCCAGAGTTACTGTTCTGGTTTTAATAAGCAAATTAGAAATGTTCTTGTGTACATTAATAGCCTTGGAACATAATTTCTAAGTAAGGGACTAGTCGGAGTTTGACACCTCTGCGTGTGATCCTTCCAAACTGAAACATGAATAGTGGTGCAGGTACTTGTGAAATTTAACTAAATGGAAGTTAACTATTAGTTACATTTGTAACCATACTTCTTCATGAAAATTGTCACAGATAATTGTCACAGATAGTATTGACCAAAAATACTTTTGCCAATAAATATTTCTTTGAGAAGGAAGTTGATAGTCCACACAGGTGAAAACCCTGCAGCATGGGATCTTATGGACAGATTGGCCCTGGATAAAGAAATAATGATGTGAAGAACTGGGTGGAGAATAAGGAACCACATGATGAGGCCCATACCCTGAGAAGGTACAGTGTGAGTTTGGAAGCTGTGTTTGTAACACTTAAGCTGATTAGTTTTGTCTGTCATCCATGTTTCTTACTTTAGGTTTGCCCTGACTAGGAATCTCCCCAAATTAGCTCAGTGTCATCACCACACTCCCTTATGAGGACCAGGCTTGCTCATCCAAGCTGTATTTCCAGTGATGAAAAAGAATCTTGCTCTTTCTTTAGCCGTGCTTTCATGAGGTGGTTCTGATAACACTAGTGACAATCATAAAATAAAACACTACAATCTTGAACAATATAAAATAGTTGCAATATTGGCATTTGACCGAAAAAAAATCCTTGATTCCATCTTAGGAGATATTTTCAAATTAGAAATGTGATACATATTTATTTAAGTCTCTAATGACATTTCTATTAAGTCTTCACAGGGTTATTATCTATGTGGGAAAGGAAGTGACCAAAAGGGGTTCTGCTCTGCAGAATGACTGTGGCTGTCATGCTGCCCTGGACAGCATCTCCTGGGGTTTGAGTCTGGTCACCTGCTCTCGAAAACAACCACGTGATTTAATTGTGAAAAACACACATTCATACTAATGACTGCATGACACTTATTTTTCTTCTTGTCTGTGATTGTCTACAGAACCAAGTGGGATGGGATGGGATAAAATGAATCAAAAATGATGTTAATAAAATGAACAGTTGTCATTGATAGAGAAAATGAGCAAGTGCATCTGGTATGAACATCTCTTCATAGTTCCTTCTGAATGAGTGTCTGTTTTGCTAAAACATAAATTGAAATACACAGGCCTTGTTTTCAGGTGGTGGCTGATGCCACTCTTGTGACTGAGCTATTTAATGTATTGTCTGATGGATGCTGAGAAACCTCAATGTTTTAAAATATTGGTGAGAGTTGTTTCATGGTAGAACTAGCTTTTGAGCAAGTTGATTTTTCTTTGTTTCCATCATATGTTGAACTGATGATTCACTGAGGCTTCCTAAGTTCTTAAATTTGTGGAATTTAGTTTCCATGTAACATACATTATGACATGCCAGATGGAGAATTGCTTTTAATGGAGAAGGGTGTTATTGGTGGACTTAATGCATCTCTCCATAACTCCTTGATTCCTTATAATTTTTTGCATCTGAAGATCACTGTAGTTAGTCTTTGAGTAGGTAGTGTCGTGGGCCCACAGTTTGTGGGGTCATGGTTTTATTTCACTGGTGTATGTCTGTGTTTATGCACTTTAGATTATGCTGTATTGCTAACATATTACTAAATGCTGTTCTGTTTTTCTTGGCCCCCTACTCTCTTGATTGCCAAAGCTTAAAGTTTATGGCATATGTACAAATTTTTTATTGTGCTAATTTATTATGTAAAAGGGTTTTTTGTTTTAAGACACTATCTTGTGAGAAGCAGGTTTGCTCTTAATCTAAGATTTTTACAGAGTAGAATCAGTCTGCTTTGTGTTTGGTAAAAACCACTACTTCTGAGTCTTTATTTATAAAGCAAGACATTTAAAGCAAAAAGTGACATAGAATTTTATGAACAAATATGCTAAGGATAATGCTTTAAAATTGCTAAGTGTAGTTGCCTGCAGTGGCAGACAACTTGGTTATAAAATACTGCTGATGAACTCATTAAATTCCATATCAAAAGTAGTGGTATTATTTTCCCTATTGTTCCTGTTGGATAGCTGTTCTGAATATCATTCTCTGATGTGATACCATTTTCCATTGTAAATTACTGTTATAGTCAGTTCTTTTTAACTTTGTATGTTTTCCATTCGATAAAAATTGTGACAGTATTTTGAATCTTGGAACTGTTTAGGTTTAAGCTTTGTCAAATAGGAGTAAGTTATTAGGGACAAAGTCTGTTGGTAGTGGCAAATTCTGTAATACTGGTTCTCAACTTTTTGTCTAGTGTGTATTAATGATAAACAGTTTAATTTTAAGGTGTGTATGCAAGCATGAAAGTACAATCATTTGTTTCCTTCCTGCTTTTCAACATTCTCTTTTCACATACTTTTTTTGCCCAAGAGATGCTTCGTTTTTTTTAACATATTGTCTAAACCTGCAAAGTAGCTGTGCATAAAAATTGCAATTCTCTCAGGGTTAGTCGTAAACCAGCAATGGACTGTTACATACCCTGTCTAGGGCATATAAAACAGAAACTGTTTTTGAAGTGGGAAAGTTGCTATATATGAAACAAAAAAAGAATGCACTTTGTTGTCAGGGATTTGATGTATCTCTAATTCCTGTTACACAAGATGAACACGTGAGCTCTAAGTCCTGTCTGTGGTCATGCCCAGAATTCAAAGCAAATAAGAAATAGGACTTCTGCACAATCTTTGTTCCGTTCTAGTTTTAACTTTGGTCCTAGATTTGGAAGACAATTTGAGTGAATAACATGTTTCCATAATGATATGTTTTGGTTTGACAACTTCTGACTATAACCAGTTCTTCTGAAATACATCTCAGGCTCTGTTGAAGCATATTTTTGTGTCTTTCTTGACCAGTAGCTGCAGAGTTAGTTTACTAAACTATTATGTGGGAGCTCTGAGATTCATCTTTTGCTTGCAATTATTTGTGCCTGTACTGCCTGTTTGACAGGAAAATCAGTATGTGGCCACTGATTATTCAAGGCTGGATAGTTCTCAGCTCACCTTTTGATTCTGTTGTGGTTTTTTGGGGGGTTTTGTATATGAACATCAGAGCCTGACTGAAATCTGCTTGAGTGCTTATTCTTACTGTAGTAGTAAGGTATTGATTTTGTGTTCCTGACTCTCTACCTGGTTTCATAATTTTGCAAGTTTTCTGTAAAAATTAGAACAATTTAGGAAAGGCTGGTAAATGAGTTGTGTCTTTTCTACCTTTGCTTTCCCCCCCCCCCCTTTCAGTTTCATTATCTTTCTCCCTTCCAGAGTATTTTCATTCTATTCCCTGTCCTCTTCCCATTTATATTTTCTTTCTCTTGTTCATTCTGTCCCCAAATTCCCTCTTTGCATTATACTACTCTTCATTTTCTGACATCCCATTAATCTTCCAGTCTTTGTGGCTTACTTTCCCACCTCCACAAGCACACCCACAGGATGCTTAGAAATTTTACAGCATACCCAGTTGTCAAAAAACTAAACCTACAAGTCCCAGACCCGTAATACTATGCTGGGAATGCTCATTAACTCCCACACTGTTTGGAAAAAGAAACCAGTACAGTTAGTATAAGGTCTGCAAACCATAATACATGCCTAATATTCCACTAAACCTGGGAACTCCTCATTGAGGCTGGGAAAGAGGGTGGGATCTGGCTTTTTTGCTTCCATTGTGGTTCTGATTTTTTCCAGAAACCCTAGAAAGAGTGACATGAACACGTAGTTATAGGAGTGTGACCTCTGAAACATTAGGTTTGAGAACACATTGTTCACCAGTGGATCAGAAAACCTGTTTCAGCAGATGGATGTCCCAGCAAGTGTATCCTCAGCACTGCAGCTGCATTGTAGCTTTACTGCCCTGATTTCAGTGCAAGTTGGAAAGTAGTGGATCACACCCTCTTTCTTTGTCTCAAAGTGTTTGTCTGAAAAAAACTGTGACCCAGGGAAGCTGGAGCCGAGTTGTGTTGGTTCTGCAGCAGACCCTTTAGGTGTCAGTGGCTGTGCAGCTGCAGCCACTAGCAGGGAGGAGGCAATCGTGTCAGGTCTCAGTGCCAAAGCCAAGCTGGGGTTTGTAGTGACCAGTGCCTGTGGTCTCAGCTGTCTCTGGCCAGTCTGGGTGCCAGGATTTCTGCCAGAACCATGTTCTTTACTGCTGGCAGAAGTCACGAATTAAAATGACAGAAAAGACTGCATCTGTAATGTGTGTATGATCAACTGATGGCCCCCTCTAGTAATAGGCTGTGAATGCTAATTAAAAAAGCAGTATTTAGTGTATAGATGACACTATTTAGTTTCCAAAGGCAATAATTTGAGGCTTTTCTCTTGCTAAATAGCACCAATGCCAGTGTTTAGTGTTGCTCAGTGGAATTATCATCAGATTCAATCTTAATCAAAGGTCTCTTAAACAGTGGACCTGAAGAGTTTTCAGAGTTTTCACTTTCCTGTGTTGAGTTTTTTTGTGTGTGTGTGTGTTTGTTTTGGGTTTTGGGGTTTTTTTTTTGCAGGCTTTGAAAATAATCACTGCATTGCTTTGTATTCTTAATTCTGCTGTGAGGAAGTTTTATCAGCCTTAGACATGGAAATGTAGAAATACAAGCTCAAATTCTGGAGTAGTCAGTAGTAGGGGCTTGACCTGCTTGTTTCTGCTTATCCTTCATTTGCACTTTTTTTAAAGCCTGTATCACGTTTAATGAACTATTGGGCACTTAAATGACAGTACTGTAACAAACACTGTGTGTTGAAGCAATATTAGTAGCTACACCATAGCTGAGTCCAGCTGTGCTGTGACTAACCCCAGGAGTATTGAGTCAGTCACTGATAACTCACCCCAGGTTAGGTATTGCCAGCTGTGCTTCCTGTTCCTTTTTTTCCATCCTTCATATTCATAAGACAGCACCAAAGGAAGCTGAGCAAAGCATTGCTAAGCAATCAAAGGAAATCAATCCTCTCCTTTACCCTCTGTTCTCTGTTAGGCAGTAAGGATGCTGGTTACTTAAATGAAATGAATTAGCAGACTGAACTTAAAAGATGCACTTACCCACTAAAACGATGCTTCATCCTGGATAAAAGCCCCGAGTACTACAGTCAAACATAGTATTTTTTTTTAATATCTTCTTTCTCCAGAACCCTACTCAAGTGGGAACTGCTCTTCAGGTTTTCCATAACCTTGGGACTTTGAAGGATACCATTGCTAACGTGGTGGATGGATACTGCACAGTTCTGGAGGAGAACATAAAAAATGCTTTGGATATCAAAGTATTGACCCAACCATCTCAAACTGTGACAAGAGGTGAGATATTTGTTTTAAAGAGAATAAATGATTTTTTTTTTTTGACAGGAGTGCAGTATATTGTCAAATGGAGGAAACTATCAAATCCAAGCCTGTTTCAGGAACGTTTCGCTGCTTGCTTTAATTAGTAGAGGGTGGGAGTAGACATATCTCAGAAATCATCTAATTTGGCTTTGTAAGCCAAAATTGAGTCTGTGTTACTGGGCTCAGAGGCTTTTCTTTATTCCTCCCTGCCTCTCTTTACTAACTTGCCCAGAAAATCTTCCCTATTAATTTACAGCTTTTCAGCATATTTTTACCAGTTTCTCATAAAAAGGTGAATCCAAATTCTGCTTTCTTTGTATTGGTGGGAGGATCATGGGTAGAAATTATTTGCAAGCAATGGAAGAAACCTGCAACTACATTGTGATGCTTTTGTCTTTCCTTTGCTGTTACATCCTGCGCAACTGCTCATGGCATTGCCTTGGTGTTTCTGTGGAGGTCTGAATTGGTGGAGCATGTAACAGTGACACACACTGAAACATCCCCGCTGAACTTCAGTGAGTTGACGTCTCAGTTGAGGCAGCTGAGGCCATTCACAAGGCTCTGTTCTGAAGGTGTTTTAGGCTGCTTTGATTTGAAAAAAAGTCTTTGTCAAAGTGCATAGAGCTCTGTATTCCTAATGTTTTAATTTTCACATGTGGAAGCTGAAATGTACTGCTGTGTGTTTTTAAAAACCGTTTAGGTGGCCCTGGTAGAGCTGCTATGCCAACACCTGGGAACACAGCAGCTTTTCGAGCAGCCCTCTGGACAAACATGGAGAAACTCATGGATCAGATCTATGCTGCTTGTGGACAGGTACTCAGCAGCTAATTCTTGTTTGTCTAGTCATGCAATTTTGGATATAAGAATTCAGGTGCCACTTTTTCTCTCAATTTTTTTTTTACAGGTGCAGCATTTGCAGAAAGTATTGACAAAGAAAAGAGATCCCGTATCACATGTCTGCTTCATAGAGGAAATAGTAAAGGTAAAGTTTTAATTTACCTTACTATGCTTTAGTAATTCTGTTAAGGAAAGTGTGGTCAGAGAACGGTTTTGTTTGCAATTTTACAGTTACATATATTTTTTAAATTAAATTGATGGGGAAGTGTTGAAAAAATCAAACTAACATTGAAAGATACATTTGTGGTCTGTGGATTACATCTGTAGGATGTAAACATGTTCTTTTTGAAATGATTTCTTTTATTTTAAAGGGAGTTGATAAGGCACCACTGTCAGTTTTTATTATGGATCATTAATGTCATTCCATTATACCATGTGATTTGAGTAATTAATTAAGTCTGTTAGTTTGCATAGGAGAATGTGTCTTCATCCATCACTTTCAGCCATCTGTTCCTCACTTCTTGACAATTTCTTCCCTGAAAAACAATTATGGCTGTTCTTTTGAATACCTATTATTTTCCATTCAATTGCATTGCTTCATATTCATATTTAGAATAATTTGATTAATGGTCTCCTTCAGCGTTAGGAACAGGATTACTGAAACTATCTCATCTACCTTAGTAGAAGAGAGCAAAAACAAAAGACATGTTCCTGCTGACATCTCTTTTCCAAGTGTATAACTGGATTTCAATTTACATTGACTTAATTTTTAAAATATCTTGGGGAAGCTCTTCATATGCAAACATGATCTTAACATTGAAAGCAAATAATGAAGGTTAAATACAGCATTTAATTTTATCTGTCTGTTAAGCCCATCTCCAGAAGGTGTTACTTTTCTGTGAAGCTCTTCAAGCTTCTCTTTCTGTGTTAAAAAACCCAAACCCCCTCAACAACAAAAATAAAAATCAAAAAAGCTCCCACAAACCTCCTCAAAAAGTTTACAAACTTTTAGCATGTTTGCTTCATTAAAAAGTTTAATCTGGCAAAAAATATCTATCTATTGCTGCCTGGGTGGATCAGCCCTTTAGTGGATTAGCATGTTTAGGGAGAAACATCAAAACCTGGAAACAGACCAGAAACTCTGAAAGGCTCAGGAAGAGTTTGGATGGAAAGGGAGCTTAGATAAATGATCAGTTCATGAGTGCCTCCCACCCTGTGCCTGTGCTTCCTGCTACTCATTCCTCCCTTTTGTAGAACAGCACTTAAAAAGGAGTTTTTCCATTTCTTGAAGTTGATATTAGAGGGAAGTCAAAGGAAATATTTTATCATCCTGGAGAATAAACAAACAGGGAAAATGCATCTCAATAGAAGATGTTAAGGAAAAACTCATTAGAATATAAAAGGCTTTTGCGTGGTCGTATGCTAAGCATATTCCATGATATCTCTGATTACCCTTCCTTCCCTTAAAATTCATATTGTTGGATTGCATCTAAGTGACAAATGGGTGAGGTCACAAACAGTAGAGTTGCTATTTAGACAAAACCTGGCAAGTACTACACACTGATACAGGGGCCTCTCAAGAAAATGGATTTTATCTCTTCATAAAATCATAATGTTTTTTACTAATTTTTAATCAGACCTGTACTAACTTTGTATTTTATATTAATTTTTGATTTTAGCTTGTACCTTAGAGTCTGTCAGTTATCTTAACCATGCGTAGCTTTAGACTAAGTGGAATTCAACCCCGTAGGTGTAAGATGAACTTCAAGAAACCAAAACCTTGTTTAGATGAGAGGCTAAACTGTAAGAAATAAATCAGAAAACCTGTCGAGATTAGAGACTTGAAGCTGTAACATTGTTTAGTTAAAAGGAAATGTAAGGCTACAGAGATAACAGCCCATTAGATCTGTTAAGAGTCACCCAAAATACGCTGCTTAACTCTGGGGAGGGGTTATCTGTTGTAACCAAGTATATAAGCCTGGAAACACAAAGGTCTTGTGGAACATGTCTGTGGTGGACCTAACACCCCCATGTTCCCAGTGCTGAATAAAGGGAAGGATTTTGTTCTATTCTATTGGATTTGATTGTTTCTTAATTCACACTGCTGAAATTCCAGAGTGTACGTGCAGATGGCTGTATGGGAGAGTATGAATTGGTTTGTACATTGATGATAGATATAAATAAGAAGTTGGTATGTTGCCATTTACTAATGAAGATCCATCCACCAAACCAAACCAAAACATGCTTTCCTCAGCAAGTGTTCTGGAGAGGGAGGAAAGTTGGATTTTCTTTATTGTATTCAATTTCATTAATAAACTGAGCAAATGAACAAATCAAACTAAAGGTACTAACATTGTACCCATTTGCTAGGGCAGCATGCCCACTCCAGAAGATAGGAAAACGAATCATCCACTCTGCAGTCTGTGCTCTAATTACTGTTACTGATGTCAACATTATTTTATAGTCATCTTCTGCAGCAGCTGCAGTACGACTTTGCCTGTCCATCTGCTTCCTTGTTTTGATTACTGCAGTGCAAGTACCATCCTAGGAAGCATAAGAGAGGAGGAGACCCAGCCTTTTTAAAGCACAAGTCCTTTAATAGCAAGGAAGTTACTTGCCCTTTTTTTTTTTAAATTCATCATTCTCTTTTTTCCATTGGGGACTTTTTGTGTCCTTCTCTTCACAGCACAGCCTGCAGTTTTTCTAGTTTTGTATTATGATCTCAAATAATGTGCTTTCCAGCCTTCTAATTACCTGTTACCATAATAATATTTAGTAGTGTTGCATCATGTTGTATCCAAAAATGTAATTTAAAAAACAATAACCAATTAATTAGAGCTTTCATAAAAACTCTCAGTTAAAAAAAAAAAGAAACAAAACAAAACCTGACAGATGGAGAAACTGAGGTACAGAACTTGGAAAATTTATAAATACTGGAGTTCAGTGAGGGGGCAATGACGACACCAGCATCTTTTCTACCCTATGGTTTCTTTTACAGAATTCCCTTCCAATTTTTTCCAGCATTAGATGTGGCCAAGAGTTAAGTGACATAGCCAGGCTTACATGAGCATCATGTAAGAATCTGGAGATTAAATTTATACTGCACTTTTTTCCATTCCTTCCCTTTACAGATCTAGATTTTGGTATTTTTCATTTGCCACAAAATGAAATTAATGCAGTTTTGAGAAAGTGCATGCTCTTATTGTGCCTTCTAAAAACTGCTACATTTCATACTAGTAATGAACTAGAGATTCATTATTAATTTTTACCTATTAAAATTACAGATTTAATTTTAAAAAGTTATGACCTATTTAAAGGAGATACATGGTTTTTTTAAGAGTGAGTGAACATTTTTGTGTGGTTTATGTAAGAAAAAAAGACCTTTAATGACTACATTTTATTTAAGCAAGGTTAAAAGAATTCAGAATTCATGGAGTTCTGTTTTCTAGTTTTGGGGGAAATGAATAGAGCTTTCATTGTATACATTTTTTAAAATATAGGATTATTGTGTTCATAATGTTAATGGTAAAATTAAAATTTCAAATGAGATTTAAATAATGTAAATTTGATATTTTTATTCACCTAATGACTGGTTATTTATATCACTTCTTTCAATTGCATAATTCACCTTCAGAGAGCTAATAGGTTACTCCAGTTTGTTCTGCTTTATTGCTTCTCTTTCAGTGTGTAGTGACTAATCCTTCCTCAGCTGTCGTAATACCTAAACTACAATTGACTTGAGTGTAAGTCGCAGCAGAAGGTGTCTTTCTGTGACAGCCACCTTTATAATTAGAGATAAGAGTCCCTCTAAGCCCCTTGTAAAAGAGTCGAAAATGATCTCTGATCCTCATCTATTTTGGTGTCACTCCTACATAGGCATCAGGGAGCAGTGCTGGGAAGTGAGAAGCAGGGGCTGAAAAGCAGCAAATCATTTTGTAGGGGGGATCTGGGGTGGTCGATGGGAAGGGTGAGCTGGGGTCTCTCCACTGGGCAGGAAGGTGCTGGCTCCCTGTGGGAGGGCAGATCTGCCCTTGGTTGCCTTTGGGTGTCCCGTTTATTGGCAGCTCAGGCACATCACAGCCCCTGTCATTTACGTAAGGCTCTGGGTAAAAAAGCAAGCTGAGAGTTGTAGGGAGTGTTATTATGCACTTTGTGGAGGGCTCTTATCATTGCTGCTGCTGCTGAACGTTTGGTGAGTAAGCAGGCTATTTTCCTGAGTTGTCAACACTGGCAATATGAGGTGTTAATGATACAGAAAGAAATGTCCTCAGCATTACATAAGATAAAGAAAATAAATGGAAAATATAGATATTTATTGACAGAGGTCACTTACATTTCACCTTCTTATTTCTCCTCCTCGTCCAAATGTGTTGAAAAATGTTGCTGCTTTGAAATTATTCACATCTATCATAACATATTCACATTCAGTTGACCCAATTAAAAAATAATCCCAAGTGGAAAAAACTGAAAAATAATCCAATTATTGCTGTGTGTGAATTCAGAAAATAATATGGTTTTCACCTATTATTGCAAGTATGTGATTTATTTTTCAGTGTTTTTTGTAGGAGCAGAATTGGATTACTTGCTCATCATTTCTACTGTGATTTCTTTTTAAGCAATAATGTGGTACTTTGTGGAGATCTAAACACAAGTGGATGAGCAGGGGTTTGATCCACAAAATATGAAAGATGCTCTTTATTTCAGACCACAGATTGCCCTGCTGAATTCACTTACATGACTTTTAAGGACTCTCTTAAAAACTCAAGAAGGTCATACCAGTTAAAAATCCTGATTCTCATTTTGAATGGGTCCGTGTGCCCACAGAGGCACACTAAAAGTAATTTGATTCTAATTCACATGGGAGGGTCAGAGCCTGTGCGATGGTTTTCTAATGACACTACGCTTTCTCTAGAACTTTAATTCTGTTTCTCTGACAGAAATATTCAGCTGTGAAGAAAAGGGATGGTGTGGAGGTTGCATGGGTTAGTAGGTAATAATGACCTTCGTTCTTTTTCACTTCTGGTTTGGTGGGGTTTGTGCAAATTGTAGATTGGTGATGACTGCAGGTCATTAAGTTGGTTGGTCTGCAGTCAGCCTGCCATTGAGAAAGAAATACATTTAGCAGAAGTGCTGCCTTTTATCATCGTTCGTGTCAATCTTACCTGAACAGCCACGGGCTGAGTGGACATGGTAACGAACCACCCTCTCATCCTTGGAATGGGTATGAAGTAGTCAAGGTGAAAGCATAGTTTGAATTGAAGCTGTACACACTAAATCACTTCTCTGGATAGAAGAAAGATGTCAGATCCCTTGGGTAGTTACTGGCTTTTGAACACTAAGTTCATTTACTGCCAGTTGATGCATATCTTGCAGGAATATGGAAGGATTAATTAACGATTTAAGTAGTTTTGAAGATATAGGGCACTGTTTAATACCTAAGTATTTTTGTTCCTTACAAATTAGTTTTTCTGAGGAATCACTTAAGAATTCTAATATTCCACTTGGGAAAATGCACAGTCTTAACTTTATTTTCTAGATAAGAAGGTTGCATTTAAAAAAAAAAAAAGACCAAAACAGGTTTTGTTTCATGTTTTCAGCTGCATAAAGAGACCTTTTTAAAATGTTGCACTACTGCTGGAAGTCTAGAAAGTATTACACCTTGGGTATAAACTGATCAACCCAGTGTAATGAAATTCTATGCCCGGCAGTAAAACAAAAAAACAAGGTCATTTTTAAAATCACAATGTCATTTATTGACATCTGTTCACCTGTAATGTATAATGTAAACAACATTAGAAATTTAAATTCACTCTTATTTTAGGGAATTCAATCTTGACTAAGAATACAGAAAAGGTTTATTGAAAACACATACAGAATTTGTCTGTTTCTTTACTGATTAATTGCACAACTGAGGATGATGGCTTTTTGTTCAGTCTAACATTTGGCAATTGTGTTGCTATAGAAATAGCGCAAATAGATTTCCTTATTTCTGTCCCATAAGATCTTGCTGTACAAAATTGTTAAATCATTTGTATAGTTGCTTTATTGGTGGAAAAAATATTTAGACTGTCCATTAAATGTCTTCTGTTTTTAGAGCAACATTCACAAGTCCCGTATATCTTTACGGCGGAGCCTTTGATTACAGATAGAAAACACTGTATGTATTAGTATGCAAAGCCTGATTTCAGGAGCCTGCAGCAACTAGCTGCATGATAATATTCACTATATTGTTTTACATTTCAAAGAGGCTTCACAATAAAGATGTTTTTCACATTCTACTCAAAGTATCAAAATTTCTACACAGAAAAATAAGTTGGAATTGATTGTCATGAAGTGGGAGCCAGTTTAGAATCAGTGGGTCAGATTTATTATTTGAATGTTAAAATAGCTATTTTAGACACACACAAATATGATAATTCACAGATGGGAAATTATACTCATTAAGTTCTAAATTTACAGTGTGGAGGAAATAGAGACATTTGTAAAAATAAATATGTGTCCTTTCAGCATCTTCTTGCATTCTTGTCTATTACTGAATGAGGGAGTACTTTCGTTCTCATTCCTTAAATTCAGATTTAATGTCAGATACTAAGTAGTTGTATAAAGAACAGAGATGAAAAGATTTCATTTCAGTAGTAGCAAAGTTAATTAGTAGTTTGGTATGTTTTTTTTTAATGAGATAAGCTGTTCTGGGTTTATGTTTGAGGACACTTGACATCAGTTTTCCAGGCTGCAGCGTTAATATTATTGTATCGTGACAGCAAATGCAGATCTTTTAATATCCTTGCTCTGATGGTATTGGTACTCAGCCCACAACTGTTCAGTGGTTTATTAACTTACTAGTAGCTGTTAGTGAAAATAGGTCATACTTTTTGAACTGGGAAATCAAATCACTTTCATGTGAGTGAGAAAGGGTTCAGCACATGAATTCTGTCAGTCTGTAGTTTTTTCCTTGATCTTGCAAGCAGGCAACATTGACTCTAAATTTGAAATCTATACAGTAGAGTAATAATGTCACTTCACACTATTAACAAGTCTGCTTATGTGCTGTAATACAATGCACTGAAGGTATAAAGACCTCTGGAAAAAAATTAATATGCAAGTATAATTCCCCCCACCAGTTCATTCCATACCAGTAAAAGAATACTGATCTGAATCCTTTCCTTACCACCAGTCATTGTATGGGAGATGATTGAACCTACAGGCTCTCCCAGTTGCCCTGTGTTCAGAAATTCAGCTTTTTATGAATATAGGGTTAATCATGAATAGCCCAGCTGAATGGCCAGGCCCAGAGTGCTGATCAGTGGTGCAGAGTGTAGCAGGGAGCCAGTGGTGAATGCAACAGGTCAGTACAGGGCCCAATCCTATTTAAGACCTTCATTAATGATCTGGATGGTGGGGCAGAGTGTACCCTCAGCAGGTTTGCTTAGGACACAAAACTGGCAGTAGTGGCTGATGCTCCAGGGGGTTGTACTGCCATCAAGAGGGACCTCAAGACTGAAGAAATGGGGGCTGACAGAACCTTATGGAGTTCCATATGGAGAACTGCAAACTCCTGCAGATGGGGAGGGACAACCCCAGGCACTGGCACATGCTGGGGGCCACCCAGCTGGAAAGCTGCTTGGCAGAAAAGAACCTGGGAGCCACCAGCTGAACACAGCAAGCAGTGTGCCCAGGTGGCAAAGAAGATGAATAATATCCTGGGATGCATTAGACAAAGTATTGCCTACAGCTTGAGGAAGTGATCCTTCCCTTTATTCACCACTGGTGAGTCCACACCTGGAAGCACTGTGTCCAGTTCTGGGTTCCTCAGTACAACAGAGATGACACACTGAAGAGAGTCCAGCAAAGGGCTGCAAAGGCAATGAAGAGGCTGGAGCATCTCCTCTGTGAGGGAAGGCTGAGCAATCTGGGACTGTTCAGCCTGGAGAAGAGAAAGCTCAGGTGGATCTCATCACTGTGTACAGATACCTGAAGGGAGGGCGCAGGGAGGACAGAGCCAGGCTCTTCTCAGTGGTGCCCAGTGGCAGGAGCAGACAAACTGAAACACAGGACGTTCCCTCCGAATGTGAGGAAACACCTTTTCACTGTGAGTGTGACTGAGGACTGGCATAGGTTGCCAGAGAGGCTGAAGAGTTTCCGTCCTTGGAGGTCTAAGTGGCATTGCTTAAACAAGTGTCTCCAATCAGATGACTTCCAGAGCTCCCTTCCAACCCCAGCCTTTCTGTGATTTGTTGACTTGCAGCTTAAAATCTCTGCCTAAAAGGCCAGTCTGCTGCTTTGAAATTGTCATCTATTAAATAAGACTTTTTCTGTCCTAGACCAGCATAAGTGTTAAACTATTGAATAAGTAAATACTAAATATTAAATTTTACACTTACTATACTTGTATAATTGGGGAAAGATTCAGTTTTATTATTTTACAACAGAAAGGTTTGGATAAGAAAACCTTATCTTAAATAAAATTTGCTAGTTTGTGTTCACCTAGAATGCACAGGCCTACATTCAACTTTTCATTGTCGGGCTGGGACAGAGAGCAGGATGACCTAGCACTGTCCAGGTATCTCCTGGCACTGACATGATGATGTATTGTTACACAGTCTTAATTCCCTTATCTAAATCCCCTTGTATTGGGAGAAGATTGCACTGTATTACTATTTGTGCAGATTATTGACTATAGAAACTTTGTAGTAATAGTTGAAATAGTTCTACATGGTAAAAATATTTTTAGCTGATAGGTGATTATGGCCCTGATTCAACAAAGCTCTGTCTAGTATTCTAATAAAGATAAACTTTGTCCAGTTCACATACACAATAAAGTGAGCCCCACTGTTGAGAAAATGCATTGCCATTTGTGGTCTAGCCTGCTGGACGTATTTTGTCTGATTTATGGGTATAATTTTCATGAGCAAATCATTCTTATGTGAATAGTATGTGTGACTGAGTACCTAATTTTTAAGCAGCATGAAAAAGGGTAAAATTACAGTGAATAACCCAGAGTGGAATTTGATTGTTGTGTTTCTCTATTTCATCCTAGACAAATGCAAGTGGGTTTCCTAGAAATAACATTTTCAAAAGTAGCTGTGTGTTTATAGTCCGTAGCTGTTTCATAAGCACCTTTCTATTCCCCTGATTGTGGACAGATGTCCAGCAGGTCAGAATGACAGAGCGTTGCCCTAGTTTATGTTGCTGGGCTGTTGTTCAGTTCATTTCTGAAAACAAAAAATTAACAAGGGGAAGACAGATCTGAGTTGTCTTGCACTGCCTCAGGAATTGCACAGGGACTCCTGAATGTGAGTGCCTTCTCAGCTGATCAGTTTTGGGGAATAAAATGGTTACAGGAACAGCAGCGGCAGTATTTTTAATTCCCAGTTTGGGTTGGTAGATTATTAGTTTATGTAGGTATACTTTAGGTATAGGAGCATTTTCATCATAGATTTTTGTATTAGAAAATAACCAGTTATGTGGCTGACCTTAACTCCCCAACCATTTTGTAGTGGTGCAAAGTATGATTAATCTACAGATTTTCTCTGTTGAGATCAAAATAAAGCTGTGAGCAGATAGTACTGTTAATTCAAAAATGCTGAGTTAAATGGATCTGCTTTTGGGCAAAAGTTCTGGTTTGCCATTATAGTCTTAAAGTTGCTTGCAATTAATGTTCATAGGTGTATTTGCTTGTATTTCGTCATGGGGAAGGTATGTATATACCAACCTGAATCTTGCCTCTCATGAGTTTTAGATACCATCAATTACAGTTAAGGTTGTTTTGCTGAAGAAAGAACATATTTCATTGGAAGAGGAAATAGCATTTTATTTTATGCTAAAGTGCAATAATTTCCTTCTGAGAGACTTCCAATTATGTACGGATGTTTTCTGTAGGTTATGTATATGCAGTATGCACCTGAAACAGCTTTGCAGCAGATAACAGTCGCTCTCAACTTCCAAAGGTTTATGTGCTCTCTGTGTTATTAACACATACACTGATGGGGAACAGGGAGGAATATGATAGAGCGGTGACCTTTTTTCAGTGTTGTTGGTTATGGCATAGGAAGCTGTTGGAAAATGATTGCTACAGAGCTGAAAAGATAATCGGATGCAGTTCATTACTCATCTTGTCAGCTGCTCCTGCTACAAGGGATTGTATCACAAGATGTTAATCTGCTTGTGACTAGATTTCAAAGCAAGCATTTTTATTTTGGAGGGGGTGTAAGTAATTTAACATCTTTCAATTTTATTTCATTTTCAGAAGCAAGAGAAATGGAAAATTCCTGATTTAAAGTCTCAGAATATTAATTGATAGAAATATTAGTACATCCTTGTGGGTTCTGTTACAAAAATATGCTCCAAAGAGCTATTTAATTGCAGAGGTTGTTCTTTTTAAGCTAATTATGAGGTAGTGTTTTCCTTGAATAGTGGAAGTTAGTCTGCTAGCACACTTCAGTGTGTTCTGCAAGACAACAAGTATAGACACAAGACAGATTTGGACCAAAAAGAGTCCTATCTATGCACTGAATCACTGATGTGGATGTACCCAATGCTCCTATACATTGTCTACCAGTGAGGATATTTGGTTTAAGTGTAGAGGAGGACCATAGTCATTAGTTAATGCTCCACAGATGGGAAGATGACAAGAATGCAATTTTAGCTAGATGACATTTTCTAAAAGTGAAAGGCCCAAAAGAGCAGTTACTTTCTGATACTGTGGGTTGTTGCTCACAATGCTATATGAAGCATAGGGGAAGGCTTATAAACTTTCCATGACATTAAGATGAGCCAGTAGATTTGCTGTGTACATTTCAGGCAAGCAGTACTGCCTTTCTCTCTTCCAACTTCATCCTGCCTATCTTAAGAAGTCCTTGAAAAAGTTGTCCAGTGCAAGGGTCATTCCTTTATTTTCCTGCTAAACTGGAGAAAAGCGCTCCCTTTACTGCCCTTTTTGTGTCATTTTCTAGTATTGATTGCTGTCAAGTGGAATTGCATGTTACATTTTAAAGAGTTAAGTTATAATTTTCATTGTGATCTATAGTCATCGATGTAATCTCTATTAGAGCACATTATTTAAAAATAAGCAGTGAGACACTTACAAGTACTTTAAAAAGTAATATATTGAATTAATGTGTAAGCAAAAGAAATTACCGATTTAAACAAAGTAAGTTGTTTCTGGGTGCTCAGGGTTGCATATGGCACTTTTTACTCCAGCAGGAGCATCTCATGCTAATGCCTTGCTGTATTCCAATTTTGGTAGCTACAGCCCACCCACTTAAATACCCCCTGGTGTATGCGTAGGCAACTGGTTCCTGCCACACACTCTTACATGGTCTTCTCTGTGCTATTAATCAGCAGCTATATTTCACCTCCAGAGAGACTGCATCTCAGCACTGCACAAAGTGAAATATTCTATCATATGCTACAGAAGTGACCAGTAAGGACTCTGTGGATAGTAGTTTTAGTTGGTTTGAAAGTGGGACATTAATTATTTTTTCCCCAAACACTTTTGACTGAGTAGTCAATCAGTGTGAAATGTTACTTGAATTTTCTGTATAGCTTTTCCTGTCTCTCCTCATACATAGTACAGTTGTCTGGCTGAGACATGAGGGCCTTCTTCACTTCAGAATTTGATCCAGTCAGTGAACACCATTTGCCTGGGTCAGAAGACACAAGCTAATGGTCAGAGGCTTAACTGGTGTAGCTGTGGCTGCCTGTGGAAATGTGTGCATGAGAACATAAGTATGTATGTCTGATTTTATATATTATATATATAATTATAGAGAGAGGTGTATACAAAAGGTATATGTTTTCACAACAACAGTAAATGTCATCATATGTATGTTACTCTTATTTGTTGAATCTACCAGTTAAGACAGGAATGTCAGTGTGGAGGGGTACATACTGTGACAGGGATGTAGATGATGATTACAGTAATGAAAAAAAAAGTTGTTTGAGAGTGCTCCATTAAATATTTTTCCACCCCCATTAGATTATTTAGAATTTGAGTTGAACTACGGTGTTGAATAGGCAAACATTTTTTCAATTTGGGATAGAGAATATGAAAACTAATTAATCTATAGCTAATGTGAAAGGCCATTTGTTTTTTAGTAGTTTTCATACTCTGAATTTGAAACTATGAAATTGTTGAAGAACTAATTGCCCATTTATGCTATAGCAATAAATTTACCAAAAAAAAAAATTTATGCAGTGACCCTTCTGAATAATTTTCTGATATATTTTACTTCACCTATTTATGAAAGTCAAACCCAGTTTTACAGAAAATGCAAACATCGCTATGAAAGAAGTTACTTCAGTTTCTAAATCCATCATTTTCCTCAAGCAAAGATAAAATTCCATAATCCCAATTTATTTTAGCATTCAATGGTAATTATCATACATTTTACATGTATGAATCCAAGATGTTCTCTTTCAATTCTTAACTTATGACTCATAAACTTTATCTTTTTTTATCTTCTTTTTTCTTTAGAGATAAGGGATAGAGTTGGATGAATTCCTCATCTAATCACAGATTTTGTGATCATAATCCAATTATTTATTATTATTACTTACAGATGTACCAGTATACCTTTGACTGACTTCCAGGTTTTATATTAATCCTTTAAGATGGTAACTTTTTTAACAGCAACTTAAGCTTGAACTTGCAGTCTTTAAATGACCAGATCTCCAGGAGGGATGCAGTTGTACCTGCTTATGGATGAAATTCTAAACACCTTCCCTGCTTTGCATGTTATTGCCAATGCCAGTGAATAGAATGCATTTTTTGTCCTTTGTTGTCCTTTGTAGTCATTCAGTTTCACGAAGCAAGTTTGCAGATGACACAAAACTGGGAGGAGCTGTTGACTCCCTCAGAGGCAGGGAGGCCCTGCAGAGAGACCTCAACAAATGAGAGGACTGGGCAATCACCAACTATATGGAGTTCAGCGAGGGAAGTGCCCAATTCCACACGTGGGATGGGGCAACCCTGGATGTACAGACAGAGTGGAGAATGAGACACTGGAAAGGGACCTGGGGGTCCTGTTTGATGGGAAGTTGAATGTGAGCCAGCAGTGCCCTGGCAGCCAGGAGGGCCAGCGCTGTCCTGGGGCATCAGACACAGCATCACCAGCCGGGCAAGGGAGGGGATTGTCCCACTCTGCTCTGCTCTGGGGCAGCCTCACCTGCCATATTTGTGTGCAGTTTGGGGCACTACGGTATGAGAAAGTAGAGAATGTTCAAAGGAGGGCAATGAAGATGGTGAAGTGCCTTGAGAGGAAGTGTGTGAGGAGCAGCTGAGGGCACTTGGTGTGTTCAGCCTGGAGGAGACTGAGGGGAGACCTCATTGCAGTTACAACTTCCTTGTGAGGGGAAGAGGAGGGGGAGGAGGTACTGATCTCTTCTCTGTGGTGACCAGTGACAGGACCCAAGGGAATGGCCTGAAGTTGTGTCAGGAGAGCTTTAAGTTCAATATTAGAAAGAAGTTCTTCACCCAGAGGGTGGTTGGATGCTGGAACAGACTCCACAGGGAAGTGGTCACAGCACCAAACCTGGCAGAGTTCAAGAAGCAATCTAAGAAGTCAGAGTAGCTGGACTTTAATAGATATCTCCTCCTTCCTCATTGCTGGGCAATGCAGAAGTTGAACTGACATGATTTTCCTCTGTTTTTTCTGATTATCTTTGCTGTAGTGATTTTGTCAAACTAGTTAATGTATGAAGTGGGGTCAATGGATGACATGTACTGTGCAGTGAAGAAAACCGTTCTGTTCAGAGCAAGTTTCTCCTTCCCATGAAAACACTGAACAGTCTTCCAAGTATCTGACTAGTGGACAGGACAAGATACCCATCCACATCTCTGGTAGTTTTTTTTCTACCTCAAACATGCAGACAGGGAGAGAAAAACAGAAGGAAAGCAAAGTCGTGAATTAATGCTTGACCATAAGTGCCAGATGTTGAGGGCAGTAAGGAAACAGCCATTGCCTGCCCGTTCTTTTGGCAATAGTGTTCTCCCTTGTTCCCACTCCTGACAGCAAGCCCTGTTGGCACCAGGCAGTGAAGAGTCAGCTGTGAGGTTTGCTGTGTTTTCACGTGTTTTATGTTTTCAGAAGGAACTCATGTGCTGCACAGCAATGGTGTCGGTCCCTGGTCAGAGCCTGCCAGCAGTTGTAATGGCAGGAAATAATTGCTGGGATGTCGGCAGCATGGGAATCCCCACAGAATGGGAAAGTCACTGCAGTGCAGAGAGGTTTTCTAACATGTCTCCTGAGGTGTGCTGCTTTGGGCTGCACTCATACCCCTAGAGAGCTGGGAGTGTTCCTCTCAGACTTGGAGGAAAATATTCCATTGGAGACAAACCTGAAGCTTTTGTTTTTGTTTTTTCCAATACTGTTTCTAGCTCTAAACCTGAGGGAAACTTCTCAGATTTCATTTACTTTGTTTTTATTCTCAGTGATGAAAAGCAGCTTTGACAGGAAGCATTTGCTTTAAGATTTTTTTAAAAGAGTATATTTTGAAACTTGTATTTTTTGTCCCTTGTCAGGATGGCCAGTCTGATATTTTGTACAAATTTTGGACTGCAGTAACTCAGACACTTTCCTCTCAGTTTCAATCGGCAACAGACTGTAAGTATTCAGTATAAATTACTTGTAACATGTTCTGCAGTTACTTTGAATATCTCTTTTCAGTAAGCCCTTTGCTCATTATCTCCTCTAATAGAACTATAGCAGTGGTTCACTCTGAAAAGGGTCTGTGAATTAAAAACTTCTGGTTTTGTAACCAAACAAGATGATCCACCTAAACTATGGTTGAATTTTCAGAAAGAAATATTTGGTGTTTCATTAAATAGTCATTATCTAATAACAAAAAAGTATTTTTCCAACTGTATGTGGAAGTAAAAATGTTTGGAATGGTACATTATACTTCCTAAAGCAAATGGGTTTGCCAAATTCAAAAATAGTAATTTGATTTTAAAGAGCAATTCTTAGAGTCTCTTCTTTTTAAATACTGATTGGTTGTAAAAATCTGATTTTAGCCATTTTTTGGATACCTTTTTAAATAGGAGTTGAGTTTCTTCAAAACTGTCAGGTCTAAATATAGATAAATGGCTGGTGTTCTGACTCAACACAATATTCTGTACAATAGTACAGTTAGCAGATACAATCAAGGAATATTAAATATAAATAATGTGTAAACAAAAAACAGTTCTATTACCAGTACATACTAATGCAGCATGCAGTTGGATTGTAGGTGAGTTTAGTGCTTTCATAAATACATCTTTCGTGTTTGAAAACAGTGTGTAATCTTTTGCACATACAGATGAAGTGCACAAGATGTACATTTATCTTTGTGATCTCAGCGATTGCATTGGCCCTTCAAAATTTGGTCCTTCCAGGCTTTATAGCAGCAGCATAATTTTGAGGAAGTAGCTGGTGGATTCATGTTCAGTGGTTGCTAAGTAACTGGATGATCCCAAAAGAAAATGTATTCCTCTTGTGGTAAAACATATTAATTTTACTGTTTGCCTTATGCATTACTTTAACAGCAGAATGTACGTACCCAGAAACTCTTGTGTTCAAACTGAACATGTGCTGCCTGTTTCCAGCACTTGGTTTTAAGATTGTAAAATTATGACGTCAGTTAACAGGATCAACCAACGTTGCAGAACTGAGGGAACTCTTACATTTTGTCAGCTATACTTTGTCTAAGAGCTGTCCAAAACTGTTTTATTACTTGTGATTTTTAAACATGTTTTTTATATAATGGGAATGATGTTTTCACTTGGCTACAGCTGAGTTTTGGGGAAACAATGTTTACAATGAGTAGACTTTTTCATTTAAGTGAGGCATCTGTATGAGAATGTTCCTTTTTGACGTAAAAAATCCTGGTGATTGAATCCACTGACATCAGTCATAGACTCTGGATCATATAGATCAGAGGAAGACTAGATGATATCAGAAAAGTAGTGTAAAAATAGGAGTTCATGGCGTTTTACAGTGTTTGCTAGTAGATCATGATCTGCTTTTGTGAGGTGGAGACAGTCTTTATAAACTTAGCTTCATGACCTAAAATAACTCTGTGTTTGATAATAATGTGAATTCTCCAGTATTCCAAAATAGAATATATTTGAGTTGAAAGCACAGGCTGGGCAGATGTCTGGAACCTGAAAAACCTACCAATGAATGGAACAATGTTAATCTCCTAATGTAATGGGAAATCCAAAGAGTATGAGTGATGTTAGATCAAGATTAACAGTTGCTCAGACAGTTGTACATTTGTTTCATTTCCTGTTACTTGTGGCAAGCCTTTCAAGGCTGAAAGTAATGCTGATTTTTCTGCTGGCTTTGTCATTATTTGACTAGTTTAGGAATTGCATGTTAAGTACCTTGTTTTAAGAAGTTGCCTAAAAGCATATGCTTCCCTCATCACATTTCTGAAGTTTTTGGTTCATAGGAGTTACTTTTGTCAACTTTAAATGGATATCTTCAAAGTTGCACAGCCCCACACTTTTCTTCCATTAAACTGTTGTAAGAAAATCTCTAGACTTAGAGAGTTCTAATCACACTTTGGCTTTAAATGAATGATGGTAATAATTAAGTTTAATACCAAACATTTCACAACCATGATTAATATCTTTATTGTACAGAGTAAGTTTTTCATGTTCAGTCTTCTGATTGTGGATTTTGTGCTGGTGCTTTAGATACATACCTTGGTCAAGTGCATTTAGTGTGATAGGTCATGCCACTTTGAAATGAGTTATAAATGTTACATTATTACTACTGATAATATTAGGACAACATTGTGTAACATTCATTGGTATAAATGCAAGGATAAACGTTATTTATATGAATATAAAACATTAGCTTGAACTTAATACTGTGTGTTGCTTACTGCTTTATTTTGCAGCCTCTATGTTTTTGAAACAAGCATTTGAAGGAGAATATCCTAAATTGCTGAGGCTTTATAATGACTTGTGGAAGCGCCTCCAACAATATAGTCAAAATATTCAGAGGAATTTTAACACAAGTGGAACTACTGATCTTTTTGCTGAACTACAGCAAATGGAAGAAGATGCACAGGATATATTCATGCAGAAAAATGAAGATTACGAGTATGTATTATGAACTATAAGGGTATAAAATATAAATCTTTGCACCCTGTAAGGAAACAATATTTTTATAAACTTACTGTTATTCGAATTGTCAGAGCAGGAAAATTTTAAAGGCTTTTTTCTCTTCTTGTAGTTACTGCTTTAACACTATTTTAGAGCTGTAGGATTTTCATTAGGTTATGTAATTAACAGTGTTTAGTTGTCTTGTCTTTCACAATGTCTCTGACTTTTGAACAGGTTCTATCTTTTTGTCTCTTTGAGTGAAAAAAATAACAGAATGCTCAAAATTCAGTTGTGTATGCATTGCAATTACAGCAGTAGCTTTCTGCTAATGACACTGCAATCATTTGAGTGTGACAAATGCTCAGTTGTTATGATTCACAGTTTTTAGTTCATACATCATAGAATAAACATGATCTAAGTGGTAGATATCAGAAAGATCAAACTGAAACAGGCTCATCAAGTCTATTAGGACTTCTAGACTTAAGTAAGAAAAAAAATTAATATTGTGTATGAGAATTTTATTGGCTTAAATGCATTTTTGAGCAGTTAGTAGGAGACTTATCATAGGAATGTTTTTCAAGTATATATGTTTAAAGAGCAGAAAGGAAAAACAATTTTGGAATTGCTAAGTTTGTATGGTCTGGAAAGTTTTAATATTATTGTGTGTTTTAATTTAAAATGTAGTAATTTTTTCTTACACCCAAAGTCCTGAAAAGGCCTTGAAAGATTCACTGCAACAATATGAAGCTGCTTATTTGTCAAAATCCCTGTCTCGACTCTTCGACCCCATCAATCTTGTTTTCCCTCCTGGTGGTCGGAATCCTCCCTCTTCTGACGAGCTTGACAGCATCATTAAAGCTATAGCCAGGTATGCACATCTAAGGCTCTGCAAAATGTAGTACTCAACATGTATCACGTAGTTTTTCATAAGTTACAATTTTAGAAATTGGACCTCAGCTGTAAAAGGTTGGTTACGCTTTAATTATAGAACAGGTTAGTGTAAAAATTAAGAATAGGCTAGTCTAGGCTAGGATAACGTAGCATAGAGTGAAATAGAATAATTCAGTTGGAAAGGGCCTACAGTCATCATCCAGACCACCTGCCTGAACACTTCAGGGCTCACCAAAAGCTAAAACATGTTTTTAAAGGCATTGTCCAAATGCCTCTTAAACACTGACAGTCTTGGGGCATTGACCTCCTCTCTAGGTAGCCTGTTCCAGTGTTTGACCAACCTCTTGTTAAGGAAATGCTTCCCAGTGTTGAGTCTGAACCTCTCTGGTGCAGCTTTGTACCATTCCCACACCTTCTCTCACTGGATCCCAGAGAGAAGTGCTTAGCACCTCCCTGTCCACTTCCCCTGCTTAGGAAGCTGTAAAGAGCAATGAGGTCACCCCTGAGACTCCTTTTCTCCAAACTAGACATGCCCAAATCCTTATCCATCCCTCACAGGACATTCTTCCCAGCCTTCACCAGATTTGTTGCCTTCCTCTGGACACATTCAGGTATCTTCACATCCTTCTTAAATTATGGGGCACAGAGCTGCACACAGTGTTCAAGGTGAGGCTGTGCCAACGCTGAGTACAGTGACATAATCACCTCTTCATTATTATTCATGAAAAATACTAAATTTTATTATTTATTATCTGTATTTTGTTTTTATGGAATAAATGAAATTTTAATTTAGGTGTTAATGTTTATGCTTATAAAAGATCAGGAAAAGAAACTTCACACATACTGATACCTTAATTATTCTGTGTCTAAGAGAAGATAATAGTTGCTTGACTGCAAGTGATAATGCCTGGTGTAAGTATTCTGTTAGAGTAAAACAGCAAGATAGTAGGTAAAGATGACTCTTCAAGTAGAATTTGTAGAATGAGATACATAAATTAACAATAGTACATTTTCTCTCATAAGATTTTGATAAGAACTACTCTGTTTAATAAATTCTGAAAATGGTGAACAGTATTCATAGTATGTGTTATGTGTGTGTGTGTAAAATACTAAATACTGACACTGTACTTGTGGCTGTGAGTTGCAGATACTCAAAAGGTGTCTGTTGGTGTGATGATTGATACTGTTTTGCTTCTTCCAAAGAAGAAATGAAAACAACAGGAAAATTAAGACATTTCATCTGAGTTTTCCAGAGTGACATTTAGCTAATGTTTGGGGCCCTGCAAGTTCTTGGAGAAGGTTATTCCAGGTTTGGGTGCCTAGTGATTCTCCAGCTTTTGGGAGAGGTTAATCCCATCACCAGCAACATGGCAGTTCTTATGTTGGTCTGAATGCAACCCCAGCCAATGGAGAGCTGGGGAGGCTCTTAAAAAGACATAAGGGAAGTGATATAGAAGTCTTTTCCTTCTTCGTTTGTTCCCTGTCGTTCCTCTGGGGCCTCTGTTACTATACAGGATTGCCTAAAACACAGCTTATTAGTTGTGTCAAGCTAAGGCATCCCCTGGGTATTTCTGCACAGCTCATGTAATTCTGGAGTTGAGTGACTGTGTATTCACCTGTAATGTTTGAAGGCTGCTGCCTAAGCTTGAAAGTAGTTAATTGCTGTCAATATTTTTGAATGGCTTACTAATAGTGATTTCATACTGAAGTGTCATTCCTAAACTTTGCTCATTTTTACTAGAATAGGAACACTGCACATAAAATTCCCAAATGACTTGTTAAATTGTAAACTGAATTACTGTGCGTGGAAAGACTTGGTTGTACGTGTTACTCTCTCTAAACTGACATGCCACGTAACTGCGTATTCATAGTTAGATCTTTATTGGTTAAATACAGCACTGTTTAGTTGCTAATTAAGATTGGTAATCTTTGCTTCCAGTGAGCTAAATGTGGCTGCTGTTGATCCAGACCTGAGTTTGGCTGTGGCAAAAAATGTGGCAAAGACCATTCAGCTTTACGGTGTAAAGTCTGAGCAGCTTGTAAGTAATTTTAAATTTCTGAAAACCAGTGATTTTTTATGTACAATGTTTTTGGCTTTTGTAGATTTGCAACTTAACAATAAAGCGATTTAGATAGACAAAACCTTCCAATTGGCTTTCCATTGTATTTGGAAACGTTTTCAGTTAAATTCTGCCTTCAGATAAACACTGTCTATTGATAGCAGTAAAATTTGTCTGTATGACTCCAATTTGAATTTGCCATGTTAACTTTAAAAAAAAGTTGTCGCTCTCATTAAGTCAAATAAGAGCAATTAAACATTTGATATTACATCAGTTACATGATACATAATCTTTATAGTATTAAAGTCTGGACTATTCATATATAATTTTTCACTCTTTGCAAGCATTTTGGGTTATTTTTTCTTGTAATTATTATTTGCCATATATTTAACTGACTTTTGATTGGTTCGCATTTGCCGAATGTTTCCAGCCATTTGCCATGCACTGGTATCTAGTGTTAACCTGAATAAAGGGAGGATCCCCCAAAACCTTATCCTTTGGGTAAGAGTCCCCCAAAAGGCAGTGGAAAGTACAGTGAATGTTGTCATCATTTAAAAAAAATAATTTAAGATAAACAATTTTCTCTTAAAATGTGTTGCTGAAATTTTAATGCGTTTCTTATGAAGAGATGAAAATTAATTTCTGCAATATGCAAACCCACAAGAAATGACTAACTGCTCGTATTTGTAAACAAGATTTTCATTTAATAAACAACATTAATTTTGACAGCAAACTCAGACTCCAGCAACATTCATTTACTATATGGTTTATTTAAAGAGAGATGCTTGCTAACAATTTTCTGTACCATTTGGCTACAAAGCATTGCAGCAATTAAGTTAGTATGGTTTCTGTTTCCCTTTTACACTCCTGCTGTCTCTGAATAGCTTTTAAAAAGTTGAAATTCAATAACACATTCTTGTTTACCTTGTCTGTTGGATGAATTGTCTTGGAAGTTTGCAAACTAGTGTGTAGAAAAGGTACATAGATGAAGCAGTTGTGAAGGCCATAAAGAATATTTTAAATTTTTTCAAATAAAAGTATGTATTTACCTTATTTTGTTAGCTATTTAAAAGATAGTGCTTAAGTTGGCCCTGCCCTTAAAGGCAGATCATGGCTTCATATTTTCAGAGTGAAATTTGATTATGAGAGGAGTTTTAGTAGGTTGGGAGAATCATCATAGGTGTAAAAACAATTACGTTTGTGTCTATATATCATGGACTGTAGTGTCAAACAGTGGCGTTCAACTGGAAGACATATCAGTGTAACTGTGAAAGCATGAGGGTCTGATGTGCTCATCATCTCTGTCAGAGTTTGAATCTGGCCAGTGGCTTGTTTGGAAGTGCACATCGTTTTGTGATCAGATTCTCAGGAAACCCTGGAAAAGATATGTAGAAATGACCTGATAGCTAACTATATGATTTGTGGATTTGTATTATCTGACCTTTAAGTAAGAGAATGTAGGAGTAAAGAGGGAGTCCGAGCCCTTGAATGTGAAAACTGAAAATGTAAACCTGAAACTTGGAAAAGCTAAGTCAGACTGGCAGGATGAACGTGAATGTCCTTCAAGCACATGCCCATGAACCATAGAACAACATCAAATATGTATTACACAGCTACTTTTTTTTAAATTTCTTTCTTTCCTTGCTGATAGACGTTGCAAATTTAAAAACCAGAAGTGCTCACAGTTGCCAAGGCATAGGTGTGAGTGCCATCTCTGAAGTGCTGAAATATCGTTCCTGCCTCCAGCTGCCTCTCCAGCAGGGCACGGCTCTCCCACTTGTCCTGTGCCATCCTTGCCAGCCCTGTGGGTTATAATCTAGAACATCTTAGCCTTTTTTTGTACCTATTTCTGGGCATACAGATTGAGTTGGAAATGTGCACCATGTGTAGAACAGGAGCTATGTCAGACATCACTGTTTCATTCTGTTTTAGTGGTGTAGCCAAGAATGCAATCTTAATTCAATCTTTCAATCCAGCCCCCAACGGTAGCTTTGTGAAGCTGAGAAGGGTGACCATGTAACATATCCGCCCAGATGCTTCGTGTCTGATAGCTGTAGTAGAGCAGTGCTAAAGATGGAAATTTAATTTCCTGCAGGAATTTGAAATTGAGTTCTCTTCCAAATTAAAAGTAAACAAAAGCATCTCAGAACATTCAGTGAAGGAAGATGGAGGTGGAGCTTTTAAAAGTAATTAGAAAAAAATTTTTAATGTTGTTGCAATATTGCAGGTAGATTTGAATAGTGAAAACTGAATTTTCAGTCCTAAAAAACCTGATGTCAGCTTTTTTATTTATTCAATTTCCCAAAAGAAGGAATTGCAATTCTCTGAGATTTCATCACTGTTCCTCCAGGTGTCTTTACATAGTATAAAAACCCCAAGAAAACTGTTACTCAAGATTCAAAGATTTTGCCTCTGAGCAGAAGCAGCATCTAGCAGTCTGTACATATAGTACTAAAGCAAAAACAAGTAAGAAAAATTGACCTCTTCCTGTAAATCAAAAACATTTGTTTGTGTTACTTGTTGCTTTGTACACTGTTGGCTTTAGGTTTTCAGTTTTCCTCACACCAAGAACTTGCTCTTCCTGTGCCTGAGACCTATTCTTGTATTAACCAGTTCAAAAGCTTTCAGAGAAGATATAAATAACCCTCTAGGAGCAGTAGGTAGATACATTGTGCTGTTGAGTGAATCTTTAGCTAACCCCTTGCTGGTGCTTGATATGGTTGGTGTATGCCATGAAGCATTCAAAATTATTGTCCTAATTTCAAACGATGTATTTGCAGATGTTCTCACTATACAGAGTTTGAAGGGATAATGATACGTTGCACTAAATTAAAAAAAATATTTGTTAATTTAAGAATATTTGCCACCTATCCTGTGTTTTGTTAGGTGATGCTGAGGGAGGGTGCTTCGTATATATTCTCTGTGCCATTTTTATTTTGTCCCTTCTTACTCACATTTTCCTGGCATCAGGTGGTTCAAACTCTTCATAATTACAGACACCATGATGTTTCTGTTTAGTCACCATTTCTACATCCTTCTCATTCCAGATTGGAAAAGAGATTAACAAATTTGATCATGTTTTGGATAGGAGCGAAATTTTCCCATTCTGCATTTGCACCTCGTAATCCATCACTTAGATTTTAATATAATGGCTGCTAAATGAGCCAGATTTTGTTAATGGGCACTTCTCTTGCAAGTGAAGTAGCCCAGATGAAAAAGAACACTAACTTTTCTCCTTTATTTAAGAGTTTTCCAGAGGGATCATCCATTCCCATTTGCAAATACCTTAAGTTACCTGTCTTGATTGACACATACGATATGTTGTGCTCTTGTTTAACTGGTCACATAAGGAAAATCAGCTCTTTCACCAAATGCTTACAATACGTACAGTAGAGGGAAGAGGTTTGTGAGAAACCAGGAAGTTGCATTTCCTGAAAACAAAAAGTTGAGTAATTTGGGGATTTTATGTGAGTCCATGCTGCTTAACAAAAGAAAGGAGCTCAAAACTCACTTCCTAGAGAAATTTTTACCTGTAGTTAAGAAGTGTAAAAGAGAAGTTACATCTTACCAACATCTTCATTAGATGCCTTTGACATGGCAGCAGTCATTGTGTGGTAGGATCCTCTAGGGCAGTGGTCTCTAAACTTTTTTGGTTGTGCATCCCTATCAGTGGAAAGTTTTTGAGTATGCACCCTCATTATGTGTATAATTATTTATTACTAACTTTTATACATGCACTGTCGAAGTTCCAGTATTTTCGTGCAGCAGCCCCTGGGCTGTGTGCCCTGATCCCTGTAGTACCTGTGCTCCATTTCCAACACCACTCCTCTAGTGTAGTGCTCTGAAGTAATTCTCAATAATGAGCAGATTTTGTCTGTTCATTTTTGGAAAAGGTGCCTGGTTGATTGCAGAAATCTTTTGCATTCATATTTGATTTTGTTAATTCACTACTTTAAATCGAATTTTCTCATCTATTTATATAAAAATGAGAAAGATAGTCACCTGCTGATTGGAAGTGAAACAAAACTGTGTTTCACCAGTTGATTGCCTGTAATTTTGTCATTTACTGAGCTGAATTTTAAATGTACTTGATTTCTCTTATAATTAAAAATCCCTTTGTTGCAACTTTGCAATCACTATGTTTTGGTTTGCTGCTGATAGAGCTATTTCATTAACTGATACTTGAGCTGGATGTATTATTGGGAGAAGTCATGAAACATTAAGGGTTAAATCTCCTAAAGTTTACGAGATGTAATTTTGCCTGCAAGCAGAAAAATAAGTTGCAAGATCCATTGTCTTTTCAAAGAGAGAGGATGGAAGAACCTTATTTGGTCCTCTAGTCTATTCCCTTCCAGGCACAGGACTGTTTCAAACAATATTTATTGTTGGGTGTTTTGTTGCATTCTTTCTGGTTTTAGAGTGATGATTTCAGTTATCTGAATGTAAGTACTGTACGTTCTCTTACTTTTGTGCTGTTCCTGTTCAACTTGTCATGTGGGTGGATGGAAATACACTAACACACCCACCGAGTGCACAGAGATGAAATGTGTTGTGCTGTCAACATGAAAATGCAGTTGTTTAGGAAAGGTGTGATTCTCCTACTTTTTGAACCTGGAGACCTCTACTAGTTTCCTCCATAGAGTACAGTCAGACTGTCTTTATTAATTGTAATCAGAGTCCCACAGCAATCCTTCCCACCTTGTCTGACAGAAGCTGTATCTTGCTGCCTCCTCCCACCACAGGGCATCACTAGAGACATCATCAGAGACAATATGACCTGTTATCTTTTGGCCAATAAAGAAGCGAAGAGTCATTTGCAGAGGCAGAATTGTAAAAATCAGGTTTGCCCACTTGCTTTTCAGAGCAGGTGGGGGTGATTATGCTGGCAAATTCTCATGGATCAAACTATCTCAAAAAACATTTCTATGTATGGATATGTAATGGTATGCTTACATGATTTAGGCAGACACAAACTCATGCTACTGTGTTCCCAGATGGCAGAGCACATTTTAGCTCTACTCAAGTCTGGGGTGACCAGCTTAGCCGTGGCACCTGCAGCAACACTCTCATTCTGCTTGGAGCACAACCCGAGAAAGTTCTTGTCTGCTTGAAGTACAGACAAAGCAAGAATCTGCATGGCCGTATTATACTAGGCAGATTTATCCTAAGGTTAGGGTAGATAAGGCTAAAATCAGTGGGAGCTGTAATTGCCTATAATGGGAGAGTTTCCTAAGTATGGATTATTGTATTTTATGGAGTAATATGTTTGTCTAAAAAAAAGAGATCTGTCCAACAGATAAGAGGCTGCAGGCAGATGATATAATGGAGATCTTTCCCACTGTCAGACTTGTAAGCAATCATAAAGAGGAAGCCCTCAAAAGGTGGAGATGGAGAGTGGGTGTGATGAGGGAGGAAGGAAATAGAGAATTTGAATAATTTTTTTATTCTCTCAACTAAATGTGGTTGAACTGATGCCATACATCTCACGAAAGCTGATGAATGAGGTGGAGGTCTGAAATACAGGCTGTGGGCAGTGCTCTGGGAGAACTTCTAACCTATCCTTTGCCCATAGCTCATGGTAGCTTGGCTTCTCATCAGGAGTTTAGCCTGTGCAGTGGCTGTGACATTTTCTGATTATCAGGTTTGCCTGATAATCAGAAACTTGGAAACTTCTAAGCACTGTGCAGTGAGCACAGTCCTTTCTGGCATTTTGAGTAATTCTTCCCTGGCCTTCTTAAGAACACATAAGATGGTGCTTCATGTATTTTACATATCTCAAAGTTAAAATGCTAAAGACCCAGTAATGGAAATGAATTTTGAGACTAAACATTAAAGGGAATACGTAACCATCTCAAAAATTAGAGTCACTGCACCAAGGTCCAAGTAGTTGTCACGTATCTTCAGAGGGCAGGACATCAATTCCCATATTGACGACCTGGACATGCCAAAAGGCAAAATGAGAGATAACTTGTTATTCCGGTCCCAGAAGTGATGGATCACTGTACACTTGGGACATAAAGAAATTTTTATGGATTTTCATGAGTGGATGAGGTTTTAAGATTCTGGGTTGTTTTGAGGGAAAAGTCAGCATCAGCTGATATCTGTGGTACAGAGTAGGCAACCTCTTTCTTACTATCCAGGAGTTCAGTGGTATATTGAGATTTATTTACATTTACTTAAGTCAATATTTGACTTACGCAGTGCTCTGCATGGTTCTAGAATGTGCACCAGTAGCAGAGCACTAGAGCAGGAATATGAGCAGTGATATGTGGGTACCCTGCCAAGTACTAAAAGTTTCTTGGGAAGTAACTGGGAAGCTTTGATTTAGCCTGATCCTGTTTCTGAATGCGATGGTGAAACTGGATTTCAGATGTTGTAAGACAATTCTGAGTATTTAACTGCATTAATGTTTAAATGTAAAACATAAAAATATAATAACATAAAAATTCTATGATTAAAACTAATATACATTATTTCTAACCTTCTGAGGGTTTACTTAGATCTACTTTTCAATTAACCAGTAGTAAATTGTGTAACTGGGGCCATGTTACTGTAAAGTATTGCTGTCTGTCATAACGATGAGTAGCATGTACTCGATGATGGATGTTTTAAGTGCATTAGTGTTTAAGAAAGTAAATACCAAAAAAAAGCATAAGAAGTAGAAAAATGTAACAGTTCATCCCTTTGTCAGCCCCTTCTTCATAGTCAAACACTATACACATATGTATCCGAGTCACTCACTGCTTATCCCCAAATGATCTGGGTTTGCTTTTCAGTGGGGGTGTGGCTGTGGAAAGAAAAACATATAACTATCCTTGGAACAATAAGTGTGAGTAAATGAGCTTGGTCTCATCTGTTGGAAGGCAAATTAGTATCACTGAGTCTTGTTCTGATTAGTGTTGGCCTCACTTCAAGGATCAGCAAAAATGTGCTTGTTTTTTGTTGCAGAAAGGCTGTGTGTTGAATTGCTCTACAATGTCACCCCAGTGTTTATGTTAATATCTCCCTCTCAGTTCGCAGTACAAGGTCAGTAAAGGTTTATGGCCTACACTCAGGACTTAGGTTGCCATCCCAGCTGTGAACAACTCTCAGAGAGGGGAGGTGCCAGTGCTGTCTGTGCTGGTGAGTGCAGGGTGCCTGGGAACAGCCCAGGGGCTGGGCAGTGCCTCCAGCTGGGCAGGGCTCCCCTTCCCCAGGGCACTGTGGCTGCCAGGGCCCTTCTGACAGCACTCTCTGCAGTGTTGCCTTCCGTGAGCCACAGCTGGAGATGGGGAAGGTGGTTCTTGGCCCAGGGCAAGAACCTGCTGGTGGCTGTCCTGACAGCTCAGTGGCACAGACGGGCGTGTGCCAGATCCAGCGACTTTTCCTGGCACCGTCTGAGTTACTGCTATGGGTGTAGCCAGTATGTGAATGAGAATGAACAAGAGTGGCATGCAAAATCTGTTCAAGAGGAAGCTTAAAATGCTGACAGATTGGGTTAATTTTTTTCTTGCATCTGGAATTCATACTTTCTTCCTTCTGCTGTAAATAAATCTCTAAGGCAAAACTTAGGAGATGATGATTTCTTCTGTAGTAACATTGCTTTTGGTCTTAAGATTTTCTTAGGTTTCCAGAGCTTCAAAAGGCACTCTTTCCTAAACATGTTTTTCTATCTGTAATGCTTGTCAGCTGTACTTGACTTATTTTCATATAGCATTTGGTGTTTCTACCAGAATCTTAGTCCTTGAAAAGAGTACAGTTGTCTGTGGCATTGTGGCTAGTTGGCAACTCCAAATACTGTTGAATGGGTGCAAGAAAACTCTCGGATATTAACTCTTTTCAGAGTTCAACACTTTTTTCAAGTAGCCAGGTATTTTTTTGAGCCAACTCTGATGACACCTTTTTGGATGCCAGTGCAACCAACCCCTTCTGCAATTTAATATTCTATTTTTAGTGAATGTAACGGATGGAGAATATCTATCTATCTGTCATGTTCAGATATATTTAGAGCACTGATCTTTGTAATGCTGATCAGCACCAAATGTATTACATAAGATTAGCATCAAAATATATACAATGGAAAGTCAGCTCTGCTGCAGTTGTTCTTAAATTATTTTTAGTATTGCCCACAAAGCTTGTATAGCTCAGTGCATTGCCCTGTTGTTGTGCTCTGTCTCTACTCTGTAGGAATAATTTTAAAAGATTAATTTATTTTCTTTCAGACCTTTTCAATCACGGGTCTCCTTCCTGAGGCTTCAAGTAAGATTGTCAGTCTGTGATACACACATTACAAAGATTTTAATAACTGTCTACTTTCCACCAGGACTGAAACTGAGACAAACAGTTTATCTCTAATCACCCTTCAACCAAGTTTATATCTGAACTTGTGATTTGCAAGTGCAAGATTCCAAATTCAGTTTCACTTATATCCTCAGCTAGTGTTGTTCTCTAATGCTGCTCAGGTGCCTTGATCTTTTGCAGTTACTCATAATGGTAATTTCAATTTTCCACTTTTAATGTGTACTCGGAATTAATATCTCTTTATTAAATATATCTGGTTCACTATCTAACTGTTTAGGATTGGAGTGGATTATTTGGGAGATTTGCGAAGTTTAAAAGAGGCAGACTGTGAGGAAACAGAGCATATTCTTCTCACACCACTCTAGAAAATTTATTTTTGTCTTTCAGATTTTCTGAAAAAAAGCTGATCCTTTCCTGTGAGTGTTTTTTAAAACTAGTTTGTAATTACTGAGGTTTAAAATAGATCTCAACTTTCTGCACATCCATCCCATCATCATAACTATTTGTAGCAGATGAGTCTTTTTTTTTCATGGTTTCTTTCTCAGTAGGTTTGTGGTGCATCTGATATATGATAGTCAGTAGAAAAAAAATTTGGTTTTGGTGATGTAGTTTTGAAAGTGTAATGCTACCATGCCACGGCTTCCTGGATCTTCCAGCGTCTCTTGTTCTGAGGTTGCAATTATACGTGCTCTGATCTTGGTTTATATTATTAATGTTTAAAAATAATCTCTGCTTTATTAGTGCCTGCCCTTGATGGTTGGTAAACGTTTGTTGCAGTGAAGAGAATGAGGAAAGAAAAGGCTAGAATGCCAGGGGGAATAGAAAAACAATTAGTTCAGCTTAAAATGTTGAGCTGAGAGAGAGACAGGAATTTTCATAGTGTCAGTTGTAGAACAGAAAGTGTCTCTCATGCTTGATCAGGGCAATGCAGATTTAAATAAGCTGTTTTCAGGGAGTTATATAGATGATAAGCAATATGAACAGCATATTTTTGTCCAGAATGTAAAAGACTAAGTGTATTATAACTTATCCAGAGACTATATTGGAACAGCTTGTCTTAATCAGTGAAATTATTTAGAAAATTAGGAACGCAAAGAAGGATGGGATTTGAAAGTTAAAATGTTGCAATGAGAAAACACTTTGATGAGAAGGATCAGTTCTTAATTTTCTCTGAGTATTCATGGAGATAGGAGTTTTTTTCTGAACCTTTTGGTCTATCCTTAGTGTTTGACTAGAAAAAGGCAGAGAGGGTCTGGACCAACCAAGTTCTCCATTGATTTTGCCCCAGTCTGCCTAGTGGCAAGACAGATACCTGTAAGATGTTGCAAGAAAGGAAAATGCCGATCTAGGAGGGCTGGAATTCTGGTTTCTTCTTAGGGAAATGGAAAAAGAAATGAAGACCTCATTTATAAAGGATAGCATTCTTCAGCTGGCATTAGTCATATGTATTTCAAGAAGAAATGTGTCTTACACCACCCAACAACATTGTTTTGCCCATTTAATTTATACAAGTTCCTCCAATGAAATAGGCTAGAGTAGCAAGAAAATGGATGTGAGCTGCATCTCTATTAGGATGTTTACTTATGTTCACTGACACAGCCAAGTGGTTTGTGGTATCCATGTTGGGTTTTTTCCCAGCCATCCCCTTATTCAGCATAGCTAAATTTAACTGTCTGAATAATTTAATGAAGTAGAGGGGAACAGGGTGGAGAGGGAGAGAAAGACTTCCCAGAACCAAATTCTTCCACTGAAGGGATGAAAGTACACTGGAATTCTGGCACCAGATTTAAACCCCAGCAACTTTATGAGGCCTGTTATGGTTTTGAATTGAAAAGCATGATGAGTCCTCACTGTAATGACACAAAGTGAATTTCTGATTGCCTTTTTTATTATGTGATCTTATAAGAATTAATCTGTGTCTCTTATTAGGTGGTGTTACATTGAATTGTGAGCTTTCATTTGCAGATGAATCACTATTCAGAACATATTCCAACAATGAGATTTGTCTGACAGTTCCAGAGAAATGTATCTCGTCCTCCTGTCTAAATGTCGAATATTGTGAACTTTGGAGGGGAAGTATGAAATCTAATAAAGTCACAAATCATCAGGAACAGTAGTGAATGACATCTCAGGAAAGGTTTGTGTAAATAATGGGTCAGTTACAATGGTGTAAGTAATGTGAAAGATTGTATTTTCCCCACTTGTTTTTTGAGATACATGAATTAATTGTATTATACCAGTACCTTGAAGATATGGTATTACTGTCAATGACAAACTTGTATCCATGTTATTTAAATGAGAGAACGCAAAAATATGAATTCAGTGTTTGGCACATTAAAGGAATTCATTAATAGGTATTTAAATAGCATATGTGGGAGGCTATTATATAATAAAATTTCAGAGTAATTACTATTTCATGTACAGTAATAAAAGCTAAAGATGGCAGTTGGTCTAATTTAAAAATAATCAAAAGTCAGGTAAGGTTTCGTAATTTTTTTTTGGTGAGAACAGCTTTGTTGAAACAGTCATTAGGAAGCTACTTATATTGGTCACAGAACACTTGGAAGTATCTATCTGATAAATCACTTTAAAAAGCTTTTAAACTTTTAAAAATGGAATTAAAAATCAAGAGGAAAGAGTTACACCAAATTACTTCATGAAGCATTTTCTTCTTTCTCATGTTGTCTTTTGCTGCTTAGATCGTGACTCACATAACAAATGTGTGATTTTTTTTTAAGATACACTGGCTAAACTCCAGAAAAAATCATCCAACCATCAAAGTCTGGTTTTGAGAGTACTATGCTCTTCATTTTATCTTGGTGAGAAAGTGGTTAAAAAACTTCTTTATATGTAGCATGTTATTTTGCTTACAGGTAAAAAAAAGAGCATGATTGCACAATCTTTACACTATTTTGTTACAGTAAGCTCTAAATTATTTCATACACAATTAAATTCTATGATTCAAGAAAGGATTTGGTTAAATGTATGTTGATATGGCAAAAGATTTGGAATTTCACAATTTTGGAACAACTCTCATATTAGAGAGTTGGAACACATGTAATTCAATTATAAACTTCTACAGAGTGGAATTATTCTAATCTCAATTAACACCAGGACTTGACCACAGAAGGCAGATGGCAATTAAATACGTTGATTGTATTTTTTCTGTGTAAGTGAATATCACCCTAACATGCTGGACCTCTCTCTTGTGTCTTGGGGATGGATGTCTGCCCTTCACCTCTGGAGGTGCATTCTCAGTAGCTGGTTGAAACCAGCAGCTAATGGGATTACATATAAAATATGATTAATCATTCAGTCATTAATTTGGCAAGCATGAAAAATTCAATAAGCTGTTAAAGTCAGAGGTATCAGGATCCACACACATTGTCCTTGAAATCCTTCTCAGGCTTGGGCCTGCTGGATAATACAAGGGGCATCATTTTCAGAAGCTGAGAAGTTATTCCAGGTGTTCTAGGGTTTGGATTCTCTGAGATTTCTTAAAGGAACTGGTTTTAGAAGTGCTCTCTAATAGCAGAGTTGTTTTAAAGCATCTCATTATTTATGCACCGTGAAACTTTTCTCACTTTTGATTACTTGTACAGTATTTTTCTTCTCAGATGATTCAAAGACTTGGAGATAAATCCTGTCTTTTCTGTTACTGAAAGACCATTTGCTGTTTGTCTTCCATGTCCTTAGGCTTTTGAAAATATTAAGGAAGAAAAACCGAAACAAAACAGAAATACCCCCAAAGGAATGTTTTGAGGAAGCTGCTTGTTCTAAGATGAATAGTTTGAGCATGATGTTTGGTCTTTTTTCCTGGTCCCTTCAAATTTTTCTTCCCAAAATTCTATATTACTAGAATATTAAATTTTTGTTTTTCTGAGGAAGCTAAAAAAAACAGAAAAAGTGATGTTCTGGAAGCTACAAGAATGTCCTGAAGGTGCAATATAAATGTTATTATGTACATTTAAAATTATTGCTTCAACTCACAGCTTATTCCTTTCTTCATGTCTTGAAATATTTCTTCTTTGCAAAATTAAAAACCATTCCAAGAACATAAATACTTAGTATGATTTATTCTTAAATTTTAGTTAATTTTTTTTAAAGCAGAACATTAATTTTAACTTTTCCTCATCAGTCAAGGACCTTATTTGCTCTGACACATTCATTCAAATCTTACACTTCGAACCTCTAAATTATGTCTCTTCCTTTTGCAAATTGTCCTTTAAGTAGCGAATATATAAGTAGCATAACTAATGGAGTTCAGATTCTTCTGTGTTTTTCTGCTAAATGGTGCTTTTTTTACAAAAAGGAGCAAACCCATCTACTAAACTTCTGAGTTTCTTCAGTGGAAAGAGGTTGTAAAATCCTCCTCCTCCAGTATGGAAAACAGGAAACCCAATAGTAAATCATCCCAGTTATGTGCAGTTCATGGCAGAAATCCCAGGGCCAAGCCCTATTGACTGAGAAACTCTGTGAACGGATTCTGTGCTTTATAATAAGTTGTTATGAGCAGGCAGGAGGCCAAGACCCAGATGGATTGATTGCCTTCTGCCAGAGGTATGGCAGCATCAGCTGCCTCTGTTAGGAATGTATTTAGTGTTGACAATGTCAGCTTGAAAACTGGAGTTCAGTTTGTGCCATCAAAACATGTTAATCTCGTGATCCTGGAGTAGCATCAAATGCTTTGTGAAAAAGCGCTACTTGAGTCTTATTTTAGGGTCTTCTCTATACTCCTAAATTATGATGCTGTTTCCTGCTCTAAAGAGAATGGATTTGCTGAGGCTCTTTCAGAGAAATCAAATAAATGTAGCTTTCCAAAACTGTCAGTAAGGATGCACACAGGATTTTAGTTACTTAGTGTGAAACCAAGCTTTTTCACAAAATGTGTAGTCTGTGAAGGGAATAGCATCAAACCAGCTCACAAATCAACGTCTCTTTGGAGCTGCCACCTGAAAGGGGAATGTTACTTTTGAAGCATTAAACAGATTACAGGAAAATATGTATCAATAGTCTGAGCTTCTCTACAAGAAAAAGACAAACTCAGTTAGCATTTTTTTATAACCCCAGGGAGAACTGATGATTTGATTCGTGGCCTAATCTAAATTCTACATTCATTGGTGAAAACAAGAATCTAATCCTGAAGCAATCTTACCGTGGCACATGTCTCAACATGTGAGCTCAAATCCATGCTGTCAGATTTCATGTCTGTTCTTACATATTAAACATAGAAAAATGTCAAATACAGAACTCTTGATCATGTTATTTTCGAGATGTATTTCCAAAGCAGGTCTGTGCAAAGGGGTGCAAATACATTTATAGGGTGAGAATGTGTCTGACCTGATTTCAGGCAGTGTGGCTACCTGTATGTGTCTGTGGTACTGCTGTAGATTCCCTTCATAGCTAGTGAAGGAAAATAGGTGCATACAGGGTGCATTTACTCTCTCCCTAATGCAGGATCTTTGAAAAGGTGGATTACTCAATAGAAGTTATTTCTCAGCTTGATGGTTTTCCTGCATGTGGTCAGGTGAATTATTCCTGAAATTTTCTGCATTGGGCAATTTACTGACCCAAGATGAGGCACCTGTAATCTCTGCAGTGAAGCAGTGTGACCATATAGGTGTGCTGAAGGACACAAACTAAAAGAAACTATTTTTCAGAAGGACTTCTGAATTCAATGAGAGAACAGTGACAGTCATGGCTGACAGTTTCTCAACCATGTCAGACTGAAGCAAATTAGATGGCCTAAGTCAGCTTGTTCTGCTTCGTGACACATTCTTTGTGTATTGGCTTCTACAGGAGTCCTTTTTGGATCAATAAACTACCTGATCTCAAGCTACTGCTTAGGCCTCACATAATGTTGAATTAGATTTTAAAAATACCCAATTCTATGCAGCTTCCTCCATCTAGTCAGCTGCTGGATTGAACCTGCAAATTTCAAACTTCTACTTCAGAGTACATGTGAGAAAGACAGTATCTCCCTGTGTTTCTTTCTCATTTTAGTTTAGCAGCTGCCCTTTGAGTTTTCTTTAAATGCTGCTACAAAAGTCATGGCTAATATTTGCTGGTGGGACACTTCTGTGCCTCACTCCTCTCTTCCTCATGAGCATCGCATGTTTGGCAGTGTGTTTGTAGCTCCTGTTGGCAAAGAGAGCTCACACTGATGTGTCACCCATTGTAGAATTGTTGCTTGCTGAGAAATAGGTACCCATGCTTTGCTACTGCCCATGAAATTACAGTAAATAGTAGATGGGCTTGAGGTAAAAGCAGAAGTAACTAAAGTGAAGAGCATAAGAAATCAATTGCTATACTTAAGGCAGATAGAGAAAAGTGGAACAGTTACAGTCCTTGTTGTTACTGCTTGTTCTGGTCTGGCTTTAGCATGGCTTCTTTTCCTGTTTTGTTTTCAGCTGGCAGGCTTAAGCCAGACTTAACTCCCAGGGTGACTGACAGCTCCCTGGAGATGGGATCAGGCCTTCAGCTGCTCTTTGTCTTTTACTTGTTTCCCAAAATAGATTCTGATCTGGGATGAAGTCACTCCTTCTGTCCTCCCTGTTTCTGCTGAGCATAAATTCATCCTCCGGGCCTTCTGCATTTCAGGATATATCTGACTGATTAAAAAGGCACCAGATTTTGTCTCTACTGCCCCCATCAAAAAGAAGACCTGCGGACTCTTGCTTTCAGCTGTGTGGATGTTGCCAGGCTTCACACTACTTGACTTAACCTATTTACACAGTGCAGTCCCCAGTGGGCAGATAACAGAGTTATCTCTGTTAGGGTTAGGGTTACCACCAGGTTTAAGTGCATAACCTGTGTCTAGCACAGAACTTTAAAAGTACTTTTTATATAAAAGATAGCAATGAATGTGAATCATTGATAAAACCTTGTATGATGGAAGAATAACTAAGGGATGGTTTGTGACTATAGTAAATTGGCCATACTGTGGTTTGTGGGAACTGGGGAGACACAAAGGCATTTTTCCTAACTGGATGCATAATTGTGCAATGAATGTAAGATATGTCAAGAATTCAGTCTGAGACAATAGAATATTGGAATAATGATAAACTATCTGAAATCCTGATTCATGCCAGTGGCAAAGAGTATGTACATGAAACATTCTGGACAGAGCACAGGACTCTCTTACCTCAAGGCAAGGTCATAGAAATCATTGTGGTGACAGCAGGAGAAGACTTCTCCTGTAAAAGGTAGGGCACACCTACCCACATGGGTGCCAGGTGTTCCCAAGGCACACCTGCAGGAGAATGGTCGTAAGGAGCCCTGATCTGCCCACTTCCAACTATTGGTTATAAGAGGAGAGTTTTTCAGGCCTTGTGGCTTTATACCAGGGATTTTAAGATGCATAAGAGATCAACACAACTGACAAAGTTCAAGTTGATTAGTTTAAGGAAATTTCTTATGATAAACAGTTTAGAAAGATTGGTTGGCTTTAAGGCAATTTTAGATTTTGCCTGTGAAGCTGTTGTACACTATTGCTGACTGCAAGAACTTCTTGTTATTGCAGAAGGATTATGTTTGTACTTGTTAATGGTTTTAATTACCAATTAACCTTCTTCACCAGAGAAGAGACAGAGTGTAATGTCTAAGAAAAAGAAATTTCTTCACAATAAATTCTGGCGAACTGAAATCTAAGTAACTGGGATGTAAAATTTTGACAGTTTACTAGTATCTTTTATGTTTAATAGTTGTAAATGTGCAAAACCCTCAAATAGTCTGTTCAGTACTTAAAATAGTGTGGCGAAAAAGGTTATTTGTGTTGGGGTGTGTGTGTATTTCTTTTTATTGCTGTTTTGCAAATTTGTGAAGGTGTAAGCATGAGAAGCAGAATTCTCAAAACCAGTCAGGTCTGTCAAATAGAAATATCTGTGAGGAAACAAGGTTGCTCATATCTCATTAGGAAGGCAGGAAGATGCTGAGGCAATTATGTATTTGTCAGCTAGTTTAAAGATACATTTTGATGCCGAATAATTGAAGATGCATTTGTCCTGAAGGCTCAGCTTTACAGGGTGTACATTTTAATTTTAACTGCAAGAGATTTCACTCACATGAACTGTTAATAAAGCTATTGTTTCTTTGGTACCTTGAGTTCACGTTCAGAGAATAACTACACATTTTTCTTTAAGAGGTTTCTTTTAATTTGGTGAGAAAACAGGTGTCTTGGCAAAAAGGGTTTTACAGAGAAAAACATGCACCTTCACAAAAGTATTACAATAGATTACCAGGACTAGCAAGCATTGCTATGGTAAGGAACTTCTGTTACACTCAGCAAACACAAACTCTATGCAACTTTGGTTAAGTACCCACGCCTTACAGAAAATAAAGAGGAAGAAAAGAATAAGAGATTAAGAGAAGAGGTGATAAAGAGAGAAAAAGAGAGGAAATAAAATAGTTACCACTTAGAAAGTCACACATTGACAGCTCTGGAGAACAGACCAGGGTTCCACAGAGACCTCCTGTGTGCGTCTTCATCTGCTCTGCCCTCTACAGCCAAACCCCCCAGGCTGTTCAGCCCATCCCCTCCCCCTACACACACACACAGACACACATGCACACAAAAGGTGGTTCTGACCCAGTAATCTCTGATCTGGTATGTTAGAAAATTGGAAAAGATTTTTCCTCTGCAAAGGCCTCAGCAATTTATCCAGAATTATTTCCCTAAATTTCCCCTACATTTGAAGAAAGGGAAACAAATTGATATTGTCACCACAGTGCTGTGAATAAAGTCAGGGTCCTCTGTACTTGCAAGAACCTGTCTAAAACTTTATTAGTAGTGCTGGGCAATACTAGATAACTCTGCTTGTATGCTGTTTGTGTTCATTTTCTGTGGAACAGCAGTAGTCTTTCACTGGTAAAGAGTCACTGTTTCCATAACTTTAAAGTTTTCATGTTACGTTTGTTTCTTCTGTTGTTAAACAACTATTACTGTATATTCAGTTTTCATTTAGGAGCTTTCTGTAGGACCTACAGCTGTGTTAAAAGATACACTTCATGAAAGTCTCTTGACCATTTGCTCAGTGAGTTGAACATATTTTTACTGAGAGACTTTTGGAGCTAGGCATCTTCAGGGGGTTCCTAATTATATCTCAGTAAATCCTTCTATTAATAGCTATTCTTACTTTCGTGTTTAGATGTACTTCTAGAATTCACACAGCCTTTTGTCAGTTCTTTGTTGTATTTCTGCAGCTTCCAGTGCACAAGAAAATTTCCATTTGTTTCCCAATTACAATTGTGTATGTTTTAAATTATAAGTATGTGCTGGGTATCCTTCCAGGAGCATTCCATAGCTAATGGATATTATTCTGGAACTTTGATTTCTGTGGTAATAATAAAAAATGCATGCTCTGAGTAGTTTAAATACAAAGAAATAATTTTTTTTTTTTGCTGAAAGATTCATGGATGGAACTCTTTAATGACAGGTCTAGCTGTTTTGGTCCTTGCAGTTCTATTTTTCTGTTGACTTACAAGCCTCTAATATGTACAACGTTCTGCAAAGTTCTAAACCATCTATTTGAAGTAACAGAGCTTTTAGAGGAGGCTTGAATGGTTGTGAGAAGGACAGACTGAGGGTATACAGAAAAGTGTGCACTATTCTACTCATACAGAAAAGGTGCTGCTAGTTATCCTGCATCCTGAGGTCAGTGATTTCATCTGACTCTCAGATTACAAAGTTGGAGTTTTGCTGGGATGAGGTATCTCCAGGAGACCTGGGTCTCAGTGCTGTGGTTTGGGAGCCGGGGCAGTCTCTCATAGTTGCTATTGCTGTTGTTCAGTTTCTTTTATCTGGACATGGAAAGTGTATAAATCAAGATGAGTTAAATGGAAGAACACTGGGTGCTGACGACCTACAGCTTTCTGCTGTGGTCTAAGTTTACTTTGGAGTGATGCACACCAATTAAAAAATTGGTGGTAACAATTTCTGTGATCACTGCAGCTGTCCACTCAAGGAGATGCCAGCCAGGTGATTGGGCCTCTCACTGAGGGACAGAGGAGGAACGTGGCTGTGGTTAATTCGCTCTACAAGCTGCACCAGTCGGTTCTGAAGGTAGGCTGCTTTGGCATTTCTCTTCTTACCATGTTACCTTCTTTGCTCTATCATGTGCACATTCCCCTGTTAGCTGTGAGAACTCTGACAAAAACAGCCCATTTTTGGTTTAAGAGCTGCACCTTGCTATGCTTTTGTACAACTCTGAGACTTGGCTGACCCTGGTAAGCACTGCCACGTTACAAATTGTCAGTATTAGAAGAGTGAAAGATGTGCTTATAGAGAATAATCACATGTCACAGCCATTATTTTGTGAGCATAAACAATTGAACTTTCTACTTTTTCTTGTCTTTGTAGCAGTCAACCTGATAGCCTTTGTCTGCATCTGTCTCAGACCAAACTTACATTTTTCAGAAGACCCTCAGTGCTTTCCCACGACTGTGGCTAAACTGAAAAGGGGAAGAAAGAGTGAAATCAAGAAAAGCAACACCTCACAGATATCTCTGTACATGGTTACTCTGACCAAAGTCTGGCCTGGAAATTTTTCAGGACTAAGCACAGTTATGAATAATTCCAATTTACTGGCTTAGTGATGCCAGTGCTTACACAGCCTTTGTAAACTAAAACAAACAGATATATTGATAGTTGCAGTTAACCATGTTTAATTCCTAGTCTGATTAGAAAAAAGATTGTGAGTACTCCTGACTCTGGATATGTTTAAAGAATGTTAACAAATGCTAAAAAACCCTATAAAATTTGCTTGGATTTTGCAAACGGATGGTAGATCTAGTTTTAAGTCTGCTTTCTCTGATCCTTTTAGTAATGAACCTCATGTGTCAGTGTTGGAGGGAGATCTGATATGATTCAGTCTTTGAATTCAGTACTTATTTGGCTTAAAAATACTATTGTGTAGCATGTTCGTAACTGTAAGGAAATGGTAGAATATTTCTTCAGATGATTCCTTGACTTTCAATTCTAATTATGTTGTAGCTCCACATAAACAGCTATTTAACATGTAGTAGTATAATAGTCATAATGCTGAGAAAGAACAACCATTATTTAAATTATTTGCCACAGAGCTGTTTGTATAGTCCTCCATGAATTCTATATTTAGCCGTGGGAGAATACACCAGTTATTTTTATTCTGATTCTGTTAGCCCTTCAGCTAAATTTCATCTTAACTCCATTGAATCACTTCCTTGCCAAGGCAGAAGCAGAGTCGATAGGAAATTTGGGAGCAAAGGACTGATACTGCTGCATTGAAAATTCCATCCATGTAAAAGACATTTGAGAGTTATCTCTACCTATGTAAACCACTCATTACTAAGGATAACTCAGTATGTTTTTAAATGAAGTTGAGTATTGTGGATTGTAATAATTTGTTGAATATTGACTATTAACAATTACTTTACAATTTTTAGGTAATTTCCAATCAGAGCTCGTTTCCAGCAGCTGCTGAACAAACAGTCACAACTGCCTTAAAGGTAATTGAATGTCCATATGCTGCAGGGATAGGGCTGAGCTTTGCTTTGTTGCATTTAAAATGGGAGCTTACTGCCACATACAATTTTGTGTCAGTATATTTAGTAACAGATATACAAGTATTCTGACATTTATAATTTGTTGTATCTTCAGCCACATATGTGTTGCATGTGCCAACTCACTGCTTGAGTAGTGTTTGTATTCGGAATCTTCTCCTAATGGTCAGAACACAGATGTCATCTTGACTGAAAAAAAAGTCTTTCTCTGCAGCATTCACAAAGCAATAGCTGGATCCTTCATCGCCCCTTTCCTCCCCCTGACAGATACATCAAATTACAGCTTTTATGCTACCTGGTGCCTTCCTGGAGAGGGCTGTGGATGGCTGTGCAGCCTGTGAGGATGACAGCTCTCCACATCCCTCCTGCTGGGCACTGCTCTGGGAGGGGTTGTGTGCAGGGCAATGAAGGGCAGCTTGTGTGGGGGGGATTAACAGCTGAACCAGGTGTGTACACCACAACATGTATGTGTACAAACCAGGAATGCCAAATTGTTGTGCATCTTTTTGAAGGAAAGCTTTACACAGAAGTAGCAAACAGCTTTATTTCTGCACTTTATTAGTAAAATCAATTACAGAGAAATGTTATCTTAGGCTTTGGTCCTTCTATTTAGCTTTTTTAAATGCAGAATAATAAAAGGGACTGATAAAATGAGCTGCTTCTCAAGGTATTTTTGAGGTGTCAAAATGCAAATGCTTCTAGTTTTGGTTTCCTTACTTGTGCCTTTTTCTATTTCAGGCAGTTCACGATCTAATGGGTAGTGCTGTTCAGCCGTTGCTGAACTCTGTAGGAGATTCAGTGGAAGCCATTATCATCACTATGCACCAGGAAGATTTTTCTGGGTAACTAGAAATATCTTTTAAATTTACCATTGCTCCAGGAAGATATCCTGCATATGCATAATAGATTGTTATTGCTACAAAGTCCTTGAAGCAAGAGCTCTTGTTTGTTGAGAAGGTGATGCTTTATGGTCAATGAACAGAGAAAACAAAATTACGCCTATCTATTGAAACAAGATAATCAGGTAGCTCCTGTCTTCTTCCCCCCCTCCTTTTTTTTGCATTGCACTTATTTTTTGTAGACAGTCTTGAGAACTGTCAGTATTCCTGTTTCTCAAAGCATATAGCCTCTGATTAAATATTTAAGTTTTATTTTTAATTTAAATGTCAGATATAGTATATTATGCTATTTTCCCATAGCATTTTCATTAAAGTTACCCATATTCTTTACATGCAAAGAATCTTGAGTCTTACCTATAATTGAGACTTCCTTTCTGGATTTTATTTTGGTTGTCATGTCTATGCTGACACTGCTTATATCTTCATCAGTTGTCCTGTTTTATATCTTGGAAATTAATGGAAAACAGTATATTTTCAGAGTTGTTTCGAATTTGCTTTTTTTTCTTTCTTTTTTATGAGGAAAATTTTATTCTCATTGTCTTTCTTTTGGCACCAGTAGCAAAATGCCTGTCTAGGTAGATAAACTCTTTCCAGCCAAAGGCTAAGTTTAGTCAGATAGCCTGTATGTTTGTATGTTCAGGTTCCCGAGTTTGGAAAAGCTCTTTTGCCTGACTGTGAGCCAGAGAAACAGAAAGATTTGTGTCCAGGCGCTTCTGTGCTGCTTCTGTGATATTGACTTTATAATCCTGGGATTGGAGGAATCTAGGAAACTAATTCTATATAGAGAACAGGTTCAGGATAGGCTAAACTAGTAACCCTCTGACATATGTTCATATTTTATGATCTATTATTAGAGTTTTGAATCAACAACCGTGACATTTAAATTTAGGGGCTGGATTTGAGGTTTAGGCTCCAAACTGATGGAAGCTCTGCCAGTTGAGTAGGAGTGGGATTATTTCCTTTATCTTGTTAGGGTGAGAATGGCTGATAAAGATATATTTTTTTGACTACAGTGTCAGAGGGAGCTACATGCTCCTTATTTTCAGTAAAAATGAGACACTAAAATTCATGTCATGACTTCATGGGGTAGAAAGAAAATTAAAAAGAATCAAATAGGTTTTGGTTGTGTTTTAAAGATTAATTTAGCTGCCCTTATTTCTTTTTCTTTTCTTTTTTGCCAGATCATTATCCAGCTCAGGAAAACCAGATGTCCCTTGTTCTCTCTACATGAAAGAGCTACAGGGTTTTATAGCAAGAGTCATGACCGACTACTTCAGACATTTTGAGTGTTTTGACTTTGTCTTTGATAACACTGAAGCCATGGCTCAGAGAGCCATTGAGCTTTTCATTCGCCATGCCAGTTTGATACGGCCCCTCGGTGAGGGTGGGAAGATGCGCCTTGCAGCGGATTTTGCACAGGTACCCTCAGTGCTGATTTCTGCTCTTTGCTGTTATTTCACTGATGTCGTTGAAAAGTATCAGTACCATCAAAGTATAAACAGGCAGTTGTAGGGACTGGTGTGTTCCAGGGCTAAACATTCTCTCTGATAAGGTACTGGATCCTGATAAATGCATCCACTAGTAGTTGAAGATCCCTCATGACTGTAAGGCACGTTCAGAGAGATCTGACAGCTTCCTGTCAAGTGACTGCTGTGTTTAAATTCAGCTGCATCTTGACATTTTATCCCGCTTGGCTGACCTCTTCAGAACGTCCATCATTTGCCACCATTCATTCACTTCATTCTTGCTCTCCCCTGTAATGGAATGATGTGTCACTTTCTTAATCGCTCCATATATCACAGTGCCCACAGTGGTTAATGGCTAACTCAGCTGCTTTGCAGTGAGGGAGACAAGCTAAAGAAATACCAATACCCTGGGGAAGAACAGCGCTATGGGAAACAGAAGTGCAGTTTTCTTGTGGAATTCTCTTCATGATCTGACTGACTGACCAGCCTCTGAGCTTTACCTAACTCTGTACTGGACTAAAACACAAAAGAAATTGCTAGATTCATACCCACTCCCTGTCTGTGTTATTTACTATATTAAAATTTAATTAGTATTGCTGTGTGGTTAACTTGCCAAAGAATCAGGCATCCACTAGATCAAGCTGAGGGTGCCAGTTATTATTATCCAAGTGGAAAAGGGAATTAGCACCAGCTGTCTGCATACCAAGTGATGCTTTTGGATAGTAGGTAACTGAGGTAGGAGAGGAAGGCAGGGAGGCAGGAATTGCTGCCCCCTCCACTCCTGCATGTGGCTGCTTGGTATCATTTGCCTGTGAGTTACATACTCCTGAGTAAAATTTTTTTATTCGTTACTCAAAAGTAGCAAATCAGAGAAATTAAGGGGAAGTTTTCAATTGCTTTCAGTGAGAAAGTTCCATTCCCTTCTCTATTTTGAAGACAATGGCATAAAACTGGAGGGGAAAAAAAGGAAGCTTGACTCCTCCCTTGGAAGGGATATAGATAATTTTTGTAATTTGTGCTATTTTTAGTAATTTTAACTAAAGGAAGTGATATAAATTTGGGAAATGTCTTCACCTGCCTCTACAGTAAGAGCATCTGATCTATGCACCTATTATAATCTAAAAATAGCACTTATTTATCATTTTTAAACACTCATTATTACATGAACTGCCTTTTAAGTGAAAAATGAAGGTATGTTTTCATCTGAGTGTAGAAGAATTTGCATGGTCTTCCTGGCTGTGCTGAGTATAACTCCTGAATGGACAACTGTGTAAATATAAATATTCTGATTTCTCTTCTTTTGTACCCTGGACTCCAAAAACAAAGGTTTGAATTCATTCTTGTCTCCCGCCTTCACCTGTTGCTACATCTGGAGGCTGTCTTGTGTCTTTTTTTAATCTTCACACTGCACCATATTCTTGGCTTGTTTAAAAATGGGCTTAAGACAAGAAATCTATCTGTGTCCAACCAGTCCCATACACTCAGTGCTCACTCTGTGCCATTGAACATCTCTGCACAGAGCTCCTGAGGGTGTGCAGGCTGCACGGGGGCTGTGCTGTCCAGAATGACCTGGACACTCTGTCCTCTTGCTTGGTATAACAGAAAAAGGACTGAAACATTCTGTGTGTGGAGGCTGCCTTATATCCATGTTTTCTGTGATATATGTGCTCCTCCCAAAAACCTGTTGGATTGTGGGCACGTGCCCATGAGAGCATCTCCTGGTAACCACACGGGAAGGTTGTTGCTCTGACCCAGCCAGGAGTTCTGGACACGGTGGCCAAAATGTGGCTGTAATCCTGATCAGGACTAGGGGAGGTTGCTGCTGCTTTGGGCTGAGCAGAGTAGAGGGCTGATATTCAGCTGGGCTGCTGATTGATTGGAAGTATAAATTTTTCCAAATGGCCATAAATGCTGCATGTAGGACTTCTTATTGTTCCAGAAAGGCACTGCATTGTTCAACTAAAGCCAAACCTAAAGGAAAGGACCTGCCTGCAAAGACACACTGTGTGAAGGAGGTGGTTTGGTTTTAAATTGTTATAACTGGTACTCTGTCTTATAGAGTCATTTTAAATTTTCTCTGCTTGAAAAAGGGTTACATGTTTCTGCTCAGAACTGACTTCTGTGATCTGAAACTCCTTTTGGTATTTTGGGGTTGCTTACAAACAAAAGACATGAGCAGAAATCTCTCCATGAGTTTTGGTTAATTTAAGATTCTATTACAAACACGCATGCAGTATGTCAAATAATCTTGGATTGCATCTGATTTTGGGTATCTCGTGCTTGTGCACATTTCTTTGAGGCCACTCAGAGTAAGAGTTACAGCTGCCTTATACTCAGCAGAATAGCTTTGGCTGAGAGTCAGATTTGAAAATTTTTGCACTGGAAATGTGTTTTATTGATAAATTGCCTCAGAATAACAGGTGTCTACACAGAAGGGGGAAAACAAATTTCAAGTTCTCTTTGTTCAGAACTGGGTTTGGTGAGGTGCATAACAGCCAATTTTGTTGAGTGAGGCTCAACTTTTAAGTTGGGAATTACTGCTGTACTCTGTTGAATTCTGTCTTATCCTGTTTCCAGTGTCAGTATTGCATTTGGCTGACCTGTGCATCACAGATCTTTCAGCAGTGAGTCTAGATGTGTGCTAGTGTGGCAGCTGTAAACAGAGCTATGATAGGCTTGAAATATGCCTGAGTATCATTAATATGATTCCATGTAAATCAGAGCATACAGAAACACAGGAACAGTGCAAGCCCTAGGTTTCCTAGTATGCAACACTGCAAGGTTTTTATCCCATGCTGTGCTGTGGTTCCTTGGGAATCTCATTTGAAATATTTCCAGTCTACAGGCTGAATTCACCTCTTTTCATGCTCTCAGTTTTTATGCAGGCAATTACACAAGATTACTTTGCAGTTCACTCCTCTGTGTTCCTGAATCAGTTTGTTTAATTTTGTTTTGTGTTGTTAAGGTGCCCTTAATTCAGTATTCACATATTTAATACCAAATTTCAGTTTTTAATTCACTACTAGTCAGACTAAAAAAAATGTGCTCCTGGAGGCAAGCAAACCAGCAAGCCCTGATGGTTTTCAACATTTCTGTTTTCTGGGGAGTACCAGTTCTTGTCCAGAAGACCTTTTAGCTTGCTTGGTATTCAGAGTTGTTACAGTACTTAGGCATACTTTGGGATTGTGGCTTGTGGTTCAGGCCTTCCCAAAACCAGATGGAAGTGCTGGACAATCCAGCGAAGAATGAATTATAAGCACTATCTGTTGAGGAATTTATTTAGAAGAGATGAGGAGCCTACAGTAACATTTGGCATGGAAATTAGTAGTCTGCTACACAGAGTTTGTAAGCTGATACAGGAAAATAGCTGTTTATTACTAGCAAATACAAATCACAACTGCATTGAATAAACTAGTCTAGTAATTGCAAAGACAAAGTAATCATTATGCTTCATGGCATGAAGGCATGACATGATTTCCCATCTATATTGGAGCAACACATAAGGCGGGAGCCACTGTCTGTGCCAAGAACCCCGTCTCATGTCATGACTGATTATTTTTAGCCTTGGAGAGTGAACTATTTTTATTGGTCCTTTTTGAGGTAATACTATTCTGTATATGCTTTTCTGTATTTCTTATGTAGATATGATTTATAGTTGGGTTTTGTGGCATTGTTCAACTAGTTTTGTGGAATATAGTTAACATTGCCACCAATTCTTGAAGTCTTTCTCAAAAAATGACTGCAAAATGAGTTTATTGAATTTTCCTAGAAAAACGTTTTATGGTAGAAGTTGACAATGCTGAATTCTAGTTAACTGAATGTAGAAGAAATGTTTCTATCTGCTGGCTAGCCCTATGGTCAGAATGTGGTTTCCTGATTCAGTATATTGTATGTGGCATTAAAAAGTAGCAAGATTATTTGGCATTTGGATTTTAAAAAATGTAAATAGATTTTCTCATTTGATCAAACATGATGATACAAGTATAAAAGTGATTTTTCTCATTTTTCATAAACTCCTTTTTGGTTTCTTACAGAGAAGTGAGAGCAGCAGGATGCTGTAATCACAGTTGTAGTCATAAGGACAGAAACTACTAAAGCTAAAATGCATTTAATGTTTAATGCTAATTACCTTCCTGGAAAGAGGGAATTATTTTCTGATGTGTGTTATTTTAGAGGTGTTACAGCTGAAAGATTTACTTAAGCATCAACAGTTTTGGAATTGCTGCATTGGGGAGAAATCAAATACCACTTCCCTTGAAGGCCAGTTTCTTTCATATAATAGTTCAGAGCTCTTCTGCTCCCTTGCTTGTTAAAGCATTCTGTTCTGGTGAATGGCTAGAAAAAAACATTTTGAGTTAACATTTAAAAACTTGGAATTCATCTTGGCCAGGAGGAAATGTAATTGCCAAAAATTTAATGTTAGGGTTTTCCAGCTGAAAAAACAGCTGTTTAGGAATGAGAGATCTTGAAAATACCACAATAGGCACTAAACAATAACTTCACCATGGGGTTTTTCAAAGCACTCTTCAATATATATGCATTATCTGTATCTAGACTGCATATTAACTTCACCCTTGAGTTGCTGAACATAATCCAGTTAAAGAAGCCACGCATGTGATGTGTTTTTTTTACAGTATGGCCATCCAGTGAATAGTTCAACAGATAATTGACCATCTAGCCCTGGGCATGGCAGGGTCATATGAGTAGAAAAGATAATACAGCCTTTTTGGGCTTGGAGAGCAAGTGCCATTGAGAGGAAGCATATGTTGGGCAGGAATCTGCCACTGTGTTATGCAAAGCATAGCAAACCAAGATGAATAAATCATGGAAAAGCAATGGGTTTTGAACAAAGTTAGAAGAAACAAGTCATTAGGCCATCTTCTCTTCTATTTGCTGCTTCCTTTTTGGCAAGCACAGGCATCTCCTACTGCTTCCCTTGGATCCTGTGTTAATGATTATCTCACATCAAGCCTCTGTGGTTGCAAATTACTGCTTGGACACCTGATTTATCACCAAATTTAACCTGGATATCTGAATTTTCAAACTTACTATTCTGGAAGAGAAATTTGGAAAGGAAACAAAAAATGCTACTTTGCCCTTTTATATGTAAATTCTACAGGACATGACTGTGTGAAAGATCTTGCACACATGATACAAATACTGGCTTGCTGACAGCCAAAACCATCACCTCACCAACATGCTTTGGAAACTATAGCTGTGTGTAATAGCAAGAGCTGCTACAGAATAAACATGTTGCATGAATCAACAGTTGATGCTGTTTCAGGTGATGACAGGTGGCAAAACGCAGAAGTGAAGTGTGCTCGATCCTCCGCCCGACTCCAGCACCGGAACAGCAGCAGCTGTTCCAGCCGAGCGGTTCCTCCCCAGCACTTGCTCCCATCGCTGGCACGATGCTCTGCAGAGACAAAACCACACTCAGGGGCCTGCAAAAATGGATGGAACAGCAAAAGGATGCTGTAGCATCTCATTTCACTGTTGGGCTCAGACAAATACTTAAAATTCAAGTGAAGAAAACAACCTTAGTTATTACATTGATTATTTCTGTTGGAGAGTTTGGGTTATAACACATAGCGTTATAAATTTAAAAAAGAGTTTCTGTGGTTTATGTACTTTTTTACCACATTATTTTTCACTCATTCCCACTCTTCATGAGTCAATTTGAGATGGTATAGTATGCTCAAAGCTTAAAAACAATATTTTTCTTTGGCAGCTAGTACTTCACGAATCAACCATCTGCTGCCATTAAATCTATCTAGTTCTAGCAATACTAATAATTTCCTACAGTGAATAAAGGTTGAAGATGAAGTAATAGAAATTTTCAAAGGTAAATTTTCTTCTTTAGTACTTAAGCCTAAAAATACTGATTTATGTAAACAGCAAAGTATATTCAAGAGACTTCATTTAAATTTGTTTTAATAAGGAATTGGTTAAGCTGTGGAGAGTTTCACTTACATCTCATTACTTCATATTCTGTTTCAGGAGTGAAACAATCTTTTGAAACTTATTAACCAAGATTATGTTTTGCTATGCTGTTATTTCTTTCCCCTCATGAGTACAGTTTGATCCACACATCTCTGTTTCTGCAAGTTAGACTGGCAGTTTGTTGCCTGTTATCAAAGTCTCTAAAGAACCTAAAGGAATTACGTTCTCCCTGGTCCCTCACAGCTACAAGCCCACAGCTCCCACCAGAGCTGGGACACCAGCTCCTGCAGGATATCAGTTACTTCCAGCTGCCCCCAGCCAATACTGATGCCTGAAAAGAAGCTCTGGAGAAATCAGAATCTTGCTCCCATTTGTTTTTCAGTGTCTGTGGCGTTCTTGTCTCACGATGCAGCAAAGCATACTTAATTAGCTGCTCTTTTTGGCTGCCTGCTCCTGATCCTGTGGCAGACCGGCCTCTTGGCTCCCGTCTGTGCTCAGAAATGTCCCGGGGGGCCTGAGGAGCAACATGCCAAACTTGTAGTTTTCATCTTAGTTTGGAGCTGGAGCACCTCCTTGCAGCGATCCCCAGGGAGAACCTGCCTCTCCTGGGTGGGTGCCCTCTGCCTCTCTCCCTTGTGCCGGTGGGTTCAGCGCATGGCACAACAGCTGGTGACTCCTCAGGCACAGGGACACTGCCTTCCCACCTGCCTAACTTGGACCCTATCTGATGGAATGGAATAGTGTGCCTGCTCGGGAACTGTGGGACTGGGTTGTGTGAGCTCTGCAGCCCCAGGAACAGGTGCCCCTTGCACCGGCAGGCGGAAGAGGTGCCCTCACCCCCAGGCTGTGAAGGGGATGGCACAGTGTTCCCACCTGGCTGTAGAGAGAAGCCTGAAGATCTGGGGACCAGGAGGGTAGCAGGCAAGAGGAAGCTGGGCTGTTATCCAGGGCTGGAGCCTTATTTTGGTTCCTGGATTTTTATTCTCTTTCTGCTCCCGTGGGTTTATGCAGATTCCAAGCAGCTGGAAGTGCTTGTTGTGGGGCATGTAGTCCAAGGTCCCGAGGCTCGGACAGCAGCTCTCTGGGGCATTCCCTGTCACCTTCCAGAGGCTCTCACCTCTCCTGGTCTGTAGAAAAAGCAGAGGTGCTTGGGTTGGGCCCTTCAGCTTCTTGTCTGAATGAGTGTTGTGCAGGTGGATACTCCTATGGCATGATCCACCTGACCTATTTTAGGTGTCCACCTCGGGGACAGATGCATCACCTCTCAAGTGTGGCTGTTTCTCTCCACTGAGTCTGAAGAGAACCTGTAGATGTTGAGAAGCAGGTGAAATGATTCCCATCCTGCCACCTGCTTTTAGATATGGCTGTCTGAAATATATGGCCTTGATTTGCATTAATTGCTAATTTAATTTCTTCTGGGTTTCGATGAACTATAGCTTCATAGTTCACTACACCATGTTTCTTGTTCCTGCTGGAACCCAGTATAGTTACATGCCCTTGGTGAAGCCAGTGGCCCAGCAGTCAGCTCTGTCTTAGGAAATTAGGCAGCTGGAAAGAATAATATTATAGTATTAAAGACTTGACTGTAAATAGTGTCATATCACAAATGCTTTGAAACTCGTTCAGCAGCATTACATAAATGGGAAACTCATTGTATGGTGGTTTTGATCTGGTTACTTATTTTAGCTGTCATCCTTTGAAACTTAGTTTAATTGTGCAGTATGTGTAAATCAAAGACTCAATAGTCTTTCAAGTTGGGGATTTTAAAAAACCGACATGGAGAATAAAGCTTGATCCCTCACTTGCCTAGCTCTTCAGGAGAGCAAAAAATAAAGACTTAATCCATATCTGACTAAAATTACCTGTGGGTTTTTTTGAGTGGGGTTGTTTGTATTGGTGTGCACATTAACTGAAATTTTGCTGTGTAATCTTCATGTTCACTCTAGATCCAGAAGGGAAATTGTTCTTTCTCACTTCTGTGTCCTCACTGTTAATGAAGAGCCTGTGACAGAATTTGGATGTAAAAACCCAAGCAGAGCATGGCTCATGTTCAAAAAAGCAGGAGAACTCCAGTGCTTAAAGTGTTTTAAATTTGTTTGTTTTTAAAGATGGCTGCTGTAACTCAGAAACTGAACATTATGCAAATAAGCATGAAAATAATGTCCGTATTCTTTCCATAGGGCCCTGTGGCAATAGGTCCCAGCTGCCTTCTTTCTAATCTGCGTAGATTTTATGCCCCAAAATCTGGGGCCCAGCATTCAAGAAGGAATCATTTTGTCCTTCACCAAAGAAAAATATGCACAGCTGAAATGGGTCTGCAATTGAACTGCTTTAGCAATGTTTTGTGAAGACCTGCCTAAACTTCCTTTCTTCCCAGGCTGTGGTCAGATTCTTGGGATATTGACATAAGTGCTTCATCAGGAAATTCATTGCCAACAAAATAAATCTACTGCAAGAAACAAAGCTTCAGCCTCAGAAAGCTCATGAGACCCCTTCTGTAATGATCTTCAGACTGTCACTATTGTTTTTCATGAAATGCTTACTGTGTTGCCAAGAATAAGGCATAAGTCTGGGCTTGGGCAACATAGTGTGAAAGAAAATTACAGCTTCTTGTCTTAATTCACCAGGAAGAAGTCATTGACTTGGTCTCCAAGTTTGGATTATTGGTTATTAAAGGCAAGCTACTTTCAGTACCAAGTTTTATATTTTGGGACAATCTCATTCAAATGGCAATGTTTGTTTTTACAGATGGAGTTTGCAGTAGCACCGCTGTGTCGGCGAGTCTCTGACCTGGGAAGATCTTACAGACAGCTGAGGTCTTTCAGGTGAGTTGCAGTCAAAGTATGACTAAACTGTATCTCTGAACTGATTTATTACCTCGTGTTAGTTCTGATTGAACTGAGATCTTTTTTGGCAACACCCACCTGCAAATTAGAAATAGATTAAAGTTCATTAAAATTTTATGCAGAGTATAACTATGATTTAACAATCTTTGTCATGCAAATTCTGGCCAAATTGTACTTTTTTGTGTTGCTTTCAGTACATCTTTTGTATGACAGTGAGTTCTATAGTTACCTTAAATGTTTTCACTGAAATACAAGATTTACAGTCCTGTGTTGTTTAATTACAATAGACAACTGCTGTACATTCTTGCAAACTGAACCTGCACTGAAAACCCAAGATGCAGAGTAGTGGCAAAAAATTAGATGATTCAATCCTAATACATATTGCCACTACATACAGTCATTGTTCTAATGCATAAAATAAGCTTTTGCTTCCTTTCACAAGTATATTGTTACATTTTTTCAGACCACTGCTGTTCCAGACCAGTGAGCATATTGCCAGTAGCCCAGCTCTGGGAGAGGTTATTCCATTCAGCATTATTCTTCAGTTCTTATTTACAAGAGCACCACCAGAGTTAAAATCACCCTTCCAGGTAATAAGATCAACCTGTCTTTCCTTTTCAGATGCCCTAAGGAGGAATGAGCATTGTAGTTTGCCCTAGCTGTTTTCATTAAAAATTATTCAAGTTCATATTTTATATGATTTGTTGGCATTTGTTTTTATTGTGACAAAGGTTTTACGGTCATTGACTTCATATTTTGAATATTAACAGTAGGAATATGATCATCTTACCAAATAGACTCTCAATTCTTCACTATTCTACCAGCTCGTAGAAGAAATTGCACATCTTTTCCCAGACTGCAAATTGTCTGGATCCTACTTTTGTAAGATGCAGGAAATCTAAATAAGAACACCTGTCAGAAATGGACCAACAGCCGATGTGGGAGATCACCTCTGAGCTCTCAAGTAACATACTGGGCCATCTGTTAATTGTCTGTGATTCCTTGACTTATTCTGCATCACTGTATTAGGAGAGTCTCATGTGGCTTTCCTTTATGTCATCTTTGATTCTGAAATTAGTGTGTCTGTTTCCTTTTTCACATTTGTGTGTAACTGATGTTTTTATTTCTCTGTATCAGAGGGCTGAGTGGTCCATTGCCCGCTACTCCCAGTGGCTCGATGATCATCCGTCTGAAAAGGACAGGCTTGCTCTCATACGGTAAAAATCACACTTCTTTCTTCTCTACATTTATGGTAATGGAGCAGTAACTTATCTGCACACCTAGAGTGGTCTTGAAAAGTAAAAAATGTGCCTCAGGAGATGTATCATACATGCTATTACCCTCTTTCTACTCGTGGGATGAGTTGCAAAATGGCCGAATTTGTAAACTGAACTCTCTCCTCCATCCTCCCATACCCAAGCCCTCAATGCCTTTGGAAGGGGCATGTAATCCTCTTGCAAAAGAAGGAAACCAGGCACACTGAAGGTTTAAATTAATACTGAGTTTTAGCAAAACTGCCTCCCTCTCTAACTGTTGGAAAGTCAAGGCTGGAGCTGTCCTGTGTATCAGGAAAGTGAAGCTTTGGAAGCTCAACCAGTGTAAATGTAGGTAGAAATCTAAAAATGGCAGACCCTTGTTACACCCCTGTAATTTTACTCTTCAGGAAATCAGCCCATGATTCACAGGGAAGTGACAATTACATCAGATTTTTTAAATCTTGCTAGAGTAGATGACTTTATAGCTAAATACTATTTTGCATCTTAAAATGTTAAGAAAAGTTAGAACAGTCTTGTATTTCAAAACAAGCAGATTTTTGAAGTATGTTAGAGAGAACAGATGAGTTGTATGAATGTGACAGAGCCAGCCTGGGGATCCTTAGGATTCAAGGCTCAGATGATCATTTGGCTCCTGATGCCATAAATTTTCCAGCCATCTTCCCAGTGACCTCAGTGTCACCCACTGCAGTGGTATGGGAAAGGCTGTCACACATCACTACACCAGGCTCCATCTGGCCTGGGAGCCAATTCTGTCCTTGAACTTGTGTGCGTGGATGATGCCAGCTTTTGCTGAAGTGATAGAAGCTGACTTTTAAGTTCCAGCCAGCAATGGTTGTGCCTGAGAAAGTCAACCGTTATCTGTCCACACTTCTAAAGCAGCCAAGGGAAGTCTGCTCTAAATATTTACAGTTCCTGAAGCTGATAGCACCATACAGTCCCATGTAGTGATTGGGCCAGTTAAAGAATTACTGGTTGATCACCAGTAGATGTTACTAGGGTTTGTTTCTGAAATATTAAAATTCAAACTGTATCTCTTCATACATGTATTTTTTGAAAATCAGACATGTTGTCTACAAAACTAGGTTTTCTTAAATCTCAAGCCATGACACTTTGAATTACAGGGGTATGGGTAATATCTACAGAGCTGATAGAGCCGTGTGTATAATTAGTTGTGAATATTTTGATTGTAATTTCTGTCCTGATAATACTACTAAACCGACGATGTTGAATTTCAGATATATTGGGGAAAGCCAAGAATGCAAATCATTTCAGAACTGATGGAATTTTGTTCCCCTTTGATCCTTTTTCACAAATTTGAAAATGCCATCCTTAAATTACAACCGATTTTTGTCTTTGCTTGCAATTAAATTTCATCCAGACTGATTCAGTTAATGGGCTTGCTGATGGTCATGTTCAGACATTGATAAATTTCTCTGCCTGGGGAGGTATTAAGGGACAAATCTTGGGACAAGGCTTTTAGGCAGAGACAATGTCATCCATTAGACCTAGTGAAGCTGGAATACTTAAGGTTTTCCTTTCAATCCTTTCATTGAATCCTTTATTCGTTTTGCATGAGCTCCCACTCTTAAAATATTTTCACTTTGTAATCTCAAGAAAGTACTGCTACAAGGTTGTCACTTGGCAAGGTCATCAACTGAGCATTCTACAGTGAGGCTGGGGTTCCTTTGCTTTATACTGTGAAGAGCTCAGACCCTGCTTGGACATCCATGGTCCCAGGGCGTGGAGAAGGCTCCTTTGAAGATGTGCCCTTTCCAAAGGCCTCTGTTGACACTGCAATGGCTCTTCCCTACTCTTGTTGTGCCAGAGCTAGGCTGTTTGTCACTGCCCATGCTTGACTCCTGCTCCATCCATGCCCAGCTCAGCACTTGCAGGCACCTCTCCTGCAGCTTTGCTGAGCTGCATGAATTAACTGCCCTGGGTTGGTCCAGCAGATTCTTCCCTCAGGTGTTTGAGTTGGCAGCACTGCAGTCTGGGAGCAAAGATCTGAGTCTGGCCAGCACTGGGATGCAGTGGGTGAAGGGAATGGTTCTCCTTCGCAGACACCAGTCACCTCTGTAGGCACTGCTGCATGCACTCACCTTTGCACCATCTCCTCATGCCTGTAAGCTATTTCAAAATAGCCTGGTTATCTGTATATAAGACAGGCAAGCAAACGTCAGGCTCTAGTGCAACCATGTCTAACTCATATTTTCTTTAATATTCTATTGGGAGATTTCTGAGCCTGCTCTTCATGTTTCTCATGTGAACCTAGGTCGAACTACAAGTCTTGCTCTTTTGTCAGTCTCCCACTTCAAGCTTTTTCTGCCTGTAGGAGTTCAACTGTGCTAATTGAACTTTGGATATTTGGAGACTTCAGATCCCCTGTACTGGCCTACATCAGGATATTATCTTTATGTTTTCTGCAGCCTTGCAAATGGTAATTTTCTGCAACTTCCCTTTCTAACAACTGTGCAATTACTCTAGAGACCTGCTGCTTAGATAGTAATTTACTTGTGTTACCAGGATCCTTACAGCTTCATATTAAAGCTAATTGGAGTGCTGCTTCTGCTCTGTAGGTCTTAAATGCTTCACTTGCAACATGGTGTGAATGGTATGAATCAGTACCTTTCTGAGAATTTTTGTGTATTTCTTTCTGGTTATATTCAGCATGAAGGGTGAGATTTACCTGGTCAGAGGTATATTTGCTAGACTCCCTTTATGGTCAGCAGAGAGAAACAGGTGCTGCTGGGCTGATTTGTCTCATCCTGAAGCAGGTACCTAAAATAGGTCAGTTGCATTGTGTCCTGCAAGCTCCATTTCCTCTGTTCAGAGAGGGGAGCGTGGGCTGGGACACAGGAGCTCTCTCAGGCAGCCAACAGCCCTGCAGACATTTAAAGTTAGGTGAGATGACCCTGCTGCAGGCAGGGATTGTGTTGAAAGGAGCCCTTCTTTAAGTGGCCAGGGCATTTTTTGTTTTTCTTTTTAAATTAAGCTTGAAAGCTCAGTCTTTCTTCCATAAAAGAACCCCTATTAGATGTGGCAGGATCTGAGCCAGCCTGAAGGACAGTTTATCCATTCAAGGGCCAAATTCTTACCTGTGCCTTTACAGTGTGAGTTAACTCCCCTTACTCAAGCTCACCCTTGCTGAGGCAGAGCTGAAAGGCCAGTGAAGGGTTCATTTTCATAATGAGCTGATGTCCTGAGCTGGAGAGTGGCTCCGACCACCAGCCTGCCAGGGGCAGGGCAGAATGCCCCCACGGAAGCCCCATCTGTGCACTGGGTTCAGTCTCGGTGGGTGCAGCAGCCCGACAGCTTTGCCCCCAGCGGCAGAGCCGTGCAGAGCCAGTGTGCTCTGCTCCAGCCGAGCAAGAGCATCCCGGAGAGGGGCCAGAGGCTGCCGGTGCCTCCGAACACTCCAGGCCATTCATAAAAACCCTCGGCATCACTTAGGCTTTTCTGTCAACACATGGTCCCTTTGATCTCTTTGTTATGCACTCTGGCGTAACCCAGAGATGTCTCCTGCCAGTCTGTTGTCCTACAGGTGATGCTGTTGGAGATTGTACTGTCTGTTTTTACAGTAATTTTGATAGCACTGGATTAAATAAGCCTGGTGTTGGACAGATGTGCTCTTACACAGGGTATTTTCCATTTTCTGCTTTGCTCTAAAGTTTGCAGACCAAACAGACTGTTAACAAAGTACTAAAGAAAAGCCTGGCCCTGGTGTCCTGCAGCTGCCCTGCTGATGGATCAGGACTGGAGTGCACAGGCTGCTGCCCCACTGCTGAGCAGGAAGATGATCTCTGTCTCCTCCTCAGCTCACAGTGCAAATCAGGCTCCATTTGACCAAGGCAGAGCCCAGGAGGGCAGTGCTAGTGTTCAAGATTTCATATAAAATTAATTAATTAGAGTAATTCTAAATGATACACATTAAGATCCCTTGAGAACCACAACCAAAATCATTCTTTTTTTTTTCCTTTTAACTGTAGATATGAATCTTCATGGGTTGAAATAACATTTTAAAGAAGAACTATCTGGGTCTTATATAATCAGCATGTCCCGATTTCCAAGAAAGCTCATGGTTTTGCTCATGCAAGTGAAGTAATTTAATAAGTGCTTTAAAATCCTTTTCCTTATGTGGGAGGGCATCTTAAACTTAGGGGTTTTTTTCCTTACTTCTTATGGCATTTTTAATGAAGCATTAATATATGCAGAACATCCCACCAACCCTCTTTCCATAGCTCTCTTTTACAAACAATATTTGTAATGTATACCATAGCTTGTCTATTAAAGTAGAAACAGATTGCTGAACAGGTTTTATGTTCTTTATTAGACTGGAAGATGCTGAATTTAGGGCATTATTTAGTCTAATCCCTTCAAGAGTATATTTTGTATATTACATAAACAGGGGTTCTTCCATGTTAAACATCGATAATATAAATTACATCTTTTTATATGACAACAGCTGTGATCTCTTCCGTTCTGGAGACTTGATGATACTGCTTTCACCCATGGTGCTGTTTATTTTTCCACAACTACTAAGGCACTGGTATTTTTACAGTGTCCTCTACAGGAATGAACTTACCTTTTTAAAGACAAGACTTTAATGGTAAACTGGTGCATCTGAATTGACTTCTGTATTGCCAACATAGTTTACAAAAGCCCATTTGAGCTAGGACTGGTAAAGCTTACAAAAATGTTGTCATAAATTTTGCATTTCAAGTGTTAACAAAGCTTCTAAACTCATTTATCTCCCCAGATGAGGTACAGTCAGGTAGGCATCTCAACAGCTCCAGTGATGTGTACTGGTCCAAGTTGCCCAGATCAACCAGCCCATCTTGCTTTGCCATAAACAACTTCCTGCACAGTCCATATTCCTGTGTGTTGCAGTCCCAAAATCCCACCCTTAAGACTCAGTAACTGTCCTCAGAGAAACAAAACTCCCATCCCAAATGAACTTCTGGAATCAAGTCTGCTTTATGACCATTGGTGTTTTCAGTTACCTCTCCCTGCCCATTCCTTCCTCTCACTCTGGAACAACCTCACCATTATTCTCTGGACTCCAGACATCCTTTCTCCCTGGATTCATGATTTCTGCCATTTTACTACCCAGACCTTTTGTTACCAGGGATGTTGTTCCTAACAGGGTGGACAGAGTCCCTGGCCTGCCACCATGGTGTCATTACCACAGGCAGCAGTGCAGAAGTTTCCTGAGCTTGACCAAGGTTCCCTTGTCACCAGGTAGGGTGTGGAGCTGCAGGTGCCGGCAGCTGCCTCTTCCCTCCCAGCCTTCAGCAGCTGCAGCAGCTTCTCATCCTTCCACTTGGTGTGAGGCCCCTTGGCTGCTTCCCTAGGCCTGCCCATGTGGGAGCAGGTTCCTGGCCTTGCCTGAGTGGGCACAGGGAGCAGGGAGTTCTTTAGGCCAGTTTGCTTCTCTGGAAACACTGTTCTTTCAGCATCTCAGGTAAAGTTACTGATTATGAATGGCTTTCTAACATTCAGTTTCAGAGTGTTTAAATACTTTCATTGGACATGCAAGTGTGAGACACAGGAAAAGAGTGAATGCAGTTAGAGCATTCAGAAAGCTTTTATTTTCATTGTTTTGTGTAAAGCTCTACAGATGTTATAGAAAAATGCCTGAGAATTCACCTTATAGTATTGATGGAGTAATAATTACTGGTTGTCTTTTGAGTGGGTAAGAGAGTTAGTTAAGATGCTCCTGGGTTGGTCATATTGGTGAAGTTTGTCTCTTTCAAACAATGCAAGCAAAGCCGCAGTGAAAGAGCAGGTGCAGCAGGAGGGAGCTGACAAAGACAACTTCTGTTTGTTCTTGGAGAAGGATCTGGGCAGTTCCGAGGTCACCAAACAATTCCTTTTAGCTGATTTTTAAGTTGTAAGAGGACAGTGGCTGCCACTGATGGACTTGGTTTTGCCAGTTAAATCAGGAGAGAAGGAGAAATGATAAAAGCTGCTGGAAGATATGACAGTGGGACTGTAATACTGGTGTTTGGCACTTAGTGTAGCCTAAATCTCATTCTGTCTTGTTTGATCTGATAGGAATAACAGTCTGGCTAAGGATTATCAAGGGCTGACATTGAGTGGTTTTGGGTGCTGCTTTTAGGGTAAAGCTTCTCCCTTTCATCTCTCTGGTTATCTCTGTAATCTTTTTCAAGGGCTTTTTCAAAGCAAGGAGATAAGTCAGAAAGGGATAGCAGTGTTACCATCTGGATAATGATGCCAACCCACAACTTCACCAAGAGGTGTCAGAGCTTTCTAAGTTAAGCAGGTCAATATGTTTTTTCTATTTTCAGCTTTTGATGACCTCAAAAAACTATTTGGGCCCAACAAACTTTGAGGAATGTATAGAAATGAAAAGACAGGGATGCTGGTGAGTGGAAGGGGAAAGATTTAGCAAGATGAATGTCATTTACAGTAAGAAAACTGTCACAGGAGTTTCTCAGCTGTCTTTTTAATACAAGGGACTATTCTGTGTAGCAAGTAACATCTAACATGTTTAACCGTTACTTGAGTGCTGATCTGAGTGGACTCTTCTGAAGCATGTTCCCTCATCATGATGGCATCCTGGAGCCTTCCCTGCTTGCATTTCCCACTTGATGCTCAGTCTGCTTCACATGCTTGCCCCTGATTGCCAGAAGAGGCCAGTTCCTCTAAAAAGCACACTTCCCTGATGTTCCATTCCGCCAGTCTCACTTCTCTTGAAATCTTGGGATTTAAATCATACCTGTGGATGTCCATAATTTCTCTGCAGTTTGTCATGCTGATGGCCTTTGCTGGGAGTGAGGTGAGCTGCACCCAAAGCATTTTGTGGCTGCAGCAAGCAGTTTTTCAGTTGTTGCCTCTTTCCCTGTAGCCCCTGTGCTGCTCCCCAGAGACCATTGTTAAGGAGCAGGCTGAACATTTTGGGGGAGCTGACCAGGTGCAAAAAATTAGCTTTATTTTGGCTAGATAAAATAAATATTCTTTGCATGCCTTTTTGGCTGCAACAAGGGATTGCTTCTCTCTTGCTGTTTGTTGATGTGCAAAAAATTCAGAGTGACTCCTCACAATGTGTTGGTACCTGGTGTGCACCCCTGAGCAGTAGCTCACTAGTAAGTTGTTACCAAAACTGAAGGACTCTCAAGTGCACGAGGGCCACATAAGGGACTGTTTCTATCCTTCTGAAGCATCTCAGCTCTCCTGTAATCCAGTCCATCCTCCTTTTGCATCCCTTCAGTCTCAGACAGTATGCCCTGAGCTTCAGCAAAGAGTGATGCTGAAGTCCAGCTGCTGCCTGGGGACAGCAGGAGCTGGGGGGGGGGCAGCACTTCGTGCCTCTGCTGTTTCATTTCCATCCTGTGCTCAGAAGCAAAGCTCCCTCAGGTTCTTTGGTTGACAGTTGCTTCACTCCCTGTCAAACTCCATTAGCAGGGACTGCACATGGGGACACCCAGCTCCTCCTGTTGCGCTCTGGCATCAGGGCTGATGGATCAGCGCCTGGATTAAGTGGAGATGGGAAGTGCTGGCACGAGCAGGCGCAGCCCCAGGACCAGCTCATGGGGTCAGGCTGTCATGGCTGTCATTGCTGTCACTGTCTTCTCGGAACCCAAGGCTCAGACTCCTCTGTCCAGCAAATTGAGCACAGGCTCTTTGCCTCAGGAGCGTCTTCCACTTGTTCATAAATGAACTTCATTGGAAATTCCCAGCAGCATCACTCTGACATGGATGGGTTTGAGTCACTGAGGAAGGGCAAAGCCCTTGCTGATTTAGCAAGAGCTTTACTCACAGGCAACCAAGTGCATTGTGACCGTGCATCCACCTACCATCTCTCTGGTTTGCCAGGTCTGATGGGCTCACCTGCACCTTCCCAGAGCTGCAGCATCACATAGGGGTCTTGACTGCTCCTCTCTTACATCTTCTTACTCGAGGAGGAGCCTCTGTGTGAAACATGGGCTGAATCTCACTCATCAGTGCTTCTGCTCTCCTTAAGCCTTGTCTAATTAAATGCCTGCTTGCTGCCTGTTGCCTCCAGCTGCCAGAAGGCACATACAGGTGAGCAGTGCTGTCTTAGGTCCATGAACTATTTGACTAGGAATGCAGTTTCACCAAAAGCTTGTCTGTTGAAGTAGCAGCAAACAAATCCAGCTCTGCCTCAATAGCCCACCATCCTCCAGTTTATTTATAGGCACAACACTGCAGTTGCTCTGTGTTATCATCTCCCTTAACCCCTGCACACCCTGTTCTCCTCATTAGATGTGCACAACCATTTGCCTCCCCACATGGGACTGGGAACGTTCCTGCCCTGTTACCAAATGCCAGCAGGCCCCCTCACTGGCAGAGCAGCTGTGCTGGTGTGTCCCGCACTTCCATGAAGGAATCCAGGAGACAAAACCTGAGACTGCCCCCCTTCAGTGACCCAGAGTGACAAGTGCAGCTCTGCTGCTCTGTTAGCACCAGGACCTGCTGCCTGGCGGGCTGGGGCCCAGGAAGGGCTGTGACTGACAATCTGCATTAGCACTGCAGCTGTCACCAGCCAGAAAAGGAATGGCTGAGTACCAGGAGTCTCCACTTGAAATGGGGCCTGTTGTTTGTGATGTGTTTTCTTAATGTTAGTTTTGTTGTAAATAGCACAAATGTAAAAAGAGTCTTAGAAGTAAACTCCAAGATTATTTTATCTGTTATGTGAAGAAATGGGAGAAGCAGGAAAGGAGAGGAATATTAAATTAGAAGCCATATTTAAGTGTGGCGAAACTAATTCGGCCTACTTAATGAGCTAGAAAGTTGGAATTTGAACAGATCAGCACTTACAAAGTCTTTGAAACATGCTGTCATTCAACAACACTGTTACTAGAACGTGTGCTAAAAGGTGGCTTTGTGCTGTAAAGCAAGTTAAATTATGTACAAAGTATGTCATCACAGTTGCCCCTTTCAGCGTTGCAGTGTTTTTATTTGTGCAATTCACAAAGGACTGTGTGTGTGACCCTGTGGCAGTGTCTAAGAAAGCCACATCCGGGGCTGTCTGTGGGTTGGCGCAGCGTTTCCCCAAGGACGGCGCCAGTTCAAAAGGCTGTGCCAGGAAAGCGCCGGAGGGCACTGCAGTTGTTCACCAGTGCCCCAGTTTTCATGCTCCAGGTTGTACTCAGCGTCTGCAGCAGCTGGAGACTGTTCTCCCCCTTTCTACAGGTTGCCACTGTGCCCAAGTCTGTGCGTCAGAGCTGTCATTTCAAACCATCTGCAACGTGCTGCTGCTTATTTCAATGTTAACTTGCTTGTTCCTCAAACGTGCAAGAAAGGAGAGAAACACCATGAAACAATTATGTAGAGCTTTGCAAGGCCTTTCTAGCTCACTTTTGAAAGAGATCACAGAGATCACAGACTATTCTGAGTTGGAAGGGACCCACAAGGATCATCGAGTCCAACTCTTAAGTCAATGGCCCACACAGGGGATTGAACCCATGACCTTGGCATTATACAACCAAGTTTTAACCAACTGAGCTAATCTCAGGGTCACTTCCTTCCACAAAGAACAAGTAAGGACCATCTGATGAAGATTCTGCAGGAGGGAAGAAGGCAATTAATTTCAGTTGCAGATCCTGAATTTACAGTAATTAATTGCTTTACCTACTTTTTTTTTTCAGTGGTGCATTGGAAGCTTATGTTCAATCAGTCAGAACCAGAGAGGGGAAGGAGTTTGCACCAGTCTATCCCATAATGGTTCAGCTGCTGCAGAAAGCCATGTCAACCCTTCAGTGAACACATGTGGACAACGCTCTCAAAATACAGAATGGACAGTAACACAGTCATGGGTCTTTGGTGCCACAAATGCATTTATGGTTCATGTAAATTATTCCCAAATACAGAAGCTTTACAATGAAACATGTTTACCTACTCCAGCTCTGAAACTTGCCTTCTTGCTTTCTGTTTGCATTACAGGAACTTGTACAATATTTTTGTGTAACTTTTATGTGCTGCAAGTCTACATCTAATTGAAACATTCTTAAGCATTCCTTTTGAATTTAGAAAAGTGTAAAATTAGAACTCAAATATTACAGTGTAATTGCTCAATATCTCAAGTAAGGAAGCAGCTCTTTTCCTTCAAGTATAGTTTTAAACAGTTGGATACATTTTAGCCTTATTCAGAAAACTGTACTTTTGAAACACTGGAATCATCAGTTTCCATCTAAAAATCACTAATTTTAACACAAGAAAAAATATTTATAACTAACCTAAATGACTCTCTATTGCACTGCTACTTGCTTAAAAATAATTTACATTGACTTCAACTCTCTGTAATAAAGAACATTGAGTATCTGATCCTGAAATCAGTATTTGAAATTCTTCACCAGCTTCCTAATGGCAAAGGATTAAAATATATTTTGGATGGGTTCATGTAAAGACTTCCACACAGAACATACTCACTGCTGCAGGGCTTACTGATTAGTCTTCTTTATTTAATAAAATACACAACACCAAATTTTAATGAATTTATTTGAAATAATATACAAGAATATAGTGTGCAAAAATCTTAGGGGCAACATCATGTAGACGTGTCATAACTGAAATTTACAGTTGTGATTCTTAAAAAAAAAAAAAAAACAACGCACAGCTGTTTAGTACAGGAAAAGCCATGACTGTAACAGTTCACAGCAGAAGCAAATGGTAATCCTAACGCAGCTGCTCTAATTTTAGACAGTTGGAGGAGAAAAAAAAAAGTAAAGTGCAAGTGTTGCACGTATAGTTAAGTGCAAAGTTTGCCCCCACCATAAAGATGTCTTATGGCAAAATAAAATATTGTAGAATATGTGGCAAAGACAGAACAGAGTTATAACTATGATGGTGATGGTATCAACAGCACCATTTTTCTTGAGATAACGTTATTTTTTATTTCATCCTGTCCCAAGCCGTTGTTTCCACCATGAAATGACAGCTCTCACTAGTGCCAGCTGTTGCAAAAGCATCTCCCTTGTGGATACAGGTTTTTAAGTGGCATCCCAAGCAGCAGCAGTGGCTCCCTTGCTACATCACTCCACGCTTTCCATTCCCACTTGCTCTGTTAACTTGCTGGCAGTGGCACAGGCTGGGACACTGGAGGCTGATAATACACTTTGCCATTTCAGAAAATCCCAGGCCCCAGAATTGCAATTAATAATATGGTTGTGCAATACATATTAATCAGCAATAAGAATCAATGTATATAAACAGCTGTTACATATTTTAAAATTCCCCTTTTTGTACATTTTCTTTTAAAAATAAACATTTATACACATCTCCTTCGCCTCTTTCTAAAGTACTTTAGCACCACAGGATATCCATTTTCAAGCCTATATTACCTGATACATATATGAAGTTTGGAAGAAAAGTAAGGCAATTTGGTTTAAAATGCTGATAGTTTTAGCTTACTTAATGTTCTATTGTAAAAAGCAAATCTGCACTCCGATCATTTCCGACTTGATGGTGCCAGTATTTTATCATCACACAGTCACAACAAATAGTAAGACCTTGATCTTGCATCTTCCTGCCCTTGCGCAACAGCCATTTTGTAAATTCAGAGTTAGCAGGAACATTCTGGCTTAATGCTGCTGTGAGCCCTGAGGAAAGAGAAAACCAGGTCAGCAGTTACCAAGCAAAGGGGAGGCAGACCTTACCTTAAATCTACCAAACACTGGTTTTGAAAGCCACAAGTGTTTCACTGGTCAGTTATTCAGAAGAAAACAAAAAGGCGAATACCAGACATCAAGACTCCTCTGTCACAGCCTGGAGTCCACCAGTCATTACTCAGTAAGGTAACCAAACTGTTAACAGTTCAGTTCACTGAACTAAAACAATTAAAAAAGGCATTTCCTGTTCTAACACTGAATTAACAGGTTCCACAGATCCTGTTCTCTTGGCCTGAAGACCCTGAGGACAAGGAAAATCCTACTCTGTAAGGCAGTGAAAGAAAGCCATCCTTCTTACTAGGGCCAAGTCATCACTACTCCTCTCAGCTACAAACACGCCTCTGAGTGGCCTGAAGCTCACAGGTCAGTGTGATCTCACCATCCACAGCCCAAGACTGCAGCAGAGTAAAAGCAGAAAAAATAAATAATGTTATTTTAACTAAACCCACAAGGAAATCTAACAGAAGCTGACACTGTTTATTAAAATAGAATGCAGTGAACAGAGAAACAGCTTGCTCCTAGCAGCTGGGATTTGGTGGAACCTTCTGCAACAAGGGACTGGAAACAGCGCAAAGTGTACACAGCAGAATGAAGCAACTCAGTGTTGGAGCATTTCTTATTCAGTCTTAAGGCAACACTTGCATGTGCTCTTGAGAAAGCAGCCTCATTTACACATGAAAGGAAAGGGGGCTAACCCGAGGATGAAATCTTACACCACATGGATGGTTTCACTAACCCTGTAGATCAAGTCCACACCACACTTCAAGCTCCTACCCAGGTATAAAATGGCTCATGAAAGGTCTTGGCGTTCTGCGCATCTCAGTGATCTCTCTGTCCAACCTACTCTTCCAGTTGAACAAGCGGAATCTCTTTTTTTTTTGATGTTAGCTTTGCATGATGGTTCAGCTTGAAAGCCCTTCTCTTTCTCAATACCTCCACCACCTACTAATCCACACCTACAATCTTAGATTGATGGCTTTCTACAAAGTGGAAAACTATTTATTTCCCTACAGAAGTAGTGTTATCTGCTGTATTTATTTTACAATTAAACACAGTAATAAATGAAAGGGATTCATGGGGAAAAAATTATTTTTCTCCCTCAGTATCTTCATATATGCCGGTATAAATTATGAGGGAAAAAAACAGAAAAAGGTAAAGAAAAAGGTTTTACTGAGGAAAAAAAAATTAGGTAGGAACTTATCAACTCAGTTACTTCAAGCAAAAGGTCATGTGCCCATCCTCAACATTTCACAAGCACACTCACTTTCAGTCTCAACAGAATTCATAAAACTCTCACAAATTCTCAGAGATGGACCCTCCCCTGGATGAAGGTTTGGGCTACCAGGAATGCAGCTTATACTGCACAAACCCACTGTAGCTACCTGTATGAACACATGTAAGTGCACAATGAAAAAACTGCTTCACGAACATACAGAATTTGTTCGTTTTCTTTTCCAACAGTCAGGATTTAAACGTTTCTGCTCTTCCGCCAAGGCCTTGGCTTCTAGTGTGTACATCCGCCTTTCCTCATTTTTCATTTTCTTCCACCTGTCCCCGAGTATCACACTTATGGCTCTGCAAGACAAATGGTTACACTATGGTCAAGACAGTGCTAAGAAATATCCTGATTTTTTTTTTTTATCTGAGCACTTTAAAGGAGACAAAAGTTAACTGTGGAAATAACACAAAAGGCAGAAATCAAGTGTATGTTAAAATTTTTAACAATCACGTTTCTGATGATCTTCTCATCATTCTTTTAACAGTTAAACAGCTGAGACTTTTGTGTTAGCTGAGCATGGGTCAGTGCACATTCCAACATTTTTAAGGGTGTACATTTGAATACACAGCAACTGGCATAAACCAGTAAAACAGGGATGTTAAAAAAACTACCACCAAATGGTAACTCACATTTGTTTTGCTCTACTTTCATACTAGAAGATCATATGACAGATTTGCTGAAAATATGTTCTCTAATAATTAGGGCAATGAACTGAGTATGACCTCGCCAAACAAATACTGGATTAACTGCAAGCCCCCGTGTCTATTTAATCAGTATGTGCAGGCTTCCTCCACCTTTACTCCATACTGGACAGAACATAGTGCTAAGTTCCCATTTCTGTGCAAAGGGAACCATTTGTTCTAATACATCTATCACCATTTCCAGAGCTAAATTAATTCCTTTCCTACTACTTCTAAACTCTAGGTCTTTGGAGAACATTTCCCCATATTATCATGCCATATTGCTTAACTGCACTCCCAAATGTTGGATCAATATCCCATTAAAGCTTTAACTCCATCCTTTAGCTGAACAAAAATCTCTAAACAACAGCTCTTTTATCAATGACAATTACAAGCTAATGAGTAGTTTGAGCACTTTGCCTTCAGATTACAGTGATGAGAGTTCTATGACAGGCTTTAAGAAAAAGGTGAACACAACTAAATCCTTTCCTTTCACCTATTAACAAGTTCCTTGCTGGCAGCAAAGCTATTCATGGACTTTCTAACTGAATCATGTAGAGTGTCAATCATTTCCATAACATGGCACGTTCAGCAATTCTGAGGCTTTTCTGCACCACACCAGGAAAACGGATCCGAATCCTGCAAGACCTTGTAGCACCATTCAGAGTTCCACAGAGCACTGAGGGAGCACAGCCCGGCCTGCACTGGGGCTGTCCTTAAGCCTGTGCTGCTCTGGTGACTCCCTGGAGTGAACTCAGGCTGCCACCAGATCCCAGCAACATCAAACCCATTCACACTGCCTGTCTCTCTGGCAATGGAATGTCTGGGTTTCTATCCTAACTGAGAACCAGTATCATTGCTCTGTCATCAGAAGCAAACACACTCCAGTTTAATTAGCAGATTTTTCATGCTTTGACAGTATCTAGAGGCAAATCAACAGAAACCTGTCTGCTTTGGGTCACCAGCTTGTACTGTACTAGTCAAGGCTTCCTGAACACACAACCAAGTCCAACTACAGTAACAGTGAGAATATCTAGAAAATAAACAAGTGCAGCCCTGACACCAGTTTCTCAAACATGGTCTTACAGCCCACAGTAGTTTTAAGTTCCATGTGACTCTTGTGCTTTGAATATTTACAGCTCTCTCTCTTGCTGACACAGCTTGAAATCTGTCTCAGAACAGACCATTTAACTCTTAATACCTTAAGTTCTGTCCTTTCTTACTAGGTAAGAAAAATAAAGTAACTAACAAACATGAGAACTCTGGTGTACTGAAGTAGCTGCTACATTGTAACATCTACTTAGTAATCTCAAAATGACACAAACATTAAGAAAAAACTGCCAGAGTTGCCTCTGAACAGCTAAATTTCTGAGTATCTCAGCAACACTTCAGCAACAGTAGCTGAATTTCTGTTACATCAGTTATCACTAACTCTATTTCTGCTGTGCTGTGTTTTATGGATGCCAGAAAGCTGCACCCAAATGCACTGCCTTCCAACTGGGGCAGTGAGCAGTGCATTCTGAAGCTTCCTTGCAACTCTGTCATCACTTTCCTTCAAGGTAAACCTGCTCACTGAAATACCTCACATTCACATCCATGAAGCTGCAGCTCCAGTTCACTGCATCCCTTTGACATTAGCATTTTCAATTAAATGTATAACCATCATAAACTTTCCTGGCTGACATTCTGCTCTGTTTCTCATTGATAGTTGCAATGAATGTGAAGGCAGCAGATCTGCTTCACTGAACTTATTATAAGCATTACAGAACATCATTGCTGGGACTCACAAGACTGATGGGGATTTAAGGATGGGCTATTCATATGGCAAGATTTTATTTCTCAATAGCAGTTACAGCCTCCTTATTACAACATTATAAAATACCCCAAATCCTCTCAAAGCCCTGTCAACGTTAATTTTTTACCGGATCTACTACTAGAATTTTTATGTCACAATGCAATTTTTACAGTAAGTTTTCATAATGCTACATGCATTAAAAAATCTCATTCTAAAATCAGTGCATGTTCATGTGCTTTAGTTTTTATTTACATATGCACAACTAGCACAAAACATTATTTAAAATATATATCATGAAGATAGTTATAAAAAAATCTAGAAGTGAACGTGCATATAAGAATAAGAACAAAAGATCAAACTAAGACCTGCTCCCCAAACACAAAGTCATACAACTCTTCCTGCAAATTTCAGCATTGTTGAGTGCCTTTAGAACACACAAAATTTGTCAATGTGCTGCCTGGATTAAGATCTTCCAGCTATCCTAACAATCAGTACTGCATTATTCAACAGGCTCTATAAGACTGGAAATAAATGCTTGTAACTTCATGAACAATTTGCAATATCATGTCAATATGTAGTTTTAAGAACCAGAAAATCCCTTTTTTCCATTACAGCACACAAATGGAGCACCTCATCACTCATCAGTGTAAACAAAGACTGTTCCATATTTGTGGCTCTGCCGGTGCACATCTACACATGTATCAGTTGCTTTACCCAATGATACAATGGCTTGTATCAAGCTCACTGCATACTGTAAATACTGACAGACCACCCCTTCTATCATTCAAAACTTGTCCTTAAAACAATACACACCCATTTTAAATCAAATGCAAAATTTAGGCCACTTAAATCTAAAGGTGGGACACAGATATTCTGGTAGCTCAGCAGTAACAGCAAAACCACAGTTTATGTAATTACCTGTTGTCTTTCCCTGGATACATCTGAGTGTATTCAACTCTGTATTTTTTGGCAAAAAGCATGAAGGCATTCATTGGTCTTTTGCACTTATTTGGAGAAGTGGCACTCACAGTACTCGCAGTCCCTGAGCTGTGGCTTTTGCCAGCTTTGCTGTACAAAGGATTGGAGGACAGATGTGACGATGCAGCAGAGGCACAGTTTTTACTGCTGCATTCTGATCTCTCAGCATCTGGATTGTTTGCCCCTCCACAGGACAGAGACGCGCGCCGCTGGCGGGCCATGCTGCTGAGCACATACACTGCGGAGGAGTCCATCGGGGTGAAGTCGTAACTACAAGAAAGAGACGTATCGTGAAGCCAGCGGGGAATTTTCATGTAAAATCCCTAAGTATCTGTTCACTGTTCAGCTGTACTACATTTCTACAATCCTGGTCTCTTTTGTGTGACAAAATGACTTGCGCTTGATGCAGATGTCAGTGTGAAAAACAAAAAACCACAACAAGAGTTTGGCAGATAAATTAGTATTTTCTTCAATGTGATGGCAGATTGCAACTTCACACATTCTGCTCTGTACTTTCAACTCCCCAGCTGTGTATCAGCTAACTATACACTGTCTTCAAATTCCATCCTCTTCTAAAATATACTTCTTTCTTTCTGCTTCTGTCCTTACCATAAATCAAGCCTGGCCAGTGAATGACAGGTACTGAAAGGGACAACTGATTTGGGAACAATAAGCATTGAGTTCACTTTCAAATATATATTAAGAACCGATACGAAACCACTGCATTAAAATAAATTATATGCACTACTGCACAGGTAAATCCTCTAGGCAGTTAAAATACATACTCTGTTACACACAAATCTTCCACTGAGATCGGAACACTGTTTAGAGCCCTGCCATGTCGCACTACGAGATGCAGTTCTGACAAGCGCCTGCCCTCTAGTGACAAACCCGCGACATTCCCCGGTATTTCAAGGTATTTGAACAGCTGAGTTGTTTCCGTAAAATTTAGACACCCAAATACTACAAGCTCTTGCAGTTTTTAGTTGACCAACAACTACAATTAACCTCTAACCACTACAGTAATTTAATTCCACAGACCATTTACCACCTCCAGGTGTGCAGATCAGACTGGGAAGTACAGGCTATGCTGTCTTTACCACACTACATGGGGAAAAACACACTTGCAAAGGTGCTACTAAGTCACAAATCTAAACCACTACGTTACCACCACAAAATAAACATAAAACACATATATATGCTAAGGCTCTGTTCACCCACTGCTCAAGTGGCTATAGTTGTGTAATTTAAGGCCAAAATAAGGGCTTTGAAGAGTTTTTTTCCAAACATGAAGTAGAACTGCTAGCAAGGAAATACTGCACGTGGGAGTACAGCCCCCGTCTCCAAAGGCAGCTCCTTCTGTGGGACAGAACCACCAGGAAGAGTGGAGCCCTTAGGGTTGCCTCCAATATCCCTCAGAAAAGTACAAAGCAGCAAAGCAATGCTGACAAACCTTGCAGGCTATCAGGAGAAAAGGAGAAATGACTTTCCTGTTCCACAACAGTCCAGTACCCTTCCTATTCCTAATCTCCTTCCCATAACACAGCAACAGGATTGTTTTTTAATTCTTCTGTTAACCACAGCTGCTGCTGCTACACACTCCTTTCTCAGTCACTTACTCCCTTCTGCCCAGAAAGAGGACAAGGAATTTGAAGTGTCCAGGCAGAATTCAGCTGAGCTGCAGGATTAGTAAGGAGCCAGAAGTCCAGATTCTTCAGTGAGATGTAGCTATAGGGATTCTAACAGCTCTCTATGTGTGCAGTTCAGAATAGGAGTTAAAAACAAGAAAAAGACCTAGACAGAAAATAAGTGAAGCCAAGCAATCTGAACTCCCTCTCCATGTCACACTGAAATCATACAAGAGCTCCCAGGGCTTGAACTGCAACCAACACTTTAAATTCCTTTTTTCTACTGCAAAAAACCCAAAAAGCAACTGGACTAAAAACTGATGCTAAAAAGGCATGGATTCTACTAAACCTAGAAATCTCTAAACAGTACAGAAAAAATGTTTATTATCCTTAGACTCTTGGAAAAATTTATGTTGGACAGGACTTCTGAAGGTTATCTGGTTGAACTTCTAGCTCAGGCAAACCTCAAAGTTAAACTTTAAAGTTAAGTAGGTTTGATATAATATCAAAGAATAGCAAAAAGCAGAATACACAAAACTAAGAACTAATTATGAATGTACAGTGTTCTAAAGCCATAGCATTTATCACTCAGAAAGTACTCAGAATATTCATATATGTAGCTGCATATGGAGCACAAGGTAACAGCTGGCAGACATACTATTGTGGGAATATTGTACTACATTTTTCAAACATTTTCAAACATTTCAAACACTTTACCTGAAGAATTTATACATATAGTATATATATTTTTATTGTTTTACCTAATCTGGCTTAAACTATCATAAAAAGAGGCTGAAAAATTACTCTACTCTGACGTACTACTTTGCATTCAGCAGAGCACATAATTACACAGCTTTCCTAGTACTGAGTACTCATTTTCCCCTATCATTTATCTTGTAATACCAAAAGTATTATTCTCTCTTTGCTCTATGTAATGCTTCAAATTCTTCTACACTTAAGGTGCCTACTCATGAAATACAAGAACCACTGAGGCCACTATATCCAAAAATTACCTTTTAAATGTATCAAAAACACCTGAATCATCAAAGTTAATGGCATCAGGGTGTCCAGGAGGTAGACACAGATCTCCAAGATGCATTTCACAGCATGGAATGCCATGCTGTACCACAGTCAAGCTTGGATAAAAAGATGACCAACCTGAAGTGGTAAAGAGTTAAATTAGACAAACGGCCAGACAATCTCTCCAGTTCTTCACTGGAGCAATCCTGTATCTCTAAATAACATAATTTTATAAAAATTTTCTGATGTAGTTTCTTTCACCCAAAAGAAAAATCAGAAGCACTTACTCAGGGAATTCTTACGGCAAACAGTTTACTTTTGCTAGAATGAGATTTTATTTGAGATAAAAATAATCAAAACCTAGAAACTTTTACCAGTGTGTTAAGTTCCATGTTTAGCAAGCAATAAAAGCCTCTTATGTGCAGCTTTTCTTTCTCCCTCCCACCCTGGTTTTTCTGCTTTCCTGAACTCCATTTATATACTCGACCAAATCTTTCCTTAAGAGACAGGCAGTCTTGTGTAACTTTATGGCTTTACAGTTTCGTTTGTTCAAACTCTGGATTTCTTTCCAAAGACAGTAAATTGTTTCTACACAACTTGTATCAATCTCTTGAACAATATGGGATGCTAAAAAGTCTGCAGTCACTTACTGAGGCTATTTTAACATACAACAAACTGTACATGTATTTCATACCTTTATTTTTAACATAGAATGGATGGTCAAGTCTGCATTCTACGGTAAGCAGGCCATCCTCCACTGTGCCAGGATCAAAAGTCAACTTCAGCACTGACTCACCAAAGGAAATGCTTTCTTCATGAGAAATCAACTTCAGACCATTGGAACCATAGTCCTGCAAACACACAAACAGCTCAAAAAATTTCACCTAAGGAAAGCACACACCTGTGTATCCTACAGGTATATACAGGTGTATAGTCATCACTGTACACCAACATTCTCATTGCTATTTCTATCTTGCTGGTAAAGATGATATAACATTCAAAACATACCTAAATGAATTCAGTTCAAGTGCTTTATAGCTCTCAAATAGCTCAAGACATCTTTAATGTCCACCTGTCTTCCTGAGACAGGGGTAACATGAGATACTAAATATTTGCTACAGGTATTGGAATTAATTTATTAGAACTAACAGCTACCTACCTTGTAAGGACTCGCTGGGAGACTTTCCTCTTTTCCACAGCTTTCAGACCTTGCAAATTCTTCAACATCCTGCCATTCATTATTGTGTCCTTTATGAAAGCACAAACGAGAGCCTAACAGATTTTTTCAAGGATAAAAAGAAATAAGATCAGTATCAGGTTAAAAAAAATCCATCTTAAAAAAAAAAGGGCAAGACAAAACAACTACTTATTTGATGCAACATGTTCTTTTACCTTTTAGAAAACAATGCCAAACAGTTGAGGGCCAGGAATGGCACCATCCCAAATCATCATCATCTGAAAGTGATGACACGCAGAAAATGCCAGATTCTGATTCACTATTCGCCTATTAAAAAAAGCAAAATGGTGTTGATATTTTACTGCAGAAGATTTTAGGGCTGGTCTTACATGTCTTTTGAGACACAGTCTCTTAGTCTGCACCCATGGCATAATTTTGCCTCAAATACTAATAGGCCTGTAACACCAAGATTCAAGGAATGCAAAAAATGTCAATGGAGTGTTTTTATCTCTGTTTATGAGACGCATCCTGAAATTTTGGGGTTTGTTCTCTAAGGTTCATTTTCACACACCTGTGGATTATCTTATGCTTAGATGTAAGGATTTTACAAGCTACCACACTTCAGCCATCCACAGGATCACTCGAAGCACATGTTACTCTATGGTCCAATTACTGAAACGCTGTAGGGTCAAGCTGGTTCTACATAAATCACTTGATAAAATTCACTGCTGTTAACAGTCAGATTTCAGATACAAATTAATACATGGGAAAGGGAGACACAGGACTGACAGTTTTTGTGCATCTAAAAGGAGGGGGATCCATATTTCCTTTTGAGGCAGCAAATGATTTAAATACAGTCTTTTAAGGCTTGCTGTGGAAGAAATTACAGTAGAAGCAGACCTTTCTTAGAATGTGGTCTCTTCAGTAAAAACATGAACTCTATGAAGTAGAACTACAAGCCTACCCTGTGCAATGAGAAGAAAAGCACATAAAATCTAGCTAAAATAGAAATGGTATTAGTACTAAACAGATTGTTTTTTTCAAGCTAGTGTCCTTTTTCAAAAAAACAACTCATTATTCATACATCTTTATTTTAAAATGTTTCAGAACAACTCACTCTTTCATGTCTCACTGGTGTTTCATCCACCTCATTCTTGGAGAAGCTGGGATCATTGTTTGAAGATCCTGGTGGAGGACGTGCATAGGAATGTAAACTTTTGCTTGTAGCTATTATGTGGACAGGAGATGATCTACAACAGAAACATGTATTTTAAAATATCTCAGATTAAGACAACACGAGCCTTTGCTGCAGTTACTCCAAAATGCTTTTATTGCAAATATTTCTGTTTTTGTGAGCTGAATACCAAATAAACCTCCCACACCCCAATATTCAAATGGGATGACTAAAGGGTGCAAGCTCAGGCAGAGAGTATTTAGCATAACTCCTGCATAGCTTCTATACAGCACCCAAATGACAGTATTACTATTACTATTAACAGTATTGTGTTTAATTTTCTAAATATAAACCTCAGCCTAAGCTGTACAACAACAAGCAAAGCCCAGAATTTCCAAGATCCCATACTGCTGCTCACAGCCTTATAGGATTGAGATCACAGACCTGAAACAGTTACCACTAAAATATACACTGCATTAGATTTCCAGTCAGCTCTGTTTAAAAAAAAATCTCAAGTCAGTGCACTAGAAAGCATTAAGAATTTAACATAACAAATGCTTTCTAATTTTTCAGCTGCTGCTTCACATGAGGTAAACATCCAGAATTTCTGAGCCTGTTGTGGCTGAGCAATGTCTTTATACCATCCCACCTCATTCATGGCTGTAAAATAAGCAGCCACTGCACCAGGCTCCTGTGCATGCTCTCACAGAACAAAACAGATACTAAACAGCTCAAAGAATGGGGTTCCAGTTCAAAGTCAGAGTGTGTACACAGTGAAGGAAATTTGTCTGGAGAAACAGTATTACAAATCTCTATAGTTCAAAATTGAAAACAATGTCAGTACCTGTTATAAAAAGCACACTGCATCAAAGGACTCTGAGGACTTGTGGCTATATTTGCTAATTCTGTCAACCAGTTCACCCCATTCTCACAAGAATAAGCATTTTCTGCATTGCTGTTTGAGGTATTTTGGCTCCACGAAGGCCTTGAACATTCCTGATGTGAAACATCAGCACCAAGCTGAAAAAGTGCAGGTGGGGTAGAATCTGTCTGCACAGCCTGTAATTCAGGAAGATCATCTACAAACAAAAGCACAAATTATCATAATTATACCCATTTCTAGTTGACACCAAATCTTTCAAATCTAAATAAAAAAGGGACCACAATAAAGTCATTTTATTTTCTCGTATCACAACTACCAACATTTCACAAATCCTACTCATAATACTGACAAAATGAACTAGCAACACCTCTAGTCTAGTATATACTCATGCAAGAAATTTAAGAAAAAATTCAGTACCTTCATAAAAGCATAGTTCTGGTACCAGTTTACACACAACTGTACTGCAGAACTGTGCCAAATGTAGCAACTTGCTTCATTGATATACTAAAACATTAAATGAAAGGCAACTAAATTAATCTCTCCTAGCAGGAGTCACACTAAAAATGATCAGCATCAGAGGCTATTCAAGGTAAAAGTTTTCCACATTCCATCAGGGTACTGGAATTAGGTAAGTCAGAAATGATGAAAGCTGGGTATACAGCCTGCTAGAATGAACTCCTGTCACATCCCACACAGAATGACAGAAAAGAGCCCAGCATGTTAACAGAAGTCTGTTCATGTGCTGCCATGTAACTAAGTATCATTATTCTTCATCACTTCAAGACTTCAATTAAAAGTGTTAATATTTCACTGATTACATCAATACTTCCTAATGTAAATGCTGGTTTTTTTCAATACATAAGCACTGAGGTTAAATTTCCCTCTAGCCCAGAGTATTTAGTTGCAGCAGATCTAAAGCAACATTAGTATCTCTTTAGGAGGAGCTCTTGAGCTTTCTGTTTGTTATTCTGGTGCCAAAGAAAACATTTCTCAGTGGATTGGTAGCACAAATTTGTGGCTCTGAGTTCAAGAACACATTTCAGTCAACAGGCCAGTGTGTCAGAACTTGAAATGGGTTAAAGGGAAAAGTGACTGCAAAGTAAGACCTTCAGATGTCACAATTCACTGTCATATTCCCCGTTCCACTCAAGTTCAAAGTCAGCAATCTCATTCAATCAGCCTCCAGTAATTTCAGTATAGGAAATCAGCAACAAACTCCAGAATTCAGCTTCTTCTGAAAGAGTCATGTTATTTACCAAGTTCCATGTGCTCATCACAGGATGCGTATCCAGGAGAAGAGGGGAGGTTTTCATTACACTTCAGCAAATCCAATGACTCATTCATCCCTGAAGTCCTCTTGTCCACTACCAGGAGGAGTTTCTGCACTGCATTAGGCATTTGATTTGTCTTCACTTCCCACACCATGTTAGGATGCTCCAAAGCATCTGACTTTAAAGAGACAGAGGTTAATAATTTGTACGAATGGGAACTGTTTTACGTTGCATCTGACACACTTCATTATGAGAACACAGTTTGTTGAGTATAACAGCATAATTTAAGGACGTCTAGAGACAATCTTGCACAGTCCCTGCAGAAAGCAAAGCTAACTCTGAAGTCAGGAGGCAGTCTAGGGCCTTGGCCATTTGGGTTTCTAGTATCTTGAAGGATAGGGAATCCCTGACACTTCCTAGGACCACTCTTGCCGCAAAGAAGCCATTCCTCACACATTTGAATGTCCCTTGCCACAGCCTGTGCCCTCTGCTTCCAAGGTCTGGGGTTATCTCCTCAACCACCGCTCAAGCCAAGGTAAACAACATTCCCTTGGTACCCAAACGACTCATCCCATCACAGAAGGCAATCAGATGTGTCAGGTAAGATTTGACTTCGGCTAATCCATCCGGGCTATTCCCAGACAACTTCTTGCCTTGTAAGACACTGCTGTCAGGAGGATTTGCCCTGTAATATTCAGGAAGGCTAAGGTTAGGCTGGCCAGCCTGCAGTTTCCTCCTCCCTGAAGCCAGGTGTAACATTTTCTTTTTTCCAGGTATTGGGAGCCCTCCTGACACCAAATCCACTGCCTTTTGGAGACCATCCTCCCAATGTGCCCTTGCCCACAGCAGGGGCTTGGAACTAGATGATCTTTAAGGTCTCTTCAAACCTAAAACACTCTGTGACTCTATGAATGGCACTGGCCAGCTCTCCTGGAGGCATCCCATCCAGTCAGTGCCTCACAGAACTGCCCTGCCCCTCACCTACCACAGACAGAGAAGCGCCTCGCTCTCTCAGACACACGCTGCTGCACCCAGAGACTTGAGGAAGCTGGAAACAGGCCTTGCAAATACAGATCAAAGCAAAAATGTCATCCTCAGCCTTGTAACATCAGGTCTCCTGTGCCATTCAGCAACAGGCCCACACTCTCCCTAGTCACCCTTTCACCACTGGCATCTCCACAGAAGCCTTTTCCAGTGCCCTTCACATCCCCTGCCTCCAGGTACAGTCTCAAACACTTGGGACTGGTAATGTCCTTAACTACAGTGCAAATGGAAAGACAAAGAAGCCTCCACCAGGCAATTTCACCGCAGTTTCACTTCCCCAAATACTTTTTATACCAAAAGCACTTTTAAAAATTATCTTCAGCAGAGCACTGTGCCATTATTCTACACAACCACTGCCTCTAAAAGCTGACAAACAAGGTTATCCAATCTTTACTAATTTGGTTATCTACTGTTTTTTTCAGACAATGATGAATTAAAGCTACCATAACTTGATTATCTTGTACTTTAATGAAGTGCCATTGAAAAAGGAATCATAAGAGCCTCATGAAAGAGCAGAAAATGCAGCTAAGTAAGAAAGAAAACCTCTGAAGTCTACCATGCCACATTCATTTCCACTAAGTAAGCTACATTGATGAAATACAAACAATAGCTAAAAATAGTCTAATATTTTCATATCATGGAACGATTGGGGTCAGAAGGGACCTCTGGAGACCACTGGTCCAACTAAAGCTAAAGCAGGTTCACCTATAGCAGGTTGCATGGGATCATGTCCAGGAGGGTTTTGACTGGAAAATTTCAAACCTTCTCATCTCCTAACTTTCAAATACATGCAAAACTTACAGAAACTTGCATACCAAACATAAAAGGATGTTTGCTTCTACTCAAATGGCACTACTACAAAACTATGTCAGTTTATTCTGATTTTATGAAGGTGGAAAAGAAAGATTATTTTAATGTTCTCATTTCTGTGGTCTATCAGTGATGTTTAGTTCACCTCCAAGAAACATCTTTAATGGAGATTATTCCCTTATCACCCATGTGAGACAGCAGAATTACAGAAACCCACAAAACCACGAGAACAGAAACCTCAGCCGTTTCTTAATGGAAGAATCAGACCTCAGTACAACAGATCAGGACCTTGAAGATTATCTCCAACTAATCAACTCTGAAAAGCCACTCCTTGTTTTGCTGGCTTGTCTACGTCCTTCCTTTGCCCCCTTATGCCTTGTTATTGCTCTACTTTTTCCTCTCTTTCCCATTTTCCTGCCAAAATGACCAAGCCAACTTATTTTTGTAATGTTACCTTCTCCTTCCTTCCTGTCAGGTGCCAAGATTTGAAAGTACCTGTCCTGGTATCCCAACACACTGATGGCCAGAGGTTAAGGTACAGATACAACACACTAGTCTGACCAGAAAGACACTTCTTTGAGAAATTAAGTGTTCCTGCAAGTCAAAAGAATTTCTCTAAACCAAAGCCACCCATGTACAAAAGCTAAAAAATCCTCTAACAAGTGAATGACAAAGAATTACAAAAAACCCCAAGAAAGTGCCCAACTTTACAGGTTTTTCTATTCTACTTGATTAAAGCCTGTTCTGGACATCACATGCTCCTCTTGTCCTCAGCCTTTCAATGGTTTAGAACATGAAGGGGAATGGTAATTAATCAGCTTGTAAAGACTCTTTAAAATTCAACTTCATGTTCAAAACTTGTTGTGTCAGATGTCTTTTGGAAGCATGCTTCACAGGACGCTAATTACTGTTGTTTTTAGAGGTTAAGGGAAATTACTTACTATTTTGTGCTTTAAACTAAGGTAGTTTGTCACGCTAAAACAAACACAGCAGTGTTAACAGAGGCCTTATTAATTGAACCATGCCTATTTCTGAGGTACAAAAATAAGTTTGTGACAAAAGTAAATAAAGGCTGTGGCTGCGAAGGGGTTCAGCAGGAACTGGGCAGTATCCACCCAAACCGCACAGCGCAGGAATGCCTGGGTGGAAGCGCTTCCCGTGGGTTTTTTCCTCCTGGTATTTGCCTGCCTTCCTTCCCCCAACACACCGCCAAAGTCCCAGGCCAGGTCTACGCCTGAGCCAGGCGCTGGATGGCGATTAATCTGGTGAGCAGCCTCTCCAAACCAAACACAACACACTGGCAGGGTAGGCCTGGCTCTCCCCCAGGGCCGGTCCCGGCGCAGCCGCCGTGCCGAGGGCTCCGGCCCGTGAGTCACCGTGTCTGCCGAGCCCGGGCGGCGTTCGCGGGACGCGGGGCGGGCCCCGCTGCCCCCGCAGTACCGACACCCCCGGGCCCCGGGGACGATGCTCAGGGTTCGGGGAAACCCCAAACACCCCAAAAACACCCCCAAAAACACCCCCGGGCCCCCCCCCCGCCCGTCACGTGACCTTGTTTACACCCGCGGCCCCACAGCGCATGCGCGCTCGGCCCCATTCATTCGAACTGCGTAACACCGGCCCGGGGGCCCCCCCGGCCCCCCCGCGGCCCCCGCACGGCCTCGGGCCCCGCACGGCCCCGGCCCCCGCCCCGCGGCCGCTGCTCCCGCCGCGGCCCCCCCCTCACACAGCGGGGCGGGCAGCCGCTCCTCGGGGAAAACAAGGGGGGGCTGCCCGCCCTACCCTGCTTGTTTTCGGCTGTGAAGGGCCCCAAAGGGGTCTGCGCACCCCGCGGGTTTCAGCCCCGCGGCGCGGGACGGTGGCCGCGCCGCCGGGCCGGTCGGGGAAGGCGCTCAGTAAACAATGTCCGAGGCTCCCGTCTCCGCCAAAAGCCGAGTCCCGGCGGCCTCCACGGCTCGGCCCGCGGCCGCTGCCGCTCCCCTGAAACCCCGCGGGACCCGCCCGTCCCCCGCCGGGGCCTCGCAGTCCCCAAAAGCGACAGCTCCAAACTTTGTAGCACTTACCGAACCCGTCGCCATTACCGAGCTCCCATCGGCTGCCCCCCCCCGCCCCTGCCCCGCGGTAGGTCCCGCCCCCTCCCGGTGCTGTTCTGGCGCTGAGTGGCCAGAGGCGACGCTCCTCACGTCGCCGCCGCTTCCTATTGGCCCTCTGGCCTGCTTGTCAGAAACCTGCTCGGAGGGCGGGCATGTTTTGACTCTCCTGCGCAGCGGATTGCACCGCGCTACACGTCAATCACCCGTACACAGCGCCGCGATTGGCCAGCGCCCCCGCGGCCGCGGCGAGGAGTACTCTGGGAGCTGTAGTCTTCGCCGCCGCCCGCGCCTGCCCGCGGGGCCGCGGTAAGACGACAGCCCCCAGGATGCCCCGCGCGGCGCCCGGCGCTGGTAAACAAGCGTCGCGGGGGGGACACGTGTACCGGCCCCGCCGCGACCCCCGCACCCAGCGCCGCCCGAGGGGCCCGCAGCGACCCGGGCACGGCCGCACCGCGCGGGGAAGGGAGGGAGCTGCTAAAGGTCACGGAGTGAGTCAGCAGCTGCGCTCGGCCCTGCCCCGGCCGCGGCCCTGCCCCTGGAAGGACACCCGCCCAAACACAAATTGGCGACGGGCGAGAAAATATAAATTAAATCCATTCAGGTTTCTAAGTCCAGTAGCGTATCCCAGGCACTCCCATACATTTACTGCCAAGATAACAACGTGGTTTGGTTAAACATTACTTTTGTTTCGCTGACAGAAACGAAACTCCAAGTACTTCGGCATTTGCCCACTTACCCCTGGCTGGGAGATCAGCGAGACAAGGCTCCTCCCGAGGCCACGGCCTCGTCACTAATCATACATTTCATCACTGCGCCTGACGTGTACAAAGCAAAGGCACCATTCGGAACTAGTCACTGTGCTCGAAACTGATGGGGAGTTTCAACAGTTAGCAGCTGTTGGGATTTTTATCAGAACAGCCTTTCTTACCCTATTTTCAACATCATTCCAGTAATGAGAACGTCTCCTAAATACTGTCTCAGAGCTTGTGCTGCAATTTGGTGTGTGCAGCAGCTCTGCCCTTCAGGCACCTAACACAGCTGTGCCAGAAAACACGGGGGGAAATAGTTAACAGGGTTGAAACAGCGCTGTTTCCGATGCTGTCCCGTGGCACAGGCGGGCAGTGGCCGCCAGAGGGAATGGGAATGCTGCTGTTCCACAGCCCAACACGGGTAACGCAACTGAAAAAAAATTAAATCACACACACCGAAGCTGTGCTTAGCATCAAAACACACTCGGTATGCACATGTCACTGGCATACCACTTAAAGTTTGCCTTTTCCAAGAAGTTTGTTTCTGGCAAAGTCACTGCCAGCTGTAGGCACTGTTTGAAGAGACGTATTACTTTGAAAAACTCACAGAATCTTCTGCGCTGTGAACTGGAAACTATTACTTTTTTATATGCAAATTTAGCCTTAAAAAAGAGTATAAAAGCCAATGCCATAGAATTTAATTCAAAATCTTTTATGCTTAATAACAAAACCAACCAACCCATCACAGATCCTTTTCCCAGTTTGAAAACATCAGTTAAACAAGTGCCTTGAGGAAAATCTTGAGATTGAAAAATTAGTAGACAGCTTATCATAATATCAACTGCTTACCCCACAATGTACAAGCTCACATTTTCCCTATATTTACAATTCAGACTTCTCCTAAGTAAGTGATACATCTATATAAGAAAGATTCTGTGGCATCCTCTCTCAAATACATTTTTCAATAAACAGAAAACTGGTAAACCAGGAATCATCTTTTTTACACCACAATAGAATTAATTTTAAAGCTGTTTTACTTCCCCTTTCTCTTTTGATCTCTCTTATATTCTAAACAGCCTTTAGGCTCTTTGGAGGGACACTGAAGCTTCCAGGGCTTTTAATGAAGTTCACTGTGGCCCCTGCATTGCCAGATGGAGGCTTGGCAGAGACCTGTGCATGCAGATGTCTCCCTTCTGCAAATAGGCTTCTCTGCTTGTGGGACAGCCACCTGCAAGGTAAAACTCACAATTTACTCTTCTGAAAGCTCCCTCTGCCACAGTATGGAAGATAGAAAGGGCAGAGGCCAGATCAAGCAGCTACAGAAGATTAAAAATCCTGTCTCGATCCCCTCAGATTCTTCAGAACAAGCCTGGTGGCCTAAAGGTTCATATCCTGTTATGGAGGCCATTTCCACTCTGTTAAGTATTTTTTGAACCCAAAACAAAATAGCTGCACATCTGTTTGCTGTGAAGGTTCACAGTTCCCTACAAAAACTTGCACATGAGTGTTAGATGTGAAACCCAGTCCTTTGAGATCCACTGGCCCAGACTGCAGACATAGGTCTAGACAAGTAAACACCACTGAATTAGAGCTTTGACAGCAGGCTGGAATCTATGACATACCCAGAAAGCACCTAAGTATGAATCCTACCTAGGACTGAGATTAAAATCTTGTAAAGATGAGTGAATTGTTTTGAGGTTCTAAGAAGAGACACATAACAGCCTTCTTATTTTCAAATCTACCTTTTCTCCTTTGCATACAGTAAATTAACATTACTCAGTGAGATGCAAGAGAAAATGAGTAAAAGGACAAGCAGTCCATGAAATAGATGACAGCAGAAAACTTTCAAGGCTTGCTTACTAAACCTCTTGGTTCAAGGCAAATGTGCCTCATCTAAATTTCAGGATTAGGATTATGTCAATGCCATGCTCCTTGAGCTGTATGTCTAGTCTCTAATTAAATCATTACTCCCCCTCCACACGCCCTACACCTCGCCTTAGTCCATGCCCCAAATGAAAGGGTGCTCAGAGAATGAATCAATACTGTGTAACACAGACACTGTTGGTAGCTTTGCTGATTCAGTTGCTTCTGCTGTTGTAAGAGGTAGAAAATAAGGTGGGGGATTGGCAAGTGTGTTAATTGTGAGTTCTTGTTACATTACAGATGGCTACCAAGAAGCACAAAACAAACAGGAGAGTCTATACTATTAGAAAACACTGAATAATTTGCATCTTAGCTCTTTACCTCTTAAAATTGCCAGCCACAAAGTTAAGAATCCAAAAGGTAGCTTTTTAAAATAAGTAACATTTCAAAATCATATTAAAATATATGCTACATTGGGTTTGTGCCTATCTGAACTTTTAAACCCTCCTGTCCAAAGCCAATCCTGCCCTTATGACACAGCTGTTACTGCTGACTCTCTGAAATACAGCATATCATTATTTTAATTCCACTATAGGTGCTTTCACATCCACATGTAGACATCCACACTCAGTAATTAACTAAATACTCCTCCAGACATCAGAGGAACCCTGCTCAGCAGAGCTTCCACTCCTACCCAGCATGGCAGCCTCTGCTCTGCCAGACTCTCTCACACCAGTTTTCTCCTCTCACAATGACTGCTCTATCTCCCAAGGCCGTGTGTACTCATTCCCCATTCTCACAGCTGCAATGGTGGCTGGCTCTCTCCACCTTCTAAGGACAACTCTAGGCATGCTCACCCCCACATTTCGCCTCTTCAGTCTCCTCACAGAGGAAGCTGCTGGGAATGAAGAGCTGAGGAACAAAGAACTTGTTGCTCTCAGGAAAGAATTTTTCCCTTGAGTGCTAGAAGGGAAATGTCACTCGCCTCCTGCAGTGTCTCAAGGTGGGGAGAAATGGAATAAATAACAGGCCAGAGATTGATTTATTTTTTCTTCCAAGACATGTCAGGAATTAATAAGAAATTTATTTCACATCATTTGTGCACATATTCCAGTTACAGCTAAAGTTTTATTGCCTACAAAGATAAAGCAAGACAAAAGATGACAATAGTATTAGAAAAAAATAAAGGCCTGATATATTGTATAAACAATCCAGAAGAGTACTAAATAAGAAAAGCCTCTATCCAGGCTGAAAGCTTTCAGAAAAACAACTCAGGAAGAGATTACAGAAGATCTGTAGGTTTCCTCTGTGCTGATTGGTAAATGCCAGTGAGTGTTTCTGTGCACTGGAATACAATCACCTCTACTGTAATTTGGTTTAGAATAGCCCTGGTAAAGTTTTTGTGCAGGCCAATAGCAAATAATTTTTGGATATGGTTTGGGAGCTACCATAGGCCAAGGACTATTCTCTGCTGGCCACATGGCCCCATATGGAAAGCTAGAAAAAAGACAGCTTATAAATGAGTGCAGAAAAATACTGGAAAATAGTATAAATGCTGTATATTCAATGCCTCAGCATTAGCAAATAGTCTCAGGCACATAAAATTTCCTGTGATAGTTATAACCATACAGACCAGCAAAAAACTAAAGGTATAGTGAAGAAAAGGTTGCCTAAGACAGTCACACCACCTGACCCCACAAGGACAAAGCAACAAAGAGAAAAAGAAGATAGAGCTTCTTAGTAAGTTGAATGGCTTTTCCCAAATAAGACATTTATCAGAACTGTGTGTCCAACATCTTCAGAGATGAGAGGGAGCAGGTCCCAGAGGCTCACTTGGCTGCCAGGAAATTAGTCATTCACAGAGACCTGTACAGAGGGTTATCCTCTCCCAAAACTTCATAGCTGCTCAGCTGAAATAATTCAATACCTTCAAAGAAGAAAGGACAAAGTATTCATATCATGCCATGGTGCTATTTTTAGGCCATCCTAATGTAATTTACCTCAGTAAGAAAAGGTTGAGTCAGGAGATACTGTCACAATGGCCCAGTATAACCTAATGTCAGAGTTTTTCACACAGTTTTGATGGGCAGCTTCTTTTCTTAACAGTCTGGTCTTTGTCTCTTCCTCGTTCTTCCCATACACACAAAGAGCTCTACCAGTTCTAAGGAAGAAACACAACCCTGCCCATGGTACTCACAGCCATGGCAATGCCAGCACTGCACTCCAGCACCCTTTGATTTGCCTTCAGGCAAGGGACAGGGCTGGGACCAAGGGGATGGGGAACAAGAGTTGCTGCCCAGAGAACCAAACCCAGCCAGTCACACCACTTGCTTTACATGCCTGTACTGCCACTGCCTCTTCACTTGGCCATCAGAAGACAGATCATTTAGAGGGAAGGAGAGAAATGGTGTGAAGGAAGAGACAACTTTAAAATCTAATTTTCTCTGAACTTTTCATATCCTACCAAGATTATTCAGCTTCCCTTTGGTCAGTGAAGTGAGAGTGCCCACCCTGCTAAGCATCTTTTTGAGCCAAAAAGCATATTAAGAACTTGGAAACAGCCTTGATATATATCTGAAGGAAATACAACTCTCAGAACGATTTGAAAATGATCCTAAATGTTGTCAGGCAGTAAACAGCACAAATCAGTACATACTTGGCATAAAAAGAGGCAATTCCTTCCAGAGCAAACTGCAGGAATACTTGAGAACAACAGATACAGGAAAAAAAAACAAACCAAACCACACCTATAACCTTAGAAACGAAGCAAAACCAAACCAAACTCCCCAAAACAATAATAAAAAAACCCTAAAAAACAAAACCAAAAAACAACCAACCAAAAAATTCAAAACAAAAAACTCACACACACCTATAACCATCACATGTAAGACTGGATAGAAGAGCTTGAGCTAACATTAAAACTTTAGCAGGAGCATGTAAGAATGTCCATGGTGTGGCAAATTGCTTTCAGCAAAGCACTTTGTTCAGCAAAAGCTATCAGATGCAGTAAGCATCTGAAAAAAAGACCAGGAACTGCACAAGTCTGTGGAGGATGACCAGCAGATACTGATTTTGCACATCTGGGAACTCTTGATATTGAATAAACAGTAATGTTTGCCATGAACTACAAAATGGCACAATCATGACATAACTATCCCAGACTCCTCTTACAGAAAGCTTAGAGCGCCAAACATTTTAAGCAAAACCAAACACACCATTCCAGCAAGGACCAGAATAGTCTTTACTGAATAAAAGACACAACATGAGGGACAGTGGTTTAGGTTGAAAATGGTTTCACAATGCTCTTGAGAGTTTTGCCTCAAGATTTCCACAGTTGGTCACTTCTGGACCTCAAACAGGAGACCCAGAAGGGAATGATTTCAGAAGTGTTTATCTCAGATGAATTTGAATTAAATCTAATGAAGCACAATGTCATTTGACATTTAAAAAGTGACAGCATCAGCACAAGGACCAAAGAAGCTTGTTTTCCTCAGGGTTTGTGTCTTGTGATTCAGTGTGGGGCCACAGTCAAATTTTTTTTTCCCCATGGTTATGGCATTTGTAAACAAACATTTGCTGCCATGTGGCTTCTCTTTCGCTCAGTAACATGTGAGCCCATGAATGCCTCTCTACAGGATTCCTCTCAGGCTTTTCTCTCCTCGCTCAGTGGGGCACATTTTCAACGAGCTAATTGGAGCTTTTTTCATTTTGTTTTTTTTTTCTATTTAGAAGTTAACCATCTGTCAAATTAATTTAAATCATCTGCAGAATTATAAATTGCTGGTAAGGTTGGGGAGAAAGGAGAGAAACAAACCAACACACATGTGCCAAGTAACTGCCAAAGCACCATTCCTTTAGTGACCTGGCACAGATAGTCTCATAAGGTAAACCTGACATAGTATTGTTTAAAATTATTAGAATTATCTACCTTTTTTGAAATGTCTTTAAAAAACCCCAGTGACTTGGGGTATGATTCCTTCTTAGGATGAACACTCACCACATTTAGGACATGAAGACCTGCATGTTCAAAGTGTACATATGAACAGATCCAGGAGAAATTCCAAGTGCTGACTGATGAGGGATTTAGTGATTTGGATGAAACTTAAAAAGTGACAATTTATTACTGTTAGTTAAGCCCCCCTTGAATTCACCAACAAAGAAAATTCCAAAAATCATCCAGTGCCCCAGAGCAACACCATAAAACTGCTGCAACATGAAGTTGCACTTTGGGACTCAGAAAATCCAAAGGCTCTGATTATCTTAAATTTGTCACTCTGCAGCTTTTTTCCAGCTATTAACTACAAGCAAATCATCAAATACAAAGTAGTTATGACAATTACCACACCAACACGTCATCTGTTCTGAGTAGACAGAGCATCTGCATAACATCATTTATGAAAATCAACATGAAAGTGTTAAGAATTATGATTTTTTAAATAAATGAATATAAATACGTCACTTGCAATTTTATGATAATGAAATCAAAAGACAACAATATCAATAAACATAGATATTTTATATATAAAAGTGTTGTTTATTGTAAGGAAACTTTAAATATAACCAACAATATTGAAAATATCATGACTGGCATTTATGGCCTTGATTGTAGTTTACTGCCATACAAGTAATTTCTAGCATTTTTCTTAATCACATCAAGCCAGTGCAAAATATAGGTAGCTTTTAGAGATTAAGCATACAGAATGACAAGAGTGTAGATTTTGGTTACCTGACATTTCCTTCTAGTATAACAGCTTCTCTTTTTTCCATAAATCAAAAGTACAAAGGCAAGTTATCATATGTGCAATTAATCACACCAGGTTTCTAGGTAAAAAAAAATTACATTTGTAAATTTTGCTCAGATTGTATTTCTTACGAATCTGACTTATAATTTATACCATACTGTATGATATAAATTATATAGTGTTATCATATTATATAATCATAGTTTCATATACAGGTATGATTATATGAATTGTCAGAACATATCACTAACTGTAGGGTAATGATTGCATCAACACACACAAATGTATGGCATTAGAAAAGTCATTATCTAAGAAGGAAAGATGTTATAATTCAGGTGTTTGGAACAGGGCATGAGCAGCCTTCCACCAACTCTTGCAGTGTTATTTTGGCAGAACTACTGCCCATTGCCAGTAGGTGCATGAGTTTTGTACATCAACAGACAGGTTTTAAAACTGGACTGTGCCTGAAGTTTCCAGTCACAGACCTTGTAAGCAATGAGCCCTGTGCTCCTAACTAAGATGATATTCCCTCTCCTCAGTCTCAGAAGGTATCCCATGCTGTTATGGCTGAAGATGTTATTTCATGATGACCTACAGATTTTTGAAAGCAAGACATGTTCGGTGTAACAACGACAGACGTGTGCAAAGCTTTGGAAGTACTGATCTTTCAAATTAAAAATATTTTTGCGCTTCCTGGTAACGATTTTAAAGGACAAGCTTAGTTTAGCATGGCTTTGAATATCAATCACTTCAGTAATTGACTGATCTTTGATAGTTAAGATTAGACTGCAAGAAGAGAGATATACAGAGATCATTTCATTAGAAACACATAAAAGATTTAACAATAAGAAAGGTGAGATCTAAAAAAAAATCAACTAGAGAACAAGCATATATAGAGAAGACAAAATGCATAAATATAAAACAAGGGAGAAGGAAAACAATATAAGGTATGTATGATTAGGTAGAACATGACAATGACCCGTGCCTTTGCTTTGAAAGCATTAAGGTTAATTTGTCAGCTGTCCTCACTCATGTACAGAATACGTGTAACTAATAAAAATGCAGTTTATTGCAAAGATATACAAGTCCTCTAAATTGCATAAGATATTACAATGTCGTGCTGAAACATGACATATTAAACAAAGAGGACTTTAAAACAAATTACAAAATGTTAAAAATCAGATTTGGGTCATGAGCGTTACACAAAACGCATTGTCATGCTTTATCTTACGATTAATCTTGTGATTCACTACATCTGTGATAAATGCAACATAAATCATGACAACTGTAATAGTCAGAAAGTAGTATCTACTGTATATCTTCTGTATTAATACATATAAACACTTTGTGTGCACTAATACTTTCAACATATCACATTCAAACTAACAGTCTTTCCAGAAAAATTGTAGCCTTTTTGAAGAACTGAAGCTGGTTTAACAAGTTCATCACATGTGGGGTTTTTTTTTTAAATCTGTTCTTCATGGAAATGCTGTGTTAAAAGGCTTGATTTTCAAAGGTGCTGTACTATCACAGGTCATCCTAATAGCAGATGGAATCAACTCCAAGCACTTTTAAAAATCAAGTCCACAATTTACTGAATTGCTATTTCATTTACTAATATTTCCACCTTAATAAGTAAAAAAAAAACAAACCAAAAACCAAAACCAAACAAAAACCCCAACCAAAACCAAACCAAAAAACCCCAAACCCACTCTTAAAATCACAGAAAATGCTTGGCATCTATAGGAAGAGAGACAATTTCTCAGTGGACTAACCACTACTGTGCTATGTTCTCATAACAGATCTTGTTGCTCCAATGCTTAGTTCATGCACTGGTCTCGGCAATGTCCATGTTTGTTCCAAACAGAGCAACCAGCTGCTCCTCATAGTTTGCAATGTTCCTTTTCAGAATTTCCATACAAGGTCCCAAAAGCCTTTCAAATGCTTGCACATCCATAACTAAGATAAAAAGGGAGGGAAAGAGAAAGAATATGATGTGCTCATCAGTTACAGACACTCATCATGGTATTTATGACATTCCAATGTAAAATTTTAAATGATAACAGAACAGATACTACTGAACCACATCCATTGTTTGCACAGGAGAGAACAGCTTATCTTAGCAAAACCAAGATCAACCAACATATTGGTGGCTTGAAACTTAATAATAAATAAACTTGAATTTTCCTACTAAGATTTATGTCACTGAAGAGCTGGTGAAGAAGTCTGAAGAGTCCTGGATTCCTCCACAAAATAGTTACAAAATCCACATTCTTAACTGGTGTTGTTGGCTGTATTTGGGGTCTAACTCAGTCTATTTCCTTGGTCTTTTTTATTTACTTCCACTCATAATGAAAATTGTAATAGATATTTATTTCCCAGCAAATGTACAAAGAGTTGAAGACAGTAATTGGCATGCAATGTCAGTGCACAACCAGCCAGAATGTTTTCTTCAGCTGATCACATAATGTGACCCACAGTTTCAGCCAATAGGACAGGGAGGAAACTTCTTACTTTCAGCCTGTTGGCCTGTAGTCTCTTGTCTCCCCAGAAATGTTTAGCAGCTCTGCTATTTGGGAAGTGCCAGAGGTCTTTGTTACTCACCCATCCTGGGTAATGACACTCTTCCTCACTCAGTGCCTCTTACTCCTTCCTGTCTAACATTGATTTGCCAGATCATCTCTGTGTGTTTGAGTTAGGAATTTAAAAAAATTGCGAACTTTTTTGATTACTGGCTTGGTAATCAAACTGTTATTCAAGAATGCAAAATCTGTCTTTGCAGTTTGCAATTTTCCCATAATTAGAAACAAATAATTAGGAGCCAAACATCAGACCCTGAAAAGCAATGGCTGCAGAGGGTTGTCAATGAGCACAACTCCCATGATCTTCACTTTTGCTGTACCTGAGACTACAGTGTGATGGAATGATTAAATCAACAGCTGGTGAAACAAAGAACTTGTAAAGAGTTTGAATCATGGTAATAAAATGGGACAGGATTATTAACAGTTATTTCTTGGATGAGTCATTCTACTGAGAAACGAAATACTTTACCTTCCTGCAGACTATTAGACATTTATCTGATAGTTATAAATGGTTTGCAGCAATACTTTGTACTGTCCTAAAACAATTTTTACTTCCATACAATCAAAAAAAATACTGGAGAATTTGTGTGTAATAGTATTTATCAACTGCAAGTAATTTTTGCAGACAAATAATGTGAATAGGAATGCAGAGCAATAGGTGATGCACTTAAACAGTCTTATTTGGGTAAATGTCATTAAATCTTATATTCTTGAGAAAGACAGACTTACAATAAAACCAAACAAATAGATTATGTATCATTTTATAATAGATATAAAATATTATTGAACAATACCTAAACATTTGACAGTGCCAAGAGCAAATGCAGAAGCAGCTCGTGGTTTGTTAGTTACAAGAGCAAGTTCTCCAAAATATTGTCCTCTTGAGCATCGAGCTATTTCAACTGCTCCATTCTCTTCTAGATCTTGCTTACCCTGAAATATCATGTGAAAAAAAGAAAAGTAAGAGTATGAGGGAGAGTTTTGCTGAACTCAGGATTGAATAAGCAAAATTACAAGATTTAAAAAAAATGTTTTAGGGATGTTTACCTTCCTTGTCATTATAATCCTTACTTCTCCAGATTCTACAATGAAGAAAGAATCAGCCAAATCACCCTGCACAGGAAAAAACCCGAAGTGAGTAAAAGAAATGTAAAGTTTTCCTTTTAGTTTCATTAACAATAAAGTATTTGCAACCAGTGCCTTAAAGCTCATCTTTTTGATACCTGTTGCAAAAGAAATCACTTTTCATTTGAAAACCATACTTTAGGCACATAACAATGAAAACATCTGTACAGAACTGCCAGCAAGGCCTTTTCAAGCAAAGACATGGCTGGCTGTGCCTTACGCAAAAACCAGAGAAAACCAATGGTATGGAAGACTTTAAGGATTCTTAGTACTGTTTCTCCACTTCTGTATTTCTTCTAAATTATTTTCCTTACCAAGTTTCCAGCATAAAAATCCTCCAAGGGCTATCTGATATCCAGTGATTATCTCGGGGCAAGACAATCGCAGCTGCCTCTCCTGAAGATTTTACTTCTGAATTCTTTTTCAAAAGATTACCATATTTTAAAAATAAAAATAAGGTAAGTCCTCAGTGCTCCTCACTGGAAGCCCATTTATGTAGTTTGAATTCCTAAGTATACTAAAAGTGGTGACTCCTTTATTTATACCAACAAAGAGGGTTGTTTTTCAAAGCACTGTGAGTGAAAAGTTGGCTTTTCAAACAAAATAATCACCTCTCTTACATGTAAGATTCATTGGTTTTGTTTAGTTGAGAAAGAAAAATATAGTTTAAAAGTAAGCATTGTCTATAGATAACATGATTTCTGTTACCTATTGGAAAAGGAAAACTGAAACTGGAAATAAACTGTACCTGAGCAATGATTTGTTCTCCATCTTTGTACACTTTGGTACCAATCACATCAACCACTTTTAAACGCTCAGACATCTTCATTTAAAAAGAGAAAATGTAAGAAATACTTAGTTAACATTATGATACTATATATTTAGAAAACACTTTCATATTTCTTTTCATGAATCTTTGCACAGAATAGTGTATCTTGATTTACCTGTTTTGATAACCATTAAGCAGAGAACTGCTGAATCATGTTCCAGAAGGGTATACTACAGTTTTAATAGCCAGATATTTGGATAGAGCTTCCATTTTTGTAAGAGGTCTATAAATCCCAAATATTCCCAAATTATTTTTAAATACAACGTTAACAATAATTCTTTAAATTTAGAAAAAACAAAAGTATACAAAATTTTATTGTGGAGAAACTTTGAATTCCAAATTCAGACTCTTCAAAAGCAGAATCTTATCAGGTACCTCAGATACAGCCATTAAAATAATCCAATAGAAATCTTACTTCTAAAGATTTAAGGAATGGCAATGACTCAATAAAACTTTCATACATTCTTCTTTTTTTGGCATTATTTTTTACAATGATTCTTCGGAATGTTACCCTGTCCTGAAAACACAAAAAGAGAGTTTATTAACAGAAAATATGTGTGTGCTAGAAAGTACTTCAGAAATGGCTGAATATGTTCAAATTACCCAATTTTAGTCACTCAGTGTGGCTGTCAAACTAGCTACAGTCAGTTGCAAAAGGTTCCTCTAGAGGTCAACCAAGAGCTCCTAAAGTTAAGCTCCTGATCTGATTCACCTTATGAAAATTTCTGTCTTTTGGCAGAGAGCACATAGTGAGTTCACATAGAGAGGGTAGAGAACTTTTGTTAAACTATGAACGCTGCGTAATTTAAGATATTTAAGAAATATTCAATATTTAAATGTTTAATTTACAAAGTTTATTCATTATCCTGAGCTCCCATACATATTGATACATACTCACATACTCAAAGAGGTTTTTATATTATTACATAAACAAAACCAAAGTCCATGGGTCTGGGTCTTAGGTCAAGTCCACTTTCTGCTATTTCAGCAGCACAAGAGTCACTGCTGCCCTAAGCAGCCAACTGGACATTCCTCAGTATTTGGCCATGCAAGTGAACCAGACATGGAAAAACTCCACAAATGCTGTTTTCTTCCCTTAACTTCATCTAACTGTGTCCTGGTGACAGACAGAGAGGAAATGCATTGCAAGCCTTCACTGCTCCATGTGGGACTTACTGGCCAGTACAACCCAACCCAATTTAAAGCCATTCTTACATTGTCCTACAGAGTCCCAAAAATCACATGGATTAAGCTGGTGAAAAACCACGTTTCACTTCACTTCAATGTAATCTTGGGATCATTCATTAGACTGATATGAACATCTTGAAGAAGATGGCCATCCCAGTTTTACATTTCGGTCAATTTTATTGCTGTTGTTGAAGATTCAGATAGCACAACTTCATACTGGAATATTATTCTGGAACCAAAGGCATGTCCAATCAAGATTTGGGGAAAAAAATTATATGCAATTGTCAAGTGGTTTTCTATCTGAGAAATTATAATTAAAGTAAAACAATTTTTTTTTTTAAAAATACCCAGTGCTTTCTTAGGCCTCAGATTTGCATCTGTAGATTCTGGAAAAAAACAGCATTGTGGTGGGAGTTCTCAGAATTAAACTTTCTGAAATTATATTTTTTAAATGCTGATATACCATTCCATTGCAATTTATATATATTTTTTTAATAGCTTAAAACAAGTATTGCACTTACCAAACCCCAGATGGCACCAGGAGAGGTAGCTATAATTGTAGCTGCTCTGGGTGTGTTGTACATTAAGGCCAACTCACCAAAGCATCCTCGGTTGTCATAGGTTCCAACACACCTCCCAACACCGTCGCATTTTACATAAATATCATAGGTACCTCTGTTAATACAACATGTAAATACAGTTAAAGAATCCAGCCCTGGTCTTTGCTAAGCAGCCTCTCACTATATTTTTTATACCATGAATTCCAAAGATGAAGTATTTGAAATGTACATTCACTTGTTTCAATAGTATTAAATACCTTGAAGAGACATCTCAACGACTTATATAAATAATAAAAGTGGTCTCTTTTTAAAGGGAAGGATAGGGTTGTTAGTTTCTACATTAACTCAGTTTAAGATAGACTGGATGTATAGGGATCTACTGATCACCAAAACTTACTAAAAATTAAGCTCTAACTTACTAGTTGTTTCTTAATTTCACTTTAACCACACTAAACACAAATGTCACAAGTCCTTGCAAAAATTGTTATGATAGGATCACTGAAATAATAATACAAGTTATTTAACATTTTAAATATTTTTCAGTAGTACTTTATAACAAAATAAATAAAAGTGAAGCAAGAATAAGAAGGAATGTACCTGAAAAGGAGCATAAGATTATGAAATAAAGATATGCATTTGTTTGATATATTGTGCATTTCTCCTCCCCACCATTAAATCAGTAACTTTTGTTTTGCTGTGAGAATGCAGTAAAATCTGGTATCTTATAAAACATGTTGCCAACCCCATCGATGCTGAGCCATCATTTTGTTCAGTGCTGAATATTTGTATGCTATGTGTTGATAAATCACATGAATGTAATGCAACAATCTGCAATTATTTCATTGGTAAGGGACATAGAGGTGATTCAGTGCACCTAAAAACTGCAAGGCTGACAGAATTTTGTGAAGTCCCTGCAGCCTTTTCCATAAGAGATGACAATCTGTAACCTCACAAAGCTGAAAAATAGTGGCTTTCCAGCACAGAATCCTGACACACTTCTACAATCTTCTGATTTAGTATTTCAGTTACATGGGGCCAACAACAATCATCTAGTCCAACTACATGACCACTTCAGGGTTGCCCAAAAGCTAAAGAATGTTATTAAAAGAATTGTCCTAATGTGTCTCATACACCAACAGGCTTGGAGCATTGACCACCCCCCTAGGAAGCCTCTTCCAGTGTCTGACCACCCACTTGATAAAGAATCCTTCTATCAAGTCTGAACCATCCCTGGCACAGCTTTGAACCATTCCCATGAGTCTTACCACTGAACACCAAGAGAAGAGCTCAGCATCTCCCTCTCTACTTCCCCTGCTCAGGAAGCTGCAGAGAGCAATGAGGTCACTGCTCAGCCCCTTCTTCTCCAAACTAGACAAACCAGAGTTCTCAGCTGCTCATCACAGGACATTCCTTCCAGCCTTGTCACCAGATTGGCTGCCCTCCTCTTCGCATCCTTCTAAATTGTGGGGCACAGAACTGCACACAGTGCTCAAAGTGAGGCCACACCAGCACTGAATACAGTGGGATATCACGTTTTTTGACTGCCTGGTTGTCACTGATCAAAAGCCTTTGCCTTTTATTTTTGAGTTCTAGCATAATACTCCTAACAAACACTCCCAGAAATCACTGTGTTAGTCTAAGACTACAGGTACAAATAAGAAAAGGTGGTTTGGGACAGCCTGGCTGGAGCCTGTGTCGAAAGACGAATGAAGGATGCCAAAATCGATGCTCTTCCCAGCTCACTGATTTCAACAGTCATGATTATCTAGGATTTTACTTAGTTACCTGTTTTGTCCCATACATATCTCCAAATGAAAAGCAACAACTTAGCTACTCAAGGTCTAATAATATTAATGCAAGCAAGAAAATCTACAGGTAGTACTGAAATGCCAGTAAGATTTCAAATATTGAGCTGTAAAACTTGTCCCATTGTGTTTTGTGTTAGATTTCTTTCCATGTTAACAAAAAAAAGGAAAAAGGAAAAACCCCGAAAACGGAAAACTCCACCTTTGGTATCAAGCAATACATAACAAGAACACATTTCCACATGAAAAAATCTGCCTCCTTTTAGACACTGCTTTCCATAGCTCAGACAGAGCTATACTGATTCACATGTGCTCTTTTTTTTTCTCCCATCCAAGTATATGTAAGAGTCAGATACAAGTTCATAGAACTCAATGGACTTTTGCTTAATACTCTGTGCAATGATGAGACACAGCAATTCACCTGTCAATGACGTAGAAGTTGTCACCGTCATCCCCTTGATCGATGACATGTTCCCCTCCTTCAACCAGCTTTTCAAACATCGCATCTAACACCTGAGACATCTGTTCCTGTTTAAAAGAACACAAAGACAAGAAATTAGCATCTGCTTTTAAAGCTTTACTCTTCCAAATAACTAACTGTCCAGCTTCCCAATATGCAGATAAAAATGTGGAAAATATTCATGCTACAGAACTGTGTGAATCAATAGAAAGTTTTATTTAGTATTGTGTTTTTTTCTCTTCCAGTGTTCAGAGCACAGCTTCCCTTCTTGTCCCTGTGTGTGATAAAATAGCTCTTCCCTGCAATATAAATTACTCATGACCATCCAAAGAGAGAATTTCACTTTTCTCAACTGAGTATTGTTATACTATTGAAAGAAAAAACTGTATCTCTTATTGCATATGTTAGACTTACCTGATTTTGTCTTCACAAACAGAATTTAAAGTTTCAAAACCATTGTTAAGCATTTTGAAAATCTAAATTATACAATGCCTGCAGAATGTTGGGCCAGATGTAATAAAAAAGGTCTGCAGTGCTTTGGTTGAGTCTGTAAATGCTGGACTGTGTGGGAAGTAGGAATTTACACATGGCTAGAAAATTACTTTGCTATTTTGAATGGAATACAAATGTTTAGTGATAAATATTAACAGACTAACAAAATGTGATTATCTGAATTATGACTGTCTAATAACAGAACCAAATCACTAATTACATAATTTGTGTTGTTTGGTGTAAATTTTCTAAAACTTGACTATTCACATCTCTGAAAATCAAACACAGCTTATTGCAGATTAACAATGTGAATCCTAAAAAGATAACTTGAAAATTTTGATTTTATTTTCCGTTTATCCCGCAATATACGTAAAATTCTAATAATAATCACAAATAGGTACTCTACTTTTTGAAACTTATTAAGTACGTATCATACTGGAACAAGCAGGTTCTAGTGAAAACCGTGGTAAAGAAAAGGCTGTCGATTTGCACTTTGCAGTGGTTCAATTCACAGCATTTCCAGCCACTGAACGATGGATGGCATTTGCTTTTCCAGAGACAACCAGTCTAAACCAGTCCTTTAGAGTCCTTCTGCAGCCCATGGACAGAGATAACCATACAAGGGAGGTCAGAATCATTCCCTAGATTTCTCTTTCTTTCCTCTGAGGACAGACATATCTATTGTATCTCCCAGTTACACTCAATTTTCAGGTGAAATTAATTCCATCCTCATGCTGTTGAATCTCTTCACTTACTGAATGCTTTTAAAAATATCAGCAGTACCATGTTATCCAAGCCTTTTTGAAAAATGGAAGCTAAATAGGATTTAACTTCACGGCTTTTGCTGTGTGGGCACAGAGAACAACAGAGTGGCAGCATCCACCCTTCGTACAGCTGAGCAGGGTAAAGTACAGCATGACATCATGCAGCACTCCCAGGCCAGCAAAGAACTAGTTAACTATGTCTCTATTTAGTTAGTACCTTTGTTAGTATAATCAGGTATGTACTTGCAAGAAGAAAGATCATTTTAGTTATCAGTTAACGTGTTACAGTTCATTTCAGAAAAAGGGAAAAGTGTGTGTCGGTGCCACTGGGAGAGACTGAAAATTGGGCACAGGACTTGCCTTTTAAAAACTCTCATGCTTAAATTAATAGGTAGTATTACTTTGTTTTCAGTCCTCCCAATGTGAACTAAAAGAAACTCCCACAGAATCTGCAAAACTGACCTAATGTCAGTGAGTTGTCCAAAGCACTGGAAGCAGCACCTTCCCTTCCTCTTGCTTTACACAGGAAATTGGCTGCTGTTTGAAAACAAGTAAGAACCTGCAGAATGCTCCACACTTTGTGGGAGGCTAAAGGCTATATGTTATTCTCTAAATGCAAGCAATGCAAGAAAAATGCATTATATGGCACTCAATCCTTGGAAATTCAAATACTTCCAAGATATCTCAGGGGAAAAGATTAAATGAAAAAGATGGTTATTTGATGTACTGGAGGAACAACACATATAGATAAAATCTTTATTCAGTATGCTTCATCTCACATTTCTGATTAGAATATTTTCAATCTCATAATTATCACAGAATCAACTGGGTTGGAAAAGACCTCTGAGATCATAGAGTTCAACCTTTGACCAAACACCACCTCGTTTACTAGACCATGGCAGTAAGAGCCACATCCAGTCTCTTCTTAAATACTCCAGAGACGGTGACTCCACCACCTCCCTGGGCAGCCCATTCCAATGTCTGATCACTCTGTAAAGAACTTCTTCCCAATGTCTAACCTCAACTTCCCCTCACACAGCTTAAGACTGTGCTCTCTTGTCCTATTGCCTGGGAGAAGAGACTGATACCCATCTGGCTATGACCTCCTTTTTGGAGCTTCTCTTTTCAAGCTCACCAAACCACAACTTCTCCAAAATGTAAAACTATATTTTTAGACAACATAATAGAATTCAGAAATACAATTACCTTTTAAAAGCATTATAAACTCTAGAAGGTATTTAATAGGTTTCAGGGCAGTCCATTATCTGCTGAAGCACTGCACATGTATTTTAACTTTCTAAATAAATTGCAACTAACTTAAAGACAAATGGTCCTTCTTCTAAAGCCTTCCACTTAAAACAGAGCAGACTTCAGTAACCAAACCAGGAACATGGCCTTTCCTTTTACCATGAGAACTACACAGCTTGCTTGGATCTCTGCCAGACTGAGGGTCAGTTTATAGGCACCCTCTGTAGTTTGTTTGAAAAGATAAAGATCAGTAATTTTAAAATTAAAAAGTAAATCTGTTTTATAAACATAATTAATTCTAGTATTTTATAAAATAGTTCAGTCTAAACACTTTTCTTCCTTAAAGCAGTTCTACCTTCAAAAATATGTATAAAATGAAAACAGGATGAGGCTTTTTATCAGTGTTTGTAAAGATGCCATATGTAATGCTATGGCAATCTTTTAATATTCTAAAGACTGATACCTTAAAAGTAGGATGATTTTTAAAAAAGAAATAAAATTTATCAAGAATCTGAAGTATTAAATATGTATGTTGTGCAATCTTTGTAACGTCTGCTAAAATTTCACTATCTTAACACAGGATGATGTGGAGATGACATGGGTTTTTTCCCTCTCTTAGACAAAGATAGGACCTACCTAGCGGTTTTATATCAACGTAACCCCTTTTCTCCACGTCCTGGGTAATCAGGTCTCCGTTATCCTTCCTGAGAGAACTCACATTTTCCCTGGTCTGTCTTTTATCACTGAAATACGTAAAGGAGGGTTTGTTGATATCCTTTCTGTCCTTGGCCAGATTTACTTTCGTTAGTGTTTTAATTAATTTCCTCACTATCTCCCTGGCTGTTTGGACAGTTTCTCTGTATTCATCCAAGGCTACCTTCCCCTGCTTCCACCCTCTGTAAGCCACCTCTTTGTGTTTAAGTTTGTCCAGAAGCATCTTGTTCATCCAGGCAGGTCTCCTGGCATTCTTCCCTCCTGCATTTTTCTTGAGCCTGGAGGAGACAATCCTGGAAGTATCATCCAGCTCTCTGGCCCCCTCTTTCCTCCAGAGCACCCCTCTATCCCATGGCACTCTACCAAGGAGAAACTTGGAGAGGCCAAAGTCTGCTCTCCTGAAGTCCAGAGTACTGAGCTTACTCTTAACCCTCCTCGTTGCCCCAAGGATCCCAACTCCACCGCTTCACGATCTCTGCAGTCCAGGCTACCCTTGAGCTTTGCATTCCCCACCAGCCCTCCGTGTTGGTGAGAACAAGGTCCAGCACAGCACTTCTCGTTGGCTTCTCCTCACTTGGAGGAGGATGTTAACATGAACACACTGAAGAACCTCCTGGATTGCTGTGTTGTCCCTCCAACACGTGTTGGGCGTGTCTGAAGTCCCCCATGAGGACCAGTGAATGTCAGGCTGCTCCTATCCATTCACAGAGGACCTCATGCACTCAGTCTTCCTGGTTGGGCAGCCATAGCAGATCACCACTGCAATGTCACCTGTCCCTGCCTTCCCTTTAATCCTGGCTCTCTGTCAACTCCTCATCCACCCCTAGGTGGAACTACATGCACTCCAGCTTGTCACTGACACAGAGGGAAACGCCACCTCCTTGTCTCCCCTTCCTGTCCTTTCTAAAGAGCTTGTATCCTTCCATTCCAACACCCCAGTCACAGAAGTTGTCCCACCATGTTTCTGTGATGCCCATGAGGCCATAGCCCTGCATAACTTAGGTGTGTGTAAGTCTGTTGTATTGCCATTCCAAGCTGAATGTACAGAATTGTGTGCATGTTTACAATCAGTTACAAAAGACATGATGAGATTCAGAGGCACAAAGCCCCAGGCAGAAATGATAACTGGTTTACCAAGGACATCCCCCTGGAACAGTGTGTGATTCCATCCCTCTTGCCATGTCAAGCAAAAAACTATAACTAAACACTCACTCTCCTCTTGCAGACTTTGTATCATACGAAGTGCTGTCCTCCAGATGCATGTTGCTTTATTTCAAAATAGTATGTTAACCTCAATGTCTCTCAATTTAACAAAACAAACATGGCAATCACATCTCAAGACAATTCCTTGAAGAAAACAGTCAGTGAGATAATGGCTATTAAGTATAACTAAAACTACATTTTATTTAGTATACAACTCACACAGATTAAAAATCCAGTTACTTGTATGTCCTCGCAAAACAGCTTTTGATTCATTCAGGGGAGCTGGTAGACTGTGGTGTGTCCTTCCCAAATGTCAAAGGCTCTTTTAACTGCCAAACTACCAGGTGCTTTGCTACCACTGAGCCAGGTATGTGTTTTCTTAACATCAGTTTGCAAATTTACTGTGACCTATTTTGTAAAGGGAAAAGGGTGAAGTTCTCCATACTAAACTCAAGCACTGGGCCGTCCAAGAAACACTGATGTTTAAACTGCTGATACAAACATTTGTTGTTTAACAAAGTGCTACATGAATGAATGAAGGCACTGTAGATAAAAAGGAAAGTAGGACATGATCATCACTGTCAGTCATGATAACGGCAAATGTAGAAAGGAACTTCTGACAATTTTCCTTCCCCACTATGTAAGAAAAGGTATCCAAGAGATAGAAGGCAGAGCTACATTTCTACAATTAAAATGATGTGGTGTCTAACAGCAAACCGAGACAATCTTAATCGGGCATTTGGCATGAGCTGGTAAAATCCAGCTATTAAGATGAGTGCAATAAATCTCTAAACTAATGGATGGTACAATGGAATTATATATGCTTGGGAATTCCCCAAAAGAAGGATTAGTGTGCTGCTGGAGTGCTCCCTGGTACACAGGACATCTCAGTTAATTACTTTTAGATCCAAGACATCCTGCACAATTAAGTGAGCATAAGATTGCCTTGCACTTTAATAAAATAGTGACAAGACTTGCCTATCTTAAATGACTTGTAAAAATTATAATGTTCTGAGAGACAACCATATGACTATCATGTGAACAAAGTGAATCCACACTTCTAAAGTCCCTGAGTTCTTAAACCACTTTGCTATTTCCTCCTACAACCATTTTACTGAAATGAGTCCATTAGAATTGTTTCCTACTGGCCATCTTATTCTCACTTTGTGCAACAGGAAATATCAACTCGTTACTATTTGATGTGATATTAAGAAGTCAATGAAGCAGACAGAGTACCAGAATAGGGAGCAGGATGTGGGGAGGGCAGGTGGGGGGGGAGGGGAGAAAATGTTAGTAAAATTGGCCAGGAAACCATGCAAAGAAAAGGACTTCTTAATTAACAAGTCAGGATCTTGTAGAGGAACAGTAGATTACAAAATTCATGTGTACAGCTCTCTGCATTTGTTTTTCACAACAAAACCATGTACATACACTCTTTGGAACTCTGATATAAATATTAGCAGAAATATTAATCCAATTCAAAACATTTAGTTCCCTTGTGTAATATCCACTTTTAAACTAATCAAAAGGCATTTATTCCTTCACTGTCAAAGAATCTAATTTGTATTTCAATGTACAATCAATATTTGCAAGTGATATTTTCCTTGAAAAAACACCTTGACCTTCCTATACATAGTTACATGCTAAATTAGTACTCAGCCTCTCAAATATCATGCACATGTCCATCAGTCAGGCTCAATAACACATTTCATACTTTGTAACTAGACCTCTCAGCTAATTGGCTGATTCTTTTTTACAGTTTGCTAAAAAAAAAAAAGGCAGAAATAATTCAGAGTTGCAAATAGTTTCCAGAATTCTTAACTCAAATATGAAGGTACCTTACATCGTGCAGTTCTTTTGCAGAACATCTTCAACAGATGATTACAGAAACACAAAATAATTTAGGTCAGAAAAGGCCTTAAAGATGGTTGAGTCCAAGTATTAACCCAGCACTACGAAGTCCACCACTACACCACGTCCCCAAGGACCACCTCCAGGGATGGTGACTCCACCACTTTCCTGGACAGCCTCTTCCAATGCTCTGACATCTCTTTCAGTGAAGAAATTTTTCCTAATATTCAAACTAAACCTCCCCTGGCTCAGTTTGAGGCCATTTCCTCTTGTCCTGTTAGTTAGGAGAGGAGACCAACCCCTGCCTGGCCACAATCTCCTTCCAGGGGGTTGTAGAGAGTGATAAGGTCCCCTGCTTTTCTCCAGGCTAAATGCACCCAGCTCCCTCAGCTGCTCCTCAGACTTGTGCTCCAGATCCATCACCAGCTCCATTGCCCTTCTCTGGACACTCTCCAGCACCTCAATGTCCTTCCTGTACTGAGGGGCCCAGAACTGAACACAGGACTCGAGGTGTGGCCTCGCCAGTGCTGAGCACAGGAACAGTCACTGCCCTGGTCCTGCTGGCCACTATTCCTGATACAACAGGCGAAGTGCAGAGAATCCCTGTTTGTTATATCCGAGGTGTTTATATTGCCTTAGGTTGAAACAGAGGATTTAGTGCAGTTCTGCAGTTTGGGATCCCTTTAATTTGCAAAGAGCTTTGTGTTATCTTAGAAGGCAGGCTATTAACATGTTCAGGCATTGCAGGCTCAGTTATATAAATGTGTGTGTATGTGTATTTATATATTTATAGCTATATATATATATGCATATGGGGGGGTGTATACTTCAAAATCTGTAGTTCTGGTTCTTCACTGAAGTTTTTAACAACATTATGAGAATCTTCTGTGGAATGCTTTGGCCTTAAGTATAACAATCCAATATTCATAAAACAGTTACATTATGCTCTTTTTCATCTTCCTTCAAGTTAATCAATTCTAATTCATTAATCAATATTGTGCTCTCTTATACTAATTCCCAAGGTACGTAAGTGGCAATATGCCCAGAAATTGCTATTGCATACTTGTGAAACAATATGTATAATTCATTACCTTTTAGAAAAGGGTCAAGACCTATTTTAAATATTCTCTACAAGCATTAGCTGGGCAGAGCTCTCCAACATAAAATTTTCTTGAAAGAGAACAGATGATCTAACACCGCTTGTGAATTTTTGCAGAAAGGATTCAAACTTTAAGTGCAAGGGTGAGGCACAGCTTTGATGGTTCCAGTCCCTTGAGCCACACTGTTACTCTGATAAAATGTTCATCAGGTTTTTTAACTGCTGCCCTATTGGCCATAATAGCCAAACCAAATAGCCTGTTGTTAATCACCCCAGCAAATTTTCCTCTTTCTACGGCCATGCCACCCTGACACCTGATCCCGTCCGATCTTGGAAGGTCAGCAGGGGAAGTCCCAGTTAGTGCTTAGATGGGAGACCTCCTGGGAACACCGGGGGCTGTAGGTTCTAGTCCTGAGGCCTTCACTGTCACCATCCAAGCTCTTAGGATTTAAAGGGTGGGGCCAGTTCTGCGCATGCTGTGCCTCACCTAAAAAATCCACTGCACAGTCTGGAAGGGCACACCCATGTGGGGAGAGCCCTGCACAAATCTTCATTCATGAAGCCTCGCCATGATGATGATGGTGAAATTTTCCTCTTAAGACACAAAACCAAAAGAACAACAACTCTGAATTGCATTATAAAAAGGAAATGTAGAGAGTTGCCTTGGACACTAGATGAGCTGCTGCTGCTATTTCTCATGGTGATAAAACAGCTGTTAGGCTGAACAGAGAGAAATTTCAGTAATAGCGACTTAGGGCTTACCCTCAGTAATGGCTCAAGACTTCTGGTCATCATCTTGTTTTCTCTTTGCTGGCTTGCATAAAGTGATGTGAGAGGAAAGAGGGCATGCAGCTTCTGATTCCACTGCTAGTAACCTCCAGCATCTGGAGCACAAAGGAGGGGATCTGGGAACATGCTTTGTGCGTGCAAGTGGAGTAAGCAGCCTGGCACACCATGGCAATCCTGGGAGAACAGAAGTAGTATTGTGGTTTCTGGCAATGGGGTGGCAGGCAACCAAGAAGACAATAAATAATTCTCTGGTCTAAGAGGAAGAGGTTTTTCTGGGAAGAACAGAAAGAGGTGCTTTAGAGGAAGGATGAGTTAATCTAATATAGGCTACATTAATAGCATGGGGACAAGAAAACAAACACCTGAATAGACCTTGCTCTTCTAATTCACTCACCCACACGGTTCTGCTCCTAGAATTTAGAATACTCTAAAAAGTAGTAAAATAAATCTGCAAAACATGTTTCCCTCATCTTGTTGCAAATGAATGTTTCAATCCATATTTTTCTCTTCAAGTAAATTTTTCAATACTGTTATGCCTTAGCTAAAACTGATATTGAGTAACAGCAACTAGATGGGAAGGGATTAAGCCCTCAGAAAGGCAAAAAAATTGCTAACATACCAATTCTTGAAAAGTACTTTTTATTTAAGAGAGTTGACTAAGGAGTGCCTTGCTGAACTCACATTCACTGACCAGCCACATCTTCATCAACCTACAAAATTAAATAAAGTTTCAAGAAAATTCAAGTAACTTCACAGACTTTAAGGAACTTTTCAGAATTGGCCTTTAAAACATAAGAGTGTTGCTCAGGGAAATGTACCAGAACTAGTGTTCTGTTACACTACTATATTTTCAACCACAGCCAATATGTGAAATATTGATGTTTATAAATAATTCCGTGTTAAGTTTTTCTGTCTGATATTCAAAAACTGCCACAGGTAAATGCAGGCTCAAGACAGTATTGTGTGTGTACAGCAAGTCCTAAGCTGTCCCCATGTCTGAAGGTTATCTTTTTCTCCTCTCTCTCATTTAGCCTCAAGTTCAATTGGTTTTGCTGTTTTTTAATTTTATGTGATGGCTCTTGTCTGTTCAGATGGACGCTTTAATTAACATGCTGAGCAGCACTGTAAGTCACCTCCCAATTACTGCAACTTCTGCTTTAATGATATCCTTATCTTACCCTTCCATTCAAATTAAAATACAGTGTGTGAGGGTGGGATAAAGTTTTAAGAAAATGTGGACTCCACTGAGCATCGTGTATTGAACACAGTTTTGATCATGCTGTAAGACATGTTGTTATTCTGTATTTGAGAATGATGTTTGACACCCTGCTAAAAGGCCATCAGGAAAAAGCCATTTAGCACTTTAGATTGTCTCTATCTCCCTAACTGACCTCTGAAGCAATGATTTTCATACACAGAATTAGAGCAAAAAGAGGCTGAAGTTCAATGCAACGATAAAAAGAAACCACAATAGTGGGAGTGGGAGATGCTATCAATATGAATGTTGATTTTTGTTCCATAGACTTGAGCTTTAGCAGCTGCAGATATTATCTCTCTCCAAGATGAAGGAGGTTTTTGCTAATACACCACTCTGCAAACTGCAGCAGCTCTCATGCTGCAGGGTGGAGAAGCAGAGGTGAGGAAGAGAGCTGGCATAGGAACATTTAAATTACTGCAACTGCAGTGGCAGAGCCCTTGAGTCACTGCCTAGGAGGAGAACAAGAAGGAGGAGTGGGAGAAGTCCCCTGAGGACTACAGATCCTGGCTCCACAGAAGGAACAAACCAGACTTAAGAAGGCTAAATAAATTTTAATACCCTTCCTATCTTCAGATCTCAGTAGTTTTCCAATGTCTTTTATGAGTAAAATTATTATAATGAAAAAATCTTTTACAAAAATTATCTTATTCAACTTCCCAGAATGCTGTTCAGAAAGAACTTCAAGCAGGAGGAGGTGTCCTTAATCCACTGGACAATCTGAGCAAAGGTAAGTGAACAAGGCTTAGGAGATCCTGGGAGTTGATTTCAAAGCAGAGCTCCACAAGGGAAGAACTCAGCAAAGAAGTCTTCTGATAAACACCTGGAACAGACTGTGGGAATGATTAGCAATTACAAGTAACTGATTCAGAAGCAAAATCTAAAAACAAAGTTCAAGACATCAGTATTGAGACAGCAAGCACAGTCCTGAGAAGACCTTCACAAACAGGAAGTAATCCCTCAGTATTCCTTGGAAGAATCCAACCTTGGAAAAAGTCCATCAAGTGCTCACAGGGGAACACTTTAATGCCCTTTGTCTACACAACATTACAATACAGATAATATAATGTCAATAGATCCCTGTCTTGAAGACCAAGTGGCTGATGAATATTTAGTCAGAAGATCTTGTTCTTGCTATAAAGGGAAGCAGATTCCATCCAGAGGATTGATCCTGTAAGGACTATTAACATCACAGTAGGTTCTAGGAGCATATGATAATCCACTGGGTCACACGGCTCATAAGAGAGAGATGCTCAAAGATTAACTGAGGGGTCTGCCAAAATGCCACTGGCAGACTATTGTGATGATAGTCCAGCTAAGTGGAAGCCAGGACACAGCAGCAACAATGAAAATATATAATAAAATATATAATATATAATAAAGCAATTTAACATCCAGAGCAGACGCTGAAGCGTCAGGAACAGAAAGGGTAAATATTTGCATGACCTTTAGCTTGAACAAGTATAGGTGGAACAGCTGATTAACTACCCCTTAAACAGACAGCATGAGGGAATTAGGAAATCTTCTGTGTCAGGATCCTCAGTGCCACAAGAATGCACACGGATTATTAGCACCCACGCTGAGACTTTTGATACCCTTCTGTAATGCTCACACCAGAGTTCCTCAAAGCTGGGGGTTTGTGGCTCTCTGCTCCTCAGGGCTTCTCTTGAGTCCCAGGGCCAGGACTCAGCCCTTCTGCAGACAGAAGGAGGAGCTGGAAACCTGCAGCACAAATTCCTGTGCATTCTCTGTAACAGCACCTGACTTCCAAACAGAGCCACAGGCTGAGCTTTCCATTAGCTCCTTCTTGAATCAAATTTTAAACTTTCTGTTCTCATACTTAAAACTCTGCATAATTATTTTCTTTCCCCCCATGTTCCCTCCCCTGCCAGCACTGAATCAATTCTCTGGAGAAGGCATTTAGTGTGCTGTGAGTCATCCCAACCTCAGGATGTATGTTTTGATTGATACAATCACCTTTTCCTTCAAACAATCCTGTGGGGTTTTTTGGTAGCTTTATCACCTTTGTCTGATAAGGATCACTCATTCAATTCATGTAAGCTTTCTTAAAAGCCCACAGTTGTTCCTATAGGCAACAGAAGGAAACTATTTGCAAAGAAGAAAATTATCTGAAGCTTTCTTATGGTATCTGCATTAAGTGAAATAACAATGTCCGTTTCATAACTCCCTGTTCATTTACATCCAGAGCTAAACTTCAGGCTTTGGGTATAATTTTCTGTTTTGAGGGAGTGCCTTTTGCTAAAAAGTAACCAGCAGAGACAACTTACATATTCCAGTTAACTGATGCATTTATATACCTCAATGTACAGCAAGATTTAAAATAAGAAATACTTTACAATCACATTAATGTATAGTTTCATATTAATGTACTTCAAGATTATAATTTATGGTGCTGAACAAAAGACTCTCTATTATGATGTATCAGTTATAGAAATGGCATTTCTGGAATTTATGAAATGGCCAAGAAAGTGTATGTAAGGGCTTACAAAAGTCAAATCTGTGTATTTCTGTCCAAAAGCTCGAAAACTAATTTTTACCAGCACTGCTAAAAGCTATTCATTACAAAAAATTTCTTACCGGGTCTAGGTTCTTAAAAAGAAGAATGTCCTTGCACGCCTCCTGCAGTCTGTTTCTTTGATCATCTGTTTTGGGGTGAATAATCTGAGGGATATAATACAAAAACACTTAAAGTGATTACCATATAGCAGCACCAGCTGAAGAACTGAGCTAGTTCAACTATGCATTTTACACAATATTTTGGCCATTATTCATAACACTTTCATTTCAAAATCTTCAGGATTTGAGTAAACATTCAACAGTAAATACAATTGCACAAAAATGTTTCCTTAACCGCATATCACAGGTTTGGTAATTTAGAATAATACTCATGTCAGGTCCTACATGGGTGACTATTACAGGGAAGTTTTAAATGTTCCTTTAACACAAAAAACCATGAGGTTGCTGAAATATACAATAATAAAAATGTTTTTGGAAAGGAATGGTAATGCTGGTTACATTTTTCTTCCTAAATTTGTTGCCCAAAAATTGAAAAATTAAGTATTTTACTTTAAGGATTAAGTACCCTAGATTCTGCATCGTCCTCTTCCTCGTCAGGATTGTAAGCTTCTGCACACACTGAAATAAAATAAAAGTATAATCTTAATTCAAATTGCAATATGTTTCCCAAGATTTACAGAACAGAAAATGCATTGTGTGGCACAGGAATAATACACAGTAATGTAACACATTAAATAGAGAAGATACTGCTGAGAGTCCACAGCAGGTCAACTCCAAAATGCCAGTGAAACAAAGCTACACTTGTATAGCTTTGAACACGTTTTCCTTGTGCAGTGGTTTGAAATACCTCTAATATATTTAAAAATTTATCACCTAACCTGAACTAAGTTATCTTACCTTATTATCAGAATTTTTTCCTGACATCTAAATTAATGACTTCTTGTTCAAATTTAAGCTATCCATGAGGATGCACAGATCAGATCATTGCCTTCATCAGTGTGGGTTCAAGGTGGTTTGGGGTGTGTTTCTTTGGGTGGTTGGTTGGCTCAAGGTGTTTTATTGGGTTTTTTTTGCATACTTGAAAACTTTTCACTCCTCCCTACCTTTTACTTTTTAGGCTAAATAATTCTGGTTCTTCAGGTTTTTCCTTACAAGTCACATTCATTAGCCAACTCTCTTAATTGCCATTCCCTGAACCCCTCCCAATTAGACCTTTATTGAAATATGATGCTCAAAACCGGACCCAGTATTTGAACAGAGCAGAGTACTGAGTACAACAGATTAATTACTCCATATATTTTTTCAAAGCCATTTCAAGACAATTTTCAATTCTAACCTCATTCTCTAGCACCCTTCCAATTCCTTCTCAACTCTGTGACAACTGCAAATTTACTAAGCATATTCTCTAAAACATAATCCAGACTATTACTGGAAAAAACAGAACAGTGTCTAAAATAAACCCTTGTGGGATATGCACGAGGGACACAGCAGTAGCTGCTCAGGGTTTATCTTATCCAACCAGTTCTGCAGCTATAGCCCATGCAACTTACATTAAGACACCGCTTGATGTTCCTTAGCTTGTTTATAGGGGAGTCTCGTGAAGCAGCATTCAGAAGCCTCTTAAAATAAAAATGTAGGACATCTGCTCCTTTTCTTTTATCCACAAGTTTTAATCTCTTGTTACAGGGTATTAGACAGTTCCAACAAATCCATGCTGATTGCTGTTTGTTATTTTCCTCCAGGTATTTACAAAATGAGCATTTGTCTGTAATTTTTCTAGGAACAAAAATGATCTGTAAATCTGTGATAGGTGTCTTCTCTCCATAGCTCCCTCATTCTTTTAAAAAGGAGTTTTTCTATTTTTCTGGTATTTTGGGTTTTCTTCACGCTTATTTTTCTTATGCCAATTGGCAAGAGGGCTGAGACTAATTTACACAATTTTTCCAGTTTCCAAGTATGGCATGTACGAGGCACAGCTAACCTGGGAACAAACGCCTAACACATTAAGTACTGTCTGTTTTGTCCTTTCTCTGTTTGTCCTAGTTCAGCTGGAGGGACCAGCTAACCCTGTGTGGTGGTGATCAAACCTGTGTATTCCACCCCCTCTATTCATTCCCCAAGGACAATGGGCCATTAGCAGCAGCTGCCCAGGGAGCCATTATCACTTCACACCCAGCCTGAGGGGGGCGGAGCTGCTAATGGGCCATCAACAGCTCAACAACCCCTGGCTGCCAGAGTTAATCACCCATTGTGTGAGTCCCCGCCCAGGGGGAGGGACTGAGTGCTCCCTGAGGGTACATAAGTGGTGGGTAAGAAGACCTCAGGACCTTCTCATCGGATCCAGAGCAGCAGCAGGACCTCGACAGCAGGAGATCACCGCTCTCGCCCAGACCACAGCCCTCGCCTGCACCAACAGGTTTTTCTTTTCCTTTTGCTCTGGACTTGGGGGAGCCACAGGGGTCTCAGCAGAAGGGCAAACAAACCCCCTTGGGTTTGTGCCCCAGGACACTGGGTTATACTGCTGGGGTATTGTGAGTTGAAAGCAATTTCCCTTGTGTATCAGTGTTGTTATTGTAATATTATTATTAAATTTTAGCTCTGACTTATAATCTCTCTCGTGGTGAGTTCATTTCCCCTGCTGGTTCACCTTCAAACCAGCACATCTTTTGGCGCCCAACGTGGGGCACGAGAGAGAAGTCAGAACTACAATTTCATTTTGTGTATTTGGGTACAGAAACTCCCTGACTACCATGTTGCTTGATGTATTCATGTGGATGGTGTATCTGGGCCTGTTCATATTTCGACACATGGGGAACCATGTGCCTGTTTTGATGCTCTCTTTAATACCAGGGAGAAGGATCAAAATTGCTTTATTAATATACTATGTTTATGTTGTCATAACATCAGAAGCAATGAATTTCATTGTGAATGTATATTCAGTCTGGTCTGCCTGTCCTGGTTTGGGTTGTTACCTCTGGGGTCTCATTAAAAATAGCACCCAGACTGTGGGGAAAACAGGCGGAGATGGTCACTTCCACCTTTTCACCTCTGCTACAACAATCATTGAAAATATTGAGCTTCCTTTTGATGTTAGGGACAGCATAATCCTGCTGTTAGTGTTGCTTTGTCTCCTCTGTACTGTATACACCATGTTTAGGGTCAGAACTGGGCTCTCTAAGGAGACTTGCTGGAGGCCTGCCCTGGGAGCGGATGATGTTGAGTGGCACGGGAAGTGGGAAGATATGGGCCAGTATTTGGAGACCTTCTCTCCTCAAATGATCTGGAAATTCACCCCGGAACAACTGCAGGACCCTGCCAAAAATGCTAAGCTATGTGAAAGGAAGATGCTCTGGTAGTCCCAGAGATGTGCAGCTCACAGCAACCTGCTGGGCCCTGGCCACTGCCTACCGCACACTGCTTGGTGTGGTACAGCATCATCAGGAGGAGGAGAAAAGGAGCAAACCCACCAGCACCATGTCCACCCAGACCATGACTGAGCCAGAGAGGAAGAGAGATACATCAACTAGCGCCATGTCCACCCAGACCATGACTGAGCCAGAGAGGAAGAGAGATACATCAACTAGCGCCATGTCCACCCAGACCATGACTGAGCCAGAGAGGAAGAGAGATACATCAACTAGCGCCATGTCCACCCAGACCATGACTGAGCCAGAGAGGAAGAGAGATACATCAACCAGCACCATGTCCACGCAAACCATGGAGGAGCCAGAAGGACAACAGAAACCGATAGCAGTTGCCCCTGTCCAGAAAAGAAAATCAAAGACCAAATCAGTTCGTATAGTGCATGACGAGGAAGAGTCAGGACCTTCATCTCAAGCAGAAGAAATGGAGCCAGAAATAATCACCCGTTCCCTATCCCTGGGAGAGCTGCGTGAGCTCCGGAGAGAGTTCACACGACAGGCAAATGAGTCCATCTTGACCTGGCTACTTCGAATCTGGGATGCTGCAGCCAATGATACAATTCTAGATGGGAGCGAGGCAAGGCAGCTGGGATCCCTGTCTCGAGATGTTGTCATTGATCAGGGCATTGGAAAGAGACAGGAAACTCTCAGCCTCTGGCGGCGACTGTTGTCAAGCGTGAGGGAGAGATATCTTTGTAAGGAGGACCTCCACGTACAGCAAGGACAGTGGAACACGATGGAACAAGGTATCCGGTGCTTAAGGGAATTAGCCGTACTGGAGATAATCTTTTCAGAGGATGAGAGATTCCCTAAAAGTCCAGATGGTGTCCAGTGCACATCCCAGATGTGGTTAAAATTTGCACGACTTGGGCCAGAAATGTATTCTCGCTACCTTGCAACATTGCAGTGGAGAGAGGGAGAAGACAAGGTGGGTGCACTGGTCAGCAAACTCAGGATTTATGAAGACACTGTCACTGCTCCATTACGAGCCCATGTCTCAGCTGTGGAAACAAAACTGGCTGAACTGGAAGAGAAGATTAAGGAAGGACTCTTCCATATCTCTCCAGAACAAACAAGAGTCTCCGCCATCAGAAGCAGGCGTCTTCCAGCTAAGGAGAAAGGGTACACTCCACGCGGCAGTCTGTGGTTTTACCTCCATGAGCATGGAGAAGATATGAGGAAGTGGGATGGGAAACCCACCTCTTCCTTAGCAGCTCGGGTACGTGAATTGCAAAGAGGCACAACTAACACAGGCAATTCTTCAAGGTTGAAGGCTGCTCCGGTCTCTCGTGGGCAAGGCTCCAGACAGTATAGGAATGATGATGTTATGCCCGATCCTCTTGAAGGAACCTCCCGGTCATATTCACAGGGAGAGCGCAGTGAATACCATGACCAGAACTAGGGGGGCCCTGCCTCTAGCCAGGTAGAGGAGAGGGACAATCGGGTTTATTGGACTGTGTGGATTCGGTGGCCTGGCTCATCAGACCCACAGAAATACAAAGCTTTAGTGGACACTGGCGCACAATGCACGTTGATGCCATCAGGATACGTCGGGGCAGAATCCATCTCTATTTCTGGGGTAACAGGGGGATCCCAACAGCTGACTGTACTGGAAGCTGAAGTCAGCTTGACTGGCAAGGAATGGCATAGACACCCCATTGTGACTGGTCCAGAAGCCCCATGTATCCTTGGCATAGACTACCTAAGGAATGGATATTTCAAAGACCCAAAGGGACTGCGTTGGGCCTTTGGCATAGCTGCTGTGGAGACAGAGGAAATCAGACAGCTGAGCACCTTGCCTGGCCTCTCAGAGGACCCTTCTGCTGTAGGACTGCTGAAAGTTGAAGAACAATTGGTACCGCTGGCCACAGCCACAGTGCACCGTCGGCAATACCGCACTGACCGAGACTCTGTGACCCCCATACACAAGATGATTCGTGAGCTGGAGAGCCAAGGGGTGGTCAGCAAGACTCACTCACCCTTTAATAGCCCCATATGGCCAGTACGAAAGTCCAGTGGAGAGTGGAGGCTGACGGTGGATTACCGTGGTCTCAATGAGGTCACACCCCCCCTGAGTGCCGCTGTGCCGGACATGCTGGAGCTTCAGTATGAGCTGGAGTCCAAGGCAGCCAAGTGGTATGCCACCATCGACATTGCCAATGCCTTTTTCTCCATTCCGTTGGCAGCAGAGTGCAGGCCGCAGTTTGCTTTCACCTGGAAGGGGGTGCAGTACACCTGGAATCGACTGCCCCAGGGGTGGAAACACAGTCCCACCATTTGCCATGGACTGATCCAGACTGCATTGGAAAAGGGTGAGGCTCCAGAACATCTACAGTACATCGATGACATCATTGTATGGGGGAACACAGCAGGGGAGGTTTATGAGAAAGGAAAGAAGATAATCCAGATTCTCCTAAGAGCTGGTTTTGCCATTAAACGAAGTAAGGTCAAGGGACCTGCTCAGGAAATTCAGTTCCTAGGAGTGAAGTGGCAAGACGGGCGTCGTCAGATTCCAACAGAGGTGATCAACAAAATAGCAGCTATGTCCCCACCGACCAGCAAGAAGGAAACTCAGGCTTTCCTAGGCGCCGTGGGCTTTTGGAGGATGCATATCCCTGAGTACAGTCAGATTGTAAGCCCTCTCTACCTTGTGACACGGAAGAAAAATGATTTCCAGTGGGGCCCTGAACAACAACAAGCCTTTGAGCAGATTAAACAGGAGATTACCCATGCAGTAGCCCTTGGGCCAGTCAGGACAGGACAGGATGTGAAGAATGTGCTCTACACTGCAGCCGGGGAGAATGGCCCATCCTGGAGCCTCTGGCAGAAAGTACCTGGGGAGACTCGAGGGCGACCGCTGGGATTCTGGAGCCGGGGGTACAAAGGATCTGAGGCCAGCTACACCCCAACTGAGAAAGAGATCCTGGCAGCGTATGAAGGAGTTCGAGCTGCCTCAGAAGTGATTGGCACTGAGGCACAGCTCATCCTGGCACCCCGACTACCAGTGTTGGGCTGGATGTTCAAAGGAAAAGCTCCTTCTACCCATCACGCCACTGATGCCACATGGAGTAAGTGGATCGCTCTGATCACACAGCGAACCCGGATAGGGAATCCTAATCGCCCTGGGATTTTGGAAATCATCACCAACTGGCCGGAAGGTGAGAGTTTCGGATTGTCCTCTGAAGAAGAAGAGGAGCAGGTGACACGAGCTGAGGAGGCCCCACCATATAACCAGCTACCAGAAGAGGAGAAGCGATATGCTCTCTTCACAGATGGCTCCTGCCGCATTGTAGGGACAAGCCGGAAATGGAAAGCAGCTGTATGGAGTCCTACACGTCGAGTTGCAGAAGCGACTGAAGGACAAGGTGGATCAAGTCAGGTCGCAGAGCTGAAAGCTGTTCAGCTGGCTTTGGATATCGCCGAACGAGAGAAGTGGCCAAGACTCTACCTCTACACTGACTCGTGGATGGTGGCCAATGCTCTGTGGGGATGGCTGGAGCGCTGGAGAAAGGCCGGCTGGCAGCGCAAAGGGAAACCCATCTGGGCGGCTGAGATGTGGCAGGACATCGCTGCCCGGGTGGAGAAGCTGAGTGTGAAGGTCCGTCACGTAGATGCTCATGTACCCAAGAGCCGGGCTAATGAGGAGCATCATAACAACGAGCAGGTGGATCGAGCTGCCAGGATTGAAGTCTCTCAGGTAGATCTGGATTGGCAGCATAAAGGTGAATTGTTTCTAGCCCGATGGGCCCATGATGCCTCTGGTCATCAGGGCAGAGATGCGACATACAGATGGGCTCGTGACCGAGGGGTGGATCTAACTATGGACAGTGTCTCACAGGTTATCCATGACTGTGACACATGTGCTGCCATCAAGCAGGCCAAGCGGGTGAAGCCTCTATGGTATGGTGGACGGTGGTCGAAATACAGGTATGGGGAAGCCTGGCAAGTTGACTACATCACACTTCCCCAAACACGCCAAGGCAAGCGCTACGTGCTGACCATGGTAGAGGCAACCACTGGATGGCTGGAGACATACCCCGTATCTCACGCCACTGCCCGGAATACCATCCTGGGCCTTGAGAAACAAGTCCTGTGGAGACACGGCACACCAGAAAGAATAGAGTCTGACAACGGCACCCACTTCAAGAACAGCCTCATAGACACCTGGGCCAGAGAGCACGGCATTGAGTGGGTGTATCATATCCCCTACCATGCTCCAGCTGCCGGGAAAGTTGAGCGAGGTAATGGACTGCTGAAAACAACCTTGAAGGCGTTGGGTGGGGGAACTTTCAAACACTGGGAGCTGCATTTGGCAAAGGCCACCTGGTTGGTCAACACCCGGGGCTCCATCAATCGAGCTGGCCCTGCCCAATCAGAACTCTTGAATACTGTAGATGGAGATAAAGTCCCTGTGGTCCATATGAGAGGTATGTTAGGAAAGACTGTTTGGGTTAGTCCCACCTCAAACAAAGGCAAACCCACCCGAGGGATTGTCTTTGCTCAAGGACCTGGTTGCACTTGGTGGGTAATGCAAAAAGATGGAGAAACACGTTGTGTACCACAAGGGGATCTAATTTTGAGCGAGAAGAGTTTGTAATGTTTCATTGTATACATGTGTATATATATGTATAGGTAAAAAGGGGGTTAATTTGGGAATGACTAGATGGAGTGGAATAAGGGGTGGATAATGTCCTAGTTCAGCTGGAGGGACCAGCTAACCCTGTGTGGTGGTGATCAAACCTGTGTATTCCACCCCCTCTATTCATTCCCCAAGGACAATGGGCCATTAGCAGCAGCTGCCCAGGGAGCCATTATCACTTCACACCCAGCCTGAGGGGGGCGGAGCTGCTAATGGGCCATCAACAGCTCAACAACCCCTGGCTGCCAGAGTTAATCACCCATTGTGTGAGTCCCCGCCCAGGGGGAGGGACTGAGTGCTCCCTGAGGGTACATAAGTGGTGGGTAAGAAGACCTCAGGACCTTCTCGTCGGATCCAGAGCAGCAGCAGGACCTCGACAGCAGGAGATCACCGCTCTCGCCCAGACCACAGCCCTCGCCTGCACCAACAGGTTTTTCTTTTCCTTTTGCTCTGGACTTGGGGGAGCCACAGGGGTCTCAGCAGAAGGGCAAACAAACCCCCTTGGGTTTGTGCCCCAGGACACTGGGTTATACTGCTGGGGTATTGTGAGTTGAAAGCAATTTCCCTTGTGTATCAGTGTTGTTATTGTAATATTATTATTAAATTTTAGCTCTGACTTATAATCTCTCTCGTGGTGAGTTCATTTCCCCTGCTGGTTCACCTTCAAACCAGCACACTGTTCTAGTCTGTTTACCATATACTCTGCAGTGAAAACTGATGTGCTTCTGCTTAGCAGTAGAGCAACATATTCCTGGAATATGCTCTTACCAGAAACACACATTAAGAACAATTTCTGTTACTCCTCATGTATTTACTTGTACACAATCTTTTCTTGTCAACATCTTTTGGTCTTGGCTTCTTTGATGTGTTTTGTTGGGTTTGTTTGTTTGTATTCTCTATCCCTTTTTCTATTCTTTTGTACTTGTCCTGAATAATCCAAACTAGTTTTAGTTTAGTACATGGTTCCCTCTTGCACTTGATATAAATGAGGTGCTTTCATTTTAGACAGATTTATTTTACTGTGCCCTTTGTCCTTCTTCTGTCCTGTCTCAGTTTGCATTTTTTTCTTTATAATTTTTCTTTGAGGATAAACAGTTCTTTAGTTGCTTTTCTCCAGACTCCTTTCCAAAGAGATTATGACCACAGTCCTCCTATACCCCCTTGAAACCTTTTGTTTTGATTCTTTTGCCCTTTCCCGCCCTGAAATCCACAAGTCCTGTCACTGCAGCGTAATTCTCACTCAACCTGCCTTTTCTCTCCCTGTTCTTGCAACAGCGTCTCCCTTAGAGTTCATATCAAATATAACAGCTTCCCTTTTGACTGCTTTTCCTACCATCTCAAAAGTTGGTTGTAAGTGCATGGCAAAACATTTTGAGCAGTTGGTACTCTCCTTTATTGGCTTCCAGCAGATCCAAATTCCCCACTATCACCATCCCCTGTACCCTGACCATAATAAATAACCTGACCTACCTGATTTGTTTGGTGGTCTGTGCAATGTCTGTGTAACAAGGGAGCCCATGAGCTTTTCCCCAGTTAGTATTACTCCTAGAGCATCACTGTGTCCAGCTCCCTCTCCAGCTGGGTCACAGCACAAGTGTCTGAACCAAAATATACAACAGCCTCTCCCTTCTCCCTGCCCTCCCACCACGACTTTGCTATGCTAGGTCAGTCACAGTGTTGCTCGTGGATCAAGATTTGGTGTCCCCTCGTTTACTACTCATACTTCCTGCATTATTATACAAACAATTAATGAAGTGGTAAACACATTAACATCTTCATTACCATATCCACTTAAGAGGATTTCATATAAATAATCATGTGTATTATGCAGAGTCCCAAAGGAAGTCTTGCTCCTCACTGTATCAGGCACTCAGCTAAAATGTCAGCTTTACAAAACTTTATAAAATTTAGAGAAATTTGACACAAGTCCTACTGGAGCTGACTGAAAGATTCCTATCCAGTTTACTAGGAACTGGATTTGGTCCCAAAAAATTACAAATGCCCACAAAAGGAAGTCTGCAAGCCCTTGAACAGCTATAATACTTTACCTCCACATAAACAAAATTTCTACTGACTGTTAAATGGTACTATAGTTACTATAATCTTGTCAGAAATAAACTTTAGGGGATTTTATTTAAATAGCAACAATAATAACATGCCAAGTAAGCACCATATAACCCACTACACTGTAAATCAGTATTTGTTTCAGCTGGTATCAGGCTCTGTGTCCCAGTGCATGTATGTGCACATGGGAGCCAACAAACCTGTGTCACAGCACAGTGTGTTGCTGGGTGTATGAACAGTCTGTCTCAACCTGCCTGATGAAATCTCTACATGAAAAAAATTACACAAACCAGGAATTTGATTTAATAGCTTTGATATTGCTATCCCAGAACTGACAGGTCTCAGAGAACCTGCCTAAACACTAAGAGTCTTCCAGACCACACAAGAGAAACTGAATTAAGCCCCATCCCTGTCCATCTTGAGTCATCTCATCAGTCCCTTTCATGTAGCCTGAAGCAGGATCAGTCCAGAGAGGATGTTCCTGAGCTATTCTGTGTCAGTTTGTGTCTCTGCTCTAAGGTCATTCTTTTCTGCTAAAAACTCATTTCAGTCAGTCTCATTAGCTATTATCAGAAGTGCTTTCATTAAATATTTCTTCTTTACCACTGGGTTACAGATAATATATTTAAGCACTGCAGTTTCTCCTGCCTAGTGCCCATATAACCCAAATTCTAAAAGGATTTCTTTTGATAATCTGTCATGAGAAATTTAACTCTTCTGGTTATAAATCTTTATTTATTTTGCCTTGGCTTATCTTTTTGCCACAATCAGGGATGCATTTGGATCACAACTTAAAGATTATACCAGTGCTGTGGATCTGCTGTTTTAAATATGTAATTTCTTACCTTCATTGCTTATTTCAGTAACACATTCATTTCTAAGTGCATGCCACTAGATGTCTCCAGGAAAAAACTTGATACATTTTATTTTCATTCTTAAAATACAGCCTCTGACATTACTATGGTCCACTGAATTTCATTAAAAGAACATCCCACTTGACATAAACCATCTAAACTAAGTGAGATGCCTCTTACATAGACATTCACATCTGCACAAGTCATCTGGATTCCAGGGACTGTCAACACAGAGGAACCAGCACCTTTACAAAGTGATTTATCTGACATATATTACATGTCCAGATTAAGATGAGATTAATTAAAAATGTGACTAATTGGCTGAGATAAATCTTATCCCTCTTGAGATGAGTCCTAGTAGTTACAAAAAGCTGCAAGACTGGTTTCCCCCACTTCTTCACTTAGTATGTATTTCCTGGAAAACAAAGAATTTCATCATCTGATGATGATGACAGGTTGCTCATGAAGTAGCACACCTTTTGTGTTCATTTCATATATCCCAAGGAGACAGTCTCTGGTCCCTAACTCTTCTGTCTAAGCCTTGACTGGCACCACAGACATTAATTATCTGAACCATTGCATGCTGCAATACACATATTGTTCAGTATTTTATTTTTCTACCTCTCCAGCTCATTCCACACTCCCAACAGTACTCAGTACATGGTGACTTTATCATGCTCAAATGCCCTGCCACATTTTGCTACGTGTCACTGCTGAGTGCAATACTCACATCATTGCTCAGAAAGCAGCTCTAATACTGTTCTCAGGGACCTATTTCATCCCATGCATAAATGTGGTATTAACACATAGTGATACAAAGATTGTACACATTTCCCCATTAGTTGCCAAGCACAACTAAGCAAAATAATTTCTATTTGCTTTTTCCAAGTGAGGGTTGCATTTCATATATAATTCCCCAAGACGGACACAAAAAAACTCAAATGCATCAACACTAAGTAGTTTTAGGAAAAATCTAAGCTGCCAAAAAAAGCAGAGCATTATGAAAATACCCATGCACTGAAATCTGCACACAACTCTAGATGGATTGCTTTGTCAGCAAGAAGAGGTAAGCTTTTATAATTTCTAACTCATCATTCCAAGTAAAGTCGATTTCCTGGTTTTCAGCTAGTAAATATGTTTCATATTCAAAATCAGCAATACAGTCACTTCAGACATGAATTAATTCTAAAATGAAAATTAACACACAGTTAGTAATTGTAAGATCACAAAACATATTACTCATGCTCCCTCTATTCCCTTGAAGTATCAGGAAATAAAGAGCCATCAATAAATAAATGAATGAAAATTCACATATCATCACTGAATAATGTATTATACTCAAAACATTGCAGAAAACCCAATCAATATGTGTGTACCCTTTCCAAAGTGCAGAAGCCCTGCATTGTAAAGCATATTAGAAAGAATTTCTCAAGAGAAGAACTGTGGGAATATTTCTTCATCCCATTCAGGGCAAATGAAGACTATAGTTTTGCCAGCATGACTGTTAGGGTAGAGCATGAAAACAGACCATCTCTAGTTGCTGTACCTACACCAGCAAGTCTTACATCCCTAACTATCACCATGATGCCCATCCCCTCATACAGCAAACACATCACTTTCCTGGTTTAACTGCATGAAAATTGCTGAGGTGGCTTAATGGCAGTGTGAGATTTTCTCCATTTTGTCAGGATTTACTTCTCTTGAATGAGAAACATGGTTCACAGAGACTCCTTGCATGGCAGGTGGTAGTTCCAAACTAGATTAGACAAATACTGCCAGATGTCAGAAGTTCCTGACACAGAAACCTAACTTTTAGCATTTTACCAATTCCTACCACTACAGAAGGAACTAGGAAGAGAGCCCTACACCCCAAAATCCCAATTGCATATGTAGCTTTTATTTAAACAAAAGCACCCCTGTGGGGTGATAGCAATGAGAAATAACCAGTTGTGGTTTCTGATGCTTGCAACTATCAAGTACCATATTATTTCTCTTTTCCTGGTTTTCACTGAACCACTTGGAAGATGAAATTGAAAAGCTGTAAGTAAACATAAGGACTGAAAATCAACAGAGAGAAAGGAGATCAACTCTGTCCTTTATCTGAACATACAATGAGATGAGACTTAATTTATCTGATTCCATGCATGATACAATAGGGCAATACCAACTGTCTCTGCTGCTGAGCCCCATCATTTGTGCAAAACCCTGGACATACTTCAAGAAGTAAAGTTTATTTTAAATATAAGCTCATTTGGAACAAGTCATGATCAGTGGGGCTATCATTTCCCATAATACTGTTGAAAAGAAGTCTGTGAAATGCCTCTTCCTGATGGGGTCACTAAACTGAAACTTTATCTAGGCATAATTAGGTGAATACACAGAATGCCTAATACTTTGCAATTCTGTGTCATTATTCTTTTAGACATGTAACACTTACATTCCAAACACTATCCAAACTGGAATAAAACTATGCATACTCAGAAAAAAAAGGTCTAGCAAACAGAGACGTGTGTATTCTAGAGATATCCTCACATGCAACAAACTAAAATTGAAGGAGTTCCCCTCCAATCTACCAGACTTAGGGGTAAGAACTTTTGAGTGGTCGACTACCTAACACAAATCACTAAGTGCTCAGAACTCCAGTCTAAAAAGCCAGAGCTGGATAAAATCCAGACAACTTGTTCCTTCTTAATTATCAGGAAGGTGCTCTTCAGTTCACTAGGAATTGACTGAAGTGGAGTCTTGGGCCCACTGCCAAGGCAGTCTGTTTCAGGATCGGCTGCTGGGGACGGACTGTTTTGTATTCTTCCTTTCAGTGCACAGACTGAAATTCTCAAAAGACTGCCTGATAGTCATAGTCATGAACACCTACCAAATACCAGGCTTGTGCTCAGCTATGCAGCTCTGTGGCAAAACCTTTCACCAGAGCTAGAAGACTTTGCTCAGACTGCACTACATGCTTGAAAGAATTCAAAAGACTCCCACAATCAACTCTTCTACAGCACTGTCTCTTGGCCATCTGCTACCAATGCTATTTCTAATGAGCTGAACCCTATTTCTAAATAACATGAAGTGTCTAATATAATATGTAGCATCTTGAATGAGGTCCATGCCAATAGTGAGTCATAAAACCTCTCAATGATTCTCCGTTCAAAAGTCCACATGGGTTTATTCATATATCACCAACCATCTCAACAAAGCAGAAATTACATTAAAATGGTACTGATCACTACGACAGCCCATTTGAAAACACATGGCAGCCCACATAAGACACTTCTGGGATAACTATCCCTGTTGAGTTATTCCCAAGTGGGCACATTTGCACAAGTTCCTTAAAATTGTCTGGTATGTAAAAGTGAAAATTGAGATGTATTAAACCACAGTACCTCTTTCTATCACAGAGTTCCAAAGCACTCTGCATCACAGGTAGCACGCTCACTGCTGGGTCAAAGATGCAAACTTTTCCCTGAAATCTCAGGGGTTGGAATCACTAAATAGGTTCCTTTGCAGAAACTGTCTATTCAAACTTCAGCATGAAGAGCTGAAAGACTTTTCTGTTTTTAAATAGGGCACCAGAAAGGGGCTTTAACAGAATTTCCCTAAGGATTTACATAGTACTTAGTCCTTTTTCTGGTCCTATTTCTGTTATTTCCATAATTGTGTAATTTGTCAAGATGGAGCTAAAAAAAAAGTCAGCCAGGCTTCTGGCTGACGGCAGGAGACAGTTTTGTTGGGCGTCTCAGGACACACTTGTTTCCATCTGCCTGGATAGTGAAAACCAGCACAAACATACACTACAGTATCCAGAACACTGCAGGTAGTTATTAAACAAAATCATTACATGCACTTCCACTGGAAGAGTTTGCCAGTATACACCATGCACTACAGTCCTTACTCTATCAGCTTTCCTGATATAGCACATGGAGTAGTATAACATATATCAACGTACTGTACTCTGATGTTGACTTTATAACCTTCTGTTCCCATTCTCATACAAGTCCCAGCAGTTCACAGTGCTACAGTGTGTTATTTGGGATGTATCTCAAATATGTATAAATATTTGACAAACTCTTGAGCAGACACAGAGCTCTTTGCATACATTTCAACTTTATATTTGCTAATACTACAGAATAGAAAGAGAAATGTACCCAGCTCCTCCTGCCATATTTAGCGCTTCACAGACGTCTATTGCAGATATTTTTCTTATTGAAAAGTCAGCATTAGGATGATATCAGTGACTACATTATTTTCCCAGTAGAAAAGTCATGCCTTACATAAAATATGAGCAAATACAAAATGCAGCCATTAAGAAAACATATTCTGAACAATGCCACCTAATCTTTTTGCTATTTTGTAACCCATTAACAGTTAAAAGTGAAAACTGTGTGAAGAAAGAAACCAGTTTATAAACCTAGCACAGTAAAACATGAAGTTATCAATACAGCAGAATAAAATAATAGAAAATGGGGGGGGGGGGGGGGGGGCGGGGAGGGGGAAGTACAAGTAGAGAGAAAGGCCAGAAAATGAAGTACTCAAATTCTGGAGTTATGAGAAGACATTGATGGACAAATGTAAGAATCAGTAAGACATAGGACATTGTGGGTGGAAAGAATTGAGAATTATTGGGGGGGGGGAGGGGGGGAGTGTAGGTTAGATTGAGGTGGTAAGTGGTTGTATTGTCCAAGAGGAAGCAAATTTCAGGGGCATTTCTGTTCAGCTCACACTTTTCGTGCAGGGCTCTTTAATCAGTCTGACAGATACAGTCTGATGAATCATCCAGAAAAATGGGGAAGGTACAGATAATACCAAATCTAGAGCACTCCTATGACCCTTTGGGATGATATCTAAAGCATAAATGCAAGAGTACTTCAGTGCCATGTGTGAAAGCCTGTGATCCCACACAGAGGGTAGATGTGGTTTGGGCAGCTCAGGGGTGCAAAATAGACCTCAAACAGGCTTCACAGAAAACCCTGCATTAATGTGGGATTCAGAACAGCAAGCTGTGAACAGGCACCTAAAATAGAGGTGAAATGATCCTTTGGAAAGAAAGATTTCTGTAGCAAAGTTACCTTTGGTTTTCACAGCTATGGGACCAAGGGAAGGAAGCCTGAACCTACCTTTCCCATTTTCCAGAAGTGCCCTACATTCTACATTACAACGTACTCTGTAAGGAGATGCTCCTCATTCCTTCTGGGCCCAGGCCTCTAGGCAAAATGAAATGATCAATAAGCTAATGGAGCTTGTCTCCTGGAATTTTAGTGTGCTGATTTTAGGTATGTTGGCTTTGGTCAAATGGGTAAGTCATAATCCTCTATAAGAAATATGATAAACCAAACTTACTAAACAGGTTCCAGATATAACAGGAAGACAGGTAGACAAAAAACATTATGGAAAATATTTCTGCCAAGTTTTGAAATGGTTGATTTTGAACATCTGTTTTCTCAACAATTCCAAAAAATCAATTTAAGACTTTTTGCTGACAGGATTCTTTTCAGAGAGCCAAAGGAAGTTCAGAAGACAAATCAAAACTATGAAATAATATATATACTGGTTTGCTTTTTCCTAGCTGCTGTTATGAAATAATACTGGTAACTACACACTAAGGTAAGAAAGCAACCACCAACACAGCAATCAGAGCATGCTCCCCTGCATTTGTAATGGTGCAGACAATTATAACAAGCCAAAAGATGGGCTGCAAATATTACCAATCCAAGAACAGGGACTGTAATCCCCCAGAGAACACAGAATACCACACTTATATCACCTAATAATAGAAGTTGACCCTGTGTGACTCATTACCACTCAGAACAAGAAAGAAGGCATCAAAGTCTCCCAGAACTAAGTTTTTCTTAAAAGGAAAAAGCCCCAAGCCTCCACTCATTCAGCTAATGACCTGTCACTACCTGAAACTGTGTTTCTCAGAAAGTCCTAGTCAACGGTAAACGCAGACAGTGCACTCTAATGACTAAAAAAAAGCATTTTTTATTTTCAGCTTTCTAAACACCCTCCACCTCTCCCACACATACACGTTTGATACCATTATGAACTAAATAGTACTGGATTAAAAAAACTAAATGGGTCTAAACATAAACTGATCTTTTCCCTGCATATTGTAAAACCAGATTTATTTCTTCTTCTGTCTATGAATATTGCAGAGGCCTACAGTGCTGTTTCGCTCCCTCTTGTTTTATGCTACTATAAGAAGATGCAGAAAGGCTGGATGAGGAATCATCAGCACACAAAGGATGCTCCTAGGTGTATTAATCTTCTCTGCTGGTCACCACCACTTAACTCCATTTTCTCAGTACCTACTTAAAACTACATTGCACTTGAAGAAAAGATGAACTCAGGAAAACTAACATATGTATACAGGAGACATTCACTGATGAACACTTGGCAATATGACCTCAAACAGCATCAGACAGGCAAGACAGTTGGTTTGGACTTCCCAGTCTACTCCTTACTTAAATGAATATGATGACAAAAGCATCCTTGCCAACCTGCAGCTGACCAAGAAAGATTGTGCTTCTTTCACTTAAAGAAGAAAGGATTAAACTGCACCAATGGCAACAAATCTCTAATAATTACCTCCTGTTATCTTGGAAAGAGCTGACCACATCTCCACAAATACTCTGCTGCCGTATTCCACTGCCTGTTCCAGTATTCTCCATTGTCTGCAGAGTTCCTTGTTTTACACAAATCTCAACTCCTAGTGTCTTCCTTAATATACAGAATCTCCACTGGGATCAGCTCTTGCCCTCCCACACACACTCATGACCTCACACAGTTTCAGCAGGAAAGGAAACTGTCAGACAACAGGAGAACGCTCATGAGTGCACATACAGCAAATTTCTCAGCAACTGAATACACACCAGACAACCTCTTAATCAAAGTGGACTTGCCATTTTGAAAACTAAACATAAAATTCTAACTTGGCTTCCTTTGGTCATGCACGTGAAATAGATCCACATGTGAAATTATTCTTACTGAATGGAAAGGAGGAAAGATTTCTATTTCTACTTTATGAGAAGGAAGACAGTAACACATTTCCCCTCTGTAAACTGTGATTCCTTTAAATTCTAAGGAGGGAAAAGTAAAGATCCTAATGTCAGCCAGACAGCTCACATTTACTGAAACCAATATCATAGGAAATCATGTACCCCAGGTAACCACTTTTCAGACAAGCTCTTGGAATAACAGCACAAATTAAACAGAGTTAACATCACACTTTGCCAGGTTTACAGTTCAGCCTTTTTCTCTTAGAAAATAAAGTACCTACATCTGCTTTTCAGCAACAGCTCGGTTAAGTGTCAAGAATAAATGAACCCTTAGGGTAAGACAGAGTGGCATCTAACTTCTTAAGCCAAAAAAGTTACATGTAACTTAATGGCCTTTTAGGGATCAAACTTAGAGGGAATAATCAAGGCCATAGAGAAAAATGAAGGAACCTGAAGGATATTGAATTCCTTTCTAAATGCCCTGTGTGTAAGCAGCAGTGCTAAAGAACTTCTTGATTTAATTTGTATACATTTCCCTTGAGACTTCTAGAAATTGCAGGTTTAATGATTAAATAATCATTCAGTGTAGAAGTTACCAAGATATAACAGCACAGCTAGGAGATAACTAAATATCCCAGTTGAATGAACCAGACTGCTGAGGTACCCACTGCTGGTATGCTAAATAAAACTATTCTATTTCTAAAGAAATAGAAAACAATAAAAAGCAATAAAAATTAAAAGCTGTTGAAAATAAGTGCCAGGCTTGGACTACTGTGACAAATGAATTTGAAGGTACTACACCTACTGTAACGACTTATAAATCAACTTGGGTTTTTCACACTATCAGGCACCAACTGGTAAAGCAAAAGTAACATTATTTACAACTAGTCGGAGCTCTCAGAGTTGCACCTTACACAAGTCAGTGTATAGATCATTCAAGTCTGGTGAACATTTTTCACCTTTGGCTACCCTGAGAAGAAGCACATGCACCCAAACATCCCTCGTTCTCATCCTCAGCCCTGCACCAGCACAGGCTGCAAACCCCAAGCTCCGAGCGCTGCTCCCCTGGAATGGCCCTGGGGGTCCTGGTGGGCAGCTGCTGCCCACGAGCCAGGAGTGCCCCAGCAGCAAGGAAGATCAGCTGCCTCCCAGGCTGTAAGAACAGGAGAAGGGATCATCCCTCTACTCATCAGACTGCATCTGGAACGCTGGATCCACTTTGGAGGCCTCCAATACAGGAAAGGCACTAAGAAACTGCAACGGGTTCAGGGACAGTCGAGCACTTGCCATGAGAGCAGAGGCTGAGGGAGCTGGGTTTGCTCAGCCTGGAGGAGAGACAACTTTGCAGGACCTGCCAGCAGCCTGGCAGTACCTATGGGGAGCTCACTAAGGCTCTGCACTCTGGTGCACAGTGGAAAGGTGACAAGCAAAGGCATGAGTTGAAACAAGAGAGCTTCAGGCTGGATATAAGTCAAACTTTTCCTCATGAGGCCACTGAGGTGGTGGAGCTGCCCAGAGAGGTTGTGCAGTCTCTCTTAGTCCTTGGAAGTTTCCAAGAACCAGCCCTCACTGACATGCTCTGTCTTAAGAACTGGCCTGCCTTGAGCTGGAGGTTGGACCAGAGACTTCTTAAGGTCCCTTCCAACTTGAATTATCCTAGCATCCAAGAGAATTCTGTCATTGGGAAATTACCATTTTTACTTTGAGTCCACAAGTAGTATCTGTAGTTCCAAGTCATTCCTTGATGCCATCAATTACCTGGTAAGACTGCCCTAACAGTTATTCAAACCAACAACTACAGGAACCACGTCAGAGCATGTCACAGTCAAGTTAAAGGCTTTTTTGCCATCACTAAGTAAATGGCACATCTGATGTTACTGTTCTTGGAGACAGGTGAAAAAATTGCAGACATTTCCTTGCAGATTTTGGTCTCATCCTGTCACATGGAAAATGTTGCAGAACCTGGAGCAAAGACCTGCTTGCAGTGTAGATTTATTGCAAACTACAAGGAAGCCAGAACTGGAAGTTAAACTTAGTGTGAAATATCACAAAAATTCAGGACATCGCTTGTCACAGGAGACATTGAAGCTGAGCAGTTGACCAGAAGGTAAACGAGAAGATTCACAGTTACTATAAACTAGAATTTCATGTTCCGAAGTCAACAACTGGCCAAATGAACTTTACAATCTGTGATGATAAAAGATTTGACTTCCAAATGCTCGTCTTCACACCCAGATGCACAAAGCAAAATCAATAATGTTAGAAACTGAAAAGTCTGAATAATAATGAGATATACAGAAGAATGATCATCAAAATACGGAAAAAAAAATTCCAAATGCTTAACAGGAGTAACATCTATCTTCAGCATGCTGATGGAAACTGCAGGAACTGTAGAGAGCCAAATGCATAAAAGACAAAAATGCTATTGATTGTAGCTCAGAGCACATTATTGATGTTTACATCCCAATGTCGCTAATGTTACAGTGACCAAAGTTCAATACTGTTTAAAGGTAAAGAAACTTTTTTTCTGTGTAGCTTATTTGAAATTATTATTTTCACAGAATCACGGAATCAATTAGGTTGTAAAAGACCTCTGAGACTTTGACTGATCACCACCTTCTCAACTAGACCATGGCACTAAGTGTCACGCCCAGTCTTTCCTTGAACACCTCCAGGGATGAGGACTCCACCACCTCCTTGGGCAGCCTGTTCCAATGCTTAACAACCCTTTTTGTGAAGAAATTCCTCCTTATGACCAGTCTCAACCTTCCTGGCACAGCTTAAGACTATGTCCTCTTATCCTGTAACTGGTTGGCTGGGAGAAGAGACTGCCCTCCACCTGGCTACAACCTCCTTTCAGGTAGTTTGTGGAGAGTGATAGAGTCACCACCTGACCTTCCTTTTCTCCAGGATAAATTACCCCAGATCCCTCAGCCATAGGTCCTGCCCTCAAGACCCTTCACCAGCTTCGTTGCCCTTCTCTGGACACATTCCAGCACCTCAATGTTCTTCTTGTAGTGAGAGGCCCAGAACTGAGCACAGGACTCAAGGTGTGGCCTCACCAGTGCTGAGTACAGAGGGACAATCACTGCCCTAGTCCTGCTGGCCACACTGTTGCTGATGCAAGCCAGGATGCCTTTGGCCTTCTTGGCCACCTGGGCGCACACTGGCTCATGTTCAGTCAGCTGTCGACCAGCACTCCCAGGTCCTTTTCCACTGGGCCATTTTCCAACCTCTCTTATACAATCCTGTTAGTCAGAGAAAGCTGGATCCAAACAACACAAGATCTCCATAAGCTGCCATCTTTCAGAACAGAGTCTCATAAATCACAAGTCAGAATCATAAAGATGAAAATAAACACACACCTTTTTTCTTTTTTTTTTTCCTGACAGCCAGGCATTTAACATCAGCAGGAATGAACAAACTATGTCAGAAGACAGAAACTCCACATTCTAAAAACTATGATTTTTGTTCAGCAATTCTACAGACAGTAAAATGGCAAAGGATAGCATTTCTCCAAAGAAAGTCAACAGATTCAGAGTGACTTTATAACCAGAGAGCAACACCAGACGTGCAGACAACTGATACAAAATACCCATGGGGTGTCCATATGTTTCAATTACAGAAATCATAAACTAACCCTTCATTCACTAAATGTAATCTGACAAGAACACTAGCCACTGTAGTACATTAAACACTCTCCTTCTCCAGGATGAGGTGGAGAACACCCAGCCAGAGCCACTGTCTCCAGAAAATGTAGGGAAAAAAAACAGCTGAGGTCACATCCTGAAGTGAGATATAAATATCTACCGCTTCTTTGCAATTAAGTGGTTAAATAAGGCATCCAATACTAGTGCTGGTTGAATTATGAACAGAGAAGACTGAGTCCTCAGTATTTGCATCAAGAATGCAATAATCCATCAGTGAATGACCATCACTGCTCTCAAAATACCCACAGTCCCTTTTCTCCCTTCTGGAATAAGATGCATTTCCAAATGACCACCAGCACCCACCACAGAAATGCCCGAGAGAACATTATTTACATATCCACATTCACATCCTGGGGACTATCACAGCTCTGAGAGTCTAAGATTATTTCTGTAGTTAAGGGATCAATGCTGATGCTCAGAGAACCACAGTACTCCACAAGTTAAACTCACTTTCCTTAACTTTACTAAACAAAGTGCTGTGTGTTACTGTTGAGAAAAAAGTGTCACTTCCACAGAGGTATCTCAAAGTGGCACCAGCAGATCTGACAGACCAGTAAATCCCACAGCTGCTGAACAGGAGAAAGCTGATATGTGTTTAAGAGTTTGGTGCATATTTGGCAAGCCAGTGCTATGAAATCAGTGGCAACACACAAGCTTCATCCATGTCACAAGACTTCGTGGAAACTCCATGGGCCCCACAAGTCTCATCTTAATCATGACGAGTCTGGAGAAAGATACCTCCTTGAGAAGTCATCTTAGGAACTGCACCCCAATCAGTTTGGTCCCAGAGGTGCACCAAGTTGTGCTTGCCCCTGGCAGTGAGCAAGAGGATCACCAAAACCTCAGACACCTGAAGCAGGTGAGGCCTTCATGGCTTTCACAGCTCCACTGCTGTGCAACACAGACACGTGATCTTTTCCCTTGCTGAATTTAAAAGAACAGCCAATAGAGCACTTTTCAGAATACATCACTTTCTAAGCAATAAAAAAACCCTGTGTGGATCAAAGATGGAATTCAAACCTCTCAAACCCCAGAGCAATAAAGACATTACTGCTTTAAACAAAAAGGACAGGATCCACCATGCGGAAGAAAACCTGCCTAAGAAGAAAGTGGTTCATCTCTGCTGAGTGGCTGAAGGAGCCAACACATCTCTGAGCACATTACAGCTCTTACTGTAACTTACTCCTCCCTCCAAGGAGGAGGGATAGTTGGGCAAACAATGCTGTAAGGGGGAGGATGTGTACTGACATTGTCAATGCTCACTGAGAGTATCGCCCACAGAAAAACACAATTATTTATTGATGACAACAAAATTATCTAAAACAGACATGAATCCCTACAGTTACATTTACACCCAGTAAGAAAAAGGGGTTACATGTTTTCTTTTATTCCTTTTCAAGAACAGTTCAAAATAAAGTGTTCACTATTATGCTGTCACCACTGAAAATCTAATGACTGGGGAAAGGCACAGTGTAAGAGGGAAGATAAAATCCAGTGAACTCTTAATGAAACAAAATTTTAAGATCTTCCTGAACATATAAACCCATTCATAACTCATCAGCATACTACACTGACCTTTGAAAACTACAAATTTTAAAAAATCAGTTAAACCTTCAGAGAAGAGAGGATAAATATTACCACAGGTTTCAGTGGACACAGCAGAAGAATCAGAATATTTTTACGCCTTCATGAAGTTAAATATTATTAACATAATACACCTGTAAGGATGAAGGTAATGGCTACAGGACTATATAAAAGTTAGAGACACCAAGCAAAAGCACTATAGAAATGGCATGGATAGTTCATGGGACACAGAGAATGGCAGATACACCACAGATAGAGCCCCTGCTCCCTCATGCTGGTACATCTGTCCCCTGTAGTCCCCAGCCATTCCTTATATCTGCAAGAACATAAAATGAATAGACATAACAGGGTGCCTCAAGACCTGAGAGATGGGAGCACAGGGCTGAGGGTCTCCACTCCCTTACCCAGGTACCACCCAAAACTCCATTGCCTTAAGTTCTCTGTCGTGAAGAATAAACTTCTGAAGTTTAAAGACCATAAAGACATGGTACAAAATGATTATGTTTAATACCCTTTTGAGAAGGCAGGGGACCTTTGCTGAATGAATTACAGTTACAGACTTTTGTTCCAATCTGTTTCATAATGTTTACCACTGTAATTACATATTGTGATAAGCACAATAGAGATAGCATGAATAAGATTGGATTTCTCAAAGAAGAAAATATTGAGGACTTGAAAGTAAAAAGAACCTTCTAAAGCCTAAAGCCAAAGTTTTTTCTAGTTTCCGGTTTTGTTGTGTAAAAACAGAAATTAAAATTCTAACTCATATTCCCCAGTATCTATGTTAGAAGATAAAGAGATACAGCAGACAGTTCCCCAAATATGTGGCTGTACCAATGTTCTAGTTAGAATGGCCAGGATCAGTTTATCACTGTGTGGGTGTAACAAAAACTGTGCATTCTACACCCTCTGAGTCATCACTAACGAACAGCAGCTGCCCAGGGCACACCTGACACTTCACACTACAAGATGGGTGTTAAAGAAGCCTACAAGGCATGAGAATGTTTTCTGTCTCCACATCAATGACTCAGTCATGATACCTCCCCTCTTGGAGGCATCAGCACCTTCACACCCACCCTGAGGGGTCATGTCTGCTAATGGGCTGTCAGGGACTGGCACAACAGGCAGTTGCAATGACCCAGACCATCAAAGATTCCAAAATATCCCATGACTCACAGACTGAAATCACCCGTTGTGAAACTCCTCGCCCTGGGGGAGGTACTGGGCATTCCCACCTGAACCTGAGCACACATAATCTTGGGGTTTGGGGACTTCTGGTACCACTCGTTGAATCCAGAGGAGGACCAGAACCTCAACGGGACTGTGCCACTCTCAACAAGACTGTGACCATCATCCTCATCAACAGGTTTTCCTTTCCTTTTACTTTGTACTCAGGGGGACCACACGGTGCTCAGCACAGGGGCTGACAAACACTATTCTGTTTGTGTCCCAGGGTGCTGGGTTATACATTTGGCCTTTGTATGTTAAAGCCAGTTTTTCTCTGTATCACTGTATTTATTGTAATCTTTTTAGTAAATTATAACTCTGCCTTGTAATCTCTCTTGAGTTGGGTTCATTTCTCCCGCTGGTTTGCTTTTAAACCAGCACAACCAACTAAAGGATCAATGACTTAACTGGAAGACAGAATTGTAGGTCTTCATTGGACATGATACTCCGCAAAAATAAGAAGACAATATGAAGCAAGTCAGGCAACTCCCACTTCATTTTGTGTGGGACACAAAATAAAAATGTAGGTTAAAACCCCACAAAGTTCTGATACTAAACATTTGTTTATTAGAGAAGGAAGTATACATGCATATCCCCGATGGCTGGTAACAAATTGCCTTAATCCAGCCAGCCCGGGGTTACATTTTTCCTTTCTATTAAGCCACTTACATATGCTCTACCCACTTGCATCAATGTGCTATTTCATAACCTAATCATTAAAGTGTGTTGATTTTATCTTAGGAAGGAAGGGCCATGGTAGTTTTAACTTGCAGTCATTAAACCAACGCAAGGAAGAAAAATGGAGAAGTTTCATTAAAAAGGAGTATTCATTAAAAATGTCAACATGGGGATGTAAATGCAGAGTTCCTGCTGGCACCACTTGTACGATAAATGCATTAAGAAACTCAGTCATTGGATGTGATTGCAACCAGCCTATAAATAGACACAATTCCAATTGTTCATATAAATAATGTCTTTGCAAATGATCCCTCAGTCATGTTGTGTTCTGATTAAAGAGCCCTGCATGAAAAGTGTGAACTGAACAGCAATGCCCCTGAAATTTGCTTCCTCTCTTGGACAGTACAACCACTTACCACCTCAATCTCCATGCAACTAAACACCTTCATTCTCATTGAAATCAGTGGGACATATTTAGCACTTCTTAAAAATAAGGTCTAGTCCTGAATACAAAGGTTTAATAAAATTCTGATAGAAACTGTAACTCAGAATCAGTCAGTTTCAACTTTTGGTAAACAAGGGTTTTTTCTACATAATAACTCAAACTTAATACAAAGCTTTTAATGATAAATTTTAAGGCTATTTTGTCACATATGCAGTCATTAAACTAAAAATCAGCTAACATTGAAACTGATTTTGCTTTAGCTTTGAAAATGTCACAGATATTGAGAGGATTTTGCTCAAACTTCAAGCAAGAATAACATTATGGTCAAAGGAAAACCACAAAATATTATATCCTAAAAATTATCTCCCAGAAATTTATGAGTATGTCAGAATTATTGCTATCATTGGCATTTTTCAGTAACCAAAATTATATAAATCTGGTTACCTAAAGAATCACAGAATTATTAAGGTCAGAAAAGACCTCCTAGTTCATCAAGTCCAGCCTTTGACTGAATACCACCAAGCCCACTAAACATAACACAGTGTGTTCCACCTACACACTTTTGAAGCCTTCCAGGGATAGTGACTCCACCACTTCCCTAGGCGTTGTGTTCCAATGCTTAACCACTCCTTCAGTGAAGAAATTTTCCAAATATCTAATGTAAACCTCACTCGTACAAGTTGAGACCATTTCCTCTTGTCCTGTCACTTGTTACCCAGGAGAGGAGCCCAAACCCTACCTTGCCAAACCTTCTTTTCCCCCGGCTAAACAACCCCAGCTCCCTCATCCACTCCAAGATTTGTTCTCCAGCCCTTTCACCAGCTTTGTTGACCTTCTTTGGACAAGCTCCAGCACCAGTGAGGAGCCCAAAACTGAACACCAGCACAGCCCCACCAGAGCCAAGTACAGGAGGAAAAAGTTGTTTAATAGAATAAAAACATTCTGTACTTCAATAAACTTCTACTTTTTGTGAAATCTAAGGCTGGTACATTCACTCTAGAAAAATTTCAATTCAAACGAAGCGTTTCAAACAGGCAAACAAGTGTGCACACATGGCCACAAAAATGGTGATTTACTATTATACAGATAGAAGAGAAGCAAAGCTGTGTGTGTCTGAGCACATGTGTCTGAGCATGCGCACACACACATTAGTTCTTTCTCTCCTTCATACACTTTCTTCCATCCACAGACACATTCTACAGTATTTAGAGACTGCCACTGGCTGAACACCAACCCAGACCAAGAGCTCTCTGGTCATGTATGCTCTGATGCTAGAAGGGCAGGAGGACACTACTCTGAAAACCTAAAATGAAGTAATTTTTTTTATTTTCTTGTCCCTTCAAGGCCACTCTTTTAGCTCATTCCAGGCAATCATTCACAACCATTTAAATACAGATTATTTAATTTCTAACTTTTTATTTATTCAAGACACCAGGATATCATTTATACACTCAAGTATGTCATGACCAGCTAAATGCCCTTGAGAATTCAATGAAGTGCTTTACATGTAAATTTGTCAGGACAATTTTCTGTTCTCTGTCAGGTGACAGTAATATGCCATTGTTGTGGGGACCAGAGCAGCTACAGGAATGAACTTGTTCCTGTTACTTTAAACTTTAAATCTACAGTTTCCTGACCATTGTACAGTCAAGTTCTATGCAGAAGGTTTTAAGCAACTGGTATCCAGAATTAGGTGTGAGGACATCATGAGCCAAACGCATCAGCAAGCACAGAGCAATAGCATAGCAATATACATGGTTAACATCCCTGTCAGACTGCAGCAAACCGCCTCTAATAGCAGGCAGTCTTTGTCTCCTTTATGCAGCACAGCTTTTATGTCATCATACATTTTAATCTTCTCTCCCTTTTAAGACCAGGTTCTCTGCAGAGATGGCAATGTGCACAGTGCAGGCAATGAGGATGCCTCATACCCAACAAGCACTGCTGCTGGGCACTTAGTGGTAGGCGTACCACAAAGAATTTGAAATCCATTTAACATGTTCTTTTTGACTGCATCAAGCATAGGCTTCCTACTCCTGCCCTCGAGGCCCTTATTAACCTGGTGTATCAGCTACTGTCACACTGTGTTACTCCTCCCTGTCTCTGCTTTGCTACTGTGACAGCTGTGCGACCACAGTTCTCCAACAGCGCTTGAAGTATTTGTTCACTACATACTTTACACATGGATTGTGCTTATTGAGCTGATCCATAAGAATTGTACCACTTTTCTTTCCTCATTCTTGCAGCAGACCAGTTTCCTGGATGGCATCTGAAAGAAACCAGCTGGGTTGGTTTAATAAGCCCCAACCTGATCTCTTTTTACCATCAAGTGACCCACCTGGTGGATGAGGGGAAGGCTCTGGATGTGGTCTATCTGGACTTCAGCAAGGCCTTTGACACTGTGTCCCATAATATACTCCTGGAAAAGCTGGTAGCCCATGGCTTGGACAAGTGTACCCTCTCCTGGATTAAGAGCTGGCTGGAGGGTCGGGCCCAGAGAGTGCTGGTGAATGGAGCTGCATCCAGCTGGCGGCCGGTCACCAGTGATGTTCCCCAGGGGTCTGTGTTGGGTCCAGTCCTGTTTAACATCTTTATTGATGATTCAGATGAGGGGATTGAGTCCATCATCAGCAAATTTGCTGATGACACCAAGTTGGGAGGGAGTGTCGACCTGCTGGAAGGCAGGAGGGCTCTGCAGAGGGATCTGGATAGACTTGAGAGATGGGCTGATTCCAATGGGATGAAGTTCAACAAGGCCAAGTGCCAGGTCCTGCACTTTGGCCACAACAACCCCCTGCAGCGCTACAGGCTGGGCACAGAGTGGCTGGAGAGCAGCCAGGCAGAAAGGGACCTTGGGGTACTAATTGACAGGAAGCTCAACATGAGCCAACAGTGTGCCCAGGTGGCCAAGAAGGCCAATGGGATCCTGTCCTGTACCAAAAATAGCGTGGCCAGTAGGACCAGGGAAGTGATCCTTCCCCTGTACTCTGCGTTGGTGAGGCCACACCTTGAGTACTGTGTTCAGTTCTGGGCCCCTCAGTTCAGAAAGGATATTGAGGTGCTGAAGCGAGTCCAGAGAAGAGCAACAAGGCTGGGGAAGGGACTGGAGCACAAGCCCTATGGTTAGAGGCTGAGGGAGCTGGGGTTGTTTAGCCTGGAGAAGAGGAGGCTCAGAGGTGACCTCATCACTGTCTAGAACTACCTGAAGGGAAGTTATAGCCAGGTGGGGGCTGGTCTCTTCTCCCAGGCAATCAGCAATAGGACAAGGGGGCACAGGCTTAAGCTCTGCCAGGGGAAATTTAAGTTGGATTTCAGAAAAAAATTCTTTACAGAGAGAGTAATCAGGCGTTGGAATGGGCTGCCCAGAGAGGTGGTGGATTCACCATCCCTGGAGATTTTTAAACGCAGATTGGACATGGTGCTGAGTGCCATGATCTAGTAAATGGACTAGAGTTGGACCAAGGGTTGGACTCGATGATCTTGGAGGTCTTTTCCAACCCAATCGATTCTATGATTCTATGTTTTAGGATGAAGTGTGGGACAGGACACTCCATCCTTGTCCTTCCTACACACTTTGACTCATACAGGTAAAAAATTCAATAAGCAGAATATACAGTCCTCACCAACATGCAATAACATACCAATGTTGTTGGGCACTACCAAACCATGATGACAACTTAGATTCTACTCTGTAATTGCTCATGGATAAACTGATCCCAGGAGCACATCTCAGAAAGATCTTTTAGACTGTGAAATCATCTTTTTCAGTGCAATTATGCCACACAGGAGGTGTAAGTATTTCTTTTATTCTTGCTTAGTTGTCTTGCATTTAAAACATTCCTTCACACTAACCATGAGAAAATGTGATTGATTCTGTGATACATCTCAAAATTCTACAGAATAGTAGGTAAGCATTAGATAGGGAGACATTTTTGCTGTTTTATAGAAACACACACACATTTTTGTCTGCTCATGGCTGATGCTTTGACTTTATTTGAGCCTAAGCCCCAGTTTGGTGATGGCTAACATTGCCCAGGAACTTATTCCCAAACGGATAGGATAATGGGTGGTTCTTTTAGAATAAATAATAAGTTAAGAAAATGCCTGAAAAAACTAAACTGTGCCTTGCATGACCATCTTTGATATTAGCATATTGCTATGATGAGGTATTACTATACATAGTACAGTACTATGGTGGGACAGACAAAAAATTGACCAAAAGAGTAGGTGTACTTGGCTCTGAACCCACCAGAATAGGTGTGAAAGTAGTTCTCAAAGCAATGCTAGCAGGAGAAAAAGAAAGGAAGATGTTTCTCCCTGTTGCTCACTGGCAAGAATAGGAGGGAGCAGAAAGTCCTTGCTTAAGACTTCTCCCTTTCAATGTTCCAAGTCCCCAGCTCACAGAGCACTGTTCTGCTCCAATCTGAAGCTGTATTTCCAAAACACAGATCATGATAGCAGGGAGGATAAAGGCTGACAAGTAGGCATTGAATTTGTGCCTTCAAAGATGCACTCATCACTTACTAGACTGCACGCACAGGAATTTTAAGGTATAAACTCCCAATTTTGTTGCCGTGCGTAGCTGATGCTCACTGTGATAGTTTCAAAGCCTCACTGAAGCTTTAAGATTAGGTTGATGTGGGGTCCCTCTTCTGTGTCTCGTTATTTGAAACCGAATCTCCACATTTTCATTATTTCCTTGCTTATGGAGAAGGGAAAGAGTTAATGTTACCAAGCAAGCTCATATTTAACAAGAAAACTAAACAAGCTTTAACATTTCCACTTAATATTTCCTCTGACAAGTTTATTTGTCTTTATTTTCTCATGGAGTTCTGTTACATATTCTATGTAACAAATAGATACAATTTTCTCCATGAGTGGATTGTAGCATATAGCGATTTTTCATTCTGCCATGCTCATAATAATTCTTCACAGTAATTGCAAAGACACCAGAAATCAATCTTTCTCACTTATTCACAAAACAGTGATTTAGAATAAGAACAGGAATTATTCACCTTTTTGTTATAGCTTAAAAAAAAGCCTTAAATATAAGTTGCATTAATAAATAAAAAATTTATTATTTTTACATCTCATTTTACTCTAAAGAAGAAAAGGGTTTTAATTTGCCTAAGAGAGTTATGAGGAAGAAAAAATAATTATGGTATTTATTCAGACTAAATTCTGAAACAAACTCAGGAGAAACTTTCAAATCCATGTTCAGTCCTTCAACAATATTTCTTGCAAGTTTTATACTAGAAAGTTATGTATACTCTGTTTTACACACACATGAACACCACTGCCATGCAATGGCCAGATCCTTCTCCATTTGCTATGTGATCAAGAACCTTGGGTGGGAGCAGGACCCTTCCTGACTTATTCAACGTAAGATTGAACCAGAAGAGAGATCCTGAGTCCAAAATCTATTAAGGAGATTCCTTAAGAGAAAGCTAATATTCAAACAAGAGAAGTGGGAGTACAAATTGTGCCTGCAGGAGTATATCTTTAGTCCCTTACTGCAATCTGCCCCAAATGCTCCACTGTAATTTCATGCTGCTGCAACACCACTATGCGCAGCACAAACACAGTTATTCATGTATTGTCTCTTAACCATTTCCATTAGTTTCTATCTGTAACAGGAAACGAAACAAAACTAATGCAGAGTGATGAGCTGGATTCCACAAGTGTTAAAACAATGCATATAATAATGGTGTAACAGCATTAGTGACTTGCCTAGCAGTTCTAAGGAACTCCATTTGAAAGAGCATACACACAAAATTTGAAAATTAGATCTCCAATGAGTTTTCAAGAGCAAAGACTTTCCATGTATTTATGTAGAAGAGAAAGAAAGATCTGAAATGCAAAAGCAGGGATTCCCTAGTGTTAAAGAAAGCAAATCTGGTTCCATGTTAGCAACAAAACTATTACTGGGAAGTACCAGTGCTTAGCTAGTAAACATGTCCAGCACAGAAGTATGAATAGCTTTGGAGACAATTGTAGGACCTACTGAAGGGAGACAACAAATTATAGAGATCTTTATCCTACAATTCTTACAATGCTATAGGCTTTCTGTATCCTCTAAAGTAGACATTGTAGAAGAGGATCTGAGAGATAAATGATAAAGCCATGAAACAAAGACACTGTGGAACTGGATTATGTGGCAGCAGGAGGATGGGTACAAGAAACAGGGATACTGATGGCAACAAAGCCTTGGGCTTGCACTTTGACAATGGGCACTTTGTTAAACAAGTGCAGCTCAAGGCATGGCGCTTTCCTATGAAACACACAACTGATATGGAGCATTTAGCTAGCAAAACATCGGACTGCTGTTAATTTTAGGCATTGCCTGAAGCACACCTAGTGTTTTAAACAACATAGTATTTAGGAAAGATAATTAAATGTATAATTTTCCCCTTTCTTTCCCAAACATTTAAAAGAAGCAGTACTTCTCAAATACTAAGCCTAACTTGAAAGTCAAAGGCTAAACCACTTGTATTACGGTGTTTCCAAGAAAGCTTGCTAAGCAAAATGTTCCACAAATACTGTTATTCCATTTTGAACAACTCATTGTGTAAAACATGCCTTGTCTTACTCATCTTTTATCCTTCAGTAGAAATCTTCTATAGCACAAAAGTCAAACTAAATGAAATCACAGATGGAATTGCTTTGGGAAAACTAGAAAGCAAATACTACAGCCTGCAGATTCATGCTCTATCCCTCATGGCGGGGGGGAACATACCTCCCTAACTCAAACACAAATGTTGAAGATCAATATAGCATGGCAGCCAGAGTGGAGCTTATCACAGACACAGAAATACTTTAAATAAGAACAATCAGAACTATTAAATTACAATCGATACCCACCAGTTCCAAAACAATTTTAAAATCCTTCATCTTTCTTTCAGTAATGAGCATGCATAATCATTCCAAACAAGAGCAATTGTTTTATTTGTTTCAAAATCATGAGGTATAAGCATCCTGATAAAGGCATTGAAAGATTATTAGCTTATGTGATCACATTTAGATTCTGGGGGGTTGTTGGGATCTGTGACATTATCAATGGTGAATGCAAACTTGGAAGCAGGTTAAAACAGAAAATACAGTATGACCTACAGGGTGACAGACACAGGAAATGTTAGATGCACAGGCAGAGATCAGAGAAGAACTATAAATCTGAAAAACCTGGCTATAAAACTGAGAGAAATTCAAATACAACAGAGGACGTGTCTTACTTCAACTAGTCCACATCACTCACTGCAACCTGAGAGCATCCATTACAAAATCTTAGCAGATTTAATCAGTAGTCATTGACATGTGCAAACTACTGCCTGCAAATAAGTAACAGCCATATTTATTGTTATTAGTATGAACATTTGGCCTCATTTGTATATTTATTTTGATAGAAAGTTTTTTTTCCTGAAAAACCTGCTTCCTCTGGAATTTATTCCCTATTACTTAGACACAGAGCAAGATGATGATCTTCTTATTATCCATAACACATTCATTTGGTCATGAAAGAAATATTAGATACTGCATTAAAGTATTCTAAGTACAACAGTGCCAAACTAAGGGGAGGGGGAAATAAAAAAAAATCAAGCTCCTTAGACAGACCTCTGCCTGGTCTCATACAGGAGACTGTGCTGACCTGAGTACCCAAGAAAGCAGAGGGAGCCAGGCTCCAGCATGGTCCCTGGCACAGTCCCAAACAGGTATGACTGCAGGAAGGGCTTAGCATATAAACACAAGCTCTACTGTGGCACCTTCCCATACCCACCTTATTTACAAGTTACATACATAAAATTATTTTTAAGGAATTGGTCAGTGATTCTGACAACTCAATACCTTGCTACGATATCTGAGCTCTCCCTCAAACTGGGAGTAAATCCAAGGGGCAGCAGTCCATTAAGATGACTTTGATTCATATTTCAACACCAATCTCTGACTAATGTTTCATATATCTGAAACAAGATCAGCCCAAATAGCTGAAAAAACTAATATGATTTATTTTATTGATACAAAGCCACATGCAGAATACTTTCCACAGGTAATACTGAAACAGCAGAAAAAACTACAATTTCCCATAAAGGAGCATATACAGTAATTTATGAACTCAAAACACATTTATAACTCTCATATTTCCTAAAGAGGTTGCTATCTAGCTTTAGCAGCTTGTGCCATTTAAGGATAATTATTCTGTACATTTTAGTCAGAAATTGCAAGGACATCTAAACAAACACAGAAATACAGATGAAACCTCAATAAATCACCTAAACCATCTATCTAAATCATCTATGCACTGCTGCAGTATGAATAACACCTCTATTTCTGCAAGAAAAGGTCTCGCCTTTCCTTAAAACTTTGGAAATTACACAGCATTCCTGAGCAGTTTAGTCTATTGCTTTACTCAGTGTTTAGTTAGAAAGTTTTCCCCAAAGCATGGCCTAAATATTTGTGTGTGTAAAAATTAGGCCAATCGCTATTTGTCTACTTCTTTCATTCCCTGCTACCTCCTGGGGACAAATATTGAGAGTCCTCTCTACAGCAACCTATTGAAGAGCACAAGGATTATGTACTCATTCCTATTACCACCCCCCTCACCCTTCTTTTGCCTTCTTGCCTCCCTTCACCACCTCAATCTCTGCCTTATAATCTACTAAATCTCTTCTTCTTTTATTAAGCTTAGTGTTAAAGTGTTATGACAAAACAGCTTAAGCATAGCAGTGTTTAAAGCCTGACATGGCATTAACTTGCAACAGTTTGCCTGTTTCTGTAACTCAGCTCCATCAACGGATGTGAAAAAGTCATAGTCAACCTCTGCTGATCATGTATACAAGGAAACACCCTGACACAACCTGCTAGAATCTACATTTTAGGCTGTGCTATTTTGAAAAAGGAATAAATGAATGTTGAAAGTGAACCAGTTAAAAAGTTCCTGAAGTAATGCAGAGATAGCCTAAATTTTGTTTCCTTTTGAATAAGAATACCACTGTCCAACCATACACTGCAGTATGGAGAGTTATGGCATACATGCAATGCAATTGAGAGAAGAAAGAGTCTGTTGGGCAGAATCGGTCACTAGAACAGACAAAACAACTGAAACAGAAAGGAGGCAGAAAAGCTTCTGAGCACATACTCTCTTCTTCAGATCTGTGTCAAAAGCAACAAATCTCAAGGTAACAACAGGTCAGGGGCAAGTACTCCAAGTTTAATGTAACAATGTTATTTTATCAGATATTCTGAACAAAAACAGTGGTTAGAAGTGGAACAAAAAGTGCATGCTCTCCAAGCATCCCTAAGCATGTATTAATACACCATTTTTCTACAGGAGCTTTCCTCAAATTGCTAGAAAATATAAAAAGAAACCAGGTAGAACAAACTGAACTCTTGTTTTTGTGACTGTCTCATGTGAAGCAGACCTTGTGAAACACACAGCAAATAAGCTATGCAAGACAAACTAATGAAAGGAAGCTGGACCACTAGATTATGGATTGGGTGGAAACATCTTTTATCATCAACTTTCCAAAGACCTCAAAGTGTTGTGAGGCAGGTCACTGTGATCAGTTCTTCATTCTCAAGAGTTAAAGAGTCAGCAGCACCCTGGCAGCCAGGAGGGCCAACCCTGTCTTGGGGGGCATCAGGCACAGAATTGCCAGCTGGGCGAAGGAGAGGATTGTCCTGCTCTGCTCTGCACTGGGGTGGCCTCACCCTGAGTACTGTGGGCAATTTTGAGGACCTCAGCATAAGGAAGATCTAAAGCTATGACAAACTGTCCAAAGGAGGGCTATGAAGATGGTGAAGGGTCTAGAGGGGGAAGACATATGAGAAGATACTGAGGCCACTTGGTCTGTTCATCCTAGAGGAGACTGAGGAGAGATCTCATTGCAGTTACAACTTCCTTGTGAGAGGAAGAGGAGGGGCAGGCACTGATCTTTACTCTCTGGTGATCAGTCACAGAACTTGAGGGAATGGCCAGAAGTTGTGCCCAGTTGAGGTGTAGGTTGGATAATGGAAAAAGGTTCTTCACCCAGAGGGTGGTTGGGCACTGGAACAGGCTCCCCAGGGCAGTGGTCACAGTACCAAGCCTGGCAGAATTCAAGAAGCATTGGATGATACTCTCAGGCATGTGGTGTGGCTCTTGGTGACGGTCCTGTGAAGGGTTAAGAGCTGGGCTGGATGATGCTTGTGGGTTGCTTTCAACTCAAGATATTCTATGAAACATGCGCTTTCAGCAGGCCCAGATTGAAGCACAGTACACTCCTTGATCCAGTGACCATCAGGTGCTGCAGCTCAGCGCACCTTGCCCTTACTGTTATACAGCAAAGGATGTGAGGGTTACAATCATAGTAACTGTAAGAGAGACCACGAAAGGGAAAAACAATGTTCTCTGTAAGGACTGGGAAGTACAGACTTTACACTGCAATTGTGTAAAATCACAAAATAAAGACAGGAGTTTGTTCTCAGCAATGGCAATTGGGGCAGCTGCTGTTAGAGAATACGGCTGAGGAGGCACGGCTGCATAGGAAAGCTGTGAGAAACAGAAGCAGTGACTGATTGCAAGGGGAGCATGAAGTAAACAAAGGTCATGTCCATTCACACAATGGTGCACAATACACCCCTGCATCCATGAATGGCTGCAGCCCTGCAGAAGTCAGCACAGTCCTACAATCTCCTCCAGTAGGCTGAACTTAAGTAAGATATGCTTTTGTGACTTCCAGTAAACTCCAACATACTACACTGATGTCCTGCCATAAGCTTTGGTGCCTTCTTTACTGTGCTCCATTCATACAATGTAGATACATTCTCAATTCTGACAGCACTTTGTCTTCTGGTTTTCCTCACCACAACAATGGCAGCCTTAAAGCTAACTGAATTTTAGTATTAGATACTATTGTATGTCAGCTGACTATATCCCTGTTTATTTAAAAAATATGGTATACTGTGTATTTTAAATTTTGCATTGACTACATGTGTGTAACGAAATAAAAAGAAAAATTCAACATGATCTGAATTTAGTTTGGGGATAATTCATCACTCCGAACAAGCAGAACCAGTAGCTCTGCTTGAAGAACTGGAATTACTGGCTCATCAATAATATTCTTCATTATTCTTTCTTCTGTCATTATCACTTGATATGCTTCTACAACAACACTGCATCCTACCTGAGTATTTCAAAGGGGAGTTTACAGTTACTTCATTCCTTACCATCATTTTTCGTACAACTTCAGCTTCTGCCTTACTGTATAAAAGGGAATAGCACTTCATTTCAATAAGCTGCCTTTCTCTGACAATTTTTAACATGTCACAGGGAAGTGGGTGCCAATCTTTTTAAGAAAAACTCAATATAATTCAGTTGATTGAAAATCAAAAGTGAAATATTGTTTCTAAGGACATCGTCTATTCTTGGCTAACAGTATTGCTTTTCTCTTCCTAAATACTAGTTTATATTTAATCACTGAATCCAATATCACCTATGTTTTTCCATACTTATAATTTCAGAAAGCAATTAGCCATTCCTTCACCAACAGGACTCCCATGGTCTAAATGCAGTAAAATTCACAGTGTTTCTTTAGTAAGTTGTCACATTTTCTGTAGAAATTATTAAATTGAAAGCTAGCAGTGACATATGTAAATGCTACTGGGGGCATGACTAATCCACAGTCCACACAATGGTTCAGAATAACGGAGACCAAAACGTCTATTTTGTCACTTTCTTGCTAATGGCACCTTACACAAAGATGAATAAATTGTTCTGGCAAACTTGCTCCCAGATTTTCCCTTTTATGAGGGTTGTGCAGAACCTCCCTCTGCCTCTCTGAAGGGATGCCAAAATGCACCCCTAAGCCAGGCAGAGGCGTGAGCCCTGTGCCTCAGACACAGGGGAGAGCTGAGAACACCATCTCCACAGCTGCGGGATGGGGGTGCAGCCAACGAGGGCAGGAAGGGCCATGGGCCCCTCACACCCCAGGGACAGCCCTGTAACATGACTGTGTGTGGTAATTGTGCAGGTGTGTGCCCAGTCTCTGATGCAGGGACACTGTCCTGCTCCCAGCAGTGCAGTCACAAGCCTTGGAGGTCTGACAGGCATCCCACCACTGATGTACTCACTATTCATAAAGTACTCACTTGGTTGTGAAGTGTTTCACTCTGTGTATGTAGTATTTTAGTTTAGAAAAGACCTTTATGATGACCAACTCCAACCATTAACCCACCACTGCCAAGTGCACCCCTACACTATGTCCATAAGTGCCACATCTAACGTCTTTTAAATGTCTGGAGATGGTGAATCAACCACTTCCCTGGGTAGCTTCTTCCAATGCTTAACAACCACTTTGGTGAAGAATTTTTTCCCAATATCCAATCTAAACTTTCCTTGGCTCAATTTGAGACCATTCCTCTTATTCTGTTGCTTGTTACTTGAGAGAAGACTTCCCATCCCACCTGGCTACAACCCTCTGTCAGGCAGGTGTAACAAACGATAAGGTCCCCCGAGCCCCCTTTTCTCCAGGCGAACACCCCCAGCTCCCTCAGCTGCTTCCCATAAGAACCTTCATCAGCTCTGCCACCCTTCTCTTGACACACTCCAGCACCTGAATGTCTTTCTTGTAGTGAGGAGCCCAGAACTAAACACAGGAGTCCAGGTGTGGCCTCACCAGTGGTGAGTACAGGGGGACAATCACCTCCCTGGTCCTGCTGGCCACTATTCCTGATGCAAGCCAGGATGCCATTGGGTCTCTTGGTCACCTGGGCACACTGCTGGCTCATGTTCAGCCAGCTGTCGATCAGCACACCAAAGGTTCTTTTCCACCAGGCAGCTTTCTACTCTGTCCCCATCCTGCAGTGTTCCATGAGGTTGCTGTGACCCAAGGGCAGGAGCTTGCTAAAACTCACACAACTGGCCTCAGCCCACTGATCCAACCTGCCCAGATCACTCTGCAGAGCCTTCCTGCCCTCCAGCAGATCAACACTCCGGCCCTAAGTTGGTGCAAACTGACTGAGGGGGCACTTGATCTCCTCATCCAGATAACTGATGAATATATTACACAGGACTGGCCCCAGCCGTGAGCCCTGGGGAACCCCACTAGTGACCAGCCACCAGCTGGATGTAGCACCATTCACCACTATTCTCTGGACCCAGCTGTCCAGCCACCTTTTTTTATCCAGCAAACAGTGCACCCATCCAAGCCACAAGCATTCAATTTCTCAAGGAGCACATTTGTGGGAAACCATGTCAAAAGCTGTACTACAGTCTAGGTAGACAACACCCACAGCCTTTCCCTCACCCACTAGGTGGAAGATGCTTAGAAATTCATCAGATACTTAGAAATTTCAATTAAATAATTTAGTTATTTCTGAAAATTCTGAAATTACTCAAAAAGTCATATGTTTCCTATTAAGCATTTTCTCCTGACTGAGTCTAACAGAAAATACTGCTACTGCAGAAATTCTTGCTGGAAAACAAATATTAGCAAGGCTTGAACAGAAGCAAACTAAACTGACTTCTCTACCAACTCAAATTAACTATTATCTGTCTTAGACAATTCTTCTATCACAGCTTTTGGGCATCTCAAGTAATTAATAAAAAAAAGAATGCTGCATCTTCTTTGTTCTCTTATAACGGTTCTGTAAGTCTAACATTGGTCAAGTTAAGTAAAACGACTTTTGGTTCTTCAAGAAACTTTTGTACTTCCATAAAAAGTGGGGAGAGAAATAAGCCACAAAATGCAGCTGTGTCCTTACAAGAAATTACCACAGTACCTAAGTGTACCTAGAAAAGTAGTTTGAATTTATATACATATTAAATGAATTAAACAGTTTGTTTTCACAGGGCATAAAAACTGGCTTCCTTCTTTCCCAGCTTTTCCTCTTCATCTAATCAGCCATGTACCTAATAGTGAAAGTTATTTGCAGTGTGTGGAAAGGCAAAAAATATTTCCAATTTCAACAACTGTAAATTTTAAAAAAGTTCAAAGTAAAAGAAAAAATGTTTGTTGCACTGAGATCTTCCCTAATGTCATGTAAGTTTCTCTCTCTTTCTCATTTAGGCTGATGGTTGCTGCAGTAGGTGCATAATGTCAAGCACCCATTTACTTACACTGTGCTTCTCTTCTTTGGAGAGATCCTTACCAGCACCTATGGTGAAGAAGCCTGAAAGTTTTGGCTTTCACTGCTTCCTTCTGTTCTTTCCTCAGTAGTGCAATCTCCTTGATTGCAAGTTTATTCCAGATACACCTAAGATAGTTTCTCCCCAGAGGTTCAATGCTGAAGTACTCTGCCTATTGACTATTTTTATATTTTTGTTCAGAGCTTTGTGGAAAAGGTGGCAAATAAACAAAGCTACCTCTCTTTCCGATTTGGTTGAGAGAACAATATTTGTAACTTCATCTATTTGCTTTCCACAGAATGAAAACAGTATTTTGAAGTTCAATTTTATTTGGGGAGAGGAAAAAGGAAGTTATCTCTGTTGTTAATATGCCCTTGAGCCTATCTATCAGTTCTTCTTAGCTTAAAAAGGCTAACACAGCAAACTCAGGTTCTTTTCGCTCTGTTGGAAGCTTAAGCAGATACATGGCTGAAGTAACTTTACAGGTATGTCTATTTCTTAATTTAAAAATTACGTATTTGTATGTAATACTATTCAAATGGGTGCAAAATAGCCTCTGTGTTATCTATCAAGTATAAATTTAAACTCATTATGCAGCAAACCCATGCTGGTTTTGTTGTATTAGTCTAAACTCCTGCCAGTATTTAATGAGATAATTTACTTGTTTATCTATCTGCCGTGGTTTAATGGAAATTAAAATTGATCTCACCTATAGCAAAAAAGTATCTGTCTATATTCAGAAACCACATCTCTTGGCCTCAGTTTGTTCAGGAATTTCTACTAATTTTTCACCTCATGAACATATTCACAGCTTTCTTTTCCACTTCATGCTGCTTCTACCTCCATGTTCCCCTTTCCCCCCCCCAACCAAGTCTCTTGATTGCCTCAACAGTTGTTATCCTTTCTCTTCACCTCAGTGCCACCAGACTTTAAAGGAAAAATTGAAGATTAACTTACAGCTATCTCATTATTCTTTCTAGCTGTATAAAGTATCTCTAATCTCTTCTTGCTAAATTCCTGTTTTTAAGACTATGCTATTACCTTTGTGCATAGCCCAGAACAATGGAGTGCATTATTAACCAGCCCATGAGTAGCTCTGCCGTCAGCACTACGGCATTTGTGTATTTCAGAGCCCACATTGCATATATAAACATACACTTGAATAAATACTCCTAAGAGATACTAAATTAGGTAGCTCAATAGATTTTAAGAATCAGAATTCAAGAACAATTAATTGATCCTTGCTTACTTATGCCTTTATTCTCTACATACCAATGACAGTACATTAATACATTCACAGCATGTTAACAGGAACAGCTGTTAAATAATAAATGCCTTACTGTATTATTTTCAGTAGGTGCTTCAGCAATTAAACTCTGACTGCCTATTTTCTAGTTCAGTTAGGAAAATTAACTATATCTTATGCAACCAAGTCAAATACTAGGCATTATCCAAAGAATAACAGAAACATCAAGATATCCACTGTAGAGAATTATTGTTCTCTGTGAGGAAATGTGTCATCTCCTGGCTTCTCCCTGTTTCTCATTGCAAGAGCTCAAAAAGCACCTTTTAGCAGAACAGTCTAGGAGCCTTTGCTGCAGATACCATTGGATGTTTTGCCTCAACTGTTTCCAGAATTTCAGCTTTCTCCATCCCACCACTGGCTCAAGGCAGACATTACTACCTCTCAGATGTAGTTATTGTGAGCCACAGCACAGGTCAGTTGGAAACCCAATGCAAAACAACACAACAAAACCTTCTGAACTTCTGTTTTATTTAAATCAATGCACCCTCAAGCAGCAGAATTTACAGGTCTACATAAGGGAAGTAGAGACAACCAGTGGGCAGAGACATGACAAAGGCAGGGACCCTGATGCACAGGCTCTCAGAACCAGTCTGCAGCATCACTAGATCAGATGTATTATCAAACCACACACTACGGCTAAGTCTCCAAATATTCATCACTAACTTGGAGTTATGTTCACCGAAAGCAAATCTTCAAAAACACTCAAGAACCCACGACCTTGCACATTTCAAATTTTAAAATAACTCCTAGCCAAAGAGTTTAAAATTAATAGAAATTCAGATTTGAGAAAAAAAATCACTACGTTTCATTTGGTCTGCCTCTCATTTCCTAAACGTGAGATTGAACATTGATTACAGAAGGTTATTAAGTTACTAAGCATAGAAAAACCCCAATAGCTACTATCCAGATTTTCCACTTAAAAGGTATCTTGACTACCTTAAGCTACCCAAACAATTGTTCAAATTACAAAAAAAAAGTATCTAAAAAGATGGTTAGGACTGCAAACATCCCTGTGAAATGTTTTTATTATCAGCATAGTCTGACTTATATTTTTTATTTTATATTTGATCAATCAAGTTCCTTAAATGTATTGTACCTGTCTGGTACTCATTTACCATTTAAGAAGAAAAGGAAGAACTATCATCTTTCACACACTTTCTTGTTTGAAATATAGTTATTTTAACTATTAAAGCTGCTAGCAACTTAATAAAATAGTACATATAGTAGAGTGAAGTATTACTTTGTTCCAGCTTGAAATGATTTACATTTAAATAATTTACATGATTTACAATATGGACAACACCATACAATCTAACTCATTACTCTGAATAAGATAAAAGTTATCTCTCCACAACAAGACCAAAAGACATGAAATAATAATTGTCCACAGAAATTATTTCCCCAATAATTCTGCAAAAACTTCAGCCTTATAACATTTTTAGTTTCCTCTCAAAAAGAAATGTTAATTTAATGTTAAAGAATGATGAAAAAAAAACTGGCTGTGGCTTTTTTGTGCAAGTATTAGCTTTTCAAACAATCAAACTCCCCTACTGCAATGCAAAAGCTTGGCACACATCTGTTAGAAGGATTGCATTCATTAAAGTCAGCTATCAATCAGTCACAGTAGAACTTTCCTTAAAAACATGAAGCATGATTTGCATAGAGCCCTGCTCGCTGTTACTGAGCGCTACTTAACGAATCCCTTTCATTTCAAGCTACAGCACCTCATGAAGTACTGTCAGTACTTAAACCTTGAGAATATTTGAAATGCATTACATTTTCCCACTTGGTGTTACATATGTGAGGGTAGTGAGGCCCTGGAACAGGTTGCCCAGAGAAGCTGTGGATGCCCCACCCCTCAAAGTGTTCAAGGCCAGGTCAGATGGGGCTCTGAGCAACCTGGTCTAGCAGAAGGTGCCCCTGTCCATGGCAGGGGGGATGAAATGACATGATCTTGAAGGTCCCTTCCAACCCAAACCATTCCAGGATTCTATGATATCCTATGCACCAATCCTGCAAATGCAAACTTCCATTTTTGTATATGGTTCCTTAGCAATCCTGGGTATTTCCACTAATATTTTTATATTGACAAGGTACTAACTGAGGTTGTAACCAGCAGAATTAGAAGTCTGGATAGATTTACGGCATTATCAAATATTAACTTTATTACATTTATTAAAAATTACATGAAGTTGAAAAAAAAGAGTGTTTTAGACCTGAATTTTAAACTTTGCATACTGAGATAACTAGGAACAGCTCACGTCTCCTGCTTTGCTGACTCTTATGAGTCTGACATGAGTCTCATTATACTTAGTAGAGACTTTTATGTCACATTTTCAGATTCATAGCACTTTAAACAAACAAGATTCAGGTTCTGGGCCTCATTCTTCAGGAGAAAAAGCATTCAAAAAAAAAAATAAAGCCTGAAGGATATGACACAGCAAAACAATAAGGAGAGGCCAAGAATATAAAATATTAATTTATTAATTAATTAAATTTTAATTATATGTAATTTGGAGGGATCTGTTACATGTAATGGAATAAGGTGAAGAGTCCTCTGAGCCAGCAAGAACCAAGTTAATTTGAAGCATACCCAAGCCAGCCCCAAGATGGGCAGGTGCATTCCTAGGACCACACCCCACCTTCAGGACAATGACATGCCTGGGCCTGACCTGACCCTCTGTGGCAGAGCAACGTTCTGTGTACACAAACCAGCTGGTTTGGAACAACACTGTGGCATTTCTTGCACAGTTGTACATTCCTTCATGCACAGCTGATCCCCAAATTGCAGTTTCAGGTTGTCTATAAAGTAAGCAAGGTAACCCTGCATCAGATTACATTCAGGTCTTGCTTTCAATGTTCAGTTCTGTTAGGACTACAATTATTTTCTTTAAAGGGAAAAAACCCTTAGATTTTTAGGAAGTTTCACAGCAACAAGAAGGGTTCATGAAAGTTCTGTGACCTGAAACCTTGGTTACATTTTTCAGTAAAGCAGATAAATTAGAGGTTAACCCAAATCAGTCATCTTTAAAGAACTCTGACTAATGTCATACTACATTTTACATGACAATTGCTGTCAGCTTTTCAACTATTATGTAGACAAATGAAACTTCATTCAACTTACCTGATGCACGTCTGGTGAATCGGTTTATTGCCGGAGCTGAAAGAAAATAAAACATTTTGATTACTTTTGTAGTAGTTTAACACACTTTAAACATGATGTTATACTTCATTCAAAGTGTGACAACTATGAAAACCTGTTTGCCATTATTTTTGTATCTTTATAGGAACCCACCTTCAATGCACACGCACAAACTATTAAGCAGCTGTGCAAGAGATGGTAGACAGTAACTAGTAACTTTTCAAGACCATTTTCTGCTTTCTCAGAGTTACTGTTACTTATAGCTGTTTTTGACAGGATGTGAAACATTTAGATCTACGTTTCCATTATTTATTAAGTGCACAGAAACTGGCATCTCACAGACAATAACGCAAGCAGGGATTAAAAAAATATGTAAAACAACGTACTCACTTTTACAAAATATACCTATTGGAACTCTGACACCAATGATACTCATACACAGAAAAAGACTAATTTGCAACACATCTAGAAGATCGACTTTTGCTCTGGCTAACCTTTAGAACTCCTTGGGTAAGTCAATAACAATGCCAACCCTCACCCAAGCCCCACTGCAAATGCTTCATAGTGCCATCCTGGCACATCTCCAGCTGCAAACATTTGTAATCAGACTCCTGTCTTGTTTCCAACTGGGACAGACTGCAAAACACAACTTAAAGCACATGGCTTTGCCTCTGTTTCATTTCTAGGTTTACTAAATTCTTCAAGAGCTACTAGAGATGAAATAGATAAATAAAGTTTTTATTTTGCATTCCAAATAAAACCTTCAGTCTTCTCCTAATTAGTATAAAACATTGGTCTTGAACTCTACTTTCATGTGATATATTAACTGCTGGAATAAACAGCAAGAAGAAAATCTGAATGACCTAATTTCAAATGTGGGCAGCAGCTACATTAAAAATGTATGTCCTTACAGCACGTATTAATATTCAGCCTTAAAATTTGATCTTCATATTTACACAGAATTGAAAAATGAAAAAAAATCAAACTTAATTTACTTTATCCAACTTAATTTTACATGGAAGTTATGCATCATGTCTTGAACATCTAAGCCAATATAAAGAGAAAAAAACTGCTGAGAAAACAGGAGAGACAGCAACAGCCTGACTTCTTATTCCTTTGGGAACAAAAAAACGCAGAGCAAAGCTACAATTTCTGAACCACAGTCACAGATGGTTTGTGCAAGAACATACAGTAGTGAGTGACAGGTCCAATGGCAAAAATTGCACTGGGAAAGCCGACTACAGAGGTTTGGAGTGCTAGTCACGAGCAAGGAAACCTCTGGTTAACAAGCTATCACAGACCCCAAATATATATACAGATGAACAAGGGCATAACATAACCAGCAATGTTATTTTTAAACATGAATTCTAATTCTCCCCAACATTTTTTGTTAAATAAACCCACAAAAAATATAGACCCATTTTTATTAAAGCAGTTTAAGTAGACACCAATTTTTCTGCAACTGCTGTTTATAATACAGGGGGCTGTTTCATTCCTCAAAGCTGTTTATTTTGTCACTACTGTTACAGGCCAAATTCATTTCAAGGCATCAGTCCTGACTGTCACCATCAGATGACTGAGTTGTTTCCCCAAGAATGTAAATTTGCAGCAGGTCTCAGCAGATGTGCTCATATTAAAGAAAACCCCAGAAAACTAACAACTTGGAATCTGACATATTTCTAACAAAAAAGCATAAAATAGTGTTCTGTTTCCATTCAAAAGCTTTCCGCAAACTCAGGGAGGGTTTGGCTGTCAGTTCTGTACATAATCTGCAGATAGGAAGATTTAACTCCTCTAGATATCTACCTCAGCACATTTTAAATAAAAAAAAACAACAACCAAAAAAAAACCCAAAAAAACCACAAAAAAAACAATCAAACAACCAACCAAATCCAACAAAAAGTCACAATAGAACAGTAAAAATAAGGAACCTCTAGCACAAAAGTAACATAATTTGAAACAAGTTACTGGGACTGTCAAAGAAACAATTTCTTTTCCAGCTACATAATTCTAAATTCACTCTTCTATTTGGTTGCAGGGAGCATAATTTATTGTACAATAGATATTACAAACTATTTACTGTTAGGAAAAAAAATGAGCAAGAATGTCAGAACCTTGATTAGCAACTAATTTTGAGCTTATGTGAATAATCAGTGTTTCAGCAGCAACCAGACAAAGCCTTCCTGCCCAGACTGGGACTTCATGGAGGTCATCCAAATGTGTTATGGGCAGATATAAAAGCAGCACCCACAGTTCTTTCTTATGGAGCAAGTTGAACTACTCTCTATTTTTCTGGTTACAGTATACTTTGGTTGTTCAGAAAGATGGAAGACTTAGCATACAAGAAGGTCTCAGGGAGTCACGAGCCCTACAGAAATTTAGCTGTTGTTTTCACTACAAAGTAGACACGTGGTCAATCAGGTCACTACAATGTCTGGCAGGATAAGCATAGTAAGATGGGCAAAAAAAAAAATCTAAGAAGCACTTTGCTGGAGCCATAAAGCAAATACGTCAGGAAGTCTTGGCTCAGAAACAAATGGACAAATCAATGGCAGAAATATTCAATGAGGGATATTAAACACTCCTCCTGAAGCCACAGAGAGAAGCCTAAAGAGAGATTCCCAGGGAAGAAATACTATTTATTCTGTCTGTGATTATAATCTTCCCTGGACATCTTCTTTATTTAGCCACAGTCCTTACTGAGTTCTGAGTTAGGCTGACTCTCAGTTTTGGACCAAGATTACTGTCTTGATTCACATGGCTCAAGTGAAAGCGGAACCCAGAGAGACAGGGACACCAAGAGACAGTCTTGGCATCCAGGCTGAATTATGAGGCAGCTCTGAAATCCCACTCACAGGCCACAGGAATATTGCACTTCCACTCATGTGTCCATGGTCCAAGCTACACATACACAGGAGAAGTGGTGCTGACACATTGTACTTCCCACCCTGCTGTTTCAGCTGTTCCCCAACACCCACCCCTCCCCTCCCTCCTCTCAGCCATGTCCACAGGCAGCTCCTCAAGGCTTTCAGTGCCTGTCTGCAGGCACAGCAGGAAGCAGCTCTGTGAGATGCCCAAGGACTGATCACTACAGTGTGAAGGCCAAGCAGACTTCTCAGAAGGCTCCCCCATCTCTGGTAACAGATCATAGCTCCAGTTTTCCAGCAGGGGTAAACTTAGGAAATGAATGGGCTTCAGGTAATACTATCAAAGTTAACTCTACAGCAAAAACATACTGTATCTTAAAGGTTATAGTGATGCTGTGTTGAGGGCTTGTTGCTCAAAATGATTCAGTAAAACAAGTTGCTAGAAATAAAAACTACCTACAGTAACTTCCAGCTACACAAATCCTCCCCCCACTAACTTGTGCAAAATGTAAAAGGAACAAAATTCATGGATTGCAAAACCTCGTCATTGCAAAAGTCAAGCATTTTTCCCAATAAAGGGTAAACTGGCATGAAGATAAATTCAGAACATGTCCAGTGACATTTAATAATTTTTACAGTATCACAAAGAGAGCTGCACCACAATAATGTACTGTTGTGCACAGAGGACCTTGTTTACAAGCATGGTGTCACTCCAATATTAAATATGACTCTTCATGTACTACTTTGTCTCAACCAAAATCTATTACAAACTAACAGGGGAAAATTATCTGGGAGTGAGGTGGGTGTGCGTGAGAGAAATCACAGAGGTCTGTGTCCTGATGGAAATTACCTGATTAAATTACCATTTGACACTGCACAAGCTATAGATCCTTACATGACATATTCCAGTTGTTTCACTGCTAGCACTACATAAGAAAAAATTCCACCATCTGTTACCTGCTGGTAACTGAAATTCATGTTTAAAAATCCTTGCTCAGAGGACTGTACAAAGGTACAGCTTTTGAAATATTTTGGCAATACAGATTAAGTAAATAAACAGAAATTATCAGCAAATTACGAAGGGAGGATGAAATATCTTAATGTATCTATTCACCAAGAACACAGGCTTTAAAAACAACATCAAACCACATGAAACATACACTAAAAGTTTTTACATCACTCAACACGTCTAACCATTGCCCCTTTCCCTGCTGTACTTTACGAACTTCAGACAATCATCACAACAGTCCTGCAAAAAAGACCATAAAAGTAGCATAATTTTGTAAGTAGAGAAGGAAATGAGAGTCTATGGGTTGGTCTGGAGAGTACCAGGACTAAGAAGATAATGCTAAGAAAGGATCCCTATTTGGGCAGCTTCCAAATTGTTAACTTGTTCTGATAGCTTGAGCTGTCCCTTTTTGTAGATTCCCAATTTAGGTGTTTTTGCACCAGAAACTGCCAGAGATTCTTGTGCCATTAATGTCACCTGGAATAGGAAGCCAAACACATCACAGACATTAGACATGCAGACTTCCTAAGAAGTCAGGAACTGTCAGCCTGGGATTCAATGAGAGACTCTGCTTATCAGGGGCTGTTAAGGACATGTCTGAGCATTCTGACAATCTGAGCTGCAAACTGGTGCTTTCTGCAGGTCTGCAAAGCACAGCAAACACACAGCCCCAGGCTGAGCTGCAGAGTGCACAGAACCCACAGGTGCACAAGGCAGGGTGGGCACAGCCCTTTCCCTGCAGCGGCTCTGGTGCACGGAGACCAACAGGAGACTGCTCAGCCTCCTGTCACGGTTATGGCAATTCAAGGCAATGCTCTTTGGGAGCAAAATACACAAAGCCAAAATGCCCGCTCTGAGTGACAAGGGCTGGCAGGAGATTAGTGATTAATCTTCACTATTAGCAAAAATTAGAACACTTTCCACAAGCCTCACTTTCAATTAGCTACTGTAATTTCTTCATATGGCAAAGGGCTAAGCCCCTTAAAAAACCCAAAAAACAAAAACAGAAAAAACCCCAAGAAACTCTCAGAAACCCCCAAAGCAAATAAACAAACAAACAAACAAAAAACAACCCCCAAATTCAATTCAGCTATTGCTTATTTAAAACCCTCAAATTTGACAGCCCATAGCCCCAAAACCCCCATCTCTACTTACACAGCTAATAGATCTTAATGGATAGATACAAACAGAAACATCCACTCCACAGTGTACCATCTTTGTGTGGAAGATGCAATTGCCCCATGTGAGGTTAAGAAACAAATGCCATAGCCAAATCATACTTTTTTCTACTCTACTGAGGCCAAACCTGTGTTAAAAGTCTGAAGGACCTTCCTGAAGTCAGTGGGTCAAACCTAGTCCAGATCTGAACAAAAGACTAAGACCAAGTAGACCATATAATTTTATACCATTTCACTCTAGTGTTTTCAGAAGATTTATTCCTCATTTACCTATGTCTTTTCATCATATACCTCACAATAACCAGGCCAAGTTTTAACCAATGAGAATCATGGGCACTACACACTTCACCTTCTCAGTTCCAAGCTTAACTCTTTCTCAGAAGTCTCACAACTTTCAGAAAAACTTTGAATTATTCTTACTGCAATTACATTCCTATATTATGTAAATTAACTTTTGCTTGTCTTCTTTTGGAGAATATTAATTAGAATGACCTAATCAAAACAAGAACAAAATCATACTTAAATGAATGCCACTCTAAAATATATGCTTTAGTCAAACTTAACATTTTTATGTCCAAATGGAAGAAATAAAATTAACTCCCCACCATGCAGAACAATGATAAACTGGGACAACACAGATAACAATAATAGTAGTAGTTTGGAGCCCCTCTAATTTGCCTCCATCACAGGAAACTTTCATTTTAGTTCAGGATTATTCCAGGTAGAACGATTTTTTTCAGAGGCTGAGACAGACATAAGGTAATACAACTATGTTCATGTACCTTCACACTGGTAAGACCTCATAAAATCTCAAGGAAGGCAGGACAAACATTCACTGACAGTTTGAAGAAGTAACTCTGACAGAAGAGGGAGTTGTCAGGTCTATGGAGAATGGTTCTTGTCTTTTCTCTGAGAAAGGCCATGACAACTGTGAGGAATGAGAAGAGGAGATGAGCCCAGCAAGCACAAAGCTATTATTTGGAGGACAAACAAACAGCCCTGGCAATACAGTAGTTAGACAGAGCATAGCTTTCAGAATAAGTGTGTTTCAATGTCTGGAAATTTAACAGCAACAGTAATATTTTAATGATGAAATATGCGAAACGTATTTTATTATTTCTCTCACCAAATAAGTCAGTCCTCAAAACATGATTTTTTTTTTTTAACTAGACATAAAACTGAAGAACAGCAGCACATAGGCTTGGCCTTCTCACAGGGAAAAAGGGTAAATCATGGCCACACAGGTACATGCTGCAAGTAACAGTCAGCCAAAGAACCTGAAAGGTTAGACAGCAACCATGCCGCCAGACTTCCCAAAAAACAGACCTTAACATCTCAGGAAAATCTGAATCCCTCTACCAAACTCTGATTCACTTTGGGGAAGAATAGTCACAGTTCCTCAAAGGGTAGGATCTGCACACAGAGGGATCTGCCTCCATGCAAAGAAAGGTGAATTGTGGAAGGCACTGCAAGTCTGTGCAAGTCTGTGCGCCCTGGGGAGGAGTGGCTGCTGCGCACCCCCCCGGGCAGGCACAGGGCACACAGACACACAGTCACACACACAGCAGAGCACAGGCAGCCGGGCATGGAGGAAATGCAGGCTTGCAGAGAATCCCAGACCGACTGAGAAGCCAAAGATGAGGAAGAAACAATGCTACAGAGTGTATTGATGTGCTACCCAGAGAAAAAGTGAGAGTGAATAATTAAGCTTTTGCAAGAAAAGTAGACGTTGGCAAGAGAAAATAGCTACATCTGATGGGATACCCTAAGATTTATTTATTTTTTAATTAAAAATTACATCTACAGATTTAAAACCATCTGTACCACAATAAATACATTCATAATCATTGCTGTCTATGAAGTAATTAACACATCTGTAAAAAAATAAAAATACACAGAAACCAGAATACCCAGTTATCTCCATTTTTATAATATCTAACAAACTGAACTAAACTTACATGAGGTTCTAGTCCTAAAATAGATTATGCTAGCCAAAATCAAATTTTAAGGTTTTTGTTGACTCACTAGTTTGCTTCTTTTCATTTCCCAGTCTGCAAAATGAGTTCTATTCACTGTAGAATAGTTTCTCAAGAAAGCTGGGAAAGCGTTATAGTCACAATAATTTGAAAATGAGACCAGATATTTACACCTTGTGCTCCCTGTGATTTAACTCTGGAGCTCAGATTCCCAGAATTATGTGCTAGTTCATTAGGACTGCCCCTTTCCAAACCCAACATCACGTACTTCCAAGGGTCATACAACTACACAGTAATAATACATGAATTATTTCTTCAAAACCCAAAAAGCTTGACTTCATAATTCACATCAAAATAGCTCAGTAAAATTTTTAGCAAGTTGATTCATTGATTATTAAGCTGTCACCACACAAAACCATGAATTAAATATGTGGATAAATACCTCGAGGCTTGTTTTGCTGTGCATCTATTTAAACACATCACTACAGTATCAGGAAAACAACAATGTTATAAATGAGGTCTCTGAAAACATTTAATAAACAGAGAAACTAACATATTATTTCAGTATTTTTATATTATTTCCGGGTTATAATTAATGTTAAATATTTTTTTAATGATACGACAAAGCAACATGTTTTCATGGTCATATTTTGGCATTTACATACAGTCATCAATAAAGAATCAGAATGGTTTCAGCTGGAAGGGACCTTAAAAATTATCTAGCAGCAACCCCCCTGCCATGGACAGGGACACTTTCTACCAGACCAGGTTGCTCAAAGCCCCAACCAACCTGGCCTTGAATACTACTCTGGGTAACCTGTTCCAGTGCCTCACCACTCTCACAGTAAAGAATTTCTTCCTTCTATGTAATCTAAACCCACCCTCTTTCAGTTTAAAGCCATTCCCTCTTGTCCTATCACTCCATGCCCTTGCAAAAGCCCCTCTCCAGTTCTCTTGTAAGCCCATGTGCAAAACCTTGCACTTGGCCTTGTTGAACTTCATGGGGTTCACACAGGCTGATCCCTCAGGCCTGCTAAGGTCCTTCTGGATGCCACTCCTTCCCTCCACTGTGCTGACTGCACCACAGAGCTTGGTGTAATCAGAAAACTTGCTGAGGGTGCACTCAATCCATGTCGCTGACAAAGGTGCTAAACAGCATCAGTCTCAAATTTGACCCCTGAGGAACACCAGTCCTCACTGGGCCCCTCTTGGACATCAAGCTGTGGACCACGACTCTTGTGAGTGAGAACATCCAGCCAATTCATTATCCTCCAAGTTGGCAAATCCATGCTGCTCCAGTTTAGACAAAAGGATGTGGTGCAGGACAATGTCAAATGCCTTGTACAAGCCAAGGTAGATGACATCAATTGCTCTTTCCTTACTCACCAGTGCTGTAACCCTATTGTAGAAGGCCATCGAGTTTGTTAGGCATGATTTGCCCTCTGTGAAGTCATGTTGACTGTCACCAATCACCACCTTATTTTCCAGGGAAGGAAGGATCTGCTCCACTATCTTGCCAGACACTGAGATGAGACTGACCAGCCTGTAGTTCTCCAGGTCTTTCTTTTTTTTCCTCTTTTTTAAAAAAGGGGCTTATGTTTCCCCTTTTCCAGTCAGTGGAAACTTCACTGCCACGATGTCTCAAACATGATGTATAGTGGCTTACCCACTTCAGTTACCCATTCCCTCAGGACCTATGGATGCATCTCATCAGGTCCAATAAACTTGTGCACCTTCAGGTTCCCTAGACAGTCTTCAATTTGGTCTCCTATACTGGGTGATTCTTCATTCTCCCAGTTCCTTCTGAGACTTGAAGCCTTCTTCAACTTGGGGGCTGTGGTTGGAGCCCTTGACAACGAAGACTGAGGCAAGAAAATCATTACATACCTCAGCCTTCTCCACATCCCAGGTAATGAGGTCTCCCATTTCTTTCTGGAGAGAACCTGCATTTTCCCTAGTCTTTCTTCTACCACCAACATATCTTTATAAGCTTTTCTTGTTGTCCTTGACATTCCTGCCAGATTTAATTCGATCAGAGCTTTAACTTTCCTAACCTGATTCCTGGCTGCTCAGACGCTCTCTCTGTATTCCTCTCAGGCTACCTGTCCCTGCTTTCATCCTCTGTAGGCTTCCTTTTTGTGTTTGCCAGGAGCTCCTTGTTCATCCATACAGGCCTCCTGGCATTTTTACCTGATGTCCTCTTTGTTAGGACTCATGAGCTCAGAGGTGGTAATTCTTGAATATTAACCATGTTAATGGCTCCTCTTCCCTCCAGGGCTTTACCTCATGGCATTCTACCAAGCCACCTACCCTGAATAGTTCAAAATCTGCTCTGCTGAAGTCCAGGTTATTGAGCTTGCTGCAACCCTCTACACTGCCCCAAAGGATCTCAAACTCCTTTATTTCATGGTCACTACAGCTCGGGCTGCCCTTGAGCTTCACATTCTCCACCAGCCCCTCCTTGTTGATAAGAACAAGGTCCAGCACAGCACCTCTCTTTGTTGGCTCATCTATCACTTGGAGAAGTTATCATCAGTGCGTTCCAAGAACCTCCTGGATTGCTTATTCTCTGCTGTGTTGTCTTTCCAACAGACACCAGGGAGGCTGAAGTCTCCCCACAAAGACCAGGGTTTCTGAATGAGAACAGTTCTATCTGCCCATAAAGGACCTCATGTGCTCAGTTTTCCTGGCCTGGCAGCTATTGCAGACCCCCATTATAATGTCACCTGTCCCTGCCCTCCCTTTAATTCCTGACCTGTAAGCTTTTGGTTGTTTCGTCTCTCAACTCCAAACAGAGCTCCAGACACCTGAGGTGATCCTTGACATAGAGAAGGACCCTCCCCTCATCTCTCCTGACTGTTCTTCCCAAAGAGCCTGTATCCTTCCATTCCAACAGCCCAGTCACAGGAGTCATCTCACCAGGTCTCCATGATGGCAATAAGATGACAACCCTGCAGGTGTGTACACGCCTTGTTTATCCCCCCTGCTCTGTGCCCTTGCACAGGGGCAGTGAGGTTGGGCCCCTGACAAAGCCGCCTCGTTGGCTGGAGTTATGCCACAAGTCAGTTGGTTATTTAAGCTGTCAGAACACAAACCTCAAAAGAGAGGTAAAGAAATCTCTCTCACTTTAGCAGTTACAGAGATTTCAACTCTTATGAATAATTGATGCCGTATGTAATTACTAACACTGAAAATATAAAGACAAAATGCCTGCCTGATATGTTAGACTGATGACCCAACACAATGAAATGGGCTGTCACAGCCCACTGATGGGAAACAAACACTGCTCTTTTTCCACGCAAGTAGCCTGTTCAAGATTTTGGGCTTTTAAAAAACTTTAAAAATCTATTCTTTCAAAATTATGTTCCATGTTAGGACATAAAAGTGAGGACACTGATGTATTGGGTTTCTCTATCTTAAATGTTCATTCTGTTACTGAGCACGTTTCCCCTTGGAAATTCATCCTCCTTATTGTTTGTGACCAGTACACTAGGTCATTATGTCATTAAAAGTAACCAGTGATCCAGATAAGAGGAAAAAAAATAAATCTATACATAATTCACAGCAGTATTTCTAATTATCTGTTATACCATGGGCCAAAAGAAGTTAATTTGCATCAGAATTTGTCTAGGCACAAGCTGAAGATGTGAACATGTGTAGAAATCCTGGCTTGGAGTACTTGCTGCCCTCAACACAGGTTACTCAGGACATGAGACAAAAACTAGTAGAATGTATGAGAAAGATTTCTACCCACCAGAGACAATATATTTTGAAATCAAAAAAGATATATAAAATTGAGTGTAAAAATAACAATAGAATGTATGTACAAGGGAGGTCAGCCTTCCTGGGACATGCCCTGGGCTATGAGGACCCAGTCCTTCCCACAGAGCCAAACTCCAAGACCTGCAGCCCTGCTTTAGCTTGGTCACCACCTAGAGATTCTGTTCTGTACAATTTACCAAACTGCCTATTTCTGCCTAGCAGAGTGGGTTGGGGTGGTTTAGTTTCGTTTCTTTAACATGATCACTGTATCCCAACACCACTTGCAGTAACATTCTTCCTTGCTAATTTATTACCATCTCCATGAGAGATTCTGCTATAGCATACTTTAAAATTGCTACTAAACAATCTGACACAATCTGACACAAAATGTCAGTAATGCTTTTATCTTCTTACCATCTGTAAATGGCTTCTTTCCACTTGAACTTTCAGAAGCTATTTTAAGAATATTGTGGTTATTTGCTTTCTAACACTGCTGCGTAGGCATTTAGATCCATTTCGTGTTCTTTCCTGCTTTCTAATTTTGCTGCCTGGAGCATATTTACTAATGTATGCATGTTCTCTATCAGAACAGAAGGAAAACTGGTCACTCTGCCAAAGAACTACCAGCAATGCCCAAATCAGTTGGGTGGTGTTGCTCATCTGTAAAAGCATCAAATTGACATTTTATATGACACTATGCTTCAGGTTCACCATCTCATATCATGAAGAAAAAATGGCACCTGTCCTTGAACCAATATTTCTGCCAACCTGAAAACTAAGAAAGATTTTACAAGAGTGACCTGTTCTGATTTCCTGATGGGCAACAGCTTCCCTTAACCATTACACAGCAGTGATCTAGTCCCCCCTCCCTTTTTTTTAACAAAATTTTGGCCTACGTCTTTTGTCTCTTGACAGTACCTGCAAGATACATTTATTACAAAGGAATAACGTTGCAATCTCACTGATGGAAGTGGGTTGCAGAAGATGTCATGGCTGTCAGTATTCTTCTCTGAAGGAGTACACCTTTATGTAGAGCTTATAATTATCTCATCTGTTTTATATGGTTTAACAACGGTGAACACAGCTGCTTTTTCCCATACACATTCATACTACCTGTGTTTAATCCAAAGCCTGAAACCTGTTAAGACACACGCTTTCCTACTATTTTTCATGTTTTTGTCACTTCGTTATTAGGTTATTACAACAAATCCTACATGGGCAAACACCATTAAAATGTTCTGAAGCAAAGATTTTATACAAAGACTCTGTCTGGTTCCCAGGACTACCTTGGCAGAAATGTGTGGTGCAAAGTACCTTGATGGAGACGTATATGAATATGTATGATCTGCAATCTGCAGTGCCTGCTTATTCACTTCCTGGTAAAATTTAAGAATTTGGACTTGATGTGTATTTTGAAGTTTGCATATTTTAAGAACATTACGTTCTTAAAGGGAGTTACTCTTGCATTCATGATAATTCATTCTCAGTCAGATCTAAAATAGACAATTTTGTTAGCTTTCATGTTATGAGGCAAAGCACATTTCCCCCACTTGGTTTTAGAGAAAGACTGAGATATGTACCTTATCAGAAAGCACAGTGACTCTAAAATAAAAAGAAAACCAAAAAAGCCCAAACTCCAAGTGTTACTACTTGAATATAACAAGAAGAATGACACTGAGATGGTTCCAGGAAAAAAAAAATTGCAAAAACCCCAGCTAATCAAAAGAAATATAAGCATCTAACTAGAAAAGTCATGACCAAAAAGAGATGGTCCTAAGGAATATCCTGTTCTTGGGGCAAGTGAATGAAGCACAGCTGGTGCTGGAGCTGCACTCGCTTCAGCACAGGCCCAATGTACCACTGTAATAGTGGTCAAAGCACAAATACTAAGATTTATCTCCTATCATTTGTTTTTTTTCCTACACTGCAGTAGCATTAAAAGCATTTTGAAAGATGAAGTAAAACTAAATGCTGTAATGTCTTTTGGCTCTGTTGTTTGTGGATCACATTCAGAAATGTCTAGTAATGGCAAGTCATGGATTTTTCAGCACTACTCCATTTTCTCAATAATTTGGGCAGCCTTTGAAAAGTTGCATCTGTTGCAAGTAAACTTCAGCATCACAGTCACTTCACATTAATTTCATTCTTCTCCTGGCTAGAAAAGCTTGAGAACATCGTCCTGACTTCCTTCAGTAACTATCTGTGAGATTCCTACCAGGGGCCAACTTTCCATGACTCTTGATAACAAAACTCTCCAACAGGCTGATTAGTCATCAGGCAATGAAATAATTCTTGGCATAAAAAATGCTCTTCCAACAGAGGACCTTAAAAAAAAAAGTAACCTACTGTGCTCCCAGTTTGCATTCCCTAGAAAAATTACATGTGATAATGACACCACTACCTGAAATACAGATAAAAGCAACCATAACAAACATATGTGGTCATGACCCATAGATCCCTTTCTTCTAGGCCCATCCAAGAAGTCCAACACATGCATTTTCAGTGTCTATTTACAGGTACCTACATGGGAAGACAATCTGAGATTTGGGTACTGAACAGGGAAGTACAGAGGCAGAACAAAGGCAGATGCAGAAGATCTGGAGACTTGCTCAGACTCTCTGTTTTGGGGAATGGCAGAAACACTTCACTCTGGGTCTCATGAAGTGCTCCTTGTCCTGTCTAGTGTCTTCCCCCACCCTACACTGCCTTTCAAGAAATTCTATTTCTTTTAGAGCAGGTAAACAGAAAATGTCAAGCATGCATTAAAAAGGGAAAAACAAAAACTAAAGGATTAGTCCGCTTGACATGTCAGACTAGCAACCCACACCTCTGAAAAAAAAAGGCAGCTCTATTTTTCAGGCCATGCCATATTCCAAAAGCAATCACTAAATGCTCTTCTCTTGAAGCCAAGTCAATGTGCAAGCAAGCATGCTATAAAGCAGACAGGGTGCCTGGCTCTGACCCAGTGATCTGGATATTCAAATGTCCACAATGAAAGGCTAGAGTTTCTTACTCAACTTACTGGTACATGCATGCTTTACATTATACCTTCAGCAGAAAAAAAAAATCTAGTTCTGTAAATTACATTGCAAATTTCTACCATTTCTTCCTTACTTTCTCAAAAAAAAAGAAAACCAAACTACAAACCCAAACAAACTCCCCCCAAACAAGAAAACACCTAACCAAGCCACAAAAAAAATCCCAAACCAAACACAGACTGCTTCAGAATGTTTCTGAAACTAAAGGACACTCAACCCCACAAACTTATGACAAGCATTTCCAGCATCCACATTAGGTTACTACAAGGTAAGATGAGGAGTACCCCTGATGATTTTTCTTTTAAAACTTATTTGGAACAAGAAAAAAATAATTCTTTTTGTGCTAACAGTGGATTTTGAAAAACCCATAAAGATACAAAGAAGGACAACTTTACATAAAAACAAAAAATCCAACACAAATGAAAAAATTTATTCACCCTTTATAATCTGGGTCTATACACGACTTTTATGTTGTGTGACCAGAAGAGCACACAGGCAACACAGGATTCTGTAACAGTTATATGGCAAGAGTCCATATTAATAACCACAAGGTACCTTTCATATAAACAATTTGGCAAATGACAGTATGAGTTAGGAATACCAGGCAATGCAACCTTTACAGCGTGCAGACAAGATAGATCTGCATTTCCTTCTCGTCAGGCTGAGCTTGTGGCAGCCTGCTGGGGGTGAGGGGTGGCTGCTGGGGATGCAGCTACCCAAGGCCATCTCCAGCACGTTCCACACCCCACAATGGCCAATCCCTTCTGGGGCAGCTGCTGGCCAGGCAAACAGCTTTTCCTTTCCCTGCTCCCTCAGGCTCACAGTGTTTCCAACCCCAGAGTGCCCTGTGTCTCTGCTCCCCCACTCCCCTGGATGATTCCTGCCCGTTTGGGGATATGCCCTAGTTTCCATTAGAGCAAAATGCCATAGTTACCAACAACCTCCCCAGGACTCTTCTATGAGAAAACCTGGGAGAACTCAACCTGACCAGACACAACCTACATAGGACAAGGGCAAAATTCACTACAACTCTCTCAGGTTTAGTACACTTTTAAGGGCAACCCTTGTAGCCTAAACAAAGCTTAGAGGTTTCCTCTGTTTACAAGGCCTTTGTTGATTGCTCAGGTGTCCCTGCTACTTCAGTCAAAAATAAATCCATCATTTTCTAGAGTTGGCCAGAAAAACATGATGCATCAGACAAAAATTTCTTAAATTCCAGCATCAAGTGGGCCCTGGACTCTAAATACCAGAAGTTTTTTCAAGTATTGCAGACAAACAGTGCTACATGAGCCCCTCACTACCCTTCACACACATACTGCTACAAGGTCCCTGAAAATGTATTCCATTTAAGCAAGTTACAGGGACCACTGCAAACGACTCAAAGGCACACAGCAAGTCTGAGACACGTGAAGATTTAACCCAATATGTCTTAACTCTCAGAACCCTATTTTTAATTGCTGGATCATTCTTCTTCCTTAAAAGATGCTTATCAAGGGATGAGCACATTTCCGGGGGGAGGGGGTCTTACCTAAGGGGGTAAACCTGCATAGCAGATTGGTAGACTGGTGTGCCACAGACAAAGGGATAATGTTAGTGGTAAGAAACTTTTTCAGAGAAGGTACAGAAGCTGGTCATAATGGAATCGAGGGTAGGAGGCATGTATTCAGAGGAAGCCTGCGGAGAGGAGTAAGGCTTTAGTGGCTAGGACTAGGGGGAATAGCTCTTGAGGGGGGTTAAGTGAGCTGGGATTGAAGAACAAAATGGCAGTATGTTTATGAGCATGATGTTAGCATACTCAGCGAGGAAGAATAGTGCGAATGGCCTTGCAGCATATTCTACGTTAAATCCGGATACCAGTTTGGATTCCCCTTCTGTAAGGTCGAAAGGGGCTCAATTTGTTTCAGCGAGGGTTGAGATGTACCCTATTATTGCTAGGGGCCAGGTAGAGAAAATTAAATAGAGGGGATCTTGAGTTGTTGCAAGAGTATTAAGAGTGTAGTTTCCGCTCAGAATAATCACTGATAATAGAATGATAGCTAGTGTTACTTCATAAGAGATAGTCTGTGCGACTGCTCGTAGAGCACCAATTAAGGCGTATTTAGAGTTAGAGGTTCAGCCAGATCATAGGATTGAGTATACTGCTAGGCTTGATAGGGCTAACAAGAAGAGCACTCCTAAGTTTAGGTCAGCTAGAGAGAAGGGAATAGGGAGTGGTATTCAGATTGTAATTGCTAGGAGGAGCGCTAGGACTGGTGTCATGATGAAAAGAGAGGGAGATGAAATAGAGGGGTGGATAGGTTCTTTGATGAAAAGTTTTACGCCGTCTGCTACGGGTTGTAGGAGGCCAAATGGTCCTACGATGTTTGGACCTTTTTGGGCTTGTATATAGCTTAAAACTTTTCATTCCACTAGGGTTAGAAAAGTGATGAGGACAGGTAGTGCGTAGGATAGGGATATAATAAGGTGAATTAGGGCAGTGAAGTCTATCATATGGAAGGAAGCTAGGGAGAGGATTTGAACATCTGAGAAAAAGGACTTAAGCCTTTTGCGTTTGCTGAGCTCTGCCATGCTAGTGGTTCTTTTCTGGAACAGGAGGATGGGGAAAAAGCTTTTGGTAGTTTAGTTGAATTCACTACTTAAGGCGGGGACATGATAGTGGTATTGGTCCCACTCTTTTGGTCCTTTCATACTGAAAAGAGTTTATCACAGATAGAAACCGACCTGGATTGCTCTGGTCTGAACTCAGATCACATAGGACTGTTAATCGTTGAACAAACGAGCCCTTAGTAGCGGCTGCACCACTAGGATGTCCTGATCCAACATCGAGGTCGTAAACCTCCTCATCGATGGGGGCTCTTGGAGGAGATTGAGCTGTTATCCCTGGGGTAGCTTAGTTCATTGGTCAATTATATTGGGTCTGGTTGCTATTAGGACGTTGATTGGTGGTTCTTGGTTAAGAGGGGTAGTCTTGTTTTTGGAGGATTTGTTTTTCTCCAAGGTCACCCCAAACTAAAAATGCATGCCAGGATGGTCTTGGTGATGAGTGTGGGTCCAGTGGAATGGGGTTTAGTGAAAGGGTGGCTGCTGATTTTAAAGTTCCACAGGGTCTTCTTGTCTTCTTGAGACTAAACCTTAGCCTTCAGTTCAAATTCTTTTGTCGTGTGGATTTCATCCAGACCCACAGAATGGTAAAATATTTTTTTTTCCTCCACAATTTTTAAGCATCTCTTATGACTAGTAAGTTAAGGGAAAAGTTACTCTCAGTTACTATAGTGCACCGTGAATGCTCATCTTAAAATGTTTTTATCACTAGTTTGACAGACAACAAGAGCTTCATTGGGCCAGTCTATAAAAAATAGACACGTATGTATTTTTTAAAGCATATAGTTTCACAGGCCCCATAGGTGTTACTGTATCAGAACCTTAAAATTTCTAGAAGTATTATACATGAATGCTGTCCAGTTTTACAGACCTGCCAATAATTCTGATTAACATGACTCTTCCATTTGTTTCACAGCTCCAGTGCAAAATTCTCCTTTTCACCTTTAAAACAAGAAGTTACTTAGAAATCAAACCACTTCCATAAATATGTAGGACTTGACCAACAGAAAACAATAGTCAAATATTAGTAATACATGTCACCAATCAAAACTACTGATAGCCAAAGATTATTTTTTTAAAACCTGAAACTATGATTAAACTTTCTCTCAATACAAAGAGAAAAAAGTATGAGTTTTGTTTCACCTCACTGTCTCACCTGGAATTTCATTAATTTTCCTATTACAGACTACAAAACTTGAACCTTCTTCCCACTCCCTTAAATACAAACAGTTACATGCACTTGATGCTCACTCTAGTAACACAGAATCCCATGTCAAACAGTAACTACATTAAGAGAAATTATCATTACAAAACATTGCAATTGTTGAATCTCTAATACACAATTTGTGGAAGAAAAGTATGAAGCAAGTTTTATGGAAAAAATCAAACTTTGCTACCTAAAAACATACTGCATTATAAACTCAAATGCTAAGATGAAAGTTAAATTCATCCCTTCATCCAAAAAAGGAGGGTAGTTCTACCTCTCTATAAACTGTTTTGTCCTGGAATGCTAAACACAAGTTAAACAATGTCAGTTCCTAGCCAGAAGTAAATACAAAATAGGGTTTCCAGAATGAATGTGCAGATCTTATTGACTCTGCCTTTACATTTTTGAAACAGCACATGTGTTTATATTCTGACCTCTGTACATTTTCCATATGAAAACAACAACAACAAAAAAATCAAAGTAATACTTTTCAGCACTAACCAGGCTCCTGGTACTTTCTGCGTGTCAGTCACAGTCACGCAACTGCCCCACATGGCTCAGTAATTATGTTTCTGTTCCTGATACTTAGGAAGAAAGAGTGTGTTTCCAGAGAATTTGTCAATTTTAAATTGGTTTCATCACAAACCATTCAAACACTGGAAACAAAAAGGGCAATTCCATTTTGCAACGAAATTGCACTACACCAGTTCTTTAAAAAAGGGGGGGCGGGGGAGGGGGGAGGAAGAGAGGAAAAAAGCACCAACTGAACTTGCTGAACAATTTTTGATGGAATTTAACAATGGGGAAGGCCTCCAAGGAAAGAAGAAGTTTCCACTAATTTGTGAAAATTAGCAGCTGATACCAAACTAGTATCCACCATGAGGGAAAGGTCACATAAATTCAGTCTTGGCCTGCCTCCTGTGTCCTGCCAGGTGATCAGTACGAGACACTCACCTCAGTCCTGGGCAGCTCTGACCGGGCTCAGGGGCTGCCCCACCTGAACTCCCTGGTGCACCTTCAGTAATCTGCTTCTTCCTGAAGACTGGACATTGCAAGGCCACAACACACACTCCATGCCATACATCAACTGGCTCTTTCAGGCCATCAAACATGGATTAGTTTGTTTTTACCCCAGCTGAAATGAGCCTATACCAAACAACCAGAGTGCTGGAACAGCTTCACACTATGATGCTGCCACTATGATTTAAAGAAACAACAAAAGCATGTGCCAGTTTGTATGTTCAGGGCTGTGTAGTCAGTTTTATTAGTGCTCAACAAGTAACTGTGTAACAGCTTCAGCAAATAAAGCATCAAAACTTTAAAAAAAAAACAACTGCCCTCCCCCCCCCCAAACCTCCCCACAAAGTCACTGAAGAGGACCTTACAATAAATGTTGAAGGTGAGACATTAGATTGCAATTTACAGTCCACAGTCACAAATGATAACTCTTTACTCAGAAGTAAGACACATCTTAGAAAGCACAGAAAACGTCAGGCTCCAAAGTACACAAATAGCTTTGCTCAATGGTTGTATTTCCCCATGGCAGTGGAATGATGCCCTGGTGGTGTCCAGGCCAGCAGGGCCCTCAAGCAGTGCCTCCTGGGACAGCTCCCTCCTGAGGGGTGGGACCACAGACCAGCTCCCAAAACAGCAACGCTTGGGTCTGTCACCTCTGAGCCAGAAGAGGTAAATGGCCTGCTTTATGAGGAAGGATTGAAGGACATTTCCTTTTGAAGCTCACTTGCAAGTTTTGTTTCCATTCCGTTGAGGATTGAGATGCTACAGTGGCAGAATTCTTAGAGAGTTAAGACATTGAAACATTTTTCTAACATGAAAAAGCATATCTCAGTAAGCACTCAATGAGGTAGAGGCTGATACCAAGATCACTACAATGATCTGGATCCAAGAGTACTTGTCTGCTCTTCTGAAGTGCAATACCTGCACTTCACATCAGCTCCCTCCCAGCCTGCCTTGGGTTACGTGGTGTTAGAGCTCTACACAGTGAGTGTCAGGATAGAACTGTAAGTATCAACCTGCCTTCTTTAGATTGACAAGTGTGATCACACACATTCCTGTGACTTATCTTCCATTACTGTCAAACAGAACTGCAAATAATACTTTATCTCAAAACAAGGGTTGGCCCTTGATTGAGCCTCTGGATAAAGAACCTTAACTTCACTTATTGTAAAAACAAAGCAAAAGAAGGAAAATAAAACACTTGTTACCCTCTTAACAGCAACAAAAGGTGGAAAACAGCAATGTTGTTACTGCCTTTTACTGTCTCCTACTAACACTTGTTTCTTTTGTTTTTTGTTTTTTTTTTAATCAAGTGTATGAGAAAGATCCTTCAGGGGAAAAAAATTGTGATGGAAGAAGTAAGTTGCAACTCATTGCTGTACTTTTGTGCTCTGTAGAACTTCCCCAGGAAAACTGTCTCTGCTGGAAATGGATCACTGACAGTTTTGGCACTGGCATGAAACTTATGTCTTTCTAGCAGTATTTAGTGAAGTTTTTGCTGAGAAACTCCCCAGACTGCCCAAAAACAGAGTCAGAGAAGAAGGCAAACACCTACACATTTGCATGGAAAACACACCTTTCTCTCAGAAGCTCAAACCATTCTTTGATTAGATTTCCCAAGACTTGGGAAATAGTTTCCTTATATCTGCCAAATCCTGCATCTGTGCTGAGAGCAGTAATGTGTATAATGGACTTAAATAAAGCAAGACACTGTTCCTCTTCTTTTTTCAAAAAAAAATTTTTTTGAGGCCATAACCTGAAATAATTACAGGCAAGCCATGTTCATATGACAATATATTGCAGACAGACAGCAAACTAGGGCACACTTAAATCTGTGACTCCATTTTATTCCTGATTCTAGGAAGGCAAAACCAGAAGAGCAAACTACTTCCTTTTGCAAGGTGGATAATGGAAATGAATCTACCTCTACTCCCACATCTACTGCAAGCAGCAGCCACATTCCAGTAGAAGGGCAAAACCGACAGATTAGTAAGGGAGATGGACAGAAAAATACTGCAGATAAATTTTTAACAAGAAGTGAATTTAGTAGTATCTAGGAATAAATAACCATCTATCTTCTTTCAAACAATTTTTTATATGTGCATTAGCCATTAAGTAATATTTCCTGAAGGCTGAAGCAACAGGAAGGAAGGAAGGCTGTTAAATTTGTATTTAAACTACCTCTAAGATGCTTAAATACTGTAGTGGTGAAAGTCAGAGTTTTTCATGTTTAGAGGACCTATTAAAAACCAACAGAGAGATAAATTATCAGCTAAAAGATGGCTTAGAAAGATGCCTGAACATTACTCAAAGGTATTGAGCAAAATGGCTGGAAAGAAAAAACACTGCATTCAAAACAGGAAAATAACCCCACCCCCACCCTCCCAAACGAGAACTAAAGCCAAAATGATGACTAGGTCTAGTACTAAAGAGATTCAGGAAGAAGCAGATCGATAAAGCTACCGGATCTTAACTCCTCAATTTCAGTAGAAATTAGGCATGACTGGGGGAAAAAAATTAAACCTGTCCCTCTAATGTTTTATGGCATCAGTTATTGAGAACATACATTTTCCACAACTGATTCACGATGAAAAAATGGGTTTATCACAATGGTAGAAAACACTGTATTTGAAGTTTGAAGAAAATTTTAACGTAAGTCTATTGCACACTCTCTAACTATTTCTGACTGCAAGTGTGGTGACTATCACAACCATTGTTTTGGAAGAGAACAAGAAATCTCAGGACAATTCCAGCTCTCCATTAGACAGTTTTTGTCATTAACCATTGTTAATACAGGACAACTACTTAAACATACTTACCAGCTCTCAGACATTCATTTCCAAAACTTTAAATATCAAAACCTCTTGATCAACACATATTTCAAGGACTTGTGATATTAGACTGCATTTGTTAGCAAAGGCAATTACTGGCTCAATGACAGGTGTAACAGCTTCAGAGGGGGGGATCTAAAAGGGAACAAGTTCAGTGGTAAAAATAAATGTGAAACAAATTAGGGCCAGAGCAGTGCAGTGACAATTCTAACTCATTTGTCAGGTCATCCAAGAAAAGGCCACAACAATGCTGTCATGGACAGCTTGAGTTCAGGTTAATCCATACTCTGCAAGACTTACAAATGCCTTCTAACTCATGGAAATGGACTTTGCTTTTCACACTAACAAGTCTATCATTAAAATCAGAATGGGAAAACAGGCCAAGCCTTTCAGCCTGAGCTCTCAGAACAGCAAACCTGGATGCTTATACTTGGTTCCAGCTTGTATTCATCGCAGCACTGAGAATTCTGTACATTTTATTTATAGTCAACATGGAGGCTTTGAAAGGAATGTTTTCTTTCCAGTGTTGGGCAAGGATTTCATTTCTTGTTGTCTGGTATGTTTTACAATGGACCTGACTGCTAAAAAGTTAAAACATGAAAATACTATCACTATTTATAAAAACACATTTTACATTTGCATCACAGGGATTCAAAAGGGACTGATGTTGTTATAAAAATCTTTATACAAGTAGGACGGTAACTGGAGCAACTGAGCAGGAAAGATCATCCTACTTCTCTTTCCTTCAAAATCTATTTTATACAGCAATTTTCTAGTCCCCTCATTAAGGAAGTCTTCATAATATTTACTAATTGGCCCTTTTAGCCCAGCTTTACAAAAACCACTTTAGTCATATAACTGGAACAGTATGTGTAAGAAAGCCATTCTCATTATGAGCCTTTACCTGCTCAAGCTCTCAGCTTCAAACTCTTGCTCTGACGATTTTTTCCTAATATCATTAAGCAGAGCAATTTAAGAGTCAAACACACAAGTGAAAAACACTTTCTGTTTTTACAGTATGTTTTTTACCTCTCTACCTTCCATTATCCAGTGTTATAGCGCAATAAGGCAAAACTGACTAAATTAAAATTTGAATTTTTTTTATTGTTCCATTCCTTATAATTTTCCCACTTTATCTGTGGTCTGCAAATCAGTTTTCTGAGCAGTAATACTAAAAGGATGCCTTTTTATGGAAAGGATGGCAAACTGCCATATGGCTGCTGTTCAGTTCACTCTGTGGATACCTTGTGCCTACAACCTGCATTTTACTCCCAGGCACTTCAGGCACCCTTTCCTGTCTCCATCCCCCCTCATTTCAGATCTCATACATTTTTGTGTGGCAAGGTATCATTTAAAATGCTGAATAAGGCACTGGACATTTGATTAACATCATCTTTTTGATGTAACCCCAAAACTGTATGTCTTCTGGTTACTTGCTGCATCAATTTAAATCTGGATTCATGTACAACACTGCCTAGAGACGGCAAATAGAAATTCTGTGTGAGTACTTCTGCTATTTTTATCACCAAATGCACAAAAACTTGAAACAGAGCTCTTCAAATATTTAAATTAAAAACCAAGAAAAATGTAATACCAGTCAATTAGAAAAGTAAAAACTGAAAACAAAAGGACACAAAGCCAAATTTCACCCTTTTCAATGTCTTGTTTAGTACTATGAGTGAAAACTGATCTACAGACAAAAAACCTGTTTTCAATAAAGATTAAATAAAATAAGGGTTTGCAATCACTTGTCATGATCAAAATTCACAGAAAGAACATCCTGTGCAGTTCTATGCAGTAAATGGGTTATCTATCATTCCTAACCAGCACATGAAAGGGTAAAAAGGGTTCCCTGAAAGGATAAGGGGTTTCAGTATAAAAACTATCAAAAGCTATTTAGAGTTATCTGTATCATCACCCAATGTCCTAAAGGAAAAAAAAAAGTATATATTTCCTTTAGATTTCTAATAAGACTTATAAGACTTCTTTCAAACAGTACCACAATTGATGGATCTTTATGTCAGTATTTACTTACAGAGGAATATATTTCTTTTAACATGTTTATCTAGCATGTACTAACTCCTATATATACATACAGACTTCATCTTTTATGCACCCACATTGATATACCAACCTACAATATAAAAAAGACTATGTGATAAATGTATCAATTTTAGTAAGATCATCTCTTCTTCTAATTCATGTATGTCAAGCCTATTCCAGCATCAGAGAACACTGGGCCATTTTAAGTGGCTTTTTCCTCAAACTCTTCTCCCTCCTTCATTCACTTTTTAAAAATCACTCACTTTTTTAAAGCACAGAACTTCTGTATAATTACACTCACTTGCAGCTCATAATATGAGCTCAAACCTGGAGTGGGAATAGTTTCTCTACGGCATGACTTTAATGCATTCCCATTCAAATACTAGTTGATGAAATAAACACTATAACTTGTACTAAGCACTAAAGAAAGGGACAGTTTACCATGTTTGGTATGCACTGTTCAATATTTCATCTTTCCATCAGCACTAAAACCATCTTAACTTTCTGTGAAGACGACAGCTGCACCCACATGCCTATCAACTTTGATGACCACGATTGTTATTTTTTTAAACAGAAAATGTTTAAACACAGTCTGGATTCTCCACGAAAAACTTGAGTTGAAACTTTCATTAGGATATATGCTTATTAGGATACAAGTGTTATAAGGCTCCAGACATAGTAATATGACAGGTGACCATGTTAAAATATTTAAAAGATCTCTCAGCATCAGATGACCAACTTCACTTCCATACAATTCACTAACCGTTAATTTTAATTAAGTTCCCATTTATGCTCTTCTGAAATACATCTGTAAATCAAACAGAATTTCAATAGAAAATTCAGCACATAGACTTGGGATGTTCTGTACATGAGGAGAGCAGGGCTGTATCTGGGTAGAGAAAATAAGAGCAGAGAACACAATATGCTCTCTCTGTCCTATGTGCTGTCTATTCTTTTATCTTCCTCCCCTTACTCCAATTCTGTCTTTGCTCTTTCCTCTTGCTTTTACCTCTGCATTTTTCTTTCCACACACTGACTCCTCTTCTACCTCTCTGTCCTGCCTTCCACCTTGCCTTCTTATTTCTTTAATAATTGTCTAAATTTCCCAATGTAGAGGTCATCTTTGATATTGGAATACGAGAAGCCGGGCAGCAGCCTGTACCTTGACTAATCTGTACCTTGTGACCTAAATGTGTGATTTCCAAACCATATGTTCCAGATTTGCAGGAGCAGCTAAGGCCAGGAAGTCTGGGGAGATTTGACTATTTAAGGTTGATTTCCCTCAGACTGAAGGAATTGGACAGAACTAGAGAATATAATGAAATACTTTTTCATAACAGACTTGGGATAAACCCCAAGTTATATAGGCATTAAACCAAGCTTGACTTCCTGACAGATGCATGAAGTTCCTCCATGCAGGTTGCAAACACTAGACCATTATGTTGTAGGAGTACCTTCTAAAAATGGGCATTTTCATAATGTCCAGAGTTGCATTCTTATTCTGATCACTAAGCAGGGGGAAAAAAAGGATTGTTTTCCCATTCAGGTAAACGCATAAACAGAAGTAAACACAGGGAACCAAAAATGTAAGGTTTCTTTGGGAAACTGAACCAAAGTCAGCAAGTGACACAGTACTCCTAGAGCATTCCTGAGGAAGCCAGTTTTCCTTTAAAACAGACAAGATAAAATGAGTGTTGGTGTGCAAATGTTTCCTGACACTGTTTATACCTTATAATTAATAATTCTATCATTACAAGCCCATGTCAACAAAATTTTATGTCTTCCTGTACTTACTGAATGAATGTCATTCTCTTTTTCCCAGCTGAACAGTCAGCCAAAATCAGTTCAAGTTGTTTCTTTAGAGAAAAAGAAGCTGGAGACAAATTCAAATATTTTTGGATAGTTCTACTATTTTTCTGTCCTTAGGTCTTCAGCATTTTCTCCTGCATCATTTCAATACACAAACTTTAACAAAATATTAGCCATCAGAAACATCTTCACTCCTGCAGGCTTTGCTTTGAGCAGGTATGCACAAACACTTTTGAGTGGAGGCTGCTATCACTGCAACTGAACTATGAATACAAACATACTTTTTATAAAAAAGTGGTTAGCAAAAGTATGCTTTTCATCTACTATCACAAATGTATGCAAGTCTGAGAGAAAATCAGACTCCTTACTATAAAAACTACTAAATATATTACAAGTTTGTATTTCTAGTTGCTTATAATTTTGTCAAACTCAGGTTTTGGACTACAAATCGCTCAATCTGAGTAAAACACCTGTGTCAGATTAAGGGATTAAAAAAACCCACACAACAACAAACAACTGTCAGCATGCTCAGGTTTACTTTCTAAAATAACTGTTAAGAGAGAGAAAATATTTTCATTTGCCCCTGTCAAAAATACTGGAAATTTTTATTTCAAAAAGCTGCATTATTCTGAAGATTTACATCAAGGATTGAAAGCTTTGTGCTTTGGTGACTGTGTACACTTCTAAAGAGCACCCAGTAGCCAAACCCTGACCACCAAGGCCCACTGGACCAGCAAAATCCATGCAGCTGGAAGTCTTTTCCCTCCCAGAAGCCACCTGCCTCCCAAACACCCACCTCGAGTGGTCTCTTCACACAATTTATTCTCTGAATTACAACAGGCATAGTGTGGAAAAGGGCAAGGAGATACAGCCCAAAGCCTTGCCAGGGAGTGCACCAACAATGCTGTGCTCACGCAGGACTCGTCTGTGGCTGGAAACTTGTCTCTTCTAAATTGCATCCATAGCAAGGCTGCTCCAACCTGAGTTCAATTAGGTTTGCCCTTATAACCATACAAATAAGGCTTTAATTCTTTTTGTATTTCAAAAGACTGTAGAAATTATTAAAACTTCATTTCTAAAGTTGTCTAAGCACACATTAGATAGTAATGCCTTCAGACACCACTCATCATAACTCAGATTTAAATTTAAATATACAAAATTTTAAGCAATCACGTTTTTCTATATGGCTCCTGATTTAATGATATCCTACTACAACGTATACATATTTTTATATTGCCCCCTGGCTCTTATTCACCCCTTCCACTGCTCTAATATACCCATGATTACACATTACAGACCTACAGGATAATCAGCTCTTTCTGGTTTTCTTTTATTTCAGGAAGAAAACTCTAAGTTATTTGAGGAGTACTGGTGAAATACCATTTATCATCACAAAGCTGGCATGAATGTGGTTATGTGCAGAGTTCTCTCTGATGCTCTGGTTTCTACAATCAATCCATTATTCCAAAATTTCTATGAGCAGTAGATACGGAAAGCAAGTCAGACTGACTAAAGGAACGAAAATAAAGACATGCCTTTAAAACTGGTATTGTAAGCTAGAATATGTATGTTTTACCTAAGCAGCAAGCTTATATAATTTAGGCACAAACAGTGAATTAAACTGAGATATGTACTTGTATTTTCTAGCTCAAATTTTTAAAGAAGGAACTCAAAGCAAACAACACACCAACAGAAGCACATGGGGGAGGAGAGGGACAGCTGTAGTATTTTCCTGTTAAAATACATCACTATTTGAGAAAAGACACCAAAACAAACTGAAGGAAAACAAAACAAAAGAAAAATAAAGTAAACAGAAGCTATGTGATGCCAAATAGTACATACGGCAGCACAATTTTTGAGTTTAAAGAACAGCAATGTTACCTCTAAAAACTCCTCTATTAACTCATATTAAGGCTACATGAAACACGAATTTTTAACTATGACAAATATTTTAAAACAGCTGTTACAAATGATACGGGTTATTACCTATCAAAATATGTTGCAAATCAATACATAAGTGGTAATGTCGAAAGAAAAGTATCATAATTGTAAAAGAACCAATGCTTTACGGAGCACATTCAAATACTGAAGCATTTATTATACTGACACAGTATAATAAATCTAATATGCACTTCAGACCTGCAAAAAGACAAATTTTCTAAAAAGGGGCTCATTTTTATGTATGTGTCCTGATCAATTTAGTAATTGCTATTAGTACTAGCAGGAATTAGTTGTCACTGAGTAACACTTATACACCCATATAGGACAATTAAATACATTTAAAAAAAAACCAAAACAACCAACAAACAAATCAACCAGACACCTAAAAACTATTCCCAGATTAATACAGTATGTTCCAAAGGGTGTAATCTGAATGCTCTGAACCTAAAGAATGTCATTTCAAAAGTGACCTTATCTCCAGGTGCCAATTCAAAATGATGACACCAATACAACAAAGCTCTCCCTCCAGACAAGGTAACTGCTTTTACCTTTATGTTATTTCTGCAACTGATATAAAGGACACAGCAGAGACCTGAATACAGTTTAATTCAAGGTTCACATATGACTCTTTATCCCAAGCACAATTATTTTTCCTTTTTAACACAGCTTATGCCTCAGCTTAACATTTCTGAAACAGGGTAATACTGACGGGATTTCCAAAATACATTTCAAGGACACAACTAATAATGACAGTGAGTTCAACTGCAGGGCTTGTAGGTATTTAGAAACATTTGGTGGGGGGAAAAAAAAAGGATGGAGACAACAGCATTTACAATGAGCTCTCAGCAATGTTCTGTTTGAATTAAATAAGGAATACTGTCAGTTTGACATTTCAAGTGTACTGCTTTAGCAAAGAAAAAATAGCACCACCAGGTCTGAGCTCCTTCCCAGAGATTTTCATTTTACATTTGCTCATCAACTTTTCCAATTTGTGGTCCTCTCCTAAGAAAGCACTATGCAAACAGGAAAAATTGACTATACAGAAGCAGTTTGATTATTCATAAAGGCAGAAGAAAAAAAAATCCCCCAAACTCAAGTTCAATAATTGTTACTTAGAGAAGCAGAAAGCAAAAGCCTAACAGAAACATGTTTTTAAATTGGTATTTAAACACATTAAATAATTATTTGAGTACAAGCCTTTATGCTTTCAGTTATTAACAAAAGGCTGAGTGGATGCACTGCTATGTTAACTTAGAAGAATATATTCAGGACAGAATTTAAAATACACACTTCTGCACAGGGCACACATAAACACAATTAGTAATCATTTCCTGTAACTTATTTATTATTAAGCTTCCATGTGGTTTCACAAATATTTTCATTTTTTGTTACTTTTAATCAATAAGTATTTAAGCTGACAGAAATTACAAGCCATAATACAATTAAACTTTCAAAATGTATTAGACCAAAAATGTGATCTTTTAAAGGGTTTTTGTCAAATAAGTAAATCAACTAGTTGACCTATGATTTTAGCATGCCCCTCAATGAGAATATTGACAATAACGGTTTTCCCTCTTCACAATCACAACAAAAAGTCTGGCAAGAGAATCATGATTACACGTATTCATTAGAAAGCTTCTTAGAGCACCCTGTCAAGTTTTACACATGTAACACATACACACTAATAAATCGAGCTTAATTTCTGCACTTCCCTCCATACAACTGCCAGTTCTCCATTTACCAATAAGTCTGTTTAGCATAATAATAATTAACAATTAAATCCAGGTCCAGTGTTAGTGAATTGAGATAATTTTGTTCTTCCATATTATCACCGTTCCACTTTTCAAAGACAGTAAATGTTCAGAATTTTACTAATCTCACATAATCAGCATTACAGTTTAAAATTACCATATAAATCTGCAGAATCTGATTGACAGATTCAATTTCTTATTAAATATACAGAGTATAGCTGAAAGAATAGATTAAAAGAATGGCGACTATCTTACATATGAAGCATTTTGAAAACTTACCCAGTTCTTAAACATCTACTTGTTTATCTGCATGTCCCGATAAAATGCACATAAGACATCATTTTAAAAACTGCACTGATATTCAAACCAGCAAACAGCCGGCTCCTGTACTCTGCTGAGTAAATCTACCTCCAGCATGACCTGGAGGGATGAATGTTTTGATTATCTGATGAGATGCACTTCAATTTCAAGCTATTCTCAAAAAAACTAAGATACAGCTAAAGATGTCTGGATGTGTTCTCTTCTCTTATTGACTGGCCTCTCAGTATGTAGCAGTACTGTCTGACTCTTCAGTCAGCCTGCTGGTGACAAAAAGACCAAGCACTACACACCCTTCAGAGACAGCTATTACCCGTCCCATAACCACACCAGCCGATGGACTGACATGGTCTCCAAATAAAGCCTGTCAGCCACACAAAGATAAGTGTCTTCAGCTGCGTGCAGACAGGAGTTACCCTCAAACACAAAGACACTGCTTGTTCTTTGCTGTCACAGCCTCGTTTGCTGCACAGGCCCTTCTAAGTACAGAATATTTCGCTCTGGCTCTCGGGAAGAAATTATGTCTTGAATTGTGCTCTACTTTTAAAAACACATATAAATACACCTACACAAAACGCTTAATCAAGTGCGTGAAAACAATAACATGACCATGAGAGGTGTTTTCTAAGGTAGAGATACCACTGCACTAACTACAGAATGCAGATTTGCTCTCTTCTGCTCTTATGAAAAGGACCTTTGTTAGGACTATTACAGGCGTATAGACTAAAAAGGGCTACATCTGGTGATACCTGTGTGCCCAACATCCAGCATCGCAGAACGACAGGGGAAAGCCCGGGAGCTTAAAGTTTGCCGCGGGATACGGGAACCCTCCCGCGGGCTCCGCCGTTCGGTGTCAGCGCGGGCGGGAGGTGCCCGCGGTGCCGGCGCTGCCCGTGCCTGGCCACCCCCGCACGGTCCTGGGTCTGCCCGGAGGCCGCTCGGGGCACAGCGAGCGGCCGATACCCGGGAACCCCTTCCCTCCCGGCCGCGCATCTGAGCCGAGCGGTGCGGGAGCCCCCCGCCCTTCCAGCCCCCGGGCCCGGCGAGGCGGGGGAGCCTTACCCGGGAACTGCTGCGGCGGCGGCGGCGGCGGCGGCCGCTCGTCCTCGCCGCTCTCGGAGTCGGTCTGCATGGGCTCCTCGGCGAAGTTGACCCCGCGGGCGTCGGGGGTGCCCCGGCGTTGGCTGCCCCTGTCATGGCCGGTGCCCGCCTTGCGGCCGCTCGGCTCCTTCTCTGCCGCCGCCTTGGACGCCGCCGCCTCCTCCTTGAGGCGCCCGAAGTACTGGAGGGCGAACTCCAGCAGGTCCCCGGGCTGGCTCCGCAGCACCTCCACCGTGAAGCCCTGCAGCAGCTCCGTCAGCCCCGCCGGGATGGAGATGCTCATGCCGGGGCCGGCCAGGGGGGCGCAGCCCGGCCGGGAAGGGGGAGGGAGCGGGGAAGGGGAGAGGAGAAGGAGAAGGAGGAGGAAGGGGGCAGAGCCCGGGGCCGGGGGTCGGCGGCCCGGGGATGAGGTGCGCCCGGCGGATCGCCCGTGGGCAGCGGGAAGGGGCGGGCGGCGGCAGCGCAGGTGGGAGCGGGCGGGGGGCGGACCCGCGGGGGGCAGCGGCTCTCGCAGCCTCGGCGGCGGCGCCTCCTCCCCCCGCGCCGGGGGAACCTCGCGCACATGTGACCCGGGAAACCATGACAACCTCCCGCCGGGGACTGCGGCCGCAGCGCCCCGCCCGCGCCGCCGCGGGAGCCGGGCCCGCGGCACCGGGCGAGGGCAGCGCAGCGCCGGCAGGGCAGGGCAGGGCCGGGCCGGGCAGGGCGGCCGTCGGCGTCCCTGCATCCCGCCCCGCCAGCATCCCTCCATCCCGCCCCGCCGGCATCCCCTCATCCCGCCCCGCCGGCATCTCTGCACCCCCGCCCCGCCGGGCACCGCGGCCTCCCGGCTCCACGGGCACCCGGACTTCGGGCCCCCGTTCCCTGCGGGGGTCCAGGCATCCAGGGATTCCAGATGAACGAACACGCCCCCGCTCAGGGAAGGACCGCAGAGCATGTAGCGTTTCATAGCTGGTTACTGCTCTGCTTTTTCACGGCCGTGCACCACTTTAAAGCTGTTCTCCACATCATTCATATGCATAGATGTGCTGTCTATTTATATGCATCTATATTATTTAGAATGACAGGGGTGATGTGCTAGCAAGCGCATCCTGTTTGTCAGCTGGTTGTCTAAAGCCCATGAAAAATTTAGCTGGAGAAAGAAACAATTGTTAAGAAACGGGGGGCAATTCCAATTTAAACACTGCCGAGTGCCAATGCTCAGCATAAACACTCTTTCAAGCCGTGCTGCAGAGACTACTTAGCACAGCAGTAAGTGGGTGCTGCTTGTCATCACCAGGAAGCTTTAATGTTTTAAGTAGAGTAAGTAGCAATTACGGGTGCCATGTTTTCCAAGACTTCACTAAATGCTTCTTGAAAGTGAGATCTGTGGAATGCATGAAAACTGCATCACCCTCTGGTTTGCAATCACCTCTGAACACTGGCCAACGTTTTGGGGTTCCAGAAATGTCTGTTGGAGTCTTATTTTTATGCACCAAGCAAAATAACTGCTAAAATGTCTAAGGCTGGGACTACTTGGCTGTTTGATAATTGATTTCAATAAACATTAAGCATTACTCAAATTGCCTTGAAATATGCTTCATAAGGGCTCAGGGTAAGATAAGCAGTCAAAATGTGAATTAGTAGTAGCAAGATACTGAAAGACCTGACCTCAAGAAAATAATGTGACAGCGAAACACAGTAATCCTTACGATGCTTTTCACACAGATAGGTATCTCAAAGCCAGTTTTAAATTGAATTAGATTCCAAGTGGAACCCAATGCCCCTAGTGTATGCATTTGCAAATAGAGCTTGGTTCACAAGTTGGATCTTCAAAGTAGATAGACTAGGTAAATCAGTGAAGTGGTGATATTGCTGCCCTGCAGCAGGCAAGAAACACCTCTGCCAGTCGAGCTGTGGAGTATCTTTGAGCAACATCTTGTGGCTTCATTTCAGTCTGCAGGAAACGCCTACAAGCTAGCCATTTTAAAGTACTTATTTGAAGTTAAATTCACTGTCCAGCCTGAGAAAGATCTTCAGTTCAAGCTAAGTTGTCTAGGGGCAGATCATGAGTGCTCTCAGTGCTGCAGAAGATTGCTCCATCAGCAGGCTCTAAGAACTGCTGCAGTCCGGGGGCTCCCAGCCCAGCCAGCACACCCCCACTTCATTCCATGCCCCATTGCTGCTATGCCCTGACCACAGCTGGCTGTACAAAGCACTGTTGGTACCCACATACATTACAATGGCTGAGAATGAAGTGCAGCGGGAGAGCTGACATCTGTACGTTACAGACAGGTGCCTACCTTAGTCATTCTAGAGGGTAGTTTAGCTAGAAATGGCAGATTTACAAGTTTTGGAGCTTAAAAACCTTCTCACACCACTAATCTGTTTGTGACCAGGTTCAGAGATACCTAAGCTTTGAGGAAATGCCCAGGAAGGGAAGTGTTAGTAATTAGTGACTTCCAGGCACTAAGTATTCTGCGAGCTTATAATATTCCATTTACTGGAGTCTTCCAGGACTAAAAAAGTTGTCATCCCTGAAGTTTTCTCTTAGCCAGACAAGGCACTCTATTATTCTAGGAATTTACCAGCAGTATAGTGTCTTCTGCTATCTAATCAAGGACTTTCCTAGCTTTGCCAGAGCCTCCCAGACATGAAAGGAGATCACTTCTCTGAGGACATCCGGAAGAGCCACCTTTTGATGTTTTATGCAAAGCTGGGGTAATTTGAATAAGAGATTCTAAGTGGCAGCACTCTGAAGAATGCTTCTTAAAAAAAAAAATTCAAAACAGCCTAAAACATTTGTATCTTGTGAAACTTATCTTGAGTTTTGTGTATCTCAAAGGATGGCAGTGAACTTTGTAGTTCAAGTTGGTGTCATCTGGTTTCCTTAGATACTTTCTGTTCCAAGGACCTTGCATTGATATTTAAATTGCTTTTAAATCCACATAAGGACAGCTGTTGAAAAAATGTGTTATGTCTAGCAGAGTGAACAGTTAGATAATGAGTATCCTATCAGTTCACACCTCTCTGATGAGTTTTATTAGTTGCTACTGATTTTTGTTTCATTCTCATTCAGCTCTAAATATATTCTTGAAAGAGAATATAAAACCTTAAAATTTTTTTCTGTACTGAAAAAGGATTGGGCAGAACATTTCCCTCACAATTCCCAAGAAAACGCCATAAAGACTTTGTTGCCTCCTTTCCTCCTAGCCAACAGATGCACTCTTCATAATACACTGCTTACCAGCTTTGCATGGCACTCTGTCCCTTCACTTGGTTCAAGGCAGTGAAAAACTAGAAGACTAGAGCTAACAGGTGAGAAATAGCAACCACTGTGTCTCACATGGGACAATTCCAGGATGCTTCGGACAGTGGTTGAGACTGTTCTGTCACAGATCAGAGAATGAGCCCTTTTCTGATCACGTGGAGTACAATGAACAGAGTGCAGAAGGAGGGAGTGTCAGACTTTCAAGCCTTGTCTTTACCAGGGTAAATGCAAGCTTAGTAAATTCAGTAAACTTGAGCTAACAAGTCCATTCAACAGCCCACTACAAGCCTTTTTTACTGCCAGAGGTCAATATTTTCCCTGATGGGACCATTCTTCTCCAGTCCTTACAAAGACATGGTCCCAAGCAACCATCTTGGGATGAACAATGCAACGCAGTAGGTGCTATACAGAGGGGGCAGAAGTGTGCACTTAACATTGTGAGTGTAAAGCCCTTTCTGTAGTGTGGAAATAACTTTAGCAAGCACTCTAGTGGAGTGTAGGCTTTTAAACCTTGCTCTTAGTGACCTTGGACTGGCTGCACAGCTAGCCCAGAAAGAAAAGACCGTGCTCCTTCATCTGTAGTAGTATCTCTTAATTTGGCCACCTAGTAACTCCCAATGGTGGCTCTCCATGAAGAAAACACAGGAGAGAAACTGGCCCTGCACCTGTTGTAACAGGTATATTTGGCATTTTGTTTTGGAAATGTTACTCTATGTATTTCCTGTGTTTTAAAAATCATCAGTTTGTATTATCTTACATCTTTTGTCCAGGCTTTTGAAATTTCCAATGCAAATGCACTTTGCATACTGCATGACTAAAAGCTGCTGCTGAGAAGGCATTTGCAAATCTCTTCATGCTTTATATTTACTTCAAAATCTCTTTAGCTATATGGCAGTTGGGTTTCTTGCTGGCTCTTGATCAAGCAGTAGCTGGTTTGTACATTTTGAACAACCACAGTTCGTAAGAATAATCATGTACCAATTTCAGTTCTTCCAAAATACCTTTAAAATGTTACATGTATTGACTTTCTCTCTCTTCCCCGCCCGCCCCCCCCCCCCCCAGCTCCTGCTGGTTAGGCAAATCTTACTCATAGAATTTTTTACTAACTGCTTTTAATGGCAGTCATTCAGCCATGGGTTTTCCAGCAATAACAAAACTTGCAGTTGTGCAGGTTCATAGTTTCCCATTTTTCTGTTCTTCTCATTAGAATTATATGTCACTGTTATTACAAAATCCATTGCCAAATCAAAATCTGTATATGAGAAAAATGTTCAGTTCTACCATCAATATAAGAAACTAATTCTTGTAATTAATGAATCAAATTTGAACACATTCCTCATGATTCTTCCTGCAACCAAATCTGTTCTCCATCTCACACCTTTACTCTGCCCATGACTATCATTCTGTGGATTCAAAATACTAAACTCTTCCTCTGTCCAATGTAAATCTAGAATGGCAAGAACAAAGTAGTCACTTACATATTCAAGTGAAACTGTTATTTATGCCAATGAAGGTTTCCCTTGAGCAAACAGAAAGGAATTCACCTCAGAAAACAGAACAGTGGTGGAGCATTGTCAATGAAATAACCCCTGCCATGTTCAGTATCAATTCACAATCAGTTTAAGCAGATACATGGTTTGCGGAGTTTCCTCACACCAAATGTCATCTGCTAAACCTTGTACAAGTGTTACTTTCTTCTCCCTTGTATCACCTTTTTAGCACTTGTAGCACTATGTAGTCAGTGAAATTAAATGCTTGATAGAGCTGAGATGAATCATTGTGCTATCAGGGAGAAGAGAGCAGAAATCACAGCTCAGGAGGAGTATCAGGCTATCAGCAATTCACATTCAGGTTGTCTTACATTCATCATGAAACCAAGTCTTCCAGCAACCTCATCTACTGAGATAATATGTTCAGAAGAATTGCAGAGGATCACATCTTCTGACCTCAAGTCTGTTAGTTTTCAACTCACCCTTTTTAACCCCAAACTGGATTTTCTGGAAGCATGAGCTTCATGGCTTATTGTCAACTCTGCTTACATCTGTTACTATTCAGTAAATGAACAGCTCTTGATTTCCATTGAAATCTGTTGTTTGTGGTCCTTGATATTAAAAAACTACTAGATGCTATCTCAGAAAATTGGTCCTTTTTATATGGGCACTCATAATCACCTATAATTTCAGAAAAATGTGACTAGAATTCTTAAACACAAAATAGTGAGTGCTGAATTTGACATTACAAATAAACCACCTGATTTTAAAAGCAATGAGATAAAATGACAGTGTAGATATAGTAGACCACCTACTTTGAGGATATTACTTCTTATGATGTCCTACTGCTTTTATAAAAATGGCATTATAGACTGTCAAGACAACCTGATAAATGGCTAACAGAGACATGCCTCCAAGCAGCTGACAACAGAAAATCATCATCAGATGGAGATCCCCAGACTGCTTCTGTTAACACCTCCTGTAATCACATGTGAACAAGTAGAAATGTTGCTGATATAATTTCCAGATGACACAAACCCCAGTCAGAACAGTCAAGTCAATGAGCTCAGGAAAGTGTGGAGGGATCTGAGAGAATGGTTCATTTAAAGAAAATCTTTCTTTATACAGCTACATAGTAAGTCATTGACTTGGGAAGAAAGAGTGCAAGCTGTTTTTACAGAATGGAAAGACTTTGTCTTGGAAAACAGTACTTCTAAAAGGTTTTGGGGATCAAAATGGAGAAACAGCTGTACTTCAATTTCCACTGTAATTCTGTAGAGAAAAGGGCTAATGAGATTCTTGCTTGTTTCAAGAGGGAGACCAAAAATAGGAATTGAGAATCTTCCCTCTGTGAAGCACTCCTGAGACCTGTAAAAAAGGTACAGATTTGGTGTTCATATGTTCAAAAGAATATGGAGAAATATGAGCAGTGCTAAAAAGAGATATGGGAATTATTCATAAGCTGAAGGAAATGCCTTGAGGTGAAAAGACTGTGAGAGTTCATAGCCTTTATCTAAGCACTTGTTACTATGCTCAGTAGAAGAGGCTCTTATGCTCCATGTGATGAAGGACATCACTCAAGATAGTCTAATAGCACGTTAAAGGAAAAGAATAGAAACAGTCTTGCTTATCAGGAATGGCTCAATGTCTTCTCTTGGAAAGTCAAACTCTTTCACGTCAGTAGAGGAACAAACAAATAGCTCAAAAGATGCAGTAGTTCTTAGATCTTAAGAAAGATGAAGCAATACTGAGAAAATCATAGTACAAATATGCTTTTAAAAAATCTACAGACACCACCATGGATGGTTGGGTATTATTTAAATGAAAAAGAACTATAGTGAAGGGATAGTTTTGCTTCATTTTCCTCGAGGGATCTGGGGAATCTGATGATTTTTGAAAAAGAACTTTCTCCCTACCTCTTCTCCTCCAATTAGTCCTGACTTTAGGTATGACATCTTCAAATCATCTACCTTGTGGCAAAAACAGTGAACAAATGAGTAGAAATAGTTGATGGATGAAGAACAATCCTACAATTTCATTTATTGCATTTCTCATTAACTGTCAATATTTCTCAGGAAAAAAAAAACCAAAATCAAACCCCACAAAACAAAACAACCAACAAAACCCAAACCAAACCAAACCAACAGAAAGAGAACTTAGATTTCTTGGTAGCTAATTTCCAAAATGAGAGGCTCAGAGCTGTGGAGTCTGTGCTTCTAGTTGATCTCTTCTGGGAAAGATGCAACTTTTTCAGTGGACATTAACTGCTGGGCTTTTGGTTTGGATTGTTTTTTGGTTTTATGGGTTTGATTGTATGGGGTTGTTTTGGTCTGTCTGTTTTGTTGGCTTTTGCTGGGTTTTTTCCTGATAGATTTAATATTTACTCATTATTTTCTTGAATAAATTGTTATTTATTCTTGGCAAGAGGAATAAAGCATCTGCACAAGTATTGACTAAAGAGGACATATAAGCACCAGCTGAAATATTTTCTTTAGTTTAAACCTTAGTGCAGTGGTAAGGTTTGTGCAGACTTTTGACCTGGGGAAAACTGAGAATAGCATTAGTAACTAAAACCACCACTCTGACCCTAACATGTTTCTCAATTTGAGCGTCTGCACTCTTAGACACAGCTTGGGTTGGGTAAGTGGATATACTGGATGGTACAAAAGTCACTTTAGTGTGTTATAGGCATCAAACAGGATGGGCTCAGGTGTTGCCTGGTTTGTGAGGGAAGATGTGTGTCTCTAGTTTGAAGAGCTACATTTGAGAGAAGAACCTTAATTGAAACTAGCAGACCTTAAAGGACAAATGTGGATGTGTCAGAGCTGTGCACAGGAGTGCCAAGTCTCCAGTTTGTCTCAGGATGGTTTGTTTATATGAACTTGTAGATGTGCATTTGATTTAAAAAAATCTAAATGTAATGACCTTTACAGATTCTGGAACAGAAGGGCTGTCTTTTTATTTCTCATGTAAGCATATGTATGTGTATGTATAAATAAATACACACGCATTTGTCTGTATATAACACTACTGTTTCTATTTTGGCAGAACCTAAAGACCCCATAATATTAATCTCTGTATGAATGCAGTGTAAGTATCTTAACTCAGCTGACTTGCAGTGAATTTAGACTCGCTGTTTAATGTAGACTTTTGGATCATCAAAGAAAGTACATGACTATTTTTTATACTTTTATAAGAAACAGAAATATTTAATTTTTATACTAAAATTCATAATTGCACCACCCTTTCAATATTCCAACTTTAGCCCCAGAAGTGGAATATGAACAGTGCCAGACATGCATTCCCATGAGTTTTTATCATTGTTTTCGACACAATCTATTTTTATTCAGTGCTATGGGAAATGCACACACTTTGTGCAGTTGCCAGAATATGATTTCCCAATGCCCCTTATTTATTTCAAAGTGTGTTTTTTTCAGATTCAAGTACTTTTGCAACACAGCACTTTTTCATGTTTTATCGTGTAAGTGCTCCTTGCTTATACTGAACCCCTTTGCTGAGGACAATGGTTACATATGTGGAGCTGAAAAGGCAGCCACATAAGTGAGTAGAAGCCTCCCAAACTGCCTGTAACAGTTTGTTCTTCCTTTTTCAGGGTCTGCCATTATTCATGTCCCCTTCACCTAAAGGCTGCATGCACATGGCTGCAGGGCAGAACTTTTGCCTTGCTCGGATTCTGCTGTGTGTCTCTGAGTCCAGTCGTTGTTGGGGAGATGGTGATGGTCTGCTAAATGGTCTGCTGAAATCCCTCTCTCCGGGCCTACGTTTAAGGACAATTTGGAGGCTAACCAATTTCATAACAGAATAATTAGTGGGAACCATCCATTGACTGGGGCTAGCCAGAACACAGTAAGCTTCAGACTGATTTACAACATAACCATTGCATAAGGAGCTATGGAGAGTTCAAGCTGATGGTGTACAAGAGAACAAATTTGGCTGCGGAACCTGCCCCAAAAAAAGGATGACTTACCTATGGACACATGGCCCTTAGTCAACATATCCACTAAGATGTGCATGGTGCTTTCCAGGTCAGCATAATTTTCTGCGCTGAGATCACTTTTCCTTCATGAACTTTTTGCTCTCATTTGCTTTAAGGGTTCATTTTTGTCCCAAAATCAATCTGCACATAATTTCCTTAGCAAGTCTGCTTAACTGATACCATTGCCTAGACCTTTTGACTCACAAAGGCACGAGGCAAAAAGAACCCCTCTCAAGGTCTGACAACCTTGTCATCTTTCATACAGGAAGATACAACTCATGAAGGAAAGGGGAGAAATATTTTTAAATCTGGCACCTATGGGGAGACAGATTTCCACAAAGTGTCATGGAAGTGGAGCCTCTGAAACTGGCAGCGTCAAAAGGAGCCTCCTAATTCAGATCCTTCTCCACAGACTTTGTTGTGACAAAAGTATTTTTCCTTGAAAAGCCAAGGACTCTCACTAAGGAAAAGTACTGCTGCCTTTTCAATCAACCTTCAAAAATAACTGTTTTCCAAGATGATCTACCTACTCAACTGACCAAGATAAATCTACATTAGGCATGAACTGTAGAATGCTTCCTTTCTCCAAAAACAAAAAAAAAAAAAAAAGGAAAAGGAACAAAAGTTAAAAAAATAAAAATGTAAAAAATAAATCAGTATAATCAAGAGCTGCAAGGGCTGCAGGCTTGTCCTTGGTAGCATCTCTGGCCTGTCAGGAACTTCCAAGTTTTGGGCTCTGAATATATCAAAGGATGGTGCCCATTAAGAAAACTGGCTCTGAGAATAAGACAAGGCTTTTTTTCTCACAATTTGTATAGACTGTCATGATCAATCAGCTGAGGCATCCTAGGACCCCTGAGCTAAAATGTGTCTGTGCACACAGCGCAGAGTACAAAGTCCTTATGGATCTGCATGCCTCTCAAAATCATATTCTCTTATTTTCCTGAGTTTCCTTCTCGTGGACATATGCCTTTAAAATTCAGATTTTCCCTGGTAGCCCCACTGTAAAGGGTCCTAGAGCAGGCCACTGGGTTGGAAACACTAGCATAGACTTCAAAACAGCCGTTCTGCCTTTTCCATAAGAAAGACAGAAAGGGAGTGTAACTGCCCCAGAGTGGTCACTTTGAAAGGTAAGAGTCACTCATGAAGCATCTCTTTGTCTTTGGCAGTCTGCAGTAATTAGGTCCTTGTTTTGAAGTTCTTTTTCTGAAGGTGACGATAAAGGAATGCAGCAGGAATACAGGCACAGAGGTGTAGGGATCTTTGGGTGAGAAAATACCCCGTGACCAACCATAGTCCTGTCAAGACCAGTCATTTTTCAAAGTAAGTTGTGCCGGTTTAAAGGTAAACCAGCAGGAGAAGCGAACCCAACACAGAAGAGATTATAAATCAGAGTTACAAAGTAATAAAAATATTACAATAAGTGCAATGATACAAAGAGAAATTGGTTTTAACCCATAAAACCCAGAAGTGTAACCCAGCCCCCTGGGGCACAAACACAGTGGTGTTTGTTAGCCCCTGTGCTGAGACCCACAAGATCCCCCTGAGTACAAAGTAAAAGGAAGGGAAAAAACCTGTTGGTACAGATGACGGTCGCAGTCTGGTCGAGGTTCAGGTCCTCCTCTGGATCCAACAAGGGGTCCCAGAAGTCTCCAAACCCTAAGAATATATACCCTCTGGTTCAGGTGGGAACACCCAGTACCTCCCCCAGGGCAGGGAGTTCCACAATGGGTGCTCCAACTCTGTGAGTCATAGAGTATTTTTGGAATCATTGATGGCCCATTAGCAGACACGCCCCCTCAGGCTGGGTGGAGAGGTGCTAATGACTTCCTGGAGTGGAGTTATCACAGCTCTTATCTCACAAGGTTTTTTAACACCCAGCTTGCGGCCTGAGGGGTTGGGTGTGCCGTGGGCAGCTGCTGCAAATGGTCCATTGTTAAGAGTTCATGAGAAATTACTTAGAGGGTGTAGAATACACAGCTTTGGTCACCTCCACACAGTGATAAACTGGTACCAGCTGCTGAACTAGGACAAAATTCTCAGTTTTTATCCTTCTCAAAAATGACAAAATGTGGTTGGAAAGACTGCAATATGGATACTTCACAGATTGCCTGAACAGAAATAGAAGAGGAAGATGCAGACGGCGGTTATCCTGTTTTACTAACATTACACAGCCAGATTGTCCTGTGGAAGCTGGTAGAAAGGTCCAGCTGATCTTATCCTTATTGTAGAATAGGATAATGATTATGGAGAGCATAGAATGATTCTTGGTGTGTGATCAATGCCACACAACTGCCTTGGCCAGTTTCCAGTGTGATACCAGGCTGAGGTCTTTTACCTAATCCATAAAGTGCTAGCCTAGTTTTACAGTCCTCCCCATGGAATCAGTTTCACATGGATTAAGATACATTAAACCCAGTCATGACTGCAGCTGGCGTGGGAGGGAAGGAACAGGATATGGGATTGCATTGGTCTCCTCACCTGCACAACACCCTTGAGTAACAGAGGACAGTGTGGACGCAGTATTGACTCTATCATAGTAAACCTGATTTGAATACACAGAAGACAGAAAGCTTGAATTATGACTACATTTTACAGCAGTGAAAACCTTCCATATCCTGTCCGTGTTTCAGTGCATCATTTGCAGAACCAATACAGAGCTCATTGAAGAAGCTGCAAAGCTGCTACCCACTACAGATGGTGTTGGGGTCAGGTCATACTGGATCCATATTATTGTCTTCTGTGAAATGGTAAATTAATTAGAGGTGAGAAAGAGACAAGAACAGTGGCTCACAGTCTTCACAGAGTCACAGAGCAGCTGAGGCTGGCAGGGACCTCTGGAGATTGCCTAGACTGTGTATTTCAGATTGTGCATGTTACCTCTGCCCTATCACTAGACACTAAACAGTCTGGTACCATCTCCAGGATGAGCAGTCCCTGCTCTCTCAGCCTCTCCTTGTATGCCAGGTGCTACAAGCCCTTAATCAATAGTAGTGGCCTCTGGCTGGACTCACTGTGGTACCTCCACGTCTCTCCAGAACATGTACAAATACTGGAGAGCCTTCATCCTGTCAAGGTCCCACTGAATGGCAGCACAGCCATCTGGTGTACCCACAACTTCTCCCAGTTCTGTATCTTTTGCAAACTTGCAGAGGCTGCACTCTGTCCTGCCACCCAGGCCATTGACAGAGCTGCACCCCAGTCCAGGGTCACCCCTGTGGTACATCACTGGTGACAGTACCCAGTACCCAGTTTGCAGGAGCAAGTAAGGATTTTGTCCCTTGAAGGGTTTAATTTCTGCTGCTTAATAGATGGAGAGTTAAGAGGAGCTCTTTTAAATGTTTATGGAAGAGCATATTTTATTGGAGACAGGATAATAAGTGCTAGAATTTATTTTGAAATGTCTACTATTTTAAAATATCTCCTACTTAGTAAAGCATGAAACATTATTTAACTTTAAACATGCAGCATTTAAGATTTGAACTTTTAAAACATGTAGATATTTTAAGATTACTCCATTGTGTATACAATTCCTCTCTTAATAATGCAATGTCTTGAAAAAAATTCTAAATAATTTAATTGATGGCACTTACTTTCTTTTTGTGTCTCAACCAATGGCATTCCTCAGTTTCAATGTCAATGTTTCTATGCCTGGAAGCTGGAGAATAAAAATAGTTATGCTCTATAAAGGGGCAGTGCTGAGGGTAAAAGGTCCTGATCTTGCAAGTTCTCGCTCATATGGAAACTCCATGGAACTACTTGGGTGAGGAGGAATTACTCACCCAGCAGAAATTACAAGATGAGGCTGAACCTCACTACTGAAATGGTAATAATTCAAACATGGAAAAGATTATTCACTTTCCAAAGAAAGGATGGGCCTGAATTTACAAATGCATGATTTTTAAAGAATGTACTACAGCTAAAACTCCCTGGAAATCTGTTTTGAAAACAGATGAGAACCTCCTGCTAAGCAGTTAGACTGCAATGATGTTTTAGCAATTGGGATTTTTTTAGGGTTTTTTTGTATTGAACATAGATGAGCTACAGGGATTGCAGTCCTATTTGGAAGCCAACTACGTATTAATGTCAATATTAATAATGCCTTGGGCTAGACAGAAAGCTTGAAAACTATGTGTTAACATAAATAAAAAGCAGTGCATTTTTGGAGTTGCTTCATTCTGTGGCCTTAAAAAGAGTCTCCTTGGCACAGTAAGATAATTTTATCCTTAAAAAATAGTATTATATGTCAGAAAGGTCTTTATTTCCTGACATAGTAGGACAGAAAAGCCAGTTTTATTCCAAGCAATCCAGCTTGTTCATATGAAATGCAAAAAGAATGAACACATCAGGACACCACAATACTGATTGTCTGACTCTTGCGATAAAGAAGAGTGCCTAATAGCTGTTTTCCAGACAAAGAGCACTCAGTTAAGAAACAAGGTAAATGTCAAGGAGGTTTTAAAGGGGAACATTACTCACAGCTCAAGAGAGGTTGAAAAATATTGAATAGGCCACAAAATGATCTCTCCATTCACTACTCCAAGTGAAGAGAGGGAAAAAAATCCCCTAAACCCATAAATCTTTTATTTTCTAGCCCTTTTCTACCTGGAGCATGACCTTTTCTGGTTCTGAGTATCTCTATGCTGATTTTCAACTGAAGTTTGCTAGAAAAGGCAGCACCCCACTTCTAGGATTCAGGGATCAGCCAGTTGGTGTGACCAGACCCTGCATGAGGACTCTGCCACACCTGGACAGTTTCAAAGCCATTTGTAGCAAAAAGCATTTACCACAGCAGAAGGTTCATAATTCTCAATCCTTCAAGACATCACAGCAAAGGTAATTGCAGCTACTAGTTCTCAGCCATCGAAAGGGCAACTCAGCTTTTGAGTTGCTGGTCCCATTGTCCTTTGCTCCTTTTGAGACATTTTTGATTTTTCCCTCTGAAAGATGATGAGCCTATGAAGAATTAGCTAACTTCTTAAATTGCTTCCTCTCTGTTGTTTGTGGCAGATACTCCCCTGGTGTAGGTCGGAAATGGAAAAAATTTTCTAGCTCAAAGCTCTTTGCTTAGCACATCTTGGTGGTTCTGTCATGGAGAAGTTAATGGGCAATACAGAAATCCTTTCTGTTGTACCAGTGCACCTGATTCTCCTCCTCCTTCACCTTTTCAGTTGGAAAAAAAAATGGTTCTTTAACCATATCTAGTACAGCATCTTCCATGAGAAGCTCTATAAAGTCTTCCCCCTTATGTTTATGTAGACCTACTTTTTTTACTCAATGCTGATTTCCTCCCTTTCTTCTGGTTCTCTCTGAGCATAATTGCTGTATTTGGAATAACAGAGCAATTACCTTCTCCAGATCTCAGTGGTTTCCTCTGTTGTTCTCCATTGTAATCTTGTAAGTAGTTGTGTGCCTGCAGACCTTTGTCCCTGCCAGCTTTCACTGTTGGATCAAAATCTGACATTTTATTGCTCAGAAGCATTTTTGTAAATATTCCATTTCCAGTGTGAGACTGCAACTGCTCAGTTTCCTTGGGGAAAGGATCAGGAGTTCTGAAGAAGTGGAAATGTCATGTTTCTGTGTTAGTTTAAAGTTCTTGGACCTTGTTGATGACCAAATTACTAAAAGCAGAACCAATCTGTCTGAGTTTACAAGGACATAATCCATCATAAGAGAGTCAAAAAGAAGTGGTTTATTTTCTTTTTTTTCTGGATGAGCTCATTTTCTGAACAAAGTAAACCCATATATTACATTAAATAGGTCTCTCATCATTGTTTATTTGCAGGCTTGTTATTCAAAGGATAAGCCAATTCCCTCTCAAATGTAGCTCATTTCCCTGTGATCCAACTCTGACAGCTGTGACAATCTGTCACAGAACCATTGGAATATATAAATTTATATATTAAAAGTAGCTGGAGGTGGAACAATCTCATTTGTGGGTTTAGGACCTTAAAACATGGTGTGAAGATTCACACCTGTTTGGGGTTTTTTTAAACACTGACATTACTTTTTAAATTTGCACTTCAGCAAGTTCTCTTACAAGAATGACTCTTACCTGGGCAAAGTACTGTCCTGGAATGTCCCAGTTGTCCTCCATGTTAGAGTATCAATTATGACTCTATGGCAGTGTGGGAACACATCAGGCTGAGGCTGGTAGTGGGCTGTTTGCCATTCTGGGATGAATTGTTTCTGGCTCGGTACCATATGCCTGAAGGTGGCATGTGTCTTCTCAGGAAGGACAAATTGCTCTCCTTCATGTTTGGCAAGCTCCTGCTGGCATGCCAAAGAAGCCTATATTTAGTACTGGTACTGTTTAGCCAACAATCTGGGAAAATTCTCATGATGATGCGACTAGAGATCTACTGAGGCTATTTTCCAAGATCTGAAGAAGACATGGTTGAAATGGGCTTTGAATTTCCAGCTTTGAATCTGGTTGCTCCTATTTTCTGTAGGTACAGCACATCCTGCTCCCAAGCCCAGGTCTGCAGTGCTGCAGCATGAGCTAGTAGAGCTCATTTACTCTGATTTGGCATTGGTGGCATTCCTACAAAGCTGGTTGTTTGATACACAGCTTAGTACCCCAAATTTTGCTGTCCTTGTTCTGTTGAATCCTGGTTGTAGCTGCCTCCTTTCCTGCTTTCCCAGTGACATGTTCTATCCTGGCTACCTAAAGCACATTTGCTTCCAGATGTGCTGAGAGCAGAGATTCAGAGAGCAACAGCAACTGTTCTCAGCAAAACCCCCATCTGCAATGGGCAGGTGACTTATGTACAATTCAAAAAGGTCCTGAGACCAAAGGCAAAACGAGTCCCGACACTCACTGCAGGAATTTCACCCCCTCTGTTCTTTCCCCTTGTGAAACAGCAACATCAGGAACCTCCCAAAGAAGTGGAGAGGTTATCTCGAACAAGGATAGCATGAGGTTCTCTTATTTCTCATTTATCTTATTTCCATCCCAAATTTGCCACAGGGACATCCACTGTTCAACAAGATCATCTGGAAAGCCTTCTCCTGAAAGCCCATACCTGTGGGAAGGATGGTCTTGGTTATCCATTCTTTCTATTAAGTTGAAGTTACATTTTAAACTGGTAATATACTCTATACTTAGGCTTTGCATACATAGCAGTGATAGCAAGAGTGTGAAAGAAATTATCTCTTGAGGAAAAAAAAGGCAAATATCCCAATTTAAACATGATTTTATTGCCTTTATTTAGGCTGTGTGAAGGAATGGAGATCCATATGGGATAAGCTAAACTAAATAGGCTTTTTATTACAAAACTTTTCAAACACATTCTGTGCTCACAACTCAGCTCAAGATATATTAAAAATTGATTAAGGAGGACTCTCATTTCCTATTCCTTGCTTAAAAAAATCCATGTGACTATTTGCTTGTGTCTTGCCACACATTCTCATAAGCAAAGGAGTTATTCTTAAAAACATTGTCAAAATGTACCATAATCCTTTGCCTGGGCATTTAAATATACTCTTTCACCTAAAGCAAGTGTTGCTTTTGGTTCTTGTAGCTATAGCCAAAACATGAAAAATTGTGCTTGGCTTGGCTGTATTGGAGTTTTCTCCTCTATATGCTAAGCAGGTGGTTCCCAGGGCTGGCTAATTCTGCACGCATTTTCTCTTCATTTGTGGCTTCAGTGTTGCTGGCAGCATATTGCACAAAGAAGAGCAAGGTGTTTCCTTTTTCCCTGTATGTCCCTTCTGTGCGCATAAAAATTAGGTTGTTCTGTTGATTTAATTACTGTGAGGAGGACAAATCATCTTCTTAGGCTTCTTGTCACAAAACTGGCATTTCTTATGGAAGTTTTAAGTGATTTGACAGTTCTTATCATAGCACAATTTCTAGCTTGTGTTCTAGTGAACAAATGTTGATTAATAATTCTTGGCATTAGAAACAACTCACAGCTTTTGCTTATTTTCAGTAGTTCAGGGAAGGTCTCGACAACCTTAATTTGCTTTGATTAATAGATGACTGACTATTCTTGTATATTTCTCAGCTTTCTGTCCATTGGGCCAAGAATAATCTTAAAAGCAGGTTGTGCATGTCTGAGACATCCACTCTTTACAGACCTGTTAAATCCCTCAGATGTTTGTTGACTGTTGCTTTAAAAAAATCACTGTATGTCCCTTATCTAGCAAACACTGCCACATGCTAACTCATAGCTATGAACATTCTCAAGGTCATAAACTCTCTCCAGTCCATTTATCTGCCAGGAAGTTATCTGCTGGCATCTTCCAGTGGAGCCCTTTTTCCATGAATAAAGTAGCATTAAGACAAGTGCAACACACAAACCAGCTGTTGGAAGCCAATATACACTCCTGCTTTTAGCTTGGTATAAGGCTTTGTAAACCATAGATTTTAGGGAGAGGTACATGGCAGATTAACAAGAAACATATTATGCCTGACAATTTGTAAAGACTAAATGGGATACATAAATGTGAAAATACACTGAAGATAAAAGTTTCTTGTCCTGTACACCCTCTCCTCACAGCCTGGGAGCTTTGTGTCACAGCCTGATTTGCTGTATTGTTGGCTCCCATGTTATTTGATTGAAGTTGATAAATCACCATAGTAATCAACTATCAGCAGGTAATGGTTTCCTCTGAGGTAAGAAAGAGCTGCTGCCAGTTCCTGCTGTGCTCTGTTGGGAGCACTGGGCATTGCTGCCAAGCTCCTCGAGTTCTGCTTCTGGTGTTTGGAACAAACAAAACAGTCTCTCGTTCTTGCTGTGGAAGTGCACAGCCCACTTCCCTCTGTGCACCACTTGAGATATCCCCTGAGTATCTTTCTCAGAGCCACTGAGGTGTGTTAGTTGTAATGACTGTCTGTTGCTTCTTCTTTCCAAAATTCTTTAGTAACAAAGAATACTTCGTTGTTCTACAATCCTAAATTGTCCTCAAGGACTCATTGTCTTAAAACATTCAGTCTCTCATTGGTCTCATTTTTCTTGATTTCTAGTAGGCACTGAGCAATTTGGGGGGAATAATCTGTGTTTCTCCAAATATTGAGGGGGTTTTTCAGCCTTCCATCATGATATTTTTTTCTTATGGACTTCTGTGTTTTCATGCCATACTTTTTACATCTTTTAAATAATTCCCTTTGTGGATTTGTGAAATTTCTGACTTCTACAAATATTTCTTTTCTCTGTTTGAACACAAATGTTGCTATATGGGTATCTGTGGCCTTATTTACACTCTTTGTAACAGGGCTCCTCTCCCTGGTGCAGTCAAGTTGTCTACTTCTAGTGGTGTTTAAATTCTGTTTCAAGGCTTGTGGTGTCCTTTTAGGTTTTTTGGGAGGTCTTTCTGTGAACTACGTGACACCTGCTGTATTACAACACATCCCTTCAGGCTGTCACCAGCTGTACTCTCATTTCTATGTCTTTTTGATAAAATGGCACATTTAATAATTTTCCTGTGATTCAGTTTCAGGTTACATTCTCTTGATCTTTTAAATAATACTAATAGATATTTCTTGTGCTTTACCTTTGATGCTGTTGTAAATTGCAATATTGAAATTATGGAAAAGACTCTTCCATATATCTTTTTTGTTGGCCTGTCTCTTGTGGGATGATATTCTAAAGGGTGTTCTCTGAAGGACTCCTTCACAGGGAGTACAAGCAAGTAACTTGCTTCTCAGAAGGTCCAGTTGCTGATGCCACGAGCTAGATTGATCACATTGATACCAGCTGGGATCACTAGACTGTGATGGCCCCACATTATTGCTTTTTTCTGAGTCCTGATCATCCTGGAGAATGGCTGTATTTCTGTTACTACTGCATTACGACTTAGCCATTTTTCCAGTCAAATGCATATTCACTATAAAGTTCTTTTTCCACCTTGAGCCTATTGGTAACAGAAGTCAGGAGGTTGAATACAGAGCATTAAACAGGAAAACTTGGTCTTCCAGTGCTTTGCACCTTGAAGCATATACACACAACTTTTCCTCATTTCTTTTCATGTTTGTTTCCTTTTCAGAGTCAGGAGAATTTTTAGCAAGTTTCTCTCAGTGCAGGTGTTGACAGCATCTCCAGCTACCTGTAATTTTGACACTTGGTTCTTTTGCTGACATTCAGCTGTGCATTTCCTGGCCATAAGAAGTGGAAAGTCTGTGTTGGTTTTAGATTTGCTGTCCAAGCAACAGCAACAAGAGAATAGAAATGAGGAATTAGGGTGAAGATCCTGAGCAGCAGCTGGGAATAATTATCCACCTTGCGGTTTTACCTACTGATAAAAAAAAAAAAAGAAAAATGTTTAGGTTTTGTAAACTGCATTTATTCTCACTGAATAGTCCTGATAACACCACTACTTAAATGGCATGAATCCTGTGAAAGGGCCTTTCAGTAACATACTCTGTCTGCTGAAGTCTGAACCCTGCTGGTGGGGCAGGCTGTGCCTTCAGAGCCCTCAAGAGGGGTGAGTGGTGCCAGTGCCTCATCAGACAGAGGGTCAAGGGTCTGTCTTTCCTGTTTCAGAGTGAGGGGGGCAGAATCTGTCATCAAACTGTTTTTGCCCTGCTCTTTAGTGCAACATGCTTACCTTTGCCTTGAAGCCTCAGAGTGCGCAGCTCATCCTGGCACTTAAACCCTGACTCTATATTCATTTTTGCCAGGGCTGCTGTCACTGGGTCCCTGCTGCCCTGGGAAAGCTGCAGCTGCACCCAGTGGCCATCTACCCCACACAGCTGGTGCCAATCTCCACATGACCTTCGAGTCACTGGTCTTGTTAGAAGCCACTCTTTGACTTCACTTTGGTGTCCTGTTGGAATGATGGAATGTCAGAGATGGTCCACTGAAAAAATTAAAATGTGTAGCTAAATAGCATCTCCCTAGAATGCAAGGTTTGTGGTGGCATGAAGAACAATTGTCTGCCTTTGCATGAGCCATCAGGTTGAATCGAAAGGCCTGGAGTGTTTTGGTTTCAGACTACTTTAAAGTTACTGAAATCTCAGGGTGTTTTTCTTTCCAGGTAGGCAGAATTATTGTTTTACAAGGTTTGGAAAATACATCATATTCTGTGGGAAAGAAGCAGGTTTGTTAAACAGAAATGCTGTCATGAACTTCATCAAAATGAAGCATAACTTTGGCTGGAGGGAGAGCATTTCCTGAGGAGACCTGTTTATTTCACCAAGATTCCTTTTGTACAGACATTTGACAGCCGAGCAGAAGATCTGCTGGCCTGCATCAGAGACGGAGTCTGGACAGGCCAGTATCCTGTCCCTGACAAAGGCCAGCTCCAAACAATTCAGACTGATGGGAAGTAACTTCCTCATGTGCGTTTAATGCCAGTCTCAGACACTTGCTGGTGGATTTGAGGAAGAAGCATAATACATTGTTTGTTTTGGCTTTTTGGTGTGTTTGGTTGTTTTGTTTAGTTTTGTTTTTTGCTAATTTCAGGTTATTTGACAGTAAATATATTAAACAAAATTCAGCACTGGCCATATCTTGAGTTGTTAATGAACTGTATCACAGAACTGCATTATGACAGCAGATTTCTTAGGTTATTAAACAGTCATAGCCTTCATAGCCTTTTGCAGGATAAGTTTTGGTAAAGGAAGATACATTCAAAGACAAAGGAGGATCTGGTACAAAGTCTGAGCTATAGTTTTAAAACTGTTTTGTACTATAGGTCATTAACATTTCTATTTTCTTTCTATTTCTCCTTACAGGGAGCTTGCCTGGGTATTCTTCATTACATTAGATTTGACCTTTCTTTATCTACTCAATGTTTATCTCATAAAGAAATGCCGCTATCTATAGGCTGTTATTTTCCATTTTTTTTCACGCACTTAATAAATGGATCGGTAGTAAACTCTGGCCATAGACTCTAGCCCAAAAACAGCTTTGAGAGCATGACCAGCACTTGGAAATGGTGACTCCTAATGCTGAACACCTGAGTGACTGCACCCTAGTGTGGGATGTGCTCTCTCTTCCTACATACAGCACTTCTGCCGCACACAGGTCTCTTTTGTCAGCTAAAATTAACTGGCACGTGTTTCTGGCAGTGCTGCTGCTGTTTCCAAAGTGACAGCCTCTTCTTTTGCATCCCCAGGAGAACACCTGAGAAATGGCACATTTTTTTCTAAACACTGCCTTCTTGCCTTCCCCAGCCTGTGGAGGGCTCCTGCACACCAAGTGCTGCTGGGCACCCTCTGAAACAACAAAGCCCCACTCCCAGGGGTTGGAAGGAAAAAGCTTTTCCTGTCCAGTGTCCACTTGCTTATTACCAACAGGCAGGTCATCAGACTCTCTTGCTGAATATGAGACCTACTGATGCTTAAAAAGCCAGGAAAAGCCATGTCCTTCTGAGTGTCTCCTTGTATCAGCAGCCCAGGTCACCAATGCCCCTTTTCTCTAATGACAATGATGTACAAACCTCACATGGGTATAACCAGGTCATTTGTCTCTTTCACCAGTCCTTGTTATTAACCACATAACTGCAGACAAACAGTTTTTCTTTCTTTCTGCTTTCTCTTCTTCAGCATGACTTACTTTCTCTAAGTGTGCCACAATGTTTAAAAATGTATTTGTACCTTTTCTGGGTGGTTCTCCCTCCAAAATGCAGAGTGGGGTGAGCACAGCAGAAATCTCTTCCTGCAGACTTCTATCCAGGAGAATCAATGGTTTCTGGAGTGTTGTTTCCAACATACATTGTGTAAGTTGCAATTAGAAGGTTCATGAAAGCACATCAGTGTTTTTCAGAAGCTTTGGTATTACTGGGATGCTCCAAGAGCCCATCAGACCCTGAAGATGGTTTGGTATCCCAGATTTTAATAATTTCTTATTTTCAAGACTGCTTTACACAAACTACATTATAAAGTCATCAGCACAAGAGTTTATAATCTATATAATCCTTGGGACTATGTGGATTTGCAGAATGCTGCTGGTAGACAGAAAAAATGTTTATAATTAAAAATACAAGAGTTGTAATTTCCATTGATGTTTTTCTCAAGTCAGTTGTTCATATCTGTATTTCTGTATCACTGATCACACTTTTGAAAATAATCTGCTGAACATGTTAAATAAGGCAAAATACTCTGCCGTTGATAGATTAAATACCTCTTAACAAGTGCAAACAGCGTATTCAGTGAAGATCTAAATATAATCACACCGTACACCTTAGCTCCTTTTCAACTTCTCTTTCTGTCCTGGCATATAATTAGGATGGAGCCTTGGTGACACACACTCATTGCTAATCAACATCTGGATGACCTTGCTGGAGCCAAAGCATATGTCAAGCCACAACCAAGTCTGAGGCACTGACTCCAAGAACAAATGCAAATTTTCACTGCTAGGTGCAGTAGCAATGTGAATTAGACTACCAAGACAATATAATACATCTTAAAGACAAAGTAGCCCTTAAAATAATTTTCAAAAAATAATCTTAAGGCTGACAGGAGATAATGTTGATAATTGAGACCTACTCTAGAAAATTTATTATTTTTCTTTCTCTGTGTGACATTTGTGAGCCTCTGAAAAACATGGTTAGTGACTAAGTTACATTTCCTGACTTATAGCCCTTAAAATCAGCTATTCTGAAGGGTCGGTGTGTTTACGCATTTGAAGATTCAGGCAATGTGGTTCAGCCTCCTGTTCTGGCAGTGGCATCTCCAGCTGTCCAGGCCTTGGGTACGTGGCTGCCACTGCAGGAAGGGACAGCTGTATCCTGCACTGCGACATGCAGATGTGTACTCGTGCCCACCTCCTCACCTGAAAAGCAGTTCCACTCCACCTTGAAGCTGGACTGCCTCAAACCACATCCCTGCATTGTTTCCTTGTGCCAGGGCTTGGCAGAAAACAGACTCAGTTGTGGGTGGGTGTTTCCAGAGGGACACAAAATCTAACTGATAATCAGTTGTACAAACACGCAGCTATTTATCAGTACAGTGCCAGTGCCCACAACTTGCTCTGTAGGTAAAAAGGAGGTTTGGCAGCTACTTGTGATCTCCTAGAAGTCAGGTTGGCAAACACCCAGCACCCAGAAGACACAAGACACTTAGGCAGCACAGCCATAAGCTGCATGGGCAAGGAAAGCAGTGAAGAGGCTGCAAATTAGCACAGCTCTGAGGTGTTCCACATGTCTGTAACAAACACTGTATACAACTCAGTATAGCATTGTAAACAGCTGATAAAAATAATCAGTCAAAGTTTAGTGCAGGACTAAACTGCTTTCCACTGGGTGCAGATCTCTCATAGACATCTTCCTGCAAATGGTGCCCACTTCAAGACTGCCATTTCCCTTGAAGTTGTGATTAGCATTTATTTCCCAATGCTACAGTTAAATTTAGCAGTAGATCTACTTACTTTTTGAAACTAGGAACCTACTAAAATCTTCTGATTTTTCTTTATAGAACAAACCAGGAATTAATAAAGGATTCTTAGAAAGTGGTAATATTCTATTCATATTTTACCATTACAATAATTGCAATTCTAATACTTTAGACTATTAAAATTTAAGATACCTGACATCGTACAGAGTTATTAATATGTAACTAAAACAATTCCTGTGAGTGCGACTTTGAATATGATTTCTATCTGAGATTAAATTGTCTCTAAGAAACTGGATAAAAAATATTTACATGTGTTTTGGGATAAGCTGCTGGTTCATAAATAATAATCAAAGGAATAGAATATGTCAATTTATTTCAGATCTATAAAATACAAATCTAAAAACATTTTACAGACAATAGTCACCATTTAGTTTATGTTTTAGTATGGTCTTAGGCCTTGCACAGAATAATAAGGTAGCAGAACAACAAATTAGTCTACTTTTTAAAGATTTCCTTAACTAGAGTCTATCATATACATCAAAAACAGTTGTGCACAGTAACCAATTAAACTTCTACATTTCAAGAAGAGATTGGCTACATCTCATAATTGAGACACCAATTACAGTACATTTATTAAAAATCCTTCAAGAATGCACTCAGTAGTAACAGCAGTTAAAATCATAACTGTTCTGTGAAATTATCAAAGCACATGATAACAGAATTAAAAAATTCAGTTAATCATTTATATGTAATGTAAAGCCCATGTAACACTACAAGAAAGAAAGGAATTACATGGGCACAAGTGCAAAAAAGCAATAGTGTAAGCCATCTTTTCTCTTTGGTAAAAATCAAATAGCAGGATGTACATCATAATAATTCAAGTCAAAGACTAATTCAGGCTATATATTTTTTCCTTTCCTACCATAGGCAGACTTGATGATTTGCAGGCATCCTAGAGTAGAGAAGTTAAAATCCTACTTAACACTGCCCATTTTTTCCTCTTCTAAGTTTAAATATTGAAACAAAAGATAAGGACTTTTTCTTTCATAAATAGCTTTTCAGTAGTATAGTCTCAAGTAAATTAAAAATAAATAGCAAAATATACACAATTTCAAAGATTACATTTAATTCCTTCTAGGTATATCCTGAAAATATATCACCAAATAATAAATAACTTTGGGTTTCTCAAATATTTGGTAAAAAGTCAATTACTCTTATATAAGGAATTTTCTCTGAGGGATAAGGAAGTACCCTGCTTTTTCTACAAAACTTTTACTATACAGGTGGAATTTTAGTAACTTTACATGAAGAATATAATCTTTAATATAATATGGATGTTCATGGTAAAAAAACTTTCAAAATTCAATCTTCAGAATTTCAAGTTCACACCTGAGGAACTTCCAGGTAACTCTGAAGTTCACCTGGCAGGACAGTCAAGCTCAGTTGTCTATGTCAGGAGGCTACAGCAACAGTAAGGCAATTTCCTCCAGTGGTAGAGCCAAAGCTCTTTTCTACTGACACCTTATTAAAAGTCCAGAAAGGACAAACTGTTGAGGAAGGGACAAGAGAGAAAGATGTGGGCGAAGAACACTCAAATATAAGCCACCCTGGGACAGACATGAACTGCCTACAGGGATTTCACTATAGCCAAAGATTTTAAATGAACTCTTCTGGGTTTGAAGGAGTTGACTCTCATGAACAGTTAAGGTGATGTCATAGGGGATTTGTAAGTTACTGTCTTACTCAAGCTTCTCGTATTTATCTGAAATTGTAACTAAAGGAAACAAGAAAAATGCAGGCCACATCAGCAAGGCAACTAGTTAAAAGAATCCATCCAGCAACTTGAAGTGTCATTAAAAATTAAAAAAAAATAAATCTTAACTGCAGGAAGATCTTCTGGAGGGGCAGAGCAAAAGTCCTTGCCTTTTTAGAAGATACATTTAAGCTGCCAGCAAAGTAAAGGCAATTTTGATTGCTCGTTTATTCAGAATTCATAAATAACATGTAGATTCACTAAGTTCCTATTCACACCCACAGCTAATCTACATAAAATATTAAGCAGAATGCTTTTCTACTCCTTGTTTGATTCCAAGCACAAGATGTAAAAACCAGTTAAATTGCACAGTCCAGCCCTTATCTCTGCAAACCTCTATCTGATCAAGAAAATGTTTTTTGGCATCTTCTTCACTTTTCCCTACTGTCAGTGCATCCCTGATATATTCAATATCTTCTTTGCTGGTTAATTGGGGCATTCCAGTCATCAGCATCATGGAGAACAGGATGATCAGCAGGTTTGTGTGGTGTCGGAGAGCTAAATAAGCCTTCACACATACGTCCTAGGAGAGAGAAGAGGTTTTTGTTAATTGATGAGAAGAACTGAGAGGGATGGTGTTGGAATTTTACAAGATTCTCATTAACCAATGCTATTCAGTCACTCATGTCAGAGGGAGGAGACCCAACAGAGCCATTCACCTGAGCAGAAATGTGATCTGAACCTCTGCATCTGCCACTTGGCATGACTTCATACATCATCACATGCTGGGGCAACAACTGCTGTTTTGGTGTACAAACCAACAGCTCTTCTTAATCACACATTAATTACCAAAGCATAAAACATTAGCTTTATCAGTATCTCAAATTAATTACCATACAATCTCTTTCTGTGGCTGTTAAATGAGAGAGGAATAAGTCATTGTCTTCTTTTCCAGTTGGGATGTTCCCATTTAAAGACCATGGCTGGCAAGTGATACTGAATAAAGTAGCTCCTCCAGGGGATTGCTCTTCATTTTATGTAGATCTCTATTAAGTTTGAAGCAGTGACTGCTTTTTTAATGGGGAAGATTTTTCAGGCTTGGTGTTCTAAGAAACATTTCCAGCTGACAGCTCTAGTCTTCAGGCACCCTGCCTTGCTATAGGACTTCTATCTTTATGTACTGTCAAACTGAATTCCATAGACGTTTTTGTAGCTTTTTCATTTTCATGTACAAATAATCTGTGCTTAACAACATAACCTTTAGAAGAACGAAATATCCACAGCTTGGAAAAACATGCAATGTTTTTTAAAATAATATTTAATGCTAAGTGACTAGTATATAAACTGAAATTTTTATTTCTCTTACTAAATTTATTACTCATTTACTATTAGAAATAAGAAACAATGCCATGAAGACATCAATCATCAATCAACCAGAAACTAGGGTTACAATGCAGTAATGTAAAAAGATTAAAAATATTTCCAAGGAAGTTGTTATTACAACCAACACTGAAGCAACGCTAATTTTTACCCAATTCAATATTCAATTTAACCTTTCCACAGTGGTATATTAATTTATTAAGAATTCTTAGGAAATCCAAGTATTTTCATATTCATTCATTCATGGTGAGGCTTCGTGAAGGAAGATTTGGGAAGGGCTCTCCCTACATGGGTGTGCCCTTCCAGCCTGTGCAGTGGATTTTTTAGGTGAGGCTCAGCGTGCGCAGAACTGGCCCCACCGTTTAACTCCTCAGGTTCATCTGCCACGGCCAAGTGAGCTTGGATGGTGACAGTGAAGTCCTCAGGACTAGAAACTACAGCCTCTGGTATTCCCAGGAGGTCTCCCATCCAAGTACTAATCAGGGCTGACCCTGCTGAGCTTCTGGGATCTGACTGGATCGGGTGTCAGGGTGACATTTAACTGCATATTTTAATATAAACTCCCATCAAATCCCATCAGTCCTCTAGAATGCCTTTTTATTTTTTAAAAGATATGTGTTTTTTCTCTTCCCCTGAAACAGGAAGAAGTGAAAAATAATCTTAACATCTATCACTGTTCACATCATCAACACCAGGACACACAACCAGGTCAGGAAAATACTAAGGAAGCAAGATGATATATCGAAGAACTGTCTGTACATTTCTTTTTCTGTTGCCTGGGAACTTATATTTTTCACTCTGTTTCCAAATAAATTCTGTCCTGAAATAAGTTCATACTTATAAACTCCAACATTAGTTTCATTCTAGCAAACAGAAGATAAATTGCAATGGTCAAAGCACAATTTATGACAGAAAACACCCTCAGCTTATCACAGGGAAGAGTTTACGACACCAGGGGGAAAAAAATAAAATATTTTACTTGTGTATTATCAACTTCAAACAGGAAAATCTTGTCACAAGAGTTAGTCTGTGTTTTGTTCCCCTTGAAAGAGATGAAAGCTCTTTATAGTTATATCAAAGAAGGTTTTACATTTCTGTATGGATGATGCATCTCACTGCTCCGAGTGAGACAGAGAAATAATTATGCAGTCAGGAAGAACCTGGCATCACTGCATCTCAAAGGCAGTCCTTCCAGGAATTCAAAACATTTAAAAAAATCTGCATCTGCCTGTTACAGTTATTTATTCAGACAAGAACTGAATGTAGTTTTGAATTAGTATCTTCCAAGAAAACACATTTTTACACTTCTGAGAGACAGAGAACCAAAAATAATACAGACAATCCATATGTGTCAAGGACACACATGTTTACTCTAGGGTTTACAAGAAAGCTGCTAACTAGTCTAAAGCCACAGGCAAAATGAGAGAAAATGAAGAGGAACCAAAATCTTATTGTCCAATAGACAATCAAGAACAATTATTCTGAGAGCTTGAAACTGTCCTAAATACTATTATCCTAAAATTCAGGCATTTGTTTAACCTAAAGTGTCGAAATTGTCACACAGGCCATCCCTTCCCTATACAAGATACTCCAACTCAGAATTTTTCAATGATCAATTGTCTACAATTGTCTCAATTAATGAGATTTTGTAAAGAAATAGTACAGAAGAATTTGATTAGTACTGAAAATACAGATGTCTGTATTATCAAGCCAGCAGAGTAATGGAAAAACAATGAATTAAATATAATTTTAAAATTTAATAATTAATGTAAAATTTAATGCAAATACTATCAAAGACCATTTTTGGCAAACTAATAATAGGTAGGAGGACAAAGCTCAAAAAAGGCTGCGAAGATCTTAGATGAGGCTTTCTCAAGGGTTTCTACAAGTAAGAAGTGAAAAAGTTTCATGTACATAGGAGTAAGAGTGGATGGGTTTCAGCCAAAGGCTGGAAAGGAAATGCCACCACATATGACACTTACAGCAAGAGAAATCTGGGCAGTACTAAGACAGCTGAAAAATTCATAAATAGAAGAAAAAAATACTTGCCTTCTTAGATTAAGTTATGCTTAAATATATGTTTGCAATGAGGATAAAACCTCATCAAATATTGCTTCCTACTAAGCATTTCTGTGATGTCATTAATAACCTCTGGCCTCTAATTTCCAATAAACCATCAGAACAAATGCAAACAAAAAGAAAAACAGAATTTAGATTAAGAACTTTCTATTGAAAGGAGCTTCCAGAAAAGTGGCCAGGCCACTGACAGCCTCGGAAGTTCACTAATAATGAACTATACTCTTCTGCAGTGAACTTCAGACAAGATTATTTGCCATTTTAACCTCCTCTGACACCTGCAATATGAGCTATAGCTGCTAATAGATCTGTATGGACTGTGTCCAATCAGTAAAAGAGAAATAAAATTTTTTAAAAAGTAGGTATTTTAAGTTATTAAAAACATGAAAGCCTCTAAAAAACAAAGTATTCTTCTGAAGTACAACCTATTTTAGTGTAGCTGAAGTACAAAATAATGAGAAATGCTTTTTAAAATTAATGAAGGATAAATGTTGAGACTTATCCATTAATACATGAATGAGTCAGCAGGCGTGCTAAATGAATCCCTCAATATTAGGAAATATAATGAAACAAGTTAGTTGAAAAGTGAAACTATGGTTTTTTTTTTTACTCTGGCCATAAAACCATATTTACTCTGGTAATAAAAACATACTTTTTTTTTAGCAAAGTATGTCATGCAGAGCTTGCTCTGTGTTACTACTTTAGTTGTATCAAAGTATCTTAACTTCCTTTTTACTGGACAGAAAAGGCTTTTAATGCACTATCACAATAGTGGTTTATAAAGGAGCTATTGCAGCACCACTATACATGAACTTACATATTTTGTTCTGTTTATTGTTGTCCATTCCTAAATCATCTCACTTAAAATGCCCAGGTCACAGTTCACAAAGGCAAGGCACATTAATCACCTTTTATCTGTTTAAAGACACTAGTGGAAATGACAGTGGCATTATCACAGCTTTCCTAAAACATCTGCATTAGTGGGATGGCAGCAGTACTTAGAAATTACTACCAGAGCAACAAAAATGAGCATTTAGTCAAAGCCAGGATGGTATGATGGAGGCACGACATACTGAAGAGAGGCTAAGACCAAAATCATCTCCAATTGTTTCTGACATTTGGGGTGCTGAAGTAAAGATCAGACATTCTCTAAAGAGCTGGATGATCCATATATACAAACACAACTTCACTTCAGACACCAACATGTCTTTCAACTCTCCATGAGAACATTTTTTAACTATTTTCTGCTTCCAGAACAGAGGTCATCTTTGAAATGACACAAGTCAGAGTGGTGTTTCAGCCCCACACTTGCACATGGCTACAGCTGCAGCAACAGCATCGTTCCTTTACACAGCACAGCTCACAGGCTTCTCTGAGAGCACAGGCTCAGCATTTCCTCCCCATCTTAAATCTTTTGAGCTACAAGCCCCCTTCAAAACACCTGCACTGTGATAAAGCCAGTTCTTGCAAACTGAAGACTCAAAGATTGCACCTGGTTCTTTCATTATTTTCAGAAGTGTGGACAATGACTTCAAAAAAAGATAATTGGGTCTTCTCCTGGGTCCTCGCCCTACACACACACCCTCTCCCTCATGATTGTTGCTGGTGGACAATGCAATTTGTCCTAAGATAAGAATACCAGGTGGGAAGTGTCCTTACATAAGAATACCAGGTGGGAATTGCAGAAGGAACTGTCTGGATGATCACACAATGGATGCATTCCAGAGAAGGGGGAGCAGTGATGGCTTTGATTGACTTTGGTACACCTGAGCACGCAAAAGAGTATAAAATGCTGCTGGAAGCTGGGCAAACTGGTCTCCCGAGGTTGCAGGCAGCTTCTGGGGGGATTCCCACCCCTGGCAGGGATGTCTGCAGGGTATGTCCAGCCCGAAGATGGAGAACACTCACTTTTGGATGAGTGAGTAAAAGTGCTGAGATCGGTCACATACTAAAAATAGGTACACAGAGTCACATGCTAAAGTAGGTACATAGAGGACCCACCTGGTGTTCTTATCTTAGGACAGTTCACATTGCCCATCGCCAACAATTTCAAGGGAGAGAGGGTGGGGTTGTGCCTGTAGGACACAGATTTGCTATACATCTCTTATATGTTCAAAGGGACATAGTTACCATCCAACGGTGAGAATTTTAACTAGGTACTCAGATTAGAAAACCTGACCCCTGACTGGGACTGGTTCACCCCCAGGGAATCCAGAACATAAAAGTTAGGCTTTTGCTTTGACTCACACTCTGCAGGAGACTTTGCTTTTATTATAAGGAACTTGTTTTCTAAATCAGTCACTTACTGGAAGGCTGTAAAGATGACCAAAGGAGTAACACCCCAGACATACATTTACTTCAGACTAGCCATGCTCTCCACCACTTCATTAAACATACTGAACAGCATTTTCCTTTGCTCCCTCTAGTCCAGGTCATACAGTAGCTTGAATAATCACAACTGTTTTGGAAGCACTCAGTTTTGAATATAAGCTTCAATCTACTGGATTTGTAGACCATTCTTTTCTTTCAGAGTTAAATCTATCCATCCATTTCACAAAACCAGCATCTGACACAGCTTAGGGGCACTACAGATTTTTACTCAGAGGCAGCAGTCTGAGCCCCAGAACTCAAGGGCAGAATCAGCAGGGACCATCGCTGGCAAAGCCAGCTGAGGAGTGCCTCACACCTGCTTGCCCTACACAGAGGCTCTGCTTAGTGCCATGAGTTCCCTCTAATTGCATAAATACCAAAGCCCTCCAAAAGTGATTTTAATCAAAACAAGAAACAAAGAATGAACTGCTTATCTGGTCTGCTGCTGGCAAGGTTTTCAATATGGCTTTGTGGATGTTTGAATTCTATTTCCCATAATCCTACAGATCATTTTTGCTCTTAGCTGGGCCTAAAATATCCTGGAATTGTATTATGATTCATTACATTTTATTAACATAATGCCCAGGAGCCTAGACCTTTGAAAACCAAGGCACTAATGTTCATTTCAGAGGGTAAAAAAACATTGCTTAATTGATTTGCAGCTAGATAATCGTTCTTTTACCTGAAATTTATGGAAATGAAGACTTGTCTTCTTTCCGGATGTCCCCATGACATACAGAAAATCTGGTGTCAGCACAAAAGGAACTCTCTCCTTATTAATTCCAAGGAAGCTTTTATAATTCCCAAGAATATGGCCAAAATCTATATGGAAAAGGTTACCTTCATAAAGAGAAGAAGTCACAGTTATAATCAAATACAATAAACTGCTAAGACACTTACTTGTATTCACAGTAGTTCCAAACCCTCTTTTTTGTTGTATGTGATCACTCTTTTCAGCAGAAAAGACTATTGTCTCTCCTTTTTTTTTCAAAATAGTTAATTCTGTCCTCTTGGCGAAAGTACATTTTATTTATCTTTGGCAGTTGCCAAAACCTCATCAGAGCTGTTGTACTTTCTAAATATGCACTCATAGCTTTTCAAAAATCAACCACGGAAAGCTTGTGCCTCAAATCCATAACAATCAGTGCAACACTACATGGAAAAGGCTTGAGGGTTAGGTTTCAAATACCCATGGGATTCTGGCACTCCCTGTCTCCTTGGCAAATGTCATTGACAAGAACATGCTTCTTCCTCACAGACCTGCATTAGCAAATTCTAAACCACTCTGTATGTGCAGAGTAAGTCTGCACTGTCACCCTTTTGAGAGCTTTGAGAGAATAGCAGGGTATCAATTCCCACAAAAGCAATGAAAAACTGCCCTCTTAAAGATCTCTACACCTACAGGACTGGAGTGTGTTGATAGTCTTTAGATTACTTTCGTACTTTCACTGCAGCCAGCATAAGGATACAAGAATATGGTTACTTGAAAACACAGATTTGTAATAGTGGCACATGCATAAAAAAACCCATCAAATTATGTAAGATGATACTTGGGAGTGATCTGTAGGTGGAACATCCTTATTTTAAGCCAGCTTCCAAATTCCCCCAACCTTCCAAATCTGACTCCCTGCAGACCTCTCAGACTGTCATCCTTCCAGGTTCTGAGGCTTATGATAGCTCCCGTTAAAGACTCAAAGGCAAACGTGCTCCTGATCACAACAGAGTAACACTTCTTGCTCTGTTTCCCTGTCCACCAACCTGTGTCTCATTTTCTGTCAATGGGAACTAACACTGCATTGTATTATATATAAAGTTGAAATTAAAGCAATTCTTTGTTGTCTCTTCTGACTACAGCTGAACTTTTTTGCTGTAGTCTTCAATTAGCCAATTTCTGCCTTCATGGTACTTCCCTCTAGCCTTCAACTGGTAAAACTTTAACTATAAGATGATTAATATTAAATATCCAGCCTTCTAACTAAGCCCTAAAGTATTTTCCATCTCTTAGCAGAGACTAAGAGGATCATGAAACTAAAAGTGAATTCCTTAGACTAAATAAAACTCCTCCATATGTACTGCTTGTTCTGGGGTCCTTTGTGGGACTTCCACAGGTAAGTAAAATTAAGTATGAAACAATTTGCAGCTACAGAAATAATTCCAAAAGCTTATAGTACAAAAGAATTATGGCTTTCTTCAGGAGTATTGCAATTATTCCCCAGACTTTAGCAGCAGAACCAATACACTACATGTATGCTTATTTCCTAGGATTTTTTTACAATACATAAAGCAATTACATTCCTCAGAAGTGAAAACAGTCCAGCAACATCTGAATTCTGACATACCTACAGTTCCACTGAACTCTGTCAGAACCATCTCCACATATCAGACAGGTGAACAGCTGTCAGCTTTATAGTTTTTCTGGTGTTTAGATTTGAGATGTAGACACAAAAAAAAAGTTGGTTTACCTTCCCCATGACTTAGTTTGTGTCATACTGCTCCTTGGAAAATAATGGCATTATTAATGGTAATATCTAAAGCCTGTATGAAGGCCAACAGGGGTGACAACACATTTCAATGTCGCAGGAGGACCTGAACTGGTAAGCAACACTGACAGAACTGGATTGTGTCTCTTCATTCATTTTTAAGTGCACTACTTATTGAAAGGAAAGATAAATCTAGTGAAGTATAGACAGTCTGCACTTCTATGAAATTCTTACAAAGTAACCCACCTGTTTCTGTAATCATGATGTTGTCATTGTGCCTGTCTCCTATTCCAAGTACAAAGGTTGCCACACAGTATCCAGCACAAGAGTAAACAAATCTTTCCACAGCTGCCTGAAACTAAAAATAAATCTTAGAGATGTCAAATGCTAGACACTAAATGCAATAATTCACAGAGTTATGTACCTTTCCGTTGACGTGTATCTATCAACAGTTATACAAACTGTCCTATAAAATATACCACCGCACAAGAGAAATCACAATCACAGCCATGCACTGCACTCCCTGTGCTGTGTGAGCAGGTTCCATCCTTTAGCAGGGAGAAAAGCAGCATATTCCTCACACATGATGGGGAAATAAAAGCTGTCAGAAAGCTCTACTTGGTCAGTGGATCTGCACAAGCAAAGGAGTTGTGAGTACCCAAATCTGTCTCTAAATCCTCTAAAACCACTCTGCCTTTCAGTGTTCTTAGATGTCCTTTCAATCTTCTCCTCGTGTATCTCTTCTAACTTCCATTGACAAAGAAGTAATTTCAAAAGCACCTTGTCTCTCAGGAGTCTGGCTGCCAGCTGGGTGTTAAAGGCTCTTTCACAGACACCTGCAGCTGAGTGCAGGGAAAACAAACCGATTTTTCAGACTCCCTTAAGTAACAAACACAAACATATGGGCTCCCTGCTCTTAAATTAGTAGGGTGCATCTGAAAATCCTACTGAAAAATTCAAAGAACTCACCTTCTCTTCAATCATGCATTTCTCCTTGAGCCACTGGTTTAGTATTTCATCCTTAAATGCACCAGTGTTCCCAACTGTGCTCTGTTGAATTTTGGCAATTGTTGTAGCATCTTTCACAATTTCGATCATTCCTAGAGAAAATAAGGAAGAAGTTATTAAATTTATACCAAAGCCTATTAAAAATATGCAAAATTAAATTTTAACGTGTCCTTTAAAATGGACTGCAGAACTTCATAGGTTGTGTGCAATGATTCATTTTACAAGCAACAATGGTTCTTGTTCATTCCCAGCTGAAAACAGCCAGAACTTGCAAACAGCCTGGCATCCTAAACTTGGCCTCTTTTAAAATGGAAACTATCACATGATGAGCAGGGACCCTCTGCATAGGGCTTTTCCCAAGAAGAGGAAGTACTCCTGTCCTGATACCTGTTCACATTATCCCTAGCTTCTCTCAACTTCACAAATATGAGGAGCTGAAAAAAAGCTTCAGTGTTGCAGCAGAATAGGGATGTAAGTGTTGCAAGGGCTGTGGCAGAGGAACAGAGCTGGCCATCCTACAGTAAATCCAATTTAGGCTTAGGAGTGCACATACACAGAGGGGTTCAGAAATACCAGTACATAGTGGGGTATGGGAATGGGATTGCCGGTGAAAAGCTCTGGCTGTCAGGGCCCACAGGTCTGTCCGTAAACTGAGCACACCCTTGCCAAGACAAATTGGCAGATCCCAGCAACATGGTGCAGAAACAAGGGCTTGTACTGTTCATGCCAACATGGCAGGTGATGGAGGGTGTGCTGGTTTAAAGGCGAACCAGCAGGGGAAATGAACCCACCACAAGAGAGATTATAAGTCAGAGCTAAAATTTATTAATATTACAATAAATACACTGACACAAAAGGGAAATTGCTTTCAACTCACAAAAACCCAGCAGTATAGCCCAGTGTCCTGGGGCACAAACCCAAGGGGGTTTGTTAGCCCTTGTGCTGAGAGCCCTGTGGCTCCCCCAAGTCCAGAGCAAAAGGAAATGAAAAACCTGTTGGTGCAGGCGAGGGCTGTGGTCTGGGCGAGAGCGGGGATCTCCTCCTGTCGAGGTTCTGTTGCTCCTCTAGATCCGACGAGAAGTTCCCAAGGTCTTCTTACCCACCACTTATGTACCCTCAGGGAGCACCCAGTCCCTCCCCCAGGGCGGGGACTCACACAATGGGTGATTAACTCTGGGAGCCAGGGGGTGTTGAACTGTTGATGGCCCATTAGCAGCTGCACCCCCTCAGGCTGAGTATGAAGCTGATAATGGCTCCCTGGGCAGCTGCTGCTAATGGTCCATTGTCCTTGGGGAATGAATAGAAGGGGTAGAATACACAGCTTTGATCACTCCACACACAGTGTTAACTGGTCCCTCCTGCTGAACTAGGACATTATCCACCCCTTATTCTACTCCATCTAGTCATTCCCAAATTGAATTCCCTTTTTACCTATATATACAATGAAACATTACAAACTCTTCTCACTCAAAATTAGGTCCCCTTGTGGTACACAACGTGTTTCTCCATCTTTTTGCATTACCCACCAAGTGCAACCAGGTTCTTGAGCAAAAACAATCCCTCGGATGGGTTTGCCTTTGTTTGAGGTGGGACTAACCCAAACAGTCTTTCCTAACATACCTCTCATATGGACCACAGGGACTTCATCTACAGTATTCAAGAGTTCTGATTGGGCAGGGCCAGCTCGATTGATGGAGCCCTGGGTGTTGACCAACCAGGTGGCCTTTCCCAAATGCAGCTCCCAGTGTTTGAAAGTTCCCCCACCCAACGCCTTCAAGGTGGTTTTCAGCAGTCCATTACATCGCTTAACTTTCCCAGCAGCTGGAGCATGGTAGGGGATATGATACACCCACTCAGTGCCGTGCTCTCTGGCCCAGGTGTTTATGAGGCTGTTCTTGAAGTGGGTGCCATTGTCAGACTCTATTCTCTCTGGGGTGCCGTGTCTCCACAGGACTTGTTTTTCAAGGCCCAGGATGGTATTCCGGGCAGTGGCTTGAGATACGGGGTATGTCTCCAGCCATCCAGTGGTTGCCTCTACCATGGTCAGCACATAGTGCTTGCCTTGGCATGTTTGGGGAAGTGTGATGTAGTCAACTTGCCAGGCCTTCCCATACCTGTATTTCGACCACCGTCCACCATACCATAGAGGCTTCACCCGCTTGGCCTGCTTGATGGCAGCACATGTGTCACAGTCATGGATAACCTGTGAGACACTGTCCATGGTTAGATCCACCCCTCGGTCACGAGCCCATCCGTATGTCGCATCTCTGCCCTGATGACCAGAGGCATCATGGGCCCATCGGGCTAGAAACAATTCACCTTTATGCTGCCAATCCAGATCTACCTGAGAGACTTTAATCCTGGCAGCTCGATCCACCTGCTCATTGTTACGATGCTCCTCATTAGCCCGGCTCTTGGGTACATGAGCATCTACGTGACGGACCTTCACACACAGCTTCTCTACCCGGGCAGCGATGTCCTGCCACATCTCAGCCGCCCAGATGGGTTTCCCTTTGCGCTGCCAGCCAGCCTTTCTCCAACGCTCCAGCCATCCCCACAGAGCATTGGCCACCATCCACGAGTCAGTGTAAAGGTAGAGTCTTGGCCATTTCTCAAAGCCAGCTGAACAGCTTTCAGCTCTGCAACCTGACTTGATCCACCTTGTCCTTCAGTCGCTCCTGCAACTCGACGTGTAGGACTCCATACAGCTGCTTTCCATTTCCGGCTTGTCCCTACAATGCAGCAGGAGCCATCTGTGAAGAGAGCATATCGCTTCTCCTCTTCTGGTAGCTGGTTATATGGTGGGGCCTCCTCAGCTCGTGTCACCTGCTCCTCTTCTTCTTCAGAGGACAATCCGAAACTCTCACCTTCCGGCCAGTTGGTGATAATTTCCAAAATCCCAGGGCGATTAGGATTCCCTATCCGGGTTCGCTGCATGATCAGAGCGATCCACTTACTCCATGTGGCATCAGTGGTGTGATGGGTAGAAGGAGCTTTTCCTTTGAACATCCAGCCCAACACTGGTAGTCGGGGTGCCAGGATGAGCTGTGCCTCAGTGCCAATCACTTCTGAGGCAGCTCGAACTCCTTCATAAGCTGCCAGGATCTCTTTCTCAGTTGGGGTGTAGCTGGCCTCAGATCCTTTGTATCCCCGACTCCAGAATCCCAGCGGTCGTCCTCGAGTCTCCCCAGGTACTTTCTGCCAGAGGCTCCAGGATGGGCCATTCTCCCCGGCTGCAGTGTAGAGCACATTCTTCACATCCTGTCCTGTTCTGACTGGCCCAAGGGCTACTGCATGGGTAATCTCCTGTTTAATCTGCTCAAAGGCTTGTTGTTGTTCAGGCCCCACTGGAAATCATCTTTCTTCCGTGTCACAAGGTAGAGAGGGCTTACAATCTGACTGTACTCAGGGATATGCATCCTCCAAAAGCCCACGACACCTAGGAAAGCCTGAGTTTCCTTCTTGCTGGTCGGTGGGGACATAGCTGCTATTTTGTTGATCACCTCTGTTGGAATCTGGTGACGCCCGTCTTGCCACTTCACTCCTAGGAACTGAATTTCCTGAGCAGGTCCCTTGACCTTACTTCGTTTAATGGCAAAACCAGCTCTTAGGAGAATCTGGATTATCTTCTTTCCTTTCTCAAAAACCTCCCCTGCTGTGTTCCCCCATACAACGATGTCATCAATATACTGCAGGTGTTCTGGAGCCTCACCCTTTTCCAGTGCAGTCTGGATCAGTCCATGGCAAATGGTGGGACTGTGTTTCCACCCCTGGGGCAGTCGATTCCAGGTGTACTGCACCCCCTTCCAGGTGAAAGCGAACTGCGGCCTGCACTCTGCTGCCAACGGAATGGAGAAAAAGGCATTGGCAATGTCGATGGTGGCATACCACTTGGCTGCCTTGGACTCCAGCTCATACTGAAGCTCCAGCATGTCCGGCACAGCGGCACTCAGCGGGGGTGTGACCTCATTGAGGCCACGGTAATCCACAGTCAGCCTCCACTCTCCACTGGACTTCCGCACTGGCCATATGGGGCTATTAAAGGGTGAGTGAGTCTTGCTGACCACCCCTTGGCTCTCCAGCTCACGAATCATCTTGTGTATGGGGGTCACAGAGTCTCGGTCAGTGCGGTATTGCCGACGGTGCACTGTGCCTATGGCCAGCAGTACCAATTGTTCTTCAACTTTCAGCAGTCCCACAGCAGAAGGGTCCTCTGAGAGGCCGGGCAAGGTGCTCAGCTGTCCGATTTCCTCTGTCTCCACAGCAGCTATGCCAAAAGCCCAACGCAGTCCCTTTGGGTCTTTGAAATACCCACTCCTCAGGTAGTCTATGCCAAGGATACATGGGGCTTCTGGACCAGTCACAATGGGGTGTCTATGCCATTCCTTCCCTGTCAAGCTGACTTCAGCTTCCAGTACAGTCAGCTGTTGGGATCTCCCTGTTACCCCAGAAATAGAGATGGATTCTGCCCCGACGTATCCTGATGGCATCAACGTGCATTGTGCACCAGTGTCCACTAGAGATTTGTATTTCTGTGGGTCTGATGTGCCAGGCCACCGAATCCACACAGTCCAATAAACCCGATTGTCCCTCTCCTCTACCTGGCTAGAGGCAGGGCCCCCCTAGTCCTGGTCATGGTACTCACTGCGCTCTCCCTGTGAATACGACCGGGAGGCTCCTTCAAGAGGATCAGGCATAACATCATCATTCCTATACTGTCTGGAGCCTTGCCCATGAGAGACCGGAGCAGCCTTCAACCTTGAAGAATTCCCTGTGTTAGTTGTGCCTCTGCAATTCACGTACCCGAGCTGCTAAGGAAGAGGTGGGTTTCCCATCCCACTTCCTCATATCTTCTCCATGCTCATGGAGGTAAAACCACAGATTGCCGCGTGGAGTGTACCCTTTCTCCTTAGCTGGAAGACGCCTGCTTCTGATGGCAGAGACTCTCGTTTGTTCTGGGGAGATATGGAAGAGTCCTTCCTTAATCTTCTCTTCCAGTTCAGCCAGTTTTGTTTCCACAGCTGAGACATGGGCTCGTAATGGAGCAGTGACAGTGTCTTCATAAATCCTGAGTTTACTGACCAGTGCACCCACCTTGTCTTCTCCCTCTCTCCACTGCAATGTTGCAAGGTAGCGAGAATACATTTCTGGCCCAAGTCGCGCAAATTTTAACCACATCTGGGACATGCACTGGACACCATCTGGACTTTTAGGGAATCTCTCATCCTCTGAAAAGATTATCTCCAGTATGGCTAATTCCCTTAAGCACCGGATACCTTGTTCCATCGTGTTCCATTGTCCTTGCTGTACGTGGAGGTCCTCCTTACAAAGATATCTCTCTCTCACGCTTGACAACAGTCGCTGCCAGAGGCTGAGAGTTTCCTGTCTCTTTCCAATGCCCTGATCAATGACCACATCTTGAGACAGGGATCCCAGTTGCCTTGCCTCACTCCCATCTAGAATTGTATCATTGGCTGCAGCATCCCAGATTCGAAGCAGCCAGGTCAAGATGGACTCATTTGCCTGTCGTGTGAAGTCTCTCCGGAGCTCACGCAGCTCTCCCAGGGATAGGGACCAGGTGATTATTTCTGGCTCCATTTCTTCTACTTGAGGTGAAGGTCCTGACTCTTCCTCGTCATTCACTATACAAACTGATTTGGTCTTTGATTTTCTTTTCTGGACAGGGGCAACTGCTATCGGTTTCTGCTGTCCTTCCGGCTCCTCCATGGTTTGTGTGGACATGGTGCTGGTTGGTTTGTTTCCCTTTCTTTCTGGCTCAGCTGTGGTTTGTGTGAGCATGGCGCTGGTTGATGTATCTCTTTCCCTCTCTGGCTCAGCCATGGTTTGAGTGGACATGGTGCCTGTGGATTTGCTCCTTTTCTCCTCCTGACGATGCTGTACCACACCAAGCAGTGTGCGGCAGGCAGTGGCCAGGGCCCAGCAGGTTGCTGTGAGCTGCACATCTCTGGGACTGCCAGAGCATCTTCCTTTCACATAGCTTAGCATTTTGGCAGGGTCCTGCAGTTGTTCCGGGGTGAATTTCCAGATCATTTGAGGAGAGAAGGTCTCCAAATACTGGCCCATATCTTCCCATTTCCCATGCCACTCAACATCATCCGCTCCCAGGGCAGGCCTCCAGCAAGCCTCCTTAGAAAGCCCAGTTCTGACCCTGAACATGGTGTATACAGTACAGAGGAGACAAAGCAACACTAACAGCACTAACAGTAGGATCATGCTGTCCCTAACATCAAAAGGAAGCTCAGTATTTTCAATTATTGTTGTAGCAGAGGTGAAAAGGTGGAAGTAACCATCTCCGCCTGTTTTCCTCAGAGGCTGAGTGCCATTTTTAATGAGACCCCAGAGGTAACAACCCAAACCAGGACAGGCAGACCAGACTGAACATACATTCACAATGAAATTCACTGCTTCTGATGTTATGACAACATAAACATAGTATATTAATAAAGCAATTTTTATCCTTCTCCCTGGTATTAAAGAGAGCATCAAAATAGGCAAATGGTTCCCCATGTGTCGAAATATGAACAGGCCCAGATACACCATCCACATGAATACATCAAGCAACATGGTAGTCAGGGAGTTTCTGTATCCAAATACACAAAATGATATTGTAATTCTGACTTCTCTCTCGTGCCCCACGTTGGGCGCCAAAAGATGTGCTGGTTTAAAGGCGAACCAGCAGGGGAAATGAACCCACCACAAGAGAGATTATAAGTCAGAGCTAAAATTTATTAATAATATTACAATAAATACACTGACACAAAAGGGAAATTGCTTTCAACTCACAAAAACCCAGCAGTATAGCCCAGTGTCCTGGGGCACAAACCCAAGGGGGTTTGTTAGCCCTTGTGCTAAGAGCCCTGTGGCTCCCCCAAGTCCAGAGCAAAAGGAAATGAAAAACCTGTTGGTGCAGGCGAGGGCTGTGGTCTGGGCGAGAGCGGGGATCTCCTCCTGTCGAGGTCCTGTTACTCCTCTGGATCCGACGAGAGGTTCCCGAGGTCTTCTTACCCACCACTTATGTACCCTCAGGGAGCACTCAGTCCCTCCCCCTGGGCGGGGACTCACACAATGGGTGATTAACTCTGGGAGCCAGGGGGTGTTGAGCTGTTGATGGCCCATTAGCAGCTCCGCCCCCTCAGGCTGAGTGTGAAGCTGATAATGGCTCCCTGGGCAGCTGCTGCTAATGGTCCATTGTCCTTGGGGAATGAATAGAGGGGGTGGAATACACAGCTTTGATCACCCCACACACAGTGTTAACTGGTCCCTCCTGCTGAACTAGGACAGAGGGGAAGCCGGAGGGGAAGCCAGAGGGACATGCAGAAACAGAGGCTGCAACACAACTGTAGCTAAGACTAGCAAATGCAGTCTGCCCTTGGACTGAGTAAGTCTGTATGGGGGAGGGGGGAAATCAGATTTTAGTTGAACTTATTAGATAATTGGCAATATATTATTTTCTTCCTCTGCTTCAAGTTCAGTACTGTCTTCCAGCTTCAGCTCCACCTCAGAGATGAGCAAGCAAAGAAAAATATCCCTTTGTCCTCAAAGTGATTCAAACCAGTTTCTGACTTGGTTTCAGTTTGACTCTCTCCGGAACAGATCAATTTCTTTCTATTCACAGTCCTTTTTCCTTGTGCAATTACTGCATTATGCACAAATTTTTCAGCAACAGAATAACAACGCAGTAATCTCTTCCTGCCTTCCATTCATGGCTGAATTCATGGCTGAATACTCCCTGGAGGTATTTCTCCTGTCTTGACAGTGGCCTGGGTTTGTTTGTGATAAAACTATTGTGGAAATATGACCTCTGAAACCCACCACCAAGACCACCAAATTAAAAAGCTTTGCATTTTGGTCTGTGCTTGCCAAGCTGTTGTTTTTCTCCTGGGACTGAGCTCCAGATCACATTCCAGCTGTTGAAAAGGTTTTCCCTGCCTGTGCTCACAAATCTCCCTCTACTGGCCAACAGCTCCTTGATTCCAGGGGCACAGAGCTGGCACAGGAGGCGTTTTCTGTAACTAGGATAGAGGTTCTCAGCTGGGCTGCATTCAGCTGGGAGGAAGGGCACCAGTAAACGCACTACACGATTTGTTTCTGGGGATCTGTGGTACTAAAGCAGGAGACTTTAAGAGGCAGCTTGAACTCCTCTGAAATTCTGCAGGGATGCAGAACAGTGATAATTGCCTCACAGAGCTGGGAACATATGGACATGCCAAAGGCAGAAAGAGCAGGGTATGACCTTTTACCAGTGATACATAGAATAGGAAGTTCCTCCTAGAGAGCTCTACTTGGCAGCAGCAGTAGAGAGGGCAGATGTTTCCAAAACGACAAACTGCAGTGAATGCAGCCGTCTTTAACAGGCTGAGAAAGCTCTACACAGCAGAGGATGCCAGTCCCAGGTGTAGGACACCTGTTTCACCCTGTGCTCAGTGTAGAATGGGGTACTGTCTTTGTGTCAATACACAGAAACTGCCCAAGTTCCATGCAAGTATTAAGAGCGAGGGAAGAAGAAGCTTGTAAGAAGACTGCATGTGAATATTGTGAAAGAACATTTGCATGCCACTACTCTTTGGTTTTGTTCCAAACAAGCATAAGCTCTACATCAAAGTGTCCCACATTGGGTATTACTAATTCAGGCTGCAGGTATTCTCAGCAAACTGTGCAGCAGTGTTTGTAGGATTAACCATGCCACTACTGTGGTGCTAAAAGATGTTAAATTCTTACATCTCTCCCATGCACATTAGGAAATAATTTTTTACTTTCCTAAAGAAACAAAAGAATGGGGAATCAATTAAGAATTCATTAAAGAATTATTAAGAGAATGCTGGAATCACTAGCAGAATTTCTCCTTCTTCCTCCAGTTTTCAATACATGACATTGTCTTAACATGATTTTAAACAAAAGCATATAAAATCCTAAAAACCTCTCTAAAATAATAGGCTTAACACATCTAAAAGAGGAAGAAACCCCAATCCTCCTTATATTTATAGTAAATTAGTATTTTGATTTATAATATTCCATTTCCTTTATTAAAAATTCTATCAATACATATTATTCAATTTTAAAACATTTATATTAGGAGAAAGGGAAATCTCTTACGTCACACTACCAGGTATTTTACCAGTGAGTTTGGGTTTCCTGCATTGCTGAGAGATCCTGAAATTTTATGTGGCAATGGATATTAGAGAGCAAGAACATGACAGACATATATTAAAAAGAGTTCTGAATTTTACTGGGATTTCTTACTTGATTCCTCTCACCATGAATTCTGAAAAATAGATCATTTGTGCTGCAGGAACTAATGCCCAGTGAGAAATACTGCCTGAGTACACTGATAAGTAATGTTGTTGTTTCTATGTAGCACAGGATATGAAGCTCTAGGTCAGAAAAAAAATGTAAATGTTTAGCTCTCTTCTCTATTTTATTTTCACTGACACATTAAAACACATCTTGAATAAGACTCTCACTTTCACTGCTGTTTCCTACTAAATACTGTTACTGAAGAGAAACTTGCAGCACTACCCAAGCAGTTGGACTTGCACAGGAACCACAGTTAAGCTGGTGCAGCAGCTCAAGGATACCCATCAGAAGGGCAGAAACTACTGCCAAGGCACAAAAAAGCTGCCACAGAAAATGTAATGAAGTGTTGTTTATCTCAGCACCTCAGTCCATATCAGAACAGTTCTCCCATACACAACTTCTGTAAATATGATATTTGGAATTTCCACATACCTATTTTGTTCCCTGTAGAAATACAACCATATGGTAACAAACAGAGGTCCAAGGATTCTGCTTCCCAAATGGATTCCATAATTCGAAGAATCTAGTAAAAGAAATGTATATGCTAAGTTATTTCAGATTGTTTGAATGTTACGTATTACTCATACAAATAACACTACCCAGACTTCTGAGATGGGACTTAACTTACTTGGCTATTGGACAGATTAAGAGATAAACACAGAAAGTATACAGTCATTCAAGATTATCAGTTACAGTTATATTTCCTCATCTGTCCTGCGACTGGGCAATCTTTACTTTTTCATAAAGTATTAATAAATATTTTGCATGAGTTCTACATAAGCTGAGATCAAATGCATTAGCAAGTATGTCCATTTTTCCCTGTAAATATCTCCAAAAGTACTAACAAACCAGTTGCCAGAACAATCACTGAAATATTACTATATTAATGCTACCTACTGATTTCTTTTTCATTTGTTAATGTCACCTATTGCATAAATGAATGATAAAAATGCTTCATCAGAAAAACAGGCCCTCTTTCACTAAGTAACATTTGGTCTCTAGACCACCAAAATGTGGCATGTGTATGGCATATGGCAGGAAAAAACAGGGTTATAGTATGTACTGGGTGTGGCTGGTGAAGCTGATTTCCATCAGAGCAGCTTGTATGGTGCTGTGGCTTTGACTGGTGACCAAAGCAATGCTGGGAACACACCTGATGTCCCAGCTACTGCTGAACAGCATTTGCTGAGCACCAAGGCTGCCTGTCTGTCTCTCACTCTGCCTGTCTCTCACTCTGCCTCACCGCAACTAGATCAGGGAGGGCACAAGAAGTTGGGAGGGGACAAATCCAGGCAGATGGCCCGAACCAACCAAAGTAATACTCCATGCTGAACATCATGCTTGGCAATACAAGGGAGAAAGAAAGGGGTTACACGGGTTAACCATTGTCTGTGCAGGAGGAACTGGCTGGGCACTGGGTCTAGCCATAGAATGTGGAGAGTGACTGCCTTAGCAACACTTGTTTTGTTTTCTTTCTCTCTCTTCCATTTCTCCTTGCTTACTAAACAATTCTTAGCTCAGCCCCCAAGTCTTCTTGCTTTTACTCTTTCTCTCCTCTTTCCCCATCCCACTGGAGTTAATCCACAACACAGTAACATAAAATACTGCAGTACAAGGACAACGATCCAACGTTGATGTCAGCCGTGCCATACACAGTTTAAAAAACAAAGGATAATCTCTCTTGCATATGGACAGTAAAAATAAGGTATACACACTTTTGAAAACAATTTAAAAATATATGAAACTATTCACATTACTGATATGATATGTTTCAGCTATCGTACCTGTAAAATAAGCATGTCCTGACGGAGGTCATCTCCATGCTTGAAGATTATGCCTATGGTTTCATTTGACAGAGCTGTTGGATCTGCACATTTAAACTCAAGCCAGAGGGGCTTCTTCTTAGATGCCATTACTTTACATTTTTCTATCTGTGAAAGACACATTTATTGCTTGCTAGCCATTGTACTCCAATGTGAACACAACTAACCTTTTTATACAGCACCTACAGAATAGTTTACCAGCTTCCAATCAGTTACACCACAAGATATACACTGAAAGAACATGTAAGGAATGGTGGTCAGTTGCCAGATAAAGTCTCACCGAACCTGCACAACTTTTAACCACAGCCCATGATAAAGGAAAAAGCATAACCTGACTCTCCAAAACTGGATTTAGCTTGTAAATCACCTTCAGAGAGATTTAAACCAATAATAGAGATTCTGACAAAATTGACAGATAGGGACCCTCACAACAGCACTTCAATAGGTGCTTTGCAAAACCAAAATATTCATTGTCCAGTGCAATTTACCACATCATCCATCCTTGTGACTTCTAGCAACTACATTCCGAACTGCTTGACTCAATTCCCTTAGCAAATTGCTCAAATTCATAGGGAAAATGGCATTTTTGAGACTAATTCAACATAATCATTTGTAAAATAAGAAAATTAATTCCCTACTTAGTTCTATTACTTTTTTAATCTTCATGAATTCAGCACTGAAACTGCTGAAAGTGCATTATTTCAAATGTTTTCTCCAGTAATTACAGCTAATGCAACTCTAGTAGGTAATACTTTCTACTTTGGAATGCCTGATCCATTGTTGAACATGACTATGTACAACAAAGCCATCTAAAATTAAAAGAAAAAAAAAGCAACTGCACATTAGTTTGAGAGCTGACAGAATCCATGACATAGGAGATAAGTATTTTGGAATATCCACATTTCGTAAATGGAATTTCTGAGCCCATGGTTTAAAAAAGAGCAGGTTTTACCATCCATATTTTCAAAAAGGAAAGAAATTATTAAATCTTTGAACTTACTAGAAACACTGACTTTCCTTCTAATATTTGGTTTAGAGTAGTAAAATTTTAGGGTTTGAAGGTTATGGACAAACAGTGCTTGTTAGAACAAATGTGAAATGAAAGCTTAGCAATACAGTTTGTTGTATCAAATATTTTTGTTCATTTAGTTTTGGAGAAAAACCCCTAACCCATCTATTTTGGACATAGCTATCCTTTGCAAATCTATAGCTTCCTTCATCTAGGAAGGTCCTTGGAAGATTGAATACTTCCTAAGTGAAGGAAAACTAGAAAATCCAGAGAGATCTATTTTATTTTGAAATCCACTTTTTGTCAAGCAGTTGATGATTTCTGTATAAAAAACCAAAAATAAGTGACTAAAGGGAGACGAATACAAACAAGAAAATAGTATTTAAGAAGCCACAAATTCTTTATTTCTGAGTAAGCAATGTCTGAATTGACTTCTGTACTGACAGTACCTCAGCTGTGCCCAACTGGTAGGTGTTTAATTCTCTCAGCTTCAAGACTGACTAGCTTATAGCTTGTCTTCCAAGGCACAGGTTTATTGAACATTAACATGGCCATATCTAGACAACCAGTATCATCGGGTACCCAAATGAGTACCTGACTATTCAGCAATTCCACAAGTTGGATGGTTCATCTGCCCTTAGCTAAGACAAAAAACCAAGGGATTCTTTTCTTGTGGGCTCCTTGCTGCACATCAAGTGACTCCAAGGATCTTCACTGTGCTTCTTTACACAGCCCTCACATTGCATAGCAAATGCATGATCCAATTTCCTTTCACTTCACATCTGCTGATTTATTAATCTTGTTTTTAACTCTGAGTTGATAAACACAATTGCAATCTCACCACAAAACTGAGGGCAGCAACACAGAAAAACTCAAGTTTTTCTTAATGCATTACTAATAAAACTAATGTATTTTCTAATAAAAACAACACAGAGGTATCAAAAAATCAGAAATAGTTAGGGCAGATATTTTTGTTAATATGATAAAGGTTTGGACCTTAACCTTAATGACAGATATGAATTATGGTAAGACAGAGAAAGTAACTGGAAGAATGGAAACTGAGTACCCCAAAGCCCCTGAAACAGATAAAGCAGTTTTATACAGATATTTCATTTAAAAAATGTTCAGCTACCTGGTTAAATCCTGGATTAAACTAATGGTAAAATCATAATTGACATTTAATGATTAGAATTTCATGGGTTGTTGCATTTTTTTTAGTGCATGGTGGCACATTACTACAGTTAGAAAAATGGTAATAGCTCTGGGAACAAAAACTTACTGAGTCCATGAAATGTCACAATATTCACACTGAAATAATACCTTTAGACATATTAGCAAAATTTTTAACCAAATGACACATATTTGGAAACAGATTTTTTTTAAAAAGGATTTGTAGAAACTCAGAATATACTTACCACTAGGGCTCCTGCTCTTAGCCCAGGATCATATGGAACTCTGAAACTTTCTGGAAGTTTGCTGCCCTGTAATTTTTCAAGCTTTTGTCTCAGCTGTGCAATAACTGCAAATAAGAAAACACAATGAAATCAAAATTTGGAAGGCAAAAAGTTTATAGCAAATCAAACTTCTTAAGCATCATGATCTGGCTAAAAAGTTCTGTTTAGTTACTATTTAAATTGCTTTCCTCATGATCTGATTTTAGGAATGGAGGAAGACTTTTTAACTTGCACTATTAATGGTCAGGGCTGTTTCAGATACCTAAAGGTAAAGTCTTCCAACACCTCACAAGTCCTGTGCTTTCTCTGCAGTGTTAGAAGCACTGCACAGTGCCTGGAGACCTTCTGAAAACTCAAGAGATTATGTTAAAATGTCAGCTTTCATTTAAAAAACAAAACACAGTAGAACACACACAAAAAATTACTTTGCCCTTATAACTGCAGGCAGAATTGTGGCTCTTGAGTTCTTGTTAAGGGGACAATATAGAGATACTGAATGTCCTATCCAACAACTGGTTTCATAGTGCAGCCTTGTTACTCTCACATTCCAGTAAGAAAACTTGCTGTATATTATATGAACAAGAATTTTAATGTTCACATCTAAACTCAATCTTTTAATTCATTAAACTTCAAGCATCTGAAGCTTCTGCTCAGAATAATACAGATTATACAATATAACCTTTTCATCTCAGCTAGCAGGTGTTGGCAGCATAAGGAATACACTGGTTATTACTCAGCACTAGGACAAAGACCTGAACATTGTTCTAAAAGAAACTGTAGCTACAGAGCAGAGGATGTATATATATGTTCAAGTAATTTTGGAGAAAAAAATTAAAGAGAAAAAAAATTGTACTGAGAAAGCTAGGCATGGACCTGGATACTCAACACAGAATCATAATCAGAGCATCATTGATCAGTTTGGGCTGGAGGGGACCTTGAAAGGCCATCTAATCCAACCCTCCTGTAATGAGCAGTGACATCTTCAACTCAACTTGCTTAGAGCCCTGCTCAACCTGACCGTGAGTATTTCCAGGCATGGGGCATCTCCACCTTCTGGCAACCTGTTACAGTGTTCCAACATCCTCATAATGAAAAGTGTCTTCCTTATGCATAGTCAGAATCTGCCCTCCTTGAGTTCAAATCCACTAACACTTGCCCTGTTGCTGCAGGCCCTACTGAAACATTTGTCCCCACCTTTCTTTATAAAGTCTATGTAAGTTTAGGGAGGCTGCTGTAAGGTCTCCCCAGGGCCTTCTCTTCTCCAGGCTGAACAACCTCAACTCTCTCAGCCTTTCCTCATACGAGAGATGCTCCAGGTCTCTGATAATTTTTGTTCCAGCAGGTCCATGTCTGTTCTGTCCCGAGGGACGCAGACATGGACACAGTGCTCCAGGTGGGGTGTCACAAGGGCAGAGTAGAGGGACACAATCACCTCCCTCACCTCAGCCTGCTGCCCACACTGCTTTTGATGTAGCCCAAGACACTTTGACTTTTTGGGCTGTGAAGACACATTGAAAGAAAATGAAGACAATTCAAAAGTTGCTATCAAATTAAGAAAGTCAAGACAAAAGAATTAGCCAAGAACTCACAGAACACCAATGTCACATCTATACCATAAGGTTTTAGAAGAGAACTAATGCCTGGTGAAGAAGAGAACTAGCAATGCCTGGAGACCAATGTGGTATCTCTTCTGTTAAAAAGTAAATCTGACAGCTATATACAGGGGATAGTAAGTGGACTGTATAATTAAACACCTTTCAAAAAAAACCCCCACCAAAACCCAAACCCACAATAACACAAAATCAAACCAAACCCAAACCATGAACAAAACCCGCCCACAAACAAAAAAAAACCAACAACCAAACAAAACCCCCAAAATCAAAAACCAAAATCAAACCACCACAAAAAAAAACCCTAACAAAATCCCCTCCGTGAAAAACCACCGAGGCTGTAGTAACTTGGATGATGAAACAACTTTCTAAAACACAACTACAGATTTCCTACAAAAATGTAGCTTTAGTTCAGTAAGTCTCCTCATTGTAATGCAAAGTAATTTGAAAACAGTATGCCAGTCAATTGAAGCGAGCAAAGATTAGGAATTAGCTGAGTTTAAAACACAAGTAAAGGCACTTGCTAAAGCAATTTTCAAGTTCATCTGCCCTAAGAACAAGCTACTATGCCTTTTAAGAGATGAAACAGGTGCCTAGACACATTCTTGGGAAACAAGTCATATAGTACAGAGTAGTGATGAAAGCAGATAATCCCATGAAAGATGTAATATTTTGATCTTAAGAATTTATTTATTTATTATTACTTGCTGCATTCAAATATAATAAAAGAGATTACATTAAAAGTGAACAAAACAGTTTGACAGCATGATTGCTACTGGAGTAGTATGGACCTAACAAGAAGGAATTTATTCTTCAAAAGAATTCCACAAATACTGGAGGAAGAAACATACATACAAGAATTAGATGAGACTGCTTGACAGAATGAAATGAAACAGAACAAAACATTCAGACTGAAAATATGAACAATGAACCTTAGAGATGACAGGGCAAAAAAGAAGCAATAACCTAAAGAATAAATTTTAGGATATACATTTTTAAAACATAAGAAGTAGAGGGAGCCTGTAGGAAAAACCCCAATAATCTGAGAATAAATTACGTTAGATTTAGCATTAGTAGGACACTCCACAGTTTCAGGAAGCCTTATTCAGTGGAAATGTCAATTATGTAAGTCATCTTTCAATGTTCTGCTGTACATTATATACAAAGATTCTTTAACTTCAAAACCTGGTGGGTGTCAATGTGATTGCTTTCTCTGAAAACTTTTCTTCTTTGCCCACATATCCTTCAAAGACAAGGTATTTTGGAATCCACTGCTGTTACAGACATGTACATCTGCAAGGCTGTAGTTTCTGTCCAAAATACAGGATTCTCTTACTGAATACATTTAGGTTATAGAGTATTTAAGATAAACTTAGGAAGTTGATTGGAAACAATGTTTTTATATGGGGCTTCACTAAGTCCCTTAACTCACACTACGTGGTAACTTTACAGATATTACATTATATATTGAACAATAAATGCATATTTCCTTCACTTTTCTTTCAAAACACCACCACAACCACTTCTGCACAGCCAGAGTAGAATGGCTCTCCAATCCAAGGAATTCTTTTGGGGTGGAATGAGCAAACTAACCCTGGTTCAATCATTATCAGTTTACGCATACGTTTTAAAAGAAAATTATGCCCTTTGACAGTTCTTTATCCACAAATTTTCTAAATAAACAGTAAAATTTGCTGCCCAGTATTTCACACATGAAGAGAAAAAAACAGTGTTATTACCAACAAATAAATGTCTGTTAGCAAATACCTTGAGAAGTAACGTCATACTTTTCTGCAGAAACCGATTTGATCTCCATGGTGACCTTATGCAGCAACTCAATTACTTGCACCTGCCTCATGAAATCGTGCAGCATGGCCTTCCCACAGCCCCTGAGATAGGCTTCGAGGATGACCGCAAACCTCTGCTGGTAGTGCATGGACTGGGCAATCTCGCTTCTTAAGAACCAAAATAGGAAGTGACCAATTCTTTTGTTCTGGAGGTGAAGAAAAGTATTTCAATCAGCACACATTTCTTGACATTTCTTTAGCATAAGTTGAGTGTATTTTGAAGTACTTACTCTCAAGCCACGTTTTAGCAGAAATCTGGCTAATGCGCTGTCATGGTATGGCTCAAATTTCACAGCCTGAGTAATACAAACATAGAAGATGTTATTAACACAGTTAAGAGCCCACTGCACTTACACTTCACCACTGACATCTACAGAACACACTGCTGCAGGAGTAGGAAATTAATAACAAAGCAGGTCTTTAAGAGGCTTCTTGGTGTCTCATTCAAGAAGCACTCCCTCTTTGCAACAGGTTATTTTCAGGGTTATTATCAATGTGACAAAGCAAGGCATGGAGTATCTAACCAGTGAGACCAACCTGAGGTCTAACATGAAGGAATGTTAACAAAACAACACCATTCCCAGGCCATAGGAAAACCTAGCAAGATCAGGAAACCACCTGCAGCCTGACTGACACTGAGAACGTTCAAAATTATTACTGCCAGATGAAATAACATATTTGTAATCATTCTTTAACAAAAATATCAGTAATAAGGTACTCCTTTTGGACAACATCCAGTACTTCAGGAGTCAGGCACCACGTTACCTTTCTGGGTTCTCCAGAGATACCCACGGGATAGAGAAGCAGCTCTTCAGAACACCTATCTGACCTTTAACCCCTGAACAATGACAGAATAAAGGCTCTGACACACATCCTATGCTAATGGAGTACAATTAAGAGGAAGACTTCATCAGAGCCTTCTTTTAATGACTGTGAGAACAGATGCATTTTTTCTCTTCCAAAAGCTGCTCCCCTCCACCCAAGCCCACAGACATTTCCAAGCTACTGCCAAAAAAGGGTGGGGAAAAAAGTCAACAACTCTTTTCAAGTGTCAGCATTGAAATCTATTTGCTGTTGTTCTCCTCTCCATCCCAAAACCCAAGTGAATTGGTCTACCAGAAAACTATCACGCTTCCAGGTACTGGGCCGTGCCAGGGAACTTCTTCAGTTAGGTTTTCCAGCAGCTTCTTTCCTGTTGCTTCAGTTTATAGGTGCTTTGTATTAATGATGGAAAAAAAGCATGCATGCATATCCCATGGCAAGAAACAAGAAATGAGAAGCATACAATCTCTGAAACAGAGTCACAAAATCGAGTCATGAACTGAGGGGGTTGGTGAATGGCTTCAGGTTCTGGAAACAGCGTGCCAGGAAGCAGCCTGTAGGGAGATTACGGGAACACAAAGGGATGCGCAGAGAGCTGGGTGCGTGTAGTACGCTCAGCTTTCAGAAGCAACTGGGTATGCAAACCTCTAGCAGTAGTTATTCAACAGAATATAATGGCTCTTTCAAGATCACTGTGCTCTGCAGCTTGCAAAGAAGCAACAAAGCCATCAGCAAAGGTCTGCTAAATTCATCAAACAAACCATAGTTTTATAAACTCTTGAAAGTACTGTGGCACACAGTTGTTTTTTTATTAAAATATCAATATGATTTCTGAAATGTAAATCGACCTGTGGGTTTATTCAACAGAAAAAAAAATCAAGCTTTTTCAGTTAACCTTCTAGAATGAACCAACTTGCAAAAAGGTCAGAAAGACACGTTCTTTCCAGCTGCTGGCTAAGAGACAGACAAGAAAGCTAAGCACCAGAGACAGACAAGAAATCCAAGCACCAGAGACAGACAAGAAATCCAAGCACCAGAGACAGACAAGAAAGCCAAGCACCAGACTTGCCCTTCTCTTGTATCATAATTCTGCAGGAACTGTCTTAACTGTCTCTGCAATTCTGCTTTATTTCCCCAAACAGCTTCATCTTATTTAATATACTAAGAATTCACAACTATAAATCAATATATAGATCCTTTTACTTTGTGTATGAGATTATGAGGTATGAGGGGTTTTTAATAAAAATTAATTTTCACTGCAATAAGGTGCCCAACAGCAATAACTTCATAAATTCAAATGGATTTGCTTACAGTTCCAAGAAAGCCTATTAAAAACCTCATTCTGGTATATACTATGCTCAGTGTTCTCAGTGCATATCCTTGAAAAACAATTTAAGACTGAAATACAGCCAAACAACCAACATTACTTCAAATCAAAACCTCCTTATTAAAGTTGCAAATATATTTTAACATAAAATAATATTAAAAATGTATATGAGCATACTTATTGAGCTGATGGTTTAGAAATAATTATTTTAAAAAGTCAAGCCCATTTTTCTTTTTTCCTCACAAAGTCAAACATCAACTTTTGCACAACAAGAAGAAATGCTGGGCATTAAAAGATGTCTGCTGGCACTTCATCAGGTCCCTGCACATACCTTTGCCTTGTCAGTTCAGCAGAAGAGCTTTACTCACTGCCACATACACGCACTACAGTCGTTGGTGCTTGTCTTGCAAAGGATTTTGTTGCGTTTTAACTATCCTATCCATGTTTTATCAACTGCAGAGAGAAGGACAGACCATTATAGGAAGCTAAATAGCTTTATTTATGGTGTGGCTGCTTCTACTTGGGATAAAACTAGGGGGAAATAAAATGTTTGCTTGATTTCTAACTCTAAGGGGAGGTAGAATGGAGGTAAAAGGAGTTATGAAATAAGCCATGGAGCTTCCATAAAGGCATGCATTTGAAAGGTGATGCCCATTTGCAGAACAGACATGTCAGATGTGTCCATTGGAACAAAGGAATGGTTGACATCCCTTCTCTGAAAATGGTAGATTTTTAAATACACTGTGGCACCAAAACTTTGCTGCAGGATGCCGACAGCCTACGTTCCATTGTTAGCTGAGAAAAAAAACAAGGAAAGCAGCAGAGAGGTAAAAGTTCAAATCTAGCATTTTTTTCCTTTTTAAGGATGGTAATCTTGTAATATCTTACATCTCTTACTAAAAATGACACAATGAAGTTAAGTCCCCATGATTTTATGCTACAGTAATTTATTTCACTCTTAGAGAGATTTATTATTTTTAAAACTCACCAGATTTGTACTTCCTGAAAACAAACAATTTCAAAAACAAACAGAAAAACTGTCAGAATTTCCCCCATTCTCTCAGGCATTTGGATAGCAACCAATCACCATTCCAAACTCCTAACTTGGACACAAAAAAGCTAATAAAATTGCTGGGCCGCAAGTAGACAGCAAAAGCTCAGAAGCCAAGCATATATATAGCAGCAGCTACGTGGGAGGCCCGTGAGGTAACCGTAGCGACTCCTTTGGCTAATGCAAAGTGCATAAATTCTGCCTAATCTTCAGACAAGCAAAGACAAGGATAGAAAGGCTTTGTTTAAAGCACTACTGACGTGTAGCAAAATCTGAAATACTAACTTCCATTTTCCAGGGAACCTGGGCTCTCTGAACTTGCAGAAATGGAAAGTCCCACTCTGCAGCTTTCCCAGACGCAGCAGTTCCATTTCCATTTTTTTTTAATTTTGAATGCCAATTTTGTCCTCTGATTCTCTGAAAAAAGTATTTCCTGCTCTGAGGGATGACAGCCTTTCCAGGCAAACCAGAGCCCTGTCAGGTGCAGAAAGCCTGTGTAACCGTGTGGCTTCAGGGGTCATGCTCACCAGGAAGAACATGGGGTTACCACTTCCATCAGCCACCAGAGGAGACTTTGCTGCTGCCCAGCAATGGCACCACATTGAGAAAAAGCAACCAACCAATTTTCTTGTATAACTGCTATAAACCTTCCCAACATTTCATCTGGGAGATCCATGCACAGTGATTCATTGCCATCAAACCACAGTTTTTTACCCAAGTTCCCAGAATGACAATCTTATTATGTAGTTCTAGCAACTCTTTATTTACCTTCAAAAATTTTTTTTGGAAACTTCTACATAAATTTGGTCCTCTTAACAGCACAAGACTGAGGTCACTGCAACATACTGTGTAAATACACTGGTGTTGTTGACCTAAACCTAACTGAGATTTTTCTTCAGGCCTTGCCCATATCAACAACTGTCTTTACTTTCTTTCTGTGTACACTCTTTCTAAACTATTAGTAAAGTCAGTCAACAACTCTTAGTGCTGTGTGATTCAGACCTCATGTGAACAGGACTAGAGACAGTACAGTTAAGATTTACTCCCATCATAGCTGTGCTGGCATTGACAATTTCCAGAAAAACTTACTACTGTCAACACAAGATGCAAATAGTAAGACACAAGGCAATGGTAACACAAAATCAATGACACGGGCAAAAGGCAAAAAGTAGAAGTTTGTTTTGTGTTAACCTGGTCACTACCACTGCTTTAACTAAACACTGAAGATTTCAAAACTAGGGATCACTAACAAGACCAATTAAAATGGAAATGCTAGTGTGGTAACGCAAATATTCCTGGAAGGCAGAGTTGAAGAATGCAAGTACACCTTACCTGCACAAGCTGTAAAAGATAATGAAGAACATCATCATCTTCTAAACTTTCCAGTTTTTGAACTGCCATTGCTCGGACATTTTCGTCTGAAAAGTTACAGTCCAGAAGTTGCATTGTGAGTCCAACATCTAAAGTGCTCTGATCCCAAGCTTCTTTCTTAGCTAGCAACTGGTATGTTTTGGCCACTATTTCTTGTTGTCCCCATTTCACAGAGCTAAGCAGCTTAGGATATGCCTTGGGGTGCTTTATGCTTTCATATCTGAAGTGCCACAACAGTTCTTTGTCCTCCGGAGAAAGTGGATTAAGTGGGTCAGTTGCTATGATCTCTTCAAGTTGCTTGCGCAGCTGGTTGGGCATTTCAGCTCGGGTCCTGTCCCCTTGGGTGTCTGATGCTATCCTGTGCTTGGGCAAGGCAATTGGGTGACAGTATTTGTCCAGCACAATAGAGATAGCCATTGAGTTTTCTTTATCCGGGTTAGTTGCTGATGTGAGTTTGTCGGCATTGATACTTCCTTGTTCTTCCCCCTTGCCTGGAATTTTCCACATGTGGAGCACATACTCCCCACTTCGTAGCAAGAAACGGTGATCTATCAACAAAAGATTTACATAATAGAGCAGCTGGGTTTTGCATTTTGAGTCAGAGCTGGAGGATTCATGCGACTGAAGGTTCGTCTTTGTGGATGGCCCCTGTGCTTTGCCGCAGTATATCTGAAGATTCAGAAGTGCTCCTTTAGGCAAATCCTTGATTTTTATATCAAACTCCAACCAAATGTTCCACAGAACCTCCTCAGTAAAAGGCTTTGATGAAGTTCTTCTCTGTGAAAGGAGCTGCTGCCCATGTTGAATGTTGGCCTCCACAAACACAGTAAGATCAGTATTTCTTGGTAAAACTGGAATATCAATGCCAATTATTTTCACCCTAAATTTCCTATTACAATCCCACAATGAGATAGTGAAGACTCTCTCATGATCTTTCCCATCTATTGTCAATTGTTCATGATACCCTGTAACTCCTGTACAGTCATCCACCAAGGGCCATTCTTCCTTCTGAACCTCATCCTCATTTGGGTCAGGGGGATTGTCCAGGACAAGGTGGATTTCTTCCCCATTCTTAAGACACTGTCTTATCCAGTGAAAGTCTTTGATTGGTGTCTCTCCAATAATATACTCATCTCTGCCACAAATCCTGAGTACAAAATCCAATTCACTATGATCTTCTGGAATGTCCATCAAGGATTTTTTCTTTGCCATTTTTGTAAAAAAGCTGTGGAGAATCATATCTGGAGTGTCATCTATTGACACTTTAATTTTCTGGCTAGTTGTTCCTCTATGTATGATTATGAAAATGTTATTATTAGTGATCTTTTTAAATAAATATTCTGGGAGTGGCTTAGATGTAGTCCATGGGTGCATTGCATACAATTTGGGATCCCTGCAGGCTACCTCTATCATTCGTGGGGTGACTAATCTGCGACGGGTAAATTCCAGCTCATCATCATGCACATTGCTTACATCAGTGACATCATAACCAATTAAATCATTAAGCTGCTGCTGAAACGCCTGAACTTCTTCTGATGGTTTTTGTTTCTGGACAACATAGATCTTGCCTACCTTTTTCTGTAACACCTTCCAGTACAGTATGCAGTCCAGTGTCTGCAACACTTGATGTTTATCATAAATTTCATACCATTGCCCTTTCTTCTGATATTGGAGAATAAACTGATCCGGGGTGAATGCATGGTAGAAGTCTGTGGTTTGACTCATCTCTATTGCACGCATCCAAATCTGGGCTTTCATTTGCTCCACTGTACAGTTGCCAGCTATTTCAAGTAATATAATTTCTGGTACTTTAGTATGTTTATTGCTTGTAGGTAAAATGAACTCAATGGATATCAGTTCCATTGACGAAAAACTACTCGATGTACAATGAGGTTTCATTCTTCTTCTCCTTCGTTTGTTTTCCTCTCTCATAACAACAGGCTGTTCATGATCCCCCAACTCCATGCCAGAGGAAATCTAGCAAAACATATAAATATTTGATTACTTTCTCATTTACATTTATTTTCACTCTTATTTTTTAACTCTTCCAATTTAAAATCATAGGCCTGTCAGAATCCTGACATGTATATACTTTTATATTCCTGCTTCCCTTAAATTCTGGTCACAAATACTTTATTTAGATAGACCACCTCACATGTAGTCTATTCAATTCAATACCAAACAAAAATTAAAAAAAAACCAATGAACCCTCCAGTGATTAAATAATTAAAATGGAGCTTTTAGACATACTTCACAGATTTAACTGAGGATAAGCAGTCTGAATGTACAACCTCCATATTGATTTCTTCTGGCTTCTATTTGATCAAGCACTGATTCTTCTGCTGCCTCATCTGTTTTGATGATGCTCATGTTGACATAAGTGGATTTTCATAGAAACCAAAACACTCTACAGTGTATGAGCAGAATATGATCCCACTGAGCTCCAGGAATGGAGTAACAAAACAAGCAATATTTGCAGACTGGACCAACGTAGTCTACTCCCAGTTTCTTCCATCTCTTTTCAATGATGCGGAATCCAGGAATTCCACCATAAAAGTCCTTTAGGATTCAAAACTCAGGAACTATTTCAGAAGACAAGTATTTAACAAGCATCTAAATTCAAGGCTAATGCCCTTAGATGTGCTTCTTTTAAATAAATCAGTTCAGCACACCGATAAAATCCATCCATTTTCCAAGTACACACTTCCAGTATGAACTATTAGTCTGCTACAGAAGAAAAACATCCCAAGCTGATGCCGATTTACTACCCTATACATCAAATCACACCTAAAACACTGGTGAAACAATATCAAACTTAAGTAGCCTACCTTATTAGTATTCAGTAAACCAAAAATATTGTTGCCCCCAGTTAATCTCCACTGAACAATATTAAAGTGGAAATTATTCATCAAGAGCTTGGAAGTGTAAGGCTGTGCTGATTGAGCACACTCGCACAAGCCAAGTTGCCACAACATACTGAACTTCCTTTCCAAACAACACTTTCTACACATAAAATCTTTCTCTAACTGCTGGAGAAAAGTAAAATCCTGTGCAATGATGCCTTAGCAGATAATAAAACAAGCAGGAAAAATATGAAGTGTTAAACTGAAACAACATAACATGCTAACTAAAATTCTTTTCTCAAGTTCCGGAAAGCAGCGACCATGGATACACCACCTCAATAATTGAGAAAGTAGAAGGAAATGTTACCTGCTTATTAAATAAAGGCTGAATTGCTGAAGACGACCCATTTGTTTGATTTTTGAAGTTCCTATTTTTTTAAAGGAAGATCATTCACACAAACAGTTACTTTGTTTAAGCTGTTCTGCTTTTCTTGCTCACCCTCATAATCCAGATGCAAAGGAAGTGCTGCACTTACCAGGAAGGAAGTTTTAACCAAGGTGATTATACATATGATTGCTCATTTTAAAAGAAGTCAGAATGCTTTTCCTGTTACAACAGTAAAAATACACCAACTGTACACCAATTTAGCACACATGCATACAAGACATGCTTAAAGCCTTTTAAAAATAGCAAAGAATAATAAATACCCAGGCAATAAATGTAATGAATTCAAGTTAAACATTTAAAACCAATACATTTTTGAGAGGTTACTTTATGAAAGAGTTAAATACAAATACTAGATAAAAGACAACAAAATCCACAATGTTTCCTTTTTTTTATTTTCATGGTGATAGCCATTTGACGCTACCAACCAACTTAAATTCACTGGAGTTTTTTAAGCCAGTCTCTGTACAGGCATCACAAGGAGATTGTTATCTGCCAAGGATCTTGCACAGTAACCTCAGCAGGAGAACTGCTGGGCAATCTTCCCCCTGGTATGATTAAAAACACCCAGTGAAATCCCTTAGAAACGACGACTTTACAAAGAAATTAAACCATAGACTTTCAACCCTAATTGTTGTGGTTAACTACAACCTGAAGAGCTGTTCTTTTACTAAATAAAATGCCCACGGGAAAAAACATTTGGGAAAACATGTTCAAAAGAGAAAGAAAAGACAGAAAAATCTCTAACTGTATCCTTTTCCCTTATGACACTTAAAGAGAAATACTGACAATTTTGAATACTACAAGCAGGACAACACATCCTATGGTGGTACATATCCTACAAACATTATGACTCTTGGAAGAAAGAAAAATAATTAAACAATTGAAAGGTCTTTTAGCAACTGTGAAGTGGCAGTGCCTTTAGTTTTCTTTAACATCTGCACACTTCTTATTTCTGAGACACATTTTTTAATTAAAAAGTGAAAAATAACATTCCCTCTGTATTGGCAAAAATGATCCATTCTCAGCCTCTGAATTTAACACTTTACAGAGGTTAAAAAACTGAAAAATGCCTTCACTATACACACAGCTCTTGTCTCTTGGAGCATCATTCTGCTTGGCTGCTAAGATTGATTTCTTTTTAGAGGTTGTTTTTTTAGGAACTGAGTTTGGGGAAAATACATTCTGTCCCAACTCCTTTTATCTTTTAAAGCCAGTATTTGAATTTTCTCAAGGTAGTGGCAAAGCTACCCTGAACATCTTATTGCTGACATGAAACCTACTCATGTTGGCCAAGACAGGTCCAGCATTTATCTTCCAGCCATGTGCAGCCTGCCAACATTCATCAGCCACAGTCTCTGTGGCTTCTCAGCACTACACACTACATGTCTCTCTTGTCTCACATAATTTCTAAAATGCAATGCAGTTATGCATTTTTCTTCATTTAAACATCAGCAACTGGCATTAAGGGGTTTTTCATGCCAATAGGCTGCATAGATTTTTTCCAAATGGCCCTTGTTCTAAAGTCATTATGTTGCCCCTATTAAGAACATCTGGACCCATTTCAGTTTCATTGGGTTCTGCAGATCTAAGAAAGCTTCCAGGTTTAAAACAGCCTCAGCTTGGTGCTATGTGCTACACATCCAAGGATTAATTTTTCAAACACATATACAACAAATAGTCCATACCCTGCTAAGCTCTTCTAGCACTACACCGTTGATCAAGACCATCAAGACAATCAAAGGCAGCATCTCCACCTTATGCAGCCAAGAACCACCTTGCACAATGCTCAACAACTGGAGTTGTTTCTCAGTCTCATCTGCTTATAAAGGCAGGTAGTGCAAGGCAGTGAAAGCTTCAGATATTCCCCCCCAAGCTGCATCAGGTTACAACACAAAATGCACAGTACTTCTGCAGCTGCCCTGTCTATACAAGGATGTTTTATGGCCTGAATTCATTTGAGCTGTGACCCGTCATGTCTGGTCCGGCCCAATCCAATCTCCATCTCCAGTTCTGCTCTGACCCCTTTTCATCAGCTTCAGAAGGTTCTTATCTGCCTCTGCAGTGAGACACACAAAAGTATCCTCATTCTTAGGGTGACATCAAACTATATCCAATCTGTACGTTGGCAAAATCAACTTGCCTTACGCATATGCATCATAAAACTCTGATGTTTGTAGTCACTTAAAGTAAGTTCCTAAAACGTTTGTCATGCCTAAGTTTTACCTGCAGATTGACATTTCTATATCTCTCCTGCAACAACACCTCAAAAAAAGGAAAAAAAAATCAGTTTTAAATTTTTAATTCTAATGAGCCTTGTCAACCCTAGATATCCTTGTATTATGAGAACTGTTCTACCACGGTGCACAAATCCTCATGGGGTGCAGTAGAGCAGGAGGAGGTGGGTCTGTAGAAGGTAACCAAGGCAAGTAAACAGTCTTGCCTTTGTCTCCAGTTTGTTCCTATCTCTTCACTCAGGTCAGCAATCTGACCATAACAAGAACAACACAAAATTTGGTTAATTTTCAGCTGGATCAGTTCCTTTATCTGACTCATCACTTGCAGGAGTGGTTAGGGCAGTGAGGGAAGAGAAAGGAAGGGAATGGAGCCATCAGAGTTAAGCTGAGATTGAAACAAGATTCACAGCAGAACTAGGAGATAAATTTATAAGTAAACTTTTGAAATTATTTGAAAACACTGGCTGAAAGGCACTTTGAAAAGACAATGTGGTATTTTGATGAATTATTTAATATATTCAGCTCGAAAAAAACCAGGATAGCTGTCAGTCTTCATCGCTCTGTTAGGACTGTGTTAGAGTTCTACCAATTACTATTATGGTTATTGTATATTAGCTCCTGCTTCTAGTTAATCCATCATGTACAAACCTTATTTTAAAATTATTCTTTTCACTTTAGTGTGAACTCCTTCCCAGACAACTTAACCTACAAGAAAATAAGCACTCTCTACCAGAATAAGAATTACCTCGTGCATATATTATGTAAATAGATAATTATGTTTACATTCACAGTTTTAGACAAGTCAACTTAAAAGATAAATTTTTAAAAACTGAAAGAAAACTACCATGATATGAGCCAAACCTTTCCAAGCAGCATCTTGCATCTACTTGTCCACATTGTCCTGTATCAGGAGATGGCTTTGCATTTGCTGGACAGGAGTAAAATACATCTCTCCTACACTTGCAGTGATCCAGTGTTGAACTTTGCAGACAGGATACAGCACTAACATGTTAAGGATGAACAGAACAAAAAGCCACTCTGCTCAGTTTCTTTGTCAGATGCTCGAGCAACTACGAGCTCTCATGGGAATTACACAGCGCAGGTTCCCATTTGCAAGTAAACTTCACAGGTAAAGCAGTCACATTCCTCACCGAAAAGTACACAAATCAGCAGATATAGCTTTGTCAGGAGGTTGTTGAGCCAATCAGACTGCTATTACAGCTGTAGCACTTTAAGGATTCTCCTGCCTTCACTACAGACCTTTGCATATTTTGGTTTCTACACGAGTTATCTATTTGGGGCAGATTGTGGAACAAACAGTAACTTCAGGCTGGCTCCAAAAATTTAGCTAAGAATTTCAGCAAAGTTCTAGTTAACTGGAGTTACAGAGCCATGGGTAATCTACCGCCAAAGCAACACTTCATGAAAACACGAGGATGGCAGCTGTGGCCACCTGGACACTGCGGGTCCCGTCAGTTCGCGCCCGGTTTTCCAGCGCTGACTCCTAAAAGCGTGATCTGACCTACACCAACCACCGGCTCCCGAACGCCCTCAGCTATTATTTCAGATGATTTGTGGTGCGGAAAGGTTTTATGGTCTGCCTGTACCAGACAGACACAAGAGGTTATTATTTGTTGGAAGTACAGTTATTTACTGTTTAAAAGCCGTGCTGTGGCCGCGCTGACTCAGGTCTTAAGACCCAAAGGAACCGCTACTACTGTCTAGCGTGATCCTTCGCTTCGCATTGTTTCATTGAACGTTCCGGCAGCGTCCTCCGCGCGTTTGGCATCACACCCAGTAACTGCTGCTTGGGCCGCGCCGTGCGGCGGGACCGCGGCCGTGCGGGTCGGGCAGCTCCGCGGCTCGGCAGTGCCGGGGGCGGCAGGACCGAGGCCGTGCGGGCCGGGCAGCTCCACGGCTCGGCAGTGCCGGGGGCGGCAGGACCGCAGCGCGACCCGAGCCAGCCGCACACGGCCTGCGGAAGGGCCCCGAGCGCGGGGCGAGAGGCGGCGGGAGCGGGGCTGCCTCCCCTGCCGCCCTCTCTGCACCGCCCGGGCCCCGAGATGGCGGCCGGCGCCGCCCGTTCAGCGCCCGGGGAAGGGAAAAGCGAACCCCACCGCGCCCGGCCCGCCGGGACTGCCGGGGCCGCGGGGCGTCCTGCGGCGGGCGCGGAGCCGGGGCAGGTCCGCCCGCGACCGCCGCGGGAAGCGGAGCCGCCGCCACCTGCGAGCCCGGGCCTCGGGCACGCCCGGCCTGGGGCGGAGCCCGCCGCGACCCCCGCTGGCCCCCGGCCCGGAGCTACTCACCGCGGCTGCGGCCCCGGCTCCAGCCCCGACCCCGGCCCCGGCTCCGGACAGGTGTTCGCCTCAGCAGGAAGCGCCGCGGGCCGGGGGCCGGCGGGGAAGCTCCATGGCCGGCGGGAGAGGCAGCTCCAGAGCCGCCGCCAATCACACGCCGGGCAAAGAGGGAACCGGCTGTGGGGCCTCCCTGCCCCGCCCGGCCCGGCCCCGCCGGGGCAGCCGGGCCTGGCCCCGGCCCCATCAGCCGCGCTGCGCTGAAAGCACCACAGCCTCGGTGCGGGGCACTCGTCAGCACAGGTCATGCGGACGGGTCCTGGTGTTAATACGGGCAGCAGAACCTCCCTGGGAGCTGCTTCCAGAGGTGTTCCCTGCCCAGGGCCCTCCAGCACTGCCCCTCGGGCCCGGGGCTGCGGACAGCTCGTTCGGCACCACACCCCAGGGCAGGGACACGGTCTGTCCAAGCTGCCCTCAGAAACCTCTGGAGTTGGGTAGGCACCTGCTCCAGTGCGGTTCCTTTCTCCTTTGGAACGGTTTTCATACTGTCTGATTAAACCTGTTCTACAAGTTGAGAATCTTGCTTGTCTTTTTTTAACTACATTTTTTGTTTGAAGTGGCTGTGTTACTGTTTTTCTACCATTTTCCCATCTCCAGACTGGGCAGTCCTGGATCTCTCTTTTTAGGTCATGTTCCTTAGAGCTCCTGTGATTTCTGTAGCTCGCCTCTGGGTTCTTGCCAAATGGGCCACATTGTTTCTGGAAAGCACTGCACAAAACTGGACATAGTAGTATTCCAGCTAAGGCCTTGCCAAGGCTGCCCACAGCAGGAGGATTAATTCATCAGCCTTACAGTGCCAGGGCTCCAGATGCAGCTCAGGAATAACCTTTCACATCCAATTCAAACAACTCCCCCTCACCACTCTTTCCCCACTCTGAGTGCTGTCTGTTTGGAGCTGAGTGTTTCTGTCTCTGCAGCTCTTTTTTTGAGTAAACAGCAAAAACACTTTCCATGGTTATGTTGAGACCTTTTTTGACCCAGATCTTGCAATGGGATTTGCAGGTGAACCCTGTATGGCACTGAGGGCACACACTCACCCTGAAAGCTGTGCTGACATCAGGTCACATCTTTAGGGAGCACTCTGCAAGACCAGAGGTTGCCACAAAAACTATTATTAAATTCCATAGAAAGAAAATATCAGAAGGAAATAAGCAGTATGTTACACATACAGATACTATTATAAAAAGTTGGACAATTGCTTTTATAGCATGGATGGATCCTTTTCACTTAAAAAATCATATGCATGACATTAAGAATCATAACACCAGCCTGAAGCAGAAGGTATTTGAGGAACTATTGTATAAACATGGAGTTTCAAAATGAATATCCATTACACTGAGCTGTGGCTGTAAGGAATCATAATGCTGTATTGTCTTCAAGTTCCCCTTTTTACAAAGATGAAAGCAAAGCAAAAACCTTTAACAACATTCACGTGTGTAGCATAGAGGGAACATGGTGAAGACTCACTTCATGCCTGGTTTTGCCTGATACAATGGGTCATATCTGTCAAAGAAGTTCAGCTTTGCACAGCATGAGTATTACTGAGCGCTTTAAAAGACATTTAAAAGCCATATCTAAATAGGAAGTCTTTTGTTGTTGTTGTTGGCTGGATCCCCAGATAGATCACTCCAGGAACACAAATGTAGCCAGTTTGGAGACTAATCCTGTTAAAATCCACGGACTTTATTTGGGGATGCACAAACATACGAAGATTTGAGCAGCTGAATAAAAAGACTGTCATTTGTCAAAAGACAATTATAGAGGGAATAATTTACAGCAAGAGTAAATAACACATTTCATGTTGATTTCAGCCAGAATTGTATAACATATTTTTAATAGCTATAAGTCAACACAGTGTTATCTGCAATGAATGAATAAATTATTTCACTTACTGTATTTGAAAAAGGTTGGAAAACTGAAAATCTTTACAGGATTTGATAAGTTAGTAAAATATTACATTTTTTTCTGTTAATCTTCAGCTCGTCTATATACAGCACAATTTTCTTTATTGTCTTTTTTGGCAAATAAAGTAATACAAATTTTCCTGTAGGCAAGAACATTCTCCTTATAGGTTGTATATTCTTTGGAAATATATATTTTAACATCATTTTATTCCTGTTAATTTTCAAATGTGACTTAAACCTTTCCCCAGAAAATTTCTGCTCACTTGTTGGTTTTTGATTTTTTTTTAGTCGAGAACAGACTGTACAATAAATTGAAATGCATATTTTGCCATATCAAAAATGGAACTTTAGAACAGTAAGGAATACCATGGCTTAATGAAGGCAGGTGAAGAACACAATTTGATATTTAAATGAAGCTGATTTAATCAAAATTAGTCATGCAAAGAAGCAATCATTTTGCTAATATAATCTTGTGGGGTGCAGTAAAATGCAATTATTTCCTTTATGTTCCAGCTGTAATAAAAATATGACAAGAAATCACTATCATGATCTTAAAAGGGAGGTTACAAAAATGTAAGATGGCATCTTGCGTGTCCTCTGCACAGCCAACATCAGTTTTTATGTTCTTTGGTGGAGAACTGCGATAAAGAATAACAGCCACATTAAATGCTCATCAACAACTTTATATACTGACATATGTTGAAACTGGATATAATGTTCTGTTGTCATTGACAAACTGGGTTCATTGCAATTTAGAAAATAGTATCTAATAGTTTGGATTGCTTTTTATTTTCTATATTGCCAGAAGAGAAAAAAATTAAATGGAGTAACTTTGTAGGTCTTGTAACAACAAAGGCAAAGCCTGCTTGCCTAGTCTCAGCAATAGCTACGTTCAGTTTTGTAATTGCTTTTTTATGTAAAGAGAATGGAAAAAGCACATTGTGGGATACATTGTACATCCTCTTGGAATAGTATGTAGCTTTCTCCTGTCTTGGAAAATTTATAAGCTGGAATTTTCTAATTGGGTGTAAACACTTTATGATGCATTCAGCGGAGGATTTAAAATAAATTGACAAAATCCCTTTATCTTACAGCTCTGCTGTGAAAACTGATCATATGTGATCAGTTGTATTGACATCATTGCTGATGATTTGTCCATATGCCCAATCATATGGTAACTTTGATATCAAAATAATTTTTTCTTTCTGCTATGACTTGCCAACAAACAGAACAGGAGTCAGCTGAATTTTAGTTTGGTTTTTGCATCATATTCTAGGTATGGGAGCTGCTTGTGTAAGGGGTATAACTGAGAGCTATGTGTTGCCTGCAAATCTGTGCTCCATTCACAGTTTTATGTCATAGGAAAGGCAGTTCTTCTTATGCCTGTTTGTGGGTCATTGCTTGGGGAAGCAGTAGAAGGCTCTGGGGGAGTAGGAGGAATGCAGAAGAAGAGCAAATTAAGGATGGACTCTTGCTGCCTCCCTCTGTAGGGATGCCAGTGGGGAAGGAAGTCCTCTGTGAGATGTCTCCTACATGAGCTTGGGTTCCAAGGGAGAAGCTGGATCCAGGGGAATCTTTTAACATCAGCTGGGCATGAAAGTAGCCTTGTGGCCTGATCCAGAAATGAGCTCTGTGAACCTCTATAGACAGAGCAGCATCAGGAAAACTCTAACAAGGAAAAGAGGAGTCCTCCCTCTTTCCCTTCTCTTCCAAGAAATACCCACTCTTTCCTTTTCTCCTGATAAATCAGGATTCTGCACAAAATCCCTCCCTTCAAACACCTTAAGCTTTGCAGACAGGAAACAGCAGGTGTTCAGAAGCCTTCAGAGGTACATCTGCTAAAGACTTTGTCTCCCATTTTACTGATTTAGGCTGTTATACTTCAGAATAGGTATTTAAGGCACAGGGGTGGGAGTGCAAGCTGTTTCCTCTGTACCACATATGTACATGCATCAGCTGAGTGGGAAAACTCGCATAATACTCTTATTGGCTTGAATGCTTATTTTTGTATGTTCATATATGCATGAGTTTGTCTCAGGGAGATGTGCTTCTCGTGGCAGCCAGTGTATGTGTAAATAGATCTTTAAGATCACTAGTTATTCCAAAGGGATGGGGAAACTCACAAGTTTTCGTGGCTGCTGACAGAGGTCTCAGTATTGGGGGTGGTGATGTAATATTGCATCATTTTGTGGTGTTGGGTCTTGACAGAGGAAATGAAAGAGGTCAAAAATAGAAATGTAAAGAAAAGGAGTTCATACTTCCAACAAGGCCTCTAGTCTAATACCATTATATTAAGTGCTCTTAAAAATAAAGTACAGACAGGAATTCCTCAGTCTCTGGAACTTTCTGACACTGAAAATAATTAGTTTGATTTAGCAATACATTATGGGGTTTCTCTAGACAGGCTCTCTGAATTGTGCTGCTGTGTTATTTTCCTGTCCTGATATTTATTGCTCTTAATCTTTACAAATTTGCTGAGCTGGCTACTCATTTGTTGGTGCATCCTTCTGTCTATGAGGAAGTAAATATATTTACATTGCATAGAAGTTATGTAAGGGTAGGCTTTTTATCAGAGGATTTCTGTATTTTTCTTGTTGTAAATGAGTAATATAAAATGCTTTCCATTTAAACTACCTCACTGCCTTTCCCTCTATATTGAAGTAACATATGCGTTAGACACAAAAGTGTTTCTTACCAGAGTTTCAGGCTAATTGATCTGCTGTCACAATATTCAGGAATACTGAAAAGATATTCAAGGAGGAATCTATTTGTTCAATGGAGTTTAGTTGAATACAAAATTAGCTTCAAAAAAAAGCCCCTTGCCATCCTGATCTTTTCTGGAAACACATCCTTAATTATCTCAAACAGCTTCAACAGGTGGCCTTAGCAGAGTGTATGGATCACATTTGGGGGTTTTCTGGGGCTGAATAACAGGATTTCATTCAAAAATGCTGAATCCCTTGTACAGGAAGCCTGTGGGCAAGACTGTCTCTTTCAGAAGGCCAAGGATCCTGTCTGGGAGCTGGGGCTCCTGTTGGGATGTTGGGTTTGCATCTGTGACAACACTCCATACCCAGGAGACAGTCCCACATCGTAGTGGTAGCTTTGCTAAATAAACATCTTTTCCTCACATTAGAATATAAAGCTTCTGTCTTTACACGTAAATCAAAGCCTTGAAAACCAACCAGCCAGCACAACCATGATGAGTAAAAAGCCAATTTCGGACCTGGAACTTTGTGTATTTTCTTCCTAGAAATGAAAGCTAAGAACAGCTGTGAACCAGAACTTCCACATGTGTGTGTCAACCCTTACACACAAAATGAGGACATCAGTGTGCTGTGGATATTAGTGCTTCATCGTGTGTCAGTCTGGTCTGTATAGTTGGCCCTCCATGTCTATGTCGGCAAGGGAAGGTTAACGACAAACATGGGAGCATCACCCAGATAAAACAGCTGGTATTGCCAGACATCCCATGTATTTTAGGATTCCATGAGTTACTATCACAAATATTATATTCTCTGTAAAATGCATGTCCCCATACATCCCTGCTAGCAGTGGAAAGCCAGGCCTCTCGAGCAAACTTTTCCAAAGTCTCTTTAGTCTTTTGCATTTCACAGTGGGAAGCCTGAGCTGTTCAGCAGAGGAGGACATGATAACTGAACCCAGTTTTGGTGCCTCGTGGAAGGCAGTAACTGCTGCAAAGTGCTGGTCAGAGTCTGCACTTCTGACCCTCCCTGCGCCCAGAAAGTAAGCTGTGCCTTATTCTCCCCAAAGCCCAAAGAGAATATAGCAACGTACACCATCACTCAGTCGGAGTCCTGCCACCTCAGGTTTCAGCTAGATACCTGCTACACTACCTAGATATGATAGTAACTATGTCTCCTATTTCTGCAGTTGAAATATGCCAGATGGCCAGATCATGCTTTCCAGGGCATGTAGGACACCTATCCCAAGTATGTTGGTCAAGTTATGCCAGTTTGCCTGCATGCATCTGTATGGCTGAAAAGAGGCAGGGCATGGCACTGGATCTCTTTATAGTTGTTCACCTGTCTCTCTATCAACTACTGAACAGACGTAGCTCTCAGTAATAATCTCTTGAACATTCAGAGTCTCCTTGATTCATTTTCAGAAGCTACATGAAGTCTTCCTAATTTCACATAATGAGGCAGATATGCAGGAGCCTTGTGTTTCATCCCAGCAGGGAGCAACTGCTCTTCTCTGGGAAGGTGATGTTCTTTCCCAGTATTTTTCCCTTATGTCTTCAATAACAAAATGCTTTGAATGAGATGGTGTGATTTTCATCCTTGAAAAGGGCGACCTAGTACTGGATAGACCAGATGCTGTAGTCTTTCCAGAGTAGAACTGTACCCCAAAAATGTGCAGTAGGTTGACATGAGTAAGGATATAGAGATGAGGGACGTATAGGAGGGTACTAGGATGGTATTTCCTCTCTGGTCTCATATGATCTAAAATACTCCAGATTGTCCTTGGACTCTTCCTGGATTCCATCAAAGAGAAGAAAATAAAATGGGTGCATAGAAGGTGAATCAGTGCTATGTCCAGAGGAGGGGGACAGGAGGATTCCATGGAGGAATGGTGGATATTAGGGATGTATAACAAATGCAAATGAATGAGCAGCTTTGAATACAGCATTTTGAAAATCCCTTAAGAAGAGTGACTACAAAGAGCCACATAGCAGAATGTGTTTTAGGCACAGAGGTTGCTGGTACTGGGATAGCAGGCACTGCAGGGCTTGCTCCTGAGGACTGGCTGCAGAGGTGGTGGGAAGGTGGTCCTTATGAAAGAGGATCAGTGCTGTAGAGCTGGCCCTGAGGAAGGGTGACCTGCTGGCACAGGACTGCGTGGTCCCTTGGGTGTCAACATCTGTGCAGAGAATAGGGCTTCTCAGACTTTTTAGCAAAAAGTGAAGGCCAGAGGAGTGTACTGACGATTCTACCTTGACAGGCTGGGCACTGGAGGTGGCAACCACACTTTGATTTTTCCTCTGTTTCAAGTAATTGGCATCCCGATAGTTGTAGATGAAAGGGACACTTGAAAAAGTGTTGCTGGGAGTTTAGCAGTTGAGGGTTTGCATCCATGAGGCTGCTAATTCAGGAGGAGCACCCTAGAAGACCATTGTTTGACTGTTACATGCCCAATACATGAATCACCTCTGTTAATAGCTCAAGAAAGAACCATGTTGGCTGAGTTAACTCAGTTTCACTTGGATAAACAGCAGGGTACTCAGAGCAGTGTCCGTCTGCTAAGAGTGAAGGCATGAAGCAGATTGATCTGAAATCCCACATTCAGCTTCCAAGGTGCTTCAGTACCAGTGAGGCGAGTACCATGAACTAACTTCACTGACATTTACGGCAGATAAAATGTATAGAGGCCAATGACTATATAAGCCATTCTTAACAAAAATATTATTTAGGTGATGCATGGTTCATGTACAGGGAAAAAATATATGTTAAGTTTCCAAGTAGTTACAGGCTGAAAAGTGCAGAGCTGAGAACACTGGAGGTCCATGAAGAATTGATTTTGTGCATACATGGTGCATGTGCAATGGTGGCAGTGTTTGTGTTGGCAGTGGTTTCAAAGGAACTTGGCATTACCCCATTTTCTAGCCTTAATTCCATGAAAGAAGGAGTACAAAAAGCAGGGATTCTTTTTGCTAGTGATTAGGTAAGGAACCATCTGAGTTAGTCTGATAATCTCATTTAACCAAATTATGTATATTGAAACACTGTGGCATTTGAGATAAGCAAATCTGTCACAGATCTTGCAGCCAGGGAGAAGGGAAGGTCTCGTGTTTGATGTGCCTGGAGAGATATATGGGCAATTTTTGGCACTGCAACTTGCCAGGAGGTTGAACACAAGTCCAGATTCAGCCCATGAAGGAGGTTTTAGAGCAGCCTTTGGAGCATGTAGCTATCAGTGAGGAGTACACAGTTGGCACAGACCCAGAGCTTTCAGCTGACCACAAACACTGTCTGTGATATCACTGTGCTGGAGCTTTGGTACCTCAGCTCTCTGTCCTGCCATCCCACCCAGGGACATGCCCCTTGCCCCCACGTTTCTGCTGAGGCGATGAAGTGGGTCACCTTCCCTGGGCACGGGGCTGGGGCTCGACCGTCCCCAGCCATCCCTGCCACAAGCAGTGCTAACAGTGGCTGGGCCAGAGGGTGCAAAGCCGAGTTGCTGCTACGAACTTTTCCTCTCCAAAGCTGCCCTTTCCCTTCGCCCGCTCGCCGTGGCCGCCGCCCGTCTGCGTCATCAACCGCGGGTGTGACGTCACCGGCCGTGGGTGTGACGTCATGCGCGGCCGGCCCGCGGCGGCATTTGCGTAAATCCGCCAGGACAGAGAGACCTTGGTGCTGTGGGGACACCTGCTGGGCCGGCAGGAACATCGCCAGGCCTTGTCCAGGCCGTGTGACACCGGAAAGGGCTCTGGATTTCTGCCTCTGCCTTTCCCTGGTTCATCCCTGGGATGTCAAGAATAATGTTAATCACCAGCGGTATCCAAAGATTGGTTACCAGAGTTACTTGCAATTAGCCCATAGTCGTCCTAACCCATAGTTACTTCCCTGTTTTCAGTCATTAATATTCGAAAGAAATTAAAGATCCGAAGGGTATGGCAATACAAAGTGTTGTGTGTCTTTATGAAAGAGAGTTGGTGCCTTGATTTTGATGCATCTGTGCTGCAACTATGTGTGTCATCCCAAATGAGTGATAGCAGAGCATTAAAATCCCATCAAGTCATCCGGTAAATTGTGTCACGTGAGCACCTACATCCAGTTCTGGACGTCCAGTTCTCGGCAGAGAGGAGCAGTACGGGAAAGGGAATGATTTGTCTTGCTGAGGACAGGCTCCACGCAAGAACTCGGTGTGTCAGAGATGCTATGCCAGAGCTGCCTCTCAGCTGCCCACGAAATTTGTGGCTAAGGCTTTGCCAGAGCTTGGCAGACAGCTCAGGTTAAAGCTCAGACGGTGACCTGGGGTGCCCAAACATTTCAACTTGCCTCTGCCAGGGATGCCTGGCAAGACTCACTTATCCAGGGGTGCCACATAGACAAGTGAGGCTTCTGACATCTTAAGGACAATAACTCTGTCACAAAGTTGGTCTGAAGTTGGCAATGGGGGATATATATATTGTTTGACAGGGTGGCTGCTGATGCTGTGGCTGTTTCAGGCCTCCTGGCTGCTGTCATCTCACAGCAGTATGAATCTTTCTGACTCCATTTTAATTTCCATTGTTTTCATCTTCCTGACTTCATATTCTGCAAAATTTTTCCCTTTCTTATACATGTACCCAGGCGCACAAACACTGTCCATGCTTTTGTTGAGCCTTTCCGTAAGTCCTGCAATCTCCCTTCTCTCAGCTGCTCAAATGGCTACATTTGAGGAACTTATGTACTTTATTTCTCCTGGTGTGTGAACCAGATAGCCATTCCAGGCATGAAGGCCTGCATGAGTGATATCAGAAATACTGAGCCAGCCATTTGTGATGTCAGACATCAAATGGAAGCCTAACCTTTTCCCTCAAACCCTCTGCTTTTGTGCAGCCACCTTCTCTTCACAGCTTCTTAGGTAAAAGTCTTTGAAAACTCTTAAATGAAAGCTACTGTCACTTCAGTTGTTAGACACAATGGGATATCTACGACAAAGTATTATCTGCCAGAATATCACCTTGGAACATGGTAAAACTCTGCACTCCAACAGCACTAGCAGATCTGATGGGTTGCTGATGAGCTGTCTTCTATTACAGCTCGTAAGATAATAGTTATCCCTATTACAAGAAAGAAGAGTCCAGGACAAATTACTAAATTCAGATACAAAGATTCTAGTCAAGATATTAGCAAAAGGGATACAGCAAATGCTATCAAATTCAGTAAAAGAAGTCAAATGGTTATGAAACATAAATACTTGCCTAGTAAAATGAGATGAGGATCAAGTTATACTGTATTCAAGAAAGAAAAAAGCATGCCAGTAGAACTGCATGCTGTCTTATGGGAAATAATATTTTAAAAAGAATTTTCTGATGAACAGTATGAATTTGAATATTATGCAGAGCAATACTAGTTTCAGCACTAGGCTTTTCTGGAGAAAATTGAATGTTTTAATAAGCATCTAAGTTTAAGTTGAAAGATAAAATTTTAAAATGTTTGACCTCTATGAATAAGTTTAAAATATATTTAGAATACAAAAATGAAAAAAGACCTCCTCAGATTACAAGATTTTCCAGAAAATCTGTGTGGGTAGGTAGAAGCATGAGCTGACCCTTTGAAACTAGTCGTGGTACAGCCTTCCTGCCTCCCTGTCCTCAGTCACTGGCCATGGAAGAGGGGATTTTGTTTGTTAAGTGGCCCTTCATTGGTTAGGAAGAAACCCCAAACACCACTGAGGGTGCAATAACTGATTTCTAGCAGGGAGAGCTGGAACTCACTGGGGGCCTCAGTGCAAGGGACTGCCGGGAAATGTGGCTCTTGGACACTCACTTGGTGGGCCTAAGCTGAGGAAAAGCTGGCTGTAAAGTTTGTTTTCTCCTAGAGAAAATAAAGGAAAGCAGAGAAGCTGGTTGTTTCCCTCTAGAAAGAGAAAATATCTGCCTTTTGGCCTGGTTTGGATGGCCTGGGTGTAGCTTGCCCACGTGTTCAGCCAAGGATTTTCCAGAAGGGCCAGACCCAGGGACAGCAGAGGCAGATGGGGGAGCAGGTCTTACTGTGTTCAGCCACTCTGCCGTGATGGCAGACTGTACAGCTGGGCCAAAGACAACATGGTTCTGCCTACAACATTAGTGAAGCCAATGTCATCTATGTTGTTGCTGCATGGAGTGACCTCCAAAGTATACCAATAAGAAGAAAGAAAACATTCTCATGACTCACAGGGTTCTTTAACACCCAGCTTGTAGCCTGAAGTGTCAGGTGTGCCCCTGGGCAGCTGCTGCCAACGAACCATTATTAACAGTTCATTAGAAATGACATACAGGATGTAGAATACACGGTATTGGTTACACCCACACAGTGATAAACTGATCCTGGCCACTGTAACTAGGACAACTGTTTATCTGATGTTTCCTTTATGATGTGTAGCTATTTTATGGTTTGGATTCAATGGCTTGCCTTTTTTTGCAAGTGCTCATACAGCCATGTGTCACATAACGAAATCCATTCATTAAGTAATTCAGTGTTAATAAAATAACCTTGATATTATTGGAATCTTTGCAGGCAGACAGCTAGCTAGTTGCTAGCAGCTATCTACAAATATGTGTGCTGAACTCAAAACTGGATTGCAGCTCTTTGGCATTAACTGAAGCACAGTGTCCCTAGGCCTGATTTTCATAGAATCATAGAATCGATTGGGTTACAGAGTAACATGTAGTGTAGGGAAGTTTACTGTGCACAGATGGATGGCCTGGAACACATTTGCCTGTCCTGGCACACAGGACGCCTGATTCCAGGATGTTCCAGTGTTTCCCACTCTGGTAACCAGACTGAATATCCGTACAGCATCTGCCCCTGCTTGGACCACATTCTGACAAAAAATGTTTAGAAAAGTGACAGATATCTATCTCTTCAGCATGGTAGCTCTCGTGTTCTCCCTTTGCTTTGTGTAGATCCTAATGTCCATTGGGTGAAGTGTGATTACTCTCTCATTACTGGCCTCCAATAATTTTTTCTACTTTTAGTAGATACAGAAGAATTCCTGTGTGTCATCTCAGTACATCTAATGCTTAAAAAAATGGAAGAGTACACTGTACATCAGTGCCGGGAAAAATCCAAGAATATAATCCTGAAACATGCACACTGTATACTGTAGTGTATTTTAAAAACAAATTCATCTGAAACTGGTCAGCCATCATTTTTTTCTTTAATTGAAGATTCATGCATGTTCTATGCACATCTCCATATCTAACTTAGAGGCCTAAAATTAGTACGTGAATATAGCCTTCATTTGCTGCATTAGGACAAGACAAATTGGATATTTTTGTTAGCCTTATAGGTTTCTATTTCCTCCTGGTAAATTACTTTGTTCAGCAGGTACCACTTTATATTATGGTAAGAATCTCATTTTCTTCCTTCCACTCCTCCCCTCTCCTTTCTAATTATAGTCTCTGAGGCCTGATTATGGGTTAATTTAGTGATGACAGATGCCTTTTACCAATATTTATTCCTTTTAAAATCAATAAGTGCAAACTTTGTAAACAAAAATGACAAATTTCCTTGTAGGGTTTAGTTTTCACATGCTAGAGGGGACCCCTGGGCCCCTATATGTACCATGCTTCCCACCCTCAAATTAGGCCACCTTGTTGCAGTATTTTTCAGAACGATAATTTTATCCAGCCCTGCAATGTTAATTATTATTTTCATCATCATCATCATCAATACAGTAACTGCCACTTATGCACCTGGAGGAGGGATTAGCATCTCCAGGCTATCCTCTGGGCTTAATCCTGTGGAGATGATCAGGCTCCTCACTGGTACATCCAGGCCAAAGCTTGATCCTGTGGTATGATTTCTTTTTATAGTACTTGGTAGATTATTTTCAGCCATTAATTTGTCTAATTATTCTTTGGATCATGTAAACTTTTGAAACCCATGGCATCTTACAGCTAGTTCCACAGCTTAATTATGCACTGCGTAGAAAAGTGTCTCTTTCATTTGCCACCTACGAATTTGATTTTATGCCTTCTAAATCTTGTATGATGAGAAACAGCACACAACCAGTTCCCATTTGTCTTTCCCATAAACCTGTTTTTCGCAGGTCGATGTACTCCTTGTACAGAAACCATTCCATTGCTTCTTCACCACGTGAAATTTCATATTCACAGCTTTTTTTAGTCCTGCTATTGATAAAACCTGTACACTGTATTCAAAGGGCCGCACCATGAATTTATGGTTGGTTACTGATATTTTCTGCTTTGTTCTCCTGTCCTTTCCCAACAATGCCTTTTCAGAGGGAAATGGAAGCATCTATGAGTAGACTGGAGCATTTTTCTTGCATCCTCACAACCCTTGCATTGGCAAAAAAGAGAGGAGCACCACCACAGCGCTACACAATTTCCACCCTGCAGCTGAATTCGCAGCACTTCTGTTGCCAATGCTGGCTGAACCTCCACCAATGCCACCACCTAACTATGTCAAGTGGCAGAAGACAAGAAGTGCACTCTGATACAATGCAACTCACCCTTTTCCTGTAGACAGGTGGAATGGAATGATATGGTTTGGTGACAGGTGAAAGAAAAATGAAAAAAAGGAACAAAGAAGGAAATGAAAACAGATTGAGAGCAGAAGGCACTGCATGCAAGAGAAACATTATAGAGAGAGGAAATGAAAGTTGAATGGGGTTTATTTCCATAAAAAAAATGAGGCATTAGCTGGGCATACAGGAGAAGTAGTAGCTGAGAAGGGTAGTGATATGTAACAAAATAAGACTGACCCCAATAGCCCTTGGGAACGGAGAGAAAAATTTAGGAATGGTGAGAGCTATTTCTTCAGGTTATGATTTGTGGGGCTTGCTGTACTAAGGTGTTGGGTGCATCAGCAGTTGCAGTCTTTGTCTCTTCCCAAAAATAGTGAGACGTGAAACTTTAGAAGTTGGTGGTAGCAATTCTCATGCTGTTGATGGTGGGGGAGGATCTGAGGGCTGCAGGCATAGTGGTGCTGGTTCTTCTTCTCCTTGTTGCTGCATCTCTTTACTTGGGTGTTAGACAAGAGGAAAACACAGAATACAGTAGGAGCAGAGCTTCTTGTTCATTGAGGGTACCTGGGTTACAGGGCAAAAATGAGAGGGTGAAGGCAGTTCTCCAGCTGGCCACTATCACAGATTGGACCTCCAGTCTATCCCAATAAGCTCTTGTCAGAGCTCTCAGTGCCTCTCCCATCTTCAAGGGGTTTGGCCGTCTGAGTCAAGCTCAGCCTCTTCACTGGTAAAAGCTGTTGCAAAGAAACTGAAGAGAGGGCCTCCTTCTCTCAGGAGCTGCTTTTAAGTTAATGCTCTTTTGCTTACAGCTGTGTCTGCACCTGCTCTCAGACGTTCTCCTTCTGACCTGGACCTTGACACTGTGGTTTGACTTGACTTCCTGGCTTTGCCTCAGACCTGTTTCATCATGACAGACCTCCTGGCTGATGACTGGCCTGAGGCTGACTCTGATCACTGCCTCCAGACCTGCTCCTGATCCAGACTTACCAGCTCCCTGACACTTCATGGACGAGGCAGTGTTGTTGACACCCTCAGCTCCTGGCCTCCACACCTTCCCTGGTGGAACAGCCTCCCTGTGCTGCCCTAACACCATTCCTTACAGAGCTCTGCATTTCAAATGCAGAAATTGCTAGATGTCATGAAGTGTAGTTCCATGTCAGCTGAGCTGGACAGGAAAGAGGGGTTTTGTGCTGAAGATATGTTCAAAATTTCAAAAATATTTTATCCTGCCACAGACATCAGAATTTTCAGAATAGTTATTTTGGTGATAAATTTAAAGCAAGCAACAGCTCAGGGCTTACAATGATTATGGAACACCATGGTTCTTGTTTTTCTACCAGTGCATGATTAGTCAGCTCTACAAAATGCAGTGGTGACAATGAATTACACTAAAGAAATCCTACACTGTATTAGCCATAGTTTGAGACAACTGGATTGAGTGATAATAGGAGAGCTCAAGTCAAACATGGATATGCCAGATAATAGGTAGCTTTAGTCTGTACTAGAAGCTATATATCCAAATGGTTTCCCAGGGAAAACTCTTTAGCCTAGTTTTGCTCATCTTTAATATCAGCACATGATACACTGCTGAAAATAATTCCTTTTTACTGGCCATAGCTAAATGGTGCATCTCTGGATCAGAACCTGGAGATGCTGTTTGAAGTGGAAGTAACTAGGGGTTTGTTCATAAATATGAAGTGATAAGTGACTTCTTGGAAAGCTAATGTACTGGATGATAGCCCATGAGGGTGGACAAGAGAAGGCTGCATAGGAACTGAACTGACATAGCAATTGCCAATTTGTTTTTGCCACAGAATTCTCCACTTCTGCTCTGGGTGTTACATAAGTGATGCAGGTTAATCTAAAGAAGAGACTGGTGGAAGGAAATTTTAAGTTTTGACTGAAAATATATCTTCACCTGTGATAGAATTAATTTCATTTTAATTAGAATTATGAGAGGACTCCTTTCTAAACTGTGCATAACATTTTTCTAAATCAATGGAGATAAAAAGGTGAAATGCCCATATCCAGCTTGTCTACGTCAGACACTTCAGTGATTTAAAAAGGATCTGATTTAGTTTGCGATCAGGTGAAACATTTCCTTGCCATCCCCTTGTCTTTCTTTGCTCATTTTCTAATCCCTTTCTAATCTTTCCACTTCGGTATAATTGGACAACTCTCCATCCTTATGTGTTTTAACCTCTCCTGGCACAAGAACTATCTTCTAGGAAATGCCTGCCTCTGGAGAAAGCCATTCTATAATCTCTGCCTTGTAAGCTTGATTTTTGGTTGTTTTTGTTGTTGTTGTTGTTTGTTTGCTTGCTTGCTTTTTTGTTTGTCCAAATGTTATGCAAATAGATATTATGAAAAATGACAACCATTTTCAGCATTGGTTCATTATCAGTAATTGTTACCTCAGGCCTGGAGTTTCAGTTTTCCAGCTTTCTCTATTGCTTGTTTTTTTTTTCCGATGTATTTTTCCTTTGCTATTGTACACGGTATGTACATATCAAGATCTACATATTATCATATTCACTTCGTAACTAAATTGTGTGATTCTCTAAACATCGTGGGACAAAACAGAACACACAGCAAGCAAAGTAAACCTGTAGTGTAGGATATGGTACTATATTAGTCAGTGGGAGGAAGTGGAGCTTTTGGAAATACCAGCTCATTTTGGCAGGAAGCAAATGGGCAGGAATTGCAGTGATTCAGCTTTCAGTCAGGGAGGGACGACCAGGAAGAATCTGGATCAGGAAGAAGCTAGAAAAGGAATGGAGAGTATGAGGAATATGAAAGGAAAGAGGGTTCTGGTGGATGGAATATGTAATGTTGAGGATAAATGTGGTATTTCTCTGTTGCAGTATGTCCGATCCATTGCTACAGAGCAGAGACACCAGTCTTTGTTTCAGACAAGACCTGAGGTTAGCCGCTGGGCATCTTCATTTACACTTCTAAATAATGTTCGCTTTTTCCAAAGGGATGGACCATTTGCAGTTCTCACTGCCTGTAATGGAATAATGAATGGCTCGGGCCATGAATTGCAAATGCCAAGCGCTGAGCAGCTCCCTCCAGACAACGCGTTGGGACTTTAGGCTCTCAGTGTCAAAAACTTAGGACTCAAACTGCACGTGTAAGAGAATGCTAATGGACAGTGAAAATTCTGGCTTAATTAGATGGCCTTAATTAAACCAGTAGTAACCTGTGTGTAGATACTCTTAAATGTGAGCAACAATGGTTCTTTGAGCTTATACTGAATAGGAGCCAATGTAAACTAAACCTAAAGATGCCACACAAACTGGAATGAGTGACCACACCAGGGCTTACCATGGGTTTAATTAAGTCAGTAAAAGATTAAACCACTACCATGTCTTATTTGGAGGAGCCTTCCAAAGGTAGCCGAGGGGAATCGGAATCAAATTTACACGATTTGTTAACTTTTACTGCTATTTCACTTTGCAACTAAAGTTTGAGACACTTGTATATTTTGGAAAATATTTAATGCAATTGCTGGTTGATAACGTGTATTTATGTTTCTGTGAGAACAAAGACATTAAGAACTTCACTATATTTCTTAAAATTTTTAAAATGTCGACAAATGTGTTAGTCATCTACCTGGAGCCATTGCAGGTTCACCGAGTATGAATGAAGTCACATTTTTTGTGGGGAACCTTTGTAATAATGCAGATCATGTCTAGGGTCAGAACTTCAGCTAGTGTCAGTCGCTGTGCCTGTATTGAAATGAAAGGTATCTACAGCTACAGAGCGAATATTTTCTTTCATTATCTAAAAGCCCATTTCTCAATGTATTATCAATCTATTTTTATTCTCTCTTTGTAACAATATTATAACAAATGGTTAAAATAATTAATGTATTCAAGTTAGCCAGTTTTAATATTTATTGTGTGCTGACATGAATTCATAAAAATTTTAAAAGGATTATAAAGAATACTATCAACCAAGTGTTATGGAACTATAAATTATTAGAATATTTGGGAGAATGTATATAAATCACAGCTGAAGCGCTTTGAACTGGGTCTGCATTGAAAACCAATAAAAATACTTTCAAGGAATAAAAGGCTAAAAGGAAAATGGGCAGACTCCTAATAGGTGTAAGTCGGGGCTAGATGTCAGTTTAGTAAAGGAATTCAGGTGCTGTGAGGTGACCTGGCACCTCCACGTTCTCTATGCCCAGTCTCCTGTGCCGGCTCCCAGTGGCGCATCCAAGGGGCCACCAAACCCCCCTGGCCGTCTGGGACAGAGGGCCGTTGACAGGAGCAAGGGAGCAGTGCCGAGATAAGCCGTCCAGGCTTTTGAAGCCCGTGCCTAACTTAGAGAACAAAAGAGAGATTCAAAAGGAGGTGTTAATGCTAACAGCCAACATCTACATAATAATTGACTGCTTTCACTGAAACAGAGAGATCAAGAGCCTTTTCCACCTAACTTGTCTGAAGCTCAGTGTCCTCTGCCCTGTGAAAGTGCCAGAGGGGATCTGAAAAAAGGCCGGTTTCTGTCACTTTCCGTTAAAACACACAGAGGGCAGTAAGGTTTGCAACATTCATTTAGACAAAAAGAACAAATAAGAGTGAGCCTGACTAAGACGTGGTTCATCAACACAGTAAAGCTGGTGTAAGTATCTATTTAATAAAGCTACATCCATATGACATACAAAGCTGAGCTATTATCAACTCCCTCTCTCTAATTCACTCAAAGCATTTTGAAGGGTAACTTTTCTCCACAAACTTCACGCTGGATCATGTATTGTGTCCTCCCTAGGCCAGCATAAACCATAAATCTAATATAAACACTCCATTGTATTCTGTGGCAAATTCAAAAAAAAAATCAATTGTGGCTCCCTCTGTTCTGGAGTGAATTTTTCTTGCCAGCTCATCTGGTAACACACAAATCTGGTAGGAAGGAAAATGGCAGCACAGGCTGGATGGTATCATGAAAAGAGTTCTTGAACTGACATCCTTAGTCACACGGTATCAAGAAATAAGATTTAATTAATAAGGTTATTAAATAATTGCTAGGAGGCTTTAAAAAATGTCTGGTTTGAGAAGAGTAGAGGAAATTCACATTCATTTTAACAGCGACGGTACTTTAAATAGAGTGCCTCAGGAAACTGTGATCAATATTACAAGACGACATAGTCTATGATGTGTGAGAACCATGTTCTTGAGCAACAGATTTCTTATGCGGGAATTATATTCAGAAAGCAGTACTAGATTGACCTATTTTACACCTTTGATAAGACCGAAAACTTACCCACTTGGTCATGTATTGGAAAGTAATGAAGCTTATATTTCTGTTTTATAAATGAGGATTATAATTTGAAGGATGTACAGTAGGGAGCACATTTTAGACAGAAATTGACTAAAGAAATAGAAGAAGGAGAATATTCCAGCAGAAATTATACCAACAGTAAACAGAATTTTAAAAAGAAGATAAAGAGAAGGGGGGAAAAAGAGAAAAAAAGGATTTACCTTTTCTCAGTCAGTAGAAGCACAGATTCACAGCATTGTGGAGGTTCGCAGGGACCTGTGCAATCACCTGGTCCAACCCCACTGTTCAAGGCAGGGTCAGTAAAAGTAGGCTGCTCAGGACTGTGTGCAGTAGGTTTCTGAACACCTGTGAGGATGGAGACTCTACGACCCTTCAGTGCAGCCCAGTCGAATGTACAATCGTCCGTAAAAAACTTTTTTTTCTTGTGTTGCTGCACACCCTGGTGACATCTTCTCCTGGTGATAGTTTCTCAACGACGGCATGTCTCCCACAGGCTACAAGACCACCTCCCACTGCCCTCACTCCAGTGAGCAGCCCCAGGCACACCCTGCAGCCTGAGGTCTGCAAAGTTTCATCCTTCTTCTGAAGCTCCATTTAGAAGTTGTCCTAGAAGGACACAATAGAAGAATACGTATTCTGAAATAATCTATTGTGTGAAAGCATTTATTCTATAAGAAGAGAGTTGGGGGTTTTCCCCCTTGGTCTAGCATATTCAGTTTCCAAATCCTGCGCACTCTATCTACACTAGGTCCCACAGATCAATTAGTCGCCTTACCAACTTAATGGGCCAAGACAATACAATGTATCTCTCACCATGTCTCTTTTGCACTGGCTTTCCAAAGGTGATAGAGTAGTTAAAGTACTTTTACTTTTTCCACACTAAGATTAACATGGGCTGATCTACTTTAGGAGTAGAAAAACAGAAGATTTGGTAATAATATAACCAAAGCCAACAGGAGAGGTTAAACAGTTGGCTTAGGTGAACTGAAAGGAATAAGAGAAAAATAAGTTGAAATAAAAACAGGATTGGCAAGAACAGTTTTCCCTTTGGATATAAAACCCAAGGACTTCTTAACATTTTAAGGACTTCTTTAACATTCTTAACATAGACCAAGAGACCATTACTGATCCTCAAGACGGTAGTGACCACCAGTGCAGCTGTTATCAGCATTTATTAACAGCAGGGCAATGATGACAGAAGTGATGCACAGTTTGCATGGTTATGTGCATCCTGTACTGATTTCTTCCCAGAATGAGAAAACAAATGTTAAACAGCCTCTGCTGAAATATCTTCCAGGAATGCCTTCTGTATCACAAAGCATGCTTCTTTGTGTACTTTTATTTTTACTATTGCTACAGGGTTTTTTTGAATGTATCAAAGTCTTCTGCTAAAATATGGCAGAGATTTTTTTCCTCTTTCAAACATTACTGTGAATGAATGCTATTAAAATAAAAGCTTATTTTTTAAAAAAAATTCTTTTCCCCCCTCTGCATGTATTCACTCACCATTTTGAAAGACCTTTTTGAAATTGTATTGAGGCAATGAACAAAGTGAAAAATGAGTATGTAGTGATCAGAGCCAGTGGAATACACTTTACCTCAGGCTCCATCCTTCCTGTGCTCCTGCCTGAGTGTGGCTCCTGGCTGCTGATGGATTCTGCAACCTTGCATTTCTTTCTCTGAAAATGCTTTCTTACCTTTAAGCTCAAGAATGGGTTTTTCTAGTTGCTGCAACCTGATGCAACAGTAAAGCTCTCGGAAACAAATACTACATTTAATTGATGTGGATGCCCTCTTCTGTCTTCTAACAGGTCCATAGAGTAGAACCAGTTTTGATGGCCAGCTCCAGGGTCCACCTAGTCCAATGTCCTTGCCTGTTAGAGGCCAGAGGAGGAAGGTTAGGGAAAGTGTGTGAGACTGTTGCAAACATCGAGAGTTACTTCCCCAGATAAATTCTTCCTTCCTTTCCCAGCCCTTGGCTTACGGCCTTTCTGAGCCCAAGGTTTTTGTGTACAACAGCTATTGATGGATTTTTTTCTTCCAATCATGTCCAATCATTTTGAATGGTGTGCTCTGTAATGCCTGCAAATGTACTAGGGTACATTTTTCCATTTTGGGACCCACAACTTTGCTGGAAAATGAGCTCCACAGAGGAGCTATGAGTCATCAGGAAAAAAAAATAAAAAAAGCATATCTCTTTAGTCGTTTAAAGTTTTCTGCTTTATAGCTTCATCTGCTTCCCTGTCATTCTTAGATTATGAAAACTAAGACATAATAATTTCTTATCTGCCTTCTTTGTACTATCACAATTTTACAAACCTTTATCATATTCATCCTCAGCCATCTGGTTTTTTTAAGCTGAAGAGTCTTAGCCTATTTAATCTCTCTTCATAGAGAAGCTGTTCCATATTTTTACTCATCCTAGCAGCCCTTCTTTGTATCATTGCTATATTCTTTTAGAGATTGTAAGACTAGAAATGCACAGTATTCAAGATTTGTGGAGGCACAATGGACTTGCATTCAGCAGAATATTTTCCTTTCTATCCCTTCCACAGTGATTCCTAGCACCCTATTTCCCTTTTTGACTGCAGCTGTGATTTCTACACACAGCGATTCCACATTTTTTTCCCAATTAACTGATTGAGAAACTATTCTTGTAAATTATTTGCTTTTGTCTCTTTTTGAAAGCATTTTCATGAATTTTGCCAGTGCTTTTCTGAGCACATCTCAGACCCAGGAACCTGATGACTGTTGGGTGAGATCTGAAGTTTAGTTGCTAATGGATGTGGGTCATTCTTTCACAGCTACACAAACTTTCCTGAAAGTATGCTGAAGACATTTAGAAATCAAATTAACTGAAGCAGACTGCCAGTTAATGCAACCCCTCAATGTCAGAGGTAAAGATATTAGAAAAAGACATTGGACAATAAGCCTGTTCTTGCTAATCTGGGTAGAAGAGCATGAGTATGCTGGAGGAAAAGTCCCAGCAGCAGAAGTGGTGTGACTTAATATCCAGAATTTTACTGTTCATCTCAAGATTCAAAACTGTGTAATCAAATATAGAGGTAAGATTGTTAGCGTTTAAAATAATTATCAAGTACCTGTGAGGTTTTTGGTCCCAGGAAGGAGTTTTAAAAGAAAATAGTGTCCCTGTTGTGTAGCAATCAGTGTACCAATTTCTCAGTTGGTACTTTGCTCCTCATTCTCAAGAATTCTGTAAGGAAAATGAATTCTAACAAATAATTGAGAACAAAGATTACAGTTGGTTTCTTTTCTCTGTCCCAATGTAGACATTTCCTGTACTTTTAGAGTAGCCATCGCTACAGGAGATCTACAGAAAATTAAGTAATTGAGTCTTTACATCTTAGTCAATTTTATTCATCTATTAAGGAAAGGCATTATTTACTTCTATAACTCAGGAGTACCATGAGTGATAATTAACACATATAAGAAATGGTGTGATTGAAATGAAGAACTATGCACTTCCAAGGGATTATTAATTTTATTATCATCATTATTACTCTATTGAGCTATTGGAAATTAGTAAAAGATAGACAATTACTGTGGATTTTCTTGAGATGACTTTGTAAGGTATGAAAAGGAGAGTGTTATACTGCAGAAAACTCATAATGAAGTTGTAAAAGCGAGATTATATTCCATGCCTTAAAACGGTATTGTGCATCCCAGAAGCAAAAAAAGTAAAAATAATGAATAAATTTTGATTTAGACAAAATTGTGCTGATCTGTCTTTTCAGTGATAGTAACTCATTTACTGCTTGCTGAAAATTCTCCATCTCTGTCTCCATGATTTTTGAGTCAAATACCAGAAATGCTTGGAATTGCAGGAAAAAGGTTATGGCCAGTGGGCAACTGGATGTCTGCAGTTTAACAAGGGCCCACTTGTCAGGTGAGCTGCTGAATTGGATAGTGCCACAGCTCCTGCCTCTGAGAATGTGAGCACAGGTCAGCTGCTGTGGTCCATCAGGTGATGAGGCTCTTGCTAAGCTGTGTTGACCTCGTGGCTGCGACCCTCATACACCAGAGAGTGACTAACAGCAGCATGGCTGTGTCAAGAGATGGCCGTCCCTAATGCTTCCAGCTCTGGGCTTTTATTCTCTGCTTCATAGGACATCTCCTGCAGTTAAATCAATCTGGCTACATGACTGTGCTGTAAAGTACACTGTGAAATGAATCCAATTAAAAATGGCACTAACACCATCATTTTGGAAAAGGTTTCTTTTTATAAAAATGGGTCATTTATATAGCTGGTTTAGAATATGGCTGTATTTTGAGATTGTTCGCATGAAGATTTAAAATAGCTTTGTTAATATCCACTTTAAATGGCTATTTGGATTAATATTCTTGAATTTCCCATGAACACAAGTTGAATTATACTGTGAAGAAAATTAATTTATTTCCACTGGCAGTAAGGAATAATTTCTTATGCAGAATTTCTGCCTCTTACTTGATTGTATTTCTAGACATTCCAATTTAGGTTCTTGATGAGTTGAGAATAAAAGATTTCCCCATTCTAAGGTGAAAGATTAATTACAGAACAAAGACTGTCTATGAAGAAAAATGTTATTCCTCACCCTTTACCAATGCTGAGAGAAAGTAATTAGTTAGGGATCTAATCGAACCCCTAGTAGGACTTGTAGGGAAGGTTAAACCATCTCTGCCCATGCTGACATCTTGCTGTTCTGGGCACTGGAAAGAGCTCTGGTTTAATTGCAACAATCCAAGACCTGAACAAGACACTCTCCCTGTGACAGCAATCTCTGCAGTACTGGAAAGCATGATCTAGAGGGACATGGGATCTCAAAACAGCTGACAAAACTGTGCAATTGTAGCAGTGCCATGCAGGAAGAAATGGTGCTGTGGACTCAGAAAGGTGATGACTCTCAAAGGGCTGAACCAATGCAAGTTTTTACTGCTTTGTTTGGGACACGCTTTGTTGGGATATGAAGCCAATTTCACTGATGCTGTAAATATTTCAGTGTTGACAGAAAGCAGCTTGGGACAAAAGGACTTAGGGGTCTTGGTGGACAACAGGCTGAACATGAGCCAGCAACATGCCCTTGCTACGAAGAAGGTGAAAAGTATCCTGGGTTGCATTAGGCAAAGTATCGCCTGCAGCTTGAGGGATGTGATCCTTAACACTTCATTCAGTGCTGTTGAGGATCACGCCAAGCCTGGAGTGCTGTGTCCAGTTCTGGTTCCTCAGTACAAGAGAAACATGGACATACTAGAGGCAGTCCAATGAAGGGCCACAAAGATGATGAAGAGGGTAGAGCATCTCTCCTGTGAGGAAGGCCTGAGCGAGCTGGGACTGTTCAGCCTGGAGAAGGGTCAGGGGAAATCTCATCAGTGCATAGAGACACCGGAATGGATGGTGCAGAGAGGATGGAGCCAGGCTCTTCTCAGTGGTGCCCAGTGACAGGACCAGAGACAATGGGCACAAAGTGACATGCAGGGGGTTCCCTGCAAACATCAGGAAACACCTTTTCACTGTGAGGGTGACCAAGCACTGGCACAGGTTGCTCAGAGAGGTTGCAAGCACCCGTAAAGATCATCAAGCCCAACCTCCTGCTTCTCATAGGAATACCTAGAACTAAACCATATGAGAAACAGCATAATTGAGATGCTCTTTGAACTCTGACAGGGTTGGTGCTGTTATCATTTTGCTGGGGAACCTGTTTCAGTTACTAACTACCTTCTCAGAGAACTTCTTCCTAACGTCAAATCTGAACTTTCCCTGATGCAGCTTCATTTCGATTTTTCATGTCCTATCAGTCATTACTACAGAGAGGAGTCTCCATCCTTGGAGATATTCAAAAGCCATCCAGACACAGTCCTGGGTAACCTGCTTTAGGCAGCCCTGCTTGAGCAGGAAGGTTGAACCAGGTACCTCCAGAGGTTCCTTCTAACCTCAACTGTTCTGTGATTCTGTGACTTAAAATGTTGACTGACCAGCTGTGCTGGTTTAAAGGTAAGCCAAACGGCAGGAGAAATGAACTCAATACAAAAGAGATTACAAATCAGAGTTACAATTTAATAACAATATTACAATAAATGCAATGGCACAAAGAGAAATTGTTTTTTAACCCACAAAACCCAGAAGTTTGATCCAGCACCCTGGCGCACAAGCACAAAGGGGTTTGTTAGCCCCTGTGCTGAACCCCACGTGGATCCCCCCAAGGCCAAAGTAAAAGGAAGTGATAAACCTGTTGGTGCAGCTGACGGTTGCAGTCTGGTGGAGAGCGGTGGTGGCAGTCTGGTTGAAAGTGGTGGTCTCCTCCTATCAAGGTGCTGGTCCTCCTCTGGATCCGACGAGTGGTTCCCCAAGTCCCCAAACCCCCAAGACTATATCCCCTCAGGTCCAGGTGGGACTGCCCAGTACCTCCCTCAGGGCAGGGAGTGATACAATGAGTCATCTCACTCACAATGAGTCATGGGGTATTTGGAAACATTGATGGCCCATTAGCAGACATGACACCTCAGCCTGGGCGTGGAGGTGCTAACGACTTCCTGGAAGGGAGTTATCACAGCTCTTATCTCACAGGTGTCTTTCACACCCAGTTCACACTCTGAGGGGTCAGGTGTGCCCTGGGCAACTGCTGCAGATGGTCCACTGTTAACAGTTCACGGGAAATGAATAGAGGGTATAGAACACATTGCTTTGGTCACACCCACACAGTGATAAACCGGTGCCACCTGCTGAACTAGGACACTGTCCTGCAGGTTAATGTTAAAACCCCTCTGCAATAGGACAAAAGTATTTAGTATCATGTGAAAGACTTCACTGTATCATGTCTGTTGGTGCATTTTTGTCGTTTCACTCAGTATATTCATGGTTCCTCTTCAGGGGAGCTTCCCTATCGAAGTGTCCAACCAAATCCTTACCTAAACACATTTCAGTCAACAAACCTCCTTTGCCCACTGCCCCGCCCCGGGAGGATCCTCACCCTCGGAGTGAGGCACAATGCCAGCACCTGGCCCAGGGCTCGCCCAGCCATGCGGGACAGTTGAGGGAAAGGGCTGCCAGCTGGGACACCCTGCTGGAGACTGGGGGCTCGAGGCTCGGTGGCGCGCTGGGGTCGAGCCCCGCAGGCCTCCCGGTGCAGGGGCGGGTGCAGAGGCTGCCGGGACCCCCGGTGCGGGGAGGCTGCCGGGCCCCGTGGGCCCCCCCGGTGCAGGGAGGCTGCCAGTCCCCCGGTGCGGATGCGGATGCGGGTGCGGGTGTGGGTGCGGCTGCGGGTGTGGGTGCGGGGCGGGGCCGGGCCCGCCCGAAGCGTTTCGAACGGGCCAACGGGCGGCGCGGAAGGGGGGCGGGCGAGCGCAGGCCCCGCCCGGGACTTTAAAGCGCCATTTTGTGCTGGGCGCAGGACATCGATCGTCGCTCGCACCTGCGGGCGGCGGCGGAGGCCGGAGCTCACCCTCAGCGCTGCGCCCGCGCTGCCTTCTCGGCGTCTGTCCCGCCACTCTGTCCCGCCGCCTCCATGACCCGCAGTAGGAAGCAGGCGGCTCTGGAGAGAGGAGCCGGGAAGATGAACCCAGAGGCGGGGAGCGCCGCGGCGGCGGCGGCCCCTGGAGCCTGGGCGGCAGCACCGGCAGGGGCAGCGGCAGCCGGCGGCGAAACGGCGGCCGCCGCCTGGGGGCTAGAAGGGGAAGCGGAGAAAGTTGTGTATTCGCGCTCTCAGGTCTCCTTCGCCGGCACCAAGGCGCTGGGCGACGCCCTCAAGCTCTTCATGCCCAAGTCCACGGAGTTTATGAGCTCCGACTCGGAGCTGTGGGATTTCCTCTGCAGCCTCAAGCACGAGTTCTCCCCGGTTATCCTCCGCAGCAAGGACGTCTACGGATACTCTTCCTGCCGCGCCGTCGTCCCCGACCCGCCGCCGCCCTCGGAGCGGCCCCGCCGCCGCGCCAGCAAGCGGCGCCTCCCGGCCGCAGACGCCAAGCGCCGGGCCGGGCCGGCGGGCGGCAGCGCCAAGCGGCGGCGGCGGCGGCGGCGCCGCAGGAGGGAGCGGGGCTGGCAGCACCCCGCGGCCCGCGGGCTCCGCGCACCGGGCGGCGAGGAGGACGGCGAAGAAGAGGAGGAGGTGGCGGCGGCTCCGGAGCCGCCGGGCGAGCAGGCGGACAGCGAGCGGAGCGGCGTGGCGGCGGCGGCAGCCTGGCAGCCGTTCGGCGGCAAGTCGCTAGAGGAGATCTGGAAGGCGGCCACCCCGCGCCTCACGACGTTCCCTACCATCCGTGTGCGGGGCAACGTGTGGAGCCGGCGGAGCTTGGCGGCGGCGCGGCGACAGGCGCAGCGGATCCTCGGCGTGGACCTGTCCCCCGTGGTGCGGGTGCGCCGGTTCCCCGTGGCGCCGTCCTGAGCCCAGGCGGCCCCGCTCCCGCGCTCACCTGGGCCGCGGTGCGGACAAAGAGACCGGTATCAGTCACCTGTTTACATTGCTTTTGTCTGGATCGTGTTCTGCTGCTGCACTTTATGGCCCGCTCGGGCGGCGCCGGGCCCCCCGCCGTACAGGGGGGCGGCCTGCCGGGCCCCGGCCTCGCCCCGGGGTGGGACCGCCTGGCAGGTATCACGCGTAGGGACCAAGTTCCACGTCCACTTTTTTCTCTCCCATTGGGCTACCTCACTGGTCCAGAAGTCCACCCAAGAAATTATTTTCCAAAGGAACTTTCATGCTTGTATAATAAAGCACCATCTGGTTCTTGCTATTTTTTCCCTTCCCTCCCTTTCCCCTTTTCCGATGGATTATGTATGCTTTGTGGTGTTGCACTAGTATGTGCTCAGGGTATTTTGAATCCCAAGCATTCCCAAGTTTCAGTTTACTCTGATAAAGGATGCATAAAGAATGGAGGTTCAGGACTTGTGGCTGTTTTTGATGGTGCAAAAACTTTTTTTTAATTTCAACTTCATGAGCTTAGTGATATATAAAGATGTATTGCCCAGTATAATTGTTAAACTTTTGTATCTAAAGTCATTTTTAAAGTTTTCTAGTTGAACTAAGTATTTGTTTCTATGGAGCACCTAAAGATCGAATCATCCTGATATTTTATAATCGTGTTTACTTTAGGGAAGCTCATTTGGTCAACCTAAGTGAACTTAATAAAAGTTAAAGAACAAGTGGTGTTTCAGTTCAATGAAACTGCATAGGGATGGGTTCCTGGTGAAGTTCACCACCACCGAGGTGCGTTATGTCATGAGCTCTGGCTTTGTGAAGAATGTAACTGCTCATCAAAGCGATGCATAGGTGTCTGGAGGTCAACTCTGATCCCATGTTGGTGCTGACAGACAAGTCAGGAGCTCACAGGTCGCAAATATCACACTGAAGTGCCTCGCTCTGCAAAAAGAGCAAGACATGATACCTGATCAGTTCATGATAACCTAGCACTCATTGTCCTGCAATTGTGCAATGGTTAATGAGGAATAATCGTATTTAATATAATTACTTGCACATAATTTTTTTATACACCCTTCATGGGTTTTGCAGTAGACTGATGCAAATCCATGATGTAGTTTGATTAGTTTTAGTGAAAAATAGTGTGTCATTCTATTCAATAGGCAGTTTCTCTTTAAACTGAGTTATTAAAGGCTTTTTATTAGGTCTTATGCCTTTCAGTTGGTGTGTAAGGGACAATGCAATTACTTTCTTTTTAGGTTCCTTTTTTATGTTCGCAAGAGGAGTTAAAATGCTCGGTAATACACAGTTTATGTTTTCATGGTGGAATGAACAATTTCACAACTTGCTTTTAGAACTGTTTGGTGACTCTTAACATTTCTTTTTGGATATCTGTTGACTTCTTACTGTCTGCTGCCAACAGAGGCAATAAGGTGGCTTGATATATACAGGCTGCTTGTAAAAACATGCTAGTGCTAACCTAAAGCAGGCAGCTTCTAAAAACCTGTAAAGATTTTGTAGTTCTTTCTTACTTATTGAAGCTGCAAACATTCTTCCAAACTAAAGTTTAATCTATATCCATCTGTCTGCTGAAATTGTTTACATAACGTTAGACCGTCTGCTGATCGCTGCAGTAGTGCCACGTTGCATTTCAGAAGTTAATTAAATGAAAGTTCAAGGGCACATATTGTGCTGTTTCTCTGGCTGTAGTACCTGCTGAAATGTAAAGACAAAATTGCGTTCATTAAAAACTCAGTAAGGCAAGCTGCAATGTGACCAAATGCTGGCCAAGTATTTCAGTTTTGAAATTCCTCTTCAGAAACTCATGAGTATTGTTACTGATTCTTGAAGCATCTAGGTGATTTCACTGCTCCTACTGTTAGGGTGAGGGATTTCTTAGTGTTCTTTTCAACTGTGTAGAAAGATGATAAAATGCAAGCAGTTGATTCTTAACTCATAAGCAGGCACAGGACAGGCTAGGTAGGTCAGATTTCAAGGACGAGACTTAAGGCTGCCAGAGGTATGACATGGGAGACGCTGTTAAATTTGTGCTGCTCCAAATTTGTTTGGAGGCATATCCTGAAATGTTCTGTATGGGAACAAAATATAGTGAAGTAACTTACAACTCTGTTCAGTGACTCTTGCTGTGTGGGATGTATGCATAAGGCTTCCTTATTTTTCTCTTGGTTGTGCTTTTGCTTCTTAGTTTAGAAGTATCAACTTTATTAAGAGTATAGTGTACTTTGCTGATACCCTTTTAGCAAGTTGGGTTGAGGTTTCACTGGAGTCTGAACTCCTCTGACAGCTGCATTTACAGGTTCTTAACTGAGCTATTTCGGTCTGTGAAGTCAGTTAAGAGGGGAAATCTTTAGTCGGGTTTTCTGGCAAATTAATGTGCTGAAATAACTCAGCAAAGGATCTGAGTACAGGGCAGACAGGGTGTGAAAGCCAACAGGTCACAGGGAAGCTAAGGCAGCTTTTTCAGGATTGTGTTCATGGCAGTTTGTGGCAATCCAGGACAGGTTTGTCTGTGGTCCAGCTTCTCTTCCTCTTTTTCCTTCTCAAAGGTGTGACTCCCACCAATCTCTCTGTGTTCAACTGAGGAAGCTGAGCAATCAGAAGACTCTTCAGTTTTAGGTTTGGCTTCTGTTCGACCTTATAGCTGTAGAACAGAGCTGAGGGAGGTTGGAAAGGGGTATGGCAGTATTGCTGCAATATTGAGTTAGATACTTTTAAGCGTGGAAGCAGTAGGGTTTATTTTATGAGAAGGGCTAATAATGCTATTGTACTCCACCTGTACATGTGCTGTTGGAGAAAATGTAATGGATTAGCTGAACTTCTCATCTGACTTCATGTGGCTGTTCATATGGACACACTGAGCCATGTGAGAGGTGTGATTTGCCTGATTTTAACTCAGTGGTTTCAGCATCCTGTCACATTGGGCTACTTCTGAAGCTGACAAAATGCGGGCCTAGAATAAATCCAGTGTACAATGCCCAGTCTACTTCAGTTAGCATGGCTGGTTTTGTATTAAACAGGAATTTTTTGGTAGCCTCTGTTGCTGGAATTCTCTTGCAGTAGCTGGTTCCCTCCCTTATGAGCTCCTTTTATAGAATGACTTTCTGTATTGAAAGTTTGACTATTTCTTTTACCAGCTCTGAATGTTCAACCGTCACTCAAAGATTATTGAACTTCAAAATGCCATGGTGCCAAAAGGTGTTGGACTATGGCCTCAGATGTGTGGGATAGAGTTGAGGTGACCATTGGTCTAGTTTGCTACCTAGTGTAGGCTTTACATTCAAGAGGCAGTGCCTTCCTCTGAGTCATTGCACAAATTCTTTGTACAGGACTAAGCTCATAAAAGGAGAATGCAGTGCCTTGCAAGAATTCTCCTGACTATATTGTTACATAAAAGTTTTCACGTCAAAAGGATCAAAGTGTACAACTGGTCCCTGAAACCCTCTGTTGCTGGCCTGTAGAAAACAAACTCTATATGTGCCCAAACCTCACACAAGGTGTTGTTGTATGTATTTGCAGAATACTTGGATCTTGCTCTGTAGAGATAGAGGGTGTTGCATGTGTCTGTTTTCCTTGCCTATCAGAAGAAAAGGGCAGAATGAATCTGGTTTGAAGATTTCAGCTTCAATCCCAAATAATTTTCACTTACTGTGTCTTCAGCAAGGCAGAGGTGTGGGCTCTTCATGCTGTTTAAAACAGTTGACTTATGCTAATTTATGGTAGCTCAATGCTGTACTTTTGAGTCCTAGGTTTGCATGCATATGAAACCAGTAGTACTGAAAGCACCTCTGTTTCCTTTTGACCCAATGGACGAACACAAAAATTTTTCAATGGGTATGTATGAATAGAAAACACTGATTTTGGGCTGAACACAGTGTTTTGGGTTTTTTCCTTGAATTCCTCAGGTTTTGCCTTTGTCTATGCCGAAAATCTGAAAGCAAAGGACTAGATTGGCAAGAGCGAATGGCCTCACAGAGATGAGGCAAGTTATATCAAGACAGACAGTAGATTAGAAATCCTAGATGTCTAAGCCCCAAATTTGAGTGCCTCCTCTGTCACACTTGGAAGGGGAACATTGAAATTCTGTGTCCTGAGAATCATGTTATAAGAGCTTGAACCATTTCATTCTGTGTAATAAATATTCACTAAGCTAGAAAAAATTTCTGGGTATCATGTCTTTTAGGGAACACCTTGGTTCTTCATTTGCTATTTATTTCAGGTGAGTATAACTGCTTTAGCAGGAAAGACTGAGGTAAACCCATCACAGAGTATTCTGTGGTAGGGGATCTGCTCAGGCGGTGACTCCAAATGTGTGCTGCTCGTGATGGCTTATTCCCAAATTATTATGAGGCATCCAGTATGTATGGTGGTAGGACTATGTAGAAGAATTTTGGAACATGTCTTATCCCTTACCAAGGCAAGGCCATTTTTCCATACTGTAAAAAAAGCATATTTCTTCAGTGCTAAGTCCTAAATATCTTCATAGAATTACCAAAAAATTCTCTAGTTCTTCTCTTGTTGCTGCCATTTTTTTAATGTAAAGAGACCTGAAAATATTTTCCAGGGTTGATTCCAAGGATAGAGTCTTGTTTATGCATTTATGTACAGTGAAAGTCCTCATGGAACTGCTAAGTAGTACTCAACATTATAGGAGATGGAAGAAGAGAGCTTTCATTCATTGTAGTTCATTTTCACTCAAACAAGTGTGCAAGATACCCAGCCCCACTGAAGAGCCTGTGGTTCCCTCTGCTGTGGTACTCTCTGCTGGCCTTTAAGAAAGCTTCCATTCCATTTCTCTTTCAGCCTCCTTATTTGAAATTGTAGAAGATGAGAATTGATAGTGTTGAAGTTAAAAGGTGATAGTGTCAAAGTTAAAACACTGCCAAAAGGAAAGCCCTATCCCTTGAACTGCTCTTGTTCTGGATTTGTCTCTACATTGCTACTTCAGGAATGGAGACATTCTGCACCTGTCCCTGCTCCTGCCCTCCTTTCCTGCATGGTTTTGAGGAGAGATACAGATTTGAATGGTCGTGAGTAGATGGAAGGTGAAATTCCTACTCTGAAAGACAGGTGGGATTTTTGTTGTTGTTGGTTTGGGCTATTTTGGTTCTGTGTGTGTGTGTGTGTGTGTGTGTGTGTATTAAGTGTAGCTGCCTGCTGCTCTCCACCTCCTTGGAGAATCTTCAGCTTGCCTCTGCCATCAGCAATGTCTAATTGTGCCTGTTCCTTTGGTTGTGCAACTGATGAGCCTGTTCCTTAGCTTACATTGCCCATGCCAAATCACCTGTGCTGCAGGGGGATCTGTGAAGATGGAGAGGACCTGTTCACATGTACACATACATGTAATAAGTGTTATCTTAACCTCACATTTTGGCAGCTGTGTACCTTATTCAAAATACCAGATGCTGTTTCCAAATGGATGTATTTCCTGGATGAGAGGTAAGAAACCAAACAAAGAACCTGGTGTGACAATTCCTTGTGGTTCAGTATGTGTGATCCAAGATGCTTTTTCAAAGTATTTTTGAAAAAGAAGGAAAATTTCTTTCCATCTTCCCAGTGAATTCCTAAAAATTCTAAAATGAAGGTACTATGTTATTTTTCCTTTTCAGTTGAGCAGTTGAAATCACATCCATCCACTTTGTACATCCCAGAATTGTTAAAATAATTTATAACTGAACTTGTCCCATGGCTCTTTAAGGTAACTGATGAATAATGAGCATGTCCTTCTGAATTAACTGTGCAGTGCCAGGTTACGTAGGAAGCCGACACAACACATTTCACCCCCTCTGAGAGTATGAGTCTGCTCAGCTACTGGGAATTAGTGGCACAGTTTGGGAGCAGTAATGTGAGTTTTCTTGAGATGGAGCAGAAAGCATGGGTTAGGGCATGGTCCCTTATCCTCTGCTTATCCTTCATTCTTCCCAAGCTCTAGTGTGAGGTTCCAAATAGCAACGATTTTCTAATTATATAATTATGTATAGCAACGACTAAATTTTATAGATGGTATATATAATTACGAAAGCTTGTAATTAATATTAGTGTATATGTGTACACCCACACACACGCACTTGGACCCTAAAGCACTTCTAAAGAGGCTTCTGTTGTAGTTTTTAATTGTCCAATGCCACTGTATCCCACATAAAAATGCCCCACATTTCCATGCTATACAGGATCAACAAAACTGTTCCAAGGCCACAGCAATCCCTCTTGGAATCTACCTTGTGTACTTACTAACAGGTACCCCACCCAGAAACCCCTTTCCAGTAAGATTTCCAGTGGACTTCTGCCTCATAGAATCCACTAATATTAAATTTTTTTATATAATCTCCACTAAACCCTTGGGAAATTGTGAGGGGAATTCAGATCTTCCAGAAGAATGGCTATCTGATTTTGTTTTTACTCTTGCAGTGATGGTTTGATAATCAGAGAATGAACCAGAGAACAGAAAAAGTTAAAACCAATCTTTTGTCTTAGCGGAAAGACTGAAGTGCAGTTCCTGCTGCTGTTGAGTGGCCTTCAACAGGAAGGGTCACACAGCTCAGACGCAAAATGCCTTCCACTTAAGTAGTTTTTCCAGGAAAAAACACAGAGCACCTCTTCCTGTGAATGTGCAGAAACTGTGCACATTCCTGTGAATGTGAATGTGCTGTGCTGATTCTGAGCGGACTTTAATGTGTTTGTGAAGGTCAAGTGTGGTTTTTTTCATAGAAATTGTACCTCAGGTTATACAAAGGAATATATACCTTTTCATCCCTAGACCTTTAAAGAAATTTAAAGTTTGAATCTTTGAAGACCTGCCCACACTATTTTTCTTCCCAAAGATGCATCAGTTGCTCAGGAAGTTGTGCCTGTGGAATACTGAATAACTCAGGTTGGAAGGGTCTGACAGAGGTTAACCTGATCAAACAGCATCCTCCACAAGCAAGCACAGGTGAAAGATGTCATGAAAATTGGTCCTTTAAAGACTTCCTAAGTACTTGTGAAAACAGAAGAAATAGGGAAAAATAAGATTGAGGGGAAATTATCCTGGGTTGAAAAATGTGTCCCAGGGTCCTGAGAGAACTGGTTGATGTCATTGCTAAACCATTCTTGGTCATATTTGATAAGTCATGGTAGTCAGGCCAAGTCCTTCATGACTGGGAAAAAGGAAACATCACTCCTATTTTTATAAAGGGGAGAAAGGAAGACCTGGGGAAGTGCAGATGTGATGAACTTCACCTCTCTGCCTGGGAAGATTATGGAGCAGATGGTCATGGAAGAAATGTTAAGGCACATGCATGACAAGGAGGTGATCTGAAACAACCATCATAGCTTCGCTAAGGGTGGATTGTGCCTGACCAATCTGGTGGCCACTTATGATGGAATGACTGCAACAATCGACAAGGGAACACCAACCGATGTCATTTGCCTAGAATTCTGTAATGCTTTTCACACAGTCCCATGTGACATCCTTACCTCGGAATTGGACAGATGTGAATTTGAAGGTTAGACTGTTTGGTGGATGAGCAATTGGCTGGATGGACACAGCCAGAGAGTTGGGGTCAATGGCTCTATGTCCAGGTGTAGGCTGGTGATGAGTGACATCCCTCAGGACTCTATTTTGGCACTGGTGCTCTTTAATATCTTTATCAATGGCACAACCAGTGGGATCAAGTGCACCCTCAGCAAGTTTGCATATGGCTCCAAGCTGAGTGATGCAGTTGGCACAGGAGAAGGACAGGAAGCCATCCAGGGGGGTGTGACAGGTTTGAGAAGTGGGACCCACAAGCGCCTCTTGAAGTTCAACAAGTCCAAGTGCAAAGTGCTGCACCTGAGTTGGCCAATCCTAGATATGAGTACAGTCTGGGAGAACAACTCATTGGGAGCGGCCCTGAAGAGAAGGACTTGAAGGTTCTCATGGTTGAAAAGCAGGATACGAGCCAAGAGTGTGTGCATGCAGCCCAGAAAACCAAACAACCTGGGCTATATCAAAAGCATTGTGGCCAGTAGGGTGGGGGAGGTGAATCTGTCTCTCTCTACCACTCTGGTGAGACCCTGTGTGGAGCACTCCTTCCAGCTCTGGGGTCCCCAATATAAGAAGGAAATGGGCCTATTAGAGCAAGTCTAGAGAAGGCCACAAAGGTGATAAGAGGGCTGGAGCACCTCTCTGAAGACAGGCTGAGAGAGCTGGGGTTGTTCAGCCTGGAGAAGAAAAGGTTCTGGGGAGACCTCATTACAGCCTTCCAGTACTTAAAGGGAGCTTATAAAAAAGGATGGAGAGGGACTCTCTACATGGACAGATAGTGGTAGGACAAGGGGGAATGGTTTTAAATTAAAAGAGGAGAGAATTACAATAGGTGAGGCACTGGAACATGTTGCCCAGAGAATTTGTGAATGCCCATCCCTGCAAGTGTCCAAGGCCAGGTTGCCTGGGGCTTTGAACAGCCCAGTCTGATGGGAGGTGTCCCTGCCCATTACAGTGGGGTTGGAACTGGATGACTTGTCAAGTCCCTTCCAACCCAAGCAATTCTATGACTCTATGAAACAAATGAAAAGAAGATGCTAATCTTTGATATTGTAAAACCTGTATGTTGTGCTCATGATGTCATTCAGAGCTTTTTATCCTCTCATGTTGGATGGTTAAATTAATGCTGCTGAACAGAAATTTCCCAATACTTAGTTCAGGACAAATGGGAAGACGTAGAGGAGAAATTGTTCCATCAGCTTTACTGCCCTTGTTTTGTGTACCAGCCTGTCACTGCAACTCCATGTAATTTGACAAAATTCCGAGTGCAATGAGTTGTGCTACAGAGAATATAGTCCTAGGTGCTCTTAGGACACATTAATTATTTGAGTACTGATTAGATCCATCAAAAGTGCTCATTTATTAGCAATAAATAATTAATCTTTGTGTAGCAACTGTGCATAAATCACTTTCATCTGCACATAAATTTCACTTCGTTGTCCAGTGTCTCATCGAAGTTGTTTCATCCATCTTTCCACCAGACCAAGTGTCTTAATAATCCCCTGATGTTTGTATTCTTCTGAATTGCATTAACACTTTTATCACTGGCTGTTTCCTCATGCCTAGCTGCTTCTTCCATATTTCCACTGTATGTAAAAATCCACCTCCTTAGTGTTTAAAAAAAAATGCAGGGATCACATCATGATTGTTCCCACTTGGAACAATTTGAATGAAACAAAACCTCTTGGATTTTGGAGAGCTGCCTGAAGTGATCTTGAAAAATAAGTTTGACTTAATGAAAAATGTCCTGTTTAAAAGAAAAGGAAAGCCCAAAGCAGCCAGTTGTTTTTGCATGATTTATTTTTTTGACATTTTTATCAAAACATCTTTCATTTTTGCAAACAGTCTTTCATTAAACTAAATGTTTGGAAACTTTAATTTTTGGCAAAAGTCGAAAAGATAACAGAAGTGGAAGCTGCTTAGACTTTGTTTTCTTTATTTCAGTAACTCAGTGTTTATAAATGCAGAACAATGTACCAATGAGCACTGGAACTAATTTATTTTTAGTGATTTTCTCCATGGTTTCCTTGCTACTAGTGTAGTTCAGGGCTAGGTAGGTACTTAACTAAATGTATTGTGAAACACATGAACTGGCCAGCTGGGCACTTCCAGGGTAGCAGGGTCCTTGCATTAGGCACAACTCTTGCACACTCAATAGGATACCAGAATTGGGGTGTCCTCCCTGCTGATGCCTGGCATTCGCCCTCTCTCAAGACACTCCTTCCCCGAGGAGGTCTGAAACCCGTGTGTGAAGAGTGTTGCCCTCCTACATAAGGGATTTTTTCTTAGGCACAGAATGTAAAATGCCACCATTTCAGGACTGCCACTCTCTGTCTTGCCTCACTGGAATGCTGTATAATATCAGGAGTGTCAGACAAGGAAATAGTATTTCATGTCAGCAGTGTTGGTAATGAACATGTACATAATTTTGCTCACTTTTCTGCATCACAAGTCTGGCTTAAAAAAAATCAGAAGATTTAAAAATTGTATGTATATATACATACCTGCAACCTTTGCAAGTCATGAAATTTCATGCTTTTCAAGATTTTCTTTACCTTCAAGAAGAACAGAATCTCATTTTAATGATAAATAAGTCTTCTCAGTCTAGGATTGGGGACAGTTAGAAAAACAACAAATACCATGATCCTGGCAATAAAAGCCCAGAGTTGGCAGTCGCAGGTCAGGGAAGACAAGGCTTGGGAGAGAGCCAGAGCCTGCCTGTGAACAGGAGCAGCAGGCTGGAGACAGCTGTCTGGAATCTGTCTGGGCAGCAGGCACCCCAGGAGATGAGAGAATCATGCAGGGAAGCAGCTTTTTGCTGCTATGGGAGTCGTAACATCAGAGCTTGTTTCCACTTAAAGGGGGTTTCTGTTAGAACTGCAACTGGCAAACCATGCCCATGAAGATGAAAGTTAGACAGCTTCCCAGAACAGAATTACATGAGTAGAAAGGAGTTGCATACTGCATACTGCATGTATGAAAGCGTTTATGTTAGAGGTTTTGGTAACATGGTTATGGGCTTTGAGAATGGGTGTGTGGCTGGGTGGATTTTTTTGTTTGGAGTTTGTTTGTTTGTTTGTTTGGTTTTTAATTGATGGAGAGTAAGGCTGTAGGAGAGGATACAGGTATCAGTGTAGGGAGACACAATTTACCTATCTGTAGACTTAAGTTTTTAACAACTGCAGTGAAGTCAGACCAGGATTCCCCAGGTGCTAGAACTTGTGGGGAGGTGCAGTGACCAATAGTAGCAAAGCAGTCTTCTACTACTCCTATGAAAGCTTGGAATGCTTACAGAAAGTCATTGTAAAATCTGTGGGTTTGCAAAGTCCAGAGCACATCCCATTCCTGGCTTTAGGCTTCTTAATCACACAGGGATTGAACCCACAACCTTGGTGTTATTAACAGCAGGCTCTAACCAACTGAGCTAATCTCAGGGTCTTGTGTACAGCAATCCCATCAAACACACTGTCCTAGTTATAGGGACTGGGACTGTTTATCCCTATGTGGGTGTAATAAAAAATGTGTATCCTACACCACCTATAAGGCAGTTAAATGCCACCCTGATGCCTGATCTTGTCAGATTTTGGAAGCTCAGCAGGGTCAGCTCTGGTGAGTATTTGGATGGGAGACTTCCTGGGAATACCAGAGGCTGTAGTTTCTAGTCCTGAGGACTTCACTGTCACTGTCCAAGCTCGCTCGGCTGTGGCAGATGAACCTGAGGAGTTAAAGGATGGAGCCAGTTCTGCGCATGCTGTGCCTCACCTAAAAGATCCACTGCACAGGCTTGAAGGACACACCCACGTGAGGAGAGCCCTTCCCAAATCTTCCTTCAGGAAGCCTCGCCATACATACATACATACACCACCTATGTAATTTCTGATGAACTGTTAATAATGGATCGTTGGCAGCAGCTGCCCAGGGCACACCTGACACCCCAGGCTACAAACTGGGTCTTAAGGAAACCTGTGAAATTGGGAAGTGTTCCTGTCTTCACACCAATAACTTGGCCATGATAACTCCCCTTTGGGAGGCATCAGCACCTTCACACCCACCCTGAAGGGTCATGTCTTCTAATGGCTGGCACAATAGGCAGTCACAATGACCTAGACTAGCAAAGATTCCAGAAATATCCCATGACTCACAGAATTAAATCACCCATTGTGAAATTCCTCCAGGGGGAGGTACTGGGCATTCCCACCTGAATCTTTGGGGTTTTCGGACTTCTGGTATCGCTCATCAGATCCAGAGGAGCACCAGAACCTCAACAGGACTGTGACTGCCACTCTCAACAAGACTGCGAACATCATCCTCTCCAACAGGTTTTCCTTTCCTTTTACTTTGCACTCAGGGGGATCAGGTGGTGCTCAGCACAGGGGCTGACAAACACCATTCTGTTTGTGCCTCAAGGTACTGGGTTATACATCTGTTTTTGTGGGTTAAAACCAATGTTTCTCTGTATCATTGTACTTATTGTAATCTTTTAAGTAAATTGTAACTCTGATTTGTAATCTCTCTTAAATTGAGTTAATTTCTCCTGTCAGATTACCTTCAAACCAGCACACATACTAATGATTATTTTAGGGCTAGCTGGAACATGAATTGGATGATATGTTAAAGAAATTCAACCATCTGTCCCATTTTCTTTTCCTGTTGGTAGCTGCAGTTTAGACATAAATTATCTGTGCTGTGCTTAGGAAGACCCAAGATTCAGGACATCCCCTGGTGGACCATTTTAATGCAATCCAGCTGATGTCAGTCTGTCTAGACTACTTAAAGGAAAACTTGGAGCCATGTGGTAGCATAATGCAAGTATTTAAGCTTTCACCACTCGAGGTAGGTCTGGAGTTCAGCATTCGTAAAACCAGCATGGGTGGTAGATGGTGCTGGGTTTGAGCACAAACTCAGACCCTGAACTGATGCACAGCACAGGCATAGCCAGGGAAAGGGCTGGCTGATCACAGAGGTCAGGGCAACATCTGAGGGTGTGATAGGTTTGACTGGATGTTGTGCCCTCTTACTTGCTGGTGCCTCCATGTGTGAATGCAAATAGCAGACTTGCACTCCCACATGGAGGCAATGACTGTTGCTCATGTAGTGACCTATCCAGGTGGGCAGCAGCCTGTGAGTGTGCTTACTGATACCATAGCAAAATGTGAATACTGTGAGTGAAGAGCTCCTGTTTCTTCAGGCATCAGATGATCTGCTCACACTTTAAGCAGCCACCTTATATTTTTAGTATCTTCCCTGGTATTTGTCAGAAGGATCCACACCATCAACACAGGCACAGATAGGTAAATGGATAGTATCTTTTCCAGTAAGTCTTTAAAAGCCTCAGCCTCTCTTCCATAACTTAGTAGAGAACATGGGCACTTGCTTTCAGATGTTCACTAGCATATGGATTAGATGCCTAAGGCTGTGTCTTCATAAATGTTTTGGTTCAAAGCTATAGTACTGTTTTGAAGTTAACTCCTTGATTCCCCCCACTCCCATGAATTGATTTGGCATTCAAAACAGTTTTGGTGTCTGTGAGGTAGCTTCCTTTAACAGGAGCTGAAACCCAACTCCAACACCAAATGTGCTCCAGACCCTGATGAATTTTAGGATCTGAACCAATGAGCAGGCTGCACAACCACAAAGCCCTCCGGCATGTACTGAACATGCACAAATTACTAGAAATCCCCTGAAACCAGAAGATGCTTCTGCAACATCCCAAATATGTCTCCTGCTGTACAAAGAACCTGCTGCATTTTCATATTTCCTTGCAACTGCCACCCCTTGGTTCCTTGTGGCTCTTTTGTTCCTTCTCAGTCACCTACCTCATCTTCTTTCTTGGAAACCCTGACTGTTGCTTTCTCCAGCCTTTGCTGTTGGCTCTATTATTTTTCCTTTCCTACTGTTCTCTTCTTTAGTGGTGATATCTATGCCATCAGCATCCCAGAAATCCAGTGGGTGTACAACTGTACACCATGAGAAATGGATGCAGCCCAGTAACTGCTTCGAGAGAGCTGTCAGTGTGCCCAGCAGCACCATAACCCAGCAGCAGTACCAGGAGGCTGCCAGCTGCTGAATGGTGCCTCATTAAACTGAAGGAATGAAGGGAAAGTGATGGCTTTGCTCTTGAAGATCCAGACAAATGCCTGGGGTTGGCAGGACCGAGGTGTCTTCAATGCAGGCAGCTCAAATCAATCATTGGTGGGAACAGACCACCCAGCCTGTTCAGCAACAGAAGAACTTGGAGGGGCAGCCTGCTTCTGGCACTGCTTTGGGGCTCCTGGACTCCACTGAGGAGCCATGCAAGAATACATTGAGGGCTATGTCTTCTGTTCTCTTCCTCAACCCAGCCAGAATCAGGGGAACAACATCAATAGACCAGCTTCCAGCCCCAGGACTATGTTGGGGACCAGCTCTGGTGCTGTACCTCTGTGAGGGACCACAGCACCACTCCTACACCATCCACTCCTTGCTATTTCAGCTTCCTCTTCCTTCCTTCACACTTCCCCTTTTGAGTGAGTTAGAAATCAAAATGGGGGAGGAGGAGATAAAAGTAAATTGTCTCACAAAGTGACTAAAGGCAGGAGCTTTCCTTTTGTCTTTCTGAATTCCACAGAACTGATGCCAGGGCTGTGACTGTCCCAGACAAAATATATGTCCCCATAAAACTGCTCACCAGCTCTCACTACTATTGAAACCACCAGCATGTTAAAACACCTTGTTACTAGTGGCAACCATTTTCTGCTAGTCTAATTTTTATGCTTTCAAAGAGTAGGAAGGGATAAAGTAGCATTTCTTGTTTGCTTAGGAAGCCCCAGTGTCGTTTATATTCCTGCATAGGGCAGTGTCCCCTGTTCTGCTTTTGCAGACTAAAGTCATGGCCAATGATTTATCTACCTGTCAGTCCCTGCTGCTGAGGGTTTTCCAGATACCTGCCACAGCCCAGCCTTTCCCCACACTGGTACCTGTAAGCACAGCAGAGCTCACTGCCTGTCCAAGTGTGAGATGTGAGCCACATCTCTCCTGCCTTCTGTTACACTGGCCACTCAGCCATCCTCATTTTCTCCCAACAGAATTATTTTGTCTAGCTCAGAGATAAAAATAGCTTACTGTTTTCTAGGGACAGATTTTAGAGAGACGTTCTCAAGAGTAAAGCACTGAGCAGCAGAACAAATAGCCAAAGGAATACAAGTCCACGATAAACCAAATACCTTCAAATATACCTAGATGGTCTGATAATACAATTGTTAGAAATAAAAAGCAAGAATTTTTGCTTTTCCAGTCCATCTTTTCATTTGCTTGTTGTTCTGCCTCTTGCAGAATAGGCAAGTGTTTCTTCAGGACTCACACCCCTCTGTGCTTGCATCCATAAAGCCCTGGATGTAGTGCATCTTGTGAAGAAGTTTTGACCCATTTATACGTCACAGACCAGAAAGACTAAAACTCACCATCTAATGTTATGTGAGAACAGCTGGAAGGCTGTGTTATGAGATTATATTGCTCATGTGTGACTTGCCAGGGACATTTTAGTTCTTCCCTCCTATAATCTTTGCTACAATTAAACAGGAACCCTGTTTCTTAGGAATAGGTTCTAATAATCCAAAGGATTTAAAGATAGCTGTTGGAATACACTGAGTTTTTGAGCACTGCTGGAGACCCTTTGAACTAAAGCAGAACTTAAAACATTTCAGTGACATAATTCCCATTTCGGTCTACAAGGTTAGTTACTGGGAGCTATGGATACCTTTGGTATAGTTGTCAAACTTTTACACTCATGCATAAATGTTTTGATAACTAAAACTTAACTTTTGCCCACCTCAGTCTTGTGCAGAAGGTGTGAAACCTTGCTACAAAAATCCTGGAAGGACTCAGAGGCAGCCTGGTGAGGAGCTCAGAGGTTTGCTTGGCTCTTTCTCCATTGCCGTGTGCCTCTGCTGCCTGGTTGCAGAATGCTTGAAGGGTTTCTCCCTCTGAACTTGGTCAAACCTGCTCTCACCCTAGTCCTGACAACCAGACATAAGGCACCTCATGGCATGGGTGCACAGTTTTATAGGACAAATTGCTTCCTAACAGAGTAGGCTTAAATGTTTTAATTCTTGCTAACTTCAATTCCAGTGTCAGCTGAAGTCATGGCATCTGATTTCAAGACTGGAGAAAATTACTGTGTAAATGCAACTCAAAGTGCCAAACCATTAACAGCCAGGGACGTTTTTAGTGTCTTGATATGTTTCACTTTGCATCTTTTCTTCTATATTAGCTGGAGACTCCAGTCCAAGCATTGCTCTGCTTGCCATGTGTAGAGCAAACCCTCAGAATTTCCTCTAAGGTTGGACTAATGGGTTGTCATCCTATCTGCTTCCCAGAGCCTTCTGTGATGGTGGCCACTCCAAAGCTTCTCTCTGTTTAAACTGCCAATTCCAGTCTCCTTTGGTTTTACCTTAAATCTGTTCTTTTGTTTATTACCCAAACCCCACGTGTTTATATTGGTGTGATGAAGCATCCTGGAGAAATAGCTTTTCCTCATAACCTGGACTTTTTTGCAGGCTATTACTTTGTCTGAGATTTTAGAAATAGCTGTTGGGAAACTGCAGGCCTGTCAGTCTCACCTCAGTGCCTGGTAAAGTGATGGAGAAGATTATTCTGGGAGGTATTGAAAAACACCTGAATGCCAGTGCAGTCACTGGTCACAGCCAGCATGGCTTCATGAGAGGAAAGTCCTGCTTGTCCAACCAGATTTCCTTTTGGGACCAGGTTACTCACCTAGCTGATAAGGGAAGTCAAGTGATGTAATCTTTTTGGATTTCAGTGAAGCTTTCAATACTGTCTCTCATCATATACTTCTGGACAAAATCCCCAGCACACAGATGGATAAACACATCATGTGGTGGGTGAGCAATTGGCTCACAGGTTGAGCACAGAGCGTTATAGTGAACGGGGTACCATCAGAGTGGTGACCAGTCAGTAGTGGGGCTCCATAGGGCTCAATCTTGGGTCCTGTGCTTTTCAACATCTTCATAAATGAGTTGGACACAGGACTGGAAGAGATACTAAGCAAATTTGCAGATGACAAAAAACTGGGAGGATCTGTTGACTCCCTTGAAGGCAGGAAGGCCCTGCAGAGAGACAGACTGGGCACTGAACAGGCTCCCCAGGGAAGTGGTCACAGTACCCAGCCTGACAGAGTTCAAGAAAGTGTTTGGATGATAGTCTCAGGCACATGATGAGACTCTTGGGGATGGTCCTGTGTAGAGCCAGGAGTTGACTCTATGATCCTTGTGTGTTCCTTCCAAATCAGGTTATTCAGTGATTCTGTGATATTTTCTTCTAGTCTGCCCCTTCCTGACCCTGCTTATGGGAATCACTCATTGCTCCCTAGACGGACAGTGGTGACAGTGCATAATATAATACAGTCAGCATGTTCCACATCTTATTTCTTTTCTTCCAATATCCTGTCCCTTACCATACATGAATTTTGTCATTTTCAGTTTCATTCTGTGCAACTGCAGTTTTGATGAGTCATCTTTCCATAGGTTCTGAAAGAGAAAATCAAATGTAGCTTGTGGGGCTGTCCCCTTTCTTGTTTTGGCACTTGTATGCATATGTCTCTTGAGTTCTTTAGTTGCCAGATTCCTTCCAGCCAAGGCAGCACTGCTATTTCTTCAGGAGGGTTCCTGGGTGTTGTCATACTCCTAAAAGACTGTTCTCCAAAAGATGTGTCATTAAATGATTCATTGCTCTTACATCCTTCCTAGTTGTCAGTCTCTAGTTGCCCAGTTTCTTACATTGTGCTGTATAAGCTGTTTCCTTTTCCATACTTGCAATGGATTTAGGGGCTCTCAGTGAGAAGCATTGCCTTCTGTCTGCAGAGAAATGACAGTGTGACACCCATGGGTGGCATTGGCTCAGGAAGGAGGCGTGAGATGTTCATCTTACTGAGTGCCCATTGTGTCTCTGATCTAAACATGGGGAAGGCACTGTGGTCACTGCACAAGCTCCGGGGGTTGGTGAAATGGCAAGGAGATGGTGAGGGTTCATGGCTACAGCAGTGCTTCCCCTTAATTTATTACCAAAAGACATCACTACACTTCTCAGCCAGTTTAAACAAAATCTAAATGTGATGGATTTATGCACTGATGACATCAAAGAACACAATTCTTTTCTGTCTGAATTCCCAGTCCTTGTCCCTCTCTGTGGTCTGACCCCTGCTGCCTGCTGATGCACATCATCTCCCTCCACCCAAGGCCAAATTCCTCAGCACCGGAGGTAAGGTCGCTGGCCCTTGCCTGTGTACTGCCTTACTGGGAAGTCATTACTAGATGTGAGAAAGCCAAATCTGCCCTTCAAGAACATGGTTTTGAATGCAATAACTTGGAACCAGTTAAAAAAAAATCTACAAGGAAAGAACCACAACAGTACAGTATGTGCCAGTGCTCAGGGTGGTGAAAGGCAGGCTCCAGTGATGGTAATCCTATGAGACAGTATTGTGTTTGGCGCTCAGACACTTGTGTGATCTGGGTTTCAGGAATCCCTTAGCAAGACAAGAAAACAGTTTCCAATCTAGAAGAAAAAAATGACAGAACCTGGAAGTGAAAACTCATCTTGTTTAGTTTATGGCACTTTCCATGTTTATATCCTCCATGAATCTTGGAGAAAAAAAGGGCTAGCCATTGCTCTCCCACTCACCTTTAATTGATAGTGTTCTGTCTCTGCAGACTCGAAGTGCCAAAGAAATAGCATTTATCTTCAGAATTTATGTTTGGTTTGGTTTGGTTGGTGGGAGAATTCTTCTGTTTTCTTCTTAACTTCAGAGAAAATGAATCATTGTGCAGTGTGAGGCTTGGACACAAGGTTGAACAAGAATGAATTTCTTGTTTTATGAACTGGAGAGTATAAATCCCAACACCTTTTAGTAAATATTTGTTCATGAAGTTTTTCAGTCTTTTGCTATAGTTGAAGCACTAATAGTCCACATTGCCTTAAAGTATTTTAGGAGCTTGTCAAGATTTTATTTTGTAAGTATACAATCTTCTCAAATCTAAGCATGTATCTTCTTCCATTTGCTATTTTGATATTTTCGTATTTTATTATAAAGCATTCAAAATTAAAGCCCACTCTAAAAAATTTTTAAAAATGAAAGGTAGCAATTTTTCATGTACTGAAAGCCTAATAAACTCCAGTATACATTTCACATATCAGCACACAAACAAAACAAATTGTAGAATCCTTGTAATGTGTGAAATGTTATGACTCCAATAGCTGATGATTAATATTGTTATATATGTGTCTATGTGTGTATAAAGACAGATTTGATATGTGGTGACTGTAGCACCTCCTTAACTGAATATCTTTCAACTACAAGTCTTGGTGCATCCAGTCTCTGAAAATAACATACTCTTTTAAGAAATTAATGCTACAAATGGGTACAAAAATCAGGTTTGGGATTTTTACACATTTGACAAGATGTTAGACATTAGTATTTTCACTCTTCCTTTTCTGCTAGAAAATACGTTCTGAATTAATATCTTATTTTCTTATTCAATCAGAGAAACATTCTTATATAGAGCAAGGAGATTGTGAAGTTTGCAAGGAATCCAAAAGGCAGACACAGGACTTGTAAACACGCTGAACTGACTTTAAAAGCCAATAAATTTCACTTTGTGTGTGCCCATTGAAATCCATGTATAACCTTGCTATGGCAACAGCATTGCTGGGGAGAATTAACATAGAGATAGACTTGTTATTACTTTACATCTTGTTTCAGACTGCTCAAATAACAATAGCAACAGAATGGAAGTGCCCTTTGTGCCAAGAACAATAAAGTGGATGCAAAGAGTCTGAGAATTCCTGGCAACAAATACCTCACACAAATTCAGCTCTAATATGAAATATTTTTAGATTTGGATTCCTTTCACTGGGTGTGCAAAGGAAAAGACTCCTTAGGGCAAGTCCCTATCAGTCTTTTCCCCTTTATGAAAAAGAGTGCAATTCTTGAAAAAAGGGTCTGCATTTCATTCCAGGAGAAATTCGTACTCATTTTAGTAAAATATGGAGGGGTTTTTTTAATTATTATTTCAGCACAAGAACTTAAAACTCAAATTGTGATATACTGACAAACTCCAAGTTGTGGTGAGGGACTGGTGAGAGACAAGACATTCCTCGAAGTCTCACAAGGAACTCCAGTTATCCAAGAAAATCATGGTGTTCAGCATTTCCAGCGAGCCACAGAGCACATTCAATGAGCAGGTCTGTGTGGGTCATGCTGCTACATCTACTAATACTGCCTTGCAGCTCAAAATATTTTTTCACATTGTATCACTAAGAGTTCTATTATTATGTGAGACTAAATTTTCATTAAAAGAAGGGGGGGAAAGGTGCATGCATAGCCCTTATAACTGTGGAGCCTGTGAATATCAACTTCTTAAAAAAGAGGACAAGTCTAATTTTTGTTTTAAAGTCTAATGGTTAGATCAAGCACAAGATTTTCAGGATGTTTCTTTTTTTTCACATGGCATATCATGCTTCTCCTCCTTAAGAAAACTGTCTGTTTCTAGAGACAAAAGCAAGACATGAACAAGCTTTCGCAACCATTTCATCATCTTCATGTTCTAATGGTTATCTTTAACCACAACACAGCCATGGTCTCTGCACAAGAAGGAGGATGGGTTTGGTTCTGCTCTGCACAGAACTCTGTTCTTCTCCTACTGAAATCAACGATGAAAATCCCTCTGAATTCAGTGGAAGCAGGATTGAAACAGCGACTCATAACAAAGACAGCATTGTTCAGCATTGCAGGAGTCTGGGATGCTGGTGATGCCTTTGGTCTTTGTGCTCACTTCCTCTGGCTCATTAGGGCTGTGGCTTTTGGGTTTCAGCTCCACCACGTATGTTTGCTGTAGGCCGTGAGCTTTGTGGGCTCTGGTGCTTACTGAGCTGCAAGGTAGGTGTTGCAGCAGTCCTTTAAAATACAACATCTATTGTAAGGGTGTGGGATGTCTCCTCCTATTTTAAATGCACAAAATCTAAGATTGGGTTGCATTTCACTCTAGATTAGATTTGCATGATTTGTTGATTACTTTTGCATTTTTTTTTTAATTTCAGCAATAAAAGGTAACTGAAACCCCAAGAGGCTGCCTAAAGCACCTTAGCTCTCATCTTTCCTGATATGTCAGTCAGCAGAGTGTTTCCTTCACACAGGATGCCAGCAGGCTTGATTTCTGATTCTGAAGTGGTAGTAAAATAGCATAAAGAGAGGCTGGAAAATTGACAGTTGTGGGAGGTATCAAGACCTGAGTCCTGTAAGACATTCCCTGGAGGAGCATGGATATGTTGTTCCAATATAGAAAAAAGCACTAGAACCCTGATTAAGTGGGTGCAGGTCACAGAGAATATTTGGGCAACTTCAGTGGAGAGAGGGGATTTTCAGCATGAAAAGGATAGTGGGTACTTTTGTGCATGCATAAGCTTTCAAAGTGCATATTTTAAAATTCAGTTATGTAATGATACTGTTTTTGTAGGCTAAACTATTAAAATTAATTACTGTCTATTTTCATTTTTTATAATTACTGTAAAGGTTAGAGAGATATATTTGTTCCAAATTAGATTTTATTCTCATGCACAAGTACGTGTTTAGATTAATGCTACCTGAAGTAGATGAACCATTTTGGTTTTATGAAGCAATCTGGGCAAATTTCCCAACTGGGCATTTTAAAAGGAGGAATCTGAAACATCAAATGTGCTCATCATCCCTTGATGATGAGACCTTCTCCCTGCAGGGAAATCCACATGTATGATTGTTCATGACACATTTCTAAAGCAATTCAGCTACAAATTGCAAAGATATAGTTAAAATACATTTTTAATTACTACTAGTATTTTTCAAGGCTCTCAGAGGTGGCAGCCAGTTTTTTGAAGCATTGTCATTTCTGGGTGCATCTGCTACTAGTGGAGGATAAAATAATTGTCTTTGCTTTGGTATTTCCAGGGTAGACATTAATTTCTGTATTTAATTCTCAGTTTCTCCTTTCTTCTCTCTGCAAGACTGTATGGCAGCTGTGGAGGTTTTGCCTCCAATTTCCTTCAGAACCCCTGGGGAGCTGCCTGAGGGCTGTGCTGGCTCACTCTCCCCATGGGTCCTGGTGCTGTGGCTGCAGAGGACCAACGCTTCCTTTACACCTCAACCTGTGGCCCTCAAGGACTCAGGATGAGGCTGGAACACCATCACAGCTTGAGGAGCCCTCCCTGAAAGAGTGGAGGTACTGCAGCCCATGCCCTGTCTGCTGTGCAGCACATCTGACTCCAGAATCCAAGGTTAACAATAACCACACTCTCCTTTTAGTCTTCCAGTGTTACAAAGCCTGTGTATCGTATCCTGCTTTGGGAGAGCTGGAGGAAGCAGTGTAAAACCCATGTTTATAAAAGGATGTGAGGTATAAACTAACACTCCCTCTCTGATATCTGAAGATTTATCTCTCAGTTAAATTCCTCAAAGGGAAAACTGCAAAAATTCAACCTCAGTGTTAATTAAGAACCCATAAACTGCATTTATCTGAATTTACATATGGAAGAGAAGGTGCTATGATAAAAGAGAGATTTAACTATACATCCCTCTGCAAATATAAACACAGTTTCCCCTGTGTTTATGCTAGACTGTCTACAAATGCATTGTAATCCCAAAAAGGGCTGCTTGAACCCCTGAGCACAGCTCTGTGCCAGGGCTGTGTGCTTTGGCAAGCTCAGGGACTGTAGCATACACAGTAATGGTGACTGCTCTGCAGCAGCTCTGAGCATGACATGATAGGCAAATCCAGGGCAGGATTTTGAGTTGGAAAAGCTGTGGTCAAAGACAGGAGATGAGGAGCTGGGAAGGAAGATATACAATTATTCAGAACAAGAAGAAAATACTGCCTGAGCAGCAAGGATGAGTAAACAGGATAATTACCAGGAATTTACAGAAATATTAGTGCAATCATGGGATGGCCTTTGTTTGAGCAGAGAGAGGGTGGTGAAAAAGCAAAACATAAAATCCTGGTTAAGAGTGGTAGAGACAGAGATTTTACAGGAGTTTTAATAGGCATGGAGAAAAGGGGAATGAGGAAAAATATTAATTAATTTTTGAGATATCAATAGACCTTGCAGGAGAAGAGAGCAAGGAAAATATGTGGGTCTGACTGCTCACTCATGGTTGTTGGTGCAAATGTGATAGTTGTAACTGGAGAAAAGGATTTAAATAATCAAATATAAAAGGGAAGCAGGGTAGTACCTCCACCAAAGATAAGAAGAAGACAAAAAAAAAAAAACAGAAAGAAAATCTAAATAAGCAAAGGATACACCTGGATGTTGAAGGTGAGGAAGAAGTAGGGAAAAATAAAAAAAACAACTCTTGTTCTTAAAAAAGGTGAAGGAGCTTCCTCAATGGCTGACAGAGGGAGAAGCTGGTTAAGGAAGAAAAGGAAATCAAAATACTGGAAGCAGAAGCCTTTTGGTTTTGAGAAGCCTGGAGATGAGGGGGAGGAGGGAGAGCAAGCAGTGAGCAGAAAAGGAGGTGGAGCTGGGCAGGCAGCTAAAGACTCCTAGGCTCCCAGGGAGAAGGGAAGAAACACAGGAAAAAATGGTTAGTGAGAGGATAAGAGGAAGTGCAAGGGGGGTGTGGGGACACGAGCTACAGAATTTCAGCTGGAGCCGTGGATCGCAGTGGGAAAGAAGCAGGAGAGATGTGTGATAATGGGTCCTCACAAAGCCACCTCCCTTTGTGTCTGAACATGTTTCTGCAACTAGATTAAATTAAGCAGTTGTTATCCAGGTGATGGGTGGGTGCTGATGCATAACCTTGAGGAGCACACAGAGCCTATAGGAAAAATTGATTTATGAGCCAGTGACCAAAATTTAAAAAAATCTCTAAAAAAAACCCCAAGCAGCGTGGTCCCCCCGAAAGCTTGTCTTTTCCCATTTCCTTGCTTTTTGTACTTTTCTTTTGGTGGTGAAAGAACAAGAGCAGAAACAAAATTCTCTGCATCTGATGAGAAGAAAAATATCAGATTTCAGGTCTTCATCAGGAATGCTCAAGGAACAAAGTAGCAAATTTTATCTCCTGCTGCTGCTGCGGGAGCTGCAGCCTCACTGTCCCCCAAGGGAGAGCACAGACCACATGCCAAGGAGCTGCATTTCACTCCTGACGAGAATTTGACTCTACCTCTCTCTGATGACTCCCTAAATGCTGTGCAGGTGAGTCCTTTGGCCACTATGCTTTCTACAAGGCACAAAGTCTCGTTAGTCGGGACTGGTGTGTGTCACCTGCCTGGGCTGTTCTCTCTGGAGGAAGATGGGCAGGTTCACACTGGCTGTCCAGTTGAGGCAGTGCTTGTTAATTAAATTCCTCCATTTTCACAAGCAGACACTGTGGGCTGGTGTTCAGTGGTGCCTGCCCTCCCTGCTGGCAGCCAAAGCTGGTCCATGGAAGAGTTGCTGAGGCAGGAGAAAAGTGAGAAGAAAGAGAATGGCTTTGTGGCCTGAGCTGGAGTAATGTCTGAATACCAGGAAGCAGGTTACATTAGTTTTAGATGGACTGATCTTTTTTCAAGGGAACAGAATAATTAAGGATGATGTAACATGAACAGGTACCCCAAGAGAGGTGCAGGACCTCCTCACAGCTTTCACTCTGAGACCAGTTGACAGTGGGAGGTGGCTGGAGCAGTGCTGCTAACAATGTACAGGGCAGATGAAGCAGCTCCTGGGGCACACTCGGTTGGTGGGGCTTGGCACCTCCGTTACTAGCAAGGACCAATTCATTTATTCTAGATCACAAGTCCTACAAGAATTGACTCATGGAAGTTGGGATGTTTAGCCTGGAGAAAAGAAGGCTCAGGGGTGACCTTGTCACTCTCTATAACTACCTGAAAGGCGGCTGTAGCAAGGTGGATGCTGGTCTCTTCACCCAAGTAACAAGTGACAGGATGAGAGGAAATGGCCTCAAGTGGTGCCACAGGAGGTTTAGATTAGATAACAGGGAAAATTTTTTCACCAAAAGGGTTGTAAAGTACTAGAACAGGCTCCCAGAGAAGTGGTTGCCTCACCATTATGGAGTTATTTAAAAGACATGTCCTCCAGGACAACTGGGGACATAGTTTAATAGTTGACTTGGCATTGCTGAGTTAACAGTTGGACTTGATGATCTTAAAGGTCTTTTCGAACCTAAATGCTTCTATGATTCTATAATTTGCTGAGCTCATGCTGCTTTGGGGGCAGCAAATATATATGCTTGTTTACAAAAGTGGTGTTCAGCAAAGAAAAAATTAAACGAGATCCTCGGTCTTGCTCTGTGCCATGCCTTCCTCTCTGCACTGAAACTGTGGAGCCCCTTGCACAGGCAGCAAGCAGGCAGTCTGCCCAGCAAGGAAATAGGATTCATAGCTCTACGTGGCTGTTGGCTTCCAGTAGCAAAGAAGTGCTGGGTCCCAATCCCCAAAGAGTGCTCCAGCAGCCCTGCTTGTTGAAGAGTCCCTCTGGCTGGTACCGGGGACCTCGCATCATCCCAGCAAGCCCCAGCCATGTTCCCCCACACTGCTATTCCTCTTCAAGGATGGTGCATTCTATGGGCCACTTCGGGCAGTTTTCTGCAGACCTGCCAAGCATCTTGCCATGTGTGTGGCCTTGGTTCTTACTGTTCCTCTCCGGCCTGGGTAAAGTGCATGTGCTCAGTGCCAAAGCTTTCCCATCATTTTCTGAGCCTATCACACACTTCCCCTTATCCCAGCTGCAAACTCCACACCCAGGGCTGAGGCTGGAGACAGAGAAGCTCTTGGCCAGTGGTTCCATTTGTTGATATGAAGGTCTGGGCTCCCTGGCTCTCAGCACATTCCTGCAGGTGGGGCTTGGGGTCACCTCTCTGTTCGTGGCCACTGCCCCAGCAGACGCTGAGCCTGCCCACAGTGGGACTCGGCTGGCACTGGCTGAGGACACGGCATGCTCTTGCTGCTGAAGTGAGGTCTGTTTAATACTTGTCTGCACTCAGTGTGTAAATATTATGAGGAATCTGTAAAAAATCTTCTGAAAGCCACTTTACACAGATGTTAGCATGAATAGATTATTGTCCATTTATGGCTGAGGGACAGACTTTGTAATGTACAGTTAATTTTATATCTCTGTGATTTCTGTGGCACTGGGACTAGTCAGCAAAAACCTATTAATAACAAAGAGGACAGAGTAAGGATCTCTGTAATAGGAGAAAGATGGATGATGAAAGGGTGATTTATGATTGCTCAAAGGAAACAGTTTTATCTGTTTGCTCAAAGGCAGACTGCCTTTTTAAGAAAAAAATATTGCTAAGTAAACAGGGGGTACATGGTAATTTATAATCAGATGATTTAAATAGGCAGTATGAATTACTTCTTCATAAAAGTACAAATAAATTTACTGCTGCTTTGACAATAATCTCATTATTGATCATCATCCCCTTTAATTAGCCCTCAGGCATGCTGCTTTAGATTTTCCTTTACCTGCTCCACATGCTATGTGACCTCCTCTCAACAGCTTTAGCTTGGGGAATGGTTTTTCTACAACTGAAGCTCAAAAATGCTGCCAACATTCAAAAGAATCACAGCAGAAGAAAGCCCAGAGATTTTCTTATAACCTTAAAAGCAACGAGGAATATAGGCTCACTCCAGGCCTCAAACCCAAAGTGTGTGTTAAAAAACATGAACACAGAGCCATAAACCTGGGCCACCTTGTCACTGGGTAAATGGCAGCACTGTCAGAGGAGCCTTAAAGATGGCTTTAGTTGTGGGTTTAGAGGGCTGAGGACACAGGGGCAGGCTGAGAGGAAACTAAAATAGCAAAAGACACTGGGCTCTAATGTGTCTCACCATTTGGGTTTGTTCTTTATACTTACTGAAACCTCATTTGATGAACAGCCCTGTCCCAGGAATGCACACGCAACTAAAAATAGCTCAAAATGAATGTTAGCTGAAGTCAGCCCACCTGGTGGCTGCAAACACAGTTATCTCCTGTTCTTTCTTCCTTTCTTCCTTCCTTCCTTCCTTCCTTCCTGCCTGCCTGCCTGCCTGCCTGCCTCCTTGGGCTCAGTGTAACCAGAGCACAGGTGTCTTCCTGCACACCAGCAGTGGAAGGATGAAGCAACCACTCTTCTGTTAAACCGATGAGGGGGTTGATCACTTGTGCTGATCTACTTGTGAATCAGACCAGGGCGATGGTAATGCCCTGCAGATGTTTCCTTTCCAAACCTCAGCAGTCACAGAGGGAGCTGGTGAAGTGGGAAATGGGATTGCTGCTGAACCACAAAGGAGCAGATCCCACAGAACTAGCAGAGGGAGAAGGCAGCACTACACCACTCAAAGCCAAATATAACCTTGAGTAATGTCAGCACAGGTAGTAGGAAGTCCCATCCTAGGATTTATACTTTTCCTCTACTCCTTTCAGCTTTTCTTGGACTCTTAACAGTTATCAGTTGAGGCCTTCATTCCATCACAGCTGAAGAGAGATAAGCAAAACAGACAGTTGAATTATTTTATTTTGCTAGACCTTTTTTTTATGTAAAATGCATCTGCTTCATGTTCCTTTGAAAAAATGTCTTCAAAGACACCGATTGCTTTTGGCACAACCATGTTGATCCAAAGTTGACTTGAAGGCAAGACAGGAGAGAGCTGCTCAGCCAAATCCTGCTCTTGGAAGCAGTCACCAGCTGTGGACATTTTCTATAGGTGGAACTGGGTGCAAGGGAGCACTGAGCTGTTTCTCAGCTTTCCCAGCAGTTCCCATGTGGACATATACACATTACCTAACCTCTCTGTGTTTCCATATATGGAACAAGAGTAAAGATTGCTTTTCTAAACTTCTTTTGGATCTACAGAGGAAAGACACCACATGTAGATCTTCTGAATATGTAATCAGGACCAACAGGAAGCCTGCAGGCCAGGTCCTGTCTTCAGCTTTGAGGTGTACATTTTAGTAGTGCTCTAAGGACATGCTACTGCCTTTGCATGTGAGCTGGTGCCTGGACCTGTAAGTAGGGTAAGGTATTTGGGGGGTCTCAAATGGGAAACACTCCACTCTGCTTTGGGGGCCAATTCATCCTGAAAACACTTTCTGTTTGGATGGAAAATGGAGCTATGCAGTGCTAGCCCCAAGTTTTGACGCAGGTTTTATTTTAATCTTTGCGTGTGTCACAGGCTTGTACACTGAATGGTAATTGGAAATGGCAGGCTTTACCCTGAATGAAAGACACCATATATATTGGCAGGAAAACAAAATCCATGGCTGTTCTTGTGCTGTTTGGTTCCTTTCAATAAGCTTTAAGAAAAGGCAGCAGTGGTGTGTCTGCAACAACCCTGGGCATTGGCCCAGGGAGGAAGGTGGGTGTGCACCTGCCCTGCAGTCCACTCTCCATGTCCCCACCAATTCAGCTACTACTGATCCTCCTGAAATCTCATTTCTCAACCTGCCTCTCTGTACAATAGTGTTGCACCTACATGGAGGGGCAGAGGTTGTCTCTTCTACTTGTCAGCCCGGTCCAGTGATGGGCACCTCACTAATGGATGAGGGTTTGATCCTCGAGGACTGCCATTTCCTGGGCAATGTACTTGTCCCCAGCCACTGAAAAGAGGCAAGACCTCCTTTTGTATGCTTCTTTTTAATTGGAAAGGACATGGAAGAAGGAGCCCAGGAGGTCTGAAGTGACACACCTCCAAGGCCAGAGCCACCTTATGCCAAGCATTTCCATGTACACCTCTCTGCTAGGCTTGCACTTGTCAGGCACTTTTCAGTACAGCTTGCACTGGCAGTTTGAAGAATCTTGGTTCAGGAAGGGTCTGCATTGGTCTTTGGAGTGAGAATCGTGTTCCTGACCTGCTGGGAAATGTCTTGATTGCCTACTCCCTCCTCATGGAGCCCTAAAATCACTCATTAGATTTCAGAAATTGGGCCAAGTTGAAGGACCACTCAGAGCAGATTGGAAACACTGTGGAGCAGCCAGAGAAAGGTGCCAGATAAGTCAAGGCATTGAAGGAGAGGGATGTTGTTCAGAGGACGCTACAGAGAAAACAGAAGGTTAGACAAGCCAAAAGGAAAGAAATCCTTGCTGCTGTGAAGCTGATGGGCAGGTGAAACCATAGAGGCTGAAAGAGGGAAACTCAGAAACTAAAAAATGTAATTACTTACAGTTCTTCTGCTGATCTAAACACATTCATGCCCAACACATTCTTTTCAAATGGATATCCATCCCTCTTGTGAATTCAAGTGAATTATGCCCAAGCTGCCAGTACTCTCCATGTTCATACTACCATAAAATATACAATTGATTTCAAACATCATGAGGTGCTCTTTTAAAGTTCGTGGCTGCCTGCTGCATGGTGAGACTCTTGCTTCAGTGTCTTTTCTGTTGTTTTTCTCCTGAGTGTGATTAGTCAAAAGCAGCAATCACCACCACCACTCTTACTGTGTCTTTTCAAGCTTATATTGCTCTCAACTTGCTTTGATTTGATTCTTGATAGCTCAAGAATTCCTCATGACTATATGAAAGAAATTATTGGTATTTCAGTTAGAGTTTCATTAACAAAGTTTATGAACTCTGGAGGAGGTTTGTCGCTGTGCAAGGTTCAAAACCAGATCCACACCAGATCATTTCCCATCTTTCCTTTATTATTACTTGTAAAAATTCCTTCTCTTTTTGTTAATGCACATAATTTTCTTAGTGAGCACAGGTTGGAACAAAGAGCTCAGTAATATTTATTAGGATTCTTTTGCCTTTGGTCTTCTCCAGGGCTTTCAGCTGGGTTCTGAACACTACCACAGCTTACACAGATGACTACAGTAAGTGCTGAAGCCTAAGCAGTTAAAAAAATAAGCTTCAGAATACATCGAAGAGGATGTGTTTTCACAGATCTCCTGGGCTTGCAATTCCCCCTAGAGTTGTTAGAAGCCAGCAGAAGCAACTGCAGCCCACTAGTCAGTGGGATACTCAATGAGGATGGTAATGTTTCAGAGGACTGGAAAATATATATGCACACATTTAAATATATTCAGAAGGAGAGGGAAAGAAGCTCTCAGGGAATTATAGACCAATCCTTTAAGCTTCAGTTCTTGGAAAAATACTGGGAAAATAAAAATACAGAAAAAATTCATGCAATAGCCAGTACATATCTGCCAAAAGTGTGCAATGTCAGCAGGGTTGAATTTATTTCTGAAAATCAACCTTGTTGATAAGAAAAAAGTAGATGACTTCACATTTCTTACAGCAATTGTCTACAGATCTATTCAAACTGGGCAACACATCTCATGTTCATAGTCTTTTCTAGCCTAATCATCATTAAAGAAGTGCATGCTCTGACTCTGCCCTGTCATAATGTATAGTTTGGTCCCTCAGATCTCCTTACACACCTAAATGGAGCTCTTTTTATGACTGAAGCTTTTTTGATCTACCTTTAGATCTTCAGCTTGGATGTTAACTTGACTTACCATTTTCATTCTCCCTAAAAAAGGAGAGGCATTTTGATTAAATCTTTGATTTGACCCTTAGAGCTGCTGAGCCTTCAGTCTGCCCTGAGCCCTGGTGCATACAGACACAGCCTGTTTTTTGAAGTTCCCTTTGAAGTCCAGAATTGGTCCCCACACCTAGAGCAGAAGGATGCATGGGCATTCTCTGGAATGCACAGTTTGAACAACAACCAACTTGCTACAGATAAACCTTCAACACTATCAACCATTTAACCCTGGGATTCAAAACCAGTAAGTAACATAAAACTCTGGCGAAGAAAGTCTGCAGAAATTTCTCCTCATTAAAATTTTCTATGTCTTAACAAAGGTCTCTTAATGCTGCCACATCCAAGTGCTGACCAGCTGTATAATATTTGGATGAAGAAGCTGAGGATGCTCAATTTTATCTATTTTGCAGACAAGACATTTATTTCGGGGTCGTGTATGACACATCAGATTTTCCTTTCAGTGCTGTAACAATCAGATACTGAATAGCCTGCCAATACCTCAGCCTGTTCTGCCCAGAGTTTCAGCAACAGCCATATTCCATTTTTGAAGATACCTAAAGCTCATATGTTTCCTCGGACTTCTACAGAAAATTAACCAGGACCTTTTAATGAATTCTTTTGGTATACCTTTTCCAGGACATCTGTAAATTACCTCCACCTCTTTTTAATGTCTGATAATCCAAAAGGTAAAGGCAGTTGTAATTGTGGCCAGCACAATCTTATGCATGCAGTTCTGGTCTCAGGATGAAAAGATGCTGTCGGTGAGGGACTGTTTTCTCTGGAAAGAGAATCTATAATATGTATTTTATAACAGGGAAAACCTAATTTTTGATTAATCTGAATCAGGAGACAAGTTTTACCCTGTGGTCTGTATAGCTCTGGTTCACCTTGGTAGGAATTGATTCTCCTCCTCTGATGTGAACTGCCTGAACTGAAGGACACAAGGTTGCCCTTTAGTTTGGCTAAAGCCAAATCTGGCTACTTGGAACTCCTTTCAGGCCTTCACAGAGCCCTGTGTTCTTTCAGAGCATTGAAAAATAACTTCCTTGGCTGAGGATGTGCTGAGATTTCTGTTCACTTGAAGTAACCTGAAAGAAACCACCTTGCCTTTGTGAGCACTGTCTCTAGTCACCAGGCAAAGAGTTGATGAGTGATCTTCTTCAGGATGTTGGTCCATGTATACATTCACTTTCTTTTCTTCTTTTCCTCTTCATGCACTAGTGTAAGTGTCTCCATGAAGTCATATTGTAACATCTGTGGGGTTATGAATGCATGCTAGCCTTTATCTTGGCTTGAACTGGAGGATCCTGGTAGATACTGATAATACTGATACAGTTCCCTGTCTCAACTGCTTACAATGCACATCCATCCAGATATTGCATATACATTTGTACAGCATTCTTGGATAAACAGCAATGAGTCAGAAAAACAAACTACCAGTGACTTCAGCAAGGCTTTGGTATTGCTCCACAAAACCCTCCCTAGAGCAAGCCAAGAAAATATGGACTAAATAAGTAGTAAATCTGCTGGAAAGCTTTGCTGAAGGGTAGTTATCAGGGGTCCATGTTTAGACTTGAAGGTCTTGTGGAATAGATTCCCTATGGATGAGTCTCAGGTCAAGAAGAAGACAATTTATCGACTAATGGTCTTGACACAGGAAGGAACAAAGGTCACACTTGTGGAGGAGGAGAGAAATGTCTTTGAAATGCAAGATTAAAATTTAAAAGTTCCTGATAAGTTATAGGACACCTCAGGCTGCAAGCTGGGTGTTAAGGAAAACTGTGAAATAGGGAAGTGTTCCTGTATTCACACCAATGACTCAGCCATGATAACTCCCCTCTGGGAGGCATCAGCACCTTCACACCCACTCTGAAGGGTCATGTCTGTCAGGGACTGGAACAGTAGGCAGTCACAACAACCTAGACTAGCAAAGATTCCAGAAATAACCTGTGACTCACAGAGTTAAATCACCCATTGTGAAACACGTTGCCCTGGGGGAGGTACTGGGCATTCCCAGTTGAACCTGAATGTCTTGGGGTTTGGGGACTTCTGGTACCACTTGTCAGATCCAGAGGACGACCAGAACCTCGACAGGACTGTGACCGCCACTCTTGACCAGATTGTGACCATCATCCTCACCAACAGGTTTTCCCTTCCTTTTACTTTACACTCAGTGGAACCACGTGGGTCTCAGCACAGCGAATAATGAACACCAATGTTCTTGCCCCAGGGTGTTGGGTTATACATCTGTTTTTGTGGATTAAAACCAATTTTTCTCTCTATCATTGTATTTGTTGTAATCTTTTTAGTAAATTGTAACTCTCACTTGTAATCTCTCTTGAGTTGGGTTCATTTCTCCCACTGGTTTGCCTTTAAACCAGCACCCTTAAAGAACAAGGGCTAAGTAGCATATATGAGTACTAACAGACAACTACACAAATGCAAACTGGGAACTGCCTAACAAGCATAATGAGGAATGTGAGTTTTGGGCTTGGTACTGCTGTGAAAGAAGGCAGATGCTACACTAAGGTATCGTAATAGGAATCATAAGTAAGATGCAGTTGGTATTTCTTTTTTGCATTTTATTCAACCCTTCAAGATTTTTGTAATTTTGTGTGTTTTCAAGTACCACACTTCACAACTCCAACTGGACATTGCTCTGAGAAAGGCAGGGAGGAGTGTTTTGCCTGGAGTAAAAAAAAAATATGGTCTGAGAAGAAAAGAAATACTTTGATTTGGTTTGGTTTTTCTGGAGAAGATAGGGTTGAAGAAGGGAGAGGAGGGGGTGGAAGTATGGTAATGCTCTTCTTGTTATCATAAAAGATTGCTCCCCAGAGAAGGAGGCCAAACTGGCTGTGTGTATTTTATGTGTAGAGCAGAAAATCATACAAAAAGACATGATAAACTCAAGGATAAGCGAACTCTGAAACAGATGGCCTAGGAAACCTTCAGGTTGTAAAATATTTGTAAAGACAGATTTAGATATAATCAGATGTAGAGATGGGGCAAGATGGTCTTCTTACTTCCTGCCAGTCCCATCATATATGATTCCCTGATACTGTGTTTATTTTTTAATTCAGTCCGTATCAGTGTCATCACAAGTATCTGTCTTGTGAACCTATTTACGTTTTCTTCAGTGTTTCTTCTACTGGTAACTCCCTGTCCCCTCTCCTGCTCTCTGGTGGCCTTATCTCTGGTGGCCTTATCTCAGTGTCTTTATTGTCCTTTTCCTCTCCCTGACAGCAGCCTCTTCTGTATCAGTAGTTTTTCTGAAAACACCACCGCTTTAACAGCAATTTCCTTCAGTTACACATTCAAAGTAGGTGTTTTTACCCTCAGATGTTTAAGCACACACAGGTGAATCACTGAGTTTTGTTCCTTCTTTATAATCTCAGAAGGGTGATGTATTGTGCCCTCCCAGTGACATGTGGCTTTCTCTCACACCTGAAGGATGAAATCTCTGCATTATGGGTTTAAACAAAAGTGTGGCCTGCAAGCTTAGAAACAAACACAAGGATAAGAAGAAAAAAAAAACTATTACAAGAGAGTCTTACAGGTGCTTATTTTCATCCCATGTTAGAGATTTAAATAAGTGGCAAGCCTGCTTGGCTCCATGCGCAATCAACAGAGACACTGAGAGGAGCATTTCTGGTGGGTGATTCATCCTGACTAACATCAGAGTAACCTGCTCACATTGCCAACTCAGAACCCCACAGAGACTTGTCCTCTGGTTGGGGGCCTCAGCCAGCTGGCCAGGAGGCAGGAGGCACACGGGTGCTGCCAAAGGCACTGTTGTGACCAGGAATCAGTGAACCTGCTTAGCTGAAGGAAGGGACCAGCAAACTGTTGAGGAAGAGAGTGGTAACTGCAGTAAGACTGTCCAGGGATGGTGGGACAACATTTGCAGCATTGTTTCTTCAGAGCTACGTAGGACTGTAATATGCTCCAAGAACCTAATTTTGAGAACTCCGTTTTAGTTGTCCTTAATTACTTTGATGTTTAATTTTTGCAGGTTTGGTTCTGTTAAAAAATAAAGTCATTTTATTTGAAGAAAAATGAAGACCTGGTGAAGCTGTGGGCAAATCCTGCCTTTTTGCTGATCTAGAAGTGATAGAAAATAAAATCCTACCTAAGCTGAGCTGGGGAGTGGTGCTTTGACTCACCTCTGCTTCCTGTAAATCCTTGTCTCCTGTCCTTGGTTTGACCCTTATCTGTAATTTCTACCTCCAGGTGATTCAGGTTGTTTGGAGTGCTTCTTCCTGTCCAGCTCAGGGGAATGGACAATTTCAATTTTGTACTAGATACGTAAGGGATTCAAAGCAGGAGCTCTCAGCTTCATGTCAGGCTTGTTGTTTGATCTCCCCAGAAAAGTGGGTGTTCATTCATCTGAGAAAAGCCCTATCTGAACTCGGAGAGTGCTCCAATAATCACCCAGGCACAAAGAAATAATTTTTCAGCTCTCCTAGCCATGTTTTAGCACCATTCCATTGCCCTCTTCTGTTTCATAAACTTTATCTTCACTCCGGAGACCTTCCTCAAGACCAGTGCATCTTGTCTCCCTTCTGGCCTGGAAGATGTCCTCAATCCACCATCCTGTTGTCATATCTTCCACCAAACACTTTTGAGTATCAGCTCATGGCCAGCACTGCCAAAGGGAAGTCCCCAAAGCCACCTCCATGAGCCATCTGGACAACCCTTTGATGCAGCCACATCAGGCATTAGGTGTGCAGGACGCTTGTCCTTGTGCTCCTCCATTGGTCAATACTTGCCTGTTGCCTGCGGTGCTATATTTAAACAGTGAACTACTTGGAGCACACCCTGTCCTTTCCTTTTGTGATTGCACAGTGCCTCATTTAATGGGGTGTTGCTTCATGACTTGTGCTGTTTGACACAGACACAAAGCAAATAAATAATATTAATGGCACTAAGTGCCTTTCCTTACTTCCTGCTTTTGTCTTTCTTCATTTTCTTCATTTATTTTTTTCTTCACAGTTACAGCTATGCTTATTTAAATAAAAGAACAACTCAGATACAGCTTGGCTTTTATCTTCCCAAAGAATGTGCACTTCTTAGTCCAAAGTTAAAAATACTGAATTCTGAACCAAGAAACATGGAGGTTGTTTTTAATCAAATAATTTGTCTTGGCAGGCACTGCTGTTGTTTGGGGAAATAATCCACTCTGTTTCAGCAAAAGCATGTGCACAGTATTGAAGCCAATCCTTAATTCATTTGTTTTTCTGTTTCCTCTGATCAATACCTCAAAGAACAAGTCTCGTATAATAAAAAAAATAAAGTATCTTCCACCTTTCTTTTTGATCACTTTAAAAACTGTTACTGAATAATTAGCTTTGTTATTAGAAAACATCTTCATTTCCTCACAAATGCATCACTAAGCATGGCATGCAAAACATAGGATGTTTACAGATGCAGCTGAGTAAATTGCTACTTTTCTTTTTCCACTGCAAGTAGCAAATTTGTCCCCAAATGTTGTTTTTGTTATTCACAAACTATTTGTATATCTGAGAAAAATAGGCCAAGTAGTTTTTTGCTAGATGTTGAATACTTAAGCCTATCAGAGAGAAGATATCCACAATTTATGCAACACTATAGTCAGTAGTATCCAGGCAGTAGAAGACTCACATGTAATCCCTATTTCTGCCTGTAGGACCTGAACTCTGCTTCCCCAGAGAGTGGTCTGAACAGCAGCCTGAGGGATATTTATAGAAAAGGGCTGAACACAGAGTTCTTCTGCAGTCCTACACAGGATGGGATATTGCAACATCCTTACTAATTTTGCTGTTATTCTTCTTCAGGGATAGAAAAGAGACAGAGACATTATAGCAAGATATGAAGTGTTAATAAAATCCAACTTTTTGCATGTGCTCTTTTTTTTTGCTCCTAGCAAAGACTATAACTAAAAATTGTATTTAGATAAGCAAAAGAAAAGACACGAAGTTTAAGGTATAAAATATCATATTGTCATTAAGCCACAGGAATTTTCACCTTCTGTTGTGCTTGGGCAGCAGCCTGATGGAAAAGAAGACAAAGGACAGGATGGGGTTTTTAGTATGAGCAACCTGATCTCCATTAGTATGTTCACTGCATCCCAGAGAATTAATGGCTCTATAAATGAGCCATTGAAATGGTAAGAGTTACCTACATATTCTATTTATTTTATAATAGCTGTTAAACCTGATTTGATAAAACAGATCATCAGATCTTGATTTTTGTGTGCTTAATTTAAACAGTAATTAACTGGGTATTATATATGCAAATTGCAATGAAGAATTCTCTAAAAGTAGTTGAAGGTGGGGCTGCGCTCCAAAAACAAGTCTCCAAAGCTATTGCTGAATTCCTACCCGAGTGAAAAACAGAGACCAGTTGAAGAAACAAAATAGCTACTCTATTGCAAGCCTAACTGTGCTAGTAGGGTCGCAGATACAAGGTGAGGAGAAAAGGGAGGTCGCAACCTAAGGGGCCACATCCATCAGGGCCTCCTGCCCAAAATATCCCTTCTGGGCAAGTTCTGCTGTGATTAAGTTTGGCTGCTTTCATGAAAGAGAGAAGAGCCCTGAAAAGCTGAATGAGAGGATGTAAATGTCAGTGTTTTCTCCTGGGGAAGTGAAAGAAACAGATATCTGAAAGGTAAAGTGCAGGTACACACTGAACTCAGGCTGACAAAATTTGGCACATTGATCCTTGGTCCAGAGCTATGATTTAACTCTAAAAATAAGTTAACAGGACATCTAAATAATGGTTTCTGTGTGCAGAGGTTCAGTGACAAACCAGATCGGCAAAGAAAATACAAACCTTTAATTACAATTACCCCAATGCCTGAACACCAACTTATGGTCTTTTTTCATGGTCACATCCATAAGAAAATTCACATCCTGGCTGAGGTAAGTCCTGCCTCTCCCAGCTCCTGCACAAATGCCACTTCTCCTCCCTTCTGCCAGCACATACACTTGGGTGGCCAGGCAATAAACTGACTCTGGGAACTCATCTGGCTTGAAATAAGCCCTTGGTCCTCCAGAAAGGATTGCCCCCAAGCCCATGCAGGACTGCCTTTGGGGTGAGCCACTGGCAACAAAACCCTGGGTGAGGGGGCTGCAGCCTGCTCTCACTCTCTCTTCTGCTGGGGACATTACCTTCTGAGGGTCAAAAGTGGTCAGAAAGAGAAAAGTATCGCAAATTGTTCTATGTCTGTCTTGGAGGATCTAAGAAATTGTCTGGTCCAAACCTCTCTACTAAGACAACTAAGTTGTCTTTGTTCTTTAGCTGAGATACTTTTTTTCTTCACTGTTGTTAAAAACCTTCAGGGAAGGATGCCCTTTTAGATTCAAGAGAGAACAAGAGAAAATCTTCTATCTTCCTGACACCATCTGTTCCTTTTTCCTTTCTTTTGACTTACCTTTACATATGAATCTATTGGGTTGCGAAAGAGATTTTAGCAATGTGTTCTCCAAAAATTGCTTATGGTCTTCAATGCACTTATAGAAAACCATACATTCGTATTCCTTAGGAGATGAAGGAACAAATACCTCAGCACGTACACACCTTCAGCAGGTATTTGTTTTTAAAAATAGACATGTAAACAGCCATGTTAGAACTTGCAAAACTTCTTGGTGTAATTATTACTGTCCTATGACTGTTTCCCTGTATGACAAACAGTCTTTTAACATAGTTCAATGCAAACATTTGATGAGTTAAGAAAAACCTTTCTTGTTTGTTGGAAGTAGATTCCATTGGGTTACAGTATTAAGAGACGTCAGTTCCTTGAAATGTTTGAAAAATAGATTTTTTATGTTACTAAAACCCATTAGTTGGCTTCAGTGGTTAGGGTAACCACATTTAAGTTTCCCCCTTGTTTTAAATGACATCCAAATCAGTGTGTAACTGGCAATAAACAAGTATTTTTAAATCCTGTCTCTCTGAGGAGAGAGCCCAAAAAGGTGCTATCACAGTTGGTGATTTGTGGTGAATTTTTAGGCACATTCAATGGAAAGCAAATAAATGCTTGAATGGATTGTACCTGAAAGTCTTTCCTAACAGGCACATGGTATATTGGATTTGCATGGCAAAGTTTTGGTGCTGGGGAGGGCTACAGGGGAGGTTTCTGTGAGAACGTGCCAGAAACTTCCCCCATGTCCGATGGAGCCAATGCCAGATGGCTAGAAGACAGTGGCCGAGACAGTGGCCAAGACAAACCTATCAGCGATGATAGTAGTGCCTCTGGGATAGGGGATGAGGGGAAAACTATTGTGCAACAGCAGCTGAAAGAGAGGCATGAGAATCTGTGAGAGAAGCAGCCCAGCAGACACCCAGGTCAGCGCAGAATGAGGGGAAGAAGGTGCTCCAGGTGCTGGAGGAGAGATTACCCTACAGCCCCACACAGATCATGATGAGGCAACTGCAGCCCTGCAGCCCATGGAGCTCCACAGTGGAGCAGAGATCCACTGGCAGCCTGTGAAGGACCTCACACTGGAGCAGGTGAATGTGCCCAGAGGAGGCTGTGACCCTGTGAGAAGCCCATGCAGTCTGTTCCTGAAGGCTGCATCCCATGTACGGGACCCACGCCAGAGCAGTTTGTGAGGACCTGGAGCCCATGGGAAGGAACTGTGTTGGAGGACTGTCTTTCATGGGATGGACCCCATGCTGGAGCAGGGGAAGAGCATGAGGAGAAAGTGGCAGAGACAACCTGTGATGAACTGACTGCAACTCCTGTTCCCTACCTCCCTGCATTGCTGGGGGGAGCAGGAGGTAGAGAAATTGGGAGTGAAGTTGGGCCCAGGAAGAAGGTAGGAGTGGAGGGAAAGGTGTTTTAAGATTTGGTTTTATTTCTCATTATTCTGCTCTGATTTCATGAGTAATAATTTCCTGAGTTGAGTCTGTTTTGTCCATGACAGTAATGGCTGACTGATCTCTCCCCACCCTTGAACATTTTATTATATTTTCTTCCCCTGCCCAAGTGAGGAGGGGCATAATGGATCAGCTTGGTGAGCACCCAGCATGCAGCCAAAGTCAGCCCACCACACAAGGTTGTGTTGGAAGTGAGATGTCTAAAGAAACTATTGGCAAGTTTACAGGCTTGTAATATGTAAGGCTAGGAAAACTGGTCATGAGAGCAAGCTCCAGGCTGCCTACAGCAGACAGCATGAATTGTCTTGGCAATGTGGGACAACCATATGCTTGGTCTCTATATGAAGAAAACTCAGCATACAAGAGTGCTCTAAAGCAATCCAACCCTCACAGATGTCATTTGCTCCCAAAGAATCCTACTGTAGAGCAATACTTTTAATTTTGTCCATCTACTCATCTGCAAGGTCACTTCTTCAGTCCTTTTGCTGCAGAGTTGTTCCTCAAGTCAGTATCTTCTTCCTGAGACTAGTTCAGTTGTTTAGATCATGGTGCTAATAACACCAAGGCTGTGACTTCAATCTCGGTATGAGCCATTCACTTAAGATTTAGATTCAGTTATCCTTGTGGGTCCCTTCCAACTCACCATATTCCATGAAATCTGTGAATCCTCTGGCACTCAGATCACTAAATCTGTTGTTCAGTATTGTCAGGATATAGCCAACAGATTCTTCCTTCTTCTTAATTTTTGGTCATCTATTAGTGATTGTATGCACCTCAAATTGTCATTGTTCTTTATTTCATAATTTTATTATGAATATCTGACACACATCTCCAATGGAAAGTTGTTTAAACAGTGCTTGAACAACCTTTTGTGTCTTCCTGACCTACAGGTTAGTGAAGACATTTATTTTTGACTCTGTATTTTTGCTAGCACTGTTTCCCTTTCCCATCTGCCCCTGCACCACAGACACTCACAGGGGCTGTGAGATATACTGCCTGGGTAAATAAATGTGACAACAGTGCTTGCAGATATTCCTTCTTGAACAGTGGTGCCACGTAAGGTCATATTTATTTTCATAGCCTTTGTTTGCTGACCTGTTGATTATAAGATCTCATTGTTTTGCTGTTCTGACTAAGCTGTTTGTCTTTTGTTGTATCTCATCTACTGATGAAAAGATACCATCAGCAAACCAAGACTGCCAAACGCCCCTGGGACTCCAGTCTCCATGCCAGATATTTCTTACACAGCAGTATGAGGCATTGCAGGGAGATGATGTATCTTCACCTACGCTGACAGTAATTTAATTACTGGTGTACTGAGAAAGATTTTGGAAAATATAAATGGTTTTACAAAGAAATCTGTAAATTTTCAGCATCTTGCTATAACAACATCACTGTCAAATGAATCATAGAATCATAGAAACATAGAATTTATTAGGTTGGAAAAGACCTCCGAAATCAAGTCCAACCCTTGGTCCAACTCCAGTCCCTTTATCAGATCATGGCACTCAGTGCCACGTCCAATCTCAGTTTAAAAACCTCCAGGGATGGTGAATCCACCACCTCTCTGGGCAGCCCATTCCAATGCTTATTACTCTCTCTGTAAAGAATTCTTTTCTGATATCCAACTTAAATTTCCCTTGACAGAACTTGAGTCTTTGTCCACTTGTCCTATTGCTGACTGCCTGAGACAACAAAAGAAATGCTTTCTTACAGTCACTGAAGTGTAAGATTACTACTTGCTACTAATTTTTTGTTCATTAGTATTATGTAGTGTGAAGGTATGTTCAATGAACAGAAAACTAAGAAGGAAACCAGGCAGCTTTACTTAGTGGCACTATGTCTTTTCTTTGGAATAATTGTAAAAAGCTCCATTTTTGGCAGGAGCATTATTTATCTCCAGTTGTTTCAATCACTTAGTTTTCTTAGGCATTTCTGTCATGGTGCATTTCCTTCTTTCCTTTGAGATGAATTTTAGACCCTGTTCCTTGCTGTAGTTGCCTTCTTTGAGTGGATGTACACTTACTATCCTTGCTTACAGTCTTTGTAACTCTGCAGTGGGCTGCTGGAACCTTCCAATTCACCTTCAGTAACTCATGTGAAGAACCAGGACTTACCTTGCCAGGTTCAGTCTTGTTTCAGTTGGAGGTCTATTCAGTGCACAATAGAAGTAGTCCATGATCCACTTTGACGTAACCTGCCTTGCCCTATGTGTTTGTGTGCTCACAGTGATTCACTGCTCCTTCCTTCCTTTGGAAAGTCCTGACACATTCTCAACCCTATCAGTGAATGTGCTTCTGATGGGTCTTCAGGTCCAGCCCACTTGACTGAAAAGGGATTCCAAGTCCTTCCAGACAGAAAACTCATCTGAAAGGAAGAAGTGGAGAACCATGCCATGATGCTTCCTATTGCATGACTTTGGGTGCCCACTGCTAACCAGAAAAGTAAAAATTTCAACAGCCTATGCAATCATATAATTGAGTTCCTCACTATACCACAAATTCTGCAGGTAAGAGTGAAGAGATGGATCTAAATGTGAAATACTCAAAATATATAAAATAATCCTACTGTTGCTCTTCCAGAGAGCCACATGGAAGGCTTTTGATGAAATATAACTTTTTTTATTGCTTCTGTGAATTACCATCAGAAATACCAATTTGTTTTACATATGAAATATGAATTCAGAAACTCTGCTCAAGCACTATAGTTTATACAATTTTATATCTTTATGAATAAAACAAGTGTTATTACTGTGATGGATATTTGTAAATAATCAAGTGTGGAATGTTCACTTCTGATTTTACTAACATTAAAACACTACAACTTATCTGATCAGCTTTAATAGGTATTAAACTACATGAGCTATGGAAACTATTGACAATGCTGGAGATAAACTGTTTCTGTGGACATTTTTGGAAGACTATAAATGCTAAATGACTAAAAACCCTTGGGAAGGCTAGAAAACACTCTACGTAACTGATCTTTACCTCATGTCACAGGATAATGGTGACTTTCTTCTTTGTGTTGGTAGTTCATGACTTTTTTGCTTATAGCCAGAACCCTTTTTGTCATTTTTTGTCAGCTGCAGATGTTCATTCTTAGGCTGGCATCTGCCCTTTTCTAAAAACCTCCATGCAGGGACTGAGATTCCTGTCAGAACACCATCAAGAATATTACTATGCTTCTCCCCGCTAGTGCAAGTCAAAGTGGGCTTGAAGCCTTTTGGAGAGCATGGTGGAGAGCTCTGGCCCTTGCAACAGGCTCCTGGAAAAGAGTTGTCTCATGCCACTAAAGAGCAAAGTACTTTACAAACAGTATGCATGTACTCCTCATCCCTTGGATAGCTACAGAAGTCAGTAAGACCATGGTAAGTGTTGACTTTTTGACACCAGGACACAGTATGTGGAAGTTTCTTCATTTGTTATGTGCTGTGATTCAACAGGCCAAAAAGATTCTGTCAGTAAAACCAAATGCCACCATCAGAGCAGCTGCTCAGGAGCACAGAGGGATGGGTTAATAGGTCCTGACAAAGCCAAACTCATAAATAACTTAATCAAAATACATGAGCATGTTGGATAATGTTTTGCTTTCAGTACTGAAAAATAACAAAAGGCTCATTGTCACCAAAACACAAAAGGCTGCTGGACTTGAGGATATTTTTTGCTGAGTTTCTTAGGAATTAGAGAATAGCTGGGAATTTTACTTATAAATATTTGCATTCATAGTCAGGCAGTGGAGGCTGGAAAAATGATGGCTGCTCAGCTCATGAGAAGGCAAATGAGCTCTAAAGCTGTAATACCTTGTTAGGAAACCTTCTCTTGGATTGATGTACAGAGGTGGAAACCTCTGTCAAAATGTGTGTTTGGGATCTGGCCCTGACTTCTGCAGCCAGGATCTAGCACAATGCCCCTAGACACTGGCTACCCCAGATAGCAGCCATGCTGACTGACCTGTCTGGGTGCTCTGGGGCAGCGTCTGCTGAGCTGAGCAGTCCCAGTCATTTCCTCATCGTTCAAAAGCTCAGCAGCAGCAATCAGCATGCCTTGCTTGGCAGCCAGCCCAGTAGCACAAGAGCATTCTGCGATGGGCTTTTTGAGTTTCTAGGCTTGTGTGACTACTTTTCAGAGCTTGTAACAGCAACATATCACGCTATCTTCCACGGTTTATGCACACAATGGCACTGCAAGTGAAATATTAGGCATAATCTCTTCAAGGGACTAAGCAAACCCTTAGAGATAATCAGGGATTTTGAGCTCTGCTCCTTTAAGAAGAATATGTCCATATATATATGGACACCCTCCCCCAGAAAAGAATGGATTGTGAACCTCTGCTCTCAGATAGATCCCGTTCTCGCATGTGGAATTCCAAGAGGAATGACAGATTAGAAACTCATGCCAAAGTCGCTGAAGCATTTAATAGAGTCTGAAGAAACTAGTGTCAATCTTTCCTTTGTCCAGAATTGCTTTAGCAGAAGTATGCAGGCTCTTCACATTCCTCGAATGGTTCACATGAAGCAAAATCTCATCTAAGTGCAGTAATCTCAGGGCATGAAATTGCATTTAACTTAAATTGTTAACTGTTGTTAATTCTCCATGTTATAATTATACTGGCTACAAACAAGATCAAGTCAACAGTGTGGAGGAGACGTCAGTGGGGTGACTGTGAAATGACAGGCAGCAGCACCAATCCCCAGTCCCTCTGCGTGGCTCGTGCGCGCTCGCAGCTTCAGGGTGGGAGGGCTCAGGGGAGGAGGGGGGCTCTGCACATATGTCCAGAAATTGCTGCAGTGGATGGTTTGGCTCAGCTCTTGCTGCTATTTAAAGGCACATGAGCTGCATGTTAAATTGGGTATTTGCCTGGCTCTCCTACAGCGGTTTGACTGTGCTACACATACAATGAAGACAAAATGTAGGCCCATAAGGACAGAAATTACAGGACATCGGGGCTGAATCTTGCTTCTCCTCCTCAGATGACAGTTTCATAAGGACAACTCCCTAAACCAGAACAGTATTAGCAAATTAGGATCATGGCTTGCTGCTGTGCTTTGAGTTGCCAAAAAATGCTTGGTTTCTTCCTCAAAGTGTCAGCTCAGGTAAATATCTGGACTTTTAGTCTGAGAAAAGGAAGAGCATTTGCAAATAAAAAACCCAAACAAACAAACAAAAAAAAAGAGGATTTGTCTCTTGCCTAACCAAAACACTCAGCTTGGGTGCCTGTTGTCAGCAGCTATCCCAGCTCTGCAGGAGGTGGTTGTAAAGCTTCAGGACACCAGAAAATTTACAGTGAACTCATTCTAGGAAAATAAAACAATGCATTCTGCTAAGTCCTTAAATTGCTGTCTGAAATACCTAAGAGTTGACAAGCAAACCATTACTAAAAAGGTTTTAAAACACAAGCGAGAGAGAAACCACAGTACGAAGAAACTGAAGCTGTGTCTATACTAGCAACTTAAATTGGCCCGGGGCCATTCCCTGGCACTGAGATCAGTTGGCAAGAAGCAGCCTACATCCATGACATTCAACTGTCTCACTCTCCAAAACAGGGTGTCCATGTGGAAACTGGTGCTGGGAGCAATCCCTGGCCCATAGTGGTCCTGAACACTACCCAGGAACTGACTGGGAGAGAGCTACTTGGCACATTTCAAGACCTGTGCTAAAATTTTTGTGGTGTGAAGGATGGGGAGTGCTGAGGGATGTTCCTGGGGCTGTTAAATGTGGTTGTACTGAGATAGCCTCAGAATTTCAACCTCTGCTATGGATAAGAAGAAAAAATCTCAGAAAGAATGGGAGCAGCTCCACCCTTTTAGTTTCCTAGTTGGGAGCTGAGGACATGTAAGACATGCACTTTGCCCTGAAAGCCTTGCTGGCAGGAGTCACAGCCCTTGTGCCATGGGTGGGCACTCACCTCCTCTGGAGTACAGTCCTGTGTAGCTTTGCCAAACAGAATCTTTTTAATTTGTTTTTTTAGTATAATTTTCCCATTACTCTGGTGGTTTAATAAGTCTTTGTTTTGCTGTAATTGAAAACTTTCTTATTGCTCTGCACTCTACAACTACTGATATGTATGTATTTTCTTCTCTCAGCCATTTCTAATACCATTTTCCATCTCTGAATTTCACTTTCATGACAAAAGATGACAAACATGAACACTGACTTAGATGGCCACAGAATTTGTTGTGATGGAACACATCAGTACTGTGTTATTTAAAACAAAACAAATTAAAAAAAAAAAACCCTTCCAGGAAAGAGGACTCCCTGCTTCTAACAGCAACTTCTTTTGTGAATGCAAACAATGTGGAGCAGCGTGGCCAGGCTGGCCGCGTTGCTGGGGCGGTGGTTTTGTAACGCCATGTGTTCAGTGACAATGCTAGTTTCAATCATTGTTACAATTGCTTATTCCCATCACAGAACTGATGTTTCTTGGCAGGACTTCTTTTTTGAATCAGATCAGGTCCCTAATCCAGTTCAAAATACAGTCCTGTAAACAGTTGTGCTGTCCCAACTGAATGGGTTGAAGATCAGCAGACAGGACACAGGAGAATGGGAGGCAGGAAAGGTACCAAATATTGAGTTTTCATTGAGTTTAGAGTTGCTCTCTCTTTCTAATGCCTGCTGCTTTGTTTTCTGCTCCACCTGTGAGTGATAGCATAATCTTAGGAGAAAGTGAGGTGAGGATTTCACAGCTGTTCCACTGCTTGTTCTCTTTGCTTCTTCCTTCCTAATCAGGCTTTAGTGATGGTTTGTGCAGATAGTCTCATGCTCCTATACTGCTTTGGCAAAGCAGTGCTTGGGTTTCCTCTTTCCAAGAAGGAATCACTCCGAAGGCAGGTTGCGTTTTCATGGCAAGTATCAGTTTCTCCTGCCTGTAAAAGACCAGTGGATCTGGCCAATGCAACCACCCCTTTGAAAGTGAGACCCCATTCCATCAGGACTTGCGTGATCACTCAAGTTACTTAGTACTTCTTTTTGTTCTCTGTTCACCTTCACTAAAAAGATTCACAACTATCAGATGTTTAATGCAATTAACAGCATTGTTGAAAGGGGAAGAACTGAGAGTAGAAGAGAAGGAATGGATTAGGAAATGCTCCTTCAATTAGACATTTTCAGCTTGGTTAGGTCTGATGAAAATCACCCTAGAGTACTTAGGGATATGACTGAAGCAATCACCAAGGTGCTTGCAGCTAAAACCAGCTCTCAGGCATCTGTGGTTGAATTATCCAGTTTGGAGATTATCTGTGCCACAGATGCAGAGCTAGCTGGGGTCTGACACAGCTCATTAGCACCGGCACCACATGAATAAGCCGTTGCATATTTCAGGGTCAGGCTGGGTCTGGACATAGTCCAACAACTTCCATTCAGGACAAAGCTAAGGCCTCCTCGCTGAAAACACAACTGGATGTCAGCTGACTGTTTATACCTGTACCTGTATCATATTCCCTCCAAGTTCCTGGAGAATACTCAACTTAGACACAGTGTGAGGGAAGTGATATGGGTCATTTCAAACCCACTCGTTATATTCATCTAAAAAGCCACATCTAATGTAAGTGCAATTAAGTCTAATTGGATCCAAGCTAAGCCTCTAATAAGCCTTGAACCATCTCTGTACTGTGTTCTCATAGACCTGCATAGTTCCCTATATCCATCATCCAGAGTGTCTCAGCTTTCCTGAGGCTCCAGTGGGGACCTGATGGTATCTTGAAGGATTGTGAAGCTACAGGAGACTGGAAAAGAGGTAAACATTAAAAGACCTGGAATGGATCAGATCAAAGTAATTAAAAGGCCAAATAAAAAAATTGCCTATTGGACTGTGGTGGGGAGAAGAAACTCAGATGTGAAGTAGCAGCCCACAAAGATTGGCCAAGAGTAAGTCACACTGAAACAATTCAATTTCTTTCTACGTTTGGTTCCAACCCTGCCTGTGTCTGCGGTTTTTCTTGCTCCTGGCTACTGGGGTTTTCCAGCATTTCCTAAGGATGCAGGTGATGTCACCAGCCTCAGTGCTTGGGTGGTCCTCATTGTAGCTCTCTTTGTAGGAAATGAGATGGCTTGATGGTGCAACTCCTGCCAGGCACTGTCCATGCTTCAACAGTAACCTTTTGTGATGGACCTTTCCCAAATAAAGGGTCATTTTACTGCTCCTTCTTCTTGACTGGGTGAATATCAGATGTTACACTAAGCATCAAAAGGATTTTACTTGTCACAACAAAGTAAGAGGAGACAGAAATGTTTAAATAAGGTATCTAAACAACCCTACATCTTTCCCTTCTAATTACATTAGAATAAGAAAGAAAATTAAACACCCTCCTTAAGGCATCTTTAAGTAGCAATTCTAAACTAGATGTACATAGACATTAGAGTTCCTCTATTATAACTGCACTCCCCTTGTGCACTAAATAAATAAATGGTCCATGGTTGGGAAAGGTTGTACAGGCATCATATATGTGTGCTTGCATACCCTGAGATATTTTTATATCCATTTAGAAGAAGAAAACCTACTAATGCAGACATTGCCTGGAAGAATCCACTTCACAGAATCACAGAATCACAGAAGATGCTGAGTTGGAAGGGACACACAAGGACTATTGAGTTCAACTCCTGGCCCTGCACAGGATCATCACCAAAAGACACACTGTGTGTCTGAGAGTATCATCCAAATGCTTCTTGAACTCTGTCAGGCTTGGTGCTGTGACCACTTCCCTGGAGAGCCTGTTAAGTGCCCAACCACCCCCTGGATGAAGAACCTTTTTCTCATATCCAACCTAAATCTCCCCTGACACAACTTCAGGACACCTCTTGGGTCCTGTCACTGCTCACCACAGAGCAGAGATCAGTGCCTGCCCCTCCTCTTCCCCTCACAAGGAAGTTGTAACTGCAGTGAGGTCTCCCCTCAGTCTCCTCCAGGCTGAACACACCAAGTGCCCTCAGCCACTCCTCACACGCTTCCCCTCAAGGCCCTTCATCATCTCCATTGCCCTCCTTTGGACACTCTCTAACAGCTTAATATCTTTCTTGTATTGCATAAAAGTAGCACAGATTTAATAAGAGACACACCTTCCAGCAAAAAACACTGTGGAAAACTAATATGCTGCCCCCCACACCTTTCAATCCACATATTCTCTGTATGCCACATCCAGGAAACTACAATTTCTGATTCACCAATAGTGAATGGTGATCACACCAGTATTTTCCAGTTCTTCAACTGATTAATGCCTTATGTGTCACATACCTGAAGGGAGGCTGAATTACACCCATGACTCAGATTTTTCTCTCACTATAATTATAGACCTACAGCAGAAATGGAGGTTTCATGACTTTGTCACTCTGGCTAAGGAGTGTGTCTGTGTGCTGACAGTGATGTGAGTTATCCATCCCTCTGTCTCCTGGCTATCAGAGAGACACTGGAGTGACTTGTCTCAGGGGCACCAAGTTACATCAGCTCCTTTACACAAGTTCCTTCTTGTTTCGTTCCTCTTTGAATTTTGCTTTGCATGAACAGGAAAATCTGAGACAATCAATTCCATGATTCCATTTTAAGGCAGATTAAGTGACTCAGAGGATCTCACCTCACTGCAGATGCCAATAGTGCAATCATCTGTGTCAGAGCTGGTTGCTCTGGGCCTTTTAGTCAGTGGAGGGAAATAAGACCCAATTCACCTTCACTAGGTTAAATATCAGCATTACCATGAGGTAAACCATGTTATAAAAGTGTGGGTTCCCTTGCTGACTCCTGAGACAGCCTGCATGACATGCTCTGGCATTGATGACTACACTGCAGATAACCTACAGTGACAGATGATGCATCCTGCCCCAGGTGAGTCAAGTGCACATGCATTTTGAGATCTGATGAAATAACCTGCTCTGTCATCAAAATGCAGCCTCCCATCCCTCTCTACATGACTTACTGCACTTCCTTTTATTACATTTTTGCTGCATAGACAATATTTTGGCAGATTCACTGGACTAATTTGCACAGGGAGGTATTGCTCTCCAGTGTGGTGGCAGGAGATATAACAAGGTGGTGGCAGAACCCTTGAAAACTGTTCTGTAAACTGACTGGAGTCTGATTTGACCTTTTGCTTTGCTGTGATTTCTGTTGTGGTGCAGCAGCCTGGCACTGCAAGGAGTCCATCTGGGAGCCCACAGGTTGAGCTGAGTGCCTACCAGCACTGATTTGGTCTTTCCAAAAAATAATTCCTATTTTGTTAATATATGGTTTACAGATCTAGTTTCAAAAGAGGCAGCATAATGTGTTCCTTTCAGGATTTGAAATGCTCCTTTGGATAGTTTCCCTGGGGCTTTTCCATCTATTTATTTTGAGTTATACATCCAGTAAAAGGAGTGTATCTAATCCGAGCTCTGATGCCACTGGCTGCTCTCATGCCACTGGCTACTTTTTAAGTACAACTGTAGCATTGAACAGTTTTGCTGAACACTCCTGGGGAGGAAGAGAGAAAAAAAAGAAGAGCCATAAATTTTTAACAACAAATATTTATCAAATCACAACAAGTTGTTTCAGGATTGTAGTGAATTTCAGTGAAAATAGAATTAAAAAAGGATTAGGGCAATTTAAATGCAGTTATAAAAGTGCAGCCTAGAGATAGGTAGGCAAAAAAGACAGAGTAAAAGTTCCACAGAGTTTATAATAACTTTACTGTGAAGCCTTGGGCCAAAGAAAACAATAGGTTTATTCACTAAAGAACACCCAAAAAACCTTTTGGGATGTAATTTCTGAAACAAACCACCCTGAGTGTGGTGGATTCCAATGGACACCACTGTGCTGAGAACAACCAGATTCAGACCCAATGACCTCCATTTCTGAAATGTACCATCCCACCAATTTATGGCCATGGTAGTTTTGAGCAAGAGGGTGTCAAAAACTACTCTTACATCATAGTTAGTTGTGATGAATTTTTTGAGTGCCATTTTATAAACATATTTATGTAGGCTTTCTTCCTTCTAGGCCTTTAAAAGCCACACCCAGAACATGATGTTCCATAACCCAACCTTGTCTTTGTTATTCACCATCATGCTCTGGAAGAAAACCTTTCTTCTTGTCTCCCTCACCTTTTGATACAGTCTTGGAGAGTAAGATACCTGTGAAGTGCAGTTTGCCTGGTGATGGTAATTAGAGCTTGCAGCTCCAGCTGGTGCCCAGGGCTGGGGTGCCCTCTCCCCCTCCTGACTCCACTGCCCTTTGAAAGAGCCACAGCTCTGCCTGCTAATGATGCCCTTACCAATAGTATCAAAATGATGGTTTACAATGTGATAAGACTGACAAAATATTTCATCTGGCTGAGTCTGTGGGTGAAAAGCACCGAGGTGCTGGGTGAGAGCAGAGTGGCGCAGAAGGCTCTCAGATCTTTCTTTCTGGCCCCTGAAATCATACACTGCAGGGCCCCATCCTGGCAGAAAAGACAGGAGCTGGTGCACAGAATTTTTCCGGAATGTCTCCATTAGTTTTAATGACCAGGCATAATTGCAGCACAGACTTTGAATCAGGGACCTGGGAAGTTTTGACAAGCTCTATCAAAACTTTTGCAGTTCATCTCAAGGACTAGCATTACAATAAATGTCATTCTCTAGTTTATAGTTGTAATCCTGGAGCAAGAGCTGACGATTGTTAATTTTATGCTTTCTTTCTTTCTGCTTACTCATTATGTCAGCATATTTCATTTCTGCTATGCGTTCTGAAATCAATCTTCATTTTAATGTATAGTTCCCTATTGCCTTTTTTCCAGTAAACAGCTGAAGATTTAGTGTTGGCCTCTAACACACTGAATTCATTTATGATAGTTTACATAATCAGATTTTCAGTGCACTGTAAATCTGTCTTTAAATGCTTGCATTGCTCCAGGACTAAACTGGTTAACTTTCTGAACTGTTTTTCATCATTTGTGTACATTTCACCATTTTAAGGAACAATTAAGATTCTATTTTGGTGGGGCTTTAGCACCTTCTGTGTGTCATTGATTATTTTGTCCCAAATGGGGAATTTCTACAAATGAATATTGTATTTCAGAATAACAACTATTTGGTCATAAATATCTTTTAAGCTGCTAAATGTCAAACTTTCTTGCAGCAGTAGGGTAATTCATCTCTTGGATATAGTGGTTGACTTTTGCAATTAAACAAAGTGATGGAATTTCATGGGGAGGAACAAGCCAAACTAGCCAAAATGTTAACATGCACATGGGTGGTGAACCTACAAAGCAGCTCTGGTGGGAAGCAGGAATGTGCTCCCACCGGCTGCCTGTGGATTCTCCTTGTGTATGGCACCCTGCTTTAAGCTCTAACAAGAACAAGACCCAAGCCCAGGTGTAGGGCACTGCAGTCAGGGCTCTGAGTTGGTTCCTTCCCTCCATGGAGGATGAGACTTCTTCAAGCACAGTGGTTTACTCTTCTGTATCCATTGCCAGTGGCACAAAAGAGCAAGATGTAAGCCCAATGGAAGGTCCTGAAGAAGCCGCCAGAGGAGCCTACCCAAGCTACCCAAGGATGTGTTGCTTCACCACTGTGGGTTTTAGGAGGCTTCAGCTGAGTCATGACTCAACAGACACACGTGCCGCCTTCCCATGAAGAAACAGGAGGGTGAAGCCCTTGAGTAGTTGCCAGCCAGGCTGGAGCATGGAGGCACTGCTGGGGCTTGCTTGCATTTGCAAGGGTGGGTTTGACCAGCAGCTCATCCTTCCCTGAAGCCTGGTCTATCTTTCTTTCCAGAATGAAGATAGCTCCACAAAAGTGCAACCATTTCACAAGCTGAGTTGCTAAACTCAGCTAAATGGATTACAGTAAATCAACAGCATTTTCTCATAAGGAAACACACTGACTTTGGTTCATACCTTCTCATATAAAGCAGACTCCATAGCAAGCACTTGGAACTTGTTTTATAATACTGGGGTGTTATTAAATCCTTTTGAAAGCTGAACTGTGTTTGGAGAGTGGAGAAAATTGCACTTGAATGCAGCTTGTGAGTGTGGACAGATGTTAAATACAAAATGTCCAAGTTTGAGGCTGGGAGATAACAGCTTTCCAATGCCACAGCTGGCTTTGGTTGTTCTCCCTCTTACAAGGAGATAACATTAACTTGCAAAACTAAGGGTCAAGGAGCAAATGATGATATGGATTTAACTGAAGCAAATCCAATATAACTCAACAGCAGTTGGGTAAGTATCACTTTGTTTACCTTATACCAATGCACAGGATTTAATCAAAACAGCCAAACAAATGTCTATTTTAAAACATTTGGTCCAGGTAAAACCCTAGGTTTATTTTGGAGATTTATTTTAGACATACTAAGGTGTCTAGATAAGGAGCAAGCTGGGAAAAGAAACAAGTGGTGTGGGAGGGACAAAACAGAGGAAAGGAAGGGTCAAGTCTGAAGTGAAAGTTTGGTGAAAATAAGTCTAAGTATTGATACCCCTGGAAACCAAATGAGAAAAAAAACCTGACAGAGGCACCTAAGATGTAAAGGGTTCAGATGGTTCATGTGGACAGCAAGCACTGCCAGTGGGTACTGTGTCTGGCAGCCTGGTACCAACTGCATGGTGATATTTATGGGACTTCAGGATGTATTTTGTCTTCTAATCTTAGGAACAAAAACACAGGCTAGAAACTGTGGCACCAACATATTATTAAAGTTAGGAAGTTAAATACTGCAGAGGTTGGAAGTACTAGAAAGAAGGATGTTTGTGCTCTCTGCATACATTCTCTTGTTGAGTGGCCTTTAACCACACACAGGATTCACAACAACATCCCAGACTCAGCTGTGATGGGTTTTCTCCAGTGTTTAAAATCACAGACACCTATCCCCTGTAACTGTGGGCTGTGGCACTCTGCTGAGTTCAACAGTGCTGGCAGGAAGGAAAGTTGTCTGGGAAGTATTTGGTGAATTTATGGAGCTTTCAGGGCTGGATGACCCCATAGCTCTTGAGTGTTACATCGCCCTGTGAGATACAGGTACAAATTCTGCCTAAACTCATGTAGTTTCTTGCGCTGGTGTCTGGGACTCTGCCCCTAGAACTGAAAACAGAAAAAGCATATTGCTTAATTGAGAGTATATGACCCTTATCGACTGGGTGGAGCAACACCATGGAGCAAAGCAGGTCAGCACCCAGCAGTGCCTGAGCTGTCCACTTTAGGCCCTGGTTCCGTATGTTAAACCATATCTTTGTCCTTATAGAAAAACATCCAAATTTCTTCCTTGTGTTGGTTCAAGCTGGATGTAACTTTTCTCTACCTGTGGGACGTGAACTGTTCTAAGGAGTAGTATGCTATAGCTAAGGCTCTGCATGCTGCTGTCAGGATGGCCATGCCCACAATCCTAAGAGTATTGCTGATAGGTGGGGTGCAAGTGGAAATTTTGATTACTCACTCTACCCTGTCTGCTGGAGTAAAAACTCCTTTCTTGTAAAGGAGTTGTACATTTTTTGAGTGATCTCTGGGGGACTTTTCAATGTGATTGGGGCATAACAGCTAGAAAAGACCATCTGCTCACAGACCAATTATTTATTCCAGAAGGGAGATCAGAGGAACTGAGATATTTTTTACTATCTGTTCATATCAGGAGTGTTTCTAACCAGATATATATTTGTGCTAGATTACACAATTCACATATACTTGAACCTCAAAGTAACCCAAATCAGATTGCATGGTCAGGGACTGAATATTCAGTCATGGTCATGGACAAGGCTGAATATTCATGTTCCTTGAATCAAGGAAGAAGAAAGATGGGCATGGATAAAAACATGTATATGTAAGAGAGAAAGGCAGAATTGGTAACTGTGTTGGGCAGCTCTAGGTTCTTCTGTGTTTCCAGCTCCTGTATACATAGAAAGGCTATTCCCAGACTTCCAAATCAGGCAGACACCATGGGTTCATGAATTTGAACAGTTACTGTGTGCAGAGTGCTCCAGCTGAACATCTGTAAAGTCAGGCAGCTTTTGCAGAGTACTTTGATACAAGAGGACTGGCTGCCTTGGGGGATCTCTAAGAAGCCATGTTTATCATGAGGCTGCTGGTTGCAATCTCTCCTGCACAGATTTGTAGTGGAGCTGCTACATGAGTGATTGTGGTATTTGCATTTTTGCACATATGGAAAGGTGGAAGGCACATCGCTATGCGAGGCTAACCTTGAAAATCAGAGCTGGAAGGAAGAAATGTGGGAAGGAATTTGCTCCAAACTGAGAAATGTGGATTTTGATAAGGGAAGCACCATCAGTCACTGCCTAATGAGCATGAAGTGTATTCCTGGTACTGCATAAATGTAGGAGGTGCTCTGGTATGATGATGACAAAGCAATGGTATCCTTTTATAGGAAGCACATAAAAGGACTTAGGCTGCAGGTTTGCAGGCTGCTCAGCCACTTGAGCAGCTCCCTGCCTAGGAAGGGGACCCCTCAAGCTATGCACTGGGGCCCGAAGATTAAAACCTCTGCCCTAAGCACACAGGAAGGGAGTTGATGCTGTGTGAGGGACATGCTGCTTCCCACCCCTGCAGTATTTAACTTCATAACTTTAATAATGTGTTGGTGCTATGGTTTCTAGCCTGTGTTTGGAGCTTTTCTAGCCTGGATTTGGAGCTTTTTCCTCACCATATGTATGTTGAAGCACCATATACACATTTTGAAGAGCCTGTTCTACCTAAAAAAGAAAGAAAATTTGTCAACTCCATGCATACTGTATTAGATTCTCTGATCAGATAATATATTGGTCAGCAATAGACTCCCTGCCTTTCTACAATACACAAGACTTAAATTAGATACTATTGGTTATAAATTTTAAGGTATGCATGTGAGTTAGAGTCAAGATTAGTAAACCAGCCCTTGGATCTACTCAATCAGAAATACATCTAACAACAAATTCAGGGCAGGGCAGTGTTTACTGAGCCTTCATGGTTCCTCTTTCTCCCCAGCCAGAAGATTCTCAAATTTAATATTTAGAGTGGAAGTGGAAGTGCTCCTGTAATTTCTTGACACTTTTAAATGCATGTGTAGATGTGATTTCTTAATTAACAATGAAGCTGAGCAGTTTGCTGAAGATGTCTCAGTTCTAGTTTTGAAGTCGTATTTATAAACAAATTGCAAATCTCTTCAAATCCATAATTATCTGTCACATCTGATGAGCACTGAAAATATCTTCCAAGATATTGTTAACCATTTAGAGCTGTTTCAGCTGTGAGATGTTATACCTTTGTAACTTCAAACAGGGAACATTAATATGAAGTTTATATTCACCACATGACTCTGCAAACTAGATTTAAGGGTAACAGCAAACACTGTGAAACTGTGATAAAATCTGGAGAGCTGGTGAAAGCATACTTGCACAGACAGTGTAGAGCCAAGTGTGAGATACCCTGTACATTCCTATGGGTTGTTCCTTAACAGGAATGGCAAGCTGAAAGTGTTGTTTGGCTGCCTCAAATGCCAGCTGTGCCCACAGGCTCATCTCTCAGCATTTCTCTTCTTACTCCGAGAACTCCAAAACACGCTGTACAACCTGTGGGCATCACCCCTTCTAGTACTGGCAGGGAGGTTGGGAGATGGGGAGATGGGAAGATGGGAGACTGTACTCAGCTCTTCCACATGTAGGTTATGCCCGGGGCAGCCCAGTGTGAGCCTGACACAACCCCTGATACACACCTCCAGAATACCCAGTTACACAGTCATCAGAGCTGTGACACCATTTCCTTACATTTTTAAATCACTATTCATATAAAGGGCCAAAATGTTGCCCTACCTCTTGGATTTTGGACTAACATTAAGAAATGTGAGAATGGTGGGTGCAGCTGTTCTCAGTGTCCTGCCCCAGTGCCCCTCAGCAGAGATCCTGCTTGTCTCTTCTTTCAGGATGGATGTTTGGAAGGTACCTTTCTCTCAGTTTTCATCTAATCTGGCTAATGTCACACCTCTGCCACCACAGTCACCCATGAGCAATGGGCCAGACGTGTCCTGCTATGTGTGCTGTGCCTGTCGCAACAGAGTTCACTTTACCCTTAATTAGAAGCAGATGAAAATATGGCTGCTGGTCCAGGAGTGGTGTGGGAAATGTAAAGAAGGGCTGCAGTGTGGTTTGATCCCTATCCCTGAGCCTGGCATGGCCCTGGTCAGAGCTGGGACCTGAGCATCCATCCTGCAGGAACATTGTTTTGTGAGCTTTTATGTGGCTCACACTGGTCACATGTCCTTGTGCAATATGGGATGCTTCAATCTATTCCTTTGAAGACTGTCAAAAACCAAACTCTGAAATGTATTGCTGTTTATTTAAAAATGGAGTTACAGAAACAAATTGCATCTCATAACATGGATGTTTCTGACAGGTATATTCTTCAATGAATGCTATCTGGAAATGTGGTAATAAAGGAAAACTGCCAACATAATCTTCTACAACTTCACTCTCAAGACTTTTGATAGTAAAATAACTGAACACTTCAAGATAATTTCCCCCAGCTAATCCTTGGCCTTGAGTATGCTGCAGAAAACATTACAGTGTGTCCAAATAATGAGAATTACTGCTGGCAATTTGTACAAGGAGGAGCTCAGCATCAAGGACAACATCCAGTTTTATCATGCTCCCATGTAGCCTGTTGAAGATAATAAAAAGAGACTACTCCAAACAGAATTTTTTGTTGATCTCCAGTGTTTAGAACAATAATCTCAAAAATGGTCCTGAAGGCTCGGAGACAGCAAAGACCTTTGCATAAAATAAATATTTTAATAGCTCAGTTTCTAAATTTATTCCTGGCAGACAATACGTACTTTCCCCCCCTAAGTTTGTTTTGAACCCTGGCTGTATTCATTTGGGGATGAGAAGAACTGCATGATGCTTCTTCTTCATTCCTGAGACTACAGTCCAATGAAGTGGAAGAAGCACTAACATTAACAGTAACAGCACTCCTTGATACTCCTTTAGTTCCTCTCCTGTGCTAGGCTGAGCACTATAATCTTTCTCTTAAGCCTTTCAGGCAGGAACCAACCCATGGAGCCCCTGATTTCTTAGACTGAGCCTTCCCCAGCTCCTGCCATGGGAGGGGAGCTGTGGCACTCCAGAGCTGCACAGCTCAGAAAGCACACAATGGCAGAAGGAGGGAACCAAGGTCTTATGTTCTGCCAGAGCATAAGACATTTCTTCCATGAGGCAAATGTGGGTTTGTGGTTCAGGAAAATTTTTGGGACCTGGCTTTCTATTCCCTGGAGTTTTTAATTATAAACTAAAAAACCATACACAGAACTGTTTGGAGAAAAGGAGCTGAAGTCTTAATTTTAGAGTCAAAAAAGCATTTCTAGATGGAGTTTGTAGGTTTGTGACCTAAAGCTGTGGTGGATATTAAAACACCCAAAATGGTGGCACAAACTTGTTTTGCAGAGACAGCAAAGCAAGGCTGAAACAAGCCCTTGCTGAAGGCAGCAGCAGCACAATTCCTGTGAGCCTCAAGGAACTGGGCTTTTCTTTAGCAGTGCACGTGGACAATCAGAGGCAGATGAAGTTCTCAGTCATGTTTCTAGTGATGCACAGCTTCTTCTGGCTAATCCCTGAGCCAGTGCCACATCTCTTGAAGCCTTGCCCAAGGGAAAACTCCTACCCCTGCCTGCCACTTCTGTTTTCCATCCCCTGGGGATGAGTTCAGAGATGCTGCCCAAAGTGGGACCCCAAAGGCAAATGGAGAGGGAGGGGACAGAGAGTAACTCTCAACACCTCTGCCTTTCCCATCTGCAAAGGTGGGGTATCTCAACTCTCCTCATCACTTCTTTCAGTCCATGTGTGGGAGCAGGGGGGAGTCTCGAAGATCACCCCTGTGTCTAGTTGGCGAAGCGGTGAGAGCACCTCTCTCTCAGGCTGTCAAGGTACAAGGGAGTGAGTCTCCACAAGGAGAATGAGAGAAGAGCATTTATGTAGGTCAAGTTAGTTCATAATTATTTTCTGGAGGAAAGGAGAGTATGTATGGAGGAGGAAGGACAAAGTAACCACACTTTGGAGCAGGGCTGCATGGCATTATCAGTCAGTTGGCAAGGGCCAGAGTGATCCTGAGGCTTCATGCTTGCTGGCAGCACTGACAAAACCAGCAGTGTGGCCACTGCCACGATCCCATCACTCTTTGCTACTCCTGCATCTTCTCCTTCTGCCAGAGAGCTGCTCTTTATGTGGTGAATCAGATGAGAGGCTATAAGTCAGCAAAAGGTTGGGGTTTGGAGTTTGTTTTTTTCCAGAAAAAAACCCCCATTGGGTATTTTCCAGCTGTGTTCTGGCCCAGCATGTGGCAGCAGGAAGCAGTCATCTGCACCCAGTCCTACAGGGCTTTCCCCTGCCTTTGCCAAGTTTGTCTTGTTGGCATTACATGGAAGCTCAGGGCTAAGGGCACAGCTCTGTCTCCCTATTTCCATCTTCATGCTTGTATGTCCTCTGCCTATTGCACATGCAGCTCCCAGCCCTTGCACCAGATTCAGCATTTACAGCTTGCTAATTCCCTGCAAGTTTCCCTGATGGGTATGTAAACATCATCTGACCATGCACTTTGATACCCAAGCCATACATTTCCCTTGTCTGCTGATTTTTCCTTACCGGTAAGACTGTAAATGTTCCTTCTGTCCATAGGGAGCGCTGGCCCACTGCTTTAAATCCTCTCTGTGATGTGTTCTGAGACTGTTGCTGGTCCACAGACACCTCATAGAGACTGAAATAGTTAATGGCCTAAACATTCTAAAATCACCAAAAGACTATTGTCCACTGTAGCAGACTGAAAAAAACCAGCTGCTCAGCCAGCAAAGCCTACTGGATATGCCTACTATGAAAGGATGTTTGGATCAGGTAAGTGCGTGCCATTGTCCAACTATTCCAGGTGCTGAAGGGAGTGCATACCTGAAGCCACAAACTAGATTTCCAGATAAGGGAAGAGGCTAATAAGAGGTAAATCCTGTGAGGTGGGATAATTCTTCTTATCATGCCAATGTCCTCCCTTGCATGATGACTCTGCTGTAGAACCTCAAAGACATTTTGCATCTGGCCATGATGGACCATGATTGATGCTGAGTCTTAGAAAGTGTCAGAGACTTGGGACATGTCTTGTGACACTATCCATTGTAAAAGTCCCTCCCCCATTCCCATCTGAGCTTGAAGTGTATAATAACTCATGAAGTCTTTGAGGTTTTATGGAGCAAGGGCTTTATCCAGCCCCAGTGGATCAAGACCATCACTTTGACAGGACTGTGACCACCAGTTCAACCAACAGACATGAAAACTGCAACTGCCACATTTCATCACTGGATCCAGTGGGTGGTGACTATATGTATCTTTCCACCTTCTTCATTCCTTCCTTCCTGCCTTCCTTCCTTCTTTCCTCCCTCCCTCACTCCCTTCCCTTCCTTCCTTACTCCCTCCCTCCCTCCCTTCCCTTTTTTCTTTCTCTCTCTCTTTCTCTCTTTCACTTTCTCTCTTTCTCTTTCGCTCTTTCTTTCTCTTTTTTCTCTCTTTTTCTCTCTTTCTTTCTCTTTTTTCTCTCTTTCTTTCTCTTTTTTCCTCTCTTTCTTTCTCTCTCTTTCTTTCTCTCTTTCTCTTTTTCCTCTCTTTCTTTCTCTTTTTTCTCTCTTTCTTTCTGTTTTTTTCTCTCTATTTCTTTCTCTCTTTTTCTTTTTCTTTCTCTTTTTTCCTCTCTATTTTTTGCTCTTTCTCTTTTTTGACTCTTTCTTTTTTCTCTCTTTTTCTTTTTCTTTCTCTTTCTTTTTCTTTCTCTCTCTTTTTCTTTCTCTCTTTCTTTTTCTTTCTCTCTCTTTTTCTTTCTCTCTTTTTCTTTCTTTTTTTCTCTCTTTTTCTTTCTCTCTTTTTCTTTCTCTCTTTCTTTTTTCTCTCTCTTTTTCTTTCTCTCTTTCTTTTTCTTTCTCTCTCTTTTTCTTTCTCTCTTTTTCTTTCTCTCTTTTTCTTTCTTTCTTTTTTCTCTCTTTTTCTTTCTCTCTTTTTCTTTCTTTCTTTTTTCTCTCTTTTTCTTTCTCTCTCTTTTTCTTTCTTTTTCTTTTTCTTTCCTTCTTTCTTTTTTCTCTCTTTCTTTCTCTTTTTTCTCTCTTTTTTCTTTTTCTTTCTCTCTTTCTCTTTCTCTTTCTTTTTCTTTCCTTCTTTTTTTCTCCCTTTCTCTTTTACTCTCTTTTTTCTTTTTCTTTCTCCCTTTTTCCTTCTCCCTTTCTTTCTCCCTTTCTTCTTCCCTTTCTTTCTCCCTGTCTTTCTCCCTTTCTTTTTCTTTCTCTCTCTTTTTCTTTCTCTCTTTTTCTTTCTTTTTCTTTTTCTTTCCTTCTTTCTTTTTTCTCTCTTTCTTTCTCTTTTTTCTTTCTTTCTTTTTTCTTTTTCTTTGTCTCTTTTTCTTTTCTTTCTCTCTTTCTTTTTTCTTTTTCTTTCTCCCTTTCTTTTTCCTTCTCCCTTTCTTTCTCCCTTTCTTTCTCCCTTCCTTTTTCCCTCTCCCTTTCTTTCTCCCTTCCTTTTTCCCTCTCCCTTTCTTTCCCCCTTCCTTTTCCCTCTCCCTTTCTTTCTCCCTTCCTTTTTCCCTCTCCCTTTCTTTCTCCCTTCCTTTTTCCCTCTCCCTTTCTTTCTCCCTTCCTTTTACCCTCTCCCTTTCTTTCTCCCTTCCTTTTTCCCTCTCCCTTTCTTTCTCCCTTCCTTTTTCCCTCTCCCTTTCTTTCTCCCTTCCTTTTTCCCTCTCCCTTTCTTTCTCCCTTCCTTTTTCCCTCTCCCTTTCTTTCTCCCTTCCTTTTTCCCTCTCCCTTTCTTTCTCCCTTCCTTTTTCCCTCTCCCTTTCTTTTTCCCTTCCTTTTTCCCTCTCCCTTTCTTTTTCCCTCTCCCTTTCTTTTTCCCTTCCTTTTTCTCTCTCCCTTTCTTTTTCCCTTCCTTTTTCTCTCTCCCTTTCTTTTTCCCTTCCTTTTTCTCTCTCCCTTTCTTTTTCCCTTCCTTTTTCTTTCTCCTTCTCCCTGTCTTTCTCCTTCTCCCTGTCTTTCTCCTTCTCCCTGTCTTTTTCATTTCCTTAGGTGTTACTTTTATGCTGTATTCCTTATCTATTTACTCAGGTGTTATTTTTGTGCCATTATAATGCTGTATTCCTTATACATTTCATTGAGTGTTACTTTATGCTTTAATATTGCTGTATTATCACAGATTATAACATCCAAAATTGTTCTAAAATAAACCCTACCTATATATGCTTACAAACACTGGTTATGCAGTGTCATTTGTAATTCACCCCAAGGGATTTATTAACAAGAACCTGGGTTACCCTCCCCTTCTGGGGTGGGTCATAACACCACCACGAAAAGAAATGCTGTGAAGTGGAGACAGCTGCACTCAACACATCGTTGTGAGGGTGTGCAGAGGCTGTACATGGGGCTGAGTTTGGGGAGATGCCCCCTCCCTTCCCATGTCAAGGTACGTGCTGCCCCCAGGATACAGGATCTGGCTCCACAGGGAGTGGAGGTTGTCAGCAGGGAGAAGCTCTGGGAATGAGGGGAGGAAGGACATGGGGCAAGGAGGGGGGCTGGGGCGAGTGTCACGAGGGTAAGTGTGATTTGAGGGTGATGACAGGGGTAGAATGGGCTTTGGGGAAGGGGCAAGAGGCCCAGGGAGGGAGAGTGGAACATGGGATGTTGGTGTGGGATGTTATGAATGAGAATGTTTGGTGAGTTGGTTGTGCTCTGCAGGGTATAAGTGGTTAAACAGGAGGATCTGTTACAGAATCACTCAGGCCCAAGACCTGGGGAAGAAAGCTTCCTAGCCTCAAGTCCAGCAGCAGGGTGGTTTAAAGGGACCGTAATGATTTTATTTCACTGGGAGCTGCCCCTTCAGATGTTGCAAGGCCCCTTGGCATCCACACATACCCTCTGCCATCTGGTCCATGCCTGAGCCTAGAACTCATTATCTGCAGGCAGAGGGCAGGAAAAGGCTCTGCCAGCGTGTTGGGATGGCATGATTGCAGCCATCAGCCCTGCGTTGTGCCATCACAGGTGGAGGAAAAGCATGGCAAGGGCTGTGATAGGGCTGTCACCCTGGTGAGGATGGAGCTCCAGGCACGAGGATGGTGCAGCACAGGACTGACCTCTGCTATCACCTCCTGGTACCAATCCCTCATCCTCTATCTGACTTCTGGGCCCATCCCAGCATTTTGTGTGTCTTGCAGGAATTGGCAGGCTTTGAAACTGCAGCTTCCTCATTTGGATGGGTGATGATATGATGAGGATGACAACTGTGCTGGAGGGAGCACCCTCCCAGTGCTGTATTAATCACAAAGGTCACATCTCTTAACAGACAGAGCTGTAGTGTGTGGCAAATGGGTCACATGTTACCAGTTTCTTTTTTCCACCCAGTAATTCACACTAAAAGGGAAACAATGTACTGTCAAATTCTCTGGGACCAGAGGTCTGAAGGCAGGGAATGATGCATCCATCCACTGGTTACTAAGAGCAGGAAGCAGAGGGAGGAAGCTACCAAAAGACTTTGCCTATATAAACTATTTACTTAAATTCCCCAAGGGGACTCAAGACTGAGAAGTGAAGCAAGAATCACTCAGAGAAACTTTTCTCCTACTGCCTTTGTATTCCCAAGGAGAAAGTATGGCAGATCTTGTCCCATGTGAGCTTTCTAACAAGACCTCCTCAAATCACATGTTGGACATCCATGTGTCACTGCCTGTCTACACAAGTTAGGATTGCCTGAGCAGTGGAAAGGAAATGAGAAAACTCAGTTTCTGCTAAGGAACATGTCCGTAGGGCAAGGCTTGGGCTGCTGCCTGAGAAAGAGTTGGCAGCAGCTGCCACAGCTGTAGGAAGAGGTTACCTCCCTGGTGGTGGTACAACTGTTTGTGCTGCTGTGTGGTAAATGAGATCAGAGATCTCAGCTGGTTGGAAAATTCCTCTTTTTTCCTTTTTTTTTTTTCAGCTGAGTGAATTTTCAGCCAGATCACTTTCCCAGGCCACTTCAGGGTGCAGCTGCATGTTGACTTGTGATGGCATGACATGAAAATAGCACAAAAATAGACTAAAGGCACAGATGGGACAGACTCTTTCAAAAGAGAAGACTCAGCAGACTGCAGCCTGAATGACCTCTGAGGCTCCTCCTTCCTTACAGTTAACAACAGCTTTGTTAGGCAACTTCCTCAGCAGTGGTGAGGCTTTGCATTGGGGAAGATGTGCTCTTCTTCCAAACATCTGTCTTCATGTGCCAGCTTCCCCTTCCCACTGAACATGTGCAAGAGGAACAGACGTGACAAGGGAGACAAACAGGAGGATGGATACTGAAAAGCTGCTTGAGACCCACAGATGTAACCTCCTGCTACCAAAATGTATCCTTGAATGGTGGGGATCAATGTATCCTTGAGTGGTCTGTGCAGAGATGCCCAGCTTTGCAAAGTGGGTACCTGAGCAGCAGGCAGGGGAGTAAACATGACACAAAAGTACACACAGAGATGCCAAATGGCAGTGTCAGAACCAAATTCCTGCTGAAAAGAAGAAACAACCTGTATTGCTGAGGGCTATTAGCATCAGGCTGAAGGACAGGGCCAGGTGGGGTGAATGGGTCAGATGTTTGTAAAGGTCTTCATGAGGTGCTGTGTGTCCATCTGTACATGCTGTCCCAGGTACACTGAGAAATCCTAATAAATGGTGTGAGAAATTAGACTTCTTAGGTCTTAGAGGCTGGTTTCTTTGCAAGCAATATGCTTCACAGGAATCTCTCTGAGCCCTATGTTGAAGGACATTTTTCAGTGAGCTGCTTTCTTGTGCATTTCCCAGTGCACAGCTCACATGGACAGACATGGCACATCACAGCCTGGAATGATTTCCAGTCTCAGTGTAGGTCAGCAGCCATGCCATGTCTGCAGAGCAATTTGGCACATTTCTAATTTAACCCAGTTAGTCAGATCAGCTTCCTAAAATGATTTTTTGAGCACTCCAAGAAAAGCAGTTTATTTCAGCTAAATCAATAAAATACTCTTCTCTGAAAATACTATTATGTGAGCAATTATTGAAATACTACATGTAGGAATCATATACCAAATAAAGCAAGAGCAGTGCCACAGAAAAACAACCTCAGAACAGGAAAGGCTTATTTTAGGGTCATTACCCAAAATAATTGTTGGCTGTAGGAGAAAAATTCATATTTAGAAATATCCTCTGGAATGTGAAGTATTCTTCAGTTTGGGGAAGAAACATATTTATTTTGCTGATCGATGGATAATCAGTGCTTTGCATAACTAATGAATAGTGGTTCCTTCCATTTAAAAGGAACACTTGGAGACCTTATTTCTTAAACCCTTATACCATTAAGAAAAATTGAAACTTGGCCTTTTGGGGAGCTTTGCAGCTTGCCTTGGGCCCATGACTCTGTAACTTCTCACTACTGGATTATATTACATTTGAAGTGAAGCAGAGGCAACACTGCTTATTTCAAAGTGCTTATTAAAGATTTGGGAAAAAAACCCCAAAACCGCGTGCTGTGGGCAATACCTGCATAGCAGTTATTATTTAGGATCTTGCAGACTCTGCAAAGGAATATCTCTAAATTCCAAATTTACTTGGATCTGATCAGGATAGAAACAATTCTGATTTGGCAGATAGATGACAAAACAGATAAATTGCAAATTCTGCCAGTACAGACTCACATGTGCTGTGTCTCCTGTTACCCTGGAGGTATTCTTTGACCCTGAAACTCTCCACTTAATGGCTTGTCTTTCTGTCTCTAGGGCTTGATCTGCTGGAGTTAGTGGAAGCTTTGCTCCTGATTATATTGGGGCATGTCTGGGCTCAGCCAGAGTACTGATCGAGTTGAAACTGCAGCTTTTCTTCTGCCTCCTTATCCACACCTTTGGACTGCAGTTTAACTGTGCCACTTTCACCCAAATCCCTGACTTCACCTCCTGCTGTGCTGCATGCACCTTAGCTCTCTTTGGGATCTCCATATTTACTTGAGTCCTATCTTACCTATTTTCACTACAGGTAAGAACAGTTGTGCTGGTTTGGTCCATCTAACTCACCCATGTACTTTGCCTCCAACAGGAGCCAAAAGCACATTTGTTACTGTAGCTTCCAGCTGTTTTCAGCTCAGAGGATTTCTGAGCCTGCCATGGTTTGCCTGTGCCATAGACCCCTCCAAACATCTGGGTGAGCATGTAAGCTCCTTGTGTTCTCAGCCTGCTTTGGAAAGGACCTCTTCAGCAGGTCCACTGCCTTCTGCATGACAAACTTCTTCCTGTTGTTTGCTTTGAACTTGGCTCCTACCAGCATTATTATCTGGTCCCTCATTAGCCTGAAGATACAATCAACACTTGATCCCTACCCATTATCTCTTGTGTTATTAATGATTTCATAGCTCTGCCTGTACCATGTTCCCATCTCACCTCTTATCCAGCCTGAGAAGCCCTACTCTCCTGCACTGTTCCTTGTACAAAACTTATGTCACACTTTTCCTCATCCTGTTATTCTTCTCTGAATCTTTTCCACAACTCCTCTATCCTTTTCAAGGGTCCAGAACTGCAGAGACTACTCAAGGTGTGGGTGCAAAGTGGACTTATACAGTGACACAGTGATGTTTGCTACTTGATTGGCTTTTCCTTTTGTAGTAATCCCAAACATTTATTTGACTTGCTGAGCAGTGACTTTATGTTTTCAAGAAAGTGTCTACAGTAGGTCTACCAAGGTCTCCCTCCTGAATAGCAGCAGTGAGCACACAAACCATTATTTATATATGAAACCAGAGCTCCTTGTCCTTAACTGCATTTGTTGCCTTTCATCTGTCTAGACTGAATTTCATTTGCCATTATTTGGGCTGGTTATTCTCTCTCTTAAGGTCCTCCTTCAGTTCTTCACAAGTGGCCTTCATATTCCCTACCAATAATTCTGTATTATCGTTAAAGTTTTTGACCTCCTTGCTCACCTCCTCTTGCAGTTCTCTGCTCTGGCTTCCCTCTTCTGCTCGCATCTGCCTTTTCCTTGCTTTCCTCACTCCAAAGACTCTCAGTATCCTTGTGCTGGTTTAAAGGTGAACCAGCGGGGCAAATAAGCTCACCACGAGAGAGATTATAAGTCAGAGCTAAAATTTAATAACAATATTACAATAAATACACTGACACAAAGGGAGATTGCTTTCAACTCACAAAACCCAGCAGTATAGCCCAGTGTCCTGGGGCACAAACCCACAGGGGTTTGCTTGCCCTTGTGCTGAGACCTGTGTGGTTCCCTCAAGTCCAAAGCAAAAGGAAGTGAAAAACCTGTTGGTGCAGGTGATGGCTGTAGTCTGGTCAAGAGTGGTGGTCTCCTCCTGTCGAGGTCTTGCTGCTCCTCTGGATCCGACAAGAAGTTCCCGAGGTCTTCTTACCCACCACTTATGTACCCTCAGGGAGAACCCAGTCCCTCCCCCTGGGTGGGGACTCACACAGTGGGTGATTAACTCTGGGAGCCAGGGGGTATTGCTGAACTGTTGATGGCCCATTAGCAGCCACGCCCCCTCAGGCTGAGTGTGAAGGTGCTAATGACTCCTTGGGCAGTTGCTGCTAATTGTCCATTGTCCTTGGGAAATGAATAGAGGGGGTAGAATACACAGCTTTGATCACCCACACACAGTGTTAACTGGTCCCTCCTGCTGAACTAGGACAACCCTTCAGACTTCTTCATGTGGATCTAAAGTAAACATAGGTGGAGAAAAAGGACTTCACAAAGCCTTTGAGGCTTGTGGTGAAAGACCCTTTATGACACACTGCACACTGTTTATATAGGGTTAAGGCTATGTCCTATTGGCTAAATTGAACCTTGCACTATCAAAGTACAATTCTAATTGGTTATAATCCATATCTCACAAGTCCAGTGTTTTGGTGAAAACATATTGACAGTGTTCAGGTACATCTCTGGTGTCCTGTGGGAAGCTTGAAGAGTTCTCACAAGAATCTTCTGGGGAGTCGCTGAGAACTCCTAGGGAGTGATTTCTCCTTTACCAGTCAACAGCAGCTGTGGCCTTGTTTATTCTTAGTTGGTAGCTGCTTCAGTCTTACAGGATCCATATAGATCTGAATTGCTCACCTTTGATTTTTCTGTACCAACATGGATCCATCCTCCTTTACATTTGTCCTCTGCAGCCTACACCATCCAGAAAAGCCCATACACTCTTTGTTTTCCTGCTTTCTACTCGCTTTGCCATGTGGTTGCAATCATGCCAGTCAGAGTTGTACCAAACGTTTGGTGTCTGAAAGGAAACTGTCCCTGCTGCAAGGCCTGTTGTGAAAGAAAGAAGGTACAGGGCAGGATACTCCTGCCAGACAACTGAAGTAACGTTTAGGCATTTCCAAAATTATTCATGATGTCATTTTTATTTTTTTGAAGGCTATAGAAAATAAAGTTTGGGGTTTTCTGAACAAGAAAATGAGGTTTTATTATCCTTTTTTGACCCTAGTGGTTAGCCAAAGTTTGGATTGTTTCAGTTAATTCTCTGGTGTCTGGACTGTTTCGAAACCTAGCTGTTTATTTACAAAGAATAGGCACTGTTTTCTTTGCTTAACATGAGGAAACACTTTGCTCACAGCTCCAAGCTCTTTTCCAGTGAGTGGTGCACATTGTTTGTACTACCAGGCAATACCTGGCATAGCTCAACCCTCAGAAGACTTGCGTCATGTGTCTGTGTTTTGGATGGTGGATCCTATTGTTCTGGATAGTTTATTCCACAAAGGAAGTTAATTGTTCCCTCTTGTCTAGTGAGAATGAATAGGGCTACAATACCTTCTGTTTCCAGCAAGCTTTAACTTGATTTATGATGGAAGGAACTTCATAAGGAACCAATGGTCTTCCACTAATGTTGATCTTTCAAAGAGCATACTCAATCCAAAAACTCTTTTTTTCACTACTGTCTCTCACCAGTAAAGCATAGCTCATTCTTGCAGCACCTTCATCCCACAGACATCCCAGCTCTGGCAAAGTCAAGCCTTGCAGTAGTAATAACATGAAATTCCACTACTGGATGCAATTTTAGCCATGCTCAAGACTTTCAGAGATTAATCTCCTGGTTAGGCTTCCCAGTTGAAAAGTCGGATGTAGTACATTGCACCGTTTCTTGTTTTCAAGGATTTGTAAGTGGACTGTCTCTAATGAAAGGTTAGAGAGACAAGTTAATTTGGAAAACAGAGTTGGATTCAATGACATTGAGAATTTGCCACATCCTTTTTGTGCTACATAAAAAACGGGCAGTTAAATGTCTTCCTGACATCCGATCCCGTCAGATCTCGGAAGCTAAGCAGGGTCAGCCCCAGATTAGTACTTGGATGGGAGACCTCCTGGGAAATGCCGGGTGCTGTAGGTTCTAGTCCAGAGGACTTCACTGGCACTGTCCAAGCTCGCTCGGCCGTGGCAGATGAACCTCAGGACTTAAATGGTGGGGCCAATTCTGTGCATGCTGAGCCTCACCTAAAATCCACTGCACAGGCTGGAAGGGCACACCCACGTGGGGACAGCCCTTCCCAAATCTTCGTTCGTGAAGTTTGGCCATACATACATACACACATACATACATACATAAAAACCTTTCAATAGGTCTGTGCAATTCTAAAAAATGCATATAGCAACAACTGACTTCACAGAATCACAGATTATTCTGAGTTGGAAGGGACCCACAAGGATCATCGAGTCCAACTCTTAAGTCAATGGCCCACATAGGGGATTGAACCCATGACCTTGGCATTATTACACAATGAAGTTTTAACCAACTGAGCTAATCTCACGGTCATCTTCAGCTCCTGGTTCCAGACCTTTGCTTCTTCTCCATGTGAGAACATCTCTTGCTCTTTTCCAGTAATTTTTCTCATGGGAATTGATTGATTTTTCCTCCCTCCATCCAGACTTCACCATACTACAGATCTGAACACATCTATGAGCACCTGAAGTAAGTGACACAGGTCTGAGCAAACCTTCTGTACCCTGCTCACATTTTTATTATGTTGCCCAGCATCACTGCTCATCACCAAAATCCAATGCAGCCTTACAGACCAGCCAGGCCCTCTGAATGGTGTAACCCAGCTCATCACACAGCAGCAGGGGCAGCATCCCTCCTGTAATTCTGTAAGGGATTTTTTGTTCAGTGTTTGGGCTTTTGCTGAGCTATCTGCTAGCAAGACGTGCTCTCTGCCCTCCTTCAGAGCAAACAGCAGAGAGGACTTGCTAACAGCAGTGAGGACTTGCTGATAGCAGCCCTCTACTGCATATCCTCCACCGCAGAGGACATAAATGCTTTTTCTCAAGGGACAGCAACACTTTTCTTGTTATGGCTGCTGCTTCTCATGCTTCAGTTTATGACAGGACATATATGCAGCTTCATGTGTGAATAAAGAGCAAAACCGAAGAAGCCCTCCATGTTGCAACATGTTGCCTTCCATGGCAGCACAGCAGCCTCCTCGCTCTGGTGCATGTCAGCATGAGTGTGAAATGCCCATGGGCAGCATGATAGGCTCTTATGGGCACCTGAGAGCTTTCTCTCGACTGCAACTTTGGTTAGTATTCCTTCTTAAGTTTCATCTTACCTCCAGCATCACAAAGAGCAATTGTCTGTCCAGGGAGAGAGTGTCCCAGGCTCCCTTACATAGAGAAAACATGGTGCATAGACCCTTTTCCACCTAAAAACCAACAGTGAGACCTGGGCAGCTTTCTGCATGCATCACAGATGTAAGCTCACAGTTAACACAGACTGAGACAGGGTTTGATTTGTCAGACAGGAATCACCTGTGTAGCTGGAGGTGAGCACACACAACCTCACTAAATCCTCAAAAGCTCATGAGTTTGTCTCAATGGTTCTTCAGTATATCCTCTGTTGCTATGCCCAGGCTGATGGGAACTGGAGAGAATTGGAGCTGTTGCCTATAGAAAATGCACTCTCTGCAAAAGCTGTTTGTGACTGCCATCCTCATTGTCTTGCAGAGCGCTCTTGTGGCAGGAAAAGCCTGGTACCTGCTAGACTACTTCTGCCTGAGGAGCTCTGCCAGTGTGATCCAGGGCGGTACCCATGGAATAATTCTTCCCCAGCACAGCTGTGATGTTTAAGCTGAGCACTGAATTTAGGTATTTCTGCACAAGGCAAAAGCACATAGGGATGGGACCCTGTGTGGACAGTGTTTTCTGAGAATACACCAGCCAGCCCTACATCCAGGGAAGGAAGGAGGCTGTGGTGTTACCTGCTGCTTTTAAAACCCCACTGCTAAGAGAAGAGGGAGTCAATGGAAATGAGACACCCTGATCTAAGAACAAATGACTTAAATTATCCAGGTGTAATGGTTTGACCCATGGCTTCCTCAGTAACCATTGTATCTAAGGAAGTTACAAGTATCCCACACGTGTCTTCCACGTAGTGGGGGGGGGGGAGTGTTTTTGCTCTCTTCTCTCTTGGCCAAGGAGCTGGTGGGAGGTGGTTGGAGTCTGGTCCCTCTGGTTGTTGGTGGTTCTCCTGTCCTGGGTGAGATTGTTTCATTCTTGTTCCCCTTCCTTGAAGTTTTAAATTGTGTTTGTTTTGATTCATTTGGTTTCCTTAGGTTGGGTTGGTATCTTCCCTATTTTCTGGTTAATCAGTCCCCTTTTTTCCCTTCCCCTTTCCCCTGGGGGTGGGATCCTATGTACTGTGCATACAGTGTGGTTTGTGAATGTTAGAAAATATAATTTATTCTTTTTATTCAGTTCAGTTTCTTTAGAGTGCGATTCTTTTCAGTGGTTTTTTCTTTCCTTTGCTGGGAAAGTTCTGGGAGGGGGAAGGGGGGTCAGTCCAGGGCTGGCAACAGCTAGGCCTGCGACACCAGGCCTGTGCAAGAAGGTTCTACAACAGGAAGTAGAATAAGGGCTGGTGTTGCAATGACTTCCAATAGCAACCATCAGCAGCTACTGTTTTCCCAGCTTTTCTCTAGTAATCTCAGGCTTTCAAGCATTTACTAACTCCTCAAAAATTCTTTGGCTAAAATTTGACATATGAAATAGGAATTTATTAGGAATACTTTTACACCTTTTTTCACCCAAAGAAGTCTGACCATTTTCCATTCTTGTCATGTGTATTCCTATTCTCATTTGGGGGATTCCTTCATGTACTGTAAATGTAAAATCATATTGACATTGTCTTACGTTTTCCCATCTCCAAGACCACTGTTAATCAACTTAGAGAGCTTGTCCCTTGTTAGTCTCTATATGTCACATAAAAAAGAGATCACTATTGTATTTAGCCTAGTTTCTGTTTTCATTCCTTTCTGACTTACCTCCTCTTGAGTGTGGACTTGCAGCAGCTGCTGTGGAAGGCTTGTTACCCATAACCTACATCCGCATTTGCACAATAAACTGAAACGAAAGCAGTGGATACAACATGTCTTTCTGGGTAAAAGTGGACTTAACTCTCTATTGACTTTTACTTAGGTGAACAAGCACAATGACACTATACTTTTGCATGTCACGTCACTGCACATCATGTAAACAGCTCTAAAAAATGCAAAGCAGTGAGAAGGAATTCCTGGTAGCATCACACAGCTCCACAGTCCTTTGACTCTTTGTGGTCCAAGAGTCCTCCAGGTACATCTCAGAACTGAGTGGTATTTTCTTTAAAGGTTTGTAATAACGAAGAGACACTACACTAAAAAGAGAAAAGTAATTTTGACTAACTTGAGATGGTACAGTCCAATGAGTTCTGATGAAAACATTCCTTTTATTGGATAATTCTCGTGGTCCTCACTGCAAATATGAAAATGCAAAACTGTTTGTTGCATGTTGTTTTGGTTTAGCTTGTACTCCAAAGTATTTTGTTAAAAACTAGTCATCTTGACACTCAGATGCAATTAATAGAAATTTCCTATAGTATATGTGATGAAAGTAGTTGCAGTTCCTAAAAAAAAGTAATAATGCTCTATACATTTATTTTTCATTCCACTGCTGTTTTAGTTTGTCTTTAATCCAATAATAAACCTTTAGCTATTCAACTCTGAGAAAAACATTTTAGTATCAAAAAGCTGACAAAATTCACAGTGTTTGTGAGTGGGGAAGCAGCTCTGCTTTGGTAGTTCAGACTGCACAGTAACTTGGTATGCAATAACTTAGAGCTAGTCCAAACAGCATTTTTTGCAAAATTTGGCTTTGCATTTGCAACTTTAAGTCATTTGCACCATTATATCCATACATAACCACTCTTGGGCAAAAAAAAACACCTACAGGTTTTATTTCAACCAGACAAATCTGCTACAGTTCGAGCAGCAGCTCAAGCTGAAGCAGAGGCCAGGAGCCCTCAGTGGAGTGTGAGAAGGGTGAAGGACTGCATCAAACTCTGCAGTTAAACAAAATGCTAGTTAATCTTCACCCTTAGTGTGCAGCAAGTGTGAGGGAGTGAGCTCTCATCTGGAAGAGTATTTGGAGAGAAGTAGGAAACATGCTATGAATTAGCACCCTTGCTGACTAAATGAAAACCTTCCTGCCTCAACACCAGGGGTATGATTGATCCTTCTTCCCAGCAGTGCTCCCTACCATAGAGGAAATCTGTGAGTGCAGTGACGGGTGGCTGGAAATGAGTGCAGTGAGAGCAGCTGTCCCAGCCAAAGAGCAGACCATGTCCACAGCACTGGGATTGCTGGGTGCTGCACCTGTGTGTGTGCTGCAGCCACGGGAGATCTGCCACCAGCAAGGGCACAGCTGAGATTTATTAAAAGTAACTGTGATTCAAATGACTCATAAAGAGCCTCAGCACTCCGTGGTTCAGCTGGACTCAGCTTGATCTTTGCGTCTGAAGCTTCTTGTTACCAGGAGCCCAACTACAAAGAAGTAGCTCCTTTCATGTGATGTCCTGCCAGGCTGGGTCACAAGTGTGCTACTGAGAGCATGAGTCTACTTCTGTAGATACCACCAGGACCCCCTCTGCCTTTCAGTGGGAGACATCAGTCCCTCTTCTTTATTATAAGGAATTCTGTGCAGTGAATTGTTAAGCCATCCAGCATCTCAGCCATCTGGGAGACAATTATAAAGGGAATTGATCTGTCAGCTCTTTCTTATGCCTATTCTGTGGCTCTGCACGTATAATCCCACCAAGGGCTCTGGGCTAGCAGATTGTTTTGTTATAATCAATGACAAGTTTACTAAATGTGAGTGTCTTGCTGTTGTCATTTTATATGTATTTTTGAGGGATGCTGAGAGGTTGGGAATGCCATACTGTGGGATCAAATGAGGAGGCACAAGAAGGCTCTGGTCTGAATCTGCCCTGGTGAATTCTGACAAATAGTTGTTTCCAGAAGATAGTTTGTAGGAGTGAACTGTCAGGATCAGTCCAAAGCTGGCTCTTGCTGCCAAGAGGAGATATTTTATATACAAGCTTTCTGCTGTTGCAAAGAGTACAGAAAGGGTATTTCCTTCAGCTGGAGCTGAGCAAAGTGAGAAGGATCAGGGAGAGGTGGTGGTGCTCACCTTGCTGTTGTGTCCTACAGTATTTTGCAACCAGTACCTTGTCTTTGCATGGGATTTTATACTGCAAATAGTTGTTCCATATTTGCTCTTTGGTGAGGGAACAAGGCCATTTGAAATAGCACAGCCCAGGCAGCAGTTCCTAATGCCCATGGGCTGGGTATTCCTGGTGTTGCTTCAGCAGAGCAGACTGGGTTGCAGAGGCATGAATGAACTTGCATGTAGGCAGCTGGCCTTCTGGGAGCTGCTTTAAAACAATTTAACAACGTGCTTTCCTTTCTCCCTTACCCCTCTCCTGCCTCTAAACAGTAGATTTCAGCACATTCAGTTTCTGCACTTGGACCTGTACATTTAGAGCGAGTGAATTTTCTGTTGTGTTTTTGCAGTTACTCTGGGTTGGTCAGTTCTACTGCTCCCAATGTTGTGTCCTGTCCTCCCCTACGTGTGGTGCAGACAGTGGGGAGCTCATGGGGAGGCAGCCCAAGGGACAGCAGCCCTGATTCCCCATGACCAACTGCACAGGGCAGAGACAGTCCTGGGCTGGGATCCACACCAAGGAGGGTATTTTATGGAGATCTGGTGGGGTAGAAGAGAGGAACCAACAGGCAGGTTCACTGGTGCTCTACTATGTTAGAGGTATATCTGGCAGAAATGAGGCATATCATTCATCTCAATGGAGAATGTATAGCAGAAACACCAGCCATGAACTCAGTGTCCTTGGGGTGAATGGCTGTGCTACCCTGTCAGCAGGGGCTTCTTTGTGTAAGAAAGGTTGCAAATGAAGGAGCAGGGCATTCAAGGCAAGAGATATTTTGGTTAATGTGTGAAAAGGAAGAAGTTGATGCAACATTTCCTCTCTTGAGCAAGAGGCAGCTCAGCTCTCTATGCATGTGGTGTCAAGCACAGAGCAGAGGTGCTGGCACTGGGAAAGCCCAGGTGGGAGCAGAGGCAGGTGCCCATGGCAAGCAGCAGTGGCAGGAGCTGCTCCCAACAATGTACCCCCTTGCTTCCCTGGCTGATTTTCCTCCCCTCCTTCCCCTTCCCCTAAGGAAAAGACTGTTTATATTCTGCTTCATATTCTTGGAAGCAGGAAAAATTTGTTCACTGAGCACTGGTTTTGATTAATTTTCATGTGTTTCTACATGGAGGTCCTGCACCAGGGCTATTTATAATAGTAGTGTTACATCTGAGATCAGGCACTGTTGCTGGCTGTGATGTCTGGCAGAAGGTTTGTCCTTTAATCCTACTTCTGCTTTTGCATCTTTCTCCCACACAATTCAGGATGAAATGTTCCTGTTCTGTTCATGGCCAGGTTTTACACTCCGGTTAAACAAGAAAAATACATGTGCTATGTAACAGTGCTTGCTTGTTCTTCATCAAATGTGACCCTGCACATGTGGAAAGTGTTTTCTACTTCCCTAAAAAAAAAATAAAATGGTTAAAGTAAGTTGGAGCCATATCAACCTAGAGGTGAAAGCTAGTAGGAAGATAAAATGTCATCCAAATACATCAGGACTGAGCCAGACAACAAGTCCAGAAGCAGCTCTCCAGCAGTGTGGCCTGTCAAGAAATCAGGTGCTGCTTCAGCTGCTGTCATCGAGGTTTGGTTTGTTTTTTTTTTTTAACTGTGTCATTCGAAACGTGGCTGTGAGCATAATCTAAGGAGAAAGGCACGGCAGAGGAGGTCGGTGGGCGGCCCTTGCACCAGGCTGGCTCCTGGAAGCTCCACCTCTGCCTGCCCACTCCCAGCTGCACTGACGCATAGCTGTGCTCAAACAGTTCTCTCTCCTGCCTTCCAGTGGAGCCTTTTCATAGAAACCTCTGCCTTTTGGCTGCTGAACGGAGAGAAGATGAGCACTTCTCATGGCTTTCTCTACTTCCAGGCATGGAGGCTCTCCAGACCTTTAATGGCATCTTGATTATCCAAATGTCTTTCAAGGCTTTTTCTATTGAAATTCTTAGTACCTCATGCATCAGATGTCCATGCTAGAACCTCGAGGATTTGGCATTTGCAGATACACAGGAGGAAATGCAGTAAAAGGAACCATTTTCTCAGTAACAGGCTCTGCTGAGGGCTGTGTTTATGTTAGGCTGTGCTCTCACGTTTCAGCCCAGTGCAGTGTGCCATCCGTGCCACCAAAATACACAGGGTGATGTGTTTTTAATACACAAGGTGGTGTATTTTTCAGTGGATTCCACACTGTGGACTTGCCTGATTTCTGACTGTTGCTTGGATCACAAAAGTGCCCAGGTCCAGACCAAGCCTTGTTTCCCTGATGGGCTTCTCCCATGTTGCTGCCCATCAAAGGTACCCAAGCAATTATTTTCACTGGGAGGTGCAAACACTGTTGCAAGATGGGGGGGAAATTGCAATGCCTCCAGATATGTTTGCTATTTAGGCTTCTGCCTGCTGTCCTGGCAGGTAGCTAGGGTGGATGCCAGGAGATTTCAAATCCTCCTGCTCAACAAGGCGTTACTTCCCTGACCTACACCAGGCTGGCACTGCCTCATATTTTGCCAATGTGAACTCCTGCACTGGCACAACCCCTATAAGTATGTTAATTTTCGGGCACCATTTATGCTGTTTCTTGGCCTAATCCTTAATTGTGTGAACAATGAGACAGCAGTGATATTAGGAGGTGTAATAGTCTGCTCTTACGCTTCAATAAGGATGTTTCCACTGCAAAGATTAATGCCATGACAGGTGATTTTTCAATGACCCTTTTAGGAAGCAACAAAGAGAAGGAGAATTTGCCTTTAAAGACATAAAACTGCCCGAGTGGGTGCACAGCAGTGTGGCAGATCCTGGCACAGCAGCTTCACACCCAGCAGCACCAGCTGGATGCCTGGATGGCTGTTCCAGCTGCACTCCTCATAACAGGCTGAACTCCCAAATCTTTTGACCACAGAAAGTAATGGAAAATTCCATGTTGTGAAGTACATAACTCACCTGTGACCAAACTCTGCAGAGACTGCTTTGCTTGCTTCACATGCTAACTCATCTTACAAGTCCTTTTCTGAATAGGAAAAAAAAAAAGCAAGTTATTTCTCAGGAATGCTTTGATGAGCGCTATTTGTAAATACTTTCAATTATTTTTTCCTGTTATGGAAGCCTGGAAGGCCAGTGTGTGCTTTTTGTGGGGTGTTTGCAATCAGACATGTCCACATCTGTAGAATATTCCTGTCCTGTACATGATTTCTCTCCCTCTGCTCTGTCAGAAATCAGCCCAGCTGGCTGAAGACAAGCCTTTTGAAACAACTATCAGGTTTGCACATCTGTGATGTTGCTTTTTTTGGAGTTTGGTTCCTCCCTCCCCCTAGTTAATAGACAAAAGACTTCTCCAATCAGCCCGACGGACTTAGTCACTTCTGTTGGGTACTCTGGCAGTCGCTGCAGCTGCGAGGAAGTGGCTCCCAAGTTTTAAAGGAAAAATGAGCCTGCCCTCTAGCTGCTGAACGCACCCTCCTCACCACTTCTTTGGCTTTGCTACAGCAGGCAGGACAGAAAATCAGTTTTGCTTCCTCCTCTCATGCATTCTGGTCTCTGATGGTCCTTGCCCTACTCAGGGGCTCCAGATGGGTTTGCCACATGGCTCCTCTGTACAGGCATGACCACTGTGGATTAACTGATACAGGATGACAGCGTGATTTTGAACAGCAAAGCTGATTCTTCAAGCCTCAAGGCAACAGTTCATGGAATAATTTCCCCTGCATTAGCTTCATCATAGTGGGGAACCCATTCTTGAAGGGCAGGACCATCTCTTGCAGCTCTTGAAGTCTGGTGATGCACAGCACTCAAGGTCAGCATCTGGGTTTAAACCAGGTGTAAGATAAGGACCACACTGCTGAGGAGAGAAATTATATTAGGGGTTTCAGGACAGTTCAATGATTTTTGGCTGTGGTGAAGCTTGGCAGTGGCCATTCACAAAACAAAGTAATATGTCCAATGGTCTGAAAGAAAAAATTGGTACATAATTTCAGAAATGTTGAAAGAGTTGACTTGCGTTTTGGGGGGGGGGGGGTTGTTTGTTTGTTTTTTCCCTAGAAAAGTCAAAGAGTTTGTTACAGAGAAAAGAAATATCTCTTTCAAGATGGACTATTCTGTTTCTAAGTACTTGCAATGAAAGACAAGAAATGAATGTCTGGGAAAAGTGGCTTCTTTGTTATTGCTGCTTCTGTCTGATCAGAGTGCTGGACATAACATGGATCAGGTCCAGATCCTTTCCTTGCCTGAAGTGACTTGGACAGCCATTGCCCAGATTTAATGATAACAGAGTTCCTCCTTTCATAAAGGCAAATATGTACTCTGTGTCCTCTGACAGGCATCCTGACTGGAGCTGGGCTCATCCCAAGAGACCATGATACTGGCAGTGCTTCAGGGGTTTCCACTGACCTCTTCTTTAGACATCACCTCCCTTTGCTGGCAGCACTTTGAGGCTGAACAAAGCACAGAGGTATTTGTCTACACAGGGATTAGGCCACCTGCTAAGAAGGGAGCAAGACTAATCAAATTAACCATTTGGAGACAAAACATTGTTCTTAACCAAATCTTCCTGTTTCTTGGAGAAAAGTCCTGACTGAAAGCTTGACACCCTTTGATGTTTTTATGGTGTAACACCTTTTGTCTGAATGAAAATGCCTGTACAGCACTCAAAAAAAAAGCTGTTGAACTAAACAATAAAATCCTCCCTGACCCTTGTAAGAAGTTAGGAAGAGGGAAAGACCACTTTAAACCTTTCTGGTTTGTTTGGTTTTTTTTCCCTAGGAAAACTTCAATTTTAACATGAATTTTGTGGCAAGTGCCCACCACCACTGAATTCTTAAAAGCAGAATGTACAACCTCCTCTCCACCAGATATATGGTTAAGGTGCTAGGACAGAGGGATAAGGTGGGCAGGCAAAGGGGAGTGGGCTCCATGACGGCTTTGAACATTGTTGCCTGTTGACTGAATTCCTGTGAAAATAGATCCTCAGAAACAATATTAATGGAAGAAGATAGATGGTATACCTTTATTGAAAGCTTTCGAGGTGCACACCTGAGGTCTGCACACACGTGACTAGGGATGTTACAGCTTTTATAACCCCTCCAGCAATTAATATTTGAGATTTCTATGACCAACCATGATTCTCATTTCCCCTGATGCCCCACCCATAGAGGTCTTCAGAACTGCCCCTTGGAGAACTTCGGGACCTCTAAGCCTTCTTCCTGTGTTTTGTCTCCAAGTTATCTTGCAGGTGGCTTCTTCAAAACAGCGTGTCCTTGAGAGAATGTATGAGAGAATGTTTTATTAACTTCTGATACCGCCTAATATGTGAGCAACCCAGGAAAATCCATGTAACCCATGTAATTCCAAAAATCTACAAAACATGCACTAAAATCCTTAGGCATCAACATGATGGAGAACAGGAGAGAGCTGTAAACACAGGCCAAAGTGGTGGAAATTTCTTGGAGGGAGTCTGAGGGTGCAATGAGGAGTGAGAGCTCACTGGGGCTGGTGAGAGGGATGGGCAGGTTCGCAGTGGTGCCGGGGGTGTGGTGCATGTGCGGTGCCTCAGCTCATTCTTCGACAGCGAGATGGAGACATACGGAACATCTGGCAGGAGCTGTGTGCCTGTAAATCATGTTTTAAAAGGAATTTTCCACTCGGGAAGCCACTAGGTGGCATGTGAGGTGTAGCAGAAAGGAAACGCAGCAGCAGGAGGCAGAACAGGCTGGAGGGGCCATCGCAGGCTTGAGCATCGTGGGGCAGGAGCCAGTTGTTGGAGTAACTCCCTATTCCAGCATGTCACTAATGCATAGGTGTTGAAGCTTTTTTGTTTCTTTCTTTTGTGTGGGGGTTTTTGTTGATTGTTGTTTTCCTTTAAAAAAGAAAAATTTGCAGTTTGTGGGATGCAGCATGTTAACCAGCTCACAATTCAGCACAGGGATGGCCAGGGGTGCAAACCCCGAGGAGTGTAGCCGCCCACCCCTTAGCAAGTCTTGACTCGGCCTTCACAGCAGTCACCATTTACCTCCTGCTGTGATTTCAGATTTAAACAGAGTGTTATTTTGCATGGATATTCACCGGCTAGGCCTTTATCTCTTGCCAAATATATTTTATAAAGATCACTGAACAGCCACCATTTTTCTCTACCTACTATTGCCAGGAACACTGTTGGAGCTGTTGTCCATATCTGTCACCTCTCTCTTGGAGTGAACCACTTGGTCATTTTTGTGTGGGTGGGGTTTTTTGTGTGGGTTTGGTTTTCATTTTCAAGTTGAACAAACTCCACCATAGATTCCATGCAAACCTAAGTGACTAATCAAGGCTAGTAATTTTTAGTGATGGGTCACAAGCACATCTTTGTTTCAGCAGGTAAAAGCATCTTCTACAATGAGCTTTTGATTCATGCCTTCAGTGCTATTGGCAAGTAACACCACAGAGGTCTCTTAAATTCTCCCACAACAGTGTTGGCATGTGCCAGTTTGGAAACAACCCTTTGAATCCTGGTCCTCTGGATTGCTTGGTCATGGCACAGAATGGTAATTTCTCCCAGATATCCAGCCTGCAGGAATATTGTCTTTTGGAACAGAAAACTTAGGTAATCAACTGATGGAATGATGTGTTGAAATTTATGAAAAATAAAGAATACTTCTACAAAAATGTGGGTGCATAAGTAGCCTTGGCTATCCATGGAAGGATACAGGTTCTACCTAGTAATGAGTCCTGGTCTCTTAGGAAGAGAGGTGCATAGAAGTGTTCTGAAAGGCAAAGATGGGTATTAGTCTCCATACTTCTGCACTGGGCATCCTTTGTACGACTCCCACCAACCACCCATGAAAGCTGTGGGCTGAATGTGTGAAAGGTGAAGTCAGGGACGTGTTCCCACCCTTGCTTGCAAAGAGAACTCAGTCCCTAATTTGATTATGAATTCCAGGGACTCATCATTATCTCTGGAGATGGTTTGCTGCCTTTGTCTTGCTGCCCCACCTAATATTTGGGTAGCATTGACTAGAACTGGGACTTGTATAGCTATCAAGGACCACCAAGACATACATGTTTCTGCTACTAGAAGCCTGGAGCAGATTTGTAAATGAAACAATAACCTATACATTTTAGGACAGACTGGTTGGTTTGACTATATGTGCTTTTTCAGCATAAACACCACTTAAGGCTTTTCAAAGCAAACCGGCTTGGCTGATGTTGTAATTCAGCATTAGCTGTCAAATATCCCTTTGATGGCCCTCTTGTTCCTGTAGTATGTTGGCCTGTGTAGCTGGATTTGGCTTTGCAGTTCAGAAGAATCTGTAGAACTGAGCAAAAGGATTAAGGGAATGTCCTAGTTCAGCAGGAGGGACCAGTTAACACTGTGTGGGAGTGATCAAAGCTGTGTATTCTACCCCCTCTATTCATTTCCCAAGGACAATGGACCAATAGCAGCAGCTGCCCAGGGAGTCATTAGCACCTTCACACCCAGCCTGAGGGGGCAGAGGTGCTAATGGGCCATCAACAGTTCAACAATACCCCCTGGCTCCCAGAGTTAATCACCCACTGTGTGAGTCCCCACCCAGGGGGAGGGACTGGGTGCTCCCTGAGGGTACATAAGTGGTAGGTAAGAAGACCTTGGGAACTTCTCGTCGGATCCAGAGGAGCAGCAGGACCTCGACAGGAGGAGATCACTGCTCTTGACCAGACTACAGCCATCACCTGCACCAACAGGTTTCTCACTTCTTTTTTTTTTTTTTTTTTTTGCTTTGGACTTGAGGGGAGCCACAGGGGTCTCAGCACAAGGGCTAGGTTTTGTGAGTTATACTGCTAGGTTTTGTGAGTTGAAAGCAATTTCTCTTTGTGTCAGTGTATTTATTGTAATATTATTGTTAAATTTTAGCCTCTGACTTATAATCTCTCTCGTGGTGAGTTCATCTCCCCTGCTGGTTCAGCTTTAAACCAGCACAAGGAATCCAGCCCCTTTAGTAAAGAACACCAAACCCCAAACACATAAGGTATTTAGTAATTTCTGACTGATTTTCTACTTTTGTCTAAGGATTTAGGCTGTAACAACTGGGCATAGAGGCTTTATATGTTTTTGCTAGTTCAAAGTAAACAGCTCTGTTGTATGGGAGCAGTGATAGATCTGTGATAGACCTGTATTTTGAATATTGATTAGCAATAAGAGAACAAGCATAAAGAAGATGAGATAGCATCGGATTTGCTGTGAAGAGAGAAGGTGCCAAAGGAGCCTGAACTGTCTGTCTCCAACAATTGTTGTCTCCTGCCCTCTGCGTAGTTCAGACATATTACCCTCTCCCTGCCTTCTGCAGAGAGCTTCAGCTTATTTCACTCAGCCAACAAGTACTTCCCCAGCTAAGGACCCAGTTATTGCTCTGACCCTGCTGGATAATGAGCATGGCCTTGTGTTAAGGGTTTAGCCAGGTGGACCTAAATTTAGGTTTTAAAGTTCAGCTAGGTCTAGGATTGTCAGCTGAGTTAAGCTGGGCTGAGCTAGCTCACAGCTGACTTCTTCCAGCCAATAATATTGTATTCCATACCATACTACATCATCTTAAAGGGTGTTAAATCCAGTGTGTGGAAGTGGCTTAGTTAGTTCTGCCATGGCCGAGGTACAAGCGGGACGTGACCCAGCTTTTGTCTTGGAGCAGGCTGTGCTCCTGCCCCTGCTGCCTCTGCTTGCGTTTTGTTTGCATTCAGGGAAGTAGAAACATTTTTGTTGTTACTCTTTCTGTTTCTTGCTATGTGTCTTTTAGAGTACTTACAGATCTAGTGTAATTTGCTTTGTGTTAATTGAGGTGTGGGAAGTTATTCTTTGTTATATATATGTAACTTGTGTAAGTGTGTGTTATATTGTAGTTTCCTCTTCATTTTCTCTTTTCTGCATAAATACATGTAGTTAGTTTCAGCATAAACCTGGTTTGAGGGGTTTTTTTTCCCTCTCCCTCTTCTCTTCCCTTAACTGGTTGGGGGGAGGAGGAACCCTTTTCACCCTGTCCTGGACACTTGGTGTTTTGCCAGCTCAACCCAGGACACTTTGGCATTTAAGTTCATGTAAATTAAAGTGCAAGTAACTCATCAACTGGTGTTCCAGAAGATGCAAGAGGAAGTAGACAAACTCTGTATTGCCTAAAGTAGAAGAGGATTTACTCTTAAATGCATTTCTTTCAACATGCTGATACTGCATGCTACAGCCACGCATGCATGGAGATCTTCTTGGAGAAGAAACCCACATGAGGAACACTCAAATGGAGATGGTTTCACTCTCACAGGTGTCTGAGAAATCAGAAATGTGCACCATTCACTTTAGGATGAAAGCAAACTCCTGAAGCCTTTGCTGTTTAATGGAAAGGTCACAGAGATCTTTCACATGTTCATAACATCCTGGAGGTAACCAAAAAGGCTTTTACTGGGCAATGACAGACTAAGAGTCAATCCTTGTTCGTGCCTGATTTCAGACTGAAGGTCTGCAACTGTTTGTCCAAGTGCAGCAGAATGAGATAAGGCATGGCAAAGTGGTTCTGAGGAAGGTTCCACCTTGCTCTAGCTTACAGTTATTTGCAGAAAACTCAACCCTTGCTTTCCTACAACCTGGCTGCTTTCCTCACTGCAGGCTGCCTGTTCCCCCAGAACTGGGGGTGGTCTCTCTTGCTTGGAGAAGGGATTCTATGACTGCATTTTTGTATCAGTGTGGCCTTATGCTGGTTGTCTGGACTGGTGTCTTCAAATTTTTGACATTTGTCCTCTAATGATGTTCCCAATAGTGTTACCTTCAGCCTAGCTTTGACAGCAAAAGAGGCTGCTGTCTGGGTGATAGTAGATGAAGTTGAAGAAACACAAGACTGGTTAGAGGAGGGGATCCCATGCTGATTGTAAGGAAGAGTGCTATAAAGGACTGACCAGGACCCCAGGTCTGAGCTGTGGCTGTATCCTGTCTGACCTGTTCTGCAGGGTCTTGTCTACATGAATTGGGCTTCCAAAATCCCAGCAGATAGGAGCGGAGGATTTTTCTGCCGTTATTGCAACACCAGTTTCCCCAAGAATTTCAGCTGAGCTCACCACTGTTCCACCCAGACTCCTTGAAAAAAGATCGTTCTGGCCCCACTTGAGGAAGGAGCTTATTTCCTCACCAGAATCCAGTGTCCTGATTCAACCTCTGTGATGTAAGGCACAGATAGGGAGAGGCCCTGGTCTTTGGCCTCAGGCCAGGCCAGCAGTGAGGACACACCTGCAGTACTCTGTTAGAAGGGATTTTATTTTCTCTACAACTACAACAACAACATTTTTTCCTAAAAATTTTCTAAAATGTTGACTGAGATAACTGCCTTACCCTATACTCTCAGCCAAAGGAGGTATCTGGTAAAACTTGCAAAGTAGAGACTGAGCCAGGGTTTGCACTTCAATATTACAGTATAAGTGTTGCTTAGGACACTGGGAAAGGAATGAAGTTCCTCAGGCAGTGCTAGGTTTGAGTGACATTCCAATGAAGCAGCTCATGATCATGTGTTTAATTTTCAACTCAAGGCTTTTGGTTCATGTTCCTCACTAAAGGGTCAGCTTGGTTTTCCAGGGACTGTGTTGAGCCATGTGGTACAAACCAGAGGCAGCGATTAGTTTGCAGAATATGGAGCAAGATTCTTCAGGTCTTAGAGACAGAAAGGTCCATAATTCAAAGAATCAAAATGAGATCACAATTAAAAATACTTGTATGCGTTCAAATTTTGCATGTTGAATGCTGAAGTGTTTTGAATGTTGAAATATTTTTATTATACTATGAAATAAAAATCTTGTGTTCTGGCAGAGCCAAAATAGACCTTCCAGCCTTACCCAAATGGGTGTTTACATTTTTTCCCTAAGAAATGTCACTGAAATAATTCTGTTTTCTGGGATTTCTGAGATGCAGTGCAACTATGTTTTCCCATGCACACCACTCTGTTAGAAAATTCTCAGCTCTTTCTAGCGATAACTATTGGCTATTACAGAATCAGTTAACCTACCTGCTGTACAATTTTCCTCTAAGAAATTCCCTCAACAACAGCATTTTAATAAAAGCTGCACCAACGCATGTATGTTTGAAATCTGGTTAGAAACATCTTACCTGCAGTGTGCTATATTCCTAAAAAGCATTACCATTATAATAAAATCTCTTCTGTCTTTCATCTTTTACCTACTTTGCTGTAATTTCTTTCAAAAACCATAAATACCTGATGAATAAAAATTTATATATTGTCTTGGGTTGAGCTGGCAAAATACCAACTGTCCAACACAGTGTCAGCCTCCCTCCCCTGCTGAGAAAAAGGGAGGGGAAAAAACCTCCAAGACTTAAACTTGAACTTCACTACTTACATGTTTACACAAAAAAGAGAAAATTAAAAGTAGAGTACAATATAACACACACCTACACAAGTTAGATATAATAAACAATAACTCCTCACTCTCCATCGAGCACAAATCCCACTATTTTAGCTACAAATCACCCATAAGAACTCAATTCCCCCGAGGGCAGACCCAAGCAGAGAGAAGACTAAGAACAAACATTTTACTCTCCTAGGATACCATAGCAGCAAGTGATGGTAAGGCTTGATCCAGGAAAACAACACGATACATCTTTCCCAGAGGAACAGCCATGAAGAACTGAGACAATTCCTCCTACTTTACTGAAGTTATATTTCAGTTTGTGTCATCTTATTTGAAATGTTTCTTTGGTTGCTTAAGTCAGGTGACACCTGTCCCTCCTAATCTACATAAGACTGTCTGCTAAACTGAGGCCTACCAAAAGGCCTAACTAAAACTATATATACATATATATCCTTAATTTACCTCTCTTGATGAACTTTAATGAATTAATTTGAATGAATTAGCCTCTCAGAAGTCTATCTGGCACCTAAGGTGATAGTCATGGCATGTTTTGGGCAGCTGAGGCAGTGGGGAGGTGAGAGTGTGCGGGTGCAATGCCATGTGAGCTGCAGCAGAGGTGAGATCAGCAGCAACAGCCCAATTCCCAGAAACTCAGGATAGTTTTGTTTCTATATATCAGTGCCTTCCCAGAAGCTCAGGACGGTTTTGTTTCAATAAATCGCTGCCTTCCCCTGAACTTAGTCATCAACTAGCTATGAGGGGAAACAGATCTCTTCTGGCATGAAGACTGTGGACAACCTTGAGAAGTTTTGCCCTTCCTTAGTTCCCACACATCTATTAGTATGTGATGCAAAGTTTTACTGTCAAATTCAGGAGATTCAATGCAATGTGCCAGAAAGGGAAGCAGTAAAGAGGAAAATGAAGGAAGTCAAATAGTTCCAGATACTCTGACTGGCCATGAGTTCCTCTGCCCTGTATTTTTAGTTTCCTTCATCATAAGATGGAGGGGCTCCACAGACACCAGGAAAACTGGCAGACTTCCTGACAGTAAATGGAAATAGTTTTTAAGTCCTGACAGTCTTCCTAAACAGAAGGTGAAGAAGGGAAAGACTCTTCCGAGTAATCATTCTGTAGCTGCACATGTAAGAAGTGTCAGAAACCCCCCCATTTTTCCTCTTGGAAATGTTTTCTTTGAGGGAGCCTTATTTTCTTCCTGTGATGATGTGGTGACAACGTATTATAAATGTGAATGGCATGATGAGTAGTATGGCCCTAGAGGGTCAGGAATAAACCTCCTTAAGTCACAGACAGAAGTGCCTTTTTGAATGCATTTATACTATCTCAAGCAGTGATTAGATTTCCTGAAAAAAAATTCTTGAGATGTTTTCATTCAATTTATTTTATTTTATTTTTTTCCTTTTTAATTGTATTATTATTTTCTTATTTTTTGTATGCTAGCAGTTGAAGTTGATATCAATGGTTGCAGCCATAGATTCTAATTATTACAGTTGCTTTTCTGCTTTTGGTTTAAGTTCCTTGGAGCCAAAACTTTTATGAGCTGCAAATGAAGGGCACTTTGGTGAGTGCTTTCCTGGCTTCCAGGGAGTGATCACCAGTGACAGCTAGAGATCCCATCTATTATTTATCAGCTTTACCATATTTTCAGTTTTGCAGGCAGTGGAGTAATAAAACACCTCTGTATGGGAAAAGATTTAACATCCCAGGGATTGATCCAGAAATAAACCTGGCCAGTGAGAACATGGACACTGGAAGCTTTATGGATGAGGTGGTTTGCCAAATGCTGGAGTTTCTTTATTGATCACCTCTAATAATATCTTTCCTTTTCCAAAAACTGAAACATTCATCTATGATGAAAATCAAAAAAGGCACTTTCATTGCCCATTTCTGCAGAGCATGGTGCATAAGCATGTGCCAGACACTACTGTTATTACCAGAAGTGCTACATCAGCTTGGAAAGATGATCTTTCTGGAACTGATGATGGGCTAAATTTCCAAAAAGCCTGGCTGCTCCCCTGTCACCTGGGGATGCCCCGTTCATTGGAGCAGCATGACACTCAGTGCCCAATGTGGTGCACTAGGAGCTGGTCCATTGTGGACCCCATAAGAAAGCCACTCAGACTCTGTAAAGCATCATTTAGAATCCTTATTATTAGAGTACCTTGGTTTCATCTAGGATAAGTTAATTTTCTTCCTAGTAGCTGGTACAATGCTGTGCTTCAGACTTAGTATGAGAATAATGTTGATAACATACTGATGGTTTATTTGTTGCTGAGTTGTGTTGATCCTAAGTGAAGGACTTTTCAGTTTCCTGTGCTCTGCCAGCAAGCAGGTGCATAAGAAGCTAGGAGGGAGCATGGCCAGGACAGGTGACCTGAGCTGGCCAAAGGGATATTCCATATCATAGAACATCACACCCAGTTAATAAACTGAGGGTAGTTGACCAGGAGCTGCTGATTGCTGCTTGGGGTTCTGAGCAATTTTACTGGGCACCACTTTTGTTTCTTGGGTTTTATTACTTTCTGTCTTTATTATTTTTCTTTTTATTACCATAATTATTATCATAACCATATTTTATTGTATTTCAATTATTAAATTATTCTTAACTTACTGGTTTTACTTTTTTCTGGCTGTTCTCCCATTCTTCTGATGTGAGCAGGGGAAGAAGGGGGAAGGTGAGCAAGCAGTTCAGTGGTACTTTATTGCCAGCTGGGGTTAAATCATAACATGGAGAAAAAACTATAAATATAAAATAATATAGATAATTTTACATCCCTTCTGACACCAGGATCCGCCAATTGTGCACCCACATGTAGCACATCATGCAGCCCCCTTCACAGAGATGGTTTATGCCAATTTGATGATTTGAGCTGTTACACAATTTTCTTGCAAAATGGCAACTCTGCTCATCATTTCCATTGTGTCTTGCTGTGCTTTTGGACAAAGGCAAGGCCAAGCTGGCAATGCAATTGCTGGTACCAAGTGGGAGCTGTCCACAGGCTCTTGCATTACAACTGAAGGTGAAATTTATCCTGTGGCAGCAGGTACCACAGCTACAAAGTAACCCAGTGCACATACAAGATAACTGCCCTATGGGTCCAAAGCTCCTCTATGCCTGGTGCTCCTCCAGCCAGGATCACTGCACCAAGGCTTGCCTGCTCCCTGGTCTCTTACAGAAGCTGTCCCAGCTGGCAGAGCTGTACGTGGGGGCTCCTGAGGTGGACCAACAGCAGCACCATGGGCTGCAGACCTGCTCTGTGCCCTGATGTTATGTGCCGGTTACCCTGCAAGCGTACACCAGACCGCCAGCAGTGGGAACTGCAGCATAGGCATATGGGCTAATCCTCTGCCTCTTGCTGTGAGATCACTGCCCTCATAGCACATCTTTGAGCAAACCTTGCTGGGGAGGTTTAAGACACCTGTAAAAGCCCTTTAGCAAGTGAAAACTGAACCTCAGTTCAGTGCTGTCAAACTCCAACGTATCAATAGGCAGATACTCTTTAAACAATGCAGAGTTACGCTTCATAGACATGAGCAACCCGAGTGCCTTTGTGCACCAGCTGATTCATGCTGGCATGTTTTTTATTCTGCAGCTATTGTAGCAACATAGGGTCTTGATCCCCTGTCACCCCAGCCGACACTGCCATTGCTCAGGCCTCTACCAAGAAGTGGAAAAGTCTACCAAACCAGAAAAGCATTCCTACTGCTCCTCAGCACTTGGGATGCATGGGTGCAAGCAGGCACAGGGTGTGCACAGCCTGAGCCCTCCTGCCAACAACCAATACTTAAGCATTGGCAACAGACCCATGGTGGAGAGTGGCAGGGCTAAGGCAGTGACCTCCCCAAGCACCTGATGGGTGCTGCAGACTTTTTCTTGCTTCCTTCAGCAAGGAGGCATTGAGGGGTGCATGGAGACCCTGACCCATTGTGCTGGGCAGGGGGTAGTGGGTGGTGGACAGCAGAGGCTGCCAGGACCACCCTGGGGCACTGTGTTTGATGGGCAGGTACTTGAAAAACACTGATCCCTCAGCTCACAGTGCTCCACAATATCTCTACTGCAGAAAAACCACATTGGCCCTCCTCACTCAGTCCTCACACCAAGTCTATTTGGCCAGGGTAATTTTACTTTTCTCACTCTGAAAGAAACATCTTTGAACAGAGTTACCTTAACCTCCACAAAGGGTTATTACAAGTTACTCAGCCATGTCTGCAGCATACAGTGGGGCTGCTCAGGCTTCAAAAATCAGATTATAGTTTCCTTTTAAAACCTGGAGGAATGTGTTCTTGAGCCGTGAGTCACCTTAACTGTGACACACTCATTTCAAATGTTTCTGCTTAAAATAGAAAGTCTGAGCATCATACAGCAGCAGGAGGTGACAAGGGAAGGACAAAAGCCTCCAGGCGCTTCATCCCAAGGGAAACGCAGCAAAGAGCCTGCCCAGCCTCAACAGCAAGGAGCTGTATCCATGTATCCTGCAGGTGCAGCTGGATGGGCTTCTGCCCCAGGCACGTGGCACAGTATGGAAGGAAGTGCTCCAGCATCACAGAAACCTCTGCTGAAGTGACCTGAAAGCAAATACTGTTTTGAACTGTCCCTTGCAGCTGCCAGGTGAACCCTTGGCCTGTGCTGCTTGCAGCCCAAACATGACTGTGACGTGGGAGCAGGGGCTTCTCGAGTGCTTCCACTACTGTGCCCAGAGCTTCTGCCTCCAGCCCAGACAGTGCCAGCGTGCCACTGCCATGGCCTGGCCTGTCCCTGTGCTCTGCAGCAGGGCTCAGTGCCCCTGCTCCAGCCCTGGTAGGCAGGGGGATGGTGAGGGCTGTGTTGGAGCCCTGGCTACCTCCCAAATGTGATTCCAGAGCCTGACAACTGATAGCAGAGAGCACTGCCTTGGGGTGCTCCAGGAGGAGCTGCCTCTCGTGGGGGTTAGACAAGCCTGACCTGGCAGTGCCTCCAGGAGGGTTTGAGGCAGCAGTGAAGGGCCATGCTGGACCTGAGTCAAGGGTGCTCCTGAATTGTGCTTGTTATAGGTAAAATTGACCGAATTATTGAGGCCAACACTTAAAAGGTAATTTTTAGTAATTTATTGCAGCAACAATAGACAAATAATTCACCGCAGCAACCACTAGACAAATAAGCATAAAGGACATCCTAGGAAATGCCTTGGGCGACCAGCTTAGGAGCTTAGTGCTCCCAGCTAGCTCGCAAAGGGTGCAAGTTAGAGGCTTGGTTTTTATAGACCATGGTTGTTCCTCTTTTTAGCTTAGTTTTTTTTTTTATTATTGATAATGTCTTAGTCTCTATTTTTAATTAGTCCCTCCCAGCCTTGGCTTGTGATGGCTCCTGATCTTCATCTCATTGGGCTTGCGATAGCTCGTGATGTTCACCTCTGTGTAGGTTTGGCTCTGTTGCTGGGGGGCTGCTTTCTTTTGATTGGACATAGGGTGGTCTTAGGGTGGTCTTCAGGCTCTTCTTCTCATGCACGGTTCACATGCATTATATGCCTATACCAAGCATTACACAATATGCTAAAAAGAGTCCATTCTGCGGTTTAAACTTTGCAAGTTCCTCAAAGTGGCAAGCACAGTCACAATGACATAACAAACTTTGCTTTATTAAAACTAATACAAAAACTTTATATCAAATCATTAACTCAATTTAACAAGGAAATTTTATATTGATCACTTATCTATTACAGTGCTCCTCGAGGAGTCATGGCTGAGCGCTGCCTTGTCCCGTGGTCAGCCACTGCCCTCGTCAAACAGTGGAGCAAAACAACCTGAAACCCTTTCTTTGTAACACATTTGAATCAGGGCCTGAGGCGAGAGGAAGGGCAAAGCACATTTTGGCAGCTCTTTTTAGTCAATGAGTAAGTGAGATCAGACAACAATCTGCTGACCAGCCCATCACTGCTAGTGGTGTCCCCTGATTTGCCAGTCCCTTGTTTGACTTCAGCAGAGGATTTGGCACTTGTGTAACACAGCCCTTCTGTTATACAACTAAGTCCAGCCACACGTTTTCTGGTTTCACTTGTGATTCATAGCATGCAGGAGCTGAAAGGTGCTCACTGGTTCCTCCCAGACAAAAGCCATACTGTTTTATTTAGGTTAAGGTTCAAAGTACTCAGACCCTTGAGCAGCAAAAGCAAATCAAACAAATTGACAGCAGTTAATATTTACAGGACCAAAGCTCACAGAAAATCAGTAAAATCTATGAGATCATCATGAGCAACAACTTCAAAACCAAAGGCAAAACTTTCCAGATAAAAGGGTGAGTTTTGCTGGCCAGTCTTTTGACCCATCAGTGTCTGACAATGCCTCTTTCCCTTGTCCATCCTCTTGCACAACACTGCATGTACAGCTTAGACTGAAAGCTTCTGACCCTAAAATCAGGCTTATCACATGCCTCAATTAAATGACTTGTAATAGGCTAATCCTAAAGGTATCTGGTTCATGAAGTGCTTTGCTGGAATTGTGCAACAACCAAATTTTGCAGGCTGGTGCTTCCTAAGCTGCCTTATGGTCTGTGGGTCCATGGGCAAATTTTCTGGGATACAACTCTCACTTGCAGACCAATAACTTTGTACAGTCCCAAATTTTTGTGTCATGCAACGTAGGACTCTGAGAAATATGCCACGCAAGAAAACATTGCAGAAACAGGGGGAGATAAGATACAAAGAAAAGAGTAAACAAATCATAGGCTCTCCTGTCCAACTGTTTACCTGTAACACATGTTTTTGACTAGCAGCCTCAGGAGGGTCTCTCCTGAAGCTGTTCCTATGTTACATCATGAGTTCTCAATGGACATTCTTATTGCACCTCCTGCTTGGCAGCCCCAGCATAAATCCTGCCGGAGAGAGGGACAATGGCCCCACTTTTGGGGACTGGCTTCTTTCTGGAAAGCATCTTCATGTGCAGGGCATGTCCCTGGCCAGGTGTCTACCCTGGTACTTGGTCCTAAGTTACAGCACAGTCCAAGAGTCTACAAAAGCTGGGGGGTGGGAGTGGAGGGATGATGTGTAGTACACCACATTTTTCATCGCAGACAATGCTCTAACTGCAGGCTTGTTTGTGGAGCCAGACTTACGCTAGGACTAGGTGCAGATTGCGGCTGACTTCCCTAGCAATGGATTGGGGGAAAATGCCCAGGACAAAGGCAGGTAAAGAAGGCAGTCAAGGAGAAAACACCCCAAGAGAACATGCAGATGTGGCCAGATATGGCCAGAATGATGCTGGTTTAAAGGGGACCCAGGAATTGCACCTGCAGCCACATAGTTCAGGTGTAATCCCTGGAAGGAGAAGGGCCTAATGCAAAGGGGTTGTTGTTGGGCTGGGGGTGCCCAGTGCTGTCCTCACTGGATACTCTTCTGGTCTTGTGATCCCTCAGCCCTTCAGAAGATCTCTGACATGAAAAATCCTGAAAAGGAGCCTCCCATAACGAGCTCATAACCACGCAAGTTAATCCTCCAGTCCCCTCTTCCCCACACCCTGCTGTGACTGAGCTCTTTGTCTTGCAGTATGACAAGTGCAAAGAAATCCTTCTGTAGAATTAAGTTGATTGATATTTAAATCAGTAACTTTCAACCTGCAGCCCATTAAATCACACTGTGACAAGGTAAGTAACCAACAAAAGGGAAGCTTTTTGTCAAAAGGGTTAAATTTGTTGCAAGGGGATCCCACAACTCTTGGGGGAAATATCTGGGCCCATAAATATAAGATTGTCCACAGCCTCCCAGGTGTGTGTTTGCCAGTGAAACATCTGATATTTTGGTGGAATGGCATTCCTATGGAGTTAGAGTTTAGCCATGAGACAAAATTACCCAGGTTTAACACTTGGAATAGTCATCTATGTTTTGCAAATTTGTAAAAAGCCATTATGCAAACCCAGTTGTGCCATGATTGTGCCATTTAATATCACAGGGATTTAAATCCTGGCTAACCCACAGGCCAGGCCAGTTCTTTTATAATTCAGAAGAAAAAAAAAGTCACGTGTATTCTGTGTGGGGCTCTATTTTGGTTTCTAGCAGGTTTTTAGCTCTTTCTCCATTGCTGAACTGCTTGCATAATACATTACAATTTTAATTCAGGAAGAAAAGCCTTTTGTGTCTTCCAGTGACCCAGGCAGCAGGAAATGTTTTACCAATAAAGTCAGAAAGGTATTCTTACTGGTGACTGAGGAAGAGGAGGATGTTAAGACATATGAAGCTGCTTCTATGTTCTAGCATTTATTAACAAGACAAGGCAGGGAATATATTTGCTCTCAGAGGGATTGGTGGTCAATGCTGCAATACAATTTCATGCTGCACAAGGAAAGTTCTACTTTGAAGGGTGAGGGTGAGTTAAGTAGGGCCTGATGTTCCACCTGGTCCCATTACACAGGGCCATTAGGCATATAAAAGAAATTTTTTGGCTGTGAGCTCATCTTGCCATATCCTAATTTATTGAAGATAATGCAAAATTAGACAACACTAATTACACTAAATGACTCTCAGTTGTTTGCAGTTAGATGGCAAATGGCTGCATTGAAATAGGCTCTTTGCCTTGGTTTGCAGGTGTGGGAACTGAAGTATAGAGGTGAGCTGGTTAAATTGGTTTTAATAATGCCAAGGTCATGGGTTCAATCCCCTGTGTGGGCCCTTGACTTAAGAGTTTGACTCGATGATCCTGTGGGTCCCTTCCAAATCAGAATAGTCTGTGATTCTGTGTCTGTGAAATAACTGACAGGACTGCGACTAGGACCCAGTCTTATTTTTTTCTGGAATGTCCTTGTGTGACATGTTCCTAGAGTTTGTATTATGAATTAGCTCCAGCACTGCTGAACTTTTTGCCTGGCATGTGTGCTGTGGGTCAGCAACGGGGACATCTCTGAGCACTCAAATGGTTGATCTCTTCTTGACCTTGGGCATGAATTAACCACACTCCTGATCTCTTGTTCTTGACATCTGTCCTAGTTCAGCAGGAGGGACCAGCTAACCCTGTGTGGGGGTGATCAAAGCTGTGTATTCTACCCCCTCTATTCATTCCCCAAGGTCAATGGGCCATTAGCAGCAGCTGCCCAGGGAGCCATTATCACTTCACACCCAGCCTGAGGGGGCAGAGGTGCTAATGGGCCATCAACAGTTCAACACCCCCTGGCTCCCAGAGTTAATCACCCATTGTGTGAGTCCCCGCCCAGGGGGAGGGACTGAGAGCTCCCTGAGGGTACATAAGGGGTGGGTAAGAAGACCTCGGGAACCTCTCGTCGGATCCAGAGCAGCAGCAGGACCTTGACAGGAGGAGATCCCCGCTCTCGCCCAGACCACAGCCCTCGCCTGCACGAACAGGTTTTTTTTTTCCTTTTGCTCTGGACTTGGGGGAACCACAGGGGTCTCAGCACAAGGGCAAACAAACCCCCTTGGGTTTGTGCCCCAGGACACTGGGTTATACTGCTGGGATTTTGTGAGTTGAAAGCAATTTCCCTTGTGTGTCAGTGTTGCTATTGAAATATTATTATTAAACTTTAGGTCTGACTTATAATCTCTCTCGTGGTGAGTTCATTTCCCCTGCTGGTTTACCTTTAAACCAGCACAACATCCCTTTAAACACTGTGCCCACGCTGAACCTCCTACAGAAGGACCTTCATCCCTGCAAGTTATTTAAGAAAACATTTTGTAGCTGTTGTTCAGACTTGCTATAAGGGCAACTGGGCAGGAGTTTGGATCAGCTGATTTCCTGAGATCTGCTCCAGTCCTAACTGTTTTTATCTGACTTACTAATAAAGTTCTGACACCCTATTTTATCTGAATTAGTAAAAATGTTCTGACACCCTATTTTCTGACAGGGAATGTGCTGAGGAGCCTCAGCTCTTTGTCACCTGTCTTCTCATGGGAGTTGTGGTGGCTCCAGTCCTTCTCTTCTAGAACTATCACAGCTAGAACCAACTGTCTAACCAATGGCTGATGGTTTGTCTCTTGTAGATGCTGAAGACGTGTCAGCAGCAGGATTATCTCAAACTGAATCACAGCTGTCCAGAGCACACTTGGTTCTCCTGTCACTGGCTTCCCCAGCAGCTTAGCCAGGTGTCAGTATAGAGACCTGCACAGTTCCCATTTGAGGAGTGGCTGGCTCCTCTCTGTCTCTCACAGAAAGTCTGATGAGACATATGTAAGAAAGTGCTTTTTAGGTTGTGCAACTTAATTACTTATCTGGGAGCAGAGAGGACAGATACAAAGAATTGAACCTAGATTTCATAATAGCACCTTTTGCACCATACCATCTCCCTTCCCCCTCTTATGAAGGTAGAATGACAATGTTCACATAAGACAAGCAAGTTTTTGTCCTTGGCAAGAACTGATATTCTTCACTAAGTAGTTTCTCTGGTTTTATAGTTTAATTCAAATCTAAATATGAATCCAATTATTCTCAGCATCTTAGGAATGTGATTTTACTACTACTGTGAGTTTCAAGTTGTCACATCTTTGAAATCTTTAAAGTTAGAATTCTTAGACATTACACACATTTATGCCTGTCACATCACATTCTCCCACTTGCTTTTGAAAAGAAGGAATAATTAATATGTTTTTTTTCTCACAGGAAAATATATTTTCTCTTTCTAGAATTACATTGAAATAGAGAATCAAAATTGAGCCTTCATGCTTGTTTTTTTTCAGTAAATTGAACTATTGTACACTATCTTTCTCTCAATACTTTGTGTTAACTTAGATTTAATGCATGCCATTGTCATTTCCAAAGCTTTCTTTTTTCAGGAAATTTAGATGCACGTCCTTGGTCCTTTGAATGTAACACATCATGTTTCTACAGGCCCTGGTTTGCTTTCTCTTAATTCTTCTGTTCTTTGGAGGTGTCCTTTTCTGCACTGGAGAATGTTTCTCATTACTCCATGGATTCCAGTTTGAAATTATGTTCCTTCCCAATAGGGAAAACAAAACCAAGAAAACTCCTGGTTTGAAATAAAGGAAGTTTAACAGGTGAAAAAACCCATAGATGACACAAAGGAAATCAGTCACCATCTCCCACAAGCAGACCAATGTCCAGCCACTTTCTGAGCAACAGGACCCTTAGAAACCCCAAACCTCCAGTTCTTCTTCCTCTCCCCAGTTTTGTTGTTGACCTGATGCTATGCAGTATGGATTATCACTTTGGCCAGTTCAGACCAGCTGTTCCAGCAGTGTTGCCTCCCAGTCTCTTGCCCACTGCCAGCCTACTTGCTGTGGGAAGGCAGAGCTAAGAACTGAGAAAGCTTTGATGCTGTGCAAGCATGTTCAGCAATAGCTAAAACCTTGGTGTCCAGTCAACACTGGTTTAGACACAAATCCAGAACACAACACCTTACTGTGACGAAAGCTGAATCCATCCTGGGCAGACCAAGTCCAAGGGTCTGCTCAGGAGGGAGAAGGAGTTTGAGTCCTTCTCCCCATGCTTGCTCCTGCACTTTATTCTTTGACTTGGTAGGCTACCACAAAGGGACAGTCCAGGAAATAAGAAGAAGAAATTTGAGCTCCCCTGCCAGGGTAAGCACAGTGACCTCCAGACCAGTGTCAGCCACTTACATCCTCTGACATGCCTGGGATGTCTGATACCCATTTTTACACCCTCAGCTTCAGTGGGAAGGTACACCCATGACCTGCCAGTGTGTTCCCTGGGTCCTGGAAAATATCCTTTCAAATCCTCTTTTGAGACATAAGGGAATTCAATTTACCATGTTTGCCTTAGGTAAAAGAGCTTGAAATTCAGCATTTCTGCATTTAATGAGACACAATGCTGTTGGTATGTGCAAGCTCTGCTGTGAGGGTACTGGACAGAGTCAGCCCAAGGCTGCCCACACTGGAACCATATCTGCATCTTTTCAGGGACGTGAACACTGAGCAGCTCCTCCCAACAGCCTGAGGCCACTCCAGCCTTGCCTGGGGGTGCAGTTGGAGGCCCCAAAATATTAAAAAACTAGGATTTGTGTGCCTCAGCCTGGTACTGAGCAGAGGTACTCCTCCAGTCTGTGATGCCTTGTCTATACTTCCCTTACCCATGCTCACATGCACTCCTTCAGAAAACATCTGAAAAAACTGTCATCCATTTTTTCTGTTCTTTCTTTAACTATCCACCATGATCTCTAAGCTTTAAGCAGCCAGTGCCCTAAAAACATAATGTTTTCATTTGTGTGCTCTGTTAAAGACAAAAAGCAAGACATAGGGAAGTTTTCAACCTGAAACTGAATGTATAGTTCTTTTCTGGATCTCTTTATGCTCCAGAATGAATCTGTGCATCCTATGTCCACAAGGATAACAAAGGCAATTCAGTCATGTTAATTGTTGCCAATAATAATATGATCTGACTGTCACTGAATCAAGATTCAAATAAAAATCCTAATGTTGGGCAATAGTTCTGTTGTTTACAATACTTTCTATTAGAGCTATAAGGAGGCAGAGGGGAGAGGAGGAGTTCTGAAGTTGTAGGTATTTCATAGACTGTCAAATCACAAGATGGAGCCGGATCTGTCCCCATAAATATTTATATTAGAGAGACAAAGCTGCAGCAAATTCTTGGCTGATGGGAAGTGTTTTCAGCTGATGCAAATTTTTATGGCTTGTGCTTTCCAGCAGGGCTGTGACAATTCACATCAGCAGAGGAGTGCTACTCTATAATTAGCCAAATCCTTGCAACAGGGACTACTGTCACCTTCCCATCAACCCTGCTCTCCACTCACAGTTGCTATTTAACCAGTCACAAAAATGCCACTATCAGAGCATTTCAACACCAAACAGAATATCTGGTGCTTGAGCTCCCTGTGAGATGACAGCAGCATTAATTCATGATTTTTAGTTACGCTGGATGATCAAAGATCAGCAGATCAAAGAAGACAGTTTCTTTCACAGGATGCCCGATGCAGGAGTTGGACTGGGTTACGGCACGGGAGGCAGAGTGGAGGGAGGCACCGAGCTTGCCTGTGGTGAAGAGGGGTGAGCACATGGCAGGGTTTGAGAAATTTGCTTTTACCCTGAGCATTACATCTAGAAAAGCCACCTGTTAATACAGACAAAATAACAGAAGGGTTGCTGGGGTGATGAAGTCTTGGCCAAATGCCCTTTATCACATTTTTGCGAGGGCAACGGGGGAAAGGACAAGCTTTCTCAGCCCAGCTGCAATACAGACGAGCTCAGGGTGATCTGTGTGACACTGAGTGATGCAGTGGTGGCAGGGTCCCTGGAGGGCTGACAGCCCTTTCTTGTCCATAGCAATTTGTCAGAAAAATCAACCAGAATTGGCTTTCTGGGGGGCTGCAGAGACCCACCAAATGCCCAGGCAACACCAGAGCTTGTCTAGAGGAAAGTGCCTACAGTATTAGGGAAAGGCATGGATAAGGCAAGTAACTAGAAACTGAATGCCAAAAAGATCACATCATTTCATTGCATAAAGTGAACATAAAGCCCATTTCCAATGCACATGCAACCCTCATTATTGTCACCACAGGCTAAGGAGCAGCCTTCACTAAAAACCACCCTGTAGGTTCTCTCCAAGATCACTAACCCTTCACAAGGGCTTCCCTGCTCCAGGGATGTCCATACCAAGATTGTGCATGGACATTGTGGACAGCCCCTACATGACATTTCTTAGCTTGACTTCTGGTGTGAGTTTGCTGAGGCTCCAATCTGCCATCACCAGTGCCCTGACTGGACCTTTCAGGCAAGGACAATGGCACCTTATCCCAGTATTTCCGTGCTGATCTGTGCTGTGTAGACAACAGCCCTTATGCAAGTGAAGGGTTTAGCTGGTCCCCTCATCATCCTTCCTAGGCCCCAGGGAAGGCTTGTTTCTTCAGGAACTGAGTGCTATTTTAAGAGACATCACCCATCAGGAAAATCACAAGTGATTGCTTTCTTTCCAGGAGTGACTTTTCCTGAGGCTTTTGCAGCAGTGCTGCCTGCATGAGCTCCCACACCAACCTGCTCGCAGGAACAACCCAGGATAATGGGGGTTTTGGCAGCTTATAGTGAATTTGATTGGTTTTACTCTGGACTGTGACTGTACAGTATTATTTGAGCACCAACAACCTCTTAAAAGCAAAGTAAAGACAGTGGTGTAGGAAACATTCCCCTTGGCATCACAGCAATATTAAGAGAGGCATTTCTTATTTCTCTCCTTCCTGACTCCATCTTCTCACAACTCTTCTGCAGCTAGTTCTTTGGCAAGTAGGTGTTGCCTTACTGTGCTGGTTTTGGCTGGTTTTTTTTCATAGTAGCTAGTATAGGACTATGTTTTGAATTGGTGCCGAAAACAGTGTTGATGATTCAAGGATGTTTTCATTATTGCTCAGCAGTGCTTGCACAGAGTCAAGGCCTTTTCTGCCCCTCACTCCAGAGAGGAGACTGCGGGTGCACAAGAGGTTGTGAGGGCACACGGCTGGGACAGCTGACCCCAGCTGACCAAAGCAATATTCCAGACTGCATGAAGTCATGCCCAACATATAGAGCTGGGGGAAGATGAAGGAAGGGGAGTTGTTTCAAGTGATGGCGTTTGTCTTTCCCAGTAACAATCATGCATGATGGAGCTCTGCTTTCCTGGAGATGGCTGAACACCTGCCTGCCCATGGGAAGTGGTGAATGGTTTTCTTAGTTTGCTTTGTTTGAATGCACAGGGTCTTTCACTTAACCTATTAAACTGTCTTTGTCTCAACCTATGAGTTTTATCCCTTTTACTCTTCTGATTTTCTCCCCATCCCACCAGGGTGAGGAGTAATCAAGTGGCTGTGTGGGGGTCAGTTGCCAGTTGGGGCTAAACCATGACAAGCAAACACCACTAAGTTTATCAAAGAGTAGCTGAAAAGGTAAATTGCCTTCTGACTACAGTTTTATGCCACCCCCTTCCTGCATGATTTGATTGTGGTGGCTCCAGGAAACTGCAAACAGAATTTCCACACTATTCTCGGAAAGGATATATGCATGTGTGAAGTATGTGGGCGAGTTTGTTTTTATATATCAGTTTATATATGTTTTGCCTATTGTCTTTGAGGTATGTATGTCTACATAGAGAGAGAAAGACAACAAAATGGATGGTGATTGACTTTCATCAGCACTGTCCCTGCACTGAGCCATGTCCTTGCCTCCCTCCAGCTGACTCCGTGTCCATGTGCAGTGCTGCTGCAGGCTGCTCTCGCCTGCTCATGGGTTGCAGATGTTGTAGCAGCCTCAGCTCATGCCACCACTCCTCCAGGTGCCTTCAGGTGTGCTGCACAGCCCAGTGCAGCGTGGGCAGCAGATGGAGTCTGCCCAGGGATCCCCTCTGCCAGGGCAATGTACAGACCCAGAGTGGGGCAGATGTGGGGCTTTGTTCAGCCCCTGTGCTCTCTGCCCTGGGAATAGCAAGGAGCATTAGCCCACAGGCTGTGACCCTCATCCCCATGGAACCATCCCTCCCACACACAATGCAGACATCAACATTGTCCCACCATTGCTACTGTATTTCCACACCTATTCTGGGTATGAACAAGCAACTACTAGACAAAATTCGCATTCCAGTCGCTCTCGGGCTCTTGGCATTTGACTGCAGTCATTGACACAGTGAGGATATCACCATGATCTCCACCTGCAGTCCAGTCTGTGTAGCAACAGCTTTGAATGTGTAAGGCCAGTGCCAGGCCCTGCAGGGGTCTGAAAGAAAACAGTGCACTGCCAGGTGTCCACTTGCAGCCTTTGGTACCCCACTGGACTTGCTCCTGGGTGTGGTGAGGACTCTCTGAGGCAGGTTCTGTCTGGGAACAGGAAGAAAGACTCATGAGTCACACCCACAATGGCTGCACATCTGGCCCACACCATTCCTCTTTTCTGCAAGGTCCACCAGGCTGGGATGGGAGTATGGGAATCATCACAGGCTACTTGCAAGGACAGAGAACTGCCAGGAGTTCCTCTGCCTTCGAGAGCTGCACTACATCCATCCTGAGCAGTGCTGCTCACAAGCTGGGAAGACCACAAGGATGTGGCTGGAGCATGGAACCTCTTTGCTGACGTACATGGAAGGCAAGGAGCCTGTTTTGTGCCTACAACTTCAATGGAGGCTGCTGTGCAGTGGGATGCAGGAGGAAGCAAGGAATGGCCTCACCAGCAGGCTGACCTCTAGTCTGGCCAGAATGGCTGCCAGTGAGAAAAACCTGGGGTCACTGGATGTAACCAGGGACTTTGGCAGCCCCAGGCCATGGGATCCTTGGTTTGGCAATCTGCAGGGCAGTGTTGAGCTGCATTTCATGGTGATGAGGGCTGGAATGGGAGTCTGGGTTGTGGGCAATGCAGATGGGAAAGAATGAACCCGTGGTGCCCTCCAGGGAGGGAATTCATCGTTCTGCCCTGCTGATGCCTTAATTACTGATCTGCCTATCTCCAATATTAGAAGTACTGGTGCGGTGATCCACTAATAAATAATTAAAGGAAGGTAATAGCATTAATGTTGCACAACCTAGATTTATGAAATACATTACATTCTCATTTTAGAAGTAATACTAGATTAGTTTGATACACTTAGATTTATGTAGGGAAGCTTGCTTAATCTTAGCTTGTATTCTGACTCAGGTAAAAGGCAAGACAAAACTGACACTCAATCTTTGTCTTTTTCAGGGGAGATCCAGAAGAAAACAGTCATTATTGACAATATTGAGGGAATTAGTAAAACTACTTGCACAAGCAAATGATATGTATTTCAGTTTGGTAAAATACAATAGAATGTATCTAGGCAGAAAAATGCCCACAAGTCATGTTTTCATAATAAGGTGTTCTGTCTTGCAGAGCAGTAATTCTATAAGGGATTAGGGATAGATAATCAGTTATAATGAAATTGCAGTAAGATGTTGGGAACTTCAGAGTCAATGCTGATCTTGAGTGTAGTCCCCTGCTTGTCACTGAGCAGGATCTCTGTAAGGTTTGCTGCCTCTACATTTGGCAGGGAGTGCAGCTGGAATGTGCTGTCCAGTCCTGGACTTCACATTTCAGGAGGGATGTTACAAAATCAGAGAAAGTTCAACACAGAGCAATACTGTCTGTAGGCCTGAGGAGCCCCTTACAGCAGAGACAAAGTCTACTTATCTTTTCTAAAAGGTCTGTAAGACCCTGCCAAAGGTTTTTGATGTTACAGGTAAAGATATAACAACCTTCTGCATGTAGACTTGATAGATAAATTTAAGTTAGAAATATGATATAATTATTTTCATAATGAAGATTATGTTTGTCATAATTTGCCATCCCTGGAGAAGTTTTTAGTCAATTTTTCTCTGAAGGATATCCTCAAGTTCAACTGTGGTTACTGGACTGAATCAAGGATTATTTTGGGGGAACTAGATAAGGACTCAAGCAAATTATCTTCATTTTTATTCCTGGCCTGATGGTTAGAGGTCAGGCCTATAGATCAGGCCTATGCAAATCTGAAAATCAAAGTTTGGATTCAGTATGTTTTCATACCCTGCTGTGCAATATTTAACATCTTGGCAAATGTTACAAAGGAACACAATTTGTGCTAGTGGCTGTAGGGCACCCAGTGCACTCCTCCTCCCCTTTGGGGAGATCTAGTGCTTGCAAGACCTACTGTGTCACAGCTGCTGCCTCTGTGGCTCTCAGCATGCACCTGAGCAGCAGAACAGACTTTCATGACATATTTAAGACCTATCAAATGTAAACTATAGAATCCGATTCCTTATTTCTCTTTGGGGAACCCTGTAATCTCCAAGCCTGTGTAGTGGAATTGCAGAGGGAATCATGACTGGTAAGTTTGCAGGAAGCCACCTGTATGAATATCTGCCACTGCACTGTGAAGATGAGATGAAGGGCTGCCTGGAACCTGCGCTCCTGATGCTTCTCCTCCTCCAGGGCCTTCAGCTGGCATGAGGGTCATCTTTACTCACTTGGAGGAACTCTGCCAACTGCGATTTTTTGTTGGAAAGGTGGGCAGAAGACCAGACCAGACCAGGGACAGCACCCAAGGCTAGCTGGCAAATCTGGCTCTGTGTGCTGGGCTCCTTGCTGCAGCACATGGCACTAGTTATCAGTGCAGTCCCCATTGTCAGTAGCCAAGGAACACCCACAATTTTACTTCATCCCCTGTCATTGTGTGTTACATCATGCCCCTGATTCTGTTAAAAGCAATGTGATGCTCTAATCTTTGAAGGTTCTCATGGGTTTGGGGTTGCTTTAAGGCAAATCTTTGTCACTGCCACCTACTTCAAACTTGGATTGCCAAATCAGTGTCTGTTGGTACTTGCAGCCTTGTATGTAATAGCTTACCTGCTAGACTGCAAAAACATATTTCTAGAGAAGATTGTGTGTGCTCTACACAGCACATGTAGGGTCTGGCTGCATTACTGTGTCCTTTTCATGAGACTTTGGAAACACAGTACTACTGGAATTTAAAATACTGCTGTGATTATGTGTATGTGTGTGTATACACAGAGACAGATACCATAGACTTATAGGGAGAGCTGTAGATAAAACATGTAAATATAACATGTATATATTTATATACATGTTATATACTTATACATATTTACGTATATATAATATGTAAGTAATGTAATTAGGAAGCAATACAGTGTATTTATATAAACTTATATATTCACACACATATATATGTACGTGTATCTGTATGGAGAGAGTGAGAGTCAATGAGTATGAGAGTACAGCCACTGCACACAGACCCATCACTTTTTCTTAGTACCTTCAGCCTGGTGTGAATCCAGAGCTGCTAAAGGGCACCCAGCTGATTCCTCAGGCATGGAAGCTTTTCATTCTGCACAATTGGAAGCTGTCAACAGTCCTGTGAGCTGCTTGATCCTGTCCATTGGATGCACAGCAACTTAGCCTGGATGGACCCATTTGTGGTGCAGTAAAGATACTGAAGTTTCCTGAGACTAAAAACTAAACTTGGGATTAGATCTGCACAAGCAATCCAGACATAGAAGCTTTCTCCTCTGCAAGGACTATCTCTGTTAGCACTTCAAACCCACTTTTTCCTTTTAATTATTCCTTTGAGAAGACTAATACTTTGAAGAATTTTATACTGAAGAGCGAAAACTAAAAATCTGCCAGTCTGTGTGCCTGTGTTTAACAAAATTCTCTATTTTGACTTGGAATGCTAATTTAAAAGCAAGCAGCCAAGAGCACAAGACATTTCTGATTATTCTGTGCTGTTACAGATAGGAAGGTTCAGGAATGAGAACAAACCAGATGTCATCACTATGCCTTGAAACTCTTCTTTCAAAGGTCACAGATATTAGGAGTCTGGTTCAGTGAGAAGTGTTGGCTGCTCCTACAGGCTTCTTGCTTCTTTACTTTTTCATTGGGACTATCCAAATACAGCAGTGTTTCCTTTCCCAGTTCAGACCATTCAAGGTTTGTAAATATGTATGTTCATCCCATTTCTTGTTTTGGATTTCTTCACCACTTTTGAAAGGTGCAAAAATTATTTCTGCAATGCAATTCTATGAAATCCGAGAGTTGTTCTTACAAGGCTTTTAGATTGTGTTTGAAAAACACCAATAGCTAATGTATGTGAACTGCTACAGAAACCAGCTTTGGTTTATTGACTACATGATAGCAATAAAGTTGACAAAGCTTAACTTGGCAAAATAAAAAATCTCTATAGTTTCATCAGATTGCACCTTAGAAGCAGAGTCAACGATCATGTCTTTGGGGGGCATCCAATGCTTTGTTTCATATCTTATAACCACACTACTTCTTGGCTTGTACAAAAACAGAAAAACAAGGCATATACAGCTGCACGTGTAAAGAAGCACCTGAGAGGGTTTTGTAAGCCCTCCTTGACTGGTCTTAAGAGGTTTGTGTAGTACAAGCTATTTTTAACTGCCTCTTGCTGTGTTAGGATGAACACTGCAAGCGCAGAGACGTGTCTTCTCTGCAAGACCTGTGCCTGCTGCGTAGGTGCACCTGCTGGAGATGTCCTTTTGTCAGGCAGGCATGAGGGAGGCAGAGGTATTTTTAGTATTTCTGCATATATATTTCTCTCTTCTAATCCATGAAGGGCAGAGTTTTGGGACAAGGACTGTGTCATCCAATGAGTCACAACAATTGTCTGTAGGACAGGGTACTGTTTCCAGCCAGCATGCAGCTTTCCATCAGTTCTCAGCAGCTCAGACCTTGGCTCTCAGTGAACACTCTGCCCCAGTCTTCCATCAGAAATGACCCTTGGACATTCTCCCACTGTCATTTCACAAGACTTTCTTCAGTTCTAGTGCCAGGGACTCAGCCTTGCTGTTAAAGGTATCACCAAAATGATATTTCTGTGATGTTCCCCTTCCCCTATGTCTCCTCGGCTTGGGGCAGGAGTCACCCCACAGCTGCAGCAAATGTTCAGCATGAATCCCTCTGCTTAGCCCTTCCCATGATGCAGACCAGGCTTGCTTGTTTACACTTTGGTGCTATTCTCAAGGCTTCCTTCCCAGGCCAGCTCAGGCTCTGAAGAAGGAACACATCACACACAAATTGTCCCTATCAGCTACCCCATGATCCTTCCCTCTGCAGCCACCTTGGTGGTGATCTGACAGTGCACACAAGATCCAGGGGAGAATTTCACTCACTGTTTCAATGCCCAATAACTGTCTTAAACAGGGCAGTTATCTTTTCACCCATTGGTCTCCTACAACCGTTGTCCCTCAAGTCCTTGCCTCCTCCAGAGATTTTGACTCAGCCCAAAAAATCTCTCCCCTCCCCTTTTTTTTTTCGTTTCTCTGCTTCTCAGACTATGTTATTGTGAGTGGAAAATTATATTTTACCTCCACTTCTGCCCTCCCCAGTTGCATTTTTTCACATTTGCTCTTTTGGTGGCCAAGTTGTAAGGGCTTTTTATCTCCCTCTCCTCTCCTCATGTTGCACCTGTCTTCAAAAGTATTTCATCTGATTTAAGCCATTCTTGAAGGCACTGATTTCATCTGCAAAGAAGATTCCAACTGAGATTTCTGCACAGCTTATGTCAGAATGTGATTTAAATAATGAGTGCCTTTGCTTGGCACCAGGTGATGCTTCATGGGACTGAGCTATCAAATGCAGAGCTTGGAAGGATGAAATATAGCACTAACCTTTAAGGCTTCTCCAAAAGCTCAAAACATGGCACTGACCAAATGTCAAGAGCACTGCTCTTAGAGATTTTATCTGGGTTATATTAATTGAAAACCCAAGCCCTTTGCTATATGTGTTAATCAACAAAGTATCACTGAATCAAGTCATTATCTAATGATTGTTACTCATGCATTATCTCCATATTCTCCATATGCATACTTTTGACTGACGTTTATTTGAAAATATGATAAGGGATATGTGAATGCCTGTAGTATGCAGATTGGAACTCAGCCATTTCAGTGTGCATAAACAGAAAAATAGCAAAGTTTGATTTAAAAGTACTTGGAAACATTTCTGAGAATCAGGAGCTACATAAGGACTTGCTTCGAGAAGTCCTCAGGACCAGGGTCAAAAGCCAGACTCCTTTGGTGTTGAGCTATACTGAGCTTAGTAAGGTCAGGGAAGAGGTCATATGACATGCTTCTAGTCTGGGAGAAATTAACTTGATCAGAAGGTGTCTGTATTCCTGAATATTTGTATCAAGTATGAATACATAATCAGGTTATCAGCCTTCCTACAGCCCTAAACTAGCAGATTGTGCCTATATATGCTGATCTTAAGCCTGCACAATTCTTTTGGCTTTAAGGGACTACTTATTTGTATGAAGTTAAACAAACCTGCAACTGTAGTCTTCACAGGAGTTTTGCAAGGCCTTTGTTCCAAAACTGGATTAATGCAGGTGGGTCCTTGAGCCCCCATTGAAATCGGTTCTTGAACTTTTTCTGCATGTTCACACTTCGTTGCACAACTTTTTCTACTGCCATAGGAAAAAGCACTGTTCATGTGAGCAAAGCTAGGGACAGATTTCACCTGGGAGAGTGGCAGGAATTGAAAAATATGTTTACCTTGTGTAATACCATCTTCAAATCAACATCAGTTGAAAAGGAAGTATTTTCTGGAAGTGCTCACTGTTGAAAACTGCAAAACTGTATTTTGTTCAGCTACTGGATCCAGTGGTCAACCCAGACTGCTGTGTAGTAGACTGCTTTAATTTCCACCCTACTCTTCTGGTCTCGTAATTGGACTTTTTAGGCTCATTACATCAAAAACTCAAATTACACATAGTACTTTCTAGGTGCAACCCCAAGGCTCCAAGTGATCTCCTTAGGACTGAAAGGATGGGAAGGCTTTATCAGAAGTGAGCTGAGTTTATACTAATCACAAAAGATTTACCAAGGGACCATACAAAATAAGCTGAACTTCAGTGCATGTGCTTTATAGACATCCTGATAGTCCTTTAAAGCTCATCAGTTCAATACTAGCAATTGTGCATAAATAACTTGATGGTAAAACTAGTCTAGAACAGTTTTGAAGGAAGTTATCCAGCTGGCAGGTCAGCAGAGGAAAGGTAATTTGGAAGAAGTTCACTACTCCCTTGTCATCAACAAAAATTCAGGTATTCAACCTGTAACAACACCAGCTCCTCTCAGACTGGCTGCTCCTCCCAAGAGCACAGAGTCAGAAAAAGTAAGCAGCCTTATTACATAGAAGAAACACAGCAGGAGTAGGGTGTGTGCACATCTATCCATATACACCTGTGTGAGTGTGAATGCATTGCATAAATATAACCGTGTATAATGCACAGGTAAACATAACAGTATTGGAAACACTGGAATGCAGCAGAGATTCTAGTGGAGCCCTACCACGTGCCATTCCTGCATGTGGCAAAAGCTTCATGTACCACCTAGGCTGTTTACCCAGCTGTTGCTAGAATAAGTTGCCCAGCCTGTTTGCTCAGTTCCACAGACTAGAGTTGAAATTGTGCTCTACTCCTTAAGAGCAAAAGATGCCTATGACTCTGGAGTTCTTGAAGCACAACTGGATTTGACAGTAGTAAAAAGCAGTGCTCCTAAAATATTCATGTAAACATTTTGCTTAAAACATTTGAAGGTTGGCCAGACTTCTAAAAATAAAGGCAAAACAAAATCCCAAAAGAAACTGGTGTGGTTTTCTGTTGTCCTTTATGACTACTTCCCCCCCTTCCCCACCCCACCCCCTTTCTAACTACAGGGAAGAAAATATTAGGAAATGTTTGTACACCCCAAGTTTTAAACTCTCCTGTAGTCCTCAAGATTCTGCTTCTACATGCCTGAATTGATCTGATCATCCTGTGTTGTTTGCAAAGCCATTCTTGAGATTCATTTTGACCAGTTATGGCTGTTCCTGCATTTCACATGGTGAAACCCTGCTCTGAATGCAATGTAAACATCCTTTTCAAATGAGTTTTATGATAGGTTTGGGAAAAGTTTACCTAAGACAATCTTGTCCCCCACCTTTCTCTTTGCCATATATGAGCAGGGCACATTTCTCGTGTTGGTTAAACCAATTTGCAGAGATGAGCCTGTAACACGTATATCATAATAGCCAGTAGTTAATTTCCTGGTGGAAACATTTCTCATGAAAAACTGGCCGTGCCTTGGCAGATTTTTGGAAACAGGATGAAGGGAGGATGTAAGTGAGCAGAAGGTAAAAAGAAAGGGACTTTTTTTTTTATAGTGCTGCTATTAAATATGTGCATCCAATTTCACTTAATAAGGTTCTTTTTTTATTGTCCTCCACTGGGCTTTCTCTCTGATAGATTATGGAGACCCAGAATATATCTGCTGGTCTGCAGTGACTGTACTGATACCCACTGCCCAGTAGTTTCAGACCAGATGTTGGCAAAACATTCTGCCCTACAGAACAGATACCAACTGCTATTGGCTTGCTTTGTGCTTACCTCTCCTAAACACAGATGTTGAATGAAGGTCCTTGACTACCAAACACAGGTTGTTGTGTTCTGGCTGCTGCAAGAGCAGCTTTGTGTCCCCTCACAGCAGAAGTGCTGATAACACACAGTAAGCATAGCCAGCATCAGTGAGATGATGGACAGTGAAACCATAAAAGGTGACTTCCCACACATACCCAGCACAGTAACTCAGAAGAGGTCAAGAATGAACCTCACTTGCTGTTTTTCACCTGACAAAACAAGTGCTGACTGCCATAATACCTTAATGCTTCACCTTCTCAAGGGCACCAAGTCTGAGATCTCCCAAAATTTACTGTTTACTGTTGACAGTAGCCCAGAAGCAGCTGACACACTACAAAGTCACATTCTGTTTATGTGGCATTAATGTATCTTCTAGACACATCCATAATATTCCCATGAAATACTGGGTTGATAGCACAGACTGCAATTCAGGTCTCCATCAGGAAACCCCTCAAAGGGACCCACGGACAAGGGAAGCCATGGGAGCAGAAACTGAATAGAAATGTCACGTTTCCTGTAGACAGAAATCAGGAGGAAACCATTATGGAAGTGGCAGTTTGTGGAGCCCACCATGGTGGTCCGACGTATCTGTTTGGTTACCTGTCAGCAATGAGCACTGGATACAGCCCTCAAAGGGGCCTATGGGAAAACAGAACCAAGAACAAAGACAAACCAGTGAAGTACAAACAGATAAATTCACAGTCAGGTGTGGATCAGTGGCACAAAGTCCAACAGAGGCCATTCACCAGGTGAGTGTCCCCAGAGTAAATACTGTCAAATATCTTCATTAATGCCCTGGACGATGAGAGGGAGTGCCCTATCAGCAATCTGGAGAAGTGGTTGATGCCCCAAAGCGTTTTGCTGACATTCAGAAGTCAGTGCATGCACATGCTGGAGAAATGGGTGAACAGGAGCCTTGTGAGACACCAGGTCCATCACCTGGGCAGTAATGATTTCAGGCAGCAGAGCAGGCTGGGAGTCAACTGTCCAGAAAGCAGCTTTACAGAAAAGGACCTGGTGGTCCTGGTGGACAAGCTGGCCATGGGTTAACAATGTGTCTTTGGAGCCACCAGCCTCCTGGACTACATTAGACAGAGCATCACCAACAGGTTGAAGGAGGTAATCATTCTCTTTTGCTCAGCACTGGTGTCCTGTGTCTCATTCTGGACTTCCCTGTACAAGACAGGCATGGACATACTGAAATCAGTTCAGCAAAGGCCATGAAAATTATTGAAGGACTGAAGGATCTGATACAAGAGGAGAGTCGAAAAAAGCTGTGACTTCGCAGCTAAGGAAGAGAAGGCTCAGGGAATCTTATCAGTGTGTACAAATTAATACCTGATAGAGGGTGTAATGACAACACACTCTTCTCTGTAGTGGCCTGTCACAGAACAAGAGTAAATGGACACAAATTGAAATGCAGAAAATTACGCTTGAACACAAAAAGACCCTCAATGCTTCTTTCATTGTGAGGGTTCTCAGACAACAGTGTAGGTTGCCCAGAGAGTATGTGAGGTGTCCGTTGATGGAAATCTTCAAAAGTGCACAGGACACAGCCCCAAGCAGCCTGCTGTAGCTGACTCTGTGCTGGCCAAGGGGTTGCTGGACTAGGTGATCTCCAGAGGTGCCTTCAAACCTCATCTATGTTGTGACTCTGTGTTCCTGTGGTGTCCCTTGTAGGTGCCTCCTCTAATCCCAGCTCCTGGCCTATGGGGCAGGCAGTCGAAGAGTAGCCTGTCCCCTCTTCAATTAACCTGAGCTGAAGAGTAGCCTGTCCCCTCTTCAATTAGCCTGAGCTGTCATCAAGTGCCAGTGGCACCACTAACACTGACACACCCACAGGATGGCTGAGGAGCTCATTGCACAATGAGCCTGCCCAGGGCCAGGAGTCTCCATAGTGCCAGAGCAGTAACTCTCCACACCATTCCAGAGCAAACACTCAAGAGCATGTCAGAGTATTTTCTGCTTTGGACTGATGCAAGAAGAATAGCTTAATACACTGAGAGAAAGGGGGGAAAAAGGTCTTTATCCTTTTAGCCAAGCTCCTTTTCATCTGTTGAGATAAGATGGACTAAATCCAGAGGATGGTGAGTTTTCTTTTTTTAGTGATAAAATCTAAGCTGTAGTTAGAAACATCAGGGGGATTTAATAGGCTTAACAGCAACTCCTAAATTCCTCAGGAGGGCTGTGAATTTGGAGTTCAGATCTATGAGAGCTAGGAAGCGCTTGGCACCTTATCAGCAGTCAGCTTGGCAGCCTTTGGAGAATGAAAACCACCTTTTTGTTCAACTTTCCTTGGTAGCTTGCCAACCTTCTTGTTACTCACTAAGTCAACTGTCTCTAAAAATATGCTCTCTGGTCTAAGCCACAGGATTCAAAACACAGCTTAATGAGTAAGCAGCAAGGCGAGGGGAATTATATCAGGTCATAACATCTCCTCAACAGCCTGAGGCAGTTCAGCCCCTTGGCTGCACAGTATCCTAACTAGTCACTGAGGTTTGCTCTGTGGTGCCATTACCTTGCAAGCAGAGAGTCCCCCCTCACCATGAAGTTGTCTGGCCTCTTTCCTTCTGGAATGCAGTGGGCAGGCAGGGACAAAAAGTGGTAGTATGGAGGAACCAACTGAGGAGAGGAAAGTCAAGTAACAGAAGTAGGTGGATAAGCAGCTGGGAAATAACCCCAAAGCCATGAAACTTCCTTAGAAGACTTCTCAGAATGGTTGAAGCATCCCCCTCCCCTGCAAGACACGCTCATCATGACCCTGATGGTTCTGTTCACATGGCTCAGGTTTGCTAAAGTTGCTCTTCGGATAAGGTCATTTTCATTAACACAAGTTACTAGGAACACTGGATTATAATCACAGCTATCACTGGTTTCTCTCCTTCCTCCTAAATAAAAAAATCCCAAATTTATATTTATTCTATTGGCATCAATGCCCATCACTGAAGAAGCTGTACCATGATCAGAGCTGCCAAAGCCACAGCCAAGGCCCAGACAGAGATTCCCATGGCAAACACCCAAGGGGTAGGAGAAACAAGAAATACAAGGGCAAAGGAGGGGATGTTCCCAAGCACGTTGATTGCTCTGAAACATTAAATATTTTGCAGTCACCCTGACCAGTTGTGGACTGCTCTCCATTTAACATTCATCATTTACTACCCCATCAATCACAGCAAGTGACTCAGTAAATAGCTGTGATGAATGTAAGATATATGTCAGCAAACTGATAATTTTTTTTGAAGCAAAACTCTGTCTAACTCCAGAAGAAACACTCCAAAAACAGTCCTCCCTCACAGATCCAAGCAAAATGTTTGCAAGAAACCAAGATTTGTCTGGTTCTTCCATGTTTGGGAATTTGGGCTATCTGTTTTGCTTCACTCTTTTAATTTCAAATAGCAATGTGAGTTTGCTTGTTCTGCAGCAAAGAGTGTATTGGTAGTGTCATTTCCCTTGAATAGCCCTTTCGTCTGAAATGCAGATCGTGTTCCCTTCAGCATGACAAATAACACACTTCATCTCCCCCTGGAGCCTGGAAAATCTGAGATGAGATTGGCACTGCAATATAAAGAGAGATACTCTCAAAAAGGAGGCAAATCCATTTGGACTGAGTGGAAATAATCACTGGCACTTCTAGCTACAGACAGTCCTCTGATTTGAAGCTGTATTTCAATGTAGAATGGCTTTTCCTCGTCATGTCTGTAGAGCACCTGGCACAATGGCATCCTATTCTTGACTGTGGGTTTCTGGCACTGCAGTAAAACAAACACTGAACTTAAAGAAAAATGCACAATCAATTGTGTTCTTGCATGAGCTATCCATGCCTTCAACATAAATTAAATGCAGACATGAATCTGTATACAACTTCAAATTTGGACATTAAAAAAACAACCTTGTGTCCAGAAGAAAACTTTTCTCAGCTAACCCTGGATTTCAGAGCCAGGCAAGCTGGGGATTCTTTTTAAAAGATAAAACACACGGGTGGTCTGCCATTTGCTGTGGGTACATAAAAGGAGTATTAAACAGAAAGTGGAGGAGAAATGGAAGAATTTGGCAGATGGCATCATGCTCAGGGTTAGACAAATACCCTCTCAGGCACTGGAGCCCAGATGGCCAGTCAGAAACACTTTCTGCCACAAACCCTTTGTGTGTCTTTGTGGCACCTCTGCACTGGGAAGGGAAGTATGTCAATTCACAATCTTGCTGTGACAAAACAAAACTTGATACATTTTGGGAAATGTGTTCATTCTCAGGCCTCCCTTGACCCCACATCTTTCCTTCCTTCATGTGAGCCTGGTTTGAAGGCTAATCAAAGCTCCCACACACTATAAAAGGTGGTTATCATGAGTTTAGAAAGCTGGGTTTGGAAAATAGAGGCAAAAAGACTCTTCTGGCAGGTTTCTGTCCATGTACCTCTAAAATCAATAAGGTGTCTGTGAGAAGCTGGGAGAGCAAGGACTAGGTGGATGCATCTGCTAAAGGAACTCAGCAAGGATGACTGATGCTGATGGAAGTGCTTTGCAAAATGCTCAACATTTCCCATTTGTCTTTATATTGCTCTTTAGTTTATGTGATTTCAAAAAATACGCTTTGCTCAAACCCATTGAAGGTCTGAAGCACATGGTCATACAATGAATTCTCACCACTTCTCTCACAAGTGATATCACAGGGCAACCAAAGCACTGAGAACTTGCAACTGACCTTCTCCTTTTCAAGTTGCCAAACACTTGCCTCTGCAAACTTGATGGCACTCTGGGAAATGCCAGCTGGGGGCCATTGCACAGGCCCAGTGACCTTCCAGTTCTGTGTGTCCCCTTACAGGGCACTGTTGTCATGCCCAGTGCTGGCACACATTAACCATGATTAGTCCTACAGTGAAATAAGGCTTGGGTAGGTTCTAGTGAGGAATTCAGCCCCCACTCTTGTCAATGTATCCCCAGGCTGCGGCTGCCTGACACATTTTGGTAAATGCTCAACACATGCAGATGGAGTGCACAGGGACTGGATAGGGGCAGCGAGGAAGTCAAGGAAAAGAGTCAAAATTGGGAGAAAGTGAAGCAGGACAGGGAGGGCAGAAGCAGGACTTGGTTCAGAGATAAGGGGAGGAAGTATCATATAGCTTTGTTAGGGGATAAATTAGTATTTATCTTTAATCTCACCTTCTCTTTTGCCTTTCCTGAAACCTGACACTGTCTCATACCATCCTGTCCTGCTCCAGACGCATTTACAAACACCCTCAATATCTTGTACAATTCTGATCCCTCATATGGGCTTTCCTTTTCTCCTCTTCTTGATTTCAGTCCTCCCTCCCTACTGCTGGAGTTTGTGGCTGCTCCCTTGGTACCTGTCCCCAGCTGAAGGAGCATGTTTGTGCAGTCACTTGAGCTATCATGCCCACACATCCTCTTGTAATTCCCTAAATGCCTGTAAATATCTAACAGTTCCATTCAGAACAATTCTGCCTTTGCTATGAAAGATCTCAGCTCCAGCACATCCTTGCTCTTCCTCCTTGAAAACCATTCCTACCATAAATCATTAGCCCTGTGCACACATCTATGCCAGAAAACAGCCCCACTGCCATCCCCACTGTGGTTTATGGGCAGTGATGATGCTCCTGAGCCAGCTTTTCCCTTGCTGTCAGGCCGGCTGGGCAGCAGGTGCCATGCCACAGCCAGTACAGCTGAGCACAGAGGGCAGCCCACCCTGTGGCACCCCCACTGCCCACACTGCTCCTCTCCAGCCAGAGCAGCCTTCCCCATGTCACACCTGAGGCTTTCGTCTAAAGCCAAGAGCAAAACCGAGGCAGAATCGAGGCCTGAGCACCAGCTCATGATCAGCAACTAAATCGTTGGGAAGGTCCTTGGTGTGGTGAGGTCTGGGCAACCCATACTGTGTCCAGCCAAGCCTGGGTCCTTGCAGGCTGTTGGATGCAGCCATCTGTTTAGACGATTGGAGAGCTTGGCTGTATGGACACAAGCTGAACCATGGCAGGGAGGCTCCAGGCCAGAGAAAAGGGGCTTATTTCCCTGCACAAATGTAACCTCAACATCAGGAAAGTGCTCAGTGTTGCCTACAGACTCTCAGAAGCAAGAAATATACAGTAGTATCTTCAGTAAAGGGCAGTGGATATAATATGACAAAATTTTTTGCAGATTGCAAGCAATGCTATTCCAGGATTGAGTCAAAGTAGTCTAGATGCTCTCACAAAAACTCAGTGAGTAAATAGTTTCATCTTCAGGTTTCATATTCAGGACTTGATTACTTTGGGATAAGCACCTTCGATACTATGGAAAAGAATTCTACAACTCCATAAATCCAAGCAATGATTTTGCTCACATGATCTGTCAAACTACAACCTCTGCTCCTTCTTCTGCCATCTCTGATTCTACACCTTTTCACACCTTGCACATAGTCCCAGATGAGACTGTCAGACTCTGGCAGGTCCTAACACATTTTAACTTCTACACATGTCAAGATTACATTTAACTTTGGGATATAGATCACTTAGACAGTAAAATGCTGAGTGGGAAGATCATCATGTCTCTGAGAGCATGGATTTCTCTCATAATGTGAAGTAAAAGCCAACTGGATCCCCGCTGATGTGCTGAGTTCAGTATGAGGGAATTTCTTGAATATCAGGAGGCACTTAGAAACTCTATGCAGCTAAACCCAAAGCCTGTGCTAGACACTGATCTCTGATGAGGAAGTGGGATTGTATTAAGATTAAATCAACATTTTTTTTCCATGTCAACTGGAGACAAATATTCATTCTCACTTAGAAGTTGTCTGCCTATCGTGCAAAAAAATAATATTGGACTATAGACGGGAAAATCCCTCTTTGCATGATCTTTATTCTTAAACAACAAGAATAAAGCCTACTGAGTCCAAGCTGGGCTTCAAAGCAAAAGAACACTCTTTTACTCCCCAAATTCCCTCTTCCTTCCTTCCCAGTCAGAACATGTGGCAGCTTCATCACTTCAGCTCGGTTTGGTGGACGATACTACAAATGGCAAAGTGGCAAGGGCTGCTGATGGCTGGAGGCTCTGTGGGCACACAGTCCAGGCAGGTGGAGCAGTCTCCAGGCAGCCAGAGGCTTGTGTGGAGAAGGAGGATGGCAGCTCACACCCCTCTGTTTCCAAGCTGATGGCAGGAACAGCATCAGCCTGAAGACAGATTCTTGGAGTGCCAGGGAACAAGCCTGGAGCTTGGTTTTGTGCAAGGACATGTATTAAAAAGAGATGCACCATTTTACGCTCAAAGTACCTAAGTGAGCATGTGGAAGATGAACTTCAACTGGGTGCTGAGAGACCATGAGTTGTTGTAAAGGAAAGGTATTAAGTGTCTCTAGGTTGATGGGATGAATTAAAACAATTCTCAATTTTTTCCTCTCTTTGAGACACAAGGCTTGAAAAGTTGTGTTTAACCTTTGTGCACTCCCTGACTGCCATTTCCCAGGGTTCCAGGTGAGGACATGGTATTGATCACTGCCAGTCTAACAAACAGCCATGGAATACCACTGAACCCCACGTGGTGCCCAGCTGCTCCCCTCAAGCCCTCCCTGTTGGGGCAGGTCAGCCCATGCTTGGCTCCCTGCTGCCCACACCCACTGACCACAAGGCCATGTCTCAGCACAACACTGCCACTATCATTTCTGTGCTGCAACATGGGCTGGCTCTGACTCCTGTTTACTTGTAAGCAGGAGCAAGGGAGAGGTTGCTCCTATATTTGAAAAATAAGAAATTGGTTTCTTCCGAGCCAGTTCATTGTTTAAGCTCCTGATTCAGTTCCAGAAGCTTGTTACCCCTCAGTAGGCATGGCTGTGTGACAGAAACCAAGTCTCTTTGACTGCTATGGGTCCCTGGGCCCTTCTGGGACCCATCTCCCACTGAACTGTCTCAAATGCTTTTTTCTGCAGTAAGCTTTGAGATGATTCCATTTCATCCCACTTCCCCAGGGGGTTATCCTGCATAAAAATGCTGGAGCTCTTTCCCTGACAAGTCCTTAAGATATATTATAACTATATTTCATATGGATGCAAAGAGGCTGGCAGCATTAAATTCAGATGGAGCTGTTTGTCACCAGAGGTTAGCAAGGCTGAACATAATTTAATAGCATGACGAAATTCTTGTTCTGTTTTTGCTGGAACACCAAAGATGTGGGCGAGAACTTTTCAGGCCTGAGATCCAGACCTTGTCACTCCTGAGTAATGGTGGGCACAGCCCTGGGGGCATTGCTGGAAAGGAAGACTGACATATGGTGCTAGCCTGATGATTCTGGGGGTAGCCGTTATTTTCTAAAACTTTTTCATCTATTTTATGTTATTCTGATCAGAAAAGCTCTGAGCTGAGAGCAGATGGTACTGATTTGTGCAGGGTTATTGCTGGTCGAAACTAAACAGTGGCACACTCCATTCCCACAGACAGCTATTAAACTGGAAATGGATATTATTTATCCATTGGTGTTTCGTTGGTGTTTAGTCGGGAGTGAAGCTGCTCTCAGCTGGGCACTGTTCACTTACACGCTGAGGGAGTTACGGTTCTTCATTCCTAGAAACCCAAACCTGAAGTGAAAATCCCATATCCAGAGAGCCCTGACCTCAGGCTGTTATCAAATACTTCTCTCTACTTCAAAATCCTTTTCTGTTTCCTCTTTTTTCCTCCCTAACTTGAAAAGACTGGATATGGTATTCAAACAACTGCTGACTGGCTGGCTGATCTGACACTGCAGAGCCTGGTGCAGCTCTGCAGCTGGGGTTGCTGGGAGTGGCTGCTTCTCTTTTCTGTATGAAACTATCCCCTGTCACATTATAATACCAATTCAGACATCCTGCATCAATTTGAGAGATGTTTATTTAGTAAAGTGTAGGCTAAACTGCCTGTGAACAATGTTGTGGAGATGCAGCTGTTGGGCAGCCTTTTCCTCCTTATTGTGGGAAAGTAAGATTGCATGAGGTACTGTTGGTAACAGAAACATCTCCCCAGAGCAATTCTTGACAAGTCATTGTCTTTGTCAAAGTCTATTAAAACTGCTGATTCTGAATGTTATGGTCTGTCAGAGCTCAGAGGACCTCAGCTGCTCAGCATCCCATGTGGCTGGTCTGGGGCAGACCTGGACAGTTCTTAGGGATGGATGAGAACAGCACTTCAGAAAGGCAAGTGTCTCTGGGGCTCTGGACAGCAGAAGAAACAGAACCATGAGACAACTTCCATTTAAATTTGCAAAAGAAATCAAGAGAGTGTGATCTCCAGAGGCTTTGTGAGGCTGCCTTCCTTTCCCTTTTAGCCTTGAGTGATTGATGAATACACCTGTTGTATTCCAGTGTGTGACAACAGAAACAGTCAAATCCGCTGATGGCAAATACTAAGATGAAGAAAAAATTAATGTAATGGTTGCCATAATAATTTACACCCAATTACAGCTCAAGGTTGTCTTGCTGCAAATGTGACAGGGGCCAGTGATTGCTTAAAAACAATGGAGCTGTCATAGGTTTGGATAAATAAAAGCTTACCTGCAACACTGATCTATTACTTTGGACAATATCACAATTTTTCATGGGAAGTTGTATGATCCAGAATGACTTGAAAGTGTGTTCAATTTGAATAAATTCTTTCAATTAGTAATTCAAGAACCGGGATTTCTGAATTCTACAATCAGGGCAATATCTTGAAGTGGCAGGAGTTGTCAGACATAGGTTCTAAGTATGAAACTCAAGTCTGTCCCATAGTTAAAAGTGTGGCAAAGATGAGTATCAGGGCTGTGCCTCTCTGCACCTCCAGTGCACTGAAGTCATTAATTCCCTGGGTGGTCCAGGAACACCCCAGCTTGTCATAAGCACAGGTGAGATGGCAGGGCTGGTTTGAGACAACAGTCTACTTTGAAAACAGGTCTGAACTCTTTGCCACATCCATCATTCAGTAATTGACACACAGGAGTTCTCCATGGGAATTTTAGACAGTTCTATATATTTTCCCAGGTAGCTCCTGCTGTTGTTCATCTCCTTTGTATGTCTAAATGTGTATGTGATGATTAAAATCCTAGATGAAGTGTCCCTGACATTCTCATGCAGTTCTGCTGCTTTGATGGTTGCAGAAGGGATCAAGTTGGACATAAATAAGATATTTGAAAGTAGTCAGTACAAACTGTTCCTGCAGATAAAAAAATACTCAAAGCAGTACAGAATTGAGAAATTTTACTTCATGTATTGCCAGGCCACACAAGCTTCTGATTTCTGATTTGGTTATCAAGAGAAAAAAAACACCAACAGCTAGACAAACACTTAACACAAAATTCCATCCTTCCTCCTTCCCAGCCTCAAGTTCTTTTATTTTTGCCACACTTATAATCAGTCCATCAAAACTTCTCTGTCAGTGGTACTGATGGTGTGGAAAAGTGGAAGCAGAGCACGTGATGGTTTTCTGCGGCCTTGCATGTAGCTGTTTTTAGTGGGCTGCTCTTCGTGATTCCTGACATTTTCTGTGTAATGATATCCACTACACTGTGCGCCACAGCCTTTGTTGTTCTACTCCCCTGTGTCCCTGCTCTGGCACGGATCACCCATGGGTGTGTTTCTTCACTATATAGTTTTCACTTACTTCAGGGCAGGCTGGAACCATTTTTGGCAGACAGCAGGTCATGGGCTTATCCCAGGAAGGTCGCCACTACAAATCGATGCCACATAAAGCCTGGTGACATCTGCCCTTTGCAGCAGGTGCAGTAACAGGGATGGATGGACATGCAGGACGGCGGGACAGCCTGCAACCAAGAACATGCACAACCACTTCAGTGGGGACTCCTGTTGGTATAGGACAGCAAAATGTCATTCTGAGAGATTTGATTCCCTGTATGAGAGTTACCTGATGATAATAATTTTTTAAAAAATTTTTACTTTAAGCATTCTGTCATTAAGTATTTATGAAACATTGCCCTGCATGAGAAACGGTTACTGAAGCACCTCTACAGCACTTCCTCTGAAAGATGCACAGGGCAGCAGCTGAGTATGTCCTCAAAAGCATGAACATAAGGGTTAACTCTGCCTATCAGCAATTGGCTCAGTTCAATTCAAATCTATAGTAACAATCTTAGAAGTAGAGCCAAATATTATCCCAGATTAACTTTTTGTTTATGCTGACAAATGAAGGGGGTCTGAAGAGAGGCTGTCTGACTCTCAGAGAGCGTTGCAATGGAGGAAACCTGCCAGCCTGATGTCTTTTGAGGAGTGTTCCTACTTTAGGATGAGTTTCAGTACTGTAATTGCTGGGGGGAGGGGGAGGGGGGTGTGGGGGTGTGGGGGTGTGTGTGTGGGAGGGTGGGTGGGTGGGTGTGTAGGTGTGGGGGGTGTGTGGGGGTGTGTGGGGGTGTGTGTGTAACGGGGAATCTGCTGAGGTTGCAGAATGGAAATGAAAGCCCTGTCCACAGTCAGACTGCATGTAGCTACCACCCTCTAAATGCATTAAACAGAAATCTGGGACTACTGAGGCTTACACAGAGTGTCTCAAACAATTCCTCTGTATAATTATACTCTGAGCTGTGAGAACAGTCCCCTTATATCATTTAAGAGCTGTCCAGGCCTGCTCCAGCTGTGCCCATTTTGGGAAAGGATTAAGAGAGGTTTAAGGGTATGGAGGCAGCCTGCAAAGCTAGGACAGTTGGGTGGACTCCATCCTTCTCCCTTGTGTTGGCTGATTTGGGAATTTTCACACCTGTTTTACACACTGATGCTGCTGTATCTGAAGGTACAGTGGTTGCTATAATTCAATCACTGTACATTGCTCATTGGTCTAAATAATTTCTGACAGCTTTATTTGTACATAATTTATAAAGAACAATGTCAACTCTGGTAACAGTTAGAAAGCCCTCAAATACCCTCAGATATTGCTGTCCATAGTGCACTTTGAAATCTAAAGATTCTTTCAGAATATGCTTTTAAATTAAGAATACCATGGCAGTTCCTTAGGGAATGCTGTTTGCAGTGGCCAGGCTCTTAATTTTAGTGCTGATCCCTAATCCTACTTGGAGTAAATCAAAAGTGGAAATAAAATTGTCCTATTACACAATTGCCAAGACAGTCAGTGCTGCTGTCGGCAGATGTGATGGCCAAAGATCCCCTTAATCACAGACCCAGGATAAAAGAACAAATAGAACAAATACCACTGTGAAAATGAAACATTGGCAAACATTTCACATAAAACCCAAATTACGTAGTGTGCCAGAGGGTCTGAGTCATAGATGCATTATACTGTAATATTAGATGCTTCAGACTGAAAATGTCACCATTAGTACAAGTTCTGCCCACTCATCAGGCTGAAATAAAATACATAGGTCAGTTAACCTGCCACATGCTGCATCTTTTTTTACTATTATGGCAATACTATCACAACTGAATTCCTATGTGTAATTTATGTCAGGTATAGATAGGCAAATAAATAAATGTTTATTAAAACAAATCACTATTTAAAAATATTTTTATATATATTTATATGATATACAGCTCTCACTACTCCAGAAAGTTGCAAAATTCTACAATCACACCACAGAGATTTGTCAGAGGGACTCACAGATTACTGGTGTTTACCCCAGGGTAATTACTGTCACACATGCGTATCTTTCATCTGACACATACAGTAAATCGAGACACAGTCAAATGATGAACGTCTGTTTTTGGAAATTCCTTTAAAGATGCTCAACCTTTAACTGCTCCTCTCAGACACCAGATGAAAGCAGCATTCAGACATTCAACAACTAAGTTTTGCTGCACATATTCTCCCAAGGCCAGGAGAATGGAGATTTCTTGAGGACATATGAAGGTGATCTCTGACAATCCATTCTCTGCTGGCAGTTGCTTCAGCACATAATAAATATTTGGACGAAATCCAGCTATTATGGGTGGAGCTGTATAAAGACTAATCTGATTCAGAATCCCATCCAAATGTTGACGGATAAAACGGCATAAGGTAATTTTAAATACAGGCTGTCTTCCTCATCCTTTCTTTTCTTTTTTTCCTTAAACTGTCTTTTGCTTTGAAGTCCCCAAACTACATTTTCATTGCACATCATTATACATGTAACAACCTGGAACTGAAGGGTTGTTTAATTTTAGTGTAGGCATACAGACTAGGCTACAGTCCATGTGAGTTACTGTATTCCTCCTGAAAGTCTTGGAAACAGCAAAGGGCGATGTTACTGCAGCTTGTGAAAGGCTGTAGCTGTCTGTTTAATTAGTCTGAGATTACATGTTTCTGGAATGAGTTAAGAAGCTGTGAGCTGTGGACTGCTAGCTGACAAGGCTGTCACACCATGGCTTCAAGGGTTTTGAACCTCTGCATTCACAGAGGAAGCAAAGCATTTTCATGGCTGGATATGAACAATGTCCTGCTATAATAAAAGAACATTTAAATATTGGTACATGTGGAGCCCTTATCTCCATCTTCCCAAGAAATTAAGACATTGAGAATCCAACATTATGTAAATACTTGTCTGCTTAGTACCTAAGGAGTACAAGGAGTGCAGATGGATTGTACTGCATGTACTGCAAAAGGTCTGGCTTAGATTTTACTTACTGCATAATTTCCCCACTACACATTTATCTGTAGTTCAAAGCAGGTTTCAGACAATGTCAGATCTCTCAGTGTTGTGGAAAACAAACATTCAGCTAAATACATCTTCCTCTCTGGATGTGTATGCAGGATGTGTTTACTACACATTCTGGAGTGAACTACTGGGCCCAAAGAGCTGCTGTCAAATTGCTGTCTGTGTCTCACTGGTGGCTGGTGGGAAATTGGGGATTGCTATTTTGGTTTATGTCTTCACTGCACAATGGCTCAAGAGCCTTTCCATGAGCATCACACCCAAATGGCATGGACACCTCTAATGCACACCACAAACCTCATCCACCTGATTGATGTCTTTAGCAGCACAGGATCTAAAAGCTGCATTAGGGTCCCTGCAGAATAAGTGACTTCTCCAGGACAAGAAGCATAACTGGTGCGTCTGGAACAAAAGTCTGAGTGTTCTTTTAATGGCAGAAAACTCATTGACTCTGATGGTTACTCTACAGAAAAAGGAACCTCTGGGTCTGAAGGCTCACAAAGCATGCTCTTGAGTGGTCTTAAAGGATTTATCAAACCTGTTCCCTCCCTTTGCACTGCTTGTACTACTCCATTAGGAGTGGCTGCTCTGCTGCCGAGCTCCTATTTGGTGAATAGGCACACTTAGTGGAAGTGGTGCTCCCACTGCAGACCAGGTGTGAGTCAACAGAGCAGTTCTGATTCAGGGTCCTTGTCTCTTGGCCCTGGGAAGTCATGGCAGTTTGGCAGCAGCCAATGTCTCCCCACCTGAGAACCTCCTGGAGAGAACATGTGTATCAATCCCTGTGGATTTCTGGAAACTCACAGTACAACATACTGTTCATATCTGCTCAAAGTTGAGGTCTACGCTTTCAGCAGTGGATTGAGAAGCCTCAGAAATACTTGCTCATGTGTTACCTGTGTTGTAAGAGGATGAGGCCACTGAGTTCGAAAGCTCTTTCAACACATTCAGCTCAGCAGCAGCCTGTGCTTCAGATCACAGACAGGGGAGTTGAGCAAGCACAGGCAAGGAGAGGGAAAGGAAGAGTCAGGATATGCACAGTGTATACACTTTGGTAAATGCCTTTCTCTCCTGGGACTTTCTAACCAACTCCAACCAGCAAATGAGCTGAGCATCTCCTGCTGATTCAGGTAGTCCTCTAGGAAAGTGGATGATGCTTTTGAGTCCCAAGAATTCCCACACTTGCTGTTCACCTGCAGACTGCTAGGGAGTGACAGGATACACCTCATGAAGTTGGGCAAGAGCATCTTTGTCAAAAGGCTGGCCATTCTGGTGAGATGGGCTTTAAACAACAAAGATTGGGAAATGGAGGTTATGAGCCACAGATGAGGAAACAGAGGTTGGTACTGGAAACCAAATGATACAAGTTATTGGGAAAAAGAGAGAGTTCAGAAACAATAAGACAGAGAAAAAGGACACCCATCTCAAATGTATGTCCACAGCCTGAAATAAAAAGCTTTTATTTTTCTTGAGGTTTTGTTTGTTTGTTTGTTTTTTTGTTTGTTTGTTTAAAAAACTCTTCAGACTTACAGCCTTACATGCAGAACTACAACATGACTGGAAAAACTGAGATGTGGTTGAATAGTTTGTATGACAGCTGCAATGTGAGGGATGGATAGAAACTTTCCAGGAATGATGGTAGAGAAGAGGACAAGAGAGTTCATAGAGACAGTTTGGATGTATGGAGCTTTCCTATGGGATAGATGACAGTGCTGGTTGAAAGGTGTTTGAGAGCATGGTCAGCATTGGAAGACAGCCCAATAGATCATATTGAGGTGGGAATTAATAACAGACCACATGGTCAAGGTAAGAAAGTGAATAAAGTTTTCTTTTAACACTGAATTCTGCAGAACATGGGCATTTTCAGTTCTTTGGGGGATTTCAGCCTCTAACTTCTGCTGCAAGGGCCACACAGTGGGATGGAAGCAATACCAGAGGATTTTGGAGTATGCCACAGGCAACAGCTCTGAAGTGTAAAACAGTCCAGGAAAGCTGCCAAGGCCTCAAGTACAGCATTCTCCAAGCACAAGTGCAAAATGCAGGATATCAAGTAGGCTCATCAGGAGACTGGATCATGTAAATAGCAGACTTGTGACTGAGCTCCACTGCAATCAACAGCATAAAGGAAGTGGGAGCTAGGATAGGCAATAAAGGAGGAATTTAGAAAGATTGCTCAGGGATGGGCTTAGGAAAGCCAAGTTCCTTTCAAGGAGAATTAAAACAGAGGATGTGAAGGGCAATAACAGCTTCCATCACTAATTATCAGTAGAAGGATGAACAAAAAAAATATGGGGCCTTTTCTGAATATGATAGGCTATTTAGTAACAGTGGACACAGAAAAAGCTGAGAAATAGAGTGCTTTCTTCACCTCAGCCTTCACTTACAAGGTGTCTTGGCATCTGTGCTGAAAAGCAAGGTTCAGAGAGAACTATCACACAATCAAGGCAGGCCTGATTTGTTAGAAGTCAGTTCATCCAAGCCCATGGGACCACAGAGGCTGCATCCACCAGTGCTGAGAGAACTGGTCAATATTGTAGTGAGGCCAGTGTAATTTTTGAGAGGTTTGTGAAGGTCTCCAGTGAGTAGAGAAAGGCAAATGTTACACCCATCTTCAAAGGGGGCATGGTCAGCTGCTCTACAACCCCTTGAGAAGTCATTCAGTGGGGCTTAGTGGGGCTTCTTGGAGGATATTTCTGGGCACATGAAGGAGAAGATGGTGTTATTCTTTACTGTGAAGGTGGTGAGGCACTGGAACAGGTTGCCTAGAGAAGTTGTGGATACCCCATCTCTAGCAGTATTCAACGCCAGGCTGGATGAGGCTCTGAGCAACCTGGTCTATTGGAAGGTGCCCCAGCCTATGGCAGGGGGGTTGGAACCAAACAATCTTTAAAATCCCTTCCAACCCAAGCCATTCTATGGTTCTATGATTTAGAAGTCAGCATGGTTTTCACAAAGGGAAAATCACACCTAAGCAATCTGTTTGCCTTCTACGATAAAATTACTAGATTTATGCTGAGGGGAGAGAACTGTAAAACCCACACTTTGAGCTTTGCTTTTGAAACACTTCCTGTGTTTGAAATGCTGTGTCATAATAATCTTGTCTCCAAGCTGGGATGTTACAGAATCACAGAATCTGGTCTCACAGTGACTTACTGTGGACTAGGACTCATTCATGTGAAGAACTAAGAGGCTTCTATCTTGCTTTGTTTTACCAGAAAATACCTATTTCTTACAGCCTTTTCCCTTTCTTTTACCGTATCACTGGAATTGTTCTGCTGATGACTGTTTGGACTCCTGGGAATGCCAATGTGGCCTGACAACAGTAGACATTTTCCAAGACTAGAGGAAGATGGAGAAGGATCACTATAGCACAGAATGTTCTGGAAAAGGAAGAAGGAGGGCACATGGAAAACAGTGCTATACTGCTTTTTCTCCTATATGGAGAATAAGTGCAACAGCAATAGCATTCTCACAGAACACCCTGATGCCAAGCACACCAGCGGCAGGAAGTGAAAGCGGATGGTGTTCACAACAAGTTTTTCCTTGCAGAACTGCAATCACAATGTACACAATCAACACAATTATTACAACATGGTCTCAGCTGGTCAGCGGCAGGGAGAGTGGCTGGGACAACTTTGGAGAATGTTTGCATTCACAGTCTATTGCACTCATGCCCCCCTTTCTGTTCTCTTAGGGTGAAGCTACTATACAAAGGAAAACAACAACCAATGTAAGGTTTCGGAGTGGCCAGGAACCATGGCATGAAGACTGAGGATGGTGGTGACAGTGGAAGGAAGCTGATTCCTGATTCCATTGGAGAGACTCCACCTAGACCCCTCTTCTTTAACTTGGATGGGAACCAGAAGCCAGAGTCCCAGGTTCCCTTTACCATGACAGGCCTTATAAGAAGACCAAACTACATGTGGCACCATGATGAGCTCGTGGTCAAATCTTTCATCTTGATCATCCTAACTGAGATAATTTTTGACAAGCCCATAACCATAGTGTTCTATGCCTTGAACCAACATGCTGCTAATAAGCATCCCCTTCCATTACTACTGCTAGGAAATCCTCCTGGCAGCAAAACCTGAGCCCCTTCTTTCAGCACAGCCTCACACAATGTCATTTCTAGACCCCATGTCTGTAGGAAGGTGAAGTCTGGCACATCTGTCTTTGAGGTTAAGGAAGAAGCAAAAAGTAAACCCCTAAACTCAAACTGATAAAGAATAGGAATAAGGATAGCAAAAAGAACCGCAAAAACCCCCCATAAGGAATTATAGCAAACATTAGGAAAATGCAGTGCCCATGCCAATGGGCAAGCTGCTGAGTGGGGGCCTTCTCTGAGCTATGAGACAGGCCACGGAGGAACACAAAGTGGAATGATCAGAGAATGAGGCACACACAGTGACAGAGGATCATGAGAAATGGTAACTCTTCCATATGACTAAATGGAATTGAAAATTCGAGGGCTAAACAGAGTTAAATGCTGTAAAATGATCTGAATTCAAAGCCTGGGACAAAGTCTTTGCCCAAAAAACCCCACTGGGTGTTAACCATTTGAAAAATTGTTACAAAATTGTATGCCTTGATTTCCCGATTTATTAGATGAAAATAGTAAGTTACCTACTTGATATACTTTATATGCTTCATTCCTTCAATGTTCAAAGGGCTCTAAGATCTTAGGAGGGCTGACTGATACAGAAGTACAAAACATATTCTTTTTGATTACCATTTTATTGATCAAAATTTCTCACATACTTGGAAATTCTCCCTGAATTGAAGTGACTTTTCAAACCATACAGCAGTGTTTGACTACATGTGAAAAATAACCCGAAGACCTTTGTTCCAATTAAGCTGAAGAGATGGGAAATTTATTCAGAATGCTGGATTAATATTCTTACTTAAAAAAAAATCTACAAAACTGTAAGGCTCTGTAAGATAGTAAAAACACAATAAAAGCCCTGACAGAGTATAAATGTTTTTTATCTCAAATCTCTTTGGGCTTCTGATCTGGCTATAGCAGGAGATAGAAAAATGTAAAAATTTCATTTCTTGGAGAAATAACCTATTAAAAAATCTGTGTGAATTACATAAAAAGGCATTTACCAAGGAATGTATGTAATCAACCTTCATTAAAGGAAGGTATGTTTTCAAAATCCACCTACACTGATGGCATTAGCAAAACTTTCCAACCATTTTGTGATGTCCCACCTTGTAGGGGAAGGGAGCACCCGAGATTCAGAGATGCTATGGTCAAAAGGAACCAGAAAAGTCAGAGGATCCACAGAAATTCACAAAGTTTCTTTAGTAACTTACATACCTGGCATGGAAATCGGTATGTTAGCCCCTGAACTCTTATATAAGTACACAGCAGTGGGAAGGAAGGAAGGAAGGAAGGAAGGAAGGAAGGAAGGAAGGAAGGAAGGAAGGAAGGAAGGAAGGAAGGAAGGAAGGAAGGAAGGAAGGAAGGAAGGAAGGAAGGAAGGAAGGAAGGAAGGAAGGAAGGAAGGAAGGAAGGAAGGAAGGAAGGAAGGAAGGAAGGAAGGAAGGAAGGAAGGAAGGAAGGAAGGAAGGAAGGAAGGAAGGAAGGAAGGAAGGAAGGAAGGAAGGAAGGAAGGAAGGAAGGAAGGAAGGAAGGAAGGAAGGAAGGAAGGAAGGAAGGAAGGAAGGAAGGAAGGAAGGAAGGAAGGAAGGAAGGAAGGAAGGAAGGAAGGAAGGAAGGAAGGAAGGAAGGAAGGAAGGAAGGAAGGAAGGAAGGAAGGAAGGAAGGAAGGAAGGAAGGAAGGAAGGAAGGAAGGAAGGAAGGAAGGAAGGAAGGAAGGAAGGAAGGAAGGAAGGAAGGAAGGAAGGAAGGAAGGAAGGAAGGAAGGAAGGAAGGAAGGAAGGAAGGAAGGAAGGAAGGAAGGAAGGAAGGAAGGAAGGAAGGAAGGAAGGAAGGAAGGAAGGAAGGAAGGAAGGAAGGAAGGAAGGAAGGAGGGAAGGAAGGAGGGAAGGAGGGAAGGAGGGAAGGAGGGAAGGAGGGAAGGAAGGAGGGAAGGAAGGAAGGAAGGAGCTGATGGGATATCCAGGGTACTGGGGACACTTCCTGGACTTGGTAGGGGTAGTGTTTTATGGATAATTTTCCCCACCCTGAAGATATATTTCTCGTTTTCTATGCAAATTATTCATCCCATGCACTCCCTATTTTCAGACCTTTCTGGAAATGAGTCAGAGGATTCTTGGGTCTTGTGAGGTTACTTGTTCCCCCCCTACAGTCCGTGTTCACTTCTTGTCTTATTCCTGAGCTTTTGCTGGACTGTGTTGTGCTTATCTCCAGGAACTACAACAAGGACATTTGTCCTGGAAAAGTGCTGCCCTATCTCCTCATCATCCCACTCTCCAGCCACATCCTGTTCTTCTGACAGCGTGTAATTACCAACAATCCTTGGTTGTTACCAACAATCCTTGGTTATCACCAACAATCCTTGGCTGCTGTTTCCAACAGTCCTTGGTTGGGTCCACAGCCACCTGGATATCAGTGTTTGACACACACACACATTAGTCCCTCATCTTCTGGGCTTCTACAAATTTGTACATGATGACATAGTGATGTGGACACTTTTCATTTAATTATGTAATGCAAGACCTTCTGATAATGGCATAAATGATCAGTGACTGATACTTGTAAAGTAAAAATACAGTCCATTTAATAACAAAATATAACTCTCATCTTGTCCACCAGCTAGTTCATAGAAAATAAGATTATACTTCTCATTATGGTGTTTTTAATACTGAGGAACCCAGTCCTGGGGAGCTTAATCAGATTAAACATGACAGACTTGATATTGATTTGATGTTCCGTCACACTAATATAACATGCAGAAGTTTCTTCATTATTTCAAAAACTGATTTTATCCAATATGTTAAAAGAAATTTGTTAATGGCACAGATCTTTATTGATCTTCTAAGAATTTAATTGTTATGATTTGACCAAACTGGGCATGGATCAGATAAAAAAAGACATTTTTAAGCATTATGCTAATGAAGTCTTTTGCTTCTGTTGAATCAGATTTCATATCTGATAATTTCACCTTAAACTTGCTTAATTCATAATCATTACACCTGTTTTACATTGCAGTAACTACCACTGATTTCGTTGTTTATGCCTATTCTATATCAACATAACAGAGAATGAATCAAGGCTCATGTATTTTGACTTTTCTTAATATTTCTTATTCAGACAGCTAAGTTGTATGCAATCAGTGTGTATGAAACAACTAAAAACTTAGATTCCAGCATAAAAATTGGAGCATCTGTACTGGCAGGATTGCCACTGAGTGTCAGGTAGAGTCACACAGACCCAGGCAGTAGAAGACTAAAGGACTTCAGTTGTGCTGCTTCTGTGTTAACAGATAGGTGTTGCTAAGACAATGCTAAATGAAGTCCAGGTTTTCTCTAGGCACTTATAATCAAGAATATTAAATCTCTGCAAGAGTTCACTGCATTTTTCTAGATAACTCAGCTGAAGATCAAAAATTTCACAGAAGTCTCTTACACATGAATAAATCACAGCAGTATTCGCAGAAGTATTCACAGGAGCATTGGTACATCTTGTCTCCTTGTGATTAATTTACAGGTTCAAAAAGCACACAGAAACATGTATATGGAGAGGGATTTCAGTAGGTGTTGCTTTTACAGACTTGTCCCACCATCATGAGCTCACCTCCTCCACCAGAACTGCTCTGAATTACTTTCACCTTAAGTCAACAATGAGAAGAAATTGTGACTGCAGAAATTGCTTAAAGGTATTTACAATGCTTGTAGTGTCCTTCAAGGGGGACACCTGCAGCTGCAATCTGCGTTCCCTCCTCTGATGGGTGTTTCAATCAGCTCGCTCAAAGAAGAGAGCCAAGAAGAGTCATGAAGAGGTTACTGTCTGTGCACAGTAGAAGGAGAACAAGCAATTCATTTACCAGACCTCAGCCACCTTCCTTCACTGTTGGTGTAACAGTCAGGGTCTTCCATAATCTCTGGTTGTGATGACAGGAACCTGGGTTCCCAACATCCTGCATCATCTGAGCAAGTGGTTGGGGCATTTTCTGACTTAATGGATAAGAAAGACTGAGTAGCTAGAAATAACACATCTCATGAGTAATTATAGGCTTTAAAGAGTTTCTTATTAGAAAGAGATGTTAAAATAAAACCTTATCTTGCTTAGTTTTTTTAGGCTAGAGCATGCTTGGGCTACCTGAACATCCCAAAGGTATGGATGACCCAGCTTTATTTAGTGCTCTGACAGAGTGAAGAGTCCTGAAACCTTGCAATCATTGGTTCCAAAACTTCCAGGTTCACCAGATTGGTCAGGCATGATTTGCCCTCAGTGTAGCCATGCTGGCTGTCTCAGATCACCTCATTGTATCCACCTGAACACTGTTTCCATGAGGATCTGCTCCATGATCTTCCCAGGCACAAAGGTGAGGCTCACCACCCTGTAGTTTCCTGGGTATGGTGTCCCCACCTTTTTGAAAATTGGAGTGATGGTTCCCTTTTTCCAGTCACCAAGGAATTCACCTGACTTTTCCAAATATGCTTCCTTTGCCTCATTCTTCACCACCAAGTTTTCCTGGGCTGCTGGCTTAGAGAAGGGAGAAAGGAAGAATTATCTTCTCCTTGGAACAGGATTGAGGCAAGTACCTCTGGAGAAATCTTGACTCACCCAATGAGATCAGACCAAACATGCCCTCTGTGCTTGGAGAAGGGCTTATGGAGCACCTAATAGCAGCCTTCCACTGCCTACAGAGGGTTCCAGCTGGATATAAAGGGTGGGGAGAAATTACTAGGAGGATAATTAGGCACTGGACAAAATTGTCTAGAGACACTGGAGAGCCTATGTCCTTGGAAATTTTCAAGACCTGACACAACAAAGTCCTAAACAATATTGTCTGAAATCCTTATTGACCTGCTTTGAGCAGCAGGTAAGACTACAACTCTTCCAACAAACAGCTCTATGAATTATCACAGAGTTTGAGTTGCCTGAGATCCAATAGGAAATGGGGGAAAAAATTCTACTCAGGATTTACCAAGACTTCAGCTCATCTTTTTCCCTTTCCTGACACATCTCCTCCCTTACCAGCTTGGAACAACATCAGGGTTTTAGAGACTACACAATTCCTTCCAGAAATATCCCCTAATTCCCAGGTCTGAACCTAGAGCCATACCACCTCCTGAGTGCATTTGGAGCTCTCATAGTGATACGGATATATGGAACTTCATAGCTGTCCTTCTTGCCCTAACCCTGCCCTGCACACCATAGTAAGTAACCTCAGGTACCTCCCTTGTAAAGCTGGAAGGATGCTGATAACCAGCAGCCAGAATACCACTGTACCACAGTGTGACTCAACACATAAATTGGGACACAACTCCTCTGTAGATTTGCTGATCTTGTGGAACCCCTGAGAAGCTGACCATGGCCATGACCCATAGGAGGGGTGCGGAGGATGACTCCAGCAGTGTTTACATAAACAAGGATGTCCGACCATTCTTCTACATATATATTCCCACTGTTGTCGTCTGTATCACTTACTTTCAGTCTTTAATATAACTCCCATCCTTTCCCATTGCTCCATGCCTGTGAGCTGACCCTCAGTGTCCTCTAAATATTTCCCTTTGTGAGGAAAATTTTGGCTCTTTAGTATTTCAGCATCAAATAGAATTGCTGCTTGAGCTACACAGACATTTTCCCCTCAAACTTCCAGTGTTGCATTTCCATTCTCTCTGTAGAAGAGACCTTTAGGATTAACAAATATTGCACGACATTTATCAGTTAGTTGTTATTTAAATACCAAAGTCTTCTAAATTTAAATCTTTTAATTGAAATCCAAGGGCAGATCTTTGTGACAGTGTAATTTAGGTGATTGGATAATAAAGAAATGCAAATAAATATAAAGTGACAAAGAAATAAATCCTCTCAACAGAAATACAGATTAATTTCCACTACTATGATCATTTTATAAAAGAGAGAAAACATTACTATGTAAAACATTGAAGGAGGTATTGGCAGAGAAAAAAATAAATCAGATACCTTTCTGCTTCGCCAGAAAGAAGAAAGAAACTTTTGCCAGAAGCAGCAAAATGGATGCATTACACAGGATGACAAAGTGAATGTAAAATGAAAATTCAAGAAAGGGACTGGTTCAATATATTAAAATTAACAAGAGCTGCAGAAAGGTTCATATTTCTTTTGACACCAAGGATTTGACACAAACTATTTATCTCATTTACTTCATTGGCCCACAGATTTCCCCAAATATTTGTGAAATGATTATTAATTACTACCTGATAAGCTAAATGCTAGATAATTTTTTTGCTAAAGATTATCTCATATCTATGTTTAAAAAGTACATGCTGTGAGAGATATGATTATTGTTTCATCCCAACTCCAGTGCTGTTTTGCAAAGAAAACATACCTCTAAAAATCAGCCATCTAAAATCTCACTCCTCTTTTCACTGACTTTGAGATCTCAGGATCAAATTTACAGAGAGAGAAATATAAAAGATGTCTTGCTAAAGGTCCCAGAGAAAGGACTAGCTACAAACAAGTGTAGATTTCAGGGGTGTGTTCCAATTACTTGGTTAATTTCTTGAGAGCACTGAGGAAGAAACGAGACTACAGGCAGGAACTGAATTCAGGGATCTTGGCAAACCAGCAGGAGCAGAGAAGCTGCAAGGAAATCCTGTGTGCAGGGGGCCCTGCTGTAATACAGCTCAGTGCAACTTATCAGGCTGGCAAACTCTTCAAATGTTGCCACAGCAAAAGGATAAAGCCAGACCCTATGGGTATCTGTTAGGTAGGTGCAATCAAGTAGCTCAAACTGGGATCCCACAGAGATTCCTGATGCAGCACAAGCTGTTGCATAGAATGCCTGCCATCTCTCTCCATCCTAGGCATGAGAAGCTTTTCCTTACACTTCTCAGCACCTCTTGTAGAGCCTCATAATTTAAGGTGATGTGCTGTTTGTTTTTTTTTAATTTATCCATCAGTCTTATCTGCATCAAAATTTATGCATAAGGCTTAGCCCTGTCTCATCCTGCCACAGTAGGCTCTAACTTAGAGTTTTCACTTTGTCTTTAATTACAAAGCACTAAATTAAAATTAGGACAAATGTGAATGAAGTAGAATTTCCTAGGGAAAAAAAAAGGAAAAACCTAAATTCAAATGCACCATTCATAGAAAACTGTATAATATAGTAGATGCCTATTTGTTTAACCCAAAGACCTCTTGGTGCCTTTCTGTTTGCTTCAGTGCCTGCCTCTCTTCAGCCTGTCAGCATTCCTTTGCTTACACCCAGAGCACATTTCTAGGCCATGCTCTGTGCACACTAAAGGGATTAAGCTCTTCACAAAACACAACTGCAGTCTTTTCCCATGTGGATACTGAGAGCAGAAAACTGTCCACGTGCTTAAGCAGCAAAGGGCCATGCAGGGGCTCCCCGGCTGTGCCCCCAGCACAGTGCCCTGATGAGGCCATTGGTGATGGATTGGGTCTGCAAGACAGCAGGAAAAAGCTGTGTCTCATCTCCACGGTAAGGGTTGCAGGGCACTGCTCTAGGAGCGTTTCTGCTGCTCCAGTGACTCTGCATTTCCTGTAAATCAGTCCACAGAGATCTTGGGAACCCTGCGCAGTGCAAATATTGCGCAAGACCACTTTTAAAAAACACAACAACTTTTTTTTTTCAGAAATAATTTGTATGTGAGATATTAAAAAGAAAGATCTCCAGCTGTGCCACTGAGTGCACACACATGCAACTTCATAACTTTTGCAATTATTCACCAAACGCACCGATTTCAATCCTGCTCAAATCAATATACTGCCAATATCTGAAATTTAAGCACCTAAGGCAGTTTTTGCTGGTTATTGGCTTAGGATAGTATTCCAATGTCTACTCTTTTCCCTTCATTTTTACCTTAAGAAGCAACAAAATACAAACCTAAATATAAATTTCCAGGAGGATGTCCCTGCTTTCAACGGTGTTCTCCTAGACAATTTTATTTCAGCCTCTGCACAGGAGAAGCACAAGTCCAGCAGCAGTCTGCATGCACCAGCTCGGAGTGAGCAGCAATGATCCCGTATCTGCATGCCGGGTTTCCTCACCTGCAGCTGGGATGACTTAGCAGAACAGCCCTGCATGCTTACACAGTATCACAGCTCCAGCCACAGCTACAAATCCCCTTGATGACTGACTGGAATGGTCTTGATTTGTCTCCCAGTCAAACAATAATCTGTCATGTAGTGTTACTAAAATGGACGATGCTTGGGGCACCGTACTGATCCCTTTATAATCTAAATATTCACACTGCTCAGGAATAGCAGGAGCAAGGTCTTTGCCTGATAAACCTCACAGTTCCCTTTTAGAAAGGATGCAAGGGAAAATATCACATTTCTTTAAACTTAGAGTACAACAAATTTTATAATCTTGTGATATTTTTTGGCCAGAACACTGTCTGTACAATACAGCTTGCCCTCCATACTATTCTTTCAGAGAGCACAAATAATTTATTCAGGTTTTGGTTTTTTTTAAAGACACAGTATATGAAATCATTCACACTGGAGAAGCAATCCATGTTACAGGATGAGGCCCAAGTAGAAGTTTTATGAGCATGTTAACACAAACCTGGAGAAAAAGACAGTTCAAGGCTGAAGTTCATGTGAGGACACTGGTTCATGTCATAAACTGTAAAACTGCAACTCCTCTAGCTCCTGATGGGCTGTAGCAAAATGCTGAGAGTCTGGCCCTCTACTGCTTTTTACAAATGTGTTGATTTATCTTGCTTTGCTTCAGGTACTCTCCTGCAAAACCAGCATGAATATTACAGAAACTTGGCAATCAGTATATATGCATAATCTTCTCTGTTATCTTCACAGTGAAAAGGAAAATTCTGGGCAATTGGTATTTCTAGGCGATTCCAAGTTTTTTCTTTTCTTTCTGCATGGGTAGAAATCAAATGAAGAAAACAGAACCCTCAACTTGCTAGAATGAACATGGAGACCTGGATCAGTAGAAAGTCATCTTCTGTATTTCTAAAATAGATAGGTCCATTTGGTTCTCAGACACAACTGTGGCAGCGTGGTTGAACTTTGCATGTGCTACAAAAGTATTGTCACCCTTGGATTTTCTCCTAGACACACAACCATATATCTGTCTCTCGTGTTTGTATACACATTATATATTGTGAAATACTACACAAAACTCAATCGGTTTATCTCCAGGTCTCTGATCCCTTCACCACACAAAGCTCAATTATGCCCTGCAGACACTGTGGTTGCTGTTGTTACTGTGTTAGTGCAGAGGCTTTTGTCTGAATCAGCCTCAACCATGTCAGCTGATAAACACAGAACTAGAAATGGTCTCAGCTCCAGGGGACTCAGTATTTACTCCAGAACAGTTTAAAAAATAGTTAAATTATAAACATTATTCTAGCAAACAGCAGTAAAATTTTCACACAATATCACAACATCACAAATTCTCCATTGGCCAAACACTCTTTAAGAAACTATTTAGAAGTACACCTGAATCCTGAAATAAATCTATTAGAAATATTTAACTCTTCTTCCTGTTCATTATGATGAACACTATTTTACTAGCCCAAGCTGATACTCATCACTGTAATGAAGTGGAGGAAATTTGGGTTGGGAGGGAAAGAAAATACTTTGTGCTTACTTTATTCAAACACAAAAGAAACTCAGCTGGATGTTTGGGAATCTTGATGTGTGGACAAAGAACAAGTGATCCAGTCTAATATTCATGTCAGCTCCCTACCTGCACTTCATCCCACACGCAGCAGACATCACTTAACCAGCTGCAGAAAGTTGTTTTAGTTGCACATTAATTGTGGCAGGGACAAACTCTGTATAGCTCAGAGGTCATTACAAAGTTTATTGGCTCAGGTACGGTGCTGCACTAACAATGTTAAACAGCTTTTGGTATCGGTTCAGATCTGGAAGTGGTTTAGCCATCTCTGTATTATCTGGAACATAAAGAATCAGGTCTATTAGCCCTTACACTCCACACACTGGATCACAGTACAAAACTAGGAAAACACAGAAATGCAGCACTAACACCTTGAACTTCATAAAGCCACATTAGAATCATGAAGCTCCTGCTCAGGAAGGTCTTTCTTGATCCAAGCTGATGCTGGACAGATCCACTCAAATACCTATGAGCAACACTTACTTTCCACCCAGCTCATGAGGAATCTCAAGCATTGAAAAAGCAGAGAGCAAATCCACCTGAGTGGCTCTTGGTGGAGGGAGCCTCAGGACTCAGCCAAAACTGGTAAACTGTGCTGGATCCACAGTGACAATGCAGAACCAGCCAGGCATCTTCGTAACAGTAAATGTCAGGGTGTCCTGTGTCATTCATCCATCTGTGTGTCAGCATCTTCAAGCTATCCCAGCTCACAATACTCTGAACAATGAAGTGATTGAACTTCCATTACTCTTTGAAGAATATGCAAAACCCTCAGTACTGGTTATGCAATGCATGCCAAGAAATAAAATATTATGTGGTGTAATACAAAGCCATAACCACAATCTGAAATTCAACTCTTCCAAAAATCAAGGCAACAAGTCTCACAGATGTCTGGAAAACTAGAAATCCAAGTCCCAGCAGAAATACAGGCATTGACTTCCAAAGGTAAGACCTAAAGGCCAGATATAGTTCTTAAGAAGGCATAAATGAAAACTGACTTCCTGTGAGTCATGCTGAGAAGCACAAAACCTGACAAACATTTGAAGGTTAGCTGTGCTGAGGTACAAACCTTGCTGACCCAGGCCCTGCAGTCACAGGACACTGTTTGGTAGCTGGAATTCAGAAAAGAGACACTGTGCCATGGACTGAAAAGGAGCTTCAGTAAACAGAACATCAAGCAGTATTTCAGTAGAATACTAGGGATTTTACATATATATGTATATATGTGTATATATATATACATACACAGACAAAAGATCTAAATATCAAATTACACATAATCCAGTGTGACTGCTCACCAGAAGAATATGCCATCTCCTGTTAACAGAATCTTGCACTAGATTTAACCTTGTCCTATATATTTTTCATACATATAGTCAAGTCAGTTTTTCATATATACAATCTGCATAACCCATCATTCTTAAAGAGAAACTTCTACATAAGCCTTTGTATAAACTACAAGATAGAAACACTAGGCTTGCTTCATTCACTGAATATGATTTAAAATTATGAACCCGACTTTTTTTACTCATTTTTATGCAAAATAATCTACTTCTACATGATTCCTTGTGATTGGAATACTATTTAACAGTACTATAGAAGGATACAGTTTAGCAGTGAGAATTAAATTCTCGAGCACATTAAAATCTGCTTAGATGATCTTAACTAATTATGCACTGATTAACTCTGGAGTCCCAGGCAGGTATCCAAGGTGAAAGAACGCTACGAGAAGACAGAGGAAACACTGAGATGTTGCAGAATGGTGTAATATGGGGAGCTTTGGGAATGATAAAAGGAGTTTAACCTTGGAGAAAAATAAAGTCTAGAGGCTCCACTCTGCTTTCCTCATAGTTTCACAGGGAAGAACTGGATGCACAGAGGTGGCGAGTGACAGACACCTGATAAACTCCAGCTACAGCAGCTTGGCTGTCAGACACCAAGGGACTTGTTGCCAAACACAGTAAGCTTAAACACCATCACAAGTAGTAGCTGCACCAAACCTAAAGCACAGAGTACAGCTAAAATTCTGCCCTTTTGCCAGCATATCTGTAAAGAAAAATAACACTGTTAAGAAACAATGTTGACATTTAATCTGTCAATATGCCTTGGAATTATCAGCCTGATAAAGGCAGCACAAGGGATTGGTTCAGGCTCAGAATTAACAACCAAACTGACCAGAAACACTAGAGGGGGAAACTCATGCCCTGCACATAACCATGGTGTGTGCAGAAATTTCAGTCACGGAGATCCTTCATGCAATGGTTACGGGACTCTCACAGCTAGTTGAAATCAATATGATGTTTTGCAGCAGTGATTGAAGAAGGGATATAATGTATTATCCATCTTAATTTGACTGTCCTTGTATACATCCTAAGACATCATCCTGAGGACATATTTGTAGGATAGTTTTCCTCCAAATACAGCAGTAGACTATAATATAGACTTTATATACATAAAATGCTGACTGGATGCTTCTGCTACATATAACATCATTTATTATCAGAAATCCCTGGGCAACAAAACATGTCCCTGGATTAATATGAATTTATTAAAGCTACCTTTAGAACTTTATTTATTAAAATATCTAAATGAGTACCTCTAAAAATCTCTCACATGCCAAAGCAAAATGTTACTACATAACTATTGAAGAACCTCAACTCTATCAGGAGTCTAAATGGTATTGGAAACAATTTAGCTGAACTTGCATTTGAATTAAAGAGCATGATTTCTTGGTGTGGCTACATCTGAAGGGAAAAGTTAAGCACTTCCACAAGCCAGTCCAACAGTCCAAAGTGAGTTTCACAGATAGTGGATGACAGATGCAGCACAGGAATTGAGTATTTGAGGTTCCTAGGATTACCTCTCTCATGCCATTGTAACTGTACTCCCACCATCTAGTGCTGCAAGAGTTGTATTTAATTTTTTCCAGACTTAAAATATACTCTTCTCACCAGCAAACGGTGATTTAATATAGTTCTGTTTAGCATAGTACCCCTTTCTTTTAATACTATGAAGTGCTCTAACTTTACAATATTTCATACAGATACAGCTTAAGATAAGTTCATATGAGCTAAATTAAACCATAATTCAAGCTTTGGCATGTCATAAGATACAAGAAAGAGCCATCAGGAGTAGGAAGATGCTGATAAAAATTCTCTCTGAGAAAATCATCATTAATTATTCTATTGAAGATTTGAAGATATATCAGCAAAATTCTGATGAAATGTCATCTTAAAAAAAACAACCAACCAACCCCAACCCCCCCAAACCCCAGCCCTGTAGTCTTTTTCTGACTTCTTTAACTTCTTGCTGAAGTTAAGATGAAAGACTGATCTGATAAAATTATTGCTTCTTTTTACTAATCAGATTTATATTAAAACAGACTTTCCAAAAAGAATTTAAGCTTTGTCCTTTGCAGCAGAGAAATTTCACCATGAAAAAGATAAGGATGGATAACACAGATAAAGAATGTGCTAAGGGGCAAAATTCTGATGTAAGTGATACCACAGAAGAAAGTTTTGTGACAAAACATGGAAGATTTGTATATAAAGATAACATTAAATTATCCCATAATTATGTTGTCTTATTCATGGCACACTCCACAAAAGGAATCCTCAGAAGGAATTAAAGAAGAGACAAGTCCAGACAACTTCAGAAAAAATCATTTTATATTTAAAGAGGATGTGGAAAAAGGTAGAGCAGCTTTCTAAACTAGCAAGTACATTTAGATAAGTTTTGTCAGTGGAAGAGAGCAGATTGGATTGTCTATGCAGCAACAAACAAGACATAAAAAGGGGAAGAAACCTGAGACAGAAAATGAAAATTTCAATTTTTTTGCTCGGATGGGGAAGTTAAGGGTAAGAGGATAACTTTGAGTCCATGAGACTGAACAAGAAAAAGCAGACTGAAGCAGAAAATCTAAGACAAAAATTAGCTTCATGTTCACAGTGGCTAATAGCAATAAAAGCAATTACCACAGCTACTCCAGATTTATCAAAACCAGCACACAGACAAGCTGAGAGAGAGGGAAGCATACAGGGAACTCCTGATACATGCAGTCTCTCAATGTTTCCAACTGCTTGACTGAGTTTTTTCTGTTACCTGGGAACCCTTTCCCTCCTGAGAAAACTAATGAAAGTAGTTTCAAAGAGTCACAGGATGGGGCAGGTTGGAAGGGACCTCAGGGTCATCTGGTCCAAATTCCCTGCTCAGGCTGGGTCATCCCAAAGCACATGGCACAGGATTGTGTCCAAAGGGTTCTTGAGTATCTCCAGTGAGGGAGACTCCACAGCCTCCATGGGCAAGGTGTATATATATTTATATAAAACTGGGGTTTTTCTCACATGAAATGACACAACGCAAAAGCCCACTGAGGTCAACAGGGGTTCACAAGGATAATTAAATGAATGTGGCTCACAGTGCAGTTATGGATCCACTAGGACCTATACAGAATCAGGTCAAAAATACCTGGACTCCCATTCCAGATCTTATTCTTTGCAATTATTTGGACATTCACATTTCTATGAAATATGACCAGTGAAACCAAATATTTCTGAATCATCTTAATGAACAGTTATTAGCTATACAATATTTGAATTTGTATACCATCAAATAACAACCCACGTGTTAATTCAGCAATGGTTTCACAGAAAAGTCTAATTAAGCAGCTTTTTTAAAGCAGTACAGTTGCACTGGTAATAGCAGAGTGAGACGACCATCTTCACATGAAGGATGACCCACCCTGACAGAAACCATGTAGACTGTGGCAGAGCACTGGAACAGATTGCCCAGGGAGGCTGTAGAGTCTCCTTCCCTGGAGATATTCCAGAACCCTCCGGGCACCATCCTGTGCCAAGTGCTCTGGGATGACCCTGCCTGGGCAGGGAAGTGGGACCGGGTGATGCACTGCAATCTCTTCCAGCCTGACCCATCCTGTGAGGCTGTATTTGCTCCTTGTGCCAAAAGGGTGTTCTGTGTTCTCAAAACAATCCAAACGATGGATAAACACGATTCAAACCCTCAAGTATTCACTCGGATTAGAAGACCAGTTACAATTATGAAAGCAAGCTTTCGGGAAGCAGATGTGACTTGGTATGTAATGTCTGCTCAACACCCACAGACAAGAGGGCTGACAAGTATTTCCTATAAAAAAGTGTCATGTTTTCCCACACGAAGCAAGCGGTGCCGAGCGCCGGCAGAGGAGCTGGATGGCGATGTGACTGCTCCAGAAGGCCGGGGGGGTCCTTTCCCGTACGGCCACCAAGGACAGCCGGTGTGTGCGAGGGGCCCGAGCGGGGCCGCCCGGGGCTCGGTGAGGTGCTGTGCCCTGCCCGGCTCTGCCCTTTTCCGGCCCTGCCCTTTCCCGACCCTTTCCCTTTCCCGGCCCTTTCCCGGCCCAGCCGCGGCCGCCGAGAATCGAAACCGGGGCGCGCGGTTCCCCCGCGCACGCGCGCGCCGCTCCCGCCCGCTCAGCCGGGCGTGCGGTGACGTCACCGACCCGGCCCCGCCCGGACCCCAATGAAAGAGAACGTGCGGCGCGAGGCGCTCCCCCGCCCCTCCCCCTGCCCCTGCCCGGCGACGCGGCCAATCAGAGCCCGCTCAGCGGCCCGGCCCCGCCCCTTCGCTCGTGACGCCACTGCACCCCCCGCAGCGGCGGCGCCGCGCAGCCAATCAGCGCCTCCACACCCCCCCCGGGCCCCGCCCCCGCCCCCTGCCCGCGCTCCCCCCGCTCCCAGCGCGAGCGGCGGCGGCGGCACAGCCCGGTCCGGTCCGTGCGGGCGGCGGCGCCTCCGGGGCTCGGCGACATGGAGTGCGCTGCGGCGGGCGCCGAGTTCAACATCCTCCTCGCCACCGATTCCTACAAGGTGGGCGCGGGCACGGGGGGCGGAGGTCACCTATGCGGGCACCGGACCCGCCGGGGCGCTCCATCCGCGGGGCGCCGAGCCAGGCCGTCCCCGCCGCCACCGGCCCCCTGCCCGCCTGGCCGGGGCTCGGAGATGCCCCGGGGCGCCGGAAGGGGTGCCCGGCCTCGGGGCGGCGCGGGGGGCACGGCGGAGGCCTGGCCGGGGCTGCCCCCCCCTCCCCCGGCAGCCCCGCGCGGTGCCCGCGGCCGCGCCGGCCGAGCCGGAACAGAAAGTGAAAGCGGGCGCGGGAGGCGGCCCTGGCGGGGGGCGGGAGCCGCCGAGCATCCTCCGGCCCCGCCGGGCCGCCTGCCCTGCCCGGGCCGGGCGCGGGCGCGCACCGGGAGGCGCCGGGGCGGCCGCTCCATTCCCCCGCTCGTGTCCGGCGCTGCCGGCCGGTTGTGCCCGGCGGGGATGTGGAGCGGTCCGGGAGCCGGCCGGCCCGAAATACGTGACTCCCAGCTCTCTGCTTAGCTTCTGGTCGCTGCGGTGTCACCCTCGCTGGAAGGGGTTCGTTCAGGAAAGGGGAGTCGCACTGCACAGCCCTCCCTTCCTTACTTGGGAATCGTGCCCCTGATTGCCGTGGCAAATTGCGGGCGCCCTGTCCGCGCTCCGACCCCGTGCGGCTTTCTGACCCTGCGGCTCCTGATGTGCCTCACACCGGGAATGTGCCCGGGCCGAAGTCCTGCCCCTCCGCAGCGTCACCTTAATGTATGCACAGCTTCCAGATCCTGGGCAGAGCCAGCGTGCGACTCCCCTGCCCGGCTGTGCAGATGTGCCTCGCGTCTCTCGGGCTGAAAAACTCACTCATTTCCTTGAGCAATGTCAAAGCGGTTGTTGGTGGCCTAAACAAAACAACAGTAGTAGTTCTGATTGTCACTGTAAAGCATTTGGTATGTTCTAGGTCTTTGAACATTTGGCCGCTTGGATGAGTTTCAGGGAGGAGGATACTTCTAGACAGAGGAGTGTAAAAAGCCAAAGCTATGTTGTGACCAGGTCTTGTTACTGAGTAACTACCAAAGTACAAATGCTCAGCCCCTGCTCCCGTTGCTGACTTTTGCTGTTGTGCTTTTTCCTCTGTGATTATATTATTATTAGCAGTAATAGTAGTATTACTATGTTATTATAATTATTATTGTTAGTACTACAGGTTACATAAATACGCTCTTTTTCTAAAGAAAGTCTTAGCAGTTACAGTTGCTGTTTGTGGAAAGGGATGTTGGAAGACAAGAAGATGCTGATCAATCTTGGAACCGCTCAGTCAGAGCATCCTAATGCTGCCACAAGGGCTCACAAAACCACTTCCATTCAGGGCTTGATCTAGATACAGTGCTCTTTATGAACTATGTTTAAGTGTTTGTTATCTAACTTACTCAAATATGGAAGATACACTTTTCTTCCATGTCTGAGACTAATCAACATTAAATACTGCAGGCCTAGGTTTAAATGTCATCTACTTCAAATCTAATTTGCACACTACTTTTTCTAAGTTCTCTGGGAGTGCTTGAGTACTGATGGTAGTGCAGAGCACTGGAATGACAGAAAACCAGTTTGGTTTTGTTTACTCTTTCATAGGAAAGATGACTTGGTAGCATTCCAGGAGTGGTAGAAATTTTAAAAAGGTCAAATAAAGGCCTGAGGTGGGGGTTTTTCCAGTTTAAAACTGAATTTGGATGAGGTTTTCTGCAGCAGCTGGGGGCATTTTGTATTACATTTAGAACAGTTGGAATTATCTACTTTGCTTTGTTAGGGCTGTTTAAATTGTCTGTCTTTCTTATGCTTTTTTCCAAATCTTAGGAACTCCAGCATCTCTGAACAATGCTTAAACAAGTAGCTGCTTTTATCTTGCTAGGTAATATGAGCAAACATCACTTATCTTCTCCCGGGATGATACTGTCATTTCCTAATCAATGAAACACTTTGTGAGAGTACTTTCAGTAAAATTGCACTAAAATACCTGGTAGTTTGCAACATCAAGCTTTTTACAGGAGTTACCAAACACTCTTACTAGCAATTAAAACAAAAGTGAGAATTGATCTTGGGGATTTTTCTTTTTGTTTTTGAAGATAGTTCTGCTGTATTCACAGCTGTACCATCTGTGTGCAATACTGTCTGTATATAACATTCAGACTCTGAGAAAAAACATGAATCAGGTCAGAAGGTTACATGGTTGGTTATCCTATTGCAGCAGATGCTGATCCATACAAGCCAATGTTGGTGACAAAAATCATGTGGAAATAAACAGCTCAGAAAGGAAAAATACATGCAGACTACACTGAACTGTACAACCCTGGCTTAGGCAGCTGTCCATCAGAAAAAAGTTGTGGTATCTCAGCGTTGTATCTGTCACAACTCATTAGTTTGAATGTTAGCTCCAGTGTCTCAGTTCTCTTTGCTGCAGCTGGAAATTTGGGGTGGAAAGACAATTCATTACTGTTTTAGTGCATGTAAAAATTCAGAAACAAAGTAATTTGGTAGGCAAGGATTTGTCTGTTGACAGTTTATCCAGCTTCCCGTCCCTCTACGCTGTCTTTTCCTGTCTGTGTCTGCATCATAGGACATTTCGTCTTAAATCAGAGATTTTCAAATACTTCATTTCAAAATCTTAAAAATGTTTTTGAAAAACTACTAAGGATCATGCTGAGTTCTAGTATAGTTAATATTTCTAGAAGGGAATTATTCCCAGTAGGTGAACTGTGCACTGGATCCACTTCTGAGCTTCCATTATGGACTGGACCTTGCTTAATTGTACAAGTGCTCCAAGATTTTGAGGCTGGGCCTCAAATTGTGCAGTTTAAATGGAGTAACAAGATAAATGCTTTTACATCAGTTAGGTTTTTCTTCTTGTGTACTTTGTGGCATATTCTTAAGCTTCTACAAATCCCCCAACAGTATAATTCCTCCTGTGTGCTGGAAATTATACATGCCATCTCCTGGGCCTGGGCATATGGTATGGTGTGTGTGCAACTTGCTGATAAATTGCAGCAGTCTTTTTAATTCTTCTTATTATGAAACTCTCAACGTAGTCATCAGTGCAATGTTTCATGGGGAAGCTCTTTGAATGTCCAATATAGCAATGGCATTTGTGATAGTAACATTTTCTGCTGGTGACTTGGTATTACTGAAAAAGGGAAGTATTTGAAGTTAAAGTCCTTGTTGCTGGAAAGCTTCAACTGAAGGGATATCAGCAGGCTCCTTGAAGCTCCCTCTGCTGTGTAATATCTTCCTCTTGTGCATGTAGCAAGAAGTCCCTGGAATCTTGCTTCTTTGTGAAATGAGAGTTCTGTTCGCTCACTGCCGTTCCCAAGCCAAAGGGTCAGAGCCCTTCAGTTCCTCACCTGTGTGACATCCTGGTCACACCACCTCCATTTTCTTTCTCTTTGATTCCCAATGCTCTGTTTATCCCATATTTGTGTATTTCTGCGCAGGCAAGAAATCTTCCAGGGTATATGTGGTCTGAAACTGTGTTGAGGGGATCAGCTTGGCAGAGCTGTGTTGTTCAGTGGGACGATACCCGTGACTGGCACGTACTGGCCCTGGGCTGGATGAACCAGGAGCTGCAAGTGGGGAAAGGCCATTGACTGAACCTTGTTCGCTTAAGTAATAACAGCTTATTTTGCCTTTGCCAATGAGATCTATTACTGTTGCTTGGCATGTTTCGTAATTAAGCTGATAGCTATAATAAGCTGCCATGCAATTACCCCTTAGGAGGAGCTGACTTGCTATCTAGACTGTAAATGAGATCTGTTTCAGAATTAATTTCTTCTGGATGCTTCAAGGAAATCTAAAAGATATATTTTAACTCTGTATGCCTTACATGTTGAATTTTAAGTATTTTTCACTTCAAATTACTTCTTTTACTCTGCGTGGATATAGGAGAGCACTGAATTCTGAAGCACTTCACGTGAGTGTATGTTTATTCTAGGCTCTGACAGCCTGTATAGTCTTTATTTAGAAGGCTGGAGGTATGTAAGGAAGAGACAGGAGTACTCTTTAGCCTACTGATTTTGACTAGTACTTAACAACTGCAAAATATTCTTTACAGCAGCCCATATTTTTTTTTTTATTAAAGTCTTGTGATGAAGGTGTGAATGTGTTCTCTTACCTCTTGTAATTCTGTCAATGGAAAATCATCAGAAACTTCTGGCTCAGCACTCCTCATAAGACACAATCTTCACTCTATCTAGGTTCTTTATCTTCCAAGTTTTGATTTGCAGTCACATGGTCCTGTTACAAACCCCAAGACATCATTGCTGTACAGAAACACTGCAGCAGTACAGTACTCAGATGATTTTTAAATTAATGGAAAGTAACCCCTTCCAGAATCATTGCAGTTTTCAGTTTTGAAAAGGTAAATGTTTTTCTTTTCTCATTAAGGAACAGGAAATTTGTAGCAGCATGTGCAGTAGTACAGCTCACTAGTCACAAATATGTAAACAGCAAACATAAGGCATTTTGTCATCTTTTTTGTGATAATCTTGGATGCAAAACTGTACTGGTTTTGACTGAAGCAGAGTTAATTTTCTCCGTATTAGCTGGTATGGGACTGTATTTTGGATCTGTGCCGAAAACAGTGCTGATAATTCAGGGATATTTTCAATTTTGCTGAGTGGTGCTTGCAAAGATTCAAGGCCTTTTCTGCCCCACACCCCATCCCACCAGCGAGAAGGCTGGGGGTGCACAAGGACTTGGGAGAGGGACATGGGGACAGATGACCCAAGGGATATTCCATACCACATGACATCATACTTAGCATGTAAAGCTTGGAAAAGAAAGAGGAGTGTTCGGAGTGTTTGTCTTCCCCAGTAATCATTACACGGGCTGGAGTCCTGCTTTCCTTGGAAGGGCTGAACAGCTGCCTGCCCATTGGAAGTGGTGAATGAAGTCCTTGTTTTGCTTCGCTTGTGCGCACAGGACTTTTGTTTTCCCTGTTAAACTATCTTTATCCAGCCCATGAGTTTTCTCACTTTTACCCTTCTGACTCTCTCCCGCATCACACCTGGGGCTGTGTGGTACTTGGTTGCCAGTTATGGTTAAATCACAACAAAAACACATAAAAATCTTTAGTGATAAAGGAATCTACTGTGAAGTGTTGTTTTTAAGCACTGGTCTTCTCTGAGAAATTTAGAATACATTCAGTTCTAGTGCATACACTTGACCTTGTTTTTTAAATGAATGTGGACCTAGTCATTTACTGCATTTCTGCTGATAATGTGCAGCTTCTGTAGAAATTCAGTTGCTTGCATGTGCTTTCCTTGATTTTCTTAGTTCTGGCTGATCTCTTTTTTCCTCACCTCTGGTCCTCTTGTTTTTCAATACACATTTAAGTGATGGTGGAACTCGAATACAGAGACATCAGAAATGGTACAAGGTCATCCTTCAGTCCGAACCTCCATTAGCTTATCTCTTTTGTCTCATAAGAGCAGGTATCTCCCAATATTCTCACTTTGGTTCTTAACCATTATCTTAATCTTATGCATTCTGATAAGGGGCCTGGAGCCTCTCTAAGGCTTTTTTTTTCTACAGTAATTTGAAGCTCATGTAATCAAAATAGTAATATTGTACTTGACTCTTACTTTTTTTAAACTCACGAGTGTCTTGCACTTTAGCTGCTATTGTTGGATGCTCTTTCTCTTGAGTTATTAAAGATTGATTCTTCTGATGTTTCCTCCTTTGTTCAAATAAGCTTCTCATTTAACCATACTGCCTTTTGGTTTGGTTTTCATTTCCACTGTTGTGGTGTGTATTCCCTCCATAGTTGATTTGAAAGCTACAAAAGCATCCCTCTTCATAATAATTGCTTCTCACAGTTGTGTTGGGTTTTTTCCTGAAGGGGGTCAGCACTGCCTTACAACTTCTGTTAGTTATGTCTCATCCCAGTGAGGGGTATCTGATAGAGCATTCTCTTTGCTCTTAAGTACTAGTTCATCTCATTGTTGCTAACAATATTGTTTTTCATACAGGTTATTGGCAAACTTTGCTTTTAACTGCTCCGTTGGCAGTATTTCAAACCATGGCCTCTTTCCACAATGTTTGCAAATAATATGTAATAACACAATTCATGGGGATCTTGGAGGTGCTTTGCAGAAGTCTCCCCACTGTAAATACCAGCAGTACCTGCATTAAAATGATTTAACTCAGTAAGGTGCATAAGGGAGTGAGGATCCCCCAGATACCTCCTCCAGCATCCAGGCTTGCCGTTCATTGACCAGCCCTGTGGTTGGAGCCCTGATTTCATGCTGCAGCCCTGCAGTGTCCCAGCCAAGTGGCCCAGCTACTTCCAGGCCATACTGCTTCAGGCTTACCTTATACCATCCCTCTGATTGATTCTCTGTGGTTGTGGCTGTGTGGCACCATGGATTCATTAACTGGGTTGTTCTGTACCCGTTTTTGCACTAAAGATTTTTCAAAATAGCTCCAGAAAGTTCAAAGACTGTCTGTCTTACATGAACTGGCATCATCACAGGAAGGTTACGGTACAGGCAAGATCCTACTGTGTAGATGTTTGGGGAGTTGTTTTCTTCATTGTAGACAAGGGTTAGAAGCATCTTTCTAATGGTTCATTTTAGCATCTGACCCATCACCCATCTGGCCAGGGGAGCACCAGGAATTAACCACCAATGGAGGTTTTGTCCATGCCTGACTTCTCTACTCATGTCACATCTGGTTTTCTTATGTTTTCAAATGGTTGAGTTATGTAGACTTAAATATTCTTTTAAAGTCATTTCACTGCAATATCTTGTCCAACAAAGCTTGTTTATTATAAGAATATTTTTTTATGCCTAAAGTTTTCTTCCCTAGATTATGAAAATGCAGCATTTATCTTGGTCATCCCTGTTCTGTGATGAATAGGAGTTCTTAAAATGTAACTCTTAATGTTCGGGGTGGTTTTTTGTCTGGCTGATCTAAATGCAATTTGTGCTTCATGCTTTTTCTTGAATGGCTACTTGATTTATTTAAATTGATGTAGTCCTTGTGGAAGTACTCTTTGTTCAGAGTATACCTTTATTTGGATGAAATTTAATAAGGAGCTATCACAACTGGAATAAAAGTGCTCTATTTCAGTCATAGTACATAATCTTGTAGGTAGTTGTTCCAAGGCTGTTTGTCATATGTTTTGTAGACAAAACCTAAACAAAGCCTTTGAACTAAACATCAAAAGGCCTTTGAAGATATTTGGAAGGGTTATTTTCTTGTAAAGGTCTCTTAATCCCAATAGAAGCTTTTGTTTGGTTTTCTGGGTTTTGGGGGTTTTCTTAATTCCTGAAAAGAAGAGGTTTCCTATTGACTTTATGGTCACTCCTACTTGTCAAGAGCCTGTCTGTACAAGTCCTTCTGTCATTCCCTAATTGAAAGCATAGTTTTATCAATACTGTCTCAATCTATAAGTCACATAAAATTAATTTCAAATATTGGACATTGTCACTGTTGTTTTTTTGACTCTTCTTTAGGATACAGAAAGATGCAAAGATTCATCTGACAACAAGAAAGGATCAGGCATTTTCTGAAGCACAGTTTTCATTGTCCAAGTGCCTGGTAGTGTTGTGTTGGGGGGGGGGGTGTTGGTGTTGGTGGTTGGTTTTGTTTGCAGTGACCTTCTTTGTGTTTCCTGTGAACTGTTCCTGCTCCTTAGAGCTTGATCCTTTTGCAGGCTGCTTTTGCTACCTGCCAAACCTGACCCCCACTATGGCAGATGGGTATTATTTCCCCATGCCCTGGTTGTCCAGAAATGGCAGCTAACACAATCAGCTGAGTGTGGTGCCCTTCCTGAGAGCCTGAGAGCAGAACAGCCAGAGAAGTGAACAGGGCTGTAGGTCCTGTCCTTAACTTCTCACATACCTGTACAGCATAGAATCAAAGACTAGTTTGGGTTGGAGGGGACCTTCAAAGGCCATCTAGTCCAACCCCCTTGCAGTGAGCAGGGACATCTTCCACTAGGTCAGGTTGCTCAGAGCCCCGTCCACAGGGAGGGGTCTTATATCACCTCTCTAGGCAACCTGTTCCAGTGTTTTACCACCTTCATCACAAAATAATTCTGCATTATATCTACTCTGAATCTGCCATCCTTTAGTTTCAAACTGTCACTCCTCGTCCTGTTGCTTCCAGCACTGCTAAAAGGTGTGGTCACATCTTTCTTATAAGCCCCCTTCAAGTAAACAGTGGTTGGGAAGTGAGGTGCTTTTAAGATCATGTTTGTGCCTTGAAATACTAAGTACTATTTAAAAGGGTGTCTCAGCTTTATTGATAAAACTGGCAGCTCTGTGGAATGTAAAAAGAAGCACATTTAAAATTACAAATGTAAATTTTGCTCTGATGTAAATAGTTTAATTGCCAGAGATGTGTGGTTTTCAGTGTTTATTTTAAATAGATTCTAATGTGTGAGGAATATAATTGAATACTACACATGTAACTTGTAAAATTAGTTCATTATCTCCTTCAAGAACTTAAAGCAACTAAATTGATAAAATGGCATTTCTGTCTTAACACAAAAATTTTGGTTAGGTTTGAATGCCTAGAAATAACTATTTTCTGGACACTAGCTAGTATGTATTTTCAAGTTAAAATATAATCTCATTTCAAAAAAATTAGATAGACCTATGGTTTAATGTTTCAGGAGCTTCAGTGGGTTTTTTTAGATTGAAACTGTCAGCAAGGTAGTCGGGAGGAGCTGTGTCCCCAGGTAGGCTACATAAAGGATAAATCTGTTAGCATTTCAGTCTGATTGCAGCTCTCAAGGTGTTTTGCAGCCAGTGAATGTGTGTGTGTGTGTTCATATACCCATTAGTTAGAAAAACATGCCAAACAGAACATATTTTTGTCTGCTTCATAGTAAAGAAGGGGAGATGGGGTCTGTGTGTGTGTTTTCTTCTGTGTGTGGGTTTTTATTTTCCTTTAAACGTGATGGTATCATGCTGAGAGTTTTCTGTGAGCTGGCAGGTTGATGTACTTTCTTGGAAGTTCTGCATAGAACTAGGAAAGGACATGTTATAATTTGTGAAGCGAGACATTTATTAATTGCTAGAACGAAACCTGAAAGCCAGATTTTGTCTTCAAGTCCAACATTGCCACTCCTAAGCATTCTGCTTTTGAGTGCCTGTGGAATTGTAACAGAATAGTTTGTACTCCATTGAATGCCTGTGGTGCAGTGCTTTGTTTGAAATGAAGGCAGAAAACTTGCAATGACAAGCTTGGGTTTTATTTGATTGGCCTTGAGAACCTCATGCAAGTAAAGACAATAGAAAATTGACCTTGTCATTATTCAAATGTTTCCTTGCTGCATTGGAAACATAACCATAACAGCCTTGTGCTGGTATAGGAGAACCAAAAAATTCAGTTGAGTGGTCTGGTTCATTGTCCAAACTGAGCGAAATGCTAAATTTATATGACATTGGAGAGTAAAAGGAAAACTGCAATTCTAAAATGCTTTAACATACAGTTTTAGCAATACAGATGTACAGATGTCAGATGTACATTTAAAAATCATGACAAGAAGGGAGAAGAGGTAAAACTATCCCTTTTCCAATTCTTTGTGATATTAGAAAGAGAAATTTTTAAGGTTATTTAGAGTAAGTAACAGCAAGAAATACTCAATGAACTAACCTAACCTGGAATGCTCTAACCTGTAAATATGGGGCTTTGAAAAATTTCCAACATGACCTTCACACCCTTTGAGTTTTGTTCTGATATACGACAGTGCTTTACTGAGCCATAGGAGCAGCACTTCCTTATGGAATGTATAGACTTGTTAACAGACTTTTCAACATAACTTTAGAAAACTCTTGATAGTTTCAGCTTTGGGGATTGTGCTGATTTATGGATTCTGTAATTTAAACATTGATTGTCATTATGTATTCCTTTTGTTTAATGTGGAGTTACAGATTTTGCATGGAGTTTCCTTTTTATGCATTAGGAGATAAAATTTTGGGGGTGTAAATTTTTCAGTGTTTAGAGTGTACTTATTTCAAATGCTATTATCACTCAAAGCAAATTATTGACTAGATTTAAAATCTGGAGCTAAGAAAAGCTGTTCTAGTTGAATCCAGCATAACATTGTGTGTTTGTATGACCAGTTTCCACGTAAGACACACAGGCAGCAACTTTTCATGCTTCCTTTATGTTGAATGTGAACTGTTTCAAATTTGGAAAAGAAGTCCATCTAGCAAACTTTGTGGGAAGGTACAAACCACAGGTAGATTTTAACAGAATTACTGACAGTAACAGGTTTGAAAAGTGGCTTCAATGTACCCAGGGCTTGGGAGACCCACCCTGCTCACGGTGAGTGAGGTGCTTGGGTGAAGGCTGTTGTCAATGCCTTCTTGAGTCTGGGTGGCTTCTGCTTGAACTATGGGATTGTAGCCTTCAAAACTTCAATCAAATGCAAGCAGATATTTGATAGGGGGATAGAATTTTGTGCTTCCTGTAGCTATCAAACCTGGCCAAAGTGTGAGAGAGCAAACACTGACTGGCATGTTGGTGTTCAGTGCTGCTCCTAAAATCCTAGCCAGTGAGTCTCGCAGTTAATCAAAGGGAAGTCATCAGTGGAGGGGAAGGGCTGACCATACAGATTGCTCTAGGGGAGAAAGACTTGATTAAAAGCAGAGAATACCATATGGAAGACATTTTTTTGAACTGAAAGTTAAAGGAGGCTGAAAACATGGAAATTTCCTAAATACTTAAGGTATAGAATGTGAAAGGATAAATAATAACAATCCAGAAGAACTGGGAGTTACTCTTATGCTTAAATGTACAAATATGATTTGTCTTTTGCTTTGTAGTGATGTTTTGAGCACTTACTGAAGTTTTTCTTACTGTAGGTTACACACTACAAGCAATATCCACCTAACACAAGTAAAGTATATTCCTACTTTGAATGTCGTGAAAAGAAGACTGAAAATTCCAAATTAAGGAAAGTGAAATATGAAGAAACTGTTTTTTATGGTTTGCAGTACATTCTGAATAAATATTTAAAAGGTAACTGTCTCAAATTCCAGTAAAACTTTTCCTGTAAATAAGTATCTTATTTTTTCTTAAGCCTGTAGTTTTATAGTTGACACAAGTCCAGGTTGTCTTGGTACACTGTAAGTGGTGACATGCATAAGATCTTACATATGTGATTCTGAAAATAAGTTGTCCACCCTCATAAAATGGTATTGACTTCATAATTCAGGCACCTCTCTACTATCTTTATTTATGCCAGTGATTTATTGAAAATTAAGAGGTATTCATGTCCCAACTTCAGTGGGCTACATTGAAATAAATGGAAATAGAACAGGACTGTGCATAGACTCCCAAGCAGATAGAAGATTCAATGGAAAACATATTTTGCATTTTGGACCTAAACTTCAGTCTGTATTTGCTGGTTTGTTTACTGTGTAGACCAATAATGATTTTCATTTTCCTTAAATTCTGGGTGCTCCTCAGCTTAGATCATTGAATGTGGCAGCTACATGTGAAAATGGTTTTAATATTGCTAATTTTTAGAGTAATATCTGAAAATTCCTTTGTGCTGTTTAAGATTTCATTTGCTTTTTTGCGTTAGGTACAAATATCACCTGTTCTGACCTGATGCAAGTTGCCTTCTGCCAAGAAGGCAAAACTTTAGTCACAGGACTTTCCTCTCTTTGTATTGAGCCAATAAATCTCTCTGCCAATTCTGCCAAAGATTGAAATTCCATTGTAATCAAAACACTTGCTAATTTTATTTCTTTTGTCTTTAGCAGTCTGAGGATTATTCTCTCAGGTAGATGATTGGCCCTACAGCAGTAGCAATAGTTATTCAGTCATGTGGTTTGTCTGCTGGCTCCTATCACAAAGTGGTCAGTCAAAGATGTGTTGTAACCCCTCTCCATGGGGATTCTCCCTGGAGCAGTGTAGCTTAACCCTTGTGTCAACTTGCACTATCAACACATTCCTCTGGGAAAAGCACCATTACTAAACCTCTTGACAGGTTTTTGACCATCATAGAAGAATAATAATCTCAAGTTGTTCTGAGTCACCTGCAAACCACAAATATATTTTATCCTGTTGCTTTCTTGAGCATCCTAATCTATATATTAAATGAAAGTAAAATTTGGTTTAAACATACTGCATTTGACATGTTCTTCCTGTCTCTGTTGAAGGCAAAGTGATTTTGCTGTGCCTGAACGTCTTTGTTATTTAGTTTATCAACTGATGAACATTGTAAGTTTCTAAGCTTTCATTGTTTCTGAAACTACAGGTAAAGTGGTGACCAAAGAGAAAATCAAGGAAGCCAAAGAAGTATATAGGGAGCATTTTCAAGATGATGTCTTCAATGAAAAGGGTTGGAACTATATTCTGGAGGTAAAAATATTTTGAAAGTAGTTTGAGATCATCGTGAAGGATTTGTGAGTCAACTGTAGAATAAATATGACAGTCTCTCCTTTTAATCTTGATAGTAAAGACTTGATAAATTTAGCCTTTCATGTTTAATACAGGGAGTAGCAGCTGTCAAAGAATAATCATGTAATTGTAATTCCTTAGAGGAAAGCAATTTTCATCCTTTCCGATGCCAAATGCGGCTTGCAGGTAAATAAGGGTTTGTGGCTCCTGTGAGTGGGGCTTGTTGGTGAGTCTCCTTGTGTGACACAGCCCTTAGTGCTTCCTTGCATCATTTACATTGCCTTCTGTAACTGATCATAACAATTTTACTCTAATGCAGAAAGCCTTTACAGCTTCTTGGGTGTATTAATAGTTTTAGAGAATACAAGTTTTGTTCAATTATTTCCAAAATTTTTCAGAGATTTGAAAATCAAACTTTATTATGAAATACAAAGCTTGAGCACTTCTGACACACATAACCATCCAAATTAAGTCTTTCCACAATTATCCTCTTTCCTTTTTGTTTAAAAGTTGTCAGACTTCAACTAATTGCAAATACCTCTTCTCTGTAAAAGCAGCAGATTCAGACTAAGAGCATTCATCAGAGCTGCTCTAATCTCTGCAGATTAATTACATGACAAGTTTCATTGCGGGTTCTGGTGAATGGGTATTTTTAGCATTTGAAAGCACACTTTTTAGTCTTTTGAATTTATTTTTCCCTGGATACCCTGGTTGTATGTGTTTTTATGGTGACATCTGTCTATGATTATGTCTGGATGCCATCTTGCCACTGGGGTGGACCACAGGTGTGCAATTTTGACTAAATGTTTCCAACAGCAGTGAGGTAGATAAGCTCACAGTTGGCTAAGAGGGAGTTATGGAGAGGTTTGTAGAGGACTTGCATCCTTTTCAAATAACTACAAATGTGAATTCAATCTGTATTTGTGTTTAAGCTACATTATACATTGTGAACTGCCCTCATCATATTTAAGTAACTTGTCACCTCCTTGGATAAACTGAATTAATACACTTTTAATGCTGCACGTCTGTCCTCACTGAGTTTTAACGTGGTTTAATGACATGCATTCAACTCAATTTAGTCAGAAATAAACCTTCCTGTGTACCCTCTATATAGATTGTTTATTCCTTTGTCAGATTTTGATATTAAAATTGTGCATATCTATCTATCTATATTTATATATATATCAATCCCAAATATGATTGTCACATTTGATCTCAAATGCTGATGGCTCTCAAACTGGAAGTGTATGTACCCTTTGGTTCTTTGTATGCTCTTAAATGCACAGAGACTCTGCCCCTGCTCCCTGAATTCCAGTGCATGCTCACTTACCTGCCACTATTTGCACTCTAGCTCAGTTGCCTCAGGTGCAATGGCCAAAAGTGACGTGCTAAAATGAATTTGAAATCTACACCTATCAATTTGTACTGAGAGGAGATGCGTGGGTAAATGCTGATAGGGTGAAGGGGTCGAAGAAAGGAACAGATTTCCCAGAGGATAATGGGGTGGTGTAAAGGCTGGAAGTTGGCAGGAACTGATGAGTGGTAGAAATGTAAGCCCTGAGTTGTACAAGTTGGTTCTATCGAAAATTTTTGCAAAGGGCTTTAATGGAGTGCTGTGGCATGACCATATCGCTCTTTTCCATGGACAAAAGCAATGGCTTCAGCAACTTTTAAATCAGTTTTGTTTTTTTTATTATTTAAATATACTTCTGTCTTCATTGAATCACAAATAAAGTATATTGATCCTTTTTGAAGGCTTTGTTGTCCTTTCTTAATCCAGACTTCTCCAAGTCTGACAACTAAACCCTGTGTAATATAAACACAACTTGTTTCATGTTTATTACACTTTCAAATAAATCTTTAAACTGTAGTATGGATGAGATTTCTGAGTTTTGGGCACTGGAGAATACATTTTAATGCTGCTTATGAATCTGTAATTTCTCTGAATTGGTGCAATTTTTGTTGCCTTTAAAGAATATCTCATGAGAAGCTTCCTGTCAAAAAATATTGCTGTCCAAAACATTATCAGTACTGCCAGTTTAGTTCTTCCTCTTTCAGAAAGTTATAATTACTCTTTTAAAGTTGCTGTTGGCAAGTTACTCTTTTCCAAATGGCATATTTCACACAATGTTTAGTCTTTTGGGGATGAAAGACTGACAAAAGAATGACACTTCAATATGAGATTCTGTGTTTAGTGAATAATTGAGACAAAAATAGTGTTAAAATAGTTATTAAATGGATCCTGCTGTAACAAATTAACAAGCACACATCTAAACTAAGCACAACTAGAGACTTTTTAAAGGTGTAGGTAATAGCTAAACTTTTTTAGCTTAATTCATGTGAAACCACTAAAGAAAACTGAGTAGCAAGTATTTCTTGTTCTGTGGGTAGAACTTACGTATTTTTATAGAATTCTTAAGCCTTCCTGGCTCAGTTTATAAAAAGAATACAACTGATAACTATTGTTTGGTTTTGATAATGTTTTGTAGGTTACAGGATTTTCCTCTTTTTTTGCTAAATGTGGATTTTCTCATGTGTTTGGGCTAGGGCTTTTACTATTTTTAGGGTTGAAAGAAGTTAAGAAGAAGAAAGCATAATCAATAAACTCATAGACTGACTTTTGTTCATTGCAGTCAAATAAAAGAGAGGTAGGTCCTAATCTTTTCTGTTATCTAACAATATTACTATTTCTTACACAGAAATACGATGGCCATCTTCCTATAGAAATAAAGGCTGTTCCTGAAGGCTCTGTAATTCCCAGAGGCAATGTTCTTTTCACAGTAGAAAACACAGATCCAGAGTGCTACTGGCTTACAAATTGGATTGAGGTCAGTTTGGGAAATTTAATTTGTTTTTTTCTAAGTAAATATTAATGCACTTAAATCAAAGGCTGAATCCCCTATTGGTTTAAGGGAAATCTCTGGCAGCTTTCATTTTCTGCTTTAAGTAAGTCTGGATTCTTTTTTGTAGTCCTCTTACACACCTTTTTCCCCCACCTCGCAAGAGATTGTAGTAATTTTACAGGACATTCACCAGTACTTTTATCCACAAAATTGGAGGATGGGGGAACTGCATGTCAGTAGTTGGGAGTGATTACCTGAGAAGGTCAGTACCTCACCTATCTTATAAAGGCTAATTGCTTAAGCCCTAAAGCAAACTGTTGGAGGCATCAGGACTTTTTAAACAGAGAATAAAAATAAATAGACTTTTTTGTGCCTGCTAAAATGCCAAGTGAGCATTGTTAAGTTCTAAGCAAACATACACCTAATTTTGTGATGTGTTTCGTTTTAGACTATTCTTGTGCAGTCGTGGTATCCAATCACAGTAGCTACAAACTCTAGAGAGCAGAAAAAGATTTTGGCCAAATATTTGCTAGAGACTTCTGGCAGCTTAGAAGGACTGGAGTATAAACTGCATGACTTTGGCTACAGAGGAGTTTCTTCACAAGAGGTAATACTACTTACAAAATAATTTGAGAAGTCTTAATTGTCCTTAACCAAGAAGGATTGTAGCATATGTCTGTTAACCTGTGTCCCTATTCTGTGCTGAAGTTGTGAATGCACAGAGCATTGTGTTTGCACTAATTGTGGAGGGGGCAGGTCTGGAGGAGGGTGGGTAGATGTGTCTGGGCAGTCAGCGCTAGATTGGGAGAGCTTTTGCCTATGTCTTTCCTGTCAAAATGCATGAAGAGGGTATTAGTGAAACAGGAACTAAGTCCAGAGTTTTGCTGACTACAGACTAGCACTAGATGGTGACTGGATTTAGGCTCCGGTATTTGGCATGGAAACTGAAAGTTGCATCTTGTTCAGACTGCAGGCATAGGAGCTTCAGCTCATTTGGTGAACTTCAAAGGAACAGACACTGTAGCAGGAATTGCATTAATTAAAAAGTACTATGGTACAAAAGATCCAGTTCCAGGATATTCTGTTCCAGCTGCTGAACACAGGTAAGATACCAGGCTAAGCCTTTCTAAAAATGGCTTAACAAAATGTGATTTTTTTTCTTATCCATCTTTGTATCCAGAAATAGACCATATTGTATTAGCCATGACTGATCCAGCTGTTGAGGCTGCAGTTGAGTACTGATGCCTCTGTATGTTCTAGCCATGGTTTTTCTTAACTATAAATGTGTTTTAAATGTTTTTTACTCTAACCATATTATCAGGTCTAAGTAAATTTGGATATTCTTTTTAGAACAGGCTTGAAGGCTTACAGGTTATAGATACAGAGGATTCACATTATAAACTTCAAATTGTGTTTTAAACATAGAATCATAAATCAAAAAAACATGTAAGATGCAATTCTGGATTCTCACAAATCATGTTCTCCCTCCAGAAGTAGTTGCTCTTAAGCTTCCCCATCAGCATAACTAGCTCAGCCAATGCTGAATCCTTGATCTCTCACTAAGAATTGTGAATGAGTTTTTAAGAGTAAGGAGCTCACCTCAGACATTTGAGATGGAGAGCTCTTATACCCAACTCCTGTGCAAGGTCAGGAGTGCATGCAAATCCTTGGATTTCAGTTGCACATCTACACACTGAAATGAGCAGAATATAAAAGAAGGTTCTGCTTTTCCTATTGAGCACAAAAGCCAGTTTAAGAGTTAGTATTCCCTTTAAATAGCTAGCATTCCCTCAGGATTACAAGGCAGATAATGGAAAGGCATGCATGAGTAGCCCTTACAGGGCAATGATCACCTTAAAGGAGTGCTGCTTCACAGACCTTCCTGCATCATTGCTGTACTGCTGTTCTGGAACTCCTGCTTGATCAACAGAAGTGACAAATTTTGTCTGAAACTTCTTCTCTTAGCTTAGCTTAATACCACAGTTAAATCCAAAACATGATGGTGCAAGCAACTATAAAATTTTTTGTAATGAAAGCAAACACACAGAGTCAGGAGATGAGTCTTTTGCACAGCATGTTGAAGTGGTGCCGTTAGATCAGACGGCTCAAACTGCCCGACATAAAGTTTGCATTGCCACATGCAGACTGCAGTCACCCTTTCAAAGGTAATACACAAAAAAGGCCTCAAAAAAGACACCCAACTTTTTCCAGAATTGTTATACTATTCCACAACCTCCAGTGTGAGGTGGTGGTGTGAGTTTGGTGCTTTCCCCTTACATGTCAGCAGGGCTGTTCCTGGGACTGCCCCAGCCTCTGTGAAACAATGTTTGTTTTGTCTCCTCACTACCATGGTCTAGAGTTTGTCCATACAGTAGTTAATGATGGAATTTTTAGGTAAAAATGGAAAGCCACTGACTCTTACATTGTGCTTGAGAGCATTTTTAGGTCTCTGTGCACAGGTTATGTGAGCTGGTCTGAGACAGCCACGTACAGAACAGCTACTGCAGATCAACTGGCATTCAGTAACTTATTACTGCTCTTTTATTACTGCTCTGGTTTATGTGCCTTCCTGTACCCTTGTACCAAGGGTAATGCCCTGGGTTTCCTCTGGAAGAATGTTTGTATGAGTGAGAATAATGGTTTTATATCACTATTAAAAAAGAAAATAAATTCTGTTTTCTTCTTAGGATTTTTCTAACATATGGTGCTTCATTCTCAACTTCCCATTTTGTAGTGTGAAGTTGCCAGAGCAGATGTTCGGTTCTTGCATCTGTAATTCCTTAACTGTCTGAATTTCAGATTTTAAAGAGAAACTCTCTCACAAATGCTAATAAAATAAAAAAATGCTTTTACATGTGAAAGAAATTTCATGTGCCAAGTGTTCATCTGAAGTGCCAAAGATAAATTCAGGGTGCTGTTTATTTAGTATATAGACTTATTATCCATGCACCACAGAGCTGATAAGCACATAGTTTATGCTGTCTTGTAATCACATTGCTTATCATTATCTTGAACTGTTGCTGGTGGGAAGTACAGAATATATGATTTGATGTACAAATGCCACTCTAATATGAATTTTTCAATTGTCTTTGCAGTACCATAACAGCCTGGGGGAAAGATCATGAAAAAGATGCTTTTGAACACATAGTAACACACTTTTCTTCAGTGCCTGTGTCTGTGGTTAGTGACAGCTATGACATTTACAATGCTTGTGAAAAAATATGGGGCGATGACCTAAGGCATATAATTGAAGCCCGAAGTCCAGAGGCACCACTTATTATTAGACCAGATTCTGGGAATCCCCTTGACACTGTTTTAAAGGTAATCCTTTCTTGAACTCATTTATATACAAGACTGGGAGGGCAGTTGTTTGTTCTTGTAATGACTGGCTAGCAAACATAGACACGTAATGCTGTAAGCTGATACGCATTGTTTATATTTGATGCTGGCCAATTTGGACCTGTGAAAAACGCAAATGTTTGGTTCATCTAAGCATAGATATGGAAACTGTCTTGCAGTCTAAATAGTTCAATATTTTTCATCAAACTCATTCTTGCATATGATTCTTGAAGCTTTTACAACACTTAACAGTTTTGTTGCTGTAATGATGCTGGAATGCTTCTATAAAGAGAAATTTTCATCACTTAATAACAAATCAAATAGGAAGCTATATCATTATTAATAAATGGCAGATCAGTAGGTGTTCTTACCACCAAGTTTAGGTATCTCGGCATCCTGTATTAATGTAATTCATGGTTTTCTGCTACAAAAAGTTTAGCACACTTCTCCCTTTCATAAGATGTGCATTGAAGTCAGTGGCTCACAACCTCCAACTTTAAAAACGCTTCTTGCCTCATTATTCTTTAGAGAGCATAATGATTGTTGCAGTTTCATAATAAAAGCTGTTGATATCTCTGAATATGAGTAGCTGTCAGCACTGTCTTAATAAGAAAGTAGAGGCAATTTTAGTTACATTGGTACTCTATCAAATTAGATCTATGCAGCTTTAACACTTTTTTTCTCTTTGGGACAAGTGGTGTATCACAAATAGGAGCTCTGAATGACCTTTCACAGGGCTGATAAGGAAAGCTTCTAACTGAAGTGTTTCATTTTAAGTATTTGTGCCTTACAAAATCACAGAAAACTGAAAGCCTCATCCATTGTCTTAAGGGAGGTCAAAAGAAGAGCAGAATCTTCAGTTGACACATTTAATAACAAAATTCATAGCAAGCAAAGGGAGAACAGAGGGAAGGATAGTTCTGATTAGCTCTTGGGTATGAGATCATAAAGATCATATGGTCTGTGACTGCTTTAAGGGTTTCCACCACAACAGCTGGCATGCTTTTTATTTGTGGGTAGATTTAGAGCATAATTATGTGGGTATAGTTATGGATTTATTTTATTTTCTTATAGAGAGCATTGTTCAAATGTGGAAATGCTATTTCTTTATTGGAATACATATTACATGGATTTTTATTTTTATTTTGAACTGTCTTCTTTCTCTTTTCAATAGGTCTTAGAGATCCTGGGGAAGAAGTTTCCCATTACAGAAAATTCAAAAGGCTACAAGTTGTTGCCACCGTATCTCAGAGTTATTCAAGGGGATGGTGTGGATATCAACACGTTGCAAGAGGTAGGAGATCCTGTTCATGTGTTGGGGTGACACTGGCAATGTTGATATTTAATCTGGACTCTGTTCTGACTAGTCAGATGTTCCAGCAGAGATTGCTGCCCCCAACCCTGCCCTTCAGTGCAGACACTGGCAGCAATATCATAGAGCATAAAACAAATTCATTAAAACTCCACTATTAAGATGCATAAAAAATCCCGAAAAGGAATTTTCTAATCCCTCTGTTGTGTAACCCTTCTCTTTCCACTGTCTCCCTTTTGTTTGCTTTCATCATGCTTGTCAAGTCTAATTGAGATCAAAACCCAGCCATGTTTGGTCCTTTCATTGATGTGTAAGGCACACTGTGCATGATCACTGTGCTACAGCAATAGTAATTAACTGGTTTGCCTCGTTACTTACATACCATCTGAAATATGTTTGCTCTCAATATTGAAGGTGTAGTTTTGAAGGAAACTTTTTAAAACCAAGGGTAAGGAAGGCGAATTCATTGATTTGGTAACTAGTGGAATAAGGATTGCTGAAACGCCAGAAAACACGTGTTACAGACTAGGCTGTAATCTAAGTCAAAACTGTAATTTTAGCAAGACAAAAATTGATTGTTTAGTAGATGCTGTGTGCCTGAAACTCGTCATAAATTCACACTATTGACTAGATGTAGATATTAGGTAATATAATATGGTTACAATAAGGTACAGACTGCAGTGACTACAGATGACAAAGGGCATGTAGAAGAAGGAGGACTTGACTTTATTAGGTTCATCCTGGATCATTCATCTTCAGCTGTATTAGAGTTCCAAAACAGAAACAAGTTGAATAAATTTAAGATTAATTTTACTTGAATTTATTGGCACTTGTCTTAGCTTTCTAGATTGACACATCCTTAGGTTCTTCTTAACAAAGCTGACTTCTACTGCTTCTCAAAATTAAGAGCAAGAGAGGTATCAGGTTTGTTTTTTAGTTAGTCTGAAATGATCTGCATATCCAGCATGGGCACATAATGTGAACCTCAGTGGCAGAACTCAGATTTGTCACTTGGATCCTTAGAGAGCAGTTAATACTGAGGTTGTAGCCTGATATGCCAACTGCAGTACAGACAGGCAGTAGTTTTCTTCCACCTCCAACTGCCTTTAAATTTATTTTACTTTATTTTTGTGTTCCATGTGGCTTTTTGGGAATATACAACGATGCTTCTATGCTGGGCAGAACACAAGCATGAGAGGTTAATAGCTGGAAAGAAAGTTTTATTGTTAGATAGCAGGGGAAGACACTCTCTTTATTAAAAAAAAAAAAACAACAAAAGCCACACAAAAGAAAAGCACTTGTGCTTTTGACAGGACTGATGCTGGTGTTAGGCAAAGTATCTTGTGGCTGAGATTTTCCTGAGTTGTGACAGGAAAGTAGCTGGACTGTTCTTCCTTGTAAGGAACTTGGGTTGCTTTCTGTAAGTTACACTGGACAAAATTCATGCTCATATGACTTTGATTCTAGTCAAAATACTGAAACTAATATTTAAAATCTTTGCATTAGAGTGAAAATTGCTCTATTCTCCAGGTTCTAAATAATAGCAGCAGCTATTGGGGGAGGATAAGAGGACAGAATGAGCAATTCTTTGTTCAGGTGATCTGCCTGTTTACATATTTTCCTCATCAAGCTGAAACTGATTATGAGAAGTTGTCTTGGGTTGAGCTGGCAAAATGCCAACTGCCCAACACAGAGTGTTAGAACCTCCCTCCCCCTCACCAAGGAAAGGGAGGGAAAAAATCCCTGGAAACTCAAACTAGGTTTATACTTTAATTATATATATTTATACAGAAAAGAGAAAATTAAAAGAAAACTACAATATAGCACACACTTGCACAAGTTAGAAATAACAAAAAATAACTCCCCACTCCCCACAGAACACAAATCCCACCATTCTAACTACAGTCACTCTGGAGAACTCAATTCCCCAGAGACAGATCTAAGCAGAAAGACGATGAACAAACATTTTACTTCCCTAAGATTACATGGTGGTGAGCTGGTGCCGGGCCTGGGCTTCCCATCCCTCCTGGGATGGCATGGTGCATCCTTCTGGGACTAAGGCAAAGACCAAAAGAGGCAGAAGCTCCACCTCCCTCTTTTTTATACTTCTTGACACTTCTTGATGATGTCAGATGATAGGAAATACTGCTTTGGTTGCTTAAGTCAGGTGGTGCTTGTCCCTTCCAATCTATGTCACATCCTTTGGGCCTGCTAAGGCCTAGCTAAAACTAAAGCCAAAACTACCACACAAGTCTACCTGTAGCATGTTGTGTACAAGAGTAAAGGTCCAATTACCCAAGAAGAGAGAGCAGACATAATTCCCTGCTGCCTGGTGGCACCTTCTCATCTCTTCCTGACTCTCTAATCTTGCTGTGCCTCGTGGCAGCTTTGGTCATTTAACTGCTGGTTATTGAAGTAATTTAGACTGGAGATGTAGCAGCAAACTGACTCAGCCAAAAGTGATCAGTTCAGTGAATTAAATTGTTCCAAAAAAGTACTCGCCAGCCCCTTTATTTTCTCCTGTACAGAAGAAAATTAACTGTTTTGAACTGGGAGAAACAGGCAGGATAGAAAGAGACAATTCTCATTTTATAGCAACAACTTCTGTTGGAGCAAAAAGGCCATGATCTTGCAACCTAATTTTAGTTGTGTTTTACTTTTCATGGGTCTCTTCATTGTCTTGTGTCAGCAAAACCAAGGTTACTATGCTGACTCTCAGAAGATTGGGTAATAGTTTACCATTTAAAAAAAAACAAAACAAGAAACGAAACAAATGCAAACAAACCGCCCCAAAACAACCCACCAAAACCAAATCAGCCCTTAAGTATAATTCATTCTTTTCCAAAAGAAGTTTACATAAACAAATACAAATGTATTGCTGTGGCCATATTTCCTCCCCACCCCCCTCTTATACCTGTGCAAGTCGTTATTCTAATTACTCCATCTCAGTGTTAGATTCTAGGCATAATTTATTGTTACAGATCATAAGAAAAGTGATGGGTATAATAGGAAAATCTAGAATGAATAGTGACCTATCATCTCATTTAGCTATCCAAAGTATGAAACAACAATATAGAGAACAACTCAGAGTATAAACTGGATTTTAAAATTCTTTGTTTTAATAGGGGATGCTGGTAGAACAGGTAAGGAAACTTTTCTGACTTTCTTTGCATTTTCACTTTTTAAAATCATTCCAATCTGCTAACTCCACAATATACTACACTTTCAAAGGATTTTCTTTGAACATTCAATTTCCAGATATCTTTAAATTTTTATAAAAACAAAATCCTCTAATCTGGAGTCATAGTTGAAGTATTAATCTTTCTCATAATGGTCAGAGGAAGCTGGTCAAAACCTTGACACCTGAACAGTTCTCCTTGTATAGGTTTGAAAGTGTGAGACAAGAAATTCTTGTGTGTTGTTTTCCTTTGGAGGAGGCTCCAGTTGTTTCAGATCTCCTACATCTTCCCTGTTACTGCTGCTGTTTCCCATCTTTTCCCCCTACCTAAGGAAGCTTTACCTGGGCCTTTGCCGTGGATCGCTGGTACAGTCAGAGCTGTCTTTTCAGCTTAGTCTTGGCTTCACTTTCACCCTTCAGCAAGGTCAGTGTGGGTAAGGAAATCCCTTGGGAGAGAGGAAAGCTGGAAGCCAGTTTTTCACCCAGGGTAAGCAAGGACATGTGCCTGTAGCACACGATGAACAAACCAACTGTAAATGAGAGCAGGAACACAAGCTAAAAGGGGATTCACATTTCTTCTCACCCAGGCAAGAAGGTCAAGCAGCCACGGCCCAGCTACGCTGTACTGCACTAACATCTGTTAACGTGCAAGTTAACCTGCAGTGAACATGAGGCCTAAGCATCACATGCCTTGGTGTAGGATGTTGTTTATACCAGATAGTCCGTGCTACATCTTGCAGGTGTGTTCAGGCAAGTTCAGTGTCAGACCTGAGCTATAAAACTGCATAATAAAAGGAGCAGAAGACTTTGGCTCAGACTTGACCAGCAGTTCATGGGGCTTCAGGCTTGGTCAGTGTCTGGACAGAACTTGTTCACTCCAGGTGGAGTTTGCCTACATTTGCCTCTTCAAAAGACATCATAAATAAGAAGAGGCTGTATCTAGGCCCAGTCAAGTCTTGTGTCTTATGGTACTATTGAACATTATGCTTAAGTAGAGAGTATACATAATCCCTTTTCTTACCGCTCCTTTGCCACCTTCAGTTACTTCAGAGATGCTGAAAGGAGCATTTCATTAATTTCAGTCCTTCATCGTCCCTGAGTACCTCTTGTAATTGCTTCCAGCAGAACCTAATCACCTGTCAGTAGAAATTCCTTTTGCACATGGTCACTGAAAGGGTATGATGTCTACTGCGAAAATCCACAGGATTGTCACATATTTGAGAGGACATTTGTTCAGGAGACAGAGCTTCCAAAGGGTTCTCTTGAGTGGAAGTCATGTTGGTGGGACCTGAGACTCATTTTGCTTGTCTTCTTGAGTAAGGCCGAGTAAGCTGATACCATTGGAATGATAGAAACTCACCAGTAACATCTCTACTGGGGAGAAATCTCTGATAAAAATAGTGGGAAGGTGTTCAGAGCGTGGTCTCAAAAGGTTATGACTGCTGTCCCCCTCTCCTATGGATGGACCTCTATCAGGCATTCAGACTGAGAGTAACTGTGAAGACAGCCTGCATGTGACTAAGTGGATAAACAAAACACTAGTATGCTCTTTTGTTTACATTACCAGTTCTTCAGGTCTGAAGTTGGAATTGTCTTTTTTCTTTTTTTTTCCTCTTACGATCCTTAGCTGTCAAAAAAAACAGCTTGACATCAGTAGCTTCTGAAACAGTCCTGTTCAGTGTTACTCTGGTGTTTCTTTTTGATGCAGGAGGCTGAGACTGCACAAAATATTACCAGATTTCTAATGACGCTGATTTTTGAAACTCTGCACTGTTCCTCATAAATTATATCCTTTCCTTCTGCTTCTCACCTCCCTTTTTTCTGGATGGATGGTGTTTTGCTCTCTCACCCACTATGGTTTTCTCACCTGCTTTTGTTAGCATGGTTAGGAGAAGAGAGTGTTTGAAACTCCTGTCCTAGGGCTACAACCATCGTTTCAGCCTGATACATAAGGGTAACTGGCCAGCGAAACAAATCTTGACCATTTATGAGCATGACTAAACAAGCACCTATTACTCCAGGCTAGAGGATGCCAAGTTTTTCTGGATACAGTGATGGTGATGGGAAGTGATGCAGTGACTTTTACCTGTGCAGTTCACACTGCTCTGTCCCTGCCTGAGAAGGTGGCAAAGCAAATTTTAGAGCAGCTTGATATATTTTCATTTCTCATCTTTGAAATTGCTAATCTAATTCTAGACAATGCGATCTTCAAGAGAACTGCTCTGTACAAGTCACTGGTCAGAGTGGGTAATAACTTTCTGGAGCTGATGAGCAAGATGACTGCATTGTTTCAGGACATGAATGCAGACCTCTGCTTTGAGGTCTTCCCACAATTCCGAGAAATTGGAAGGCTCCGAAATACTCTCATGCATTTTTTTATTTTCTCTGGGTCTTGCATTACTACACCACCCTAGTTTGGGAAGTGTATGTGCTGGCATGATAATAGTGTTAAAGCAAAAGCTTTCTGCCATGCTGGAACTGTAAATAAAAATGCAAACAGCGTGCCAAGTATTGACCAAATTATTACATATATCTCCTGGAAACTGAATGTTAGTTGGCTTAATTGTCTGTAAAAGCATCTTGTTTAAGTAGTATAATATTTTTATGGAAGAATGGCTTGGCCTAAAAGTATACTCCGTCATGATTTTCTTTTTTTTATTAGATTGTGGAGGGAATGAAGAAGAATAAATGGAGTATTGAGAATATTGCCTTTGGATCTGGCGGAGCTTTGTTGCAGAAACTAACGAGAGATCTCTTAAACTGTTCCTTCAAATGCAGTTACGTGGTGACCAACGGTCTTGGGGTATGTCTTTGTACAACTTCCACCTTTGTGCTTTCAGTAGAGGCTTCACCACCTAAAAACCTGTTGGACATTTCCTGTTATATTTCTGCCATCTGCATTAGGTGCACAAGTCCCACAAATCCCTTTCTGTGCTCAAAAAGACTCTTTTCATTTTAGGTAAATGTCTTCAAGGATCCCGTTGCCGATCCCAACAAAAGGTCAAAGAAAGGACGGCTGTCGTTGCATAGGACACCTGCCGGAGAGTATGTGACACTTGAAGAAGGCAAGGGAGATCTTGAAGAGTACGGACAGGTATGAATTTCAGAAATGTATTACATCATTCTTCATGCACAAGTAGACTGAGAAAAAGCAGTTTATAACTTAATTTCAGAATTTATTTCTGATTGTCTTTTTGTTCAACTCCCATCTCATTACTTCATAAATGTCCCCAGTGGCAAAATCCCTAACAGCAGAATTATAGAATGACAGTAGAATGTTCTTACTTTATAGAGATCTTTCTCTTTTGTTTGTCTTCGGAAACAAGAGAATAGAGAATATTGCTGCTTTTCCCCCAAACCATGTCTCAGTGTTGCAGAATATTTGCTGGCCAAGTAGTTTTTTTGGGCTATATTGCACAATTTGAGTAGTGACCCCAGCTGGAGGTTCAAGAGACACAGTTGTAACTGAAATTTGTTTCTACTTCCCAATGAAACTTTTTAAATAGTTTCTGCAGGGGTTAATGCTCTGTACACAGAGTAGTTGCCCAGTTTTCAAATATGTAGATTTAAACCAAGAATTCAATTTCCCTGTGACTTCTTTACAATTGCAAAATGAAATGCTATTTCAGTGAAATAAATACAAACTTGATGTCAATCTCAGGCTTTTGGATTGATATTTCTTGCCTTTTCCTTGTGCAACATTGAAATGTTTAACTGCATGTTGACTCTTCCCAAATTAAGAGGACTGAAAATGAGTTGTCAAGCTGCACTTCAGCTTTTAGAAGCTGGAAATTTCCAGAGTTCTCTGGTATACAGAACCCTGTTTCTACTCTGGCTGTGCTACTAGGCAGAGGGGCACTACTAGACACACTGTTTTATGTAGCAGTAAGCATAGAATTGAGATCTGTGAGAAATTTCAAGATAAAAAAACCTGAGTTTTACACACTGTAGATATTGTGCTCTGGATGTAAAGATCTAAGAAAAAAGAGTTTCAAATTTATATGCACACATAATGCATGTACATATGTTTGTGGTGAACATGCAGAGAGAGAGAGAGACTGGAGCAGGGTGGGAGGGGGAAGGAGCTAATGGTGAGAAATCTCTTCAACACAAACCACAGGACTTTTGCTCTGAAATTAGGCAATATATAGTCCCTTCATTTTTGACTGGGGAAATCATTAATTAAATTTTTTTTGATCCCAGGGTATTAGGGAGGGTCATTTGTGTGGTACAGCTTTTGGAACTCCCTGGGAGCAACGGAAAAGTCCTGTTTTGTGGGTTCTTTTCCCTAAAGCTCCAGGTCTTTGCAGTAGGTCCTTGTGTTTATTGCCCTTCCAGTGTGCTGTTTTACAAACTATATGAGCAAAGGGCACTGTGAAGAAAGATATTTTAATCTCTTTTTTTTTTTTCCTAGAGGGAAAAAGTATTTAATTTAAAATCAGATTGTAAAAAATCAACCTGTAATTGAGTTGTATTTGCTTGGTTGAGTGTTACCTTTCCTATAAATTGTTCTAGCAAGGTATATCTACTGTGTGTTTGACTTTGGCCAGATATAGATATCTCAACCAAAGGACTACAGCACAAAGCTGCTGTCTGTGCACCAGATGTCCCAAGTCCTTTCTACTGTCTAAATACCAGTGAAAAATATCAGAGGAAGCTGTAAAGATTTAGTATCTTGATAGTTTTAACTCTAGGCTTACCAGCCTTGATTTGTGTGCTCACTTTTGAGTTTGTGTAACTTGTGTTGTTTGGTCATTTGCCAAATCGCTCTTGCTAAAACAATGGTGTTTCTTGCAGGACCTCCTTCACACAGTATTTAAGAATGGAAAGGTAACAAAGTCATATTCATTTGATGAAGTAAGACAAAATGCCAGGCTGAAGAACAGTGAATTACAATCGGCGTCTCACTAAGCTCCATTCCATGTCTGTGTATGTGTGTGTGTAACAAGTTCGTACTGCATAGCTACTGGTTTGTTGTACAGATTTGTGTGTTTGTGTTTTATGACATTGTAGCCAAATTATTTGTTGGTTTATGGACATACTGCCCTATCTTTTGCCAGTCTTTAGAAGATAAAATCAGGAAACGGTACTTACATTGTAAAACATATTTAATGCTGAAGTGTGCTTTTTAGGGCCCTTTGCCAGTAGTGATTCAATCTGGTATTGATCTTTTCACAAATGAGACAGAGCTGAGAAACTTTTTTATATATAACAGAATATCACAAAATGGATTTACATAAAATTATCATGATTGCTTTATGTTTATATTTAACTTGTATTTTTGTACAAACAAGATTGTGTAAAATATATTTAAAGTTTCAATAATTAAGTCTTTCCAACTTTTCATGATTTTTATGAGCACAGACTTTCAAGAAAATATTTAGTGGGGGGGAAAATCCATTGCCTTTTGTCCATTAATCAGCAAATAAAACATGGCCTTAAAGTTTGTTGTGACATTGTTCCATTTGACAACTAAATCAGGACTCATAACTCCTTAAGATCCCATAGAGTTGCTGACCTCACCATTTCTTGTAGTTGTCTGTGTTAGTAAATCTGCATTGAACAAAATTACTGTTCTTACTAGAAGGTTTAGGTACTACAGATCTTGCTGGCACAGTAAGGTTTGTAAGTGAAATGCCAAATTTGAAAGGATTCTCTACTGCAACTTAACTTGCCAAGTCTATCCCACTTGGTATATGCACCTCAATATTTTAAGAGTAAAGTTTTTAAGAGATCTCCTCTTCCACTATAGAATATATGTGTAAAATACTGAAATATGGAAGCGGTGTATTTTAAAGTAATTACACTTCTGGGTTTATTTTTCATATGCTGTAAGTGACATGACTTTAAAGCAAAATACTGGACTGGGTAGTGCACTTTTTTACTTTTTTGTATTTTTTTCATTGATTTGCCTTTTGTCAGACTGGATGTTAAATTGTAAAAATGTTTAACTATTTTTGTTAACAACTTTAATAAAACTCTATGCCAGCCAAACTCCTACATGAATGGCAGACCTGTTTCCCCTTCTCGCCCCATCTCTTTGGGGTGAGGAGGGTCTTATTTTGCAGAGGGTAGCTGTAAAACCAGATGTTTGAGAGATAGTTTTGAACTGTCTGCACTTGATTGTATTTTCTCTCTGCGTAGGCTTGATATGAGTATCTGCTGGAAAACAAAACTGTTGAGGATTTTATTTGAGAAGCTATGTAGTAACCTCTGAAATGTTTGATAGCACTGTAGGATGGCTCTCACTAGAAAAGTACCTCCCTTACTTAAAAACAAAAAGCTACAGCAAAAGCAAACAGCTCCTGTTATGCTGGTGATCCACTGTCAGCCAATGGTGTAATATACTGATGTAATTAATGGTTCTAATTAGTAAACAATGTTACTGAAAAATGTCAAGGGTCCTCTAAAATAATTTAAACCTACAAAATTTTATAAAATGTGCTTTTAAAGGAAGCTTGAAAAGCCATACTTCATTGTTCTGACTCTCTCACCAAAAAGGGCCACATCAAAGCATCCATAATATTTCTAGGGTTTGTGGTTAAGATGTTTATGCCCAGTCTCAATAGTTCTTGTTAATAGAAATCTGTTTTTCCCTTGTAGTATATGTAATTATACATTTAAGTGATGTATTGTTTCAAAAATAGTGTTTTAGTGAGACTCTAAATGCTGACCTTTCACACTGAGGAAACTGCCTTCCCTTTGCTGTTAATTCTATTTTGGTTTTGGCCAGAAAAGATTTTGAATCTGGACCTAGGATCAGTAGCAGGTATTTCACTCTAGGATCAGTAGCAGGTAAATAGTACAGAGCCTATTTCACTCCTCCACGTGTGTACTAGGGAATTTTATGATGTATGGTTTAAAAAAAAATAAAGTAAATGCTGCTTTCATTCTGTACCAATAAAAATTTTGATAACTGTTGACTACCCATAACTGATATTTTTGTACTTGAGAACTGAGGATATACTGTGGAAGCACTGTTTTCTTATGTACCATGAAATACATTAATAATTGTTCAGCATTGTCTAAGACTTTCAGCTTATTAGTTGGAAACGCAAAGCAAATTCTCTACTTGTGCTTGTCACTTTCAAAAAGTTGTAATGTCACTCGTTTTATTAAATGTTAATATCTTTAAAAGGGGGAAGAGAAAAAAAAAAAGAAACACCTGGTGCTATTCCGACCTGAATACTTGTCTCTGTGTTTGACATTCTGGGCATCAAGGAGTTGACAGAAAATACTGCAGCGCTTGAATCATACAATATCCTAATTCTTCCACACATGAAAGCAAACAGCATGTTTGTTTGCTTTAAATTACTAGATTTATAGTCATTGATATATTTTAATTATCCCCATTTCATAATATAATACAGTATTTGTATTAAAAATAGGAATTGGGAATTTTGTGTTTACTACTCTGATTTTTAGCCATATTTAGCTTAAGAAATGGATTTTGTAAGACTATTTTTTTCTTCAGCTGCATGATTATAAAAAGATGCTTTTTTGGTACTTTGAAAGATCTGAGGAGAGAACAGAAGAATGCTTAACTGTTTGGTTTGCCAAAATCAAATTAAAGCTTGAACAGTTCTTTTCTTATAGGTTTTTACATTCCTTCTTGTTTAGGAAAGAATAAATATTCCTCACTTAAATCCTCTGTTAAAGTAAGTTTAATGTACTTGGCCTCAAATACCAGTATGTAATACACATGGAAATAAAGTTTAGTTCTGGCAGTGAAACTAAGAGCCATCTGACTGTGTCTGAAAGTTGTGATGTTGGGCATCAGATGTCATTGCTGTGCTCTTTGTTGCCAAACACAGACCAGAGCAGAGCTGTGCTGTCACTGCAGCCCTCCGAGGAGAGTGCTCTGCTGCCTTGCAGGCAGTTTGGGGCTAAGTGGTTGAATTTACAGTCAGCTCAGTTCTAGAAAAGAAGGGAAACTGGACATGCTTTTTTTTGTGTGTGTGAACACATCTGTGCTTCAGCATCTTCTCTGTATGTGCTTAAAACTGAAGCACTTGTAATTGAATTTGATATAAGGATTTATCCTCTATTTATATTTGATATAATCCTTTCTCAAATAAAGATTCAGTATTTAAACTTTACCGCTAAAGTCACTAAAAATGCTTATTTAAAAGCAAATTAACCATCAGTGTTGCAGCCTGCAGTTCATTTTTAGTATCTGTGAAAAATAACAATTCTTCAGCAGAGAGAACATCGCACGTCCCTTTGGACAGGGGTTTCGTAATTAGAAGTTACACTTTTAACTCCTGCATGACTTTAAGTTGCAGCAGGTACCTTACAAACACAGATGAGTCACTGTGGGTGTATAAGACACCACCTGCAATGGTTATTTTTCATTGGTTGCTGGTCCCTTCAGCTCCTGCTGTACTGTAGAAAAGTGCCCCTGTAGCCTACAATAATGGCCTTTCAGCACTTACCTTCAAAACCTGTTGCATTATCTCCAGAGACCATGCCCAGCCCAAGTGGCAGGCAGGCTCCTCCTCTTCCTCTCTGTGCTGGTAAAAACCCCCAGCCAAAGCACTCCAGATTTTCACCCTTCCTACAAGTTAAAAGTAATTACCAGTGTGAGTGTGTTCTGGTGGCCCTCAGGTCACTGCAAGGAGTCAGCAGGGAAATTCAGGCCTCCGACTGTGCAGAAGGCAGAGGACTCACAGGAAGAGATGTATGTCCTCCAATTCTACTGTAACAATTAATATAGTGGCTGTACTGAGCTGCCCAAGGCAGGGATTGTGAGGGTGCATTGGAACAATGGGAATTGCATCTCGACCTGGTAACATTTAGGTTTCTTTGTCCATGAGAACCCAATCAGGCTCCTTTAGGTGCACATCTTCCTTGTCAAATTTGTAAACACCTGAGTGAAAGATCATTCTCTTGTGTTGAACATGGTGGATCAGGGCCTTACGTGGAGAGCCACATGCCTTTTAAATAACCAGATGATCAGAAATAAGGAAATACTGAAATTAAAGTTGCTTTGTAATGTCAGGCTTACTGAAATCACAGTTATTAACCATGGATGCTACATTATTTGGAGGTTTTTTTCCTGTTTACTATCAGCACAGCTGACTCTGTTGATGATTTAAAACACCTTCACAAGTATCTAAAGATACTCGCTTTAAATTCAGGGTAAGGTATGAAAAGTACTTAACAACACAGCATTTCCAAAAATTATTTTTCTGTGACACAGTATTTTGTTGAAAAGTACCAATGTCTGCTGTAACACAATCCAGAGCAATTCAGAGGATGTGGGAGGGACATCAGCAGGACATAAATTAACATATTTTGTTCCAAATAATTTCCTTACTAATCTTTGTCTGAGGACTCCTTTTTTTTAATGGAATTTGTAGAATTTTCAGTTTAAGGTGAGGCTTCCTGAAATCAGAAAGGCAGTTCTCTCTCCTGCTCCTGGCTGGAGAAGGAAGTTCTCTTAAGGATGGCTCTTAAGGAGCCATCGTGCCTCCAGCAAGGTTTTTACTTCCCTCTTATAAAACTCTTCTTGGTAGAAGGGCAAGTTTACTGTTTGTTTATCTTTGAGCCAAAAAACCCAGTAAATTTGGGTTCTCTAACTCCTTTTTTTTCCTCAGCAATTTATATATAAATCAAATCAAGGTATTTCCCAGATTTACTAGATAAATTTGCACAAGCATACTTTTGTTTATTAATATATGTAATTATTTACACTTTCTAATGCTTTATTGGTTAATATTGAGATCTATGAGATCTGAGGCTCTGATTCTTGCTTGTGTGAGAAAGCATATTGTATATAGCCATGTAATTATAAATTGATGAAAATTAGAGTTTTTATAATTACAGTACTTGAGAAATTCACGTGGGTAAAAAAAGGATGCATAGAAAGATCTGAGGGCTGGATGTTTTTACTTCTTTGTCATTAGTTTAGCTTATTAGTATAGCTATTTAAAGCTTTCACATCAACTCTTATTAAAAAGGAGATAAGGAAACTTATTTTATAATGGGTGAGTATTCATATCACCAGAATATTAAAAAGTAATGTACCTGCCAGACAAACTGCATGGACTCGAAACCTTACATCTTGTAAGGTAGAGGGAAGAACTTCAGTCTCAAACTTCCTTCTCTTTCCTACAAATGGGAGAAGAAAAAAGCTGTTTGCTCAGAGCCTTTGGGATGTGCTTTCCTCAACTTCCTGGCTGTAACAAAAGGCTGGTGTACTCTTCCCTGTCAGGGAATTTTTTGCTATTCCAAAAGATGCTACCCTATTTAAAGCATAAGGAATTGCAGACTGGTGTTGGATGTGTTAGAAGGATGACACACCCCAGCAATTTAATAGGATAATCTCTGGGTGAAATGGCTTTGCATAGAGATATGTCTGTAAGTCACAGAAAGGTCAGAGCATGACAACTAATCTCCCTCTGGTGGGGGTGCCTCCCTGCCATTTCTGTCTCAGCTGAGCAGGTTCAAGTCTATCCTATAATCTGCTGTGAAAACATTGAGTCTGTTCAACCAAAACAGAGTGTTGCCCAGTCCCTGTGATAACAAAGCAGTGGGCTGTTAATGTGCTCCAGTTTAACCTTAATCCATTTTTCAAGGCTTGTAGCTTGTAGCTACTTGTTAAACCAAATGCCAGTGACAAACTTCATTAAAGCTCCCGTCCTTCCCACACACTGTGGGTTTTGCAGTCTCACCTCCAGCACCGTTGCTTGAAGGCCATTATTTGTTTTTATTGCTACTGTAAATCTCCAGAAGATAAAACGGAAGATTTCACATCTGTACAAGGTTTTGCAATCCTTACACCTTCTGACTAAAGCAAATGGATTCATGCACTAAAACCAAATGAGAAAGGTGACCCTTTGCTGTCTCTTGTGTCCTGAGTTGTGACCATGAACATGTTAATAGACATGTGAGAATCTGGCAAAATAAGAATTCTTTCTCTCGCACATTGGTTTCCCTGTACAAGTCCTATACACCTAGAACCTTTGCAGTGATCAATGAAACACTGCTGAATACTCAAGCACCTCAGCTTGTTTTCTGCAGGTGCTTCTTGACTGACCAGTCTCACCCACATTCTAGAGGGTTGCTCACAGGTAATGCCATAAGACAGAGGCTGCACTGGCACACGAAGTAGCAAGGCAAAGTTCTTGAGATAAAGACACAGAGCCCACAGTGCTGGGTCTGGTGTCTTCTGCAAAGTCCAACAGTATTGGAAATACCCCGTCCTACTGCCATCATGGACCCAAAAGAAAATGTACATTTTTGGTGGGTTTATTGAGCCTGATTCAGCTCTAGCTCTGCTTATAGCTGTGGAGACTATTCCCATGGCTGTTTTGTTACGTGATTAATTGCTGGTCTGTCTTTGACAGCCTGTACTGGATTAGGCAACACCTGGGAAGAGTTTCAGCAGTTTCTTCCCTGTTACAATGGAGTCCCACCCAAAGGAGACAAGAACCTATATGGTTATTGATTATGTGGTGTGCTGTAAACCAGCATGAGAGGAGGGAGTGACTTTGTGGGTTGTGGTATGATTGTAAATAATAATTCCTTTCCAAGTCAATTGGTCAGACACAAGTGCTGTCACTGGGATGGTTGTTATAAACACCTCAGCGAAGGCAAGGCTATTGAGCTGCATGTCAGCTAAGGCTGCCTCTGGTTCTTTGCCAACTGACTTATTTTATCCACTACTCTCTTAAAATACGTGGGATTTATGAAGCACCACTACCATCAAGCAGCCAGCCATGTGTAGTTTTCCGACAACGGAGTAAAGCTCTGTGTTACGGTCTCTGTTTTGACTAACATTTGAATTGCCTGGGTTTGGTTTTGTTTGGTTGGGTTTAGTGCTATTGAGTTTTGTGCTGACATTTGTACAAAGCTTTTTTTTATAACCCCAGGATTTTCTATTTAAGAGGTAGTAGGTGACTCATAACATGTCACTCCGTGCAAAAAATATTTTCTCCTGTATACATCAGTTTATGCTGAATTTAATCTCATATTTTAATTTGCGGTCACTGTGTTTCATAAGGTCCTTTTGCAATTCTTTACAATCAGCTCCCACCTTTATTGCCCCATGTAACTCAGCAGCTGCAGCAAGCTGTCACCCACTTACCCATCCTTCTCCACATTGTCTAACCACATGTTGAGCAGCATGAACTCCAGCACAGGTCACCGAGTTTCACGCTCTCTGAGAAAGCTGAGTAATTTTCCTACTATTTTCTATGCTTTGATCAATGTTGTATCCATGTAAGGACTTGCCCTCATGTCTCAAAACTTCTTAGCTTCCTTTAAGACATGATTAGAAACCTTGTTGAATGCCTTTTTGAAACCAAAATAGGTTATATTAGAAGGGTCTCCCTTATCCACACACCTGTTGATTCTTTCAAAGGACTTCAAAGAAAGTGACTTTCTCTTGCACCTATATCAATGAAAATCTTCCTTGGGAGCTTAAACTCATTCTTGCCACTGTAATTTCTCTTTGATCTTAGTGTGCTTTTGTCCAGAAGTTCAAAAGTATTCTGAAAATTTGGAAAAACTGACTCCGGACAACTCAGGGAATTGGAGAAATGGATTCTTGTTCTCGTGCTGTCTTTGTCATGTTACAGTACTGTGCTCGAGGGTGAATGGCATGATGCTGTCAAGATTCTGCAGTGGAGTACCTTGGGATAAGAAAAACAGTGAGCCATTAGGACAAATCTGTTCTTGAGGTTTGAATTAAAGAGAGACAGTTAGCAAGTGATAGACCAATTTGTGAGAGACTTTTGTCACCTGGTGATGCTTCTGAGGAACTTTCATGAACAGGAAAGCTGGACATAATAAAAGAGACAGCCCCACCAGGCTGTGGACTAGAGGCAGAGAGAACCTGGTTTGCACAGTGCTCTTGCTCCTTGGACTCTGAAAAACTTCTGTTCAACAAGGGACTCTGGACTAAACCAGAATCCAGAATACTTCTGAGTAAAGAGCCATTTATTTTAAACTCCCCTGCAAGGCTCTGTAGACATGTGTCATGTCCCAAAAAGATGAATATATAAACCTGGTCACCTCTCTACTTGAAACAAGTGTATATTGAAATGAGTAGTTTCAGTACAGATGCCTCTGTCATGTTGTCTGGGCATCAAGTGAGCACTGGCAGTTGGTATTTTACATATATTGACTGTACAGGGATCACATGCAAATAAGGATATGTACATATACATAGTTTACACCCAGGAAGATGTAAATCTATTTTTATATGAATAGACATGTATAAAGATGTGTATATATTCTAACTGTAAAAGGAAATGTTCATAAATACTGAGGACATTCTAATAGTGATAGTTCATGTGCTATGATCTCTATTAAACTCTGTATACAGGGATCCTTGCCCTGTTTCTTCCTGATAACTTCATTTTATACATGAAAAGCTTGTGTAAGCAGCCTTTTCAGGTATCACCTGACTGGCAACTTATGCTGAAATTATCATCTGTGATTACTCCTAAATCTGTCTCCGAATCACTGCTTGCCAAGACAGCCTTCATATCTGTCTCTGGCATTGTGTAAGTTGGTATCTAGCTACCTGCCAGTGGATGTCGTGGGACTGTGATCAGGCAAGTCAGGTTTGCATAACAATAACCTTTCTTTGTCCCTCTTTATTATCCCTCAATTTACATGTCTTCCACAGACTCTATCAACAGGAGTTTTATGTCATTATCTAGGTCACTATTAAACAAATTTTGGCACCGAGATCCCAGTCCTTTGGCACCGCAGTTAAATATGGTCTTGCTCATTGGTGAATCCCAATGAACAGTATTTTGAGATCAATGAAAGAACCATTTTTTAATCCACATAGCTAATTACCTGGAAGTTACATATTGCTTGAGTTTTTAAAACCAAATGCAGTGTTGTACTAATGTCTTGCGGGAAGTAACATCGCATTGTGATGGTTTTCTTTATGCAACAGACCTGGAAAAGTAAAATAACAAATTAAAAAGACAACAGCCCTATTTCATTACCCTTGTTACTACCAGCCAGCAAACTGCTCTGGACTCCAAGGTTAAGGGCAATCTCCTCTGCTTGGAATCTCCTTCTCCCTTTAACTTTGAGCAGGACCTGGTGCTGCTAAATCTGGTTTCTACTGCAATTCCTAATGATGAAAGGAAATGTCTTTAGGTAAGGAGCATGCTGGGCATATTTGGCTGGAGAAAACACAGCCCCAGAGAAGTAGAATCTGTGCATTAGCTAGGCAAAGTCACAGAACCAGGGACCATTGCCCTGGGCACTGCTCTGCAGGGCACAGACCAGACCTAGCAGCTCACCTATCCCTGGGCAAACATGCATGTTGGACTGAACTTCCCAAGCCACAGGACCTCCTGCCGAGCTGCAATGGTGATCCAGGGCCATGGGCTAGGGGAGAGGGGAGGTTCCAGCTGAGGCAGGTCAGGGTGCTTGGAGCCACTTGGAGCCCAGACAGAACTGTCAGGCAATCATGCAATTTCCAGCTATATTTGTGAGAAATTAAAACCTATGTCATCTGGTGATAAAGAAGGTGGAAAGCAGCTGTGGTGGACCTAAATCTAGTTGTCAATATGTGCCCAACAAACTGCTCCAGCAGCATTTAAACTTTCTGAAATGAACATAAATACAGTGTTTCCCCCTGTTTTGGGGGAAGTCACCACAAAAGAGTGAGCAATGCTGATGAAAGGAAAAGACAATAAAGGAGCAACATTTTTAAGGGAGAGCACTTCTTCTTAAGATACACATGGTCCAGCACAAGCCAGTGATAACCAGTGGGAAGGGCAGCTAGCCCCCAGCCCCTGTTCTGACAGTGGTACTCATAAACATGTGAGGGCCCTGGCAGTTTTCTGCCAGTATTGATTTTCTAAAGATAACACACACATGACCACAGAAGAATGAGGCTGGGATCTGCTTGCCTTTTAAGGAAAGCCACTGATGCCATTATCCAAGCCTAAGAATTTTGTGTGAAGTGGATCCAGAGTTCTGAGGTGTTGGGATGCTGTGAGCAGCGGGATGGGATAGTCACTGTCAGTAACAGGACCACCAACAGGCAAGGAGTGACCCATGCTGGGCATTCCTACAGAGCATGTATGCACAATGGTCTGGAGAAGAAAGTCCCAGCCTTTCCCAAGCCTGTAAGTGCCAGAGAGAGCAGGTCTGTGAAGAGAGGATCTCAAAGACTGTACTGCTTCAGCTAGGACCTGACAAGACACAGTGGCTCAACAGACCTCTCTGGAAGAGGAGCCTATGCGTGTTTAGAGTAGCTCAAATGTAAATGTGTGCTGTATTTTGGGATTACCTATAGTGCATCAGAGAAAATCCACCATAATACACTTCCCAGAGCCTGCCCTGGTTGCCTCCCTGGGTTTCTCCAGCTCTGCTTGCTCAGTCAGAGACAGGAGGCTTCATTTTCTGCAGCCTCCATTCCCTGGGGCCCATGAGATCCCCATGGGGGTAACAGAGGCCTCTGCCTGGGGTAGTGTCCACCTGTGCAGTCCAGTCACTGAGATGTAGCAACCTCGTGATCTCATTCCTACTCATCTACTCACTGATGGAGCTGCCACAAGTCCTCCCAACCTCCAGGGCCAGTGGTCCTGGGCAGTAGCATCCAAATCTGGGGTCAGAGAGGCCAATATGGTGTTAGTGTCTCCAGAGTGAACCTATGGCTGATGACAGGATGAAATTTAATTGGCTGAGTTAGACAGAACCCAGGTCTGGATCAGAGAAGTTTAATGTGAAGGAGGTGAGGAATAAGCAAGGTCAGCAAATCAACCAAGAGTGAAGAGCATACGCTCCTCAAATGCCCAGCACGCACCTTTGAAAACAAGAAAGGGTCATGAAGTGCATTTTCCTCTTCCACGTTGCTCCCACTTGGTTCAGTGGGAGCAGGGATGGGCAATCTCCACTTGGAGTGCAATGAGCTTCCCAGCAGGCTGAGCCGACTATGAGAGGTTTGTTTGTGTTTTAGAACAGAATCCCAGATCAGCATAGCTGCAAGCTGGGAAGAGCAAAGTCATACAGACCAAGGGAGTCTGTAGGGATCTGGCTGCTCTGAGGACACTGGATCCCTCTGTCTGTATCTAAAAAACACCAGGGGGACAAACACTGCTGTTAAGCTTTCCTGTATAGCTTTCACTGGTGTCCTTTCAGCTTCTAAAATCTAGTCTGTAACTTAGTAAAAAGCACTCTGACTTTACTATCACACCTGTCCAAGTGGAGGTGGGGGGAAAGGAAATGAACAGGAGCCAGGTGTGCTTTGAGCACACTGCTCTCCTGGAGAGGCCAAGCTGCAGCCAGCTGCGTGGCAAGGCCATCCTGAGCCCTGCAGCAAGTCCTCTCCATCAGCAGTTGCTGCCCAAACGCTGGTCTCAGGAGGCACCTCTGTCCCTGCAACCCAGCAACCCCTGGAGCAACTCCACCCAGCAGAGTCCAAAAGGGGAGTGAGCGGACTCAGGCCAAAACTACATCAGGCAGCATAAGACTTCTGGTCAAAACTACTGCACCTGCCTTGTGTCTGTGTAGGGTTTATTTCCCTTTGGGACACATGTGCCCTCTCAGGATAGGGTGTGAGGTTTTTCTCTCCTGTTGGTGCAGACTCCAGCAGGACAGGGCACCTCTGGGCAATGGGCAGGTGTGGCAGAGCCTGTGGCCCATGGGAGATGCACTGTACTCCTGCCTTGTTTGTTGGCACTTCCTTCTGAATTAAATCCTCTCCAGTGGACTCAGCATCAGCTTGGTGCTGGTCAGGAAAGGGCAGCAGGCAACACCAAAAAGGAAGAATTACTCTGGAAGAATTAAGGGTTCTCTGATGTCTTTCTCTGCTGGGTGAATAACACACCATGCAGCCACAGTGTTTGTAAGTAGACTCTTATCTGTATTTTTAGCAACTGATCTATGAGATCATTTTACTATTTTCAGTTGTTTGTGACTTGGAACTTTTTTGCTGGGAACATGTTGAGTGGGAAAGAGCACATACTCTGAGCTTCCAGTGAGGGGCTGAGTGGACCCTACATACCCAGTGAGTGATACTCATTTTCTGAGCCTTCCCGGAGTGTCATCAACCCAAGGCATCACCCAGAGTTTGGGAAATGTCCTCTAGTGTTTTTCCAAGATACAGGAGAATCAGTATGTACCTCAGAAAAATCCAGCCAGTCTTCATTAAACTGACCAATCACTTTCATAAGCAGGCTGCCTGTGTAAGCCTGGGTGGCATCTCCCAAGTCCCATTCACAAGCAAACCACATCTTGTTTAAAGCAGAAGATACAATTCCAGCATGTGCCTTTTGGTGACTTGGTAATTTCAGCACTAAGAGTCTCACAGTGCATCACACATATATTCTAGGTCTTACACTTCCCAGCATCCACACAGGGCTGGCTACAAACACCTACAACTGGCAGCTGAGCACCATTAGCAGCCCCTGCCCTCAAAAGGGGCAGCTTGATCATCTCCCTCTTGCTTGCCCCTGCCCTCCCTACCCTGTGGCATTAGTGTGCCTTGTCTCAAAGTACAAAGAGATACCCTGATCCTGAGTGCTGCTGTTCATAAATTAATAAGTATGCAATAATTAATTGACTGAGAGATAAGACACTGCTATAGTTGTACATCAAGCTTGCGGGATTCCCCCAATGCTGCCCAGTCTGTGCTAAAACTGTGGATTCCTTCACCTACACCAGAACTTTAACATGCATTAAACAGAGACAACATCTTGCCACCAGGGCAAGGATGAGAAGAGAGGAGTTATGTACGTGGTGTGGCTCCACCAGTGCAGGAGCTGGAACGTAGGGCCCCCAGCCACAGCTTGACACGTTTCTGCCTGACACCTTAGGCATAGCCTTAGACCCTTGCCCCACATTACAAATTTGTTTCCCATTGTAGATGTGATTTCTTGGTAGCAGAATCCTCCTGGCATCATATCCCACCAGCCTGAGTCCATTGTAGTATCTCTTTCCTCCCCAGGAGGCAACATATGAACATGCACCGGGCACTCCCAGGCTCTCTGATGGCACAAATAATCTTCCACTTCAAAGGGCATTATAACAAGGAGCTTACCCTCCTTCCCCAGCAAACCTACACCATGTCAACACCCCTCCAACAGTCTCTGCAGCAATTGCCAGCAGGGTGCCAGTAGCACCACAGTCCCCTGTGCACGGTGTCCTCCACAGCCACATCAGTGTCTCGCAGCCAGACGCTGGGACTTGGCTCACGCCCCAGTCCTGCTGACCTTTAAGACCTTGGAGGAGCAGCAGGGTTTCCAACCAGGATGAAATTCTGACTCTGGAAAACAGAGGGTAAATCTTGGGGCATAAGTGCTTGGTTTCACCTGAACAGACCCCCAAGTTCAAGGTAATTTTTGGACTTTGGCATGTGGAGTGCTTTGGCAGGGCTGCCACAAGCAAGGCCCAGCCACTGACCCAAAAAGCCATGGGAGCCACAGCACCCGGGAGCCCCTGACAGCCTGACGGTCACAGCTGGTGTCTGAGAGCCAGTGAGGAACAGATGTCTCAGCCTTGGACTTCAGGGTTTCCACAGCTTCAGGGTCACCAGCTCAGCCACAGAAGATTCAAACTATTTTATGAAATTTTCTATAGTACTTATGGAAGTACGAATTGGCAATTTTAGTACTAAAAGGAGACTGTTTATTTTTATTTCCTTTTGAGTTAGAAAAGGAAAGTGAAAAAAAGTATAACCTTGCTTTCTACAAGAAAACAAACTGACCTTTGAGTATTATGAAAGCCTTTATACAATAATTTGGGCAAAGAGAACTGGAATTTCTTCTGTGAAGCAGTTTTTTCCTTAAAGAATGCCAGTTTACTAAAATGCCAGTTTGCTAAAACCAAAACAGCTTGCAGAAAGGCTTGGTTTTAGTGAATCTGCCCATTTGATAGCTAGTTAGAAAATTTCTGAACTGCTGAAATGCTAGATTTGTCAGCACAACACTTCAAATATGAAGTATATTTACAACTGGGGTTAAAAAAATAGAATTAAAATTTTAAAAGTAGAAAAATATAATAATAAAATAAAATTTACATTTAACTAAAAAGGAAATATTTTTGCATTATTTAAAATTAAAATATTTAAACTGACCTAATCCAAAACACTTTTTGATCATAAGTTCATGACAGCTTTGAAATTTGGATTTCTGGGCTGGGGGCTGAGGTTCATGCCTGTGCTCCCTTGCTCCCCAACCTTGTTCAATGGCATTCCTTTCTTTTACAGACACCTCCTCCAAAATGGGCTCAAGTCACTCCCTGACCCATGGATGTGACCATGACCATGCAAAACATAAGCTTTGCATATGGGCAGGCTAGAATGCAACGGTTACCTCTTCTAAATTGCTGCACACAAAATAAATATATATAGTACCCTGATGCAAAAGTTTCTGTCTGAAATCAGGAAGCCCTTGTGGCCCCATGGCTGTTTTCCCCAGTGAGTGGAAAGTGGGACTCAGCCACTGCCCGTCTCCTGAGACTGCACAAGGACAGGGTGGGCTGGCGCCGTGGTGGGCTGTGCTTGTTTGTGCTTGTTTTACTCATCTGCCCCTGTTTGATGGGTTTGGTTTCAGTTTTCAGAATCGCACATGTTCAGAGCAACAGGTGAAGCATTTCTGGCTCTCTCCCTCTGCACCAAAGGCAGTGCAAGGCCACTAATGAAAAGAAAAACAAACATTTAACTAAAGGCACATGTTGGTCTTGCTAACCAACACTTACTAACCTTAGAGGGCTTATTACCGTTTTGCTGTTGTTTTTTTTTTTTAAATAATAAATTCTGGGCTGGAACTACTGTGAGACATGCTTAGACCAAGATAAAGATCCAGTCAAGATCCTGACCTCTGTTGAAGGCATTATTATCCAGGAAACATATTGGGAATAACTGATGGGTGTGGAAAGCCAAAGGAAATAATTAAAAATGGGTGTGTGAACTGGGGTTTTTTTCCCCTGGTTTGTTGGTTGGGTTTTTTACCCCTGCTTTCCACACCATTCATTCTAATTTCAGCAAAAGTGGAGGGTTTAAGGTCAAAACAAAATAGAAGATTTTATCCTGCAGTGACACTGTCCAGAGCCTGCACTGGCAAGGTACTAATGCACTTCCTTTCTGTTGAAGGGATGTTGTCCTTGGCCGTAAGCCCCGTGGCACACCAAAGGCACCAAAATACAGCTCATCACAGATATTTTTCATTGTGGCTTAGGGCCAAAAAGGGCAACAATAATACTTATATTTGCAGAGTATGTTTCATAATCCACTGAGGTTGCAAACAAGCGGATTGTGTGCAGCTGTGCCATTCTCATTCAGCTTCCAAAGTACCAAATTAATGTGCTGGTTTGTGGTTATTACAGAAGACACCAAGTGGCCTTGTGTTTCCCTCTCCTTTCTTGATAGTGCATCCTGCTGTGAGTTCTCCTGAGAGCTGCTACTGTTGGCTGTTGTCCTCCCTGGGGTGAAACATCATTTTAATACCAAGCAGTGCATAATCAGTGCAAACCTGCCCTTGCTCAGGTCCCCAGATGGAACAAGAGATGTATTTGTTTGAAACCAAGAAAGACAAAACTGTTCCTTCTCTTGGTTGATCATCCTCAAACTGCTTTCCTGGGCAGCTTGGCATGAGGCTCCTTCATCTGAAATTAAAGTCTGCTTTCCAAAAAATCACCCATTACTTATTTTTTTCCTCCTTACTACTTAGCCTAACGTTGTCCTGAATAGCCAGAAATAAAGTGACATTGTGGGGTTTTTAAGTTTACAGAGTTATGTGTGATTAATAATAAATAATCAAAAACATTACGATTAAACACTTCTACTAAACATAATTGAGAGAGAAAGAAGTCTGAAGACATTTCTACATCTGAAACAGGTAATTCAAGGGTCATAAAAACTCACTGCTATAAAAAACATGTGTCTAGAGCTTTTGGAGTAAATCCAGTGCAAGCCCAAAGAGCATCAACCAGGAATGCCTTTTAAAATATTTAATTAATCAATCATTGGATCATGAGATTCCTAACTCTCTTCCAGAGGGCATTTTACCTGGTAATTGATTTATCTATGCACTGAGCTCACACCAAGCCCAGTGTGCTCCTCCTTCTGGGGGTTCTGCTGGTGGACACTCAGCAATGGATTCCACAGACTCCGGTACTCTCCAGTACTCTCCGGTACTCTCTGGCTCAGCACCCAGAGAGTGCTCAGAGACACATCCAGAACCAAAGTGCTCCAACAGCCAGATCAGGCTGGGCCTGTACCTGCAGCCAGGGCTTCAGGGATGGCTGGGGATCCACAGTAGAAAAAGAGGGATGTGTTCTCCCACCACAGTGGAAGACTGTTTGTCCTCCTCAAAGGACAACAAAATAAAATGATCCCCACCATTGTGGACAGACACGTGTCTGTCCTGCAAGTCTTCAAAGGTGCAAAGACCTCATGTTCAGCGATGGGCTCGCTCTCAGGCTGGCATTGATTCCTGGAGGCTGGGACCTGCAGGAGTAATCCCACACACACAACAGCACATACATGTATTTTGACATATGGATGACAACTGAATGCCCTCACAGCTGAGTGTGTTGGGGCTAGGATGCTGCTCTGACCTGGCACTATGCAATGGGATTGTGAACTGTGGGAGAAGCCAGTATCAATCTTAGTATTTGCAGCACCAGTCTCAGTTACATGAAGGGTCGTCTCATTCTGTGAGCACTTTCCCCACGTCTCATTGTCCAAGCAAGTTTTTTGGCTCCTTCCTCACTCCTGTGGCACTTGTGGGAGGGAGATTAGGGAATGGTATTTGCCTCCCCTTGTGTTCCCAGGCTGGGTAACTCCTCCCCAGCTGGCAGGGAGACTGCCATCACCATCCTCACCATGGGGTTCCCTGGAGACCACGTGACAGCACAAACAATTGAACAGCAACTGGACAAGACAGTCCTTGTGTTGGGCACATCACCATGTCATTTGCCAGCACTGCTGCAGTGTGACTACTGATCTCTCACTGATTGCAATTTTTTAGTGAGAGTAGGTGGATTCTAAAGCCCCAGAGGAGTGAATTCAGGCACGGGAAGGTCAATGTGGGGCTCAGTCTTGCTGGGCAACTTCATACTGCTGAGGCTAAGCTGAATTTACTAGTGGCTAGTGAGATGTGCCTCTGCTCCAGGAGACACATGTCCATCAGCCCAGGCAGTCTCTGGCTGCTATGACCTACCTGTCTGCAAGGGGATACAGGTAAATTTTCCATGCCTGGCCACTTCTTGTGGTGTCAGTCACCCAGGGGGATTTCAGGACGCTCTCAGTGCTGGGAGGGTGCTACCATGACAAGTATTCCTGGAAAACAAGCCAGCACAGGTTGGTCACTGCCCATAAATCCAAGGACACTGGCATGTATGGGCTTAACATGGGAGGGTACATATGGCTGAGAGGGAATCAAGCAAACGAGGAGATACCGTGTAGACAAAGAGGAACAAATAGGACTTTTTTTTTTCCAAGGAAAAGCCTACTTTTTAAACAAAAATAGGAAACCCTGGAGGAGTTTGGGTGCTGCTGCTCTTTCACCCTCTGCTTGCATGAGCAAGGCAGGGAACTGCATAGTAGCTGCCAAACAAACCCAGGGAGTGTGAGTCCAAAGCACGTGGCAGCTACAGTTGGCACAACCTCAGCCCCCAGGCTTTGTCCTCCTGAACTCCCCCAGGGTGGCTGTGCCTGACTCTGATCTCATATAAATCACTTATCAGACATAGGTCACATCGAGTCACATTAGTGCCATCTGTACCTCATTACTCAGTCTCTCATTTCACAAGAATTCCCTAACTTTTTGGTGCAGGTCCCCTTTTCCACACATTTTAAAGAAGATGAATTAACCTGAGTCTGTTAATATGTAAACCAAGTTGAAACATTTGCTGGTAAAACATAGAGCTCAGGTTGATAATGACAACTGGAAACGTTGCTAGAGCAAAATGTAGCATCTAGAAACAGAACAGCTGGGAATGCATTCAAGACTATTGAGCTGGTTTGATGGGCAGCATTGATTTTCCTCTGCAGCCAATTGCTGCCACACAACTTCTCAAATACTCCCTGCTCCCACTTTGTTCCAAATTTAAAAACTGCCTGCAGTGCTGGGGAGAGGGTTGATGAAACAATAGCTCTTTTTGTCTTTTCTTGGCAACATGGGGAGAGTAAATTGCAAGGGAAAAAAAGAAACAAATAAACACGGATCTGCCAAGACAAGGTTTGTTCTCTTTGCAGGTGGGCTGAGCCAAGCACGCAGCATCATTCTGAGAGGAATCAGGTCTGCAGTGAAAATTACAACTCTGGTGTCAGGAAATCCTACATTTTGCCACATGAAATGACCAGAGGAGATTTTTTGGTCACCAAAGACTATTAGCCACTTCCCTAAAGATAACACAGGAGTTATGAGTGCAAGTGGTTGCCCTCAAGTGACAGGACTATATAAATCTCTGTCTCAAGGGCAATAGAAATGGAACTACCTCAAGTGCTTTTGCAAAATCCTTCCTTGTTTTTTACTGGGTACAACCAAGCAGAATTAAATCAATGTTTTTTTCTTACTCAGGGCTGTGCATCTTCTAGATAAAGGAAGACAAATGGACAACAATTCACCTTTGGCAGCTTGTGTAGCTGATGTTCTGTGCCAGGAGCTGGAGAAAACCCATTTCCAGAGTGAGGCAAAGACTCATCTGTGCTGAAATCAGGCCCTATTTTCCTTTCAGCTAGGGAAGATCCAATATCAACATTGCTGTCATAGCAGCTGCACAAGGAAATAAGTGATTTCCTGTCTGAGCATGCTCCATAACTCAGCATTTTATTTTTGTGCTAACCACAACCAGGTGTGTCATCCCAGCCTGTGCCAGGGCACTCTACTTCATTCCCTGCCACTGGAAAGGCATTGGGAAAACATCACGGGGCAAAACACGCCACAAACGCTCACTCAATACTTGTGCCAAATGCCTTCCTCAGAAACATGCTGCCAAGACAGACTTTTCTAGACTTCTGGAGTAGGCAAGAGCTATTCTTGCAGTATATGTCCCTTCCTCCCAGAGCTGTCAACCTTAATCAAGGCGAGAAATCCATTTCTTGTGTCCTGGGTTTGTCTGGGACAGTTTTTTCTTTTATTTAGTAGCTGGTACAGTGCTGTGTTTTGGATTTAGTATGAGAATATGTTGATAACATCCTGATGTCTTAGTTATTGCTCAGCAGTGATGACCCCTAAGCCAAGGACTTTTCAGTGTCTTATGCTCTGCCAGCAAGCAGATGCATAAGAAGCCAAAAGGGAGCATGGCCAGGACAGCTGGTCTGCACTGGCCAAAGGGATATTCATACCACAGAACTTCATACCCAGTATATAAACTGGGGGAAGTTGGCCAGAGAGGGCCAATCACTGTTCAGGCACTGGCTGGACATCAGTCAGTGGGTGGTGAGCAATGGTATTGGCCATGACTTGTTTTTTCTCTTGGATTTCATTCCTTTCACTCTCCCTCTCTTTTCCATTACAATTGTTGTTGTTGTTATTATTTATGTTTTACTTTATTTCAATTATTAAACCGTTCTTATCTTAACTCACAGATTTTTCAGGTTCTCTTCTGCATCTCAGTGGGAGTGCAGAGGGGCTGGTGACCCCCTGGGTGGGTGGGGGGCCCATCTGGGGCTTAATTGCTGCCTGACCTTAAACCGTGACACCTCAGCACAACCTCCAGTCCGAACTTGCTCCAGAATTCAGAAGATCATGAAATATTCTATCTGGTTGTGTAAATGATGTTGGGGGGGTTGGGGGTGGAGGGGTGGGGAGTAGTTAACCTGCACCCTAAATGGAGTAGGTTCTGCTTGAGTGCGGTGCCCCCTGATGTCCATTAGAGGGCTATCAGCAAGTGCATTTGGGTGTTACACCCTCACACAGAAATACAAAAAATGCACTGCCAGCTAATTGCAAAATTCATAGGCACCCCCTGCTCCCTCACAAGCTCTTGCACAATCTCTGGCTCACACCAAAGTGGCCATGCACCAGCTGGAGCAATGTGACCTCCTCTGCCCAAAGTAGCTCTTGCAGAGAGAAAGTCATTAATGACTTTGCAGCACTGGGGGGCAACCTCGAGGGGTTCTGATGCATTCCGCCCTGGCTTCTTACAGGCTCCTCGACAATTTTACGGATTTTCAGAGTGTCTGAGACAAGTCCCAGGCCAAGAACCGATTTTCTTAATGTGGCAGTTGAAAAAAAACACATTTTAATCACACACAGTTGAAAGACTCTGTCATATCTATAATGGCGTATTTTGTGTCTGATCAGGTTTAAATTTATTCTCATTATTAAATAAGGCAAATTTCAGAATAAAGCATTCTTTCAAAGTGAGAAAACTACAGCATTTAACTGAAAACTTATAAAAATGAGAACTTAGTATGTATGTGTATATTTTATCTATACATGTAACATAATAATCAAAATATTTAGGACCTGTTTCTTCTCTGTATGTATCATACACTTAATCCCAAATATGCTTTCTAGATTAGACACCATTTTTGGACAACATCAGAGGGGTTAGAAGGAAATAAGAAAAAAAAAAAGGAAAATCTGAATGCCAAATCCTTTTCTAGGTCTGAGATTTTGCTTTCATTCACTTTTACAGTCACCACTAGAGCTGGTGGCTTTTCTGAATACATCTTTAGAGAAATTCAATCCTGTCTTGAGGTCACCATGAATGTCAGCATTACCTAGATGGACATGTCCCATTTGAGAGATGCATGATCTATAGACTAGCACTGGATGATTGCAAAGGGCTGAATGTGCCCTTTAGATTGCTCCTTCAGCTCATCTGAGGCTTTGCACATTATCTTTGGGACATTAAGCACAGCAGGATGAACTCTCCAGGGAAATTTTGCAGTGTTGCCAGCATTCTGATGACTGGTCCCATGGAACACGATGTACTTCTATCTCCAGCTTTAGGAGTCATATGATTATGTGAGGATCTCAGCTTTCATGACAATGAAGAGTAGGTTTCCAGTCATTGAGACTGCAGAGAAGAGCTGGCAAATGTCACCTCCAAAAGGTAAAGGATCAGAAGACAAATAGAAGGAATCTCATCTGTATCAAGAGATTGATTTTTAACTTAACTGAATGGCTTGATAATAGCATGGTTTTGAGGACCAACTGTTACATTTTGAATACTTGGAATAAGATAAAATACAACAAAATTCTTGTAGAGAGAAAAAAAACTGCTCCTGGCCTTTTTTTTTCTTCTCTCCCTGCCCTTCTTCCTTTCTTTCTAAGGCTCTGTGCTCTTTGATTCTTCTCAGTCCAGATTTGCCACTGGAGGAGGATGCTGTTAACCACTCAGACAGAGTGTGAGTACTGGGAATTTTCCAGGTTTACAAAATGTTTTCGCTCCATCTGCCAAAGCTAACGGCAGCCGTCGCTGAACACGTGCCACTGGAAAATCACAAGCAGGCCGACTGCCAAGTACGCAGAGCCCTTTGGACGGAGGCATGTCAGGGTCTTGTGGGTGTGAAAGGACACTGCCGTGCCCGAGCCGCCCGGGCAGCGCTGCCGGCTGACCCCGGACACGTGTCGGCCCTTCCCAGCCGAGAGCGCTGGGTAACTGCGCCAGGAGCTGCCGCGGGTCCGCAACGGGAGCCGCACGGCACAGCCGGGCTTGTGTGGGGGCTGTGCGCTTGCCATCAGAAGCCTGCGCTTATTTGTAGTGGAACAGGTTTAGTGGAAGTAAAGTGTTCAGCAAGGAGTAAACAGTCTCAGCTAATAGTTTGCTGACATTCAATCGCAGTTCAGCAAAGAGATCTCCAGAACCCATTGAATCTTGTGCCAAGCCATGAAACCCCTCTGACTTGGCAATGGGTATTTGAAAAAAGGCTAAAAAGAAAGCTACTGAGTAACTAGTCTACTGCAGGAATCTGAACAAGAGTGCCACTGGTGTGGTGTGGCGAATTTTAAACTTATACTGTACTTGTATGTCCATACTCTCTGGCAGTGCTCAAAACCAGGGAAAAGATACCTAAAAGTATGGAATTTTTTGTTCCAGCCTCTAATGGGTTGTGACATACAGGATTTGGTGAGGAAGTCCATTTGCCTGTGGCATTGTAACAAAGATGGAGATGTTTTACGACTTGGTGAATCTCATTACTGTTGTAATTTCTCATCCAAATTAAAGCTGTTGGGAAAGAATGAATCTGTGCAACTTGGAGAGATCATAATTTTCCACAGAATTAAAGAATGGCTTGGGTTGGAGGTGACCATTAAAAATCATCTAGTCAAAGCTCCCTGCCATCTTTCCCTGGACCAAGTTGCCCAAAGCCCATTCAACCTGACCTTGAACACTGGGCAACCTGTTTCAGTGTTTCACCACCCTCATTGTAAGAACTTTCTATTTATATCCCATTTTGGTGCTATCTATCCAGGTGAGAACCTCATCTTACATGTTCAGAGAAGAGTGGAATATTCCCATGAGAACACACACCTCTGTATGCAACTGCTCTCATTTGGGTTGATTTCTATCTTCATGCTTTTCCACTGAAGCCAAATACTTCAATTAAATCTATCTATTTCCATGGGAGATGTTCAATAGCATCCATTTTTTAGCACATGAGTTTCAGGGAGTTATTCTTGATTTATAGCAACTTAATGAAAAAATCAAATAAGGCCCCATTTTACAGAAGGTTTTGTCAAAACGCTTAAGGGCCTAAATTCTGCCCTCCATTAACAATATGCATTTTAATCAGATGCTTGGAATTCATAGTTGAATGTAGATTATATATGCATGTGTTATGTGCCAAGCCTATATATACCTGCTGCAGGGAGCTCCTGGATGTTAACAGGAAAGCACAGGGAAGGCAGAATTTTTAGGCAGACATTTGGTGCACACTCAGTGCAAAAGGGATGAAGGGAGGAAGCACAGATGGATTTATCCCAGCCAAGCTGGGACAGCCTCGCAGTGTGCTGCCTGTGCCCCACAGAGGTTGTTGCAGCTTTGTGTACTGAAGTGCTGCCTGGGGCTGACAGGCAACCAGCAGGACTGATTAAACCAGCTACTGGAAAAATCCCCAGGAAACTAGTCAAAACACAGCATTTCCAGCGCTGAAACACGAGCTGTATTAGTTCCCAGAACCGACTCCAGCGTTTGGTTGTTTTAAGTTACCCGTCCCCACAGGCAGAGGCACAGCAGCCGGTGGGGTGCGGTGACAGCACTCCAGGGACCTGTCCCAGCGCGGCAGAGCCGGGGCTGGGCAGTGCTGCAATTAGGGATGGGGGGACAGCACACCAGGCATCTGTCCCAGTGCAGCAGAGCCGGGGCTGGGCAGTGCTGCGCTCAGGAGAGGTGACAGCACACCAGTACATGTCCCAGCCTGGCGGAGCCGGGGCTGGGCAGTGCTGCCCGTGGGGTGAGGTGACAGCACACCAGTCCCTGTCCCAGCGCGGCAGAGCCGGGGCTGGGCAGTGCTGCAATTAGGGGTGAGGTGACAGCACACCAGTCCCTGTCCCAACGCGGCAGAGCCGGGGCTGGGCAGTGCTGCGCTCAGGTGAGGTGACAGCACACCAGTACCTGTCCCAGCGCGGCAGAGCCGGGGCTGCGCAGTGCTGCGCTCAGGTGAGGTGACAGCACACCAGTACCTGTCCCAGCGCGGCAGAGCCGGGGCTGGGCAGTGCTGAGCTCAGAGGCACATCCCACTGGCTGAGCACCGCTGACCCGCAGGTATTTGTTGAAGGACAGACTGCACTGACAGAGGCACCAGTGTATGTAAGGGGCACCAGAGTGACTCCATAATTAGGCAACATGGAATTTCCTTCTGAGCTTTCTGTTCTTCAAAATTTTCTCGGGGTAAAGAGCTCGTTTGCAAATATGAATCTCTCACAAAATTAGTTGTACAGCAGTAAAATGGATTTGGAGCATACAAGGCAGCTTTATTATTATTCCCCTGCCTGACTGGCTTCTTGCCAGCCTCCTGCTGCCTTCTATCTCCCTTCATAGGAGGCTAGAAAAATTCCTCTCAGGACTGATTAACATGAGAGAGACTTGTGAAAAATGGAGGTGGTAAGAAGGAGGGAGGTGATGGTTGAAGGGAAAAACCAGGCTTGCAAGTACTGATACAAGCAGCATCAGAGTGCCTGGAGAGGTGAGAGAGCGATGAGAGTCTCTCCAAGAGAGAATGAGAAGGAAATCCCAGGCAATTCCAGCCCTCCCACAAAAAGGCTGCTTTGATAAGAGAAAAATTCAAGAGTGGCAAGGAGAGCCACCTGCCCTGGAGCACTGTCAGTCTGCAAACTGGTGAAGTACTGCAGGGCAGGAACTGGACACATGGACATGTTCCCAAATAATTCCTAGGCACAGTTCAGGAGTGAGAGAGGTCCAGAAGTGGCTACAACTAGTTCATACAGTGACTCTGGTTTAAAGGCTGAGGCTTTAGGAGCTAAATTCAAATAGCATCATGTCAGCTGGCTCAGAGCCCAAGGTTCCCAGACACATTTCCTTTACTGAACTTGAAACATCTTGGGAAACTAAGGTGTCCTGCCGAATTTTATACTACATTTTACACTGCTTTCATACTGCCACTCAACATATTGATAAGGTCTAGAAAGTTAAGAAAACTGTTTAAAAATTAAAGGGGAAAAAGTCTTAAAGTAAATCTTCTACCTGACTTCTAAAAATCTTTCCATGAGGGCCAGATTTTTACAGTCCCAAGTACTTGAAAGTCTACACTTATCAGCTTCCATATAGGAGATTCTTTTCTTCTGGTTTCCCTGTGATATTATTTTCCTAGGATAATTTGCCAACATTACAATATCTTCTTTCTCAAATGGTATCCTCATTTGCTCAGTTTCTCTGCCAGAACATGCTCCTGTTGAAGCCCACATTGTGACTGGCAGGGGTCAGTAGTGGCCCAATTTATTCCCTGATTAGAAGCAGCAGGAAAAGGCGTGGGGTCACTGCACTTACTCTGTTTCTGCAAAGTGTCAGGTGCTGAAGCAGTTCTTGAGGAATGAAGTTAAACATGAAGCTACCAAATTACAGAGCCAAGAACACAGTTTGCTTTTCTATGTGAAGATGAACTTGGCCAAATTCTTGCTTGCATCAAAAAGAGAGCTCACCCTTGCATTTGGAAGACTATGAACTTTTGGACTAAGGATTTATGAACTATTTTCTTTCTGAGTAGCATTTGCATTTAATGACATTAAGGAAGCCCTTTTTATTTATATAGGCTGCTTGAGACTTGTTTAGTTTGTGTTTTGTTTTCTAATGAATTTAACCTAGTCAGATAATAACTGAATTTACTACATAGCAACACTTCAATTTTCTTATGCCCTCTCTGAGTTTTCACTTTACTTGCTGTTTGCACTATATTTAACCTGTATGTATTTTTGCAATTTGTGATCTAAAATATATGACCTACCCAGTGCATTTCATTGTTTTCAAATTCTTAACAGATTCTCTAAGAATATCTATTGTGTCTCATTTGGCAGACAAATATTACCTGCTTGACCATCTGTATTTGTGTACAGTTATTCTACCCAAGTACACAGACTTCCTTTCTCACCATTTAGAATGAGAAATATTTGTACTGTTGAATAGATTAATTTTTATTTTGTGGCCTGATGTCCATGACCCGGACTTGAGTTATAAACCTGTCATTTGCCAGGGCTCATTATCCACTGATTGCATAAGCTATTGTTACCAGGATAAATTTAGAATTCATCTGAAAATCACAATTAATCATTTGACCAGCTCCACAAATAAGGTCAGCCAACATCTCATCTCTAAGTTCACTAAGTTTGCTGCCAGAATATCTTCTGAGTTTAGCTGCCTTGATTTGTGTTATAATCAGAAATATCTCATTTCAGATTCAAATTACAACACTAACTCAAGTGTCTTGGCAAGTCTTTTAAAGACTCACATATTCTAAATATGTGCATAGACAATAAAGTAGCAAGATCTGAAATAATTACTATTTATATTCTTCCATTGTTTTCTCAAAAAACAGCACTTTAGACTTAGATACTGTTTTCAAAATGATTAAGCTGACTCTTAAAATGTTTTTTCCCTAAATGTTTTTGTTTTTTCAAGTCCAATAATGCTTCATGACTATTTCCATCTGGTAGTAATAGTCCTGTTTATTCTGGAACATCTTGGTTTATATTATGCCTCTGTGTCACAAAATCTATTGAAATCATGCAAAACACCAATCTCTCTGCCAAAGTCAATAAAATTACTACTTGTTGAAGAAAACAGTAAACAACAGAACTTCATAATGATGTCATTAACACATCCTTTGTCAACAGTTGGGAAATCTGGAGCCATCAAGAAAAATAAAGAAGGGGAGGGAGGGGGAGGAGTAATGCATTCAGCTCAGCTGTATAATTAATTATACATAAACTTCTAATGAGGTTTGGTTACAAATGCAAACAATTTTACAACAGCATTAACTGCACAGCAGCAGCAGCAATTCGGCATGTGGAGTGGATGCTGCATTTTATCCATCCACTAAACAAATGGACACATTTTAAAGCTTCTTCAATGCTGAGTCAGGATGCTACAACAGGCCCTGAGCTGACCTTGGGTCCAGTTCAGGAGTCTGATTCAGTACATTTGGGAGCTCCCAAGGGATTTTGTCCTCCCCTACATTTTCTGCTGGAAGCAAAATTCTCCTCTCTGTATTCAGACACTCCCGAGATGTTGCCTCAAACCACCTCTTGCTTTGTGCCAGCACAAGATTTTTCACATCCAGTTGGTACCAGCAAATCACTTGTGGGTTTGTTTTTTGGCCTGATCAGTTCAAATGCAGGACAGTATAACCTTCTGCAGAGAACAGTGCAGCCATGGATGGAGCGTGTTTATTAAACTGTCAGTGCCAACTAAACAGCACATAAAGCATCAGAAACGCAGTGGTTGACTGAAGGGTGGTGGACAGATACTGCCCTAAGTGGCCTGATATTGTCAAAACTGAATTTACTAGATTAGTTCTCAGAGATTACTGTCAAAAGATGAAGAGAGGGAAAAGGGAAGGGCTTTTCTGATTTCTAGATTCATGAAAATGTAAATTAATAATAGCACTACAGAGGTGTGATTAGTGCTATTCGTTTTGGTGCAAGGTACAGGTCACACACAGCACTCAATACAGTGAGATTGGTGTGTATTCAGAGATGCTACACATGATCCACACCGAGCTTAAGGGGTCTGGCTGCTGAAAGAATATCTTCTACCCCCTTTGCAGCATGTTTTCCACTTTAAATCAGCATCTGTGGCATTCTTAATGGCTTCCCTTCATCCAAGAAATTCTGTTGGGTTTCAGAAATTAAAAACATAAATTAATAATAATTTATTAAATTAATAATAACCTCCTCATCCTGAAAACGATCGTTTTGCCATGTGCACCATCCCAACACGCCACTAGATGGTAGAACAGGACTCTGCACAGTCCTGCAGCCACCCAGCGGCCCAGACAAACTCTCCCAGTGAGCAGCTGAATAGATTCTGCCTGAACATTCATAACGCCACAGTGCAATTCAGAATTTTTATTTCAACTGCATACATAATATTCTTTGTCATTCAGAGTTAATTTTATCTTCCAGAACCCTGTTTTCAGCAATGACTTTCCAAGGTGTGCTTACAGAACAAGGCACACAGCAGCATCCTGTACAGAGGAGGTCCCACAGTGCTTAGTTAACACCTACAGAGTGATGAGCTGGGAAAATTAAGCCACAGGATTCGTTTGTAAATTGTGATCCCCTGCAGATATCACACTGTCTGGGTGACAAGAGCAGTTACGAGAAACTTCTGCCCTGAATCATCCTCCAGAGGACCTACTGCCTCTCTGGGAAGGGTTTCTTTCCCTCTTGCCCTTTGGAAATGTACACAGTAATGGTGGGGAGTAGGACATAACCACCTGCTCTTCAGTGTCTTCACCAGGATCAAGGAGAATAACAAGAGTTTTTACACATGCAGTAGGAGAAAACTAAACTTCAAGGCAACAAGGGTACTAATAAGCAAAACAATAATTCAGAAGCTGCTGAGACTAAATGAAATAAAAGCAGTATAAAATGCCTCGAATTGGGATTGATTTTTGTGGTTTTTAAATTGATACAGTACCTCAGAAAATCTAACTAGTATTAACCACAGAACTTAAAACCTGCTCGGATATGAGAGGTGAATGGCACATGCAGTGAGCTACGTCTGAAGGACTATTAGCAAAGATCAAATACATTAAAGAGTGATTTCCAAAGTCTTAGAGCAAAGGCAAAGGGCTGCTGCAAAAGTCAGGGGAAAGCAACAATATAACTTAGTGGTTTTATTAGAGATCCAATAAGAAATCAATGGAATCATAAATATGCTCACAGGTATGAAGAGGAAAGATTTAAAATATTAGAGTGCACAAGCAAATAAAATTATGCAGATACTAGATAAGAGACAGACAGCTAACAAAATGCAGCCCATTGCATCACAAGAAACTACCTGTTGATAGTTATGTGGCTTGTAAGGTTTATTTAATATGGGAGGAAGAAAAACTCTTTCTCTACCTGGAGTTTCCAGACCTGCCTAATACACAGTACTGGGGGCAGAGCAGTCCTGTGCAATGGTGCCTCCCCTGCCAGATAAGTATTAACTTAATCACTCACTCTTGCTTTATCTATAAACACAGAGCTCAGGACTTCCCCGAATTAGTCCATATTTGGACTGTGTAGGGGATTGAATGGGCAAAGGACGTCATGAACCATCAAGGTTTTTTCCCACTGCTATCACAAGAAACAATTTTGCAAATATTCTGAACTCTCTCTAAAACAACTTTCAGTGTTTGCCTCCTGTTGGAAGATATTTCCAGAATCCCCTGCTTACACTTTATATTCTTTGGTTACATGAGGGATCTCTTTGGTAAAACTGCCTTTGAGTACAAATCTCTGCCTTCCCTGAATCTATTCCCTTGTGCACTTCAAGCCACTAATAATACCTGCACTTACCCTTCATTTTACTAAACCACCCAAGTTCTTTCACTCTTAGAAAATGAGCTCTCTGTGACCCCTAATCATCCAGATAGTTTGAATTACTCTTCCCCAAGCACTAGTAAGTGAGGCTTGCACAGTGCTCCAGGGAAGCTCAGTCGGTCTTGCACAGGAGCACCAACACTTTGCTGTCTCTGCTGCAGACACATCTCCAGGGCAGGCAGGAATCCAGCTGGCCAATTCCACAGCCTTGTCAGACACCATGAGACCAACAATATAACACCCCAGTTTTTGTCCTTTTATATTTTCCAAAGGATGGGACTCAGCATACTGAGAAATAATTTTTATTTTTTCACTAATTATATTGATTTTCAGTTAAAGAGCAATCAGGCACCCAGTTTCTAATTAAGTCAGGGTTATATCAGTTTTATATCCTTTCAGAGTCATCAAATACCAGGGCAAATAGCTCACAGAACCTGGAAGTATGTTACAGTGTCAACTATTATCAGCCCAGTCTTTTGATGAGCTTAAGCATCAGCTAATCAGCAAAAACGGACTCCCAAATGACTGTGTAGCTTGACATTAACTGTATTGTTCTAATTTAATTCTCTATCAAGAGTGTTGTGCATCAGTCACTCCATCAATTTCTTAGGAATAGAGATAAATGGATAGGCCTGTATTGCCATAGCATTCAGACATCTGGATCTCGACCAGTGTTTCATAGATGAGCAGCAATGAATGTCCCTATTAAGAGAGCTCCTTTATCAGCCTTGTCCAAACTGGGGTTGCTGGTACTGGCTACTGATAGAGAAGCTTTAGCAGATGTGACTGTGCATTCCCTTGAGACCTGCTGGGGTGGAAAGGATTTATTACATGATTAGCATGTTAGTACTGTCCTGCTTTTTCCCAAATACAGAGTACAATATTGGCTGCTCCTGCTTTATTTGTTATCTTTTTTCTTTGGTTTTTTTTTTTTGCTTTTTTCTGCTTTTTTTGCTTTTTTTTTTCCAGTAGATTCCATCATTTTTGTCTATTCCATCTGCTATACTCTCTTCTTGTCCTCTTATCTTTCAAAAATGCATCACTGTTGTCTGCAGGCCTGTAGACCGTATATTAATCCCTTGGTCCATTATTTGTTTTCTTATCACTTTTCTGCAATAGGCTATCTTCTAATTTATATTATTATCAACTTCTTTATCACATTTTCTCTATATTTTTATAATTCTGTCACTTTTTCTCTAAGCCAAGCTGATTTTTGAATCAAAGTAACTCTCTTTTCCTGTGGTAGGCTTTCTTGCTGCTCCCGGACAGTATACAGTCTTCCTGCTTAAACTCGTCCTTGCTGAGATTTGATGCAGAATTTATTTCAGGTTATGAAATTAGCCCTTTGGAAGGACTACCTAAATTAGAAGGTTTGGTATCTCCTTGGAATGCAATCCACTAGCAAAATTGTTCCAAAATACTTTTAACCTTAGCAGAGAGATAAGTAATATGAAGTGGAAAACTAAGAGTCTTTTCCAATTTTGAATTAATAAGGCCACAGCTAGAACACTGAATATAGTTCAGAGTACATCCGCACTGGACATCCGACACCTGAAAAGACTTGAGAAAAAAAAACATAAATCAGGACTGACAGCACTTTTGAAGAATGCTTTAAATAAGTAAATGGTTTTAACTAACTGACAAGTGAGGAAAAAAGTATTCAAACAAGGGTCTATATGTATTTTTAGGGAGATATATTGCTTGTAGGGCTTAAGTAGAACATGAGGAAGAAGGAAGACAGAGAAAAAAATTACAGAGGTATATTGGATGGTAGGGCAAGGATTTGCTTGGCTCGCTTAGGCTGAACTAAGATTTTATATGCCACATACATATAAAGCAAATTTTCTTTGGTGTGGAGGATGTGGAGAAGATGAGAAAATACATATTTTATCTTGGTCTGTCCCTACTTTTACCTTCCCATCTTACTCCTTATGGGCACTGGCTATCCAGACAGCTAAGCTAACCAAGGGGCTTAAGCCCTCAGCACTGTTTCTCTGGATCATGTGGGATTTTTTGTGAGATTCATGTACTATATAACAAAGCAGTAAAAGAAAGCAAAGAGCCATCCTTTCCACAGCTTTAAGTTGGAGTACCTCCAGGATCTCGCAGCAGCAGGCAGATGTCAACACCTCTTTTAGTCATTGTGTAGAAAGCTATGGTCAAAAATCCTCCTTTAGCTGTGTGAGGATGTCAGAGCCTCTTGCCAGTGTTTTGCAGCAGTGCAGCCCCAGACCAGCTGAAACACTGACTCTTTGCTACTGTTCTCTCATGTAGTCCCCAGCCTGTAAGGTTCCTCATGTATTCCCACCTTCAGGTGGGCTCCCACGACTTACTGACAGCAGTAACATTGGTCACAGAGCAAACTTAGTCACAGATCCATAAAACACCTCAGCCTGTCAGCTCTAGGACCAGAGAGCTGCACCAGTCCTCAGCAATTTGGTTTGAGCCAAGGCCATCATGCACCAGGGAAAGCTGATCCAGCAGTGCTGGGGCTGTGACCTGCAGCAACCACCACCACAGCTGAGCACACAGCTGGTGCTCCATGGAAGCTGCTGGCCCCATCCAGCACAAGCTGCTGCACCCACTAACTACACCCAGGGGCTGCACTCCAAGGCAGCTCTTCCACTGGCATCTCCTTGGCACCTGCCACAAGGTTGCCTGGCAGCAATAATGGGGCTCAGCTAGGACAAAAACCTTCCAACACCCTGTCTTGGGTTGAGCTGGCAAAATGCCAACTGCCCAACACAGAGAGAAAGCGTCTCCCCCACCCCCCCCACCCCCACCAAGAAAAGGGAGAATGGAAAAAAACTAGAAACTCAAACGAGTTTTATGCTTAAACTAACTATATATATTTATCATCATCATCATGGCTCGGCTTCGCGAACGAAGATTTGAGAAGGGCACTACCCACGCTTGCTGCAAGCGTACTGGTGGCTAAAAAGGCCGATATGGGATAGGCAGGTCCGGTCACAAAAGGCACAGCGGAACGTCTCCCTAGGTGACATTGGCAAGGAATGGTTCTTTCTGCGTTGTCTTTTCTCCTCAAGACTGACTCTCCGTGCATTCTCAAAGGAAGCAGCAGTGTCGTGAATGGTGTGTCTCCATGAATCCCGATTGGAGGCCAGAGTGGACCATTGGTGGCAGTCAATATGGCCAAGGCTGAGGTGTTGTTTCAGGGAGTCCTTGTATCTCTTCTTCGGGGCTCCTCTCTTGCGGCAGCCGGTGGCGAGTTCACCATAGAGCACAATCTTTGGAAGGCGGTGATCCTCCATCCTGGAGACGTGCCCTGCCCAGCGCAGCTGCGTTCTCATCAGCATGGCCTCGATACTGCTGACCCCTGCCTGTTCAAGAACAGACACATTGGTCACGTAATCAGACCAGTGGATGTTTAGGATTGAACGGAGGCAGCGCTGATGGAAGCGTTCGAGAAGCCGCAGGTGGTGGCGGTAGATGACCCAGGATTCAGACCCATATAAAAGAGTAGACAGTACAATGGCTCTTTAGACACTGATCTTTGTACTTTTCTTCAGGTGTTTATTGGACCAGACTCTTTCATGGAGTTTTCCGAAGGCTCTGTATGCCTTTGCTAGCCTGTTGTCTATCTCTTTGTCAATCTTACTGTCTGAGGAAATGATACTTCCCAGATAGGTGAACTGCTGGACTGACTTAAGCTCTGAATTGCCTATGGTGATGTGAGGATGATGGAAGACTTCTTGAGGTGCAGGTTGGTAGAGAACTTCCGTCTTCTTCAGGCTGACTTCCAGCCCAAAAAGCTCAGCAGCCTCTGCAAAGCAGGATGTTAAGTGCTGCAGAGCTGCTTCTGTGTGAGCAATGAGGGCGGCATCATCAGCAAAAAGCAGCTCACAGACAAGGTGATTCAGGGTCTTGGTGTGGGCCTTCAGTCGCCTTAGGTTGAATAGGCTTCCATCGGTACGATATCGGATGTAGATGCCGTTTTCTTCATCAAGGTATGCTGTGGCTCTTTGGAGCATCATGCTGAAGAAGATTGCGAATAGAGTTGATGCAAGAACGCAACCTTGTTTCACACCATTGGTTATTGGAAAGGGCTCAGAGAGTGCATCGCCATATCTGACTTGTCCATGCTGATCCTCATGTAGCAGGATGATCATTTTGAGGAACTTGGAGGGACATCCTAAATGTTCCAAGATCTGCCACAGGCCTTTTCTAACTCACAGTGTCGAAAGCTTTGGTGAGTGAGGTTAACAAAGGTTACATAGAGACCTTTGTTCTGTTCCCTACACTTCTCTTGCAGTTGTCTGAGAACAAACACCATGTCTGTGGTGCTCCTATTGGCTCTGAAACCACACTGGCTTTCAGGTAGAAGTTCTTCTGCAATAGTGGGTACTAATCTGTTCAGAAGTATTCTTGCAAGGATTTTACCAGCAATGGAGAGCAAAGTAATACCTCGGTAATTTGAGCAGTCTGATTTTTCTCCTTTCTTCTTGTACAAGGTGATGATGACTGCATCACGGAGATCTGGTGGTAGTTCCCCTTGTTCCCAGCAACGCACAACAAGCTCGTGGAATTTGGCATGGAGTGCTTGACCTCCATGCTTCCAGATTTCAGGTGGAATTCCATCAACCCCAGCTGCCTTGCCAGTTTTCACCTGCTGTATGGCCTTGAGTATCTCTCCCATAGTAGGGGCTGCATCCAATTCATGTTTCACCGGTTGTTGTGTAATGTGATGAATTGCTGAGCCTTGGACTACACGGTTGGCACTGAAGAGAGTCTGAAAGTGCTCAGACCATCGGTTCAGTATGGAGGTTTTATCTGTTAGAAGCAGTTGACCATCTGCACTGAGTAGAGGGCTTTGAACCTGGTGTGTGGGTCCGTACACTGCTTTCAGGGCCTCATAGAATCCTCTTTGGTCACCCAAATCTGCGCATGGTTGTGTCTTTTCTGCTAGGTCGAGCCACCATTTGTTCTGGATGTCTCAAAGTTTCTGTTGGAGCTTTGCTGCACGCAAGACGAAAGGCGGCTTTTTTTATATGGCAAGATGGCTGAGCAAGGTGTGCTTGGTGAGCGGTTCTCTTCTTCTTCAGCAGTTCCTGGATCTCTTGATTGTTCTCATCAAACCAGTCTTTGTTTTTCTTGGAGGAGAACCCTAGGGACTCTTCAGAGGACTGCAGGATGCAACTTTTAATATGTTGCCAAAGGGCTTCAGGAGAGGGATCTATGGGATTATCTTTAAGTCTAGTTTGAAGGTTTCCCTGGAAGCTGTCTCTCACTGTGGCTGTTTGAAGATTGCTGACTTGGAGCCTCCTCCTTGGAATGCCGCCTCTCTCAGGTTTGGGCTTGAAGTGGAGGTTAAGTTTGCAGCACACAAGGCGGTGGTCTGTTTGACATTCTGCACTCGGCATCACTCGAGTATGACGGACATCACTGACATTTCTCTGTTGTACTAAGATATAGTCAATGAGGTGCCAGTGCTTGGATCGAGGATGCATCCAGGTTGTCTTCAGGCTGTCTTTCTGTTGAAAGATAGTGTTGGTGATGGTGAGCTGCCGTTCTGCGCAAAACTCTAGCAGGAGGCGTCCATTGTCGTTGCAGTTTCCAATGCCATGCTTGCCCAGGACTCCTTTCCAGGCTTCAGAATTCTTACCTACTCTGGCGTTGAAGTCACCAAGGATTATGATCTTGTCATCTGCAGGAACATTTTGGGTGAGGCGGCACAGGTCTGTGTAGAATTTGTCTTTTTCCGCTGGGTCAGCTTGGAGAGTTGGGGCATATATGCTAAAAAGAACAACATGTTGCTTGTTGTGTAGAGGGAGGCGTAAGGACATAATGCGATCGGAATGACCTGCCAGCAGATTTTCAAGTTTGGAGGCAATGGAGTTTTTGATCATGAAGCCAACTCCTGAAAGGTGTCTTTTGGTTTTGGGTTTGCCTGACCAGTAGAGTGTGTAGCCAGCACCATGTTCTTTAAGGCTGCCTTCCTCATGAAGACGAACTTCACTGAGAGCAGCAATGTCAATGTTGAGCCGTGACAGTTCGTGGGCAATTAGAGCAGAATGACGCTCAGGACGTCCACTATCCTCAGTATCAAGCATGGTTCTGATGTTCCAACATGCGAGTGTTAGTTTGAGCACACCTTTGCAGGCAGGTGTATGCCTTTGAAATCTCTTTGTTTTTGTTTGACCGCATGGAAGATGCCGGTTGGCCGCGGTTATCCAACCGGGTGTGGAGATGAGCTTTGTTTAGGCCACCTTTGCTAGGCCCCTCTCCGTGTGGAGCAAGCAGTGCTGTCCCTAGAAAAGGCTGCTTGGTCATTCAGGATGCTGCTGCAAGAGACTGTCATCTCCGGGGTCAAGTCTCTAATGACCCATATCCTGAACCGCCTGCATGCAGGGTTGGGTCTGCGGCTTCCAGCTGCTTCCTATCACCTGCCGTTTTCGACCCTCACCTGTCGCTACAGGGCTTTGCAATGTGGGTGAACCCTTCAAGCCTGTGCAATGGATTTTTTAGGAGAGGCACAGCGTGCGCAGAACTGGCCCCACCCTTTACTCCTAAGGTTCATCTGCCACGGCCTAGCGAGCTTGGACGGTGACAGCGAATACCTCAGGACGTAGGTTTGGTTAGAGTATCCTTCTCTTAGATGGATGGCCTTACAGGGCTAAATGAGCTCCATCTGCCCAGGTTTGGGGTTGGAGTTGTCCTTCTCCTAGGATGGTTGCCAGACGGCTAGTGAGCCCATCCTGCCCATGGACACACTTTGTCTGACCCTTTAGCTGAGACCTGTCTGGCATGGGAGACCCTACCGGCAGCACAAACCACCTCCAGCATAGCTCTCAACCTCATGAGGGCACGCAAGCTTCTGCCCCGTGACAAGGGGGTGTCCCCGGAGAAGATATATTTATAGAGAAAAGAGAAAATTAGGAGTAACTACAATTATAACACACACACAAGTTAGAAATAACAAGAAATATCTTCCCACTCCCCATTGAAAACAGATTCTATCACTCTAGATCTATAAGCACCTTAAAAGACACCCAGCAAGAAACAGAAAATATAACAACAAAATGTTTCTACTTCCCTGAATTCAAACAAAATGCAAGTAGCGGCAGCCACAGCAAGGCCCACTTCAGCAGGACAGCTGCAGAATGTCCTGCCTTTATTTCAGCCATGATGAAATTGAGAAAAACACCTCCTACTCCTGTGTTTGTGTCTCAGGTTTGTGTCATCTGGTATGAAATATTTCTTTGGTTACTTAAGTCAGGTGATACCTGTCTCCCCTAATCTATGTAGATGCTCTGAGCCTGCTAAATTTGAGGCCTACCTAAAACCACTACACACCCTTTGGCCAGGATCTGCTCACAGGTCTTCCTATAGGCTGCCAGATGAGGTAGATTCTACTAGAAGCAGCCACACCTTTCCTTAGAGTGTCACCAGACACCCTGATGTTTCTCAGAGGGTTCCCTGGAGTCCCCCAGCAATACCTGAAGAAGCTTCTACAAGATCTTGAAGCAGAGCCAGGAAGCTGTGGCAGTGAGTGCTGTGCCCATGGCCACCTGGGCTAGCCCAGCTGCCTGGCCAGGGAGGAGGGCAGAGGACAGCCTTTCTCACAGCCCTTCCTCAGCATGAGATTTAGCTCTTCACTTTTACTGATGATTAACATGTCAGCAACAAAGCACAGTCACAATCAAATCACATCACATATTAAAAAATCAAAGGCAATTGATGAGATTTCTACAAACACATGAATCATCAAGTGCCTTTGCCATGCCATCAAATCACCAAGCTCAAGGCATGGCATGTGTGATTGCCCAAATTGTGCTGGGGAAGGGGCTGGAGCTGGGGAACAAGTCATTGCTTACTCACTGCACAAAATGGTGAATTCTGTTTCCCCCTTGTGACAGTCACTGCACCCTTTCCCCAGCCCACAGAAAGGTCTGGGGCTGAAGAGCCCCAGCTGAGAGATCTGTGGGTGGGCTCATCCCCATCACCAGGTGAGAGGTGTGGCAGGGACAAGTTACCCCTATAAAGAGGTGTCGGGGAGGCTGCAGCAGTGGGCAGGTGTCACTCCTGGTTCCTGTTAGTCTCTCCCAGGATGGCTGGCTTCAGAGTAGACTTCAGTGTGCTCCTAGAGCCTCTGGGCTTTGTTAAGGTCCTTGAGTGGGTGAGTAGGGCTACTTTCTCCTCTTCCCTGGGCCTGAGTTTGCTCCTGTGTCTGAGTTGGGTGGAGATGAAGAGTTGTGAGCTGATGGGCTGCTGGTTCCTAGACCGTGGTCAGTGGTGGTGGTGGGTGTCCAGCAGGAGGCTGCTGCTCAGCCAAGTCTTTGGGTTGGCAGGGAAGAAAGCAGTTCTTCTGGTGTGTGAACTCCATGAGTTATTTACAGCTGTGTTACAGTAGTGTGGTGGTGTGTGTTCTGATGATTGGGGTTTAGCTTTTGGCTAGTGACCAAAGGGAAAATAAGGGCTACTCAGAGAGTTAACTTGGTGTGTGATACTCTGAGCATGTACTTTCTGATTCCTCTAACTTAGGGCTGTGGATATCTGAGACTTGTTAAAATATTTCCCTTATCAACTGTAAGAAATACTGTGTTGGCTGTTAGGTTTTTGTCTGGATTTGGGGGGTTTTTTTAATGCTTTCTCAGTACAAATAAACAGAAAGTGCTTTCAAGTAAGCTTTTGTTAGTGGTGTTGCTCATATTTTTGGGTTATAAAAACTTGACATTTTCTTTATTTCTCGGCACCACTTCATACTTTAGCTTTGCCAACTTTATCCCTACTTCTTGTTATCTTTAGCTGTTTCAGCTGAGTGTTGTTTGTTTCCTTTGAGCTTTAGTGATGTGCATTAATGTGTCTATGTATCAATTCCTATAGATCTTTGCCATTTTTGCTTTTGCCACATGTGGAAGCTTTCAAGGTGAAATTACCCTTCTAGTTTCCTGCAAAGGTGTGGTAAACAAAACAGTTACAGCTGCTTTTGCTTATCCATTCAGGTGAGCATTAGTTCTTTAGTTCTCACTCACTGAGTATTTATGATTCCCTTTTCCCCCAACTGCTTCCCTATGTACTTAATGCATGTATGTGAATGAAGATGTGAAACTTCTGGTTTGCTCCATAGGAGCCATAATAAATATTAAGTTGTAGTTGTTCAAAGTGCTGCAGCAGTTAGTGCTGTATAAAAAAAAAAGTAGGTAGAAATGGCAATAAGCTGCATTGTGACTTTGTGTCACACTGCCTTAAGCTCTAGTCTAGCAGAGCATGGATGCTACAGAAATAATTAGTAAGCAAAACAATACAGTTCATGTTAACAGCCCAGTTCTTAATCAATTTTTAGCTGCTTTGAAGGCCCAGATAACATTATTTTGGATGTGTCATGATCCTACTTTTGTTTAAAGACTGAATGAAAAATACTTTTCAGTTTATGCCACTGTTACCTTGCTGAGGGTGTTGGGCAAAGAAAAACTAAATACTCTGGTGTCATTGCAGTGGTCCTGCAGAGACAAGCTCCCTTCCTGGAGCAGGAGGAAGGCATCCTCTTTCTCTTGTAGCTGCACAACTACAAGCATAGGGTTGATGTTTCATATGTGTACAATAAATGCAAGAACACAAATATAGAAATTGATTCAGAAGCCAGCTGTAAAAACTACTGTGAAAGTATAGAATTTGGCCACAAACCCTAGCATTGCTAGCAGCATTTAGAGGGAAGAGTGGGGCTCTGAAATGATTCTGTACTGGTCACTAGTGGTCACTTCTAGTGCTTGCATTTTCTTGTAGCTGTAATGGAACTCTCTACCTTTAAGTCCTGATCCCCTTGTTTTACTGTCACTCTAAAATAATGTCGTCTGCTTCCATATCGGGGTTTCTTTGTTCAGCTAAGGTTAAGATTCTTCTCCTGAAGGTACTACGGGAAATATCAATGCAGGATGGGGAACAATCTCCAGATAGCTTGACAAATATTTGTTGTATAACTGGTACATTACTCTAAAAGATTATTTATATCTGTATAAACTTACACAACCAGAATGCTGAAGCACTGTTACTGTGAAGCACAACTGTATGAAGTTTCTACTGTATAACTACATGAAGGATATAATCTTTGCAGGTTGAATACTGTTGAATTTAGTGCACCAGACCCAAAAGGCTGTGCTGGTACTTGGACTGATGTGCATCTCGAGGGCGACTTCTCCTCTTCTGCACAGTTCTTTGTTACACTTGCAGCATTGATGTTCCTCTACTGCATTGCTGTCCTGGTGGCATATATTGGCTATGACCATGTGTATCAGCAAAATAGCAAGTATCCCTTAACTGTAAGTAATACCAAGGCATTTTAATGGTTTGACTTTGCAACCACAAAGAGATGATAAATTGCTAATGCAAGAATAACTTGTGAATATTCAGTAACTCTAAAAATTAAGCAGAGTGAAAACACAACTATGTTGGATTAGTTGCTACAGCGCTCAAGCAGAAAGGGAGACCCAAAGCCCTTTAACATCCATGGTATCACACAGTCAATGAAGCAGAGTGAAAGGAGATTTTACCTTCTCAGGAAAACAGTGTCTTCACCACAAGTTTACTTCAGCATCATATATCAGAATATATAGTTGTTCCATAGGTGGAACCTCCTCTGTGAATCTGAGAACTTTCTCTGTGTAGAGAACTTTGGGAATTTGTCACCTTAAGTGTTGAAGCCTAGAATGAGATTTCAGAGCATGCTTAGAAAAGGACCTAGTCATCTCTCAAGCCAGATTGAAATCCTCTGCCCCTTCACCCCCACTTTTACCTAACTTTTACTTAAGTTTTTATAATGTAAATGCTAAGCATCTGATACTTTTTTATTGTTTTAGGAACAGATTTCTTATGAAGGATAAGATTGCTTAAGTTTGATAGATGCAAAAAGTGCATAGTTTCATACCTGATTATCAGCATTAGTGTTGTAATTACAACATTATTAATGACTAAATTTTCTTGTGATCATTAATGCTGCAGTTACCTTGGATATAATTGATACTGTCTCTGCCTTGATCTTTATATATATATTCCTGCACCTTTGAACGTACTAATGAGTACTTCTCTTGTGCAGGACTTGTCTATCAGTGCCTTGATAGCCTTCCTGTGGCTGCTCAGTACTTTTGTTTGGGCAAAGGCACTTGCTGACATCAAAGTGGCCACGGGGTTCAGCATTATTTCAGGAATTGAATCTTGCAAAGCATCAGGGACAACTTGTCACTTTGTTGCTGTGACCCGCATGGGAATTCTGAATGTGTCTGTGGTATGTATGCCTTTCCCCATACGGGTACAATAAATGTGTTGGAAAATAACAAATGGCACCTGAGAGTCCTGTTCTACCAATTGCATGTATTGCTTTGTGTTAAAGCTGCTTTATGGGTTATTAGTCCTTCAGGCCCGTTAATAATGTGGTAGAGACATCAAACAAATTTTTTCTTTCGAAGAAAACTTGTTTCTTCAAAGGAATTATGAGAAACAACTTGTAGGATCTATCTCTAGAGCTGTTAGATTCAACATTTCCAGACACATTTGAGCCTCAATTATTTTAAGGTGCTCTTGCCTATAGGCATAAATGTGTTACTGAGCCACCCAAGTGGTTTCTTGCCTAATATAAGTGAGGGAGAAACACTATGATTCCTGCTCTGTCTTTTGATCCCAAACCTAGCTTTTTTTTAATCAACTCTGAGAATTTTTCCACGTCAAATCAACGTTCCTTTTGATGCAATGATATAAAGCTCATGTTCTGAGAAAGAATGCTACAAAATTAATTAGACTTATTGTATGATTTTCCTAGTGAATCCTGCTCTTGAAAACTCTGGCTGTTATTCATTGTCTTAGTAGTAATGAATCATGTACTCTGGGAATGCATATGTGGGGTTTTTTTAATAAGAAAAAAATCAAAATGACCAAACACAACAAACTATCTTTTTTTCTTCTCCCCCCACCCTACAGGTGTTTGGCTTGCTTAATGCAGCTTTATGGGGAGGAAATGTTTGGCTTGTATACAAGGACACCAAGCTGCACAACCAATGGAACAGAATTTCTGAAAGTCCAACTGAAACAGGAGTATAAAAAATGCTCATGTTTTAAAGTGCCTCCACCTTTACACCTCGCTGCCAAGAGCATGGATTTATTAGGATTTATTTCAATGATAACTGATAATACTTTGTACAAAGTTCTGGTTTTGCACCATGGCTTGACATAAGGTCTTGCATAGTCCAATTGAAGCATTTAATTATCTTGAAATATGTTAAGCCTTTTGAAGTTGTGTAGGTCTTTATTAGAGTTTTTGAAGAGCAAAATGCTGAGGTTATCTGGGTGCTGACACTTCCTGGTTCTCAATATGGCCTTGTAGGAGGGATAGGTGAGAAGCAAGTGTATCTGGGTTATTACTGCACCATCTTGAGTTCTAACAAGCCTTGTCTGAAAAATGAAAAGTCAATGCAACTAGAGCATGTGAAAATGCAGTTTGGTTTCTTCCTGTCACTGATACCTTGCAAAAGTCACCTGAGTAGAACTTATAGCTCTGTCAAAATTACAGCCATGACATGTAGATTTCCAGACAGTGATCTGAATGGGGTATCAAGTCTGCTGACATGCCTGTCAGGAAGGACATTACTTCTGTATTTAATATGTTGCTACTATTTAATGGCTTGGGACAATCTCTGAACAAGGAGGGGGTTTTTGAATGAGTTTATAGTGAAACTATAAGCTTAGATAAGTTTGTATATGTGTGCAATAGATGACTTAAACACCTGAGGCAGAGGTGGGGAGGAAAATAACACATAGCCCAAACCCCTTTTATAAATACTGTAGAAATCAAAGTTGGTATATTCTAACTGCTACTGCCTGGATTTTTGTTTCTTCCTTTTGAGGTGCACGAACAATGTTTGTACATGTAAGAACATAACTGGAAATTTCTGAATGATTCATCTCTTCATTGATGTCGTTCAGCTCATTCACTAGGAATGATATTTGGGTCTTCTTGTATGGATTTCTTGCTTAAGGTATCTGACTCCCTGTGAAGTGCCCAGAATGAATGCTTTGACACATTTAATAAACAAGCTGTTTGCAAGCTGTTTTGATTTGTTTACACTGTCTGTGATGAAAATAGACATAATAGTTTGTATAAAAATATTCAGTGTGCCAGAGCTATTGACTTTCTGATGGTAAGTTTATAGTCCAAGCAATATAATACAGGCTGTATGACTGCTGAAAAAATGTGCCTTGGGTCCTTACTGCTGTAAGTGATGTAAAAGTATTGGCTTTTTTGCTTCTGGGACATGACTTTAACTATTGCTGACCTTGCCAGCTGAATGACTTCCCTGTGCCACAGAAGGGGTTTTTATGCTGCTGCCTTGGGTGTTTTGTAGAGAGGACTATCTGTATCTCCTGCACAGCATAACTGGCTGGTGCTGCCTAATACTGAATAATGCTTTCTGACAGCCCAAAGTGGAGGTGTTTGCTACTCATAACTATCCATGCTCTTTGCCCTTCTTTTACCATCCAAAAATGGATTACAACTAGGTAGACTTCTGTCACCTCAGTGGTCTGAACTGGGTCTTGAAGCTTCTCTGGAAGTATGGATGATAAAAGTTGAATACATCTTTTTCTCCCATCTCTGACCAGACCTGCCCAGCAGAGCTGAACTGCACTGTAACTGCAGTGTGCCTCGTGGAGAGGCTGCGCATAAAGCAATTATAACCCTTTGGTGTTAGCTAAGAGAGGATGCAAGACTTCTATTGATATTTAAAGTACTGAGTTGGGCAGGTGATCAGAAATGCAAGGAGTTATTTTGAAGTGTTGCTTCCTGTTCTGCCTCTCAAGTACTCCTGCCAGCAATGGGGTTTGAGGTGTCCTTTCTGACCCCTTGCATCAGTTTATTGTTCCAAATATGAACTTTATGATTTGGATCCCCATTCCTCCTTGAAATTACTTCCTTTATTACCTAAGGCTGCTCTGGACTGGTAGTTGTCAGATGGCTTGTTTTGTAATGTTCTATCTGTATCACTATGGATAGCTCGGAAGAGAGGGATGGAGTAAAGTTGAGGAAAGAAAATTACTTTGTTACTGTATGTGGGATTTTTTTTTAATTTTGGCAGGTCAAAACTATTGGTCTTTGTCTGTTGCTCACCTCTTAGCAGAGTTATAGACAACTGAGAAAAATATCTTGTTTCATCATGGTGAGCCTACATAGCTTACAAAGAGGGACAAGGTTATAAGGAGCAATATTTAGATGTTTTGGCAATTCCTTTGCTATATTTTACATTTCAAAGCTAGATCTGAAGCAAATTATTATTTGTCCTCTGATCAAAGTACTGCTCTGAGCAAAATGTTGAACTAAGTTTTTTTCAGAGGACCCTTCTTCATAATGTTCTCTTTTTTGGGTCATTGTTTGCATTTGTTCCCTGGGTTTTTTGTCTTTTAGCTAGAGGCTCCTTGTTGGCATCATTGTGCATTGTTGCAGGTTTGACCTAGCTCTTACCAACCCTGGACTGGTCCCCCTTCCCCCTCCCAGAACTTTCCCAGCAAAGGAAAAGGGAAAAAAAACTGAAAAGAAACACACTCAAAAGAAACTGAACTGAATAAAAAGAAATTATATTTTCTAACATGTACAACCACACTCTATACACAGTATGTAGGATCCCACCCCCAGGGGAAAGGGAAAAGGGGACTGATCAACCAGAAAATTGAGAAGAAACAAAACCAAACTGAAAGAACTGAATGAAACAGACAAACACAATTAAAAACCGCAAGAAAGGGGAACAAGCATGAAACAATCTCCCCCAGGACAGGAGAACCACCAACAACCAGAGGGATCAGACTCCAACTCAACCCCTCCTCCCCTGCTACGTGGAAGGCACGTGTGGAATACTTGTAACTTCCTTAGGTACAATGGTTACTGAGGAAGCCATGGGTCAAACCATTACTTATTTAAAATCCATATTTCATCTTAAAATCTGGAACTTGTTTTTGTATTGCCTAAGAAAAACCTTGATGACTATAGATAGTTTTTCAGTCTTTTAACTCTTTTGGATTTAAGGTTACATATGACATGGCCAAAAGTTTTTATTAACCTTTAATATTTTTAACAGAACTATATTCTTGTCTATTTATTATGTGCTTATTTGCCACAAACAGATCCATTGGAGACATTGGAATGGCCCAGTTATAAAATGGTAGCTGTGTGTATTTTTGCACATGTGAGAGCAGGAGTGGCTTAGGTCAGTATATGCCTCAGTGATGGCAGAGGTCTAGTCAACAACTGAAACAGAGTTGGAAAGCTCAGCACACTGACTGATTTTTTTTCAACAAAAACTTAAGCTTCATATGCATTTGGACATACTTTTCCCTTAGGGCTGACACTTTCCTGTACACTTTTTGTAGAAGAAATAAGTATGTCCCAGTCCCAGAGTGGTTTCCTTCAAAAGACAAAGAGACAGAATGCAGCAGGCAGGACTACAGCTGGTAAAATAGAGGTCCAGAAATATGTGGTGATGTTTTGCAGAAATTCAGGCTGCACATATCTGTCCTGCACAGCTGACTGCAGAGGTGCTTACAGAGCTAGGTAAGTGTGATGTGTAGTCCACAGCAAGGAAGAATTAGCCCCATGTCCACTTTTGGGTCACTAGGGTAAGACTTGTTTCCCATGGGAAGGGGGAGGGATTGGTGCAGGATGCTGCTGGCTTTGATGGCTGCTGGAGTCCTGTAGCTGGGATGAAATGGAAAGCATCATGCAGCAGGAACAAGCAGCTGGCTCTCACTTACCCTGGACTCCCACAAAGGGCTGAGCAGCCTTCGCCTTTGAACTGACACCATGTGCATGGTGGCAGCACTGAAACACTCAGTGTCTTATTTACTCATGAGAGGGGAGGGAAAAAAGACTGATTTACCAGCTTTATCTTGACTTCACAAGGGTCATCATTGCTATCAGGAGATGCAGTTTGCTTGATCCCTCTCTACTGAGGGAACAAAAGGCCTGGAAATCTGCCAGCTCCCTACAGGTAGGTAACTCTCAGCTGGCACCAATCTTTCTTGCAGACAGCAGTGGAGCAAATTCATAAAAATCCTCTCATACTGCAGGAAGTATTGTGGTAGCAGGCTATAGTTTTGCAGCTCCAACAAGGAAAGCAATGTATGATACCTGGTGTGATGCTAGAGAGGAGAATTCTGATCAGAAACCCATGTTGGGAAGAAAGGCTGTCTGGTGGTGAAGGAAAATAAAGCTGAGGGGTCAGTAGGGATAGCAATAGAGAACTCCTTGGTGAAGAATAGAATCCATCAGCATTAGCAGGTGTTTAAGGAAGCAAGAACTTTGTGGTTCAGGGTGCTATGACCAGTGATCTGAGGGTCAGGCCTCTGGGACAATGCTGAGAGTCATCCTGGATCACCTACTTTTATTCTCATGGCAGTATTTAATGTGTGCTCATTCCTAACAAATTTGCTGTATAGCCTAAAATAAAGTTGTCACAAAGTCAGATCTGGTTTTGCTGCTTAGTCACCTTTAAACATTACCTAGAATAATTAAATTAGTCAAAAGAATTCTAGAGGAGTGCATCCCCACTTCTTAAATATGAGACTTTCCTTCCAGTTTAAAATCAAGTCCATGTATGCCAGCAACAGCTACTGAGTTGTGTTTTAGAGCCTGACTCAAGTGTGGAATTCTTTTCTTCTGGATGTCAAGTGAATCCAGGTGTGCCTGTATAAACACTGCCCTCCTACAGACACGAGGTATTTAGAGCAGGGAAAAAGAAATTAACCCTTCATGATTGGGATTTTAAAAATTTTCCTCATGGTTTTCAGTTGCAGTTTCCAAAAAATTGCTTGCACTCAGTAGCATGTTTCTTCCCAGAATATTTCATTCTTCATCTTGAGTCAGTAAGGCAGCAATATGGAGCTGACTTGTGCCGTCCTTAAATTTGTTCCCACAGGGGCACAGCCAAGGGTTTTGCCCTCTGTTCCAGGGTACACACTCTAGGGGCTATAGAAATCTGTGCCAATCCTGATCATGTTTTTCTTTCATTCTTTTCTTGAGGAAATCTGCCTCTGCCACATCCTATTCTATGCTAATCATGTTTTCAGTTAAGTTTTCACTGCTGATTGTTTGGTTGACGCAGGAACTTTTCCTAACTTTGTGGAGTTCGGTTTTGTGGTTTTGATGTTTGTTTGTTTGGGGTTTGGTTTGGGGTTTTTTTTCTACCTCCTGGACCAGACCCACAATACTTGGCAAGATTTCAAAGCATTCTTCTAAGCAGGTTCCCTCTGATTCTGCTCCATCAGCATTTCATGCAAATAGAGGGGGGGTGTATTTGGACAGCTGATTCTCATAATCCATCAGGTTGAGGGATCTGATTGATTGCTTTGCTGCCAGGAGATAGTTCCTGCTGCTTGCAGGTAAGTGTGCACCATCAGCAATGGGTGTTTTGAACTTGCTATTACGGCCTGCCAGCAATTGAGCAACTCCTCATTTATTCACAAAACATGCTCTGTCTTTTCTTAGGTTCTGACTTCATGTTATTGCTGCCAGCTGCATTTTCTTCTTACCTGTCTGTGCAGCAATTTTCCTCAATGCAGTCATTGAGGAGGCTGTACACAGACACTTTACTCTGAGTAAGCACAAGCTCTAATCAATTTACCTGTTTCATTCAAAGTTTGAAGCAGTCCTCACAAGTCCACAGCTGTGGCTGCTTTCTGTAGCCCAAGATCAGCACCTACCTGTCGCAAATCCCCTGGGTTGTTTCTTGCCATGTAAAGCAGCAGTAGTTTTATGTGCTGTGTCCCCCTGTCTTGGGAGGGTAACTTATCTGTTGTTATACATGATGCTGTTTCCAGCTCATTTTCATTTTCTCATTTATACCTATTGTCCTCTAAATCATCTTCCTCTGGTGACTTCAAATGTAATTCTCCACCACTTTCTGCAGATACAGCACCTATTTTTATTTTTTGCATCCCAATTTGCTTTTGCAAGCATCTAGTTTTAGCTTCACATTTAATATGATCAGGTTCCCTTGGAAGTCTCCTTTGCTCTAGGGTGAATGGCCGCACTGTGTGTGCTAATCCTTCTGCTGGATTCTGCTGCTTTATACTTCTGTGGTTTTCTTGCCTTTTTTCTGAATTAAAAATGCTGTATTTCACTATTACCTTTATGAACCACTAGACTGTATCTCTTTCTAAGTTCTGTAGTATTTTCTTTTAAAACAGTTTTCAGATCAAAGCAATTATTGTCTGATTTTACTCTGGCTCTATCAGCACAAAATGTTCTAGCTATTCCCTCAGCAGTCGCAGTAATACAGGAATTTCACCCTCAAGTTTCATTTTGTAATCACTCTACAGTAGCTGGGGAACATTTGTTCTATATAATGCCTGGTCCTGTAAGCAGAAACGATACATCCTTCCTTCCACAGAAGGGTGTCTGTAGCCTGGAAGGTCTTGGGGGACATTTTGTTGTTTTTCTTATATCGTTCAGATTCTTATTTGGCATAATTTGGGTGGTATTAGTGGCTTGCCAAGGTCTCTGCCTGCAGTGACATAGTTTGTTGTCCAGCAAAACCCACAAAAGACTGGGCAAGTTCTAAAGGATAGATTCTGGCTATTTAATGAAAAACATTCTTTTTCTGGTGCCATGCAACAGCCTCATCTGCACACAGCAAGAGGATGTGATGCCTTCAGATCGAATTTGAGCTACAAGGGATTCATGGAGTATTGCATCTCAGGAGCCTTCCCACTCTTCAGAGGGGCCAGTGTTGGCTTTGGGCCCTTTACTTGATATGATGTGTTTCTTGTGCTCCCAGAATACATCCCATTTACACTATGGAAACAGCCTGCAATTTAACTGGACATTTCACTTTGAGCTGGACAGCAAACAAAAGATCTCTGATCAGAAGAGGAGAGAAAAGAATACACTATTCTAATAACAGCCCCAAAGGAGAAGAATGGAGATAAACTCCTTTGAGCTGCAGCAGCTCAGAACTGAAGTTGGGGTTATTGGAGGTTCCTGGAAGTAACTGTGACATACAAGGCATCTTTGACAGTGTACAGGCAATGACCCCAGGCACAACACCAGCAGTGCCCCTGGAGAGAAGAAACAGGCATAGTGCTCATAAGGTCTTTCCCCAGAAGATCACAAATGCAAGCAGATCAGGCAGTTATAGTTAAAGAATAAAACAGAGTGTGCCAGTAGACGAGATAAGGATGATTATTTTTAGCTTTAGTTTCCACAGAGACTGTGCATCACAAGTAATGAGAAAGGACTGGCAGGCACGGGAGGCTTTTTACACTCAGCTCCATGCAGAGCATCTTGAGGATGAAGCTGGACCAAGAAATAAATTTGAGAAATGCTTTGCTAAAGTAAAAAAGCCAAAGGGCCTGTGTTCCCATCTTATCCTGAGGCCCTGGAAGATTTTAATCAAGCAACTAATTTAATTTTGAACTTTACTGATTGTCTGGTTTAACATGTGGCCAATGTTGGCACTTCAGAGCTTTCAACCTTTACTTGATGCAAACAGAGCAGAACTGCTGGAAACGTGGAAGATCTCTCCTTTCTTTGTCAAGAGACCATGAACCTATTCTTCTGTGACCTGGACAGTTACTCGTATGGACTTACAGGGTGTGCAATAGGCCTTCAGGCTGGAGTGACAACTTTACCAGCCATGCACCTGTGCTAGTGTCCCAACATGGGCAGGACTGTGAAGGACCGGGATTAGTCCCTTGGGCTACCATTCAGTTCCAACCACGTGTTGTGACCTATGGCTAAAAATGCAGAAAGGACAGTGAATTTTTCATGCATGAAGAGCCAGCAGAGTGAGTTACAGCCAAGCTCTGGCTGGAAGCACCCAGGGGCTGGCTGCTGCTTTATATTGTTAAGTGGGTAAGTTCATGCTCTTTTAATTCTGGGGAAAAGCTTCTGGTTCAGTGATGGGACAGCATTTCTTCAGGAGCACGCAAGAACACTGTATTGATTCAACACTAGCTGTGCTTGGGGAAACCCCTGGGACCAACCACCTTTGTCCTGACTTACCTGTCAGAACAATACTGAAACATTATCCTGAAAAGTCTGTTACTTTAGTTTTTTGTTGATCATTTGAGCTGGCTCCCTCACTGCAAGATCAACAGTGATGAGGAGTGGGTAGAAGGGTATAGGATATCAGATGCAGCTCCATTGATTCTGGAGGGTGCACTAAAGCTGGTTAGTTGTCCCATGGAGACTCAACACCCTGTGCAGACAGACATGGAGAATTATACCAGTGCTCTGCTCACTTCCCTCTTCCCTCTCATCCCCTCCAGAGCCAGTGGGGTTGGTAGGTTACCAAAACACAATCTGGGGAAATTCCTCACTGAGATTTATATATCACTAGTGGGACTCTGGTCTCTCTGAGCAGGCTCAGAAGATGTGCTCAGACATAGGGGAAGGCTTCTGGGTGGAGATGGACAGAACAAGCTGCCTAACTTCAGACATTTTCAGAGCTGGGTAGCAGCTGAATATGTGAGATGGCATATCTGGATTTTAGTCCTCACCTTTTAATTTTTGATAGATAGCACATAAACACTACTGTATCCTGGTATAGGGAACAACAAATACCTTCTCACAGAAAGTCACTGGCAGAATCTGGTGTCAATTTCTATCTCTTTGAATGCTGGTTTTTTTTCCTCCTGGGCTTTTGGGGGTCTCTGATCTCATAGGTTCTTCTGCCACAGGCTGCATTCTTCACATCTGTCAGGATGTTTCAGGGTATGTTAAGTAGTTAACAGAGAAAGCTCAGTCTCCTCTGTAGGTGTCAGTGTGGTTATACTGCTGGCATGAAGTGGGAAGATGTGATCAGGCTGGATATTGCAGGGAGGAGCATTTAGAAATTCAGTCTGAAAATGGATTGAATATGGATCCTTATTGCTTTGGCATCCATAGCTTTCCCTGCCTGCCAGTTGCACATAGTGTTCTGCCTGGATATAAAAGGGTAGTTGATGAAGTATAGGAGCATCCATCCTGTGGCTAAGATAAACAGCAAGGAATGGTTTCAGTTCCGTGTGGCAAAGCTTGAAGCAAACAGAAAATAGGTCATTTGATGGTTCCTGAAGTGACCCCATGTGCTCTGCCACGGATTAATCCTTTAAGGGGATCATCTCTTCCTGGATACGCCTGCACTGCTATGGTGCCTTACGACCCGGCTGGTTTTCCTCGTTTTTCTCAGATTTATTTCTGCTGTCGCCCTCTCTCCTGGGCCTTTGCACCTGCCGATCCTGTGCAGGGCAGGGTGCGGGCGGGGGTACGAAGGAGGTACCCCGAAAGGAGCATCCTCGGGCCGGCGCCGCCGCTCCCCGGCCGGGCACTGGGGGTCGGTGTTGCCCCGCGAAGCTGCGGCAGCGCCGGGGCCGCTCCTGGCTTGCCCTGAGCAGTGGAAGCGCCGGGAAGGGCCGTGGGAGCCATGCCCGGGCCGGCAGCAGGAGCAGGGCCCTGGCTGGTCGCACGTGCCGCAGCCGAGGGAGGAACGCCGTGCCCCAGTTTGCGGCGCATGCCCTGCCTCCCTCTTTGCCGGCAGCTGCCGGAGCGCCCGGTGAGAGTTTCAGCTGACTGGTCACTGACAGGATTGCACAGGGCCCTTCTCTGCCATTGCTTTCAGTACTGCAGGAGAGGAGAGATGGCTGGAGCAAGGTGGGACCAGGCTAGCAAAGGGCTTCTGCTCCCTCCGGGACCAGTCTGGCCAGGTGTCGTTAGAGAATCACAGAATAGTTAGCGTTGGAAGGGACTTCTGGTGATCATCCACTCCAACTCCCTTGCCAAGGAAGGGTCACCCACAGGAATGTGATCAGGTGGTTTTGGAATGTCTCCAGGGAGGGACAATCGACAACTTTCCAGTTGTGGGCATCCTGTTCCAGTGCTCTCCCACCCTCATCATAAAGAAGTTCTTCATGTTGAGGTGGAACTTCTTGTGTTTTAGTTTATGGCCATTGCTCCTTCTCCTGTTGCTGGGCACAATTGAAGAGTCTGGCACCATCCTCTTGCTACCTGCCTTTGAGATATTTACATGTATGGACGAGATCCCTTCTTAGTCTTCTCTAGACTAAACAGGCCCAGCTCCCACAGTCTCTCCTCATAACAGCACTGCTCCAGTTAAACACACTTCAGCCATCTTTGTTGCCCTCCACTGGAGCCTCTCCTTGTCTTTCTACTGCCATCCTGCCTGGACCTCACAGGGAGCTGTGGCCAGACCTGTGCCAAATGTGCAGATCCAGCAGCTTGTGGGCCCACCAGCTCTGCTGCTTCCACAGACAGGACCCAGCCTGCTGACCTTCCCTGAGTGAGGCTCATGTGCACCAGGTTATGCAAAGCTCCTCTGGACACAGCTGGCTGTCCTGGCTAGCCAGCAGGCAGGGCACCATAGGCTGAGCTTGGTGCAACGCTGTGCTGTGCCAGGTGGGGCTTGTGCAAACACAGCTCCTGTCTGCATGGCCCCAGCTGGAATCCTCCAGAAAGAATTGAAATTGAGGCACAATCTGCATGGCCAGACCAAGCCATGCCTTGATTGTGTTGTTCACCAACTGCTATTTTCAAGCCTTGGAAATTAAGCATGGACATTGCCTCAAATGTCAGGGTGTATATTGATCTGTAGCAGCTGGAGTTCAGTACCAGAGAACTGCAGAGCAGCAGCATCCTTTAATACCATTCAGAATAAGTTCTATTTATCTATTTTGTTTTCAAGAGTCTTTTTCACTCAGTAACACAGAGGTCACTGCAGAAACTTGCTGAAGCTTGTATTTGACTTTTTGATCTCCTGGCCAGGCCCCTGCTTTTCTACTGGGCTACCTTGAAGCTCATCTCAGACCATGCTTCCAGATGCAGAATTACCCCATGTAAGGTCCCAGAAAGCAAGATCTTGTGGATCTTGGACCACTAACAAAGCATGGGTGGTGCCCCATCTTCCCCTGGGATCTGAGCAGGCAGCAGCAGAGCCTGACTGACCTCTGTCCTCAGCTTTCTCCTGCTTTTCAGCTTCCCCTGGCATTGGTGCAGCAGTGCAGACCTGCCCTCACCTGAACAACCTGGGCTGAGACTCAGCTGATCTACCTTTGTCTGTACTGCGTGGGCATTGCTATCTGATCTAGCCATGCAGAGAGAGCTGCTTTTAGGGCACAGTTCATCTGATCTATTCCAGACATCTTGTTTTTAATGTCACCCCCAAAGTGTTTCTTTTTCCCCAGTGACAACATGGAAAGCTTGCAGTGACTAGTTCAGTCAAGGCATGGATGGAGCCCAGTGAGGGAGCCTTGTGAAGGGCCTGTTGTGGCTGAGGGTGTCAGACAACTAATCAGCCAGGACATGTGCAATATGTAGTTGTGGCTACTTGCTGTTAAACTGTTAGTTCCATTCTGGTGTTGCAATCTGGGTCTCATAAAACAACCTAGCAGCCGGATTCTTTGCTCAGGAGGAGGAGCATTGCTCTCCTTGTCTGACACTCCTTCTCTGAGGGGATCCAAGCACCATCTCCTGCTCCTAGTGAGCAGTCATGAAGTGGCAGCCTCCTAGGAATGCATTTTTCATCCCTACAGCTGAGGCTGTTCTCATGTGTAGGTCTCTTTGAGGCCACAAACCAATACGGTATCAGCACTTTTACATTCTTTGATAAAAATGAAGTTACATTGCCAGAAGCTGAGACTTCTGATGTTTATCACAACTGCTATTTATAACACAAGCATGAAAGCAGAGCATTTATGCATTAGAAGTACATTCACTCTGGAGAACAGCACGAAAACCTCAGTAACACAGTCACACACAAACGTCTGGGGGAATTAGACCCAGTCAGAAAAAATGACCTGTACTCTTTCCTAATCACTCTTGATACTTGCAGAGCAATGTTAATCCACAGATCTTGAAGCACTTCAGAGATGTGTAATAGGTGGAGACACAGCAATCAAAAGCTGTGGCAGAACTCATACTGATTTTTGTAGACTTTGAATAAAATTAATGCATAACATGTAATAGGCAGCTGCGGGTCGGAAACTGTTGCCCTTAGCCACTCTGCTTGAACCACCAGGTGCCTTTGTTCCTCTTCTAGTCTAAGCTTATCAGTGTTATCACTCTAAAATAAATGGCACCAAAGTTCATACCTTGTATCTCTGTGCCCAGAGACTAACAGAGCTGGTGAAGACTAGAGAGGCTGTTCCTGTCATGTAGTCTGACCCTCCACAGCACCCAGCAGCTGTTCTTGACTTCTGAAGACTTCAAATGACAGAAAGGCCTCACAGTCTTAGCTAATTGTTTCAATTATCAAATGCTTTTATTGTGTAGAGCTGCACTCAGTCTTTGCTCTCAGTCCATCTAGCAGCAGTTCTGGACACAATCTGTGCTCACAAAGACATTTCTGAATGAATAAAAGCACAAAACCTGGTATGACAATTAGGGGAGGTTTCTAACATTTAAAGCTGCACGGCATAGCATATTATAATTTCTATTTTATGTAAAAATATATGTTGCTTTTACATATATTCAAAGTATCTTTTCACATATTGTTTGATATAATAAGTAACAACTGTATATCTAGGTCAGTCAGATCTGTATTCTTTGATTTTTGCCTTACCAAAGACAGGCCAGAGAAATTCATAGCTGTGCTTTGGCTCAATGAGACCTAAATTCATTCATGGTTCCTTCACAGGGAGGAATATCAGCAGTAGTAGGGGCAGCTGACTGGAAAATGGTGCTGCTTTTGCATAAAGCTATTGCTCATATAAAGCCTAGTTATTCTTTGGTTTTGCAGATCACAAGGAAGGAAAATAGTCCTGTCCAAAAAAACATCTTGCAGTGAAGATCAGAATGAAAAATTAATTGGAGCTGGAGATCAGCATTGCACATACTGAAGCAACACTGTAAGGAATGGTGCAGCTGCCCTTTATGGTCAGCACACTTGTTTCCCCATGCAGCAAGTTGCATGGGATTCGCAGGATGCTTTATCTGGCCTAAATCTGCTCCCCCAGACTCTGAGTACACCAGCTAAACACACCCCAAGCAGGGGCAGGCACTCTGGGCAGTGTTAGCTCTTGAATCTGGCATCTCTTAGGTCCACAGTACCTGTTTTTAGAACTCAGAGTTGCTTTGAGGTTAGAGTATGTGAGCATCACTACGAGAGTTGCTTTTCACCCAGCTGTTGGCCAGCTGTGGGCGATTGCAGCACCAGCAGCACTGGCCATGACAGTGTGTTTGCATACATGGGTGTTGAGAGCATGCTGCGATGCAACATTATGAAAGGGAAGGAAATAAGTTGTGTAGTTCAGCAGCACCAGCAACAGTAGTAAAGAAAAAACAGTATTCATCTGCTTCTTTGCAGGTTTCCTGGCTGAAACTACAGCCTGTCTTTACCTCCCCTTAAAAAGGTATTTATCTCTTAATTACTAAAGTAAAAGGAGTGTAATTAAGGAAGCAGAGCAGCTGCCCTAGAGAAATACCCAGGAAAGTAAATGCAAAAGCTTGTGTGTCCTCCTGTCATGAAAATAATGCAATTAACTTCTTCAGGTAACAAAATTTACTATTTGGAGGCACCATGTATGCCTGTGGGTAGCTTGGTGACAGCCTGCTAGGCAGATGAGAGTTACAGCAATACTACCCATTACTGCAGAGTTTCTCTATGTCACTGGAACCACCTGCATGGAAATCGAATGTATCATATTTACAACAAATAAATGTAAACAATAGTGGGTTGGAACACTGAGCATGTGGCTGGCCCTGTTGGTGCTGGAGAGTCAAACAACACTATGACAACCACGACGGACACAATAAACTGATAACATGCTCAGAGAGTATAAATCACTCTTTCCTACCTCTATCATTATGATGCTCATTACATGCTGGGTTTCTGATTGTGTAATGAAGAGGTATTTGACTGAAGATGGTTGGTGTTTGTAAAGGAAGTTGTTGCTGAGCCAAACCACTGCTTTGGAGCACACCAAAGAGTCACAGCACCATGACAGGTTTGTGAAGTGTAGGATCCTTGGTGAAATTACCATGGACCTCTTCATTCACATCCTTCATTGTATGAAAAAAACCCCAGTGTATCTGACAGACTGAATAAAATCTTCATTGACTGTCCCTGCTCTACTTAAACCAAGATTTTCTTTTGCTACCTGATACCAGCCCCTTGTTGCCAAAAATCCTTTTTGTAATCAGGAAAGAAAAGAAGCCAAGATGTGGAGTATTAAGTCATAATTTATAATTATTTTTCTTCAGATTAAAATAGTTTTCTGAAATCTTGTACCATTTGCTTATTTTATATCAGGTTCTTCGACAGCACTTACATTATACATGCCCACACTCAGAAAAGATTATTTCACCCCATGTGTTTACTGTCATGATTCCTTTTGGTGTGTTCCACTTGATTCTGCATAGCATTAAATATGCCAGAGGAAATACCAAAGGTGAAGATATTGAATGCTGCTAGTGTTATGAAAGATAAATAAGCTGAAAGTGTTGACATGACAGCCTGAGACACCACAACAAGCTGTGAGTTTTCTCCCCTCCAGAACTGCTTTCCAGCCACAGTCTTTTCTACAGCAAGATGGGAGGGCAAGGAAGGGCTGAAATAAAATACTGAATGAAAAGAAAATATTTTTAGCTTTCACCAGCACATGTTTCTACCCTGATGTGCTTTTCACCCATTCTGCTGCTCAGCAGGGACAAAAGACCCCATTCACTGGTGAGAAAGCACATCTGTGTATATGCTCCATTCCCAAGGCAGTCAGAGGATGTGGCTGTGTTGGCTGGAGGTGCAGAGCTCTTCCAGGAGGAAACTGCCAGTGTCTGCAGCAGACAGTGGGCAGGGAATGCTTCTGTCTTTGGCTTTGCTCTTGTTTCCTCTTCTCCTGCTTTCATGTCCTCCCTTTCTCTCCCACTCTTACATGCACCTGCCAAAGGTACATTCAGCTTCATCCTGCCTTTGGGTTCAGTTTATGTTCCAATGGCCACTTTTTTTTTTTTTGCAGCCTAGATATATATAGAGAAAAGTCACATCTGATTCTTTGGCTGTTCAGGTCAGGGGTCATTTGGAAGGCATCTTGGAGTCTGATGGACTCTGTCTTAGTGGCAATGCAGGGTTCATTTGGGGATAGGAGGTCAGTTCCTGCCTTGAAGGACTGGTGAGGATAAGCCCCTGGCCTCAGACTCCTCTTTCTACTTTTGTAATCTCAGCCCATCTTGACCTGGTGTTTCTGATTGCCCTGCTGAGGGCTTGGCAGCTGGTTTTGCTGCTGCAGTCAGCTCTCTCCTCTTCTCTGAAGGCTGTTTCTTGCTTGCTGCCTCTGCTCTGTCTGTCCCTTGGCCACTATTTTCTGTGGCACTGGACGTTACCTGACCAGCCAGTGCTGGCTGAAGGGGCTCATTGCTCTTCTTCCACCTCCGGGCCCCTGACCGTGTGTTGAATTCATACATTCTGCCAGTCACTTGCAAAAATAAAAAGACAAGTGATTAAAATCATTTCCACTTTAGCAGATTAAGATATGACAGTTCTCAGCATGGCATTGAAATGACAAATGTAAAGCACTTGGAAAATCAGCTCAGCTGGGGAGGTGGCCCTGAGAAGGAAAGTCTCATTTCTTCATGAGGGTGTGGGGACATGGGCACCACAGTGGCCACTCAGAGGAGCTGCTGTTCTGCCACTGTAAGAACTGGCTCTGCAGTCTGGGGGATAGGAGTATTCAAAACATTCCTCTTCCAAAAAAACCGCCTTCTTCTTATCCTATATCTCTATCCAAGTTACAGTTACCATGGATTAACATGGGCAGTGTAACAAACACATCCATAGTTGTTAGTTGAAAGGACTAACTATCCCCAAACTTCTGTCTTTGGCCATACGGAATAAGGCCATTGCAGATATCTGTGCCTATTTTCAAATAGACTTGCCTACCAGAGGTAGCAAAACCTGATTAGGAGCACCATGTGCTGCATACATCTTCCAGACCATGGCAGCTCATCTGGGCTGACACAAGATTTGGAGATCTGGGCCCTCCAGTGAGTTTTGGCTGTGTGTGTTCTTTCTCCATTTGCACAAATCACTTTCTTCAAGGCTTACTGTGCACATTGTCCTGAATAGAGTGAAATACTGTGTGTTTTCAGTTTGTAAAAGTACGTTTCCCTCATATATATAAAATATTGTTAAATTTGGGTTGTTTGGCATACGTGACTACACTTCCTTATTACAGAGGTGTCTGTTTCTATTTAGATTTTATGGGTAATTTCTACCTGTACATTAAAAGCATATATCTTCTCCTTCAGTTTGTTTGCTACCTAGAGATAGGTTGAAAAATTGCCATGTCTCCAGTGTGATTGCCTCATAGTCTAAATTTCTGTTCTTGCTAAACAAAGAACCAGGAGAACTTCTTGTAATTAAAGATTAGTAATATGAGACAAACAAAAGGCCATTATGGCCTGGAAAGAAATGGTGTTATATGTTGCTACGTGTTACAGTTTGCAGCAGAATCTAAGCAATTAAAGATGAAACTGGATCTCTTTACATGTTCTTTTTTTCTGAGTGCTTACAAGGTGGGCGCATTAAAGCAGCCTAGATCAGGAAGAAGCTTCTGACCATCCCTCTTAATCATATTCAACACATAATGTCCTGGGAATTATTAGATCTCATTTCCAAACCAGCAACACTTGATCCTCTAGGTTTTGGGATGAGCTGTGGAGAAGAGAGGGCAGGAATGGGGAGCACACCTTTCCCTGCTGGCACCACGAAGCTTTGTTACAGCTTAATGTTTGTGTCAGGAATGACAAAATTGCTATGGCTCTGGAGTGCAGTTTGGATGGGCTCAGATATCCCCAAGTCCAGTGTGGTCAGGTTTGCTGAGGAAGGGACCCACCAGCTGTCCTGCAAGGACACTGGAAAGCAGCTCTTCCAGCAGTCTAGAAGCTGTCCATGCTTAATATATTACAAATAAAATTACACAGGGAAAAAGCAGGGACTTTGGAGCCCATCCCTTCAGATTTCTTTATAAATAGCAGGTGGGCTTGGACCAGGATCAAATTGGCCTTGGGCAGCCTTGTGGATGTGTTTAATTGCACAGTAGAGCCCCATTTGTTTGCCCAAATTCTACTGAAGTCTCCATGCCTAGTGTTTCCCATTAGCTCAAGGCATCCAACAGCTCCAAGCCAGCTAATAAGAAACACAAGGTACAGGCACTTGGGTGGAAAATGGCCAGATGAATCCAAGCCTAGAAAAAAGCCTGCCTTTTTCTGGGTAATTTCTAGACCTATTGTTTCAGACCTATTTTCAGATCTATTTATTAAAGAACTATCTGAACTAACTGTCACATTTTACCAGCCCTGCATCATCCATTAGGCACAGGGCTTGGCATCCCAATTCCAGGCCAAGCATCACAGGGAGCGGCTCAGGCAGGGGCTGTGTTTCAGGGCAATGAGGTAAGTCAGATCAACCCTTATGAAAAACCATACTTTTTCATAATGAACCTGGCTGCAGAACACGGTGGCTCTCATCTGGAGAAGAGGATAAGCACACAACTCCTGGATCATCCTGAGATTTGTAGCTTTTGCCTTATTTTCCCTTTTCCCAGCTGGTTAGTCAGACATGCTCAGAGTTAGCATAGCTAGAGCCTGGTGACAACACCTGGTAGCTGATGCCACCACAACTGTCTCTAAAAGCAAATGGTCTTCCCTTTCCTCCCCAACAAGAGATGCTTGAGCCTTGGACAAAGAGCAGCAATGCTCTGTTGCTGCAGGGGAAGAAGTTTGCGCAGGAGTGAGTAACTCACCCACCTACACTGCACCTAGGGAGAGGTTCAAGAGACAAAGTCAGTACTTCTGCAGTACATTAATGTCCTGGACATTTCCCAGACGTAGAAAGAGTGAAACCACATAGCCATGACAGCATCAGAGCACCAGGACTGCAGCAAATTCCTCCTCCCCTCCAACCTCCCTATACCACATCTATACATTCATGTTTAGCAGAGGGGTAGTGCATAATCTGGCTGTTGGATGTGTGCTTTCAAGGACCAAAAGTATATTCTACCATGAGAAGTATTACTGGGGCACTCTTGATTTTCACTGTCTGTGAGATATAATTCCCATTTTCCTTGAAAACAGCAAACCTGAAACATGAAAAGTCAATGTCGAACCAGTCAACTAATCCAGTTTGTTTCCAGCCAAATACTCATATCCACTGTTAACTGCTTTTTATTACCTGGGTCTCTGGCTTCTCCATCAAAGACGGTGTTTAGCTTAGTCATTGTCTGTGAAGAGACACAAAATGTGAAGTAAATCCTGTGAATTAGTTAAGTAAGAAGGGGCAGTGACTGGGAAATGGTGATCTACATGGAAGAGATGGATTTGTGTGACCTGCATATTGCATTCCTTTAGGCTGGGTTTAACTAGCAACAAGAGCCATTTGTCGTGTAAGGTTTCGCCATGGAATGTTCAAAGGAGAATGGATAATGTGTGACATACTAAATGCCTCCACGTGGGTAACCACAAGATGGTCTCCTCCACACAAGGGAGGTTTGGGAATCCCCTCTCTGAAGAACACGAGGAGAGGGAGTCAAGTGATGAAAGTGCCTTGCCCTGAGTTGTAAGGGTTCCACAAGGATCATTGAAGTCCAGCTTCTGGCCGTGCACTGGATTACTCCAAGAATCATATCATGTGCCTGAGAGCATCACAGCCTTTATGCTATTATGTCCATGAAAAGGAAAGAGCCTCGAGATCTGGGAGCAAAGAAACTCCTACAACAATTGAAACAACTATGGAATTTTGCTGCAAACAGCTTATGAAGACAAGACTCTTTATAGCTTGGGCACACTCATGTACCTTACTGATTGCACTCAGGTGGGTCAGCATCAGCTGCACAGGACAGTGGTGTGTCAGCAGCACACCACTGCCATCAGTGAGGCTGGGGCACCTGTCATCACACCTCTGTAGCTGCAGTGAGTCTTCTTGTCATTGCTGTGGGAGCAGCCTGTCTGGCCTCTCAAGTACATAATTTCTGCACTTGGAAGCAAAGGGGCCCCAGTGCAGGTGAGCAGCCCTCACACCTGGTGTTGCATTCAAACACAGAATGGGGCACTGAAATGTTTGCACTTGAGGGCAATCTTTTTTCCTTGCCTATCATTTTTATATTCTCCTTGGAAAACAGGCACCTTTCATAGAAAGGGTCTTATGATCCTGTTGCATGATGGGGTTGGCAAAATGGGGATTTAGTTTTAGGCCAGCAGTACTTACCACAACCACTTCTTTCTTAGGTTTCTTCTTTTCTACAGAAAGGAAAACACATATTGTAAAGGATCAGACTTTTCTGAGTGAAACTATAGAAACTAAAGCCAAGATTTCCTCAGACAAATAAATGTTCTTGCTCCTTAACTTCTGAGACATCTCAAATGAGTCTTGTTTCTTTTCCAATGCTGAAAAGCTTTTGAAAAGAAAACTCCTTCATAGTATTTTAGAGTGAGAATCCACAGTTGCCGATGACTAATCAGAAATCTAGCCTTGAAAAGTTTTATTCCTTCAGTAATGAATGATCGACAATGTTTTATTAAATGAATTTCCCTTTTTAAATAATATGAATGTGTATAGAAGTTCACCTTTGGGGATATCTGAACTATAAATATAGATTATTGTTTTCCATGAATGTTTGTAGTTCCAAAACTTTCAAACACCCACTTGGAGACAAAATAGGAAAGTGCTGCAGTTTCAGTCAAGTAAAATTCAGATTGAAGAACAGTTTGGTTGTGTGAATTTACCACACTGTTAACTCATTCCACATGCAAACAAATACAGCAGCAATGCCATGGGCATCCTGACAGCACGCATTCATGGATGATACCCAGCTAGTTACTGTGATTTCTTCTTGCTCACTCCTTGCCCATTTGTTTAATGGGCTTTCTTTGGAGAACTGTTTGTGTGGCCGCCAATGGGCTTTGCAGCCAGGTGTGCAATACTCTGAAGTGCTGCAGATGGGTCTCAACTTGAGCAGTGATGGCAAACCTGTTCCGTCTGGCCTTTACTGCCCAGCATTTAGGAACCAGTTTTTCAGAAAGCACCAAGCATTCATTTTTTGGACACCAGCCAATGCTGAAATGTCTCAAACTGGGCAACCAAGAGAACAGCTAATTTTGTGGGGTTTGTTAGTGTTGTGTTTTTTCAAGCCGGAAGATACTAACTGAGGAGAAGGAGTTAAAGAACAGAGTCCTACTGAGCTCCTATGAGCAATGCTTGCTAGCAGAAAGCTAATGGGATAAAAGGAACAAGACTACTTTAAAAAGCATGCTTTTTCATGTGCAACTTGTGCCCCTGCTAAGTTATCCAAACTCCTTTAAAAGCACCAATACTTTAAAATGAATATAAAGTACATAAAGTAATAATGTGAAGGGAACAAATGAAATGATCAGAGAAAGTACATGAAGTAATATTGTGAAGAGAACAAATGAAATTATCAGAGAACAGGGAATTAGAGTAGAGAGGGCTCTTGAAGGTGCTATAGATGGGTGGGATTATTTTTTAACAGATAGTATATGAATCTTATCTAAAAATACAGTCATTGTTTAGCATTCATGCTAGAATACCATGTTACTCTGGATTTGGTTCTTACCTCATAGTTAATAGATTTGAACAGCAAAAGGACCATGAAATCATTTAGTCAGGCCTCCCATAACTGGCCAGGCTTATCTAATCTCAGTACCCTTGTAGTGGGTCAAATTAATTTGTCTAGAAATTAGTTTACAAATCTTACACTGTATCATATACACGGTCTCTTTGTGAAGCACTGAAATGTAAAATAGAGGTACATACCTGGGATGTTTATCCTGTAACGAAGAAAAAGATTGAGTGCAGTTAATAAATGTCATACTTTTGCCTACATAAAAATGTCATGCTTTGTTCTCTTTCATTTGACCAGAAGGATGTGTTTTCTTGAGTTCTGAGATCTGTCTGATGTGTTTGGTTTCTGGTTTTGCTTTCACTGAAGGCCTGCATTGTTTAATGCTGTACTCAAACAGGAAAGCAGCCTTGAGCACTGCTCTAACACCTCTTCAAGAAGGGATGATAGTAAACCAATAAAGTCTGATTGACGATAGCATGACGGATTTATGTAATCTGGAAATATATATTTTCAGATATGGTCATCTTGTTCCATCCTTGGAGGAAGGTCAGCTTTTTGGATCTGATCTGCTCAGATAATACCTTTTAAAAGACTGGAAAAGTTGTAAATGTTTTTGAAAATATAGAAATTGCTTTTTAATGGGAGAGCCTGGCTCCAAATGAATCATTTTCCATATTAATAAATAATAACCATAGCTTAGGTTTATTTGTCATTTTTATCACAAGTTGCTAAATGCCTTGCACACACTATTTGAATTAAAATCACAGTCATATATTACCTCTTTACATTTCCTGTAACTTCTAAATTTATGTCCAAATCCAGAGAATACTCACAGAAATCCATTTTTTTTAAAGCCCAGTCCACTTAAAGGACTGTTTATCTTTGTTTTGCAAAGTAAAAAGTCAATTTAGAGGCAGCCTGGCCCCAGCACACTGAGAAGGCAGCCAGCAGGGATCTCTGCACTTCCCACAGTGAACCAGAGCCCAGTCCCAGGTGTTTCCATGGCTTTGCCAAGCACAAGCATTTAGAGGTACCATTAAGCTTTATGGGCTAGAGTCTTGCAACTGGCTTGGGTAAAACAGGAAATCTGCAGGAGTTTTGCCAGAACAACGAATTTGGCATGAGCACCAAGATTTTCAAAGAACTCTGGCATCTGTAGCCAAGAGGAAGGAAACTTCATCCAGTAACTACCTTGATGGGAACTTCCTTGGAATGGGGGTCAAATACAAACCAAAAGTGTTTATATTTGCTGTGGGCAGCACAGTCTGGCACAGGCTCTGACTGAGCTTCACGAGCATAGCTGCCTTTATAGGTCATAATTGCTAATTCCACTGCTACCTTCAGCTAATGCTAATGTTAATAAACCCAAGAAAAAACCCACCATGGACATTTTTCCTTGAATTCATATCACTAACACTAAATATCACTATAGCCAGGAGCGGCTTTTACTACAGTGAAGGGCACAATACCATAAAAGATTTAAAGTGTAGATTTTACTGTGGCTGGAAGCCCTGAGCTAACCCTGTCATTGCCAGGTGCTGCTGGAGACTTCCCCAGCATGGCATTTGGGGGGACTCACAGAGGTGTGCCGTGTGCTCTCCCTGCCGGAGGGCAGCGGGTGCGGACACAGGTCACCAGCAGGAAGCCCAGGAAGACCAGCAGACCCAGGAGCATCAAACTGCCGAGGGTGATGACAAACGGCACATACCACGCTGATGTGGAGTAGAGGTTCTCCCTTTTTGTCACAACAGTGAAGCCAGGCTTTTAAAGGAAAACAGGAAAAGTTCCTTAAGGCTGAATACTTGTAAAGTTACTGTCACCAACAGCACCTTTCATGTGGTTTAAATTCTGCATTGAAGCACCTGGTCCAGGCTTGCCCCAGGGCTCTGCAGACGATGGGCAGAGCGAAATAGTGTCTGCTGGAGGCAGTGATTCACCCCACGACCTGCCTGCTAACTGCCAATGCAGCTCAGGTGGCTGAGGTGGATCACTGAGCTCCTGGAGCAAACAAAGGCAGGTGAAATGGAGCCTGCTCAAAATCCAAAAAGGAGGTTCCATATCATGTTTCAATATCTTACATTAAAGCAAGCATGTCATGGTGGAGCTTAAAAGCCACAGGTTGCCCGAGAGAGTGTAAGCATACTGTTGGAGGGTGAGCAAGTTCAGGGAATACTGCCATTACTGAGATAATGGTTTCTTGTTACCTAAGGCAAAACTGGAAGTAGGTCATCTTCACTGTAGTCATCGTTCAGCCACCTTTGTAAAAGAAGTTGAACCCTAAGGAACTGGATTATTGTACAAATAGAAATGAAACTGCTTTTTTTTTTTCACCCTGTGACTTGTTCCAGAAGGGAAAACCCACATTTCCTGAGCAGTTGCAATCTCCCACATCTTCCTGAGTGTCAGGAGACACATCTCTGAGCTGGCACATCACTTGGTGCTAGCAACTCATTCATTAAGGTCTCATCATGAAACTAACCTCACATTTCAGAAGTGATTCATTTGCTCTACCTGGCTCATTACCCGGTGTTGTACTATTAGATTTGATCATCTACTGAAGTTTTATTTAATTTTCTTTGAGACATTTATAATCACACTGTGTATGAAATTTAGTGGGTTGTCTATTTCTTTCCACAATAATTTTAAAATAATCTGTTTAGCCTTGTCAATAAAAGATACATCCCATCCTTAGAGAAATTCTCAAATAATCTCACCACTTGGACTAAAGTCACAAGTGACTTTTTGTGACAGGACTTGTGTTCTACACTACCGGCCTTCCAGCATCTGATTCATCAAGTTGCTTCACTACACACATGAGTAGTGATGGGAGAACTTGCTGTAATGGAAGTGCTCTTCTGGAAAATAGACTCAAAGTGGAAAGCTGATATCTCTGGGGAGGCAGATTTAATGCTGTGGTATGTGTTTGAGACTGTTTGTATTTGTGGTAAAGCACGGGAAAGAAACACAGAATAAGTTTATTCAGCTTAGCTTTTCATTTCCACATCAAGTAGGGGGAGTAGAAGGCTGTGAGAAAACCATTCATTCCTTCCCAACAGATCATTAGATAATAACAGGGTTATTAATCAGTCTGCAAATTTGGATCTAAGCATTTTCATACAAAACCTTCCAGACTAGTGTGTAGTGTTTGCAGGATCCTTTGGTTCTGGCTCAGTAGCCTCTAGGAGACCCAGACCATTGTACAGTGAAGAGCTCTTTTACCTTGGATACTCATATTTTCATTCCTGTGTGCAAGAGGGAAAAGAGTAATGCCCTCTGCAGGCAGGCAGGAAATGGATGGGCTCTGGATGATGGAAGATGGTGCAGCAAGGGATGAAGGAGTAGACCAGCACAGGGATGGGGACAGAATGCCCCATACTCTCAGGCTGTGCTGCTTCTGCAGGCAAGACAACAGCAAACTCTCCTCACATCCTGCAGCAGCCTGATAGAAACGAGTTCCAAAATTAAGCTGGTAAACCAGACTTTGCCTGGGATGGCTGCGCAGAGGAGTGAACTGTGTTGCTGGGACACAGCCCCACAGCCCCACAGGCTGTGCCAGACCAGATCCCACCTGGGCTGCCAAAAGCTGTGCAGGCTTCCCCAGCTTAGCTATGGACCACCACGTGAGCAGTGAGCTCAGAAAAGGTGCATCCCACACCCCTAAATTTGTTGTCTGAAACCTGCTGAAACCTCAGTGACAAGCTGAGGCTGTGCACAACTGCTTCAGTTCCTGACAGGCTGCTCCAGGCTTTACACAATGGTGACCTCAGGGATGGAATAAAGACCCTTCCAAGTGATGAGGATTTCTTGTTCTTGTTCTTGTTATCTGTTTCAGCTTTGGTAGACACAGATAATATGTTCCACTGCTAAAAAAGAGCACAGAAGTGCAAGGCAGCTGAGGGAGTGAATAGCTATGAATAAAAAAAGAAGTAGTGCAAAATGCATGAGGTAATTTTAAGGTTCCAGGCAAAGGTTAATCCCTGCTCTTTCCTTATTAATAAAGCTGCCAAAATCTTTAACTTTCCGGTTGCATGGTAATGGCAGCATGCCCAGTCCCTTGGCCACTTGCCCTTTTTGTTTTAGAAACTGAAATACAAAACGCATGTTATGACTCTGTGCCTGGGAATAATGCTTCATGGCACTAAGCACATCAGGCACTTCTGGCTTCATCATAAGAGCACAGGGCTCAGCACTTCCCAAGACTGGGCCCACTCTAGGTTTTTGCTTTCCTTTTGCATACACCTACCCCTTTTTCTTCACTCCTGTGGAGATTAGTTCCTAATGGAAATGCAGAACTGGACATAAATTTCAGTGAACTCACCGTTGTGGTAATGGCAGTAGTTGGGTTTGGGATAACTCTGATGCTTAAAGTTACCACTCCAGTTTTAATTAAGTGTGTAGTTTTGTCCCTGACAGATAGTAAATTGTCATCTGTTATGTAGACACGCAGACTGTAAATCCAGCTTGTATCAAGACCACTCTCATAGTCAAACTGTGATGCAAGAATCAGCCAAGACGTGTTGGAGCCAGCACTTGGTGAAAAGGTGAAATGATTGTTCTCATTGCCTGCAAAAAAGTAACACCAACATGCCAAAAAATTACTTTAATCCCACTGTGAAGTAAATGTGTGGAACAGAGATGAGATGCGGTGAAATGCCAGTCACAAGAATGGCTCCTTGATCTTTCTGATACCACATGAAATAATTTAAAACAATACAGTCATAAAAGTATTACAATATAGAATAAGACCCTCTATGGGGATACAGCTGAGAGGAGGCTGTAGAAACACTTCAGAGCCGTAAGGCACATAAGAGGTCACTGGTGTGACTTGTCCTTAACATCCTGGGGAGCACCCAGCAACACCTAACTGGGGTGAAGACCCCACATTGTGTCAGGGCTTATTCCACTACTGGGATGTCCCTGGAGTGTCAATCCAGCCCCTCTCCATGGCTTCTCCCTCTGCCCAGTGGCCTTTGAAGAGGTCTCCCAGAAGAGAGCTAATGACTCAAAGACATTAATAATTCCTTGCCTCCAGGGCTTTGTCTGCACCATGGGGCAGGGAGGAGAGTTCAGGGATGCTGACTGCTCACCCATTGCTTTTTGTCCTTGTAGCTGAAGAGCTGCTCACAAGTTGGTAGAACACCCCCAGGTCTTAGGCCTTGGACAGACCACACATACAGGAGATCAGAGCCATGAAAAGATTTTGTTCTTGTTGCCCCATAGAGTTCCAGAGTTGGTGTGACCTTGAAAGCCCTGTCTATTGTACAGCACAGAATGAGCCATGGGCTACTCTATGGCTCAGAGGCCAAGCGCATGGCACAGCTCACTTCTGGACTGCCAGAACTGGACCTGTGGGCAGACCCTGACTGACTGACACAAACACAGACGTTGTATGGGTTCATGTGTCAATACCACTGCTGCAGAGCTCTCTCTCTGGCATCAAGGGGCTGAAGTAGGACAGAGATGCTCTTTGGATGCTCTCAGTTTTTTACTGGCATCTGGGCAGTCTGCTCCCTTCTTCACAGCAGTCACCTTAGCAACAAAAAAGTAATTACTGCAAGAAAGTGTGTTCCCTTTTTTTGTGAAGCTGAATGTCATCCCATAACATTTCTCCAAGTGGATATAACTGTAGGTTCAAATAAGGGTTTTTAACATGGAGGTTTAATGGATACAGCACAGATCTAGGACATGCAGGTCTGAGCAGTTTTTAACTGTGGACCAGCATCTAGATGTGTGATATGCAGACTAACAAGAATTCTCCATCGTGTCTCACAACTTTTACTCAGCAGCCATTGGAAGGGAAATTTGACAGTGCATATCATTCCAGCTCATTCTTCTAAAGTTTGTGACAACTATGTAATTAATTGCCAAATAATTCATGTGGTAAGCAATCCAGTTTTGTGAGGAAATGGTTGCAGGTGTTAACACCAGCAGCCAGCTTGTGGAGAGACATCTCTTTTGGTAAGCAGAAAAGTAATGATGTGCAGAACTTGCTCACCACGAGAAATAGCACATAAACTGTGTTATATTTTTCTTTACAAATCCAAGTGAACCATCAGCCTTCACTAATTTTTTCACTGTTCCCAGCTAGCAGAGTGTGACACGGTACCTTCATTAATGAAGTAACGGAAAGACCTGGGATCAGAATCACGATCTTGACATTCAATCCTGAAGCCATTAATATTGGTCCCAACAGCTAAGCTGACTGGGATTTGAAATGAATAGAAATTGGGTGAACAAACTGGTTCTTCATCATTTACTTCTAAAACATTCACAGTTACCTAAAAGAAAAGAGAAATAGCATGCTGAAGCTGCTCCACTGCTGAGCGCTGAACTCTGCTTGTCATCTAGTTGCTGTCAGAAAATGTCTGTGGTCATTTGTACTTCAATTCTTCTTGTGATCAGTGCTCTTCTGGGAACAGGTTCCTTAACCTGAACCATCTTCCAAAACTGTGGAGTTTTCAAGCTGACATTTGAATAACCTGAATTGTGTCATAGTTAGAATGAGAAATAATAATAGTACCACATATTCATTAAACTCCCTTTCAAACCTCTCTAATTGCTTCACAGTCATTAGTTGGCTTCCTAGCATATTTAATAATCATTCAGTGCATGATCCATGGAAGAAAGAGTGCTTATAGACTGTTCCCAATGAGAGAGAAATGCTGGTAATGGCCTTATGCATGGCTGGGAGCACCCTGAGTAGCACCAGATGTGTTTAATGTCAGCTGGGATTATCTGGCTGAGAGTAAAAGGTTACCCTTCTCAAAGTTCTTTCTTAGTCAGGCAATAGATAAATTTGTCATCATTAAAATCTTCTGATGCTGAATTTTCAGTAATTATCACCTTGAAATATTATAGATAATAAAGAGATTAAGTACCTCCCACCTAGCATTTCTATGGGTGGTGTTTTGCTGTAATAAAATGGAGGCCTAGTACTTGTGTTACCTCCAAGAGATGGGCAAAAATCAAATGTGAAGCAGTCACAAGAAAGAAAATGTGAAAGGAAGTAAAAAGTCTGCCTGTGAAGGACACTGGGATATTTTTTTTCTGGATAAAATAGGTCTGGGCAACAAACTAGAGCACAACCCTGCTGTTAAATGTTATCACTGGTGCCTGGCATGGTGTTGGCTCCTACCAGATAGCACCGTCAGGGTAAAGAATAGATCACAGTCAGGGGAAGGCACATGTAAGGGTTCAACTCCAGTAGGCCTCTGACACTAACCCAAGAGGCTGCCCAAGCCCTCCGCCCATCCCCAAGGTATGTAGCACATCTTCTCTGGACCACACCATGAAATCACAATTCTGATGGGCTGCAACACAATTCTCACATTATTTTGGATGCTTTGCAGTGAAGAAACATCGCAGACAATATCAAAATGATGTTTAAGGGCCAAGGAACACTACACTGGTTCCAAAAAGGATTTGTCACTAAGCATGGCTACAATTAGATTGTCCTACCTGGCCTCAAGACCCTATCCTTTTTCTATTTTCTGGTATATATGTAGTCATAAAGAAAAACTTAAATTGTCTGTGGCACAGAACAAATTTCACTGCCCAGGTAAAATTAAAAAAGACTGAGAAACAAAACCCATGAAGTTAAAAATATTAAAATACTACTTTAATTGTTTTGGTAAGAAATGAACCGAGAGAACTGACTAAACCTGTTTCATCTGAGTAATATACAACCCTGTGCAGATCGAATTGTTTGGCCCAATGTCTTACTGTTCTTGCCAGAAAGAAAAGAGAAAAATGTAGATAAAGGGCAAGGAGTAGATTTACTCACTGATGCTGTTGTAGACTTCTCTTGGTCTGAGGCTTGTACTGTGAAAATGTGTTTCTGAGTTGCTTCATAGTCTAATCTAGCTAAAATCCTCACATCTCCTTTGGTTGGGCTGATCCAGAAGATATTTGTGTAATCCCTGGTGCCTCCTCCAGCTACAATGGAATAAGTGATGAGAGTGGGTGGCCAGTCCTTGTCTGTGGCATGCACTCTTCCAATGCTGGATCCAACTGAGAGACAGAAAATATATATTTCATTAACATTTTAGGGAACAGGAGGTACAAATTACTTGTTCCAACAAAATCTTGGTGAAACTGAACTAAAGATTCGGTTTAGAGTTTTTCACCCCCCAGAAAAGCAAAGCAATAGTGTGAGAAGCACTAGTTCCCCACACCATGCCATGGCTCCCCTGCATGGGTTTGCCTGCCAGCAGGGAACACCAAACACAGAGAGTCTGCAGAGAACCACAACAGAAGAGCACCATGACTGGGCCAAGGGAGTCCTCACTTGTCTGTGTCAGTCTATAATGGTTTCTTTGCACCATCACAGTCCCTCCAAAAGGCTAATTTAGCAAAGAGCAGAAAGACAGTCTAAAACAAGACATCTGAGTTCATTTCCTGGCACTGTCACAGATTTCTTGTGCAATTGCTGAATTTGTCTGTGTCTCAGCTTCCATCTGTACAATTGGAGTTTTTGCCAGTTTAGTCTATTTATGGGTAGTAGGTGGTTGTATGGTGAGACCCTGGTTGAACTGGAACTTCGAGCCATTCCCCTCATTAAATATATGAAAATTCTTGTGAGGAGTGTACTCACCAACGTGACAATATTATGCCTATCATGTAAGTGTTACTGTACCTTTAGTAATTTCTGAAACATTAAATACATAAGGTAAATTACTGAAGACTGGAAAAAATTCATTCACAGGCTTTATCCTGATGTAAATGTAGATGATATCTGGAAATAAAACAAGATTAAATCATAGTTAAGTATGGCTGTGAAATTTTCTCATGCATATTCAAAATACATATGGTATTCCTCTCTTCATGCCATTACAGCACAGAAAACTATTAAAAAATGCAAAAGGGATACTTGCTTAAGTAGCTAGGATGGGCAATATCTTGCACCCTGACAGTCAAAGTATAAACTTCAATTCGTGGATTAGCTGGGTTCTCTAAATCCATAGTTCCAGTCATCTAAATTAAAAAGGAACACAATTGTATTTATACTTCCTTATGTGAAGTCACAGTACACAGTATGGCAATTACTTTTTTCAGCATTCTGTAAGTGTGCTCTATCTCTTGGTCATATAGAGTTGTTCTATAGGAATAACAAAGCTATTAATCAATTGCAGGATTGAATCCAGGCTTTTTTTCTACATGCTCATGCTCTGGTGTCTCTTGGAATTTCAAACTCTTTTCCTCTGCCAGCAAAATTTCTTCTCCTCGAGTGTAGGAAGTTTTCTCATTTGGATCATAAGGTCTTGACCTTTTACCTAGTTGATGCAAAGCATGTGTAATGAGCTGGGTGTTTACTCTGCCCTTTGTTGGCTCAACAAGAATCTGAGATTGCTAAACAAAAGTAGTTACTCCTGGAGCTTATGCCTGCAGATATTTACTGAAGGTATCACGTCCAGCTACAAACGTTTATGCAGGAACCAAGTTGTTACTCAACAGTGGCTCACACAGATTTAAATCCTCATCTCCTGAATTCTCTATCTTGCTGTATAAACTCATAAACTTTGGGGCAGGAGGACTAACATACAGACATCCACTGTTCATCAAACTCCACAGGGAAACTCCTGGAGGAACAGGTCACTTCAGAGAGCCTGTTACATTGTAAAGACACAGTGATCAAACAGCTGACAGCAATCGTATCCTGTGCGGCAAGGAAAATGCTTTCTGGGTTGGCAGATGAAGCAATGAAGGGCAGTAGTTATTGACAAGGATATCTCAGATCCAGAATTAAAGTAAACCATACAAAATCATTTTACTGCTCTTGTAGCACTCTTGGTTTTAGACAGAATGCCAATTTTTTTGTTGTTTCTCTTTTTCTGTAGTCGCCCACATTTCTTTTTGAAGCAACAAAACAACCACCATTTCAACACATCCAGGAACTGGTGAGGGTTCTGGCCAATGCAGGCTTGCCAGCAGCTATCAGCATAAGGAACACATACTTTGACATACAGTCACATAAGTGCAAACCCCACCACTCTTCTGGGAAAATTTGTCACTCAAAGTGGTTTTACAATTCTGACCAATGAAGCTGGGAAGTACTTGCTGAGTGTGGGATTTCTCCAGTATTTGAATTCTTTATGCTGTATGGCAAGGATCTTCCACAGTCTGTCATGAGTAAATGGGTATGAAATAGCATCAGATTTCTCTGTTATCCATATCAAAATTGGTGCTTTGCACTCCCTAAAAAAGGGTATTTTTTCAATCTTATCTATCACATTTATTTAAAACTGAAGAAAACAGTCTCTGTTCACTAAATTCTGTAGAATCATTAGAAAGCAACCAATCAAAGGGTATCTAGTTCACATCCAGTCAAAACAGTCATTCTCCATATCATACCCACTGTGAAATGGATTACAGTCTTTTTTTTTGTACAATAAATTAAACAAACCCTTATAGTATTTCATATATTGACTACTGAAATGACTGACCACAAGTCTTCCTGACACAGTGGACTCCAGAGCGAAGTTATTGCTTCCAAAACCAGATAATCCAGTGAAATTAAATTGATTGTTTGATGGATCAACATCAATATCTTTACAGTAATTTCTAAGATCAACAAGAAATGTCCCAGGAGTTGTATTTTCATTTACTTCTTTCCTGTTTAAAACAAACACATTTCTCATTAGAGCAACTTACATTTCTTCTTTTGAACTCTTTATATATCATGTGCCAAAACATTGCTTTATTTTCTAGGTGAAATCCTAGATCTAAATAGGCAATAATTGATGAAGCAACACAGAATCTGATCCATAGGTTGTGACAGACAACAGCCCTAACAGCAGGCTAATGATAAATGTCCATTTGAACCTCTAGCTATGGGTCTGGGGAGACCAACTGATGTGCCCTGGACTGCACACCGGTCTGGGGCAGCAAGGCAGCACCAAGGCAATGAGACCCTCAGTACCTGAAGGCAGAAGGATTGCATTCTGGTGAGTTGTCATTGATATCCTCAATGATGATTGTGATCTCCATTTCACGGGTGTGGCCATTGCTGGGACTGTCCTCCACCCGGACTCTCAGGGAGATGCTGGGATGGAGCCGCAGTGGGAGGGCGTCTCGGTCGATTCTCCCGGTCATCTGCAGCACTCCAGTCGCTGGGCAGAGAGCAGCCAGAAGTTAGACATTCACCATGGCGGGGAGTAACAAATGGTCATGGTGTACATGCAAGAGGACAGGGGAGCTCAGTAGACAGGTACCAAAGTCTTCTACTCTGTGAAAATCATGTCTGGTTTAGTTGTTTTTTTAAAGTAATACAAAATGACTGTATTCTGGCTAAGGCTAATGGCTACATACTCACTGCTCAAAAACAGGCCTTAGGAGGCCTCAGAGGAGGGTTTATAAATCAGTTTAGGTTTCCCTTTCAAGTTGCTAGTGCAAGTCAGAGTTGAGTGCATTCACAGAGCATCAGGGACAATGAGCTGCTAATCCCAGTGCTGTCCTTGCTCTCTAGCTAGTGAGACTGCTTCACTTTCTACTGTGCATCCTTCAGCACCTCCAAATCTACTGGTCCATCAGCAGAGCTGCTCTTAGCTGTCACACACTGTGTCAAGTGCTCTGGTAAGCCCTTCACTTAATATTTTTTCCACTTCTATTAGCCTCCGTTCAAAAATAGAAGGTTTTTATGGCACAGTCCAGTACTATTCCCAGAGCACAAAGGTGTATATGTCCTCTGCCTTTTTGAGTGTAGTTGAGAGGGAGGGTGACAATACATGGCTGAAGGGCATAGGGAATCCAAAGCATTTAAGGATCCCCCACAGCACTGTGTAGTATGGTACCTGTCACAGCTGTGATAAGCACTTCTAAAGCAAGAGCAGACAAGGAGCAAATCAGTCATTGAATGCCAGCCCTGCAACACAAACCTCTGGAGAACAGTTATATGGACTCCAGAGAGGAGGAGGGAGGTAAGACCACCATGAGAGAGGGGACTGTTTTGGATGGCCTTACCTGAGGAGGGTCATGAATGGAACAATGAACCTGAGGTGTAGATTTGTTGTGCACCTTAATGCTAGGAAGGATTTTAGATAGGAGAGAGGACATTATGGTCTAAACATGTGAAGCTGTTTCAAGAGCCCCAGAAGGGTCACTGCAGTCCTCAGAGATTAAAAAGAAGACATCTAATCTTACTTCCACTCAAAGGACCATCACCCTGTAGCCACAAGTCAATATTTGTCAAAATGTCACCTTTGGTCTACTTTCTTCAAGATAAGTTGCTGACCAAAGAATTTAACCCTAATAAGGGACTGAGCATTCCTTATTGATAAGGGAAGCCACAGAACAAAGTAAGTCAATTTAAAACTAAGGCAAAAACATTTTCTCCAAAGTGGCCACTCTTCTTTTTTTTTTCCAGATGTCAGAAGGCATGTTTTTTTTGGTCTTACCTGGATTTATGGAGAAATATCTTTCAGAAGACTGGATGCTGTAGAAAAGTCTGCTGGGAGAGTCTTCATCATCAGGGTCTTTAGCTGTTATATTGGCAACAATGGTGCCCAGGCTTTGCTCCTCTGGAATTCTGTAGATTCTTTGTTTTCTACAAAATAAAACAAAACTCAACAAGGCACACATTGCATTTACAAGGGCAACTGATTACAGACTTTTCTGAGCAGCAGAGCCATGGCCATACTGGGCTCAGAGGTGGCTATTTTCAAGTCAGGGTAAATATCCCAGTCACCAACTCTGCCAGCTGGACAGTAGCAGTAGATGAACTGGCATGTGTTCATGTGTTCATAAAGCATGACACAGCCACACAAATAGGTGGTTTTCCCCTGCAACTTTTTCACAGTAAAGACAATTTGACTTTCACAGAATCATGGAAGCTGAAGATGGAAGCAGCCTGCCAGCTCATAAAGCCACTTGCTTTAGTTCCTGCATTTTGCAAGAGAAAAACAAAAGTAGAGAAAGTTTAATGTAGTTAATAATCATTTGGAATGAATGCTGGAGACTTTGGGGGGACAATAGTACTACAGAAAAGCTGAGTTATCCCTGCAGTAGGCAGAGGTAGGGAGGAGAACTCCCCTGAGTTCCCAACATGCCTCAGACTCCCAGCAGCATTTGTCTGATGCATTTTACATAGAGAAAATTATTCTTTACTGCTGCTGCTTGGTGTGCCAGTGCTCCCAAATTTCCCACAAATTGAGTTTCATAGCTCAGACATAGTCTGGCAGATAATTGTGCAGGATTATTTACAGTGCTTGCAGTTGCATGTTCATGTGGATACTCAGGTAGGCAATTATGGTACTTGAATCACACACAAAAACAGGCATGGACCAGGACACAAAAATTATGAAAGAAATTTCTGAAGGCTGATTTATACTACTGAAACACACACAAACACAGACATCTCCTGCTTCTAGAACTCAAAGGGAATTGAAGGTGCTCAACGGTTCAGAAAAGCATTAGAAGTGTGTTTCAAGACTAAATCCTGTTTGCACATTTTAAACTTTCTATGTCACCACTTAACTAATTGACTAGTCTGCAGTTCCCAGTATAGGAAAGCATGAACCCTTCGCTGTTCTCTGAAAATGACATCATGGGGCACTTAACCATTTAAGCAGAGCATTACAGAGACAGAACATAAGGTTCCACACCTCCAGGTCTCCACTTGCAATTTTAAAAATGGTTAAGAAGACACACTATCTTCAACTGTTTTGTGAGATCATAAGAAAAGAGGCAAGCATACAGGAGAGAAATCACATAGTTTTCCCAGTAAAACACCTAACTTACAGCCAGAAGTTAACAAGGAGTTTATGAAGTGCTGTCAGTGTATTTATGAAGTTTCTATCTCACTCTTGGTATTGGATTCCTTATTCTCCTGTTGCTTCCAGAGTCACTCAGAAATAAACAGTAACAGATCTCCTTCACTTGTACCAAAAATGTCACCCCAAAATGCCTGAAGAATACAAGAGAGAAAGCTCTAACTGGTTTTGGTTCAAATAGGAACTTCCTAGATCCACTGGAACCACAACTCCAACTACTCTGTGGGCAGCAAACTCACCGCGGCTCCACCTTCATGGCCTTACGAACTCTCCTGCACCCTGCACTGGCCGTTGTCCTGTCTCTACCAGACCTTTCAGGAAGAAGTGGGACGTTATTGAGCACATTCCCATAACACCAATTACCAGTACAGCTGAGGAGGAGCTGAGGGCCACTTTCTGCACAGCCAAGTCTGGAATGTGTCCTGTTGTCCAGCCATCTGCCACCTGTCAGTGGCTTTTTACAGGATGGTTCAAACAGACCTTTCAGACACTGCAATGTCATTGCAAAAGGAGCATATGTTTGTTTTCTTGTCCTCTCCTTTGTTTTCCTGGCTCTCCAAGTTTTTCACGGATTTTAACAGACAGAATTTCAAAAGGCTGAATGCCATTGGAGTGTTGTGAACACCAAAACCAGATGTGCTTGCATATACTATGGGAACAATTAAAAAGGCCCTTTGAAACTGTTCTTGACAGCTTTGATCAGCAGAAAATAAAGGATGTTTTCTAACTCATCAAGTTTCCGCAGCTCCCATCCCAGCACTAATTATTGTAGTGTCAGAAAGTATGTAGATCCAGCATGCAGCTCACATTGCAGCAAGGGAGACACCATATCTGTGCATATTAAGGACAGATCATGAAGTGTAATTTAATTTAAAGTGCTTTAAAAACTGAGCTGCCCTTTTTGGTCTGTAGTGTCAATCTAAAAGGGAGAAGATTCAAACAAGTACTAGACTGTATTTGTGCCATGTGAAAACTGAGTTTTAGAACTTCGGTGTTACAGATGCTCAAGTCACTGCAGCTTTCACTAATTAAAACAAGTAGATAAATATTAAAAGAGCTCCTTTAGCACTCCAGACACAAGGATAAATACACAGAAATGGCAACATTTGGAGGGAATAATCAGTCTAGAACACAATGTGCAGGCATTTGGACTGAGAAGAGGATTCCTCCTGCTTGCAGAAGTGCAGTGACATGGACCAGGCTGTTAAGATGATTGTGCAGTGCAGATATGAGATTCAAGTATCAGAGAAGTAGCAACAAAAACAACAGTAAAAATCCATTCCTATTTCTAACATGCAATTTTACTGTTTCTTCACATTCTCCAGCCCTTTACGCATCAATGTCCAGATCCTTGGCCTTGGTCCATGAGCCATGCATTGCTCTGGCCCCACAAAACACCCAGAAGATTGTTCCAAACAAGTGGCTGGAAGCTCTTGGGATGGCCCCAGGTGCTACCCTGCCTTCACCTTCGCATCGATGGCAGGAGAGCAGCCATCAAAAATATTCTCAGCAGAGACCTTGTAGAGTTTCAGAATCAGGAGACATAAAGAGAGTGTCTTGATTTCCATCAGTGTCTCATGCAAGTGACAAAGATGTCAACAACAGAGTCAGGCTGACTGTAATAACTGTCAAGCTCCTGCTTCAGAAACAACCCTATATTGTGCTTTCCACCACAAAACAGCCTGCGTGTGGCACACGCATTTTCTTTCCCATTTTTCCAAATGTTCAACAATATTCCTGATTCCAACTATAACTCCATTAGTCTTCAAAAGCTATTTCTGACTTGTGTGTTATGACATAATCTCCTGCTTATGACACAGTAGGAGACAACGATGTTTCAAAAATCGCTGGGATTGTTTACAAGTGTGTCTTGGAAGAAGAGGAAGAGAGATCAAAAGGGAAACCTTTTTATGTCTAGACATTTCTGCATGAATAAACATCATTATGGTGAAATGCACACCTGCATAAGGGGTAAATTCTACATGATTGTATTCACACAGGCTGAAATTAATCTCCTTGTCTGAACTTGTCCAAAGGTCTTTGCATAGCTTAAACTTCTCTAAATACTAACAAGTACAGCAAGCTTGTTTGGCTGCTGTTGGCATGAAGGCAGAGCCTGGAAAATTCTAAACTATTAAGAATATAAATAAGAATAAAAGAGGGAAATTAGGACAAAGAACAGGAATCATAACAAAATTTAAATACTTTTTTCAGTAGCATTTTTTGTCATATTTATTTGCCCTTATGTTACATCCTCCCATTGATGTCAAAGCAGTAAACCTGGGAAAACATCTACATTTTGAGTGCAACAGAAAATTTTCACTCACGTGGTAAAGTAAGGCCTTTCATCATTGATGTTAATTATATTTATATTCACTGTTTTAGTTGAGTTGAGCCCATCTGGATCTGTCACTGTTATGTTCAAGAAGTAACTGGTAAATAAGAAAACAAAACAAGAATTGTTCTGTGGCTATGTAGGAAAATATTTCCCTCATTACTGTAAGCTAATAAACCACATGAACAAAATACGTTCTTACCAATGTGGATCTTTCTCATAATCAAATTGTTTTGTGGAGAAAATGGCTCCACTTTCTGTGATCAAGAATGGCACTGTTGCAGGGAGCAGTGAATACTGAAATGAAGAGAGCAAGGAATTAGTCTTTGTATATTTAAACATCCCTCTGTTCATTCCTTGCCTTGTAGAACAGGCCAGGTTATGGTACAGCATCTGCCTCAAACTTCATAATGGAGCACTGACACAGATTCTCACAGGCCCTGAGCATCACTCCTGGAGCAGCTCAAACTGCTCACTGCCAGTGAAGAGCCATAGACACCAAACTACATCAAAGCTCACACTGTTCTCTACCTCTGAGAACTACAGATCTGCAATGGGAATTTCAGAGAGAGGGCAGCCAGCAGGACCACAGCACCACAGGTGAAACTCAGCTTTGTGGTGGCAGCAGAGTTCATGCATACACAAAGGAGAGAGAAGGGGCAAGGCTGGATTTGGGTTCAGAGACGCTATGGAGGAGACAGTGAAGCTTGGGGATCCAGATGATGGGAGAGGGCAAGGAGGACAGAGTGGACTTTCACAGAACACATGAAGGAATAAGACTGAAAGGTGTCCACAACAGCCCAGTGCTAACAAAGGTGGCACATAACAGCAGCCACTCTGTGCATTGCATAACACAAACGGGTACCACACCTGTGCACTGGTGTGGGAGGGAGCAGAGCATCTCAGCACCGTACAGAGCAGGGAGAGAGGCAGCACCTGCTCCCTGTGCCCATGAGGTGGCTACTACATGCCCACTCCATCTTCCCCACTATCCTTCACATGCCAAGCCACCACCAACAGCCCTCAAGGACATTTCCTTTACTAGTGCAGGTGTTAATAATACCCACAAAATCTGAACTATGAAACAACAGAGGGCCATGCACCATGCAAGTAAACTGCAAAATCTGCTGAGCAGATCTGACCAAGAATGTAACAGCATTTCTCTCTTTGCAGCTTCTTATGCCTGAGACGTGTCAGGGGTTAGAAGGCATGTGGAACTCACTGCCCTTGCCTTTAGACACAAAGCAAAGCTAAACCCCCGCAGCTCTGTTTCCCTCAGGCTCGGAGGTTTCACTGGGCAAAACCTGAGGATGGACTTCAAGCTACTTGCTTTCTTGAATAATGCTACACATTGAAGTAGCATCTTTGAGTTCTGTTCTTGAATGTGCCATATTTATTGGCTTTGTAAGCCAAAGTCAATAAATCAAAGATGTAAAACAATTCCTAGGTAAGTAAAGTTACTTTTCCCCTGTCTTCAAACAAACTTATCCCTTTTCAGATTTTTTTCTGGTCTTTTCAGATCAGCTAACACATTTTTTGTAACTGAAGGTCACAATTTGTCCTGGGATTGTCAGAAACCTGAGATTCAGTTTCCTTGTAAGTGATTTCCTTACAGTCTCATTTAAAAGAATTTACATTGTGATACAGAAAGTTAAAATTTTTATTTACTTTTAGTCACTGTCATCTACAAAAAAAGTTTTGAAAGCCTCTTTAATTTTTTTTTTGAAGAGTCACTATTTCTATGACTTCTCTGATTAACTGTATCAAACTCTGCATTCAATATCCCTTAACTTTGGAAGGCTAAGAACTCAAAATCCAATTTGTGTCCAAACATTAAGGTTGGGTTTTCTTAGTTTAGTATTAGAAGTGCTTCGTTTTTACTGACTAGACCTTTTCCTGTGTTCCTGATAAGAAAGGAAGTTGTTGAAAGACATTATTAACTTTTCAGATACATTGGATTATATAATCTCTGGGGTTTTTTTTCTTTCATAAAACTTACTTTGAGTTTTGCATTTTCAGGATCAGCTGCATCAACTTGGTAAATGCGTTCTGGGGGTGTTCCTTCCAACACATAGATCGTTAGAGCTGCATGGATATAAGCAGTGTTAATTGGGTAAGGATAAAGGACCCATGCCTGATTCATGTTCTAACTTCACAAAAATCTCAAATACTCAAAAGATAAAAAGAAACAAATTATAGATCTGTAAACAGCTAACCATCACTGCTAATTGCAACATGAATTGTGTCTTCAGAGAAAAGGCTGATCTTTTCATACGGCCTGTCTTCAACTGTTCACAGGTTATGGAGTAAAATTATGCATTTGGGCTACATCTGTGTCTTTCTTTTCTATGCAGATGGGGAGAACACAGTCCTGTGCTAGGTCCTCATCACTGTCCCCTTCCTGTCCACCCCTAGTGCCCTGCCAAGAGAGATCAGAGCTTTTTCTCTTCATTTCTGTTTTTCCTTTACAGCTCAGAGGTAAATGAATGTTGATGGCCTGCACTGACTTGAATGTTTGCTTTATTAAGTTGATAATACAGTACAGGTTTATTTCTTTCCATAGCAGGGATTTTCACAGCTGGGTTGTCCCGTACTGGACCATGGCAACAGACTTCTCTCTCCTTGAGTAGAGCAATTAACAGGACAACAGCTCTTTAGATCACATTACTTGCTTTATACCCTTTTGTGTCTGCTGGACCTGCTCTTTCTGGACTATTAATTTCCACTGTGACCCTCACTGATTGCTCCTTCTCATCAGAGCAGCGGGAATCCCAGAGCAGCGTAATGAGTTGTTCCCAGAGGACAACATGAATATAAAGTTTAATGAGAGGGAGATACTTCTTCATAAACAGCAAATGCGCAATTAGTGTCTCATTGTAACTGGTACTGTTAACTAAAGCCACACAGTTAGACAGATCAGACATCTGTGCTCACCAAATTATGGCAGCTCTAGCTGAGAGTTAAGCTGATGCACTTATTTGTAACAAGCTCCCACGTAGTGTGTTTCATGCTGTGTCGATCCCCTGAAGTGTCACATTTAATTATTATTAGATTCCAGCAGCACCCATGATATGCAAGACACCAGCTATACTGAGAAGATGTCACAGCCTCTCCCCTAGTGGAAGCTAATTTGCTTTACAGACTAAGTATTGTATGGAATCGGGAATGTCAACGTGCTTAGGAGGCATCAGTGAAGCGGCTGAACCTGAGCAGTCTGAACTGGCGAATCACACCCCAAATAGTGTTGCTGCCAGCCCAGATGTGGGGAGGTCAGCAGCCAGCTCTCAATACCTACCATGAAGGGAACACAGTTTAACACTTTCAGACTTTAACAAACTGAATATTGAAGTGTGCTCTGCCACACCGTGCAGTTAGAATATCAAGTCTTCAAACGGACTCTCAGTATGTCATGAAATAATCTGAACTGTTCTGTCTGCATGTGAACACATAATAAATTATCATTTATATTATGGTGCCTCCTGGTACAATTTTTCCAGGTTCTTCTCATTAGTAAATGAAAAAGATAGGATTGCTCAGAGAGTAGGACAATTATTTCCTACCCATTTCATGGCATTGCCACTTGTGTTTGGTACTGCATGGGGTGCACAGCATGCACAGGCCACAGCTGGGTCCAGACTCTCCAGCCTCATTCCTAAGGCTACTACACATTCCTCCCCATTGCATCCTTGCCCATGCCCTAACCTGGTTAATATCCTCTGCCCCACACAGGAGACAGAATTCTCAGCCTCTTTCCACTTGCACCACCATAGATCACAGTCACTGAGGTCTCACTCAGCAAAATGATCTTCCACTTAATTCCTCATGTGCAGGTGCAAATGCAATATACAGGTGTAAAATATATGCAAAGCAATTTTTTAGTTGATTTCCCTCAGAAAGTCTTGCACATACAGTATACACTTACTTAAATTTATGTTGCTTGTCTAAATCAGTCCAGTTTTCAACAAACTCCTGAAACATGTACCTATGCTCAATGGTTATATCCCCATCAAACTTCAAGTTTCTAATACATATTTCTAGGTAGGTATTCATCTCATAAAAAACCAAGATATACATTTATTGGTATAAAGTTTTTTCTTTTAATTGTTCAGGTGCTTCAAAATGGTTAAATAATTTTTTGGTCTAAGCTTAAAAAAAAAAAAAAGGGATTTCCAGCAATGAAGCCTACCCAAAATTCATCCTGTTCCTCCCTTGTTTTCCTAAAGGAAAATGCTTAGACTACTTTAGCTATGGGTACTGTATGCAGCTATAGGGTTTTTTAAGCTGATTGGATCTTTTCAAGTATTGTACTCTTCAAATACTACCATGATCTTACTTTGAATCGCCATATTTCCTCGAAATACAGGATGTTCATTTTTATCTGTTACTTGAATAGTCAATATGTTAAGGTCAGTTCTTCCAGCTCTGTCTTCAACAAAAATCTGTAAATCAAAACTCTTTGGCATTGTTTCATAATCTAGGACAGGGTTTCCAGTGGTAACAACCTGAAAATAAAGATTGTTATTAGCACATGATACAAGAGATGTAAGTTATAGTCTGTATGGGTGAATGCAAGTAAAGGGACACTTTAATAAGAGAACAGTATTTTAGATCATCTTTTACTTGCTGGTACATTTCCTGTCAGTGGCAAAAATGTGACAAAAACAGAGTGGAGAGACCAAATTGTTGTGGTTTCATGGAGCAACTCAAGGCTCTTTTATGTGAGAAGGAGTTTGAGGAGGGGAAAGCCTGGTAGGAGCTGTCCTGCCTCATGGGCAATACTTTGCCTCCAAGCTCAGGACTACATTTTGCCCCTTCATTGTGTAAGCTGTGTCTGGGAGAAAACTTGCAGGACACCACAGGGAGAAGGGAGCTGCACAAGTACAGTGCATGAGAAAGGGACCAGAACTGTTTGGTGAAATGTTGAACTAATTAAAAAGTAATCTTGGCCTTGCGTTTTGCAAAACTAATAAGGCAAACCTTTGCTCTGGGCTTGGTTTTTGTTTTTTTTTTAAGGCATCCAGCCCTGCATATTGCTCAACATAGAATATATACAAACACAAGACTGACATTCCATGATAAACCAATAAGTGCATACATTTTGCATTTTGGATGACTCCAGAGCAACAGCCAGATGTTGAAAGTTGAATGTCTCACTGTTCACTGCTGAGGTTAATGAACTTTGCTTTCTTGGACAAGAAAGGAAAAGGTGACTGATTGTTCGTTCTGTTGTGTAGCTAAAAGACTGCAAAACCTGAACACAGTAACAGGGTGCTGTGGAACTGGAGAAGGAGAGCTGGGCCTCAGGAGTGTGTGAGAAAAGGAGCATGTATCCACAGTACTGCAGAAGAAAGGAGGTTGGAGAGGATGCAGAAGGAGAACAGTGAAATAAATCCTTGGGTTTAGATTAGATGCTGTGGCCAGAGGACAAATACAAAAGTGATGTCAGCACAGTTAGAAGACAGAAGCCAAAATAAAGCCAATTAGCAAAGACAGTTGGAGGAGAGTGAACAGAATCACAAACATTTTGTGCCTTCTGGTATGTAAAACAGCTGCTGTCTGGAACCTTGTGGATCTTTTTGTAAAATACTGCAGGGGAAAATAACTGTGTCCTGGATGGTCTCCTTTCCTCCTATATTATACAGGTAGAAGTTTCCCATAAGAGTGTTGCTACCTCAGAAAAACCTTTCTAAAAAGTTTGCTGTGCCAGTGAAAAGGTTGCTCTCCAAAATGAATGTTTGCTGGAGATCTAAATACAGTAAGCAGATGCAATGAATTCAAAACAAGAAACTGTCCAATTCTAAGCAGAAATTATGAGCTCTGGGGATTATCCTTCCAGTTTACAGCCAAATATTTTCATTGGTGCTGTAACTGCAGCCAGATTAATGTGTTTAAATACATATCTTACACCCTTCTTTATAGAGGCCTTGGAAATAAAGGTGTGAATCTTGATGGTCTCTTTCTAAGTTCTTTTCAACCTTTTTGATAACAGCTTGCAACTGGCATAGGCTGAGCCACTATTCACCTTTACTCCAGGCAGGAGCAATGCTTACTGATAAAGGCAGGACTGTACACACTTGAAGTAGCTGCAGACTTTGTGAAAGGGTGTCTAAAGTCACCCCATAACTATCTACTCCTCATTCCACATGAGAATCTCACTGCTCCCTGCTCCCCTCTTCACCTCCAAGATATTCAGAGAGCATCACTAACAGCACCCAAATAGTTTCAAGCAGCAGTATGGTCTCATGCATTCAATACATCTTGCCCTTGGGAATCTTCAAACAAGAATGGGCAGGGCTTTGATGTCAAAAACTGTGACTTCCTCAGAAATCTCAAAACATATCAAGAAATGTGATACTGCTTTGTCTTGCTGCAACAGGAGTAAATGTGCTTCATAAACACATAAGAGCCTGTGCTAGCAGGTACTTGGCTAACCTGAAAACATGAAACACTGCCTTCTTCTGTATCTTAGCAAAGATCTAATGGCACTAGGTAGAGCTATCTCATTTAGAATCACATCATTTTGTAATATATTGTACAGATCCACTACAACATAATGTAGGTAATTAAAAGTAGCAATGTTCATGAAATAAATGAACTAAGAACACCCATGTTTTTATCCTTGCCTCATGAGTTGTAATTAGCACTCATCTGCTAAATTGCAGAACTTTTATGTAGCTTGCTTTAGGCTTTTCTCATGACTGATAGTCACTGGCTCCACCTCTTTGTTCTAGTCCTCCAAGTGTGTTAGGAAACCTTGAAAACAGCTCCAGTTCAAGCAAAACCTACAAAGGTTCACAGGCCATTCTGCTAACAGGGCTGTGGTATGGAAGGAATATAAACTGGCACTTGGGAAGAAGCAGTCTCTAGACTACAACTTTTTTAGCCACTCATTTCAATCCCTGTGTCACTCTGCACTGTGCTAGAACAAGAATTTCTCCATCACCTGTGCCATGACAAAAGAAGAGACTTTTTGTCTGTATTTGCAGAGTTATTTTTCCTCCAGATTAATTTCTCAGTCCCACTCAACAAGCAGCAACAAATTCTTATGCTGCACAGCATAAAGATTGCATGGGACAGGATCAAGCAGGTATAATAAAGGGCCAGGTTTTGCAGTGGGAGTGATAGCTTTAATTCAAGATGCAGCCTTCCAGGGAGTCCCACTTTATGAAATCTCTATCAGCAAAGTCAGCTCAAGGGATGCATCCATTTCCTTCTGACTGTCACACAGGACTCGAGAAAACAGCATGAGGCTGTGTCAGGGGAAGCTGAGGCTGGATATTGGGAAAAGGTTTGTCACCCAAAGGATGGCTGGGCACTGAAAGAGGTTCCCCAGGGAAGTGGTCACAGCACCAAGCCTGATAGAGCTCAATAAGTGTTTAGACAATGCTCTCAGGCACACCCTTGGAGTGTTCTGCACAGGGCCAGGAGTTGGATGTGGTGATCCTGATGGGTTTCTTTGAACTTGACATATTCTGTGATTCTGTGATCTCTCCAGCTGACCCAGTCCAGGTGTTTGTCCAGCCACACCCTATGCTTCATAGGTGAAAGAGAGCTTTTTTAAAAAGTTTTCTTGATGATTTCACTGGCCTGGCTGGGGAGCAGTAAAGACCCAGCAGAGCTGGCACAATTGAGCTTTGTACTCTGCTGGGAAGTGGGAGCACTGGAGCTGCAGCAGCTCCCTTCAGGTAGATCAAATCAATGATCCACAACTGCCCAGGGCCACAGTCTCACTTTTCCCAAATTTTCTCCCAGAAACACTAGCAATGAGAATAGGAAAAGAGCCCTTGTATCAGTTCAGTGAAAGCCTGAACTTCCTTGGAAATACCAAGAAAAGGGTATTCAAATCACCTTTGTGAGACTCTACTCTACTATCTGTATCCTTGAAAAATGCTTTTCAGTTTCACTGTTCAGTCTCAGACACAGAAGCAGGTTGCAATGGGATGACAAGTTGCATTTGAACACTCATTGCAGTGACAAATGTGAGCTAATACTTGCTAATTTACCCAACAATGAAAATTAGCCTGAAGTAATGGAAATTGCTTTGCATTTGCCATAGGACAAGAGTGTACAATAGATAGAAATAGATGTGTGGAAAGGTGATAACTTCTTACCTCAAGATAACTTACTCACGTGTCACAGCCTTCATTAAGAATCAAAAATTACTTTGATCTGACTTTATTTTGGAAGTGAGTCAAATTAATTAATTCTAGGTGAGAGTAGCCAAACAGGAGCTCCATGCAGTTTGACTAAGCCACTTTAAATTCACAGTGACTTCATGTAAATTAAGTTGAAAAACTATGGACAAAACCTTATAACAGAGGCAGGTCCTACATGCTCCTCTTCATCTCTTTTTTTTCTAAAAATCACATTTTTTCCATCAGAGAATTAATGGAATTATTGTGATGAGTGATTTTTGCCTAGATGCAATTAAAAATCCTATTCAGTATTGCTATTCATTTGTCATATCTATTACAGCATGTCCAAATGCTACCATAGTCTGCATTTACAACCCTTTCCTGATTAAAAGATGCGACACTGTGCACTGTCAGTGCTCAGTAGTCCAAGAAACATCAGACTGCATGACTGAACATCACTCAAGCTAAATGCAAAACTCACCCTATATTCAAGACCTCCTTTTGATTCAATATCAAAGGCCTCTGTAAGTGGATTTGAATTTACTATGGTAGGAAGAATTGCAACACCTTCAGAAGACAATGGAGAAACAGTTACATTAAAGTCATAGACTGAAACACCAGCTCCTGCATTTTCTTCAACAGAGCTTATTGCAGGTAAGCCTTTAAGTAACTGGGTTCTTCTTCCTGAAAGATGAAAATAAATGCAAAATTACTTCTGGGAGTCTTGGGTAGCATGAGTACACAACTTTTGCCAAGGGCTGTCATTAATGAGCACAAAATGGCCTGATTCTCTTTTTTCTTATAAACAGGAGTATTGCATGGTAGTAAATCCAGTGCTAAAGCAAAAGAATAAATCTTTTCTCTAATTTAGTCCTATAGTGTTGTCATCTAGAGTGGCTGTTTTTAGAGTATTAATTATTGTTACTGTGTTGTTTGCCTTCATATAGGTGTTCATATAGAAACAATGAAACCAAAGATGTTTCTATCATTTCATTTTTCCCTCTCTATTAACTGCTGCCTCTGATTACCGTGACATCAAAAAGCACCCAGAATCACACAGACCAGGATGTTGCAGACACATTTTTTGCGAACCACACTGCATGCAGCACCCATTCCCTCTGTTTTCCCTCTTCTAATTCTTTCCAGGACAGCTGTGTTCAAGCCTGGCTCGTGAGTGGTGCTGGTTGGCAACAGCTTTGGGGACTGTGCCTGTGTCTCCTGCTGGGAGCACAGAAGAGCAAGCTGGAGTCCTTGGAAGAGATGCAGACCCACAAAAGCGTCCTGTGGTTCAGAACTGTCTCGAAGCAGCACATACTGGTGAGGCTTTCACCAGCTTTGCATGAGCTCCTTGTTTGTCAGTCAGATCTCTGGATTCCCCAAACCAAAATTTTTTGCTTTCTCTATTATTTAGCTTTTGTTATATCTGACAAAGGCCTGTTGCGATTTATCTCATGAAGAATGTCGAGAAAACATAAATCAAGACAACTTTTAAGGCATGTCCTGAAAACATATCTTAGTAATTTCACATCCCTTGTGAACTGGCAATGTACCTCAACACAAGACTATGGCAGGACTGCTTGTTGCTTTGGAACACTTCACTGGCTCATCCAAAACACTCTCCAAGAAAGCTGGCTGTGTTCAGTTGAACTTCCTATGCACTGTGTGCCAAAATGAAGGCAAACAGTGCTCACTCAGGGGCCAGGACAGGTTCATAAATCAGCAATTACTGTAGCAAAAGCCCCAGGACATCTTTATTTTTGCTACACAGCTGCAAGGTAGAAAGCTGCTATGGGAACTAGTCTGGGGCCATTAGGGCTGGAGCCCAAGAGCCTCTCCACAGCTGCACGGGGATTCTCCTGCTGCCACAGGCCAGATACAGCAGGTCCATGGATCACTGATCTGGCTGGGATTGCTCTGGCATTTATGGAAAAAAAAAGCTGTGGAGATACTCTGAAGATGGTTGAGGTACAGGCTCAGAAGCAGGAGAAGCTGAGATGGTTGAGGTACAGGCTGAGAAGCAGTGAGGTGGGAACACTGTAAGGGTCTGCCTGTAGGAGTTAATCTGAACAGCTCATGCTAACACCCCTGCAGGACTGAGCTCAGCTGAGCTGATACTGACATGTCAGTGGAGCAAGACACAGTGACCAACTAACTGCTTGTTACTGCTCTTACACATTCTGGAAAACATCATTAACAAAAAATCAGCCACACAAACAAGACTGGGCTGAGAGGGGCTTCTAGGGATACGTTTCCATAAGTGGAGATGAACTTGGAATCTAATTCCTGTGGACAGTGCCTAATGAATCCAGCTCCCTCACAAAGCCACAGTTCATTAATGGAAGATATTTATAAAAACAACAAAATAATTTGCAGCATTTAGAAATACAGAAAGGAGTTGCTATTTTTATATTATCTCTAAAATTTTGTTGGCTGTTTATTCCAGATCTGTTTTTCTAAATCACAAGTTCTTACTTCTTGATTTTTTTTTAACTGAAATTTTTGGTACTTCATCTAAATGGCTTCTTCTTTTTTTAATCAATTTTACAAAAGACCTCCTTCCATATTCACAAGTCCTTGCTTAAGTCGTTATTTTGCAGAACAAAATGTGCCTGAAGAAATTTAATACATTGTTTATCAGAATTAAAAATGCCAAACACTGACAAATGCCTAGGCCAAGGCAAAGCAATAAGGACATTAGATTTGAGAAGTTTATGAATATATGTCTTATTTATCTGTGATTTGTTAGTCTTTACAGTGTATTTGAGTCACACCTTCTCTCTCCACAACCAGGCAGATTAGAAAAAGGGAAGCTGAGATTCACATGCAGTGTCCACATCACAGTTTTGGGGACATCAGGAAAATCGCCAAATACTGACAAGGCTCCTGAGGGATGGCAGAACTCTTTCAGTTCCTCAAGAGCAAAGTGATCCTCCCTGAGCTGACCACAAACAACATCAGTGCTCCATAAGCCACACAGACTGCAGTTTGATGACCTGCTTTAAGTTGCTAACATGCACATGTTATATTGGCATGTAGTTACACTGAACAAGGATAGTGATAAAATCTTAGTAATATTCTCCACAAGTTTTTTTCTGTTTGGTCCTGCTTGGTTGCTTGTTTTACTTTAACAAAGAGAAATGTTATCAATACTTGAAAGGAGGATGCTGGAGTATTAATACTACTTAATTTTCTTGGAAAGCTGACCTCCTTTCCTGCTCCATTGCTGTCACACAGAGAAGTGGCTATTACACATGAAACGCCTCATCCAACAAAGTGTCTTAGCAAAGAGTCATGTTCTCTTCATTATACTGATGTTACCGCAGAGCTCAGCCCATTTCAGTAGGAAAATAATTGTTACTTAATTTTTCCCATCCATGTCTGATCCCTAAATATGTATTATAAAGCTCCCAAGAGAAAGTATAACAGCCAACAGTGTTCTAATTTTAGCAGCATGATGAAATCATGTTCTTACCAGATACTACTCCCAACAAAATGAGGAAAAGGAGAATGCTCTTCATTGTCTTTGCAATCCTGTCCTTCATGTTCCCAGGATGCAAACTGAAGGAAGATCATGGTATGTTTTCCCTAGTTTACCTCAGCTCCACCTGAATTCTTCCTCTTTGTCATGTTGTGCAGTGAGAACTGAAACAAAGGACTGTGTCTCTAAGGGAGTTTCCAAACACCGTCAGCTTGTTTGTTTGTCAGGGAACTGCTCCTTGCTGACACTTCATCCACAGGCCTGGTCTGCACTTGAGAAAGCAAACATTAAATGTCCTTTCACTGCAATAATCTTATTCAATGAAGCATTATGAATAGAATCTAGTATGTTCTAAATCTGGAAATACCGTGAAGCTTTCACCACTCTGGCAATGAGCTGCTCTCTTCACACACCAGAATTAAGTCCTCATGCTTTTCTATACAATGAAGTTAGAGTTAGGGTTAGGGTTAGGGTTAGGGTTAGGGTTAGGGTTAGGATTTGCTGTAGCTGTCTCAGGAACAACATAGACCCCTATGCAAAGTGCACTGGTCCCCTTAGGTTAGGCAATTAGCTCGTCAGTCCACAACAGAGCCATGCAATTTTTTTCCTTCTTCTTTTTTTTTTTTTAATTTAACTAAGGGCAGTCCTAGCGTTTTTTCATGGAGCATAGTATAAAGGTGACACTAATGCTGGAACTTGATGCAATATAGATGCATTAGAATCAACTCATAGAATAATTTAGGCTGAAAAGGACCTCTGGAGGTCATCTAGTCAAACACTCTGCTCAAAGCAGGCTTAATTAAATCAGATTGCTCAGGGATTCATGTAGTTGATTCTCAAACAACTCCACAAATACTTATCAGCTCTGCTAAGACGTAGAATTTTGAGATTCAGGTTTAACACAGCTGTATCAGCCCCACTGCCTGACTGGTTTGTGAGCTAAGTTAGAATTGCTAGATGATTCTGCGTGACCCTCTGTGGCTGTCCCACTGAAAGCTCTGCCCTGTGCTCCTGTGTTTTGTGTAGCATGAGCATATTAATTGAACATGCTGAACATGAGCAGCTAATTTAACGCTGGTGCAGGCGTTGCTGTGCTTGTTGCATTGGCACCTTAACTATGGTTTAATACACATACATGCCCTGGAGAATTCTGCTGACATAATGAAACTGGAGAAGATGCATCATTACAGCCTACTGATTGGAACTGAGCCATATCTCCATATCTAATACAGATTTGGGGAATCATGAGAAATATTCACTTGATGGCTAATCTGCATCTATTTTAAAGTGCTTGTTGGACCTTGTGATGCAGCCTGGATTTGAAGTGGATGTGGCCACACCGTATCATCTGGGAACACACACTGCATCACCCAGCAGTAGTGAGGAAGCTACTTTTCCTTTGCCCCAGGACATGTGTGCCCAGACTTTATGTTAGTAAAAAAGTATACGGAAAACCTCACCCTTAGGTGACTTAGCTATGCTTGTAATAACATTAATATATTTATATGGCAAAATATCTAACCCGTCCCTTTACGTACTCGATCTTTGCCCACCCTTTCTTATGTGTTTCCTGAGCTCACAAAGAAGCTTTTGATCTGACTGGACATCTCACAAAGATGAGGTCTGTGTGCATGTGCATGAACCAGGCTTGTTCAGTGTGATGTCTCCTACAGTGATCTTTTACTAGTTACCACAACACTGTAAATCTGCTCCTAGCTTTATTCCCTCCTCTTAGTTGCAACGTATAATTTATCCTATTATAAGGTTTTATCTTTAAGTCTTGAAAAAATTATAGAAACATCTGGATTAAGTTTTAAAGTCTTTCAGATACATGTCTAAATTTGTTTAATATCTTCTTTGAGTGACAGGACTGATTCCATCCTATGCTGTGAACAGCCAACCCCTTTCCCGAACTCAGAGGTCACAATTTTTATTCTTTTATTCTTTGTTTGGGTTTTGTGTGGCTTGAGGTGTTTTTTTTCCTATAAATACATTTTCCAACTTCTTTGTTTTGTCCTTCCTTCCTCTGAGAATGTACACAGATCTACTTTCAGCAAGGGTTTAGTGTCCGTGTGTATAAATCAGACTTTCTTCTGCCCATTTCGTGATAGAGACATCATAGAGGGATATGGGAGGCATGGATGGGAAAAACATCTGGAATACCCATGTGCTTGAAATGCTAACCCTTCCCCAGCCTCACCTGGAAGTGCAATATGTAATTGTCTCAGGTGCAAAGTGAATACCCATGGAGTAGTTAATTTCTGCTTTCTCTCCAAATCTGTCTCCAGGGCTTTCAAGTAGTTCCTGTTAAGCCTCATGGTTCAAGCATGCTGTGAGAAGAGACTATAGAGGTGACCAGGGAGATGAGGGGAGAGCCAAGCATAGCACAAAGGAACAAGGAAGGAAAGTGTGGAATAAGTGGGAGCAGAAAGGGCTCTGGTTCATTCTTCTTCCTTGAGTCACTGCCAGTATCTCTCAGTACCTCCCTTAGATCCCTATTTTTTCATATTCCTCTGAGTAGATTTCTGTGGTTTTCTGATTCAACCTGTGAAGTTGTGAGGCATGAAGGGAAAGAGCAGCCAGAATTAAAAGGCAGCCCAGAACAGGTTGAAAATCACATAGAAATAAGTATACAAGCTGGCTAGGAACAGATGAATTAGGAGAAGGTGTGCAAGGCAGAGGTTCCCTGGCAAGGCTGGCAACAGCAGCTCTTATGCTGCAAGGTCAGGGTTGAGATTCCTGGGAACATAAAGCAACTAGATGAAGAGAGCTCAAAGCAAAAATACAACCAGGGAGTTTGCAGACAAAATAGGAGAAAGAAAATTAATTAGAGCAAATGAAAAGGTCAAGAGAAAAAATGGGTTTTAGTAATTCCTTGGTTTTCAAGATGAATTGATATCTGGGCATTTTAGAGCAGTGAAGAAGAAACGCACTTCTGAAAAGATGTCTTCTGGATTTCAGGTAAATGGAGAATATGAGGAAGATGCTACACCTCTCAAGAAACCAAAGAATCCTGTTTCCAAGGGAAAGACCAGCAGATAGGAGTACGACTGATTGCACTGGTCTTAGGCTGGGATGCCGAGAGAAAGAACACAGGAAGGGAGGGATACCAGGTAGGAAAGAACAGGACTTGATGTGCAAGCTTCTGATTGCCTGTCCTCAGGAAAGTGAGGGACCTCAACAGAGGCCAGCTGCAGAGGAGTCTTCTTGCATAACAAAATGTGCATGACAACAACATTCATCTGTTTTCTATGGATTTAATTCTCAATTGACTTCCAGTCTGTCAACATGAAGGAAATGTTCTCTCACTTTTCAAACACATCTAAGGTTCAGGACATAATTTTCCCATTAATGGCTATTTCAGCCAGAGCAGTGGCTCTCTTGCTCTTAGCCAACTCATGGGAAAGGAGGCATTTTGCTCTTACTGTGGTAATTACTCAAGAAAAATTGAGCAGCCTAAGGAGAATTTTCATACACCTGATCCAACATCCATTTATGAGTATTTATTATTGTTATTTCATTAATTAATTTACTGAGACTGTCAGGTTTTTTTTCATCTCTGTTCTCTTTAAACAGTACAGCTTCTTCATCCACTGTCTTGGTAACCTTTCCTAAAATATTAAAACAGTACCTTAAGCATCCTACAACAAAACCTTATGCACCATTTCCTTTCATTTCTCAGCTAAAAGCTTCCTCTGTACCATGTCTGAGTGACAAGAACAAACTAAAAGTCATTGAGTACTACTCATGTTACCTTAATCTCACTTAAAGTGATCCCAGCCTAGCAAGGTCAGTAACCCATGCAATTATGAAAAAAAAATTCCTAGGCAGATACCTTTCTAACATTGACTTATAAACATGTAACCACACCAGTCACTCCCCCAATAATTAACATGAGGTGCTTGTTAACAAGAGATTCCATCATACCAAGTGGTTTGGGGGGGATCCAGGTTTAAGTAAAGAACCACCTAAAATCTGGGTGAGTAGACATAGAAGGCTGAAAATTATGCTGTTGACAGTGTTCAAAACGAGTTCCTCCATTGCTCCAGCAGTTATACACAGGAGGGGTGAAAGACTTTGTGAGAGAAGAAGGAATCATGAGAGTCTGCCTTTTGCAACTAAGAATTTGAGCACTTATTTTAGGAGCACTAGGAGTGTGTAAGGGATTTAGTTAGCAGAGATTGTTCTGATCCTTCTCATTCCCCCCACTTCATCTTGACAAATGTGGACTGAGGCAGACAAATGATTACAAGGACATGAATTCAAGAAAGCTTCAGATGTACTTGAATCCTCCCTATGAAGAGGTCAATGGAGTTCAACAAGGCCACACTAAAGGTCCAGAAAAGCCAAAGTGCGTGGTCCCGCTCTCAACCTCAATCATGATTACTGAAAGACATTATGACTGTAAAAAGCACATTATTGCCAAATGTTTTTCTCTTTGAGAAGTTCTTCTGCTGCTAAAAAATACATTTTCTTCTGCCTTAACAAAACACAGAAGTCAGTGATAACAAGCTTCAATATTCATTCACATGATCAAAAGGAGACGTTACCAGCAATTATTTTGTGTTTTTTGGTTCAAGATCAAAAATGTATGGTGGTGTAGAACATTCAGTATGAGAAATTATGTCACTTACCCACACCAGAATTTGAATTTTAATCATATAATTTGTCTTCCAAAATGAGTTCTAATGACAGTAAAGACTCAGTGAAACATGTGTTGAGCCAATGAAGTCTTCTGTGTTCACTGGTTATTGGCTCAGGCTCTGAACTCCTGCAGTAACACTTTGTATCTCATGAAACAACATTTACTGCATATCACACCTTTTGTCTGTTGTTGCACTTGCTTGGCCACCTGAGCTGTTTGGTAAATATATAAACAAGGACATGAAGTATCAAAAGATGCAAATGCAACAAGAAAGAATGCTCTGGGCAAATACGGGTACACAAACTGAGGTTTCTATGTACACAGCGTGATGCACTTCATTTAGTCAAGTATTTCATTAAGAATTACTTAGACAGGCCTTTGCATCATGAAACACACCAGGCCTTCCCTATTTTATCAGCAAAAGGAATTTGCTTGTTTTAGCAAAAGCAACTTTGCATTTTAGCACAAACAAAGTATTTTCTGTTGGCTTTGTGAAGAGTGTGCAACTAACAGAAAAGAGCATGGCTGGGCACAGGGTGAGGGCTCAAGTGGTGGAGTTTCACTCAGAGGGGAACAGGATTTTATCCATAAGTTACTCCATCCTTTGAAGAGGAGTGAGGATAATGCACTGCTTTCTAACAGTATGAAATTTTCTTTGTCTATGGTTTCAAGAACATTGTGATCTTTAGCTGGGCTCTGTGGCTCTCCAAGGCACCAGAGGAGGGGAGTCTGAGGAGAGAAAGGCATGTAGTTCTGGATACACTGCAGTTTTGCTTGGACTGCCAGAGCTGTCATGGGGACTGACCTGCTCCAGGCCCCTTAGGGGGCATGGTGTGTAAGGAGGAACGTTTCACTCTCCCTTGTTGTTTCACAGTATGAGCTCAGTCTGGCTGTTTGACTGAAGTATAAGAGAGACAACAATACTCTCCTATGTGGGACCTTCAATAACTGCAAGGTGACTGCTCAGGGCTTTATGCTTCTGGTGTTCCTGTGAGCTTCTGTCCCCATCAAATGACTACCCAGACAGTAACCACAGCACGCATGGAGTCTCAATCCTACCACTGATCACATGGCATGCAGCAGCCTGATACCATCGGAGGGTTTGGTGTATTGTTTTTGTTTCTGCTCCATTCTCATGCTTAGCAATACCCAATGCAGTAGCACCATGATTTACTCAGCTACATGAGGGCAGACACTTGTGAGGCAGAGGACTGGGGCTAATGAAGTATGAGACAGTGAAGGGGTGTGATAGAGAAAAAGTTGGATCTCTGCTGGGAAAGGTGAGGAGTGGAAGAAAGAAAAAGAGTGCATATGAAGCTGGGGTCCTGATCTGAGGACAGGGAGATACACAATAAGAGGATGAGGCAGGCAGTGGCTGTGGTTTTGGGATCTTTGCAGTAAGAAGCATGTGGTAGAACAGCTGTGGCAGCACAGACACAGGTTTGTATGTTGTAAATGGGGTGCATGGAAAGTGGCAGCCATCAGCTTGAAGAGGAGGCTTGGGTGGTCTTAAGACAGTAGGAGAACAGAAAAAAAATTGCTTTTCCAGAGTAATTTCTATTTTTACCTCAATATCTTGACTGGGACACCCATTGTCCAAAGTCATCCTTGGAATCTTTCCCCAGGGGTCTGTTTTGGGTCCAGTCCTGTTTAACATCTTTATTGATGATTTAGATGAGGGGATTGAGTCCATCATTAGCAAATTTGCTGATGACACCAAGCTGGGAGGGAGTGTCGATCTGCTGGAAGGCAGGAGGGCTCTGCAGAGGGATCTGGATAGACTTGAGAGATGGGCTGATTCCAATGGGATGAAGTTCAACAAGGCCAAGTGCCAGGTCCTGCACTTTGGCCACAACAACCCCCTGCAGCGCTACAGACTGGGCACAGAGTGGCTGGAGAGCAGCCAGGCAGAAAGGGACTTTGGAGTACTAATTGACAGGAAGCTCAGCATGAGTCAACAGTGTGCCCAGGTGGCCAAGAAGGCCAATGGGATCCTGTCCTGTACCAAAAATAGCGTGGCCAGCAGGACCAGGGAAGTGATCCTTCCCCTGTACTCTGCATTGGTGAGGCCACACCTTGAGTACTGTGTTCAGTTCTGGGCCCCTCAGTTCAGAAAGGATATTGAGGTGCTGAAGCGAGTCCAGAGAAGAGCAACAAGGCTGGGGAAGGGACTGGAGCACAAGCCCTATGGGTAGAGGTTGAGGGAGCTGGAGTTGTTTAACCTGGAGAAGAGGAGGCTCAGAGGTGACCTCATCACTGTCTATAACTACCTGAAGGGAAGTTATAGCCAGGTGGGGGCTGGTCTCTTCTCCCAGGCACTCAGCAATAGGACAAGGGGGCACAGGCTTAAGCTCTGCCAGGGGAAATTTAAGTTGGATGTCAGAAAAAAATTCTTTACAGAGAGAGTAATCAGGCGTTGGAATGCGCTGCCCAGAGAGGTGGTGGATTCACCATCCCTGGAGATTTTTAAACGCAGATTGAACATGGTGCTGAGTGCCATGATCTAGTAAATGGACTAGAGTTGGACCAAGGGTTGGACTCGATGATCTTGGAGGTCTTTTCCAACCCAATCGATTCTATGATTCTATGATTCTATGATCCTACTTTTGAGTGGGACTATTATTTAATTTAGGCTATTGGAAAATAACGATTTTGGTCTCACAAAGATCAATGTCAAGCCTGATTTTTAAAGGAGCAGTTTCAACAGACCTGGCCCTGAATAAAGTGGTCCAAAGGCAAACAAAATCCTAATCACACAAAGGAAACATGCAATATTCTTCACTGGCCCTGTTCCTTGCTTCCTGTAAGTTCTGTGACTAGAGACCTTTAGAAATATCACACAAGGACAGGGTAAAATTCATCTGGGAACAGACACAGAATCACTTTTTTATAGTTGCTGATTCTAGACTATGCTTATTTCATATGAGAGCAAGCACGAGTGGAAAAATAATTTTCTTACAATTGACATGCAGCAACATTATATCTGAGTAATGACTTGAGTCTGCCACCACATTAATACACAAAAGGCAGCTGGAAACCACTGTAATATTCTGGGTGTAGACACTTGCCTGTGGATTTGAGAATCAGCATCATAGAACAGACTGAGAGCTTTCCTAATGAAACAGAAGATCCCATACAGTAAACCTGGTGTCCAAAAAAATGTTGTGACAGAGAACTGTGAAGCTGTGAAGAGAGGTGAGTGAATGCACAGGGATTAAAAAAACCCTGCAGCTCAGATTGGGCTTACTCACAGAAAACCTGGCTGTTATAATATGAGCTATGGGGGTAATAAAAAGGAAACAAGGTCAGGATACATCCCTTTGCTATGTATGGCTCCCATTGACCATTGCTGGAGCTAAGGGAATATTGCCATCTAGTGCCACACAGAAATCCAGCTGTCTAAACAGAAAAAAGACATTTAGTTCATGTGAGCAGTGGTTACAAAGCATCCTAAAAAACAGGGACATTATGTGCCAGGGACATCATTTTGGTCAGTGTCTTAGCCAGGCTTGTTATTAAAAATGGTACATTTTCTCCTTGAAAAAAATTACTATATTGTGGGAACTGAGTCATAATGCTTTGGAGGAGAAACTGTGTTCCATCATTCAGAGGCTGTGAAAAAGTATTCCCAATGTGGTTTAGGAAGCAACAGTCAGGACGAGATGCTGCTGAGGATGGGGTTTGCCTTGCCTGCCTTGAAATTACTAAACCACACACCTGTATATGTTAATGTTATATGGTCACCCGAGGCTTCTTTTGGGAACATAAGATTGCTAAGGCACAACTAGGGCACAACTGGTGAGACCAGCCTTAGCTGTTGCCTTCAAGATGGGAAGTACTGCACTTTTGGAACGTGTTTCGCTGCGGTGACAATAAAGAGGGTCTGGGAAGGATAATTCTGATGGTCAGAGCCCTCCAACCCTTAGTGTCCATCTCAAATCTTTGATGACCTGTCAGAGAAACAATAAATACCCCTTTCAGACTCCTAAACTCCATGACCTCAGTTGTGTGACTGTCATTCAGGTTGTGGGGGACACACATACTCGCAGGGGAGTTCCTGCTGGCCGCAGTGGGCACAAGTGTTGGCCTGTACCACACTGCCTTTGCTGGCAGGCACACACTGGACTGTGACACATTTCATATTCACCTCTGTGTGCAGCAGCACTATGAAGTTCCTCCTGTTGTCACGCCAGGAAAAGCCCTTAGGGATGACACAGCAGTTCAGTTTCCTTCAGCCAAGACCCTGCTGAGCCTGAGATGAGGATTTTTTTAATCAGTGCATATGTTTGAGATTCTTTTAATGAGGCCATCAACTCACTTATCTGTGCTACCAAATACATGCCAGATTATAACAGTTTTCAGTCATTGCCCATCTGGAGTGAATTCAAATCAGTGGTTGATTTTCAAAAGCAATTTGAAAATCAAAATCTATTAAGTAATCAAATCTTCCAGCTGCAAACAATGTCCAGATTTTCAAGCCAGGAATGTCATGTTTATATATGTTGACTTAAAATTATTTAACTGTCCCTCCTGTATGGCTGTGTTAATTGCCATGTTATTGCTTGTGGTTGTGACTTTCCCACTCTTTCTACTCAGTAACCATGTAAAGAAAATCATTAAATCACAGAAAGAATCAGTCAATAATGTAAAAGAACACTGGTTTTCAGTCTGAGAAGGGTTTAAACACCCACCATTCTTTTTCTTTTAAATAGCACAGATGCCAATTAAGCAAGAACCTGCTAAATTAATTTGCTTGTATTTTAAAAATTCATATTTCACATCATCAAATATAAATCCTTACATCAAATATAAATTCTTTCCTTTCCCACACTGATTTTAAATATGCTGCAAAAAATGTGTATCTGAAGTTCCTTTAAATGAGGAATTATTTAGGTAATAAAATGTCTCACAATAAATGTAGTGTATAAAGTTACCAATGTCAAAGTCTGCCAGGATTTTCAGGCGTATTTTCTTAGCTTTGGAGAGAGAGGTTCACTTGGCAAAGTCTTAACATATGATATAAGAAAATAAATAGAATATGTCCACTGTCCTCAGTGTCCATAATGTGAATTAAAACTCTATCTGAAAAGGAACCTGGAAAAGAAAAGATGCTGGTTTATAAACACATTTTAAAGCACCTAAAAATGTGACCTTCTCAAGCCTTCACTCTTAACATCTCAGTTCTCTGTAACAAAGTTTAGCTAAAAAAATTCTAAGCTAACAGCTTCCAGAAATAAATAGCAAAAACCTGGCAGCAGAATCTGGAATTCCCCCATACCTCTTAGTCCACGGGGACACAGACTGACCTTTCAGACACAGCTTAAACTCAGCTGTTTCCTCAGGCTTTTGCCTGAAACGAAGTCTGGCTCGGACAGTTTGGGTGTTCAAGGCAGGCAGGAAAGGATTACTAACATTAGCTCAATATCTTAATGGTTGTACTTAAGAGGCTGCCTACAGCTGGATCCAGCACAGTGAGAAAGCTCTCACTGATTTCACTGGGATCTGGATCAGCCTTTAAGTCTGAAGGAGCTGAAGAAGTGGCAGGAGGGATGGATGTTTTCCCGTCTGGTACAAACTGCCATGTCTACACTGACTTTTGCATCAGCTGAGCCTGTACACCAGGACACACAGTTTTCTGAAGTTGTGACAGAAAATACATTCACAAATTGTTTTCCTATGCTAAGGGGCAGCAGTAAGATGACGTGCCAATTCTCTTTAGGAATCAAGAGGTAACACTCCAAAATGTCCACACACCAGCAATCCAGTTGGATGGACAATCTTAATGCAGAGATAGGTGATGTTGAATATGAGCACCTATTTATCTTTTGTTTCAATCAACACTAATGGCAGGCAGTGAGGCTTTCCTATTTTGCTTTACTAATATTTGCAAACCTCTGAGACTGTTTCTTTGCATGAAACATTTTTCTGGACACGGGCATTTTTCTTGATGAAACCAGACTACACTGCAGAGTCCACCCAGTTATTTCACACCAGCCTGGGCTATCCCAGGCTAACACACCCACACAACTGCTGGTGTTGCTGCACAGGGAACTCGATCCATGAATTGAGCCTGAATGAGAACTGAGCGAGTGGCTGACACGTCCAGCAACAAATGGCCAGGACACAGGGGTCTGGACAACAAAGTGCCTGTGGAACTACAACCTGAAACACTCCCTTCATTTGTATTCAGAGGATGTGGAATAATGCTGGTCCAGGTTGTGGGATATACCAAAACTGGGGTTTACAGACCCTGAAACCTTTAATGTTTTTGCTGGTTTGTGACTACAGAAATTTATCCTTGCTTCTGTTTGTTAAAAAAAAAAAAAGAAAAAAAGAAGACTTAAACATTATACTATCAGCTTTTTTCTGTTGAATTAAATGCTCTGTGAAATAGCAGAGGGACAGTCATCACATCCCAGCTAAATGGTTTGTTTGTAGCAAATTATTTTCTATTCTTAAGAAAAAAGAATTTAATCAAGTGTCAGAAACAAACTGCATCTTGACAGATTAGCAGGGTTGCTGCTGTTAAAATAAATTTGTTGCCAGATTTGTTTACAAAACTTATTTTTTTCAAGGATGGGTGAACTTCCTGGAATTTGCCAATCTTTCGAATAAATATTATGGAGAATTTGCAAAATGAGAATTAATTAAAACTTTTCCTGTGAATGTAAACCAGACATTTCATTCAATGCAAAAAAATTCCTTGCAAGGTAAAGGAGTGAACAGTGGAGAGACAAGGAGACTTGAGTACTACCTTTCCTTTTCCAAACAAAATTTAGGATATAACAACCATGACTAATACAGGGATTGTAATTTATACATTAGATTTGATATATCCCTTTCTAATTTTCTTCACAGTTCTGAACTGACCTCAAGACATTGGACTTCAGCATTCAAATCCCTCAGAAGTTTGCTTATTTTTCTATGAGTCTTTTGGTCTGGTTGTTTCTGTACCATACATGGCAGATGTGCTCATTTCTGGACATGGAGCTTTTTGATACTGACTCCTATATAAGATTTGTGTTGCTCCAAGGAAGGCAATGTTAGTTTGGATGGGTGGCATCACCATCTCAGGCAGAGATAAGCTTACTGTCATCATTCGTTCATTCATTCTGCTGGGGTAACTGAAAGAACCAGATAATGAAATGCTTATCCTAGCCAGGGAGAAAACAAGGACAAGTATTTACATTCCACCTTTTTCTTCACTGCAAGTTGGGGTTTTGGTGGGATTTGGGGAGTTTTATTATAAGTGATAAGGGGGAAAATATTCATTTCTGAAAAAGCAGATAGAAAACTGCAAACCTTCCATTCTTTCATGTATAAAGTCAAGAAAATGTCACTAAAGATCCTTAGAATGATTGGAAAGGAAATCTAAAGACAGTAACTCTTTTCTAAAAAAAGACAAATATGCCTTCCACTTAGACTAAGATTTTTTACCTTTTTTTTTTTTATTTCCTCTAGTAAAGTGTCACTAAACCAGTCCTTGACAGGATCCTTTGATTCCATTTGGAACACATTGATTCTGACAAAGCCAGTGGCAGATGTCAGTCAGCAATGGACAGTCTGCCAATGGCAGTAACACTTGTGGAGCAGCAGCATCACTGTCCAGGTGCATTAAGCACCTACAAAAAAGTTACAAAAGAGTTCATGGACTTCACAGAAGACACAGTATTTTAAACCATGTAGCATTCAGGCAAATAGTGTTTTTATGCTTTATGTCAGATCAGAAGGATTGATTCTTCCCAGTCACCTTTCCCTAAAAAATTTCCAGCTTTTGAAATTACCATGACTGGTCTTAAAAGTTTGATTAGTCAGAGCCACCACACGCTGCTGCTGTACTAATTACATTAAACTCCACTGGGTCCATCCTTCCACCCTTGCTGGGTGCATCTGAGCAGTTTCTCACGGCCATAAGTATGAAGCTGTGTGTTGGCAGGATGGATAAGCATCTCTGTTTTAAAGACAGCCTCAAGCTTTTGCTTAAAGAGGCTAACACTGCCACCAACAACTAGGAAATCCTGGCAGAGAGTCCACATGAATATCTCCTTCTGTATCTGCACAATGTCAAGCACTATCAGCACTGAATAAATAATAATCGTAGAAACCTGGAGTCAGCCAGGAAATAGCTATGGATGAGACATTCATATTTTAAAACCTGAAACTGCAAAATTATCTTGTTATGACTCTGGGAAAAACTATTCTTTTCCTTTTCCCCTCTTCCCTTTTCCTAAAGAAGAAGAAATGTTAATACTGCTGCTGAAGGTACTAAAAAAAGTTTATTTGGTCCTGTATTACAGAATTACACATCTGAAGTGTCCTGCCTGCTTAATACATAAAATCCCTTCAAACAGCAATATGAAGAACAGTCCTGATTTTAAATCCAAATAATCCATTTCTAACAAAAAAAAAAATAGAAATTGAATACAAATGTATTACATGGGAGAAACAGTGAAAGTAGCTAAAAACAGTTTCACTGGACAATCTTGCTTTTGATAATGTCTGGACAAAGTCAACATTTTCCTAAACATGATTGAAACTCTCTGTTAAAAAGGATTTATATTAGTCATAAATCTTTGAAACAATGAGCAAAATTTATAAGAAATTCAGTCTCCAGTTCTATAGAATTAATAATAAAGGGCAACATCCTTTATAAAATAAGTTGAAATTGGGAACTCTTATTTAACTCACTCTTGACAAATGTTCAGGGTTACTCTTTCTTCACAAAAGAATAATTCATGTCTCCTCTGTTCAGGATTAGGGCTCCTACACTACGCTAAGTGTATTTCAAGGCTGTATTTTTATGGTTAGAGATGAGAAGAAACAGATTCTTACTTTAAAATCTGGTTTTATAATTGTAGATAGGGATACACATACAAACTTTTTTTCATACACTGGTCATCTTTAACAGAAATACAAAAAGATCAGAGGAATGTTTCACTAGAATCAAATTGCAATTGAGTCCAGAAGCATTTGTCAAAAGATATAATGGCAAAGATTATAAAGGAGAAGGAGAAGAATAAACTGAAAACACAGAATGCCAAAAATCACCATCTGCTGAGATGATGGGAGTATCATGCTCAAAGCTGTTAAGGTGTTACTAGAGCTGTTGCATGTTACAACATTAAACAGTTAATTGCAGTTCATGGGTTTTAAGTAAAAGAACTGGGGACTGCTTTTTACCATAGCAACCACAAAAATGAAATCTCTTCCAGCATGTATGCAATATGCACCAACAAGAAAGCAAAGAAAATAAATATATTTGGAATTCGACTTTTACACTGTAATTATTTGGAGAAATTCCTCTTTCCAAATTTACATTCAGAGTATGCTGGAGAGAATTGGATATTCATTCCAGATTTACCAAATGTCTCTCCTGAGGGACAAGAAGATGTATTACATTCTGTACCTTTTCTCACTAACAACTGTTAGAATGACTCCTGATGCTTAGGTAAACAGAGTAGGGAAGTGAACGAAAAGAAAGGAAAACTTCTATCATCTCACTGACATGTGGCCACTTGTGCTGTGTGTGGGAGAGGCATGGGGATAAATGTATTGGTGAAGATCTTATTTGTACTGTTGCTTTCCTTCTGCCACTCCAACAATTGCTGTTGTGTGCTGAGGTCAGCCTACTTGTGCTCTTTCAGCATTAGGAAGCATCTTATGGTGGCAACATTGCTGGTTGTTTAATCCCAGGTCAGGTCAAGGTTGAGAGAAAGACAGGAGAAAAGGAAAGTAAAATGACGGTGACATCATCATCATCATTCCTTAAATACTAACATTTGAAATTAAAAAGCCCAGCAAACCAACTGAAGCAGTCACCTAAAAGGTGAAACAGGCATGTGAAAAGAACGAGTGAGGAAGGGGGAGGCCCTGCTTGTTGGTATCCCCAGAGGATACCCCAAGGGCAGGAGACAATAGGAAGGATTGTATTTCACTAGCCCTGAATTAACTAAAGGTTGAAATATGGAAATGTTTTTAAAACATCTATTGTAACTGCTGAAAACAATTATGTCTCTGGTATTTGCCAACTCTCATAATTATCTGCTGTTGTTTTAAAAATGTGTATGGGGAATTTTGCAAAATCTAGGACCAATAATCCCATGGCTGACACAGCATGCTCTTAGACTCTGACACCACAACTGCAGTGTGAGAATTGAACAGAACAGTTGGCTACATTAAGATTCAGACTGACAAAGACAGATTGAGGGGGTTTTGTAAGCTGAGGTAAAAATTTCCATAGGTAAAAATATTAAACCCTGAAAATATGGAGGAATTCACTCACATATGAGCAATTTCAGGACCTAGAGGTGCCCTTCAAGTTTTCCCTCTGCAAATCCAGAAGACATATGTTCATGGCTCTGTGCACTCTCTGTTCTCAATACAAGACCATTTCTAACCCCTCCAATGTAGACTCCTCTTTTTATTTCTCTAGAAATTCCTATTGTACTGCTATTAAATTTTGTGTTTACCAAGGGACTGTTAGGTTTTTTCACCACCAGAACTCACTGTTTCCATACAGCTCTAACTTCCTATTTGTACTTGTTTATAACAGCATGATATAAGTTTTGCTCCATCAGTTACAAAACACTAGAAATACTTTGAAGGGGCCAACTCTACTGTGACATGAACACATAATTCAATAAAATGCCACTGCTTATGCTACTAGTAGATTTGACTGAGTTATCTTAATTGTGCTAATTATGATGATGTGTGAGGGCACAGAAAAAAAGGGCTCTACTGTTCTTATAAACAGAAGAGTAGACACCTCTTGCCATAGAGAACTGACAGTCAATATGTGCCTAGACAGATGATCCTACATAAAATTTTTCATCCCACTTTACATAAAGCATTCTGATTTTGCTAGCACTCCTATATCCTAGGCCACAGTTGTAATGGTCTTTTGAAGTCACCAGTAGCTGCAATGCCAATACTGCCCTTGGTGCAAAAGGAAAAGCAGGCATTGTATTATCAGATTACCACAATCCTTGAATGTAAATATGAATGCAAGTAAAAATGTAGGAACTCAGATTTAGTATCAGAATAAGACTCCAATTCCCCACAAGGAGGGAGACTCCAATTCCACACAAGAAGGAAGAGGAGTTAGGGTATAGATAATGGTTTGAATTTGAATATTTTCTATTCATCTATTATTACTATATATTATTCAGCAGAATTAAACACACACAGTGGGAGTCCACAGATGCCCGCTGTCTCTTAGGGGAAAAGCACTTTTTTATATGTCAATTGAAAGATTTGGGAAACAACAGCCAGTTCTGGCTATAATCTTGCATTAAATGTGTATCTGAGGTTGAATTACAAGATTCTGAAATGCTATTTTTGTATGATTTTTAGTTAATTCTTTATCCCTAAACCACTATTGTTCACTTTTCATCAGTCTTGTAACTTTTGCATATACCACATGTCACATGCTGAGTATCTACAAAACAAGACTGGATTCAATGCACAGAGCTGCATCACTGGATGCAATTAACCAGCTGAAATGTTTGATGGCCACAGATATACAAAGATTCTCTTAATCTGAGCCTGCAAAGTTGCAATCTTAGCTCTGACACTTGTCAAACCATAGGTTTCCAATAAATAGACTAGCAAAGGACAATGTATTTGTATCATTAAGAGGAGGATTTAATTAAAAAAATCATTAGACCTGACAAATTGAAACTGAGGTCCATCCACTTCTTGTCTCAGACACCACATTGCCTTTGTAAAGGCCTAGTGAAGAGTTTGCTGACAGAAGTGCAGAGAGGTTTATGCGTGTAAGCCAATTCTTAAATATCAAATGTATTTTTTACAGCCTTTGGCTGTCAGGGACATCACATACCCCAGTTCCTGATAAGGCCTTTGAGATCCATTTGGACTGAGTACAGAATTTGCAGTGTTATTAGAAGACACCATTTTTGGGAATCTTACTAAGAAAAATCTCCTTGAAAAGTTAGCACCCGGAGTGTAAGGAACTACAAGAGAATTCCCTGTACAACAGATGAGGCACAAGTGATTTCTGGCACTCCATTTCCAGCCTCAGCCAGAAATACAAGACAAACAGGCTCTCTTTATTCTGTGATTTCAACATGTCTGTTTCCTGTACAAGCTGGAAATAGGACATACCATCACAATTGTCAAACCACTTCAGAACCTTGAGCAAGGTGTGATTGGAGGCAGCTTCTGGAGGCAGCAAGGACTTGGGGAGCCACGTGAGCAGGCTGGGCCCCCTCTGCTGCCCCCTGATGTAGTGACCAAACGTGATCCCCCCGAAGGTGTTGCGGTTTGACCCTCATTCCAATTTCTTGTCTGGGTGCCCCTAAACTTTCACAGCCCAGCTGAGGGGAGCTCAAGTGTCTCCGAAACACCAAGGGACAGCCCACCCAGCCTGAAATCTTCTGGCAGCCCTTGGGTGCACCCACAGCTCACTCATGCATGGTGCCTGGCCCTGCCCTGCCAGGGATAAGTCCCTGCCTACAGAGGGGAACAGTGAGCTCAGGAAGAGCGGGACAGTCAGGGCACCAGCACTTGTGGGAAATGGTGGGAGGGGAGGCAGACCCCTGCACTTAGGGCAAGGGGCTCTGCTCAGGGCCAGGACAAGGCTGGGAAGGACTGCTGGCGACTCAGGGAGAGTCAGAGGATAGCTGGCTGCTGAGAGGAGGGGAGAGAGAAAGGGAACTTCTGCCAAAAGGTGAGGAAGCGTTTAGAGAGGAGAAGGCAAGTTCAAACAGCTTTATAATAGGAGAGGCAGCTCTCTGGTGGGGTGGGAGAGAGGACTGGGAGAGATGTATAGGAGATACCTGTCTTCCATTGAAAAGGATAGGGGAAAAGAGAGGAAATTCTCCTAACTGCAAAATAAGGAATAAAAAACAAGGCAGGGAATAGTAAAAGACACGGTAGCCTCTGGTGAGACAGCTGGGTCTGAGTGGGAGGGTGGGTGAGAGAGAAGCTGGGAGCAAAAAACAGGCCCCAAACTGGTTCTTCAGTGGAGTAACCTGGTGGGAGATGAAAACCCACCCTGCAGCACTAGGGTAAAGTGACAGAAAAGAGGGAACAAAATTCAGAAAAGGGAAGCATTTGGGAGAAAGAGAGACACAAACAGGAGAAATATGGCATCTGCATTGAGAAAGAACTGAAGAAATTGGTTAGGATAGAGTGAGGGAGAGGAGCTGCTGTGTGCTGCCAACACACAAAAACATGGCTGGTGCATGGAAAGTTAAAATATACATTATTCATCAGGGCAAACTTAATTTTTAATGAAAGAATATTTCTATGTCTACCCCATGAGAAATGTGTGAAGATCTTTGGGGACCCATGTTTTGTGATTTCAGTTATTCACACGGGCAAAGCACAGAAAAGTCATACAGTGTTTGCAGACTTCATACTGAGGCAAGGTAACTTTCTCCATCCCCAGGTGATTTTATATCTCAAAACATAAAGAACTTTGCCATGCTTTCAAAAATGCAGGGAACTCCCTGAAGTTTCTTTTCTGTCCCAACTGCATGCTCAAAAGCCTACCTCTAGAATCTGGATATGGCCTTCCAAAATACTGTTGATGCTGTTATTTACCAAATATTTCAAATTAGAAAAACACAGATAGATATTCAGCAAGTAAAATACAAGTGATTTGCTGCATTACTGCTAGAAGTGCTTAACAACTTTAAGAAGCAGTAAGAAACATGCACTGACTGTGCTTTAAGCAATTTCACTGTGGTCTTTCCTGAGTACTTGTCAGTAGAGGGAAACTGAATTTTAGCCAATTGAGTACTCTTTGACCTGTCATTCATGTCTTCCAATTTCCAAAATAGATATACTATCTGCCCCCCAGTCTTCTGCAGTGAATGCACTTCTTTGATGTGGTCTAATCTTCAGTTTCTTGCCACAAGTCCAGACAATGAAGTGTTAGACAGGGTCTTTGGGTTGTGAGTGTTGTAAGAAGACAGTTTGAGATCCATGTTTCACACAGGTTATACTATGGCACTGAGACTGGACATTCAGGTGGAGGCAGGACATGGGGAATGTTCTTGAGGGAGCAGAAAGACTGGATATAAGATGGTCTCAACTGAACTCTCAAGACTCGTGGCTAAAACCTGAAACTGTTGCAGAGTGAAAAAAAAACAACAATGTTGCAGAGTTAAAAAAAAAAAAGAAACTTTTTTGCTTCTTACAAGCAATTGGTAAATCCTTGTGTCCAGCAACGATGCCTGTCTGCTCTGCACAAAGAAGTCCTGTGGTACACTGAGAGTTACCATTACAAGCTTTGGTATCAGAAATACTTGTGGTAATAAAGGATATAATATAAATTATTCTCTTGAAAATACAGTACAGTACTATGTTAATGCACTTAGACCACAGCCAATACTCACACAAAATTGTTTAGAACAACCTTTTAGACACTGGAAGCAAAGGATGTGCATTTTTCACAGTGCTTGCACAACTCTATTGGGTTTGAAATGTGTAGTATCTGATGATTTTCATCTCCAGTTCATAGGTCTTTTTTTCTGGTAGCAATTTTTCTTTAAACTTCCCAGAGTTCCCTGCAATGTTACCTTATTGTGCCCTGTCAGTTCATAAATCTGTGCAGTACACCTCTATTTAGATTTTCCATTTCATCTGATTAGCGCTGCTGTAGCCTTTCAAGCACTGCTCTGTTTTGTGTGAAGCAATTTGCAACCCTTGTTTGAGAAACATGTTTTTGTTGGGATACAAGAGTATCTCACTTAGAATTTCTTTTTCAGTTCTCCATTTTTTCTGACTGTTTCTTTTTTAAGTGCTGGCTTCTTTGGCTAAAATGGAACTGAAAGCATAATTCAGATTTTTTTTTCTTGTGTTATTTCAGAAGACATTAAAAATAGATTTCTCTGCTATAACTGTCTATTTAATACAGTTTTCCAGCTCAAGTCTTCTCTGATTGCACTCATATAGTGTTTGAGACACCTTCTGAAATTACAAAGAGATCAGATGCAGTCCAGGGACTGCACTTTTGGCCAGAGTGGCTCTGGGGAGATTGGCTTCTCTAGGGTGGCTTCTACATTTGGCCTGGTAAGTGCTAAACTGTTTTAATGGCCATCCTGTATGCATCTTTTTGCAGAAATCTAGATATTGGACTTTTTTGAATTATTTGTTTATTTAATGAATTCAGCTACTCTAATTAATCACATAGCATACCAAGATGTGACACCGTATTAAGAAGCAAAAAGTTTCAGAATCAGTTTCACCAGAGAAATGTAGGACTATCTATCTGGTGCATTTTTCACCTTGATACAAACTTCTCTGGTACCCTGAGGTGCTGCTGTAGTATTAAACACAACTTTCATTTATCCACTGTGGAAAGAGAAACAATAGATAGATAATCTACATGTGAAAGTTGGCAAGAGTGTAAAAATCCGCTATAAAAATCATTTGCACACAAGTCAACATACGAATTAGTTTTACACTTCTCAAAATCCTGGAGGAGGATTGAAGTTTCTCTGCTCGTGTGACTGACAGCCAGCTACTTTGCTGATGCTTTTCTTATGCAAACTCCAACACTGACTATCTTTAAGACAGTCTTGTGATTTATTTACTGTTCCATTCCCACCAAAGTAGATACTTGGCTTCATAAAACTGTCTACTATGTAACAATTTCTGCTATATAAGATAAAACTACTATTGTGGTAAACCCATTGCAAAACAGGATCCTGAGAAGTATTAACAAATTTCGTGCCAAACTGCTTAAATCATAATTGCTTTGTCACAAACATCATATGTTTATAATATTGTTATGACACTGAAGCCTTATACAGCTGTTTTTTCAAGACTTTTGTAGCCAGTTTAAAGCCATCTGGTGCACGTATTGCCAGGTATGCATGTTTTTGTTGTTGTTGTGACTACACGTGCACCCTCAGCAAACTCAGCGTCTGTCAGTGGAGCTGAAATGTAATCATGTCACTATTTATTTGTACGCAGCGACTACATATGATGTTCCTGACAGCCACATGTGAGAATTGCTGTTTTAGTTTCTCTCTTCACATTCAGATCCTGAAAATTATAGAAATGTTAGACTGATCTCCTAATAAGTCAAAGATTGATATGCAGCTTTGGATGTCTTTTAAATGTTGCAACTTTTCCTGTGCTTTTATAAAGCCCAAGTCTTTAATTACAATTCTGGTAAGTAGATATAGGAACATATGATTTTTATCTCCTGGTTACTTAGCAAAAAGCTTACATTTGGAGATCTTATTAAAAGACAGTGATATATGGATTAAAATTATTAGAGTTAACGTTTCATCTGTATTTTGCTGTTTATCAATTAAAGGCCAAAATTTGCTTATAGTTTACTTTTTTATTAGCATGTTATGATTGGATCACTGTAGTATTTAGACACTGCAACCAAAGTCAAGGCTGCATTACCTTGAATTCTGAAAAAACACACAGTAAAAGGAAACCCCTGACTGGCAGTTGAAATAAGAGATCCTCAGGGATCAGGAAGGGAAAGAAGTATCATTCCTGACTCATTTAATTATTTTTCTGTAGCAAAAAGACTTGTTCAAGGTCATAGAACTAAATTTCTGTATTGGTGCGCAGGTGGAAAAGAAACAGGATCTTTAATCTGCACTTTCATGTGCTGGGTTTTTTTACTCATTTCCTGTGGAAACAAGTGATCCTATTTATGCCTTTCCTTCCTTTTTTCATCTCCATCCATAACTTTTGGCTCTACTGATTAAGAAAAATGAAATGGAAAAAGGAGTAAGTCTTAAACAGGACTTTCTTTCTATGAATTTTGTGAAAGCAGATGCCAAGAGACAGGGGGAAGAAACAATCTGGATGCTCTTGCTATGGTAATGCTGCAGCTTGAGTTCATATTTACAAGACAGAACTACAATATTCCCAACATCAAGTCAGTTCTCTTCCTATTTTGCCATGAAGCTCTAGAGCGTAAGGGACAGCTGTTCAGGCAACATACACTGGTTTGATTTGGCACCAATCTGGAATGAAAGAAATAGTGTTCCTGGGGAGGAGCCCAAGAACAGAGGTGCAGAACAGAGCTACTTTTCTGCAGCTACAAGGCTTGCACACCATAAGCCAATGGAGACAAACTGATGGCTGGTTTGCTCAGCAATGGGGTTCCTTCCTTGGTGCAGATGACAGAGGCAGCATAGAGGTAATAAAAGCAGAACTCACACTCTTTAAACAAAAGATGTTGATCATTGGAAAGTCAGGCTTCTGTGCAGATGTGGCACTTAGGGAGATGATTTAGTGGCGTACTTGGCACTGCAAAGTTAATGGTTGGACTTGATCTTAAAGGCCTTTTCCAACCTAAATGATTCTATGATTCTGATTGTGGAACCATTTGTTTAACGATAATGTTGTTCTTGAATACATGTGGTAGGAAGGAGGAAGAATTCCTTTGGGAGGACTTTGGAAACCTTTCTCTCAAACTTAATTGTTTCTTTTTAGGGAGGAATTGATACATCTTAAATCTTGATTTTATGCTAATTTTCCTTCACATGGTCTGTTTCTATTAATCTGTTTCTATTAAAAGTCTAGACTATAGTTCTGCAGTGTGTGATGGTAAGCAGCATGGAGATCAGTGCCATGTGTTAAAGCTGGGAAGTTTCTTCACTTTTCTTGCTTGGTTTGAGGCGGCTTGTATTAAATACTTTCCCTCTTCCCTTTTTTTCTCAGTTGTGTGGTTAGGAATTGCTTTACTGTATGTGTATCCTATGGCAGTGTTTAATATGAGATGTTTGGTCATCTGTACTTCCCTGAAATTTAACATTGACTTTCATTGGTGGGGATTTCCTGGCTCACATGCCTTTCTTTTCTATCTTGTCTCCAGATGCACATCTTAGATAATCACACCAGTGTTATGGTATAAGCTGTGCAGTGCAACTTCTCTAATTATGAGACTATATGGCCGCTCTCAATTTGAACACAAGTGCTGAACATGGTTGACTATTAATTTCATGTGCTTTTTCATTCCTTCTAAGGAATTCCATCTTGCTATTCCTGACCAAAGTGTTTTTCAGTATAGTGGGTAGGGTTTTTAACCTCAACATAAGCAGCTTATGTCTATTCTTTACTTTTTCTTCCTCATTGATGATTATGTCTCCTTATAATTAAAAACATCAAAAACATCCACCACCAGCTGAATTTTGTTAGACTAAGTCAAACTCTTCTCATATGATAGAATCTTAATTCCTCTGATCTTTGTTAGTAACACTTTTTTTTGTTTAATTTAAACTGGTGGATAGAGCTGTACTTAATATTCCAGAATAGACCTTGCCAGGGCTTTTTATTATACCACAACCACCCCTCCTGGTTCTGGAAATTCCACATATAATATATCTAAGGTCATGCATCTTATGTCTGCTTCATGTTGACTGCCAACAAGCCTACTGCAACTGACTGGTTCTCATTTGAGGCATATTTTAGTGAGCCTTCAACTTCTTTATATTCCTGAAGTTTCCTGTGGCTAATACTACTTGACTAGAGGCACTCTGGCCAGGCCACACTTTACAAAAGCTTTCCGTGTACAAAAGGCAAAGGGTGTCTGTCCTTGGCGTAAAACATTTATCCATTCTAGCACTGTAAAGGGCCTAGTCTTAATGGAGCCTGTGAGAAATTTACTTAAATCCATTGTAAACTGTAGCATCATATACCTTTAGACAGGGAGCAGTCCTGACTTCAGTAACTCCTGTCCTGCCCCTATGGCCACAAGGCCAAATCCTGAGCAAGGCCTAAATGTTACTCGTTTTTCTTGAGTTAAGACTAATTCCATGCTCCACATCAGCGTTGTCACACTGGCTTGAACCAGCAAAAAGTGAATGGTGACAAGGGGGCTTAAATGAGTGGCTGGCAAGACATAGGAGGGGGACAGGGCCATGCAAAGCCCACATCACCACTCCAAGAAGTGTCTGTTAAACTATGAACTTCAGCCATCAGCAATCCTGCTGGGGATGTAGAGCTGTATGGAAGGTGCTTCATGTCAGATCACTGAGGCTGATTAAATAATACCAAGTTCTTCACCAGTGGGGTTTATGTTTGGCTTAAGAGGTGTGAACTGGAGCAATAGGCTTGTGGTGTAACTCCCTACCCAAATCAGGTATATTTGAGTATAATAATTTTCACGGTTACTTTCTACTCTTACCTCAACGAAGAAATAAACACAAGTGACACGGTCCTAAACTAAAAGCATGTACGTCCCATGGGTTATGCAGACCGAGATGCAAACCTCCGTATTGTTTGAGAGCAGCAGTCCCTGCGAGCTCGGGGCTGGGGCACCGAACCCTACACCGCCCAAACCAGAGCAATCGCATCTGCCCGCAGACGGAGCCTCCTGCAGCCGCGGCAGCCCTTGGACAACAAAATGGCTGTGGCTGTAGGTGATCACGGAGGCGCAGCTGGAAGCAGCCGGAGGGGGGGGAAGCCCCGACCCCACACTCCGGAGCCGATTCGGGGCCGTGCCGCGGCTCCCCAGAGCCCGTCCCAAGCACTTACTGCGGGGCGCGCAGCCCCGGGGACCGCACGGCCAGCGGCTGCGCCCTCCCGGCGAGGCTCCCCGGCCGCGGGCCGCGCTGCGCTCCGCGGGCCGGGTCGGGCCGGGCCGGGCGGTGCCGGGGCGGGTGCGGGTCCGGAGCGGGGCCCGGCGGGTCCGGCGCCCCTCGGGGCGGGCGCGGGCCCGGTGCCGGCGGCGCGGGGCGCAGGCGCGGGGGGCGCGGGCATGCGCGCTGTGCGGCGGGGAGCCCGATCTGATAGGGAGCAGGGGCTGACACTACCCCCGTGTGGGCGGCGGAACGTCCCGAGGATGACGTGCGGCGTTCTCGAATCCCGTGTCTCGCTCGCTCGCTCGCCGCCGCCGCCGCCGAAGGAAACGGGAAAAGCAACAAGGAGGCAGGAGCAGGCGCGGCGCCATGGCGGCCCTGGAGCGGCCCGTGCCCAGTCCCGAGGCGTTCCTGGGCCAGCCCTGGGCCGCCTGGGTGCGGGAGGCCGCCCCCCCGCACGCGCACGGCGCCGCCCCCCCGCACAGTAAGGGCAGGGACCGGCCGCGGTCCGGCTCCGCACGCCGCTGTCCCCGGAGCGGGGCCGGGGTCCGGCCGGGCCGCCCCCCCGCACTCCCTCCCTCCCTCCTCCCGCCGGGGCCGGGAGGTGCCGCCCCCCCGGGCGCTCAGCTGACGCGGGCCGAGCCCCCGTGCCATGTGTGCGGGAGGCGCACGCCGCGCTGCCGCTGCCGTGCCGCTGCCCCTCGGCGCTGGGCCGGCGCCGCGGTGGGGGAAGGGGCGAGCGGGAGGATGCGCGGAGGGGCCGGAGGATGCCGCGGGCGGGCGCGGGGGGGCGGAGGGTGCTACCGCGGGGGGCCCGGCGGTTCCGCTCCCTGGCAGATGCTCCGACCATTGTGCTTTTGCTGTTGCAAATAGAAACACTGCTCACCTCCTCACCTCTCCTCCTCCTCCTCCTCCCCTCGCCAAACAATAAATGCACACCTCAGGGCCCTCGGCGCTTCCTGACTCTGCTTCTCTTCTGCAGGTGTAGATCTAGAAGAGACTGGAAAGGAGGGTGGAAAAAGCAGAGAGGTTATGAGGCTTAATAAAGAAGGTAAGTGGATAGTGCTGGCACACCTCTCTACCTGTCTCATCTCTTGGTGGTTGTGGGTGACTGTGGTTTGGCCTTGACGGGGTAGTCTCAAAGCATATGGATCTCTGCCATGAAGAATGTTTCAGGATTGGATACACGCAGATGACTGTCACTGTGTCAACTTCTTTTGAAGTATGAGTATAACAGGTGTATATGTGCAACTGACAGACATGGTAAAAGATAAGGCAATTTTGAGTCAAAAGACAACCTACACATCAGTGGCCATATTGGATTTCTTTTTGTGGACCCTGTCCCTTCATGCAACGTTTCAGTTGCTTCTGTGTGAACATAGACATATAAACCTGTGCATCAGCTTTAGACATTATATTATCATCAGCGACTGCAGTGGAGACATTTTCACTTGTGGAGAGAAAGGGTCTGTTACGATTTTTTGAGTTCAGTCACTTTAGCTTCAAGTCGCATTTTGGTTTTTTTATTCTCACTGCTGAGTGTGAGTGTGACTTACAGACAACAAAGCAGACAGTGTCCAGTATTATCTTACATTACACTAAGCCATGCATATTATGCAAAAACAAATATAATGACTCATTTGGGCCATAAAGTTTTCTGGTACCATCCGTGTGAACAGGCAGATTCCAGGCTAGCGGTCAATGAGAAGATGCCATGCCTGAGACAGTTGTGTCAGTTGTGAGAAGAGAAACTTTTTAGTGGTGAGCGTAAACAAATCAAATTGTGATATGTGTCCTTAACATCATGCTGGGGTAACATCTAATGCAACTAGTGAAATGCTTTGGGTCGCTCTTTCATGTAGCTTTGTGTTTGTTTCTGTTGTGTTAAAAAAGCAGTTTACGTATACAAACTCTCTGCCATGGGAAATACTTCTTGTGAAATCAGCTCATAATGAGCGATTCCATCATAGTGAAACTTCACTGTAACTTACTCATGCTGAGAGAAATCCTGCTATTACCTGTAATGTCATAATATATATTCTGAAATGATGTTAAGTTTCTCATTATATTATAGTTGTCATTACACATGCATTCAATTCTGAGCACTTTGGCAGCTCAAAGGAATCTTACGTTTTCTAAACAACCTCTTGAAAAAAGAATGAATTAATCAGTGATGTAGATTTGTGTGATAAACTATAAAATTACATGGAGTACACATTAAAATTATTTAAAATACCATAAAACTTCCCTTTTGGAAGACTTTTATAGAGATGCCAAGCTTGATTGTGTTTCTGTCTTGATTCTTAGGTGCCTGAATCTCCCTACTTTGCCAGCCCAAAAAAAGTTAGCAGCAGAACCAAGATTTTCATATAGTATATATGTAAAAGGTTCAAGACACAGTTTGTACATCTGTCAGTAATGTTCATTCAAAAATAATTGAACAAAAATCTTGTTACTTCAGCCTGGCCTTCATAAGGAGCTTAATTTGTTGAGATAGAGTGTTCTGTGTTCAGAAGTCCTTGAACACAAATTCTTATTGTAAGCTTACTTGAGACATAAAGATTGAAGCATGTCCCTACTCCCTAATCATAAATAATATGCAAATTGTTTCCTAGAATGATTCAGTTTAGATTATCAGTTCTTGTCCTGTTTGGTTTTTTGAAAGGGGTTAGAGGCACTGTCAAAGTTGCTCTATTTAAACTCACTATCCGGAAAAGATTTTTCCAAACAAAGTGTAATGCCATTGCTGACATTATGATGGTGACAGGTGTGAAGCACTTACTAGCTTTTATAGTACTTATGTCATAATATAAATGTTAAAAACCCCAAACCTTACTGTTATATTTAGAAAATAAAAAGCTTTAGAAATTTTACTTCTTCCAAGTAGTAACTTGTGTTAGATCATTTAGAAAGAACTTTCATGAAGTTAGAATAAATTATTGTGTGTTGAAATATTTCTATTATATTCTCTTAAGCAGTCTGTTAATACAGGTGTTTTTACCACACCCATCTGTGTGGCTGAACACCCACTGTAAATCTTCTTGGGCCTCACTGTCCTTATTAATAAAGGTGGGAAAAAATCTGAAGAGTTAGATTGGTCTGCAGGAAACATTGCTCATGTATTTGCAGAAATGCTTTTACTGTGATCTTTCACACAACTGTCATGTGACATGTTGAATTTTGTTGCCTGCTTTGTTCAGAGGCAAGGGTTGTGGTCATAATAGGCCTGAATACCAAGCCCAACTCCTTTTTCTTATGTGTTTGACTAGACCTTTTTGTGGCATCTGTGCTGCCAGGGGATTGTAAGCGGTGTCTTAGAAAAATCAAATGTTACTTGTATCAAGTAACTGAGGACGACAGACAGACAGGATTTTAAGTATCAAGAATGACTGTCCTGTTTGATAAAGATAGTGTAAAATCTGATTTCTCTGCATTTACTTCTTGTCATATTTGTCTGCATTTTGTCATCTTGAGTTGATATGACCGGATTTATGCAACCATTCCTTTGTAAGCAGTTAAGTGAGGAGTCCTTTTAGACTAGTGAAACTGTGTGCAGAGCATGGTGGGGGGCAGGGGTGGGAAGATAGTGGTCTCCTTCAGACCACCACAAGGTGTTTCACTTTGGTTTTGTAGAAAATACGGTGTCAGGTGGCAAAATATGCTTCCAGTTAGCTTCATCCCTGCTTTGCTGCCTCCTTTCTGGTTGTGTGCTCTGTGTGGTGGGCTGCTCTTCCTCCTCCCTTTGGCCCAGGCAGGATCTGGGAAGCAGCATTACCCAGAGGTGATGGGTAGAAACACTTACTGCCAAGTCTCCACCTGCCCAAGGGCTTGATACTTCTTAGCACATCCCTGGGCAAAGGGGTCACAGTCTGATGTGCCATTCAGTTTCTGCAATGCAAGAGATGCACTGAGGCCACGTGCCTGTGCCCTGTGCCCCATCTTAAGGGTAAAAGTAAAGACACAGAAATGCTGCTCACTGCTTTCCTTTATTCTGCAGTGTATATGTAGGCAGCACAGAGGGAGAGAAATTTCCTGAACGTTTGTTCAGTTTTGTAGATAGAATTGCTTTTTGCATGCTAATACTTACTCAAAGTTTTCCTTCAGCAAATGCAGTCTGTCCATGGTTGACTTTTGCTGGCATGTAGATCTGTGGAGAGGGGATTACAAAGTTGCAAGTGTTCACAGAAAATGAGAAATTTTATGCATAAATGTTTGTGCCAGAAAAAAAAACTTATCTGCTTATCTAATCAGGAAACAGAAACAGTATTGTGTAACTTATCTGACAAATCACTACCAAGCAACCAGCTTAGCTAAAAGAGGGGTTATCAGAATTGGAGCAGCATTCAGAATTTATGTTGAATTTTAAGAAGTTGAATGGCATAGTTGAAGAATTAAAGATTTTCTTGTAGATAATGTGCATAGTAAAAGAAGTTTGTATTTATTTGGGAAATTGTGTCCTGTAAAACACCACAGTAACTATGCCTGAGGTAGATATAGTGTTCTGTTATTATCAGTCTTAATCTGTAACTGATGATAGATTAATTTTGGAGGCAGGTGTTTTACTTTATACAATATTGAAGAAAATAACGGAAGAATGGGATTTTTTGGTTTTGTGTGCAGAGCTTGTATTGATAGGTTGAGTAAGTGTGCAAGGATTGAGTGCTGTGGGTGTTTCTAGGTAGGCATAGGATGTAAAGGAGCAAAAGATGTCCTGTGTATCTTTGTGAACTACAGCAGGGTTTTAAGTATGACCTGAGGGACTTAGGTCTATATCTGGGTATTTGGTGTCATGGTCATCCTCAGTTTCCCAGTTCACTGGGTTGATATTATTGAAGTTTCAATCTGATGATGTCTGTGTTTTGTCTTAGATAATTTTTTCACTGACCATACTGATTCATTATCATTTGTCATTAAGGATGTTATATAAAAAAATCTAATAGTTTTTTCTGATTTTGTGTTAAAAATAGAGATTCTTAATTATTATTGCAGCATTTTACTTCACAATTACACATGCAAACTGGAGTTTTAAGTCTATTGGATAGTTGTTTACACTACATTTTTTTTATTTTGACTTCCCACACAAACGTCTGATGGAAAGCTTTTTGATAAATCCTCTGGCAACATCAGAATGAAATTAAAGCAAGTTTTGCTTTCAGTATCCTTTTAATTCTTCGGAAAAATACCTTGATGATTTTATCATCTCCAAAAAATAAGAAGTTAAGGAGGTTAGATGGTGGTAGGGAACACTTCTATAGGGGAAAAGGGTATGACTTGCAATGTTCTACTTTATGAAAAGCAGGAGAAAGAGAACAAAAATTATTTATGGGGAGATTGTGAAAGAAGATAAGACAAAACCAGCTGGTTCATGTAAGCAGAGGGATTGGACTTGATTTTTATTATTATTAATTTTTCTTTTACATGTGGTTTGCCAATGGTGCTGTTTGTCTCCTTTAAAAACACACTAAACAAAAAAAAAATTCTTGTTTTTCTTAGACGCCTTCATCATTCACCTTTTTGTGGCAGTAGGGAATGCTGGAAAGGGCTGAGAGGGAAAGAAAATTATAACAAGGTTTTAAACATATACCCCAAAAGAAAGAGGTGAGGTTATTGAATTTAGACCACCATAGTTGGTGATTTGGGGTTGGGGTTGGTTTTGGTTTTGCAGTGGGCAAAAGAAAGGGTTGAATGTTCTATAATTTTCTGTCTCTTCTCTGTAAGCTCATAAGGTCTTTCAGAGACACTGATTCTGAAACAGATGTAATATTCCGGTGGAGCTTGATGAGTGAGAGAACTGAGAATTGTCAAGGCACAAAACTGTTGCTGTTTTCAAGAGAAACTTTTTCTTACCATTCTTATCTTTATGCTGGCAATAAGAACAGAGAGCAAAGGTCCCCATGGGGATTTCTTTAGGATGAGAAATGACATTGGGATTGAATTCTAGTGTGGATTCTGGTGTGTAAGTGCTTGATCAGCTCTGCATATGATATCTGACTCTGATATTTTTATTTTTTTTCATGTGGACAGCTTCTGCAGGGGGGTGGCGTGGCTCCTGGTTGTGGCTGTCACCTCATTTAATGTGTTTTAAGGAATGATGACAGAGGAAGAATGAAACGTTATGTATGATGGTGCCCAGAAAATTTAGTCAGAATTGTAGTTTATTCTCATAGATACATAGTTATTTTCTGAAACCTGTCGTTTAGTTCTTCAGCCCACACACTGGATAAAAGGAGTGGAGTAATGGTAAGGCTCTCTGATCAGACATTCTGTGTTTTGAATCAGGATTTCGATGTTCTTGAATATGTATCTGAAACTGTTGTTCTGTAAATAACTTCTTTAAAAATTCTGGTTTTGTTAGGTAGCACATGCTGGATGAAGCTGTGCAACAGTTGTTCTAAGGAGATTAAATCTCCTGCAGTTTAAGGTACTTCTTTTGATTGCATCTGAGGAAACCATGTGTGATTCTCTGTCAACTGACAGCTCTGTCACTAAGAATCTGTCTCTGACATTCCTTCTGCTTGTAATTTATACCCAGACTTGAGAAAGAGGGAAATTTATGTCTTTACTAGAGGGTACCCCAAGCACTGCTGTCACCACAGAAAGTGAAATGACTTTGTGTATCTAATTGTGATTGAGATATAAAAACACATGTGTGTTTTCTTGTTTATCTTCCTCTGTATGTGGTTAATAGTTTATAGATTAAATATAGATTTCTATATATAAAAAGGAAGACTACACAAGAGCTGAACCTTTTCTGCAGTGAAATGGAGTAATTTCTTTGAATTGGGCCTTTTGTTCTATTTAATTAAAAATTAGGACATTATCAGATTCTATTTTACCTTTGGGGCAAAAAATATTAGTCAGTTAACCAAGGCTGAGGTGTATGAATGAGATGGAAGCAGTGGAAAATCCTATAGAAAACGTTTCAAATTACATTTTGTTTTAGTTGTGGAGTTTCTGGTAGTCACTGCATGCATTACTAAGAAAGATCACCTTCAGTAAAAGTATTATATTGCTAAGAGTGTTTCTTGAAGAGTTAACTCTACTATAAGGTTATGTGAATGCCATGAGTCCTCATTATTAAGAGTAATTTTGGAATAACTAGCAAGAAAGATTTTCAGTTTGTATGGACATGGATTAAGTTGCTGGATCTTTCTGTCTTCCAAGTTCAACCTGATGCAGAAATTCTTCAGCTTGTCCTTGAAAAAGCTGATTCAGGAGTTAAAGGTGCAGGATGCTGGGTGAAACTGGTGTCTTTAGGTAATTAATATGCCAAAAAACCTGTGGTAAGTGCTGTCTTGACACAGAAAGAGTGTTTGACAGAGGTCTCTCAGCAAGATTATAGCAAGAAACTCTGATGGTCCCTTGCTGGATGAAAGGGTAGATGCTATAAGGGTAAAAATGGTCTGGTTTTTTATCGTAGTGCTGTGCAGCTGAGTAAGCTGACTCAAATTGGAGGAGGAATCCAGCACAGTTACTTACAACCTTTGTGGGACAGAGGAAAATCAACTATGGCATGCATGATTTCTCTCTTTTTCTGTGTCCCTTTCTGTGTTGATTTTAAGACACTGGTTTTGTCACAATGTTTTGTATGGCTTATTAAAAGTTATGCCTGAAAGCCGCTGATGTTGCTGGAGAAGTCAGCTTTGTGATTGCTCTCAGTCTTGTACTCAATAGAAGTGTCTTCCTTATTTCTGAAATGTTGTGTTTACTATTCAGTAATTTCATATTTTACTAAGTTGTATGAATAATACAGTGCTTAAGCCCAACACATATTCCTATTTATCTGTTTTCTTGACAGTAATTAGAATTCAGAATTATTTGGGTTTCCAGCTTTTTGGTTTCTGTGTTCATGTATTTAGAAAATGTGGGCTGTTTGGCAGAAAAGAAGTGGAGTTTTCTCAGACCAGAAAGAGCATCAGCCAGAAGTAGCAAAGAACTTGACAACAAAAGTTGTAGATTCTGCCCAACTGCTGTTTCCAATGCATGTCTGGTGCATTTTCCCTTAGTCCCCAGGCCCCTCCTGAATCATCTGTAAACGGAAGCAGTTGTGTTGTGACAGAGCTGTGCAGGGCACACGGGACTTCCCTTTCCGTTCCCTTGGAGCAGGTGTTCAGCAGAAGAGACAGGAGGGTGACTGATGAAGTAACATCCAGACATAGGAATGACTGACAAAGGGCAAGAGTACATGGGTTTTGATTTTGTGTGATCTTTGTTATGTTCTTTGTTTTGTTTATTTTTTTTTCTATTTTACAGTGTTTTAAGTCTTCTCTCCAGTCATTCTTCTCTTCCTTTTTCCTGCTGCAGGGGGCTAGGCATAGGGGGAGGTCAGAGTCTGGAAATTTGAAGCTGTATTTATTTGGATTGAGCACTGCTAATGTCACATAAGTAATAGTTGTTGAGAAGTTTGCTGGATCAAAAGTGTCTTCTCTAGCAAGACAAAACAGGATGGGACTGGACCTCTCCAGTGACAGAATAAGGTGATTTGAGCTTGTCAATTTAAGATGAAATGGTCAGAATGGAAGCTGAGGTTTAAAGATGTGTAAATCATTATGTGTGTTCATTTTTAAGTCTCATAGGTATTCTATCCTTAGATGGCCTTTAGGCTGGCTGCTTTTCATTGCCTAGATTAGATAAGATTATCAGGTGGTATCATATCCAGTTGTTTTTTAAACTGCTCTTAGTTATGTCTTTTGAGACAGGATGCTATGATGATTTAAATCTGAAAAGTTTGTTGGAGCCACACCACCACAACAACCACTGACAGAGCCAAAACATTGTTTGTTTGGGGCTGATGATGGAGATAGTCAGAGGACAGTGATCTGGATGAACATAAGTAACTGATCTGTTACTGCTGTGGTTAGAGAGGCTGTATTATTATTTGTGTGGTCCTAATGCCTGGCAGCCCCATCAAACTGGACACTACTGTGCTGGGTATCAGCATAGGGAAGGAAGGGTGTGCGCTTGTGTGTGTTGTGAAATTGCTGTGCTGCAGAGAACAATTTTTTTTAATATATGACAAAGTAGGAGTTTTCATATTGACAAACAAAAGCGCTTAGTTTCTCAACGTGGTATGTGGTTGACTTTAGCCTAAACTAAAGTGGCTTTCTTAGAACTGTGGCACGGAAAGCTTTAAGGTGATGTTTGGAGGGCAGTGGTTTTACACGAGCTTGGAAGGTATTCTTACTCTAGTGTAGAAGTTGGCCTGAATGAAAATACACGCTGGTCGTTAAAAGCTTAATAAACAGATCCTGACATCGTGAACCAACTAGAAATGTGCGCAAATGGTGTGACAGCAAGTAGCATGTGGACAGTATAGTGTATGTAAGAGAGAGTAGCCTGGAAAACAAAGAGGAGTCGTTCCCAGGATATAAGGATTGTGCATAGAAGGATGCAGAGAGAATAATGGTAAAGGAGTATGACAATATAGAACAAAGAACTTTTGGAGCAGAGTGAACAAGCAGGATAATGTTTGTCAATATGAAAAAAGAAAATATAAATAACTAATATGAGGTGAAGGCCCATTCAAACCTTTAGCTCTGAAGATGTTTACAGAAGACTTTGTCCTAGGGATGTAAGACAGGAAGGGTCCCTTTGATACAGATGTAACCTTGAATGAATGGATCAAGCAGAAGTCACTGGCAAAGATGACATGGTATGTTATCATAGTATTTTGTATCTGAATGATGGGCAAGATGATTATGCTGTCCAGGGTGATCAAGAGAGAAGGTGGAGAAAAGAGGGTGGGAGTGACGAGATCAAAGTTCTCTTCTAGCTGTATTGAGCTGAAGCTGACAGCTACTCAGTGGCAAGAGGTGTCAGAAAGGTGGACTGAGATTTTTTGTTTAGACATAAGTGTACTGTATTTGAGACCTGTCTCCTCAGGAACTGAATGTGTTGGTAAAATTCTCACCCGTAAGAGAAGGGACAAAAGCTACAGCTCAATGGAGTCCTGCTAGAAGACAGAAGAGGAATAAGGAGCCTGCCAGTGACCTGTGAGGGGTTTGGTACAGGGTGGAAGGGCAGCAGAAGAGGGTAGAGTCTTGGAAGTCAGAAACAGAGAATAATCCTTCAAAAGGAGAAAGACATTTAATTTTATGAAGAATGCACAAGGGTTATTCTGATGGAAATAAGTAAGTTGTTGTGATGCTGCAATAGTAAAAGGTATTTAGACATTTTATTAAGAATAGTTTCAGTGTAGTGTGGCTCTAGAAATCTCAGGCTAAAGTTGGACACAAATTAAAGGTGTAGTTTGTTATCAAACAGATCATAATGAGCTTACAGGTGAAAGAAGGACAGAAGGAGTAGTGTAGTTAGAGAAGCAAGGGGTCAGAAGTAGATTTCAAAGCAGAAAAGACTGATTCACTGCCCTGCTGTTCTGTCAGAGCAGGAGGAGAAAGGAAATGTGAGGTATGGGGTGATGTGGGTGAGGCAAACAGAGGGTGGGACAGATGTGGTTTGTATCTATTGTACGTGGAAGAAGGGAGAGCTGTAAGGAAGAGAAAGAGTGGGAAGGGAGAATGTGAAATGGTTATTATGTTTTCTCACTTTCTCTTGGAATAAATATTTGCATTCTATTGTGGAGAAAGAAATGGATACAAAAGAAAAGGTTTGAGGAGTGAGTCAAAAGTAGGAAGAAAAAAGGCTGAAATTGCAGGTGTGGGTTCAGCTCAAATGGAGGAATGGCACAGATTAGTAAGCAGCAGGATAGAGAGAGAAAATGTGCGATAACCTCATTTTCAGACTGGTTCTCTTTTCCACTGCAAATTCTAGGACAGGCGAGAATACAGCGAAGAAAATCAATGTTTAAGGCAAGCATGAGTTCAGGATTGGTGGACCTAGTATTGGCAAGTAGAAGCAAAAACCTTCACAAAAAAAAGCCCTTCAGGGAGAGAGAAGTGTGTGTCTGGTCATATCTATCATATCGTGTGATGGACGTGAAAGGAGTAGTTCTGTTCCTTGCAGTGCATCATAAGCAGATAATATGTCTATGTGATCTGCCACATACTGATACTGACTTGTGCTTCCTGCTTCCAGAGCCGAGACAAGGCCACGGATTGCATTCTCGTGGACTGGGCCCCGGGTAATGTCGTACTGCTCAGGGTGTATCATGAGAGCTTGGGTGCGGTGCTGCAGTAACCATGGTTGTTGTATGGCTTTTGCTTGTCTTGCAGGGCAAAGCAAGCTTGTTCCTGTCTACATGCTACAGGCAGGCATGCTTTATGATATAGCACTTTTTTTTTTTTTGTTTCTCTGAGAAAGCAGGACAATGATTTTAGAGGTGTTTCATGGAATGGCTGTCATTCATGATGCAGGCTCCTCAGTGTTTAAGAAGTTAATCTCAGGTTTCAACATCTCTTTAGTAGATCCAAACATCTTTTTAAGGAAGAGGAGAATGCTGTGGGAAAGAGTTGTCCGCTCACGCACTGAGCATTGAGCTGATCCTTTGACTTGGAGGGCTTTTTCATTACCTTGCTTGCCTTTCCCAAGCAACTTTCTGCATGTCCCTGTATGTTATCAATGTTCAGTCATCCCAGCAGCTTGTACATGTCACCATGCAGAGGTACTGAAAAAAAAGGGAAAGAAAAAAGGTCTTCAGATTTTCTCTTCAGAGTCTCTCAGGGATTTTTTGTGCACTGTTCTAAAGTTTTGTGGTTCTCATCTGTATTCATGCTTTTGCTGTATTTTTGGCTTTTTAGAAGACTTGGAGAACCTTGGGCAAATATACTAAGAAACTGAATGCATGGCGATGGAAAAACATGAGAAATGGGAGCAAAAATGTTTCAGCTCTTGAAATTATGGTGAGCTGTGTTTATAGTGCTTTTAATAGAGTCTTCATACATGCAGTGCTTGGTGCAAGTCTTCTTCAGCTACTCTCCTAACTCACAACACACTGGGTGTGAACATTACCAAGCCTTGCAGGTATTTAAATTTTGAAAGAGGTAATGCAGCTTTACATATTTTTGGGTTTCTTGCTTATCAGAAAAAATTATTCTTGACTGCATTGCTGAAGGAGGGAATGCTACAAGTTTTATTTTGTGGCATTTATTATTGTTTCCAGCTTTTCAAGATATGTGCCACTATTCTGATTGTTTGTTTTCCAAGCTCCCTAGCAAATGAAAGGTATTGTAAACTTTTATCGCTTTCCTGGAAGGTAAGAATTTATCCTGTATGGTGTTTTTGTAAGGTTTTGAGTTGTTTGGAGTTTTTTAATTCCTAATTCCTTGTTATTAAGTATATGTTTGGAAAAGTTCTGGAGAGATATGTAGCATATGTGTTCAAATGATGTAACACACATCAAAGTGTTAGCTTTAGAAACCAGCAAGATATGGTCCATATTTCAGAGAGCTTACAATGCATTTCAGACAAAGCCATAAGTAGTGTGTGTTGTGAAGACAAAAATCAGTCTATGAGTGCTGAAAAATTTCTTGCAGGAAGCTATTTTAAGAAAGTATTTGAGGGAGGTAAAGAATAATTAGTTGATGTGGAGGAAGGAGGCATCAAAGCTGATAGTATAGCACACAGGAAAGTAGCATACAGAACAGATTCCTAGTGAAAGCAGTTTATTTGTGAAAATAAACTCTCCCTGTTTTGTTAATATTGTCTTACTGTCTGGGAGCTGGAAAGCAAAACGAATTGTAATTGCCAGACTGCAAGAATAATATAAATATTGAAATATAAATCTTAATCTTTCTTAACTCTGTTCCCTAAACATGCCCTCTGTTCTCCAAATACTTAAACATTCCCTTTTTTATTAGGCTTCAGCCTCATCTCTTCTTTTGAATAGTGCCCTAGTTTTGCTACTAGGCAAAAAGTGAAGAGAAACTAACACATGGTGTATGCAACAACATTTGTCATTCTTTTATACTCTTTCTTCAGCATGAGTTCTTTTATGCCCATTTGTTTATATGCATATTACAGGATTGGAAGATAAGTGATGTGGAAAATTCTAAGCAACTTTGACTCTTGTTCTGTACTTTCAACCTTAGAGTGAGTCTGTTGTGTCCAAATTCCTTTGTAGTTTGAATTTTTTTTAGAAGAACCCTTTGAACGTGGGCTTTTCATGGAAGATTTCTGATGTACCATGTGCAAGCATAGTGTGCAATGAAAACAATACACAGAACAAGTGCTTTTAAAAGCTTGCTAATTTTAGTACTATAAGGCTGTGAGAGAGATTTAGCTGTGTTCAAAATCATGCTATTGAAGCTGCCTTGAGTAATAATCAGGACGGTGTCTGTATATCCAAAAGAAGGGTATGAAGTGTGATTCATGCCAGTGTGAGGAGAAGCAGAGGGAGTGAGTGAATGGGAAGAAGTCACAAGAATTAAAAAGTTGACTACTGATAATGTTCATACATTACCTTTCTTTGAAAAGAGGCCCAAAGTGTCCTACCAGTTATGAGTAGAAATTAATCCATTTGTCACTGAAAGAGGATGGGCAAACATGGCTGCTCCTGAACGCCCAATCCTACCTGCACTGGAATTTAATGAAAAAATGCTGAAAGCCTACTGTGTACTGATAGGATGTAATCCAGTCCTCACTGAAATATGTTATTGCATAATGATTTGGAAAGGAAAGAGGCAATAACCTTATTTCTAGATTACAAACCTGAATACAGGTACATAGAATGTATTTATTTACAGGGGAAAACCCCAAACAAACAGAAAAAAGGGTAAAATGCCACACATGTTGCATTTCCTTGTGAGAGACTGCAGAAGGCTTTACTGACTAGCACTCTGCTTACTGTTTTTCAAATGTTAATCCTGCCATTGGCGCCAAATTTTACTCGTTAAAGACTGCCATATTTCAAAATACGTTGCTAGGGTTTATCTTTCTCTCAAATAACAGTTACCCAAACCACGCTTATGAGAATAGACCAGTTCTTATTATAGCAAAAACCCACAGTACTTCACTATATTTTAGCAACTCACCACATATACGAGTTTGGTGCTTTTTAATCATTTTTAATTTACTTGAAAGCCATATTTGATGTTACTGCACCAAAAGCTAGCTTGCTCCTTTGCTGTGCAAACATTATGAGCATTCTCTTCTTTTCTGCACCTGCTCTACCAGTGAGGACCATGTTTACTTTACCAGATATAGTAGGATATGAATTTATAATCTCTAATTGGATTTTTGGGTTTGGCAGTTTACTTTTTGTTCTGTATGTGGAAATGGTCATCCTGGATACTTTGTGATTTCACTTGGGTTCTTTTTCCATCCTAGATAGGAAGGGAAACTAGCTGGTGATACAGTAATAATTAAAGATTATAACTGGCAATTAATTTTCACTACATGGGTAGATTTATAACATTAGCAAATCCTCCATGACTAGCCTGCAGCTCTGCCTTTTGTCTGGAAGAACAGTGGCTCTAGCCTGAAGCAATCCTTCGTGGTGCCCATTGGATTTTGCTGAGAGCAAAGCCTGCTGTGGCCACCCAGCATCTCAAGAGGTGAATATACAAGTGAGCATCAGAACGCCGTAGTGCAAAATAGGCTGGGAATGGTGAGTTCATTGAATGCAATAGTTTAAAGAGGTAGGTTTCAATTAGGTAACTATTACATGATTGCAATGTAATCTTTTTCTCTGCAGTGTTTCTCCTGTAAAATACAGGCACTGAATTTATACAGTCTGTCATACTTGGAGTTGATGTAGCTGGGGTTAAAAAATACATACTTTTTTCTTTATAGCAAATGTAAGTAAGTTTGGTCATGGTCCGTTTTGAATTTGTTGTATTAGGAAGAACTTCTATCTACAATAAAAGTAGGAACAGAAGAATTACCATTGAGGGTTGATTAATTTAATTTAAGTATTACTCCCTGTGCAAAGCACTCCTGAAGGAGGCTGAAAGTGCATGAATGGGAGAGTAGGAAAGAAGTGAATACTACTATTTTTTATAGAGCTTTACTGATGTACTGTATCCCAGTTCTCATGTCCACATCTGGTTTTGGAAAAACTGGAAGGAGTTCAGAAAAATCTACATTAATTTGAGGCCTGGATAATCAGCTTTAGAATGGAAGATTTAAGAAGCTCAATCTATTTAGTTTATCAACAGACAGTAGAGGCTACCTGATAAGTCTATAAGTACTTAGACAGGGCGAAGGTATCTGACAGTTAGATGGTTCTTTGTCAGGTAGATTAAGGGGATTCCCGTGGTTGAAAGCTGAAGCTACATCAGTTCAGACTAGAAATAAGATGCATTTTTCTAATGATACAATTAAATAGGAACAGCTTATCAAGGGGTGTAGTAGACTCTCTGTTGCACAAAATCCTCACATAAGGCCCTGATGCTTTCCCAGGAAGCACGTGGTGCTTTATCCAGGGCCAGAAAGTTTGGGTTTGAAGCTACAATAATATGTTGAAATTCTATGGCCTTTTTTAACATCAAAATTCAGTACAGATCATAAGGAAGATTTCTGTTCTAATTCCTCTCCCTGAAATTTCATACACTGGAACTGCTTCTTTTGTTAAAAAAGGAAGTTTGAATGAAAGATGAGGTGATCCAATCAAAAATCCAGCTTTCTAGCATGGTGGGTGAGAAGGGACCATCCTTTAAGAGCAGACAGAAGAAGAATTAACACTTTCCAGTCTCACTTTATATTTTTCTGGCAATCAAAAATGCTAATATCCCCCCAGTCATTAATTCTAAGCATAACAATCATTTACCAATGTAATTATTGGCCTTCTCAGAAGCATTGCACATAATTTGTGCCTTCTCACTCTAAGGCCATGTGACTGACAGCTGGACCCAAACGCCTTCTTTGACTTTGTTTGCAAAGCAAAGAAACCTTTATCAACATGTTTTCCCTGATGCTGCTTTCTTGGCCATGGATTTATGAGGACATAGCAGGTCAATCTTTGTGATAGAGTAAAAGGCTCTGTAATTTCTAATGAATTGTGTGAGAACTCATTTTGTCCTAGTTTTGCGAGAGAGATAGTAGGAGTTTTTTGAAGGACATTAGCACTGACATCATTCAATTTGCCTCTTTCTTGTAAAGTCATGCCCACAGCAAGGCCAGTGAGTGCTGATTTAAGGTACCAATCAACTTAGATGGGAAATGTTGTGTATTGGGTTAAAGGAAGCACATAACCTAATTCTAGAGGTTTACCAGCACCAGTGGAACTATAACTCTCATAAGCACTGTATACAAAATAAGTGGAAAGCAAATGTGCTGTATCTCAAGTTTATAAACTCTTCACCCTCATCCCCTTACCAGTATTGCTGCCTCCAAAAACTTCTAAAAGAAAGCAGCGTGAATTGAGGTTTAAAAAAAATAGGCAATACTGAATTTCTTTTTATGAAATATTAGTGTAAAGTATTTCAGTACTGAAGAATGGATTTTGTTGTTGTGGTTGGCTTTGCTGCAGTTGGAAAGGTTAGAACAAACTGAATTGGATGATGAGGTTTGATCCAAATAGTATTAGTGTGTGTTTTATTCTAAAGCCATGTGAATTCTGTGTGTGAGCTTGGGCTTTGTCTGGTTGGGACTATACAGGGTCATACATATCCTGTTAGTAGCATGAGGAGATGTTAAAGGTTCAGGGAATTCAGATCTTCCTCAGTTCTTTTTTGTCGCCTGTGACAGTGTGGCACATCTTGACAGATACATGATCCATCAGTTCTTGTCTGAGTAATTACAGAATATTTAGAAATTTACACTTGGAGTTGCCTTTAATGTTGCTTGTGTAGTGAGCTGGACTGAATGTTAGGACTGAGTGTCCTTGTCATGGTCCTCTCACTATGTGTGTCATTCTTCACATGATTTCACAAATGCTGGGGTGGGTCAGGGTCTGCTGTTAGGCCAATATTCTCTACAGAATACCAACAGCCTTGCTAAAATCAATCAGATGATTGGTCTGCTTAACCTTCCCAGCATCATTTAATCCATACTTGCATTCAGGTAAATTATATTTGAAACTCTGGCAAATGCAACAACAGAAGATACTTGCTTTGATGTAAGGCAATTGAAAGGGTAATTTCTAATCTGAAAGCAGGAGTTCAGACTAACACTCTGCAGGAGGGATAGATTCATTGAAGGAAGCAGTCAGATAAAGTTACTCTACCAACACGTTTTGTCCAGCCAGGGCAGCGGTTTGATGATCTGTGTATTAGACGGAGCTACGTCACTATTACGGTCAGATAAAGATCTCAAAAATGATTGGAAACTCAGGGTACTGTAAAAAGCTCAAGGCTTCACCTTCCTATGAGGCAGTCTTCTTCATGGCTCTTACTCAAATTGGAGGTTAAGAGCATCAAAGTACTTACTTCTCATTTGCTTTCTACAGGAACAAAGTACATGTTGAAAAAAGTCATGCTTTAGATTGTCATGCCACAGTCTCAAAGTTTAAGTGGATCAGTGCTGACATCTTACAAACACTGTGCTTGTTTCAGAAGAAACAAGATGCCAAGTTTCAGAACCTCATATAGCACATGATGGCACCAAACCGTTCTGGGTGTTTCCTTGACTTTTTGTGTCAGTGTCCTGCCTGCCAAAAGCCTGGGCGTCTTGAACCATGTGTTTCCATTTGATGTCTATTGACTACAAGCCCTTCCTCTCTTCCCCACTCCCCTTGCCAAAATATCAGTGTGCTTTTGCAGGAGACAAATGGCAGCAAGTCACTCACACCAGAAGAGTTTGTGTCTTGAAATGTGCAGAAGCCTGATAACTCTTGCTAAACAGTATATTCTTGATATGGCATAGGTCAGATATCAGTTCCAGGGGAGAAGTAGGTCCATCTCCATGCACCTGATGAAACAGGAACTCTGCTTTCTTACTGCCAGTCACCTGCAGAGAGAGACCCTCCTGACCTGTCAGGAGGAAAAAATGTTGGTTTTTGTTTGTTATTTATTTATGTTATTTTTACCATAATGACTCTTCACGATGCTATAGGCAGGTGAGGTTCTGCAGGGTGAATGTGGAAGTGTGGGATTGAAATACTTTCTGCTGATGGAGGAGCTTAAGGATGCAGAGAACTAGTGCACAGTCCTGACAGTTGCATCAGGCCATCTTCTAAATTCTGTGCTGGATAAACTAGCAGCAAAGTGCAGTACAAATATACATTTGCAGTCTGAAAGAGATATAAAGCACTCAAGAAGGTTAGCAAGAACAAGATGAGGGATGGCACCACAGAGTTGCTATATTTATATGCTGAAAATCTACAGGCAGATATCCTAAAAAGATATGTGTATGTGTACACATATATTCATATATTTAGAAAATCTTCTGTAATCATGTTTGCTTTGGGTTTCAAGATTTTTTTAAATTATCTGGTGTTCCAAAATGACCCTCTTTCAAGGCATCAATTGGGTTCCCTCATCTGATGTTACAGATTTTATACAGTGTGTTGGAGGTCTTTTGCCTAAATGAAAGCTGGTTTTAGACTGTGATACATTGGAGACTATTGGTCTTATTTGGCTATTCATATTTTGATAATTTGAAAAATTACAAGAAATCAGAACTGTTACTTACTTGTCTCTTTTGAGTTTCTTATTTTGCTTCAGCTGTCTCTTCTGTAGCAGCTGGTTCTAGCTATAAAGAGTGTACATTATATACTCTTAAGTGGAACTCGTGTTTGGGAGTTGGTCGATATGTGTCTGTATTTTATATAGCTGGTATTTTTAGACGATTCTTGTCCATTGTCAGTTTTAGGTGGACTGTTTCTCTTGCCAGGAATGGCTTCCTGAGAATTCTTTCAGTGATATTGCAGCAAAAACGACATTTAAAAAAGAGCAAAATTCTGTACCTTGGGTTTGAATAGGTAGAAAACTTGCACATAAATAGGGCTTAAGTTTACTGCCAGTATTTAATGTATTGTCTTGCAGGTGTTGGTTTGCCCTTGTCTGTATTGACATCCAAACTGTTCCCTGCCCTGATCAGGCGACCTGTAGTTGACATCTGCTGTCAGAGAAACCTTGTTGATGCCTTAGTAGAGGTCTGTGGCCTGGGACAGTGAGTCTGGCTGGGCACGTGTCACTTTGCTTTGGCATTGCTGGTTTGTTTTTCTTTGCTGATCACCTCCTTTGGGAGTGGAACAGGAAATGAACGGAAAGGGGGTTCAGAAGAAAATCAGTTCTCTTCATGTCCTAATGTAATCAAATACCTAAAGTCTGGAGGCTTTTTTCCTCTAAAGGCAAATAAGGTAAACATGACTCTTCTACATTTAAAGAGTGTAGCCACCTTTTAAGGATATTTTGGTTTGGCTAATGATTTACCCTTTCAGAACCAATGAACACAGTTTTAATGCTTTAGTAACACACTTGTCTAAAGCACTTGGCAGGCTACTTAAGCCTCTCAAGCTTTCTGTGAAGCGTCACAGATGGAAAAACAGAGAAACACGGAGAGGCCAAGTGACTAGCTCCAGAGGTGTAAGATAAATATCCAGTTGTGTTGCTGGAGTGCTTTGGTTAAATACATTTGATTTGGAAATTTTAATGAGGCTGAGGTGAATAAAAATAAATAAATTGCTGCATATAATTGCAGCACATTGCATGTTTTCAACAACATTGACCAAAGACTGTATCTTGTTATTTACACAGTGTAGCTAGTTGTATCTGTACAGAGGCTACATCCCCCTTACCACTGATACTGTTACGAAGGATAATGCAGTAGCAGCTAAATATGTGGGGTCTTAGAGGCTGACCAGCCACAGCTTTACACTACTGTTGTCAAGTTAAGTTTTAATTCTTCCTTTGTTTGAGGACAGAAAAACTGCATTTCTGGAGGAAGTGCCTGTCTGAACTGGCACTGGTGTCTTATGGAAGAGATTTTGTCATCAGAATAGTAGTGCTTTATTTCTTGGTGTTTTCTTTCATTGTGTTTAAAATTTGCTGTACTTTTAATCGACCTAATGTAGGTACTTATTAAAATCCAGGTCTCTGTCAGACAGCACTGGCAAAGCTTGCCTTGGAGTGTACAATGTATGCAGAAGTGTCTGTGAACTGCATCTACTAACCTATGTACTGAAACCTCAGGTAGCTTTGAATTGTGAGGCTGGTTCTCCTCAGACTTTGTGTTTCGATAAAAGCAGCTGGCAGAGTAGCAATTTTATGCTACTGTGCATGTTCCATAGCTTGAAAGAGGCTCTCCTTCACTTTAGCAGGTCTCAGATCATTATTTTCTTCTTATGAGAGCAAATCTAACTCTCCTGTGGGGTTGGTTCATTCAGAGACACTTTGCAGGAAGGAACTTGTGTTGTATGTGATATCTCCTTTTACATGGCTTTGAGTTGCTCCTGGCATTTTTTGGCCATTGGTTTGCTTTTAATTAGAGAGGTTTGGGCAAGTGAAAGGACACGGAGGGCTAAAGGTGAGAGGAAATTACCCTGGAGGAGGATGGAGCAGAGTGGCAGCGGGGAATTCTCACTGTGGCAGGATTCTGTGAATGTATCAGCTGGAGTTTCAGGGGATGTGTCCTGGCTAGTACTGTGCCCTCTTGCCTAATTTGCTTTATGTGTAAGTGCTTCAGATGCACCCAATGTGAATATGATGGGAGCTTGCAAATCATCAGAATCTGTTTGAAGGAGTCAAGAAGAGTGGTCAATGACTAAGCTTTCATTTGCTTAGAGTGTCCCAAGTTTTGATGTGTCTGGGCTGCTGGTGGCTTACAGGTCCTGTGGTGTGTCTGTTCAGCATGTCTGCTTGGCCAAATACAGGGCAAAGTTTTCATTAACAGCAGCATAGCTCCCATTAGGAGTGATTTGCTCACCTTATATGTCCAAAACTGGGGCGGTCCCGTGGTATGGGACAGTCCCGTGGTGTAAAGGAGAGCACTCCAGACTCTAAATCCCAAGGTCTTGAGTTCGAGTCTCAGTGGGGACCATCCCCTGGCAGTTAAAGCCTCCCTGCCATCCCATCCCGTCAGATCTCGGATGCTCAGCAGGGTCAGCCCTGGTTAGTACTGGGTGCTGTGACAGTCCTGAGGACTTCACTGCCACTGTCCAAGCTTGCTTGGCTGTGGCAGATGGACCTTGGGACTTAAACGGTGGGGCCAGTTCTGTGCACGCTGTGCCTCACCTAAAAAATCCACTGCACAGGCTGGAAGGGCACACCCATGTGGGGAGAGCCCTTCCCAAATCTTCCTTCGTGAAGTCTGGCCATGCATACATACATACATGTCCAAAAATCTTTTCTTAAAAGTTCAGAGTATTGACTGTTTTGAAAATGAGAACATTTCTTTTTCATTTACGTTTGGAGGTTGTAAAATCTAGAAGTCTTCTGAATGTAACTGAGAGCCATGCAGTCCAATCCATGCATGTCACTCAAGGGATCCTTATATCCTTTGTATGCAGATGTCATGACGATAATATTGTAATCCAGTCATTAAAATGTATGTTTTTTCTGTAACTTTTAATAAAGTAAATGCAGTTCCAGCAGGTGAAACAACAGTTGATAGTAGAACTAGAAAAAATAGTCCTGTGTTATTTACGTATTTTAAATATTTTATTTCATTATTTAATTTTTTTTTAATTTTCCTTTTTTTTAATATTAAGAAATCTGCACTTGGGAGGAATACTCTAGCTCTTTTTCTTTTTTTTTTTTGTATCGCATATCCTTTTGATGGAATTTCAACAGAGATGATTTTATTCATCAACGGTTTTGCAACAAGTTTGACATTTTGTAATGCTCTGTTTCCACAGAGGAATAAGTCCTTGTAAGGTTATTGAAACATGCAGTTGTAAAGCACTTGGAATGTAAACAGTGATTGTGAGCTAGCTGTGAATATGTTATTTTAATAAGAATTGGGGCATGTTTTGGTAATTAACTGGGCATGAATGATTACTAGTGATTTTTCTGGTATTATAATTTCCTTTTCATGATTGCTCTCTCTCTCTCTTTTTTTTTTTTTTTTTTTTTTTTGTTTCTTTCACAAGCAGAGTTGTCATCTGTTACTTTCTGGTAGCTACCCTGTTGATAGCAAACCAAAATAAATTAATTGTGAATGGCCAAGTGCCCACCATCTGAACTAAAAGTGGTAGATCATTGCAATATCCTCCTTGCTGTAAATTATAACTGTGAGATGATACTCAATATTCTCTTTATATATGTGGAGGTATAGACAAAAACTTTGAATCCAGGGCTAGATCTTACTTATGCCAGTGTTATCTATTGAAAATATTAGTGTATTGCTGTTGAATTTAATCACCAATGACTGTGAGAGTGTTAGCCACAAAATTCAACTGGTGCATGAAATGGAAATTGCTTCCATGTAAGTGATAAAGAAATAGCAAGTAGTAATTAGCAAGTTCTAATTTGTGTTTATGAAGAGTTTGGGATGATACAGTCAGGAAGAAAAAAACTTTCTTTTCACTAATACAAAACTATGTTGAAAAAATGTAATATTACAGTAATTTTAGTAGCTAAAATTTTGCTGCAAGTATCCTTCAAGTATTGCAAATATAGATAGAGTAGGTAGAGTGATAAAGTTATTAAATAATTTTTCAGACATTAAAGAAATTCATGAAATCAGTAAAAAAAATTACAAATAAGGTATCCAGACTGCCTTAACTCTCTTATATCATTATGCAGTGACTATGCGTTATAGTAACTTACTTAGAGTATGTGCTTCCCCATGGTTAGTGCTTTCTTTTTTACAGCTCTTGGAGGCTTTTTACATTGCAGAAACATGTTGTTATAATCAAAATAAAAAGACTTCAGTTTTATAAACTACAAAGATTCTTGACTCTAATGCTTGCAATTAGAGACAAGTTTTAAACAAAGTCAAATGACCACATTTTATGTATCAAATGAAATACTGCACTTGGACTTGGAGACTTAAAGGAACAAATGAGATATGAAACTAGTTTAGGAATTGTCTATGACAGAAACTTTGAAGATGCTTTATATTTTAACATTTTGAAAGAAAGGGTATCCTGAAAAGTGTATTTTCCTTAGGATGAGGCTTTCTATGATGAATGCTTGTAAAAAAAATGTACTGTTCAACCTTTCTGCTCTAATAACTACAGAATATCCTTCCAGTTGGAAAGTTGTAGGAAAAAATAGTTACAATCATCTTGAAAACAGGATGGTATTTGTTTGCAGAGTAGTTGGATAAATCATTTACAGAAGCTTCATTGATGTTAGTAAGTGGTGTCTGCCATTCAGATCCAGAGTTCAACAAAACTCACATGTCTATCAAACAGGAAGGAAAGTGCAGATCATTAACTTGAAGGATTTGTGAGTGATGCTCCAAATATACACTTTATAGATGGATATGGCCATTTCTTGTACTGTGCTAAGTAGGGTGTTAGTGCATTCTGCATTTTTTCTGTACTTTAAGTATTTAGTCTCCAAAGCATTTCAGACTCTTTTGGTTAGAATGACGATTCTGTCTGGTGTTATATTCACTTGGCCTTCATTCAATCCATAAACACGTTAATCTCTCAGCCAAGTGCTGGCAAGGTCCCTGAGGCAGGAACCTTCCTCAGCTCTGGTGCTGTAACAGCTGCACGGTGCAGTCCTGTGTTGAGGTGTGTTGCATCCCTCAAAACTGCGTGTGTACCTCTCCACGCTGAGGCAGCTTCAGCTCACACGAGCAGCTCTAGAGTTTGCCTCTGGTCTGCAGCTTGGACAACATGCAAACAATTTTCAGTGGACAGATATTCACTTGCATGGCTGCTGTACCATATTCAGACTTTTCTAGTTGGGCCTTTTTTCCCGAAGCTGAATTTTGTTGAACTCAGCCTTTTAGAAAAGTAGTAATACCAGTGTTTTTTTCCAGATGAAATGCTGTGGTAGGAATTAGCTGTCTCTTATGCCATTGTAATTATCGCATAAGCTTGCAGATGAGTTGTTAACATTTATTCAGATACGCATAATAATGGATATACTTCTTTTCTCGTGCGATGCTTTTCATTAGTAAATTTCAAAGTGTTTAATTAAGAGTTACAATGTAATAATTCCTCTTGATGTACAGGGAAAGACACTAAAACTTCAAGAAATTTGGCTAAAGTTTTCCCAGTCAGGGATAAAGGAGTGCAGAGTTTGACTCCTCCTTTGGTCACTGTCCTGTCTGTTGGATTACACAGTAATTAGTAACAGCCCTCCAAGGACCCATACTGTTACTGCTAGTAAATGGCGTAAGGTTTATTCATTGTAATAATGTGGAAGATATTTTTATTTAATGGGATTGGTGAAGAAGTTTCCTAAGTGGTGTCTGTCCATGAATCTTGATGACCTGTTATAGCTTTATGATGCTGGAGTGTACCTTAAATGCATGAGACAAGACAGTGTATTTTTGCTTCTCTATCTCCTTTTTCTTCTGTCTGCTCAGGGCACTATCATTGCTGAAGACAGATACATGCCAGAGAACTGAGAGTGTCTCTGAAAAGCTGTGTCTTTAACTCTGTCTAGGAAACCTCTTGTTCCAATGACCCTACAATTAGATAAGTCATGGTGTACTAGAGGGCACAGCCGATGTGAAGAAAAAACGACGTGGATTCCAAACACATGAAGAATCAGTGTTTAAACAGAACTGTTTGTTGATATTTTATTAACTGTTGAAGAGCTAGCACAATACTGTAATACAGCATGAAATAAATTAGTAACTGCTTCCCTACACTCCAGTCCTCAGAAATAAATGAACAATTGCTTTGCTACACCCAAATCCTCAGAATAGTGTAATGCTGGAAGGGAGATTCCTTCTAAGCAAAGTTGACAGGCATCAGACTGCAGCGTAAGAAGTGTTAAGTGGTCTGCTCATGTCAGTGATCTGTTGAGTGGATGAGATTAATCTGGGAAGCTGGGTGCTGGTGAAAGCATTGCTGCTGGGACCAGGTTGTGTCAGCAAATGTTGTTGCTGGCCTTTTGCACGTTTGTGCCAAGAACCTAAGACAGTCATTGAGCAGACCCATTTTTAGCAGCTTACTTTAATCTCGGTGAAGTTTTCTTTGTGTGTGTTCTTAGGATGTTCTTAGCACCCCAGTAAAAATGTCTGAGCCCTTCATATCCTAATTTCAGTCAGGTGTGAACAGCAGTGAAGCTGCAGTGTATCTGCTGCAAGGAGCTGCGACTCAGGGCTGCACTGAGAACTCCCTACCATCTTCCTCAAACGGCTCTGAAACATTCTTACTTTTTTGGTCAGGGTAGCACATCTCAATTCAGCCTGATGAGTCTTAATTACAAGCAGTGGTTTTTCTTTAAAGAGAAAGACTTCTCAACCCTCAGAAATGCTACTTTGTGGTATTTGAGTTACGCCTCTGAAGTACCAGTCAAGTACTAGGTAAGTCATTGCTGCTGCCAAATAGTGGAAAATTATCTGCTCTTGTGAAGAACAGTGAGCTGGAAAGATCCTTGTAGTAGTCAGGTACTTAAGATTAAAATTAGGAAAAACTGTTATCTTCCCATATTTTGAGTAGTTTATTTCACAAAAGCCGCTTTTTTTCTCGGATCCAGGAAACAAAAAAACAGCTCCAGATATGTCTGAAGCTTTTCCATGTCTCTGTTTGAGAACATGAAAATTAAATTGTTGCAGGTTTTTTGTTTTTCAGATAGTGAGAATTACGTATGTGCAGGTCAGAATATGATTTGTTCAGTATTCAGTGTGGCAGAAATTGAAACAGAACAGTAATGTGATTGAACTATTAAACTACTTCTTTCATTAAAAGGAAAGAGTCCTATTAATAGCTTTTATTATATTAGCATGTATGCCTTTGAGTGACTATTAAACCAATTATTTGTCTTATGAGTAGGTACTCTGCAACATAAAAAGTGCAGGGTTTTTTTGAGAGATACAAGTAGCATGTGTGTCTCTCATGGCTTTTCATTTCTTTCTTTGGCTGCTTCAGTACTACTAGGTGGGCAGGTTTCTTTAGACTCTGAATTTTTTTTACGTCTTCAGAATTGAAATACTGTGATATTTCAGAGGGGAAATACTGATTCTGTTCGTTCTTTAGTTGATAAAAGCTCAAGTTTCTTTAGGCCTTTTTTTTGCTTGATGTAGCAACAACAACAAAAATATTCCTTTCTCTCTCATCTAATGTTAGAAAATCTCATGAGCATGTCTTGCTGGTGGAGTTTGCTCCTTTACAGGGTGATCACTTTAACTGCAGAACTTTATTTTGTGGCTTTAAATTGTGGTTGATCCTGTACCTTTGACAAACTGTTGGTAGTGCTCCTGGAAGAAGGAGGGAGTGGGAAGAAAAGGAATACCTCTGTGTATATGTGTGTTAAGGTGTTCACATGGAAGATTTGATGGACAGTTCAGTGGCATGCAGACTTGTACTGATCTGGGCCCTTCATGACCACATTCTTCTCTGAGGGTTGTATCTCCTGGAGGTAAGAATTCTCCCTGAGCTGTGCAGCTGGCTCTTGTCATGGGCTCTGTTAGTCTGGCAAAACTGCTTTTAGTTTCCTGGAACAGGGAAGAGACTACGGTACCAGCACACAGTGCTGTGTTGCCAGACTAGTTTGTATGTAACGTGTTGAATGAGTAGGAACGTATTCCTATCCTGGAAAGTGTTTATGGTGTGCATGTAAGTTTACTATATAGATCTCAGTGTAAGAGCTGATGATGTATGTGTGCTTTTTCAGACAGTACAAGTATTTGACTGATTGCACTTGCAAGGGTAATTATTCCCTTGAGAGCAGAATTCTTAAAATGACAGCTATTTTCTGGAGTTGTGTGTTAGTGGAACTAAAGGCTGCTTCAATCTGTAGGAATTTCTTAACTGTTTTGTCTAAATTGCCTTAGGATAGAGGGTTTTGTATGTTTGGACTTTGATTAGGAAGCTTCTCATTCATCTTTCCATACCCTATTATCCATTAATAATTTTTCTCATGTATTTGACGTAAAGTCCTCTAACTGAAAAAACCCAACTGTAAAAATCTCACAGTTGAACACTTTAGGCAGTACCTTGATCTTCACTCCAACAAGAAAGAGAACGAAATCCATTTCACTTGGAACTGTGTGAAGGAAAAAGGTTATATTACTGAAAGTCTAACTGAAGGTAACTTTTCAGAGAGTTGAGTCGCATGAGAAGCAATATTCCTGGAGAATGGGTCTGTTATAGATGTAGGAGGCAATATAGAAAGAGCTCAGCAAATTGCTACAAGAATTATTTGTGTCCTTTTGGACAGTATGTTTAGACAATACATTTCCATTTAATATTCACCTGTTGATTAAGAGAGAGCAGACATCTTCCATTTTGGGTGAGAAGAGAGTTAAATTAAAAGATATTCTTGCCCTTGGCTTTGGTTGTAGGGAGAAGTAAAGTAACACTCAGTGAGGTACTTAGCATTTTGTAGAATGGCATAGGTAAGGTTAGAGATTTTACTTTTCTCACTTCTTTTTTGATCATTTACTCATCATTTTCTCTGTTACAAAGATTAGTCATTGTCTGAGAAATATTTTCCTGATGATGCTATCTTTATTGTTACACTTTTCTTGTAATAAGAATAATAATCTTGTTATTAAAAAGCTGGGCTAGAAAACTGTGTACATTTCATTTTTATATTACTTTTTTCAACCCTGAATAACTTATGTTATTACTCAGAAAAGTAGGATTTCTGTCAAGAATGCACAACAGAAGTTTTATTTGAAAATGTCAACCAAGAAGAATGTTTACTGCAGTTATATATGCCACCTGGATAAGAAAATGCTCTTTTAAGGCTCCTTTAATATATCTTAATTGTCAGTTGTCACACACCACTTCTAAAACACACTGAAAGTTATTGCTCCTTGCTTTTTCCATTGTCATAGTGAGGTCCCAGCCAAAATGAAGGGCCCCATTGTGGCCGCAGTGTATGGACAAATAGTAAGAGAATACTGAAAGGCTGCAATCTAAACAGGCAGGACAGACAAAGAGGATATTATCCAGATTTTAGAGATGGGATACTGAGGCACAGAAAAATCTAATCAGGGTCATGCAAGAATGTTGTTTGGGAGCCAGGAATTAAGCCAGCTCTCCCCTTCAGTCCAGTTGTACTGCCTTAGACCAGAGTTGCTCTTCTGCAGGAGATAATACAGCTTTACAGGCTGTCATGTGAGTGCCAGTTGTGTCTTGCTGAGTGTTTATGAAGGAAACACCAGTTGTAGGATTAAAGTCTTGTTTCTTGCCAGTCTGCACAGAAGAAATATGAGTGAAGGGTGTTTTCAGCCGTGGGATTTTTCTCCTGAGAACTGTTTTACTGCATAAATAACATCTTTTTGTTAGTGTTCATTGACAAGAAAATGAAAGAAGAAAACCTGCAATCCTTGTAGTGTTTCATTGCTAGCACTCCAAATGATGAAATTATTAAAAGTATTGTAAATTCATTGTATTTAAAAGATTTCTGTCTTTTTGCTGCACATTCAATAGTCCCTAATATGACTTAGTAGTAGTCTGTAATATAATGTATTCAATGTTTCCTTAAATTAAAAAAAGGAAAGATAAAAGAAAATGCCAGTAAATATCAGAGAAGTTATTTTTCTTTCAAACTTTATTTTTCAGATAATTTAATGTGACATCACTGAAGCTATGGTTTTAGCAAATGGGGAAAAGTAAGGAAAAACCACTTTAATGCTCACCCTGACCCACTATAAAAATGATATGTAGTACAGAAATACTGTTGTGTAGTTTAGAGATGTGTTAATGTATTTTGATTCTAAGTATTTATTTTGACTTGCACAGTGGAAAGCTTCAAGTCTTTGCCCTAAGTCCATGTTGAAACCCTACTGTTTTGAAATCAAGTAATAGCATACCTGCATCAGTAGTAAATACTTACTGATTTTAGTGTACCCTGAGGATTATTGTGCTGTAATACAGAAGAAAAATTGATGTTAGTTTATGCTGTCTTCTCACCTCTTCAGCCAGCTGTAACCAGAAGGCATGCAAGAACCAAATAAATCTCTCAGGTCACTGTGGTTGTTCCTTGGCTACTCCAATAACCTCATAAGAGCTCATTTTGTTGTTTGAGGTAGTCAGCTAACGGTTGTCAACTAAATTTGAACATTAAAAGATATTTGCTAGATTTGATTTTTGAGTAGAGGAAGATCTGCATTTTCTTCAGAATGAAAATTACTGCATTTTTATTTGTTTTTAAAAATCTGAATTGTGCAAATGAAAAGGTTCTTGGAGCAGATGTTGCTGATGGTCCCATTGCAGCAGTCCATGACACTCTTATATGTGAGACCAAGTATTTTTAACTTTGTCAGGTTCTCCTAACAGGCTTGGAAAACTAGTCTTCAGAATCTTCTGTATACAAAGTCAGGAGGGGGCTGATGACAGTTGTCATTTTCCCCTGGTTTCATGTCATGCCAGCAAGATTGTACTTGGTGAATAGGTTATGTTACCAAAGCTAACTCTGTGTCAACCTTTTTACAAACATTCTCCACCTTTTTTTTAGTTAGCAAACTAAGGTTTGCTGCTAGTGGTAAGATTAGCACTAAACAGGATCAAACCAAGTGGTGGTCGAGAAGCTCGGAAAGAAAGATCAGTCTCATAACAAAAGGGGCAGAGAAGCTTTTTACAGCCCAGATGTGAAGAGAAGCAGCAGATTGCTATGCAGATTGCAAATGTTAGTGTTCTGCCAACTATATCTGCCTTCGCAGAGCAAGACTCAGGCAGATGCAGGTCTGCTGGTATCAGTCAATAACCTACAGTACTACAGACTCCCTAATAAGCCACAATGTCTTTTATAATGGCAACTTCCTGAAAAAATAGTTGTTCTCTGTTACCATACAGTAGGTGTGTTTTCCCATCTGTCAAGCAAAGCTGTCTTCTTCAAATGCTGCAGGTTTTATTTTGTAGGACCTGAAAAGCCTTTTTCCCAATTCCTTATTTGCTTTACTGGCTGGATTGGTATCAGTCTTGGCAGTTTTTGAAATCTGTTTGGGTGGATAGTACAGCAGTAGAGGTATGACATACATAGGCTGAATCACAGGTAAAAGGGAAGAAATCTCTTTCTCTTTGGCATTCTTGGCCAAACTCTTGCTACCAGGCAATAAGTTAGATCTATGGTAGGACTATTTGAATGGGCTCTGTTTCCAGCAAAAGATTTCCTTGATTGTCACTGATACTGTGTTTCCACATTTGGCTCTAGATGGACTAATATAATGGAATTTTCAGGACACTAATGACTTGCAGAAGTCCAGTATGCTTTTCTGAAACCCATCTATGTCTCAGACTCCAGCAAGGATTGCTCCCTCCACAAATGAAGGACAGCACCACCAAACTATTGCCCTGCAGTAATCATTGCTGTTCTGATGCCAAAGTTGAGAAGGGGTCCCAGGTACATTCTGCATACCCTGTGTACTTCTGTAGCTTAGAAATATTGAGGAAAAAATTTGAAAGGTGCCACGTATGTCAACTGGCATTTGATATTTCCAGATCTTCACCTTACTGCTTCTGCAGGACCAGTATGTTCATGGTGTTTCCTTGCCTCTTTAGTTTATTTGGCTACATATCAGAAAGCTTAACCATCTTCTGGCAGAAAAGTCCAAAGCTGAAACACTGTATATTTCTGTGAGTTATTCTAGTGAACTCAGAGATGACATCTCTTCCTGTGTCAAGGTGTGTTTTCCTAGCAGAGAAGCTGTCAGAGTCTACCTACTGCAGGGAGTGTGGATATGGTACAACCCTCTCAACTGTTGCTAAAGGTCAGATGTCTAATTCTGGAGAGCCATACATCAATCTGAGCCGAAATTTAGTGCCATCATCCGTGAAGGGTGCTACTTGTGCCGACAAGTCTCATTTGCAGTGAGACTTCTCTTGATACATATTTGAGGATGAAAGGGTTGTTCTGTTGCTATATTGTGGTTCATGGAGACTAGTCAAGGTGGATGACACTGGCTTTGAATTACGAGGTAAATGAAGATGATTTCCAGCCATTCATTCCCTTATGTCTCCCTGTGGGAAGCTGAGAAATCAGAGGTCTAATGCAGAGACTGATAATCTTCCTATGCCTTCTCCATCCTTTGTATGCACACCTGTGTGCAGCCATGCTCAGTCTCCAAGGTTTTTGATAGTGATGTGTGTGAGATATAAAAGAAATCCACTGTTTGTGCAAAGTTAGAAAGTCTCATCAGGTTTTTACCACACTCTCCATATTCAGGAGCCTGGGGACAGTTACGCTGTATGTTCTACACAGGGAATGTCACCTCTGCTTCTAGTTACGGGGGACCTAGTCTGGATCCTTACAAATGATGTGTCCTTTTTTCCTTGCCCTCAGAAATTTAATATTTCTGTCATTTAAGAATACCACTGCCATCTTGGAGATTTCCAGACATAAGCAAGATGAAATTTGTTGCTGAAGGTGATATCTTTAGTTAGACTAATGTAGCTCATAGGGCAGATAGACACATTCGGGGGCACGCATCTGCTTAAAGCCCAAAAGCCAGATCTGAGTGTTAACCTGTTGGGCTGTTTGAAGACACTGAGTACATTTACTTGACTCTTCTAGCTTGCTTTTGATCACATGAAAAGTTTGTTTCTTCCTTATATTTTGCTCACCTAGATTTTTAAGGCATGTTTTGTAACCGATTTGTGGAAGATATTTTTGGGGGTTTGTTTTGTTTTTGTCTTTGGACCCCTTAACATGTTTAACTGGTATCTATTTTACAATATAACAGGATTTTTTCCTTGGTATTGACTTTGTACAGTTTTATAATAGTAGAGTTTGCCAGCTGTTGCTCTAGTTCCTGGAATGTGTAGTTAGGTGTAAAATGGGAACCAACTCAAAATCCAGATTCATGAGAAGAAAGCTACTTGGTACAATATAATAATTACAGAAAAATATAAGAGCAGTTACGAAAAGTGTAAGAGGGTTAATCACTCTGTAGACAATAATTTGATGTTACAGAAGTTGTTACAATTTCCCCTTGTTCATGTTACAATTACACTTACCTACTGAAGACTAAATATTACTGTGTAATTGAATTATGTCCCCTTCAATTTCAAACGTGGGGTTTATTGCCTGGCACTCTGCTAAACTGTCTTTTGTCTTGCTCTGCAGCCTTGTTCCATTCTCCAACTTCTTCCATGTGGACTTGCAAGAGAAGGGCCAGTGCAGAGCATTGCCACATTGGGGAATGACTTGTCTTTGCTCTGCCTGATCCTTTTCAGGGCAAATCCTCTGTCACTCCAGTCCTGGGCTGCAGTGTCCAAATGCAAATGTTTGTTAGAATTTATTTATATATTTTAGCGAATTTAGTGTTTGTATTTGTCCTTAGTTTAAACTGATGATAAAAAAGTTTTTAAAAAAAGCATTAACCAAATTTCTCAAACTATTCAAATAGACCTCAGTGGTCTATAACTTCCTCTCTTAAATGTGCACTGGTTTCTTAGTACCTACACCCTTCATATCTGAAATGGGAGGCTCTTTAACTGAAGGACAGGCAAAGCCAGTGTGTTCAGGAACTGAAAAGGTAAAAATTATCCTGTCTGATTACATTTCACAAAATTATTGAAGTCAAATGATGTAATGGGAATCTGGTTTTAGAGATTAGGTCAGTAATATGAAATGTTAGAAACATAAAGAATTATATGAAAGGAGATGATATGCTTGTGGTGGCTGGACCCTCGCTGGAAGAAAGTACCTACCAAAGCTGTTCTATTGCTCCCCTCCTCAGTTGGACAAGGAAGAGAAAATATAATGAAAGTTTCATGAGTTGAGATAAGGACAGGGAGAGATCAGTCACCAATTACTGTCACAGTCAAAACAGACTTGACTTAGGAAAATTAGTTAAATTTATTACCAGTCAAAATTGGAGCAGGATAGTGAGAATTAAAGCAAATCCTGAAAATACCTTCCCCTCACCCCTTCCTACTTCGCAGTCTTAACTTTATTCTCAGTTCTCTACCTCCTCCCTGCCCAGCAGTGCAGGGAGACAGGGAATGGGTGTTGCAGTCAGTTCATCACATGTTGTTTCTGCTTCTGACTGTTCCTCAGGGAGAGGAGTCCTTCCCCTGCTCCAGTGTGGGGTCCCTCCCACAGGAAACAGTCCTTCACAAACTCTCCAATGCCAGCCCTTCAAAAACTGCTCCAGTGTGGGTGCCTTTTCATGGGATGCAGTCCTGCAAGAAGAAAATGCTGTAATGTGAGTCCTCCATGGGATCACGAGGCCTGCCAGCAAACCTGCTCTGCCTTGGGCTCCTCTTTCCATGGGTACCCAGGTCCTGCCAGGAGCCTGCTCCAGCGTGGGCTTCCCACAGGGTCACATCCTTCTTCTGGGCATCCACCTGCCCCAGCATGGGGTCCTCCACAGGTGCAGGTGGATCTCTGCACCACTGTGGACCAACATGGTGAGGCAGGACGTCCCCCTGTAGCCGATCATCTCCAACACGTGCTGCAGGGGAATCTCAGCTTCAGTGCCTGGAGCACCTCTTCCCCCTCCCTCTTCACTGACCTTGTGTCTGCAGGGTTGTTTCTCTCACATATTCTCTCACCTTTGTTCTCTGGCCACAGTTGCTTCTGCACAGTAAGTTTTTAGTTTTGCTTCTTAAATGTGTTGTTACAGAGGTGGTACTGCCATCACTGGTGGGCTCAGCCTCGACCAGTGGCAGATCATTCCTGGAGCCGACTGGCTTTGGCTCTGCCAGACATGGGGAAGTGCTGGCAGCTTCCCAGAGAGGCCACCTCTGTAGCCCTGCCCTCCCCCACTACCAAAACCTTGCCGCCCAAATCCACTGCAATGCTTCTGAATGGTTTATGTGTCACAAATTAATAAATGTGTTTACCGGTGTCTTTAACGGAGAGCCAAGTAGCCTTAGTTTTACACAACTTCCTTTTGAGCCAAGTGTCTTCCTTTAATATTGCACAGATACCTGTGTGACAGATTTCAGAATAAGCTACAGATGCACAGCTGCTCCACAGTGGTTTTATGTGGTCTTGGTCCTGCTAGTCCTCCTGCCATCCAGTTCTAGGCTCTGCTTTTCCTTCCCCTCAGCTCTAGTGGTAGCATTTGTCAGGTTTTACTGAGGGGCACCTTAGGAAATTAAATGGTCAGAAAACCTCTTCCTGTTTTGTTCTTCTTCATATTACTTTGCTCCTGATTCAGAGTTGTCTTGAATTTGACTCTGTGTTATCAGTTAATAGATGGTACAAACACAAGGGAGGGGCAGGAATATGAAGCTTGGAGTCCAAAAGGACTGTACTGGTGCATAACTTTGATCAGTTTAAATATTAAATTGTGTACAGAAAGTGAAATAAAGACTCCATAAGTGGATGAACTATCTTCTGCCTCCAGGAGCTAAGGGGCCATGTGCCTCCATGTAGGAAGTTTTAAGGAGGAAAAATTTACATTAGCTACTGTCTTATCCTCTGGATACCTTAAAGATGTGGAAAACTGAGATTTCTTGGTGTCATAGGTATGCAGCATACTTTTTGACCTGTGAGTTTTGGGTGTTCTCTTCCAGTATTCTTCTGATAATTAATCTGATAGTCTAGGCAATTCTGGTCCTATGTTGTCAAATTACTTTAGACTGGGAAGGCAAATAACCTACATAAATTACATAGAAGTCTTCAGAATTGTAGAAGAAAAGCTTTGTCTCATTTTCACATGCTTATTTCTTTTTTCTTTTGTATTGATAAGTGGTGTCTTATGCAAAATAATAACATCAGTGTTGTGTAGCTTACTTTATAATGGCTAGCAAACACAGGTTGTTACAAAAGGTGTGCCGATATGGTTAATTCAAAATACTTGTTTAGATCACTAGTTCCCAATTATGAACTTTTTTTTTCTTTTTTAATGGGTCTTTGGGAATGGAAAGCACCACTTGTATCTTCAGTGCTGTTTCATAATGCCTGGATAAGGCAGTGTAGTACAAAGTCTTTCTGTGTCATTCAGGGTAGTATTTACTGTATAAACTATAATTAATTAACTATTCCTAGCATTCTCTAGGATTGCCAGTATCCTTATGATTGCTCTAACCAGGGAGGCAGCATACCATTCAACTATACTGGACTGGTTTAAAGGTGTCATGACCTTGACTCTTCACCACACTGACACTTAAGTTTATTTGCTGCTTTTTCTGTGGGTTTTTTTTTAATTTGTCACTGTCATGTTTCATTTGTTATTGCTGTTGCTGAAAAGGCTGGTGTTTGTTTTCTTCTCATTGATTTCCCACTTGCCTTTTTAGCATGCACAGTCTTCAGTTCCTTGTATAAACACCCGAAGGACATCAGTCAGTACTAGGACAGGTGTGTTTGGTCCTATGTTAGCTGTGTCATGAATATTTTGTTTTTTATTTTTTCCTCAATTTCATGATTACTTTAGCCATGACCTGCATTTTTCCATCAAAAAGAAAAGAGCTTGAGCATCACTTTGTGGTTCTGACTCTGAAGTTAGCCACAATTTGAGCAGGGTCTTGGAGTAAATGACATCCTGCCATCTCTTTCAGTTTAAATTACTCTGTGATTAATTGCAACTGTGACTGACATTTTCAAGACTAAAATGCAATTTATATTGGCTAACTAATTACTGAAGCAACTTGCTGGTTTCTGAGCAAAAAAAGGAAAACTAAAGGAAAACTGCACTCTGGGGACAATAAGCTGATGTTAAATGGAAAGAGTGTGACATTTATTTCTATGATAAGACTAACCCATCTATGCAAGTGTGTTTAACTGCTGTCTGAGTAATACCCTGAAGATGTCTTTTTATTGTTCCAGTTTCAAGTTTCAATTCACCATTCAAATTACTTAAAAAACTAAGTTATCTCAAATGTAGAAGGAATCTAATGTACTGAAAGATTTTGGACATTCCTCCAATTTTTGAATGATGTACAGATTTGTGACTTTTTTGGAACAAGAGGGAAATAGTGGGTACATTTCTAGACATAGAATTTAAAAATCTGTAGCTCCAGGAGCTGGAGGAACCACATAGTTTTGGTTTTGTCCATTGCCATTTTTGCCATTGCCTTTTTTTTCTTTCAGCTTTTCTTTGTTGGTTTTTAACCAATGTGTCTTGAATAGTCTTTCTGTCCCTGCTCCTCCCTTCCCTTCTCTCTCTTGACACATAAACAGCACTAATATTTTTCCAAGCAGGCTTTGTATGTATATTTAGTGGAGCAACAGATATATAAGCAAATGTTTAAAATGTGTATAATTTATAGCAAAATACCATAATTAAAAACTTGATTTCCCATGCAATATTGTGAGATCTAACTGACAACCTTAATTCTGCAGTGGAAGAATGTTTTAGATTATTTCTAACTTGTGTTTGATTATACAGTGCGATGCAAATGATTATGAATTATGTAATAATAGAGAAGGAACTTCATATAAGTCATCTGCCTTTGTTACTAAAAGTAATTCCTTTATGTGTGTTGTTGGGGAAGATAAAAAATCATATCTGACACCTGCATTTTTGTGTTTGTGCCACAATTTGCAGAAGAAACATTTTCTATGGTTTCCATGGTATTGGTGGGTTTTGGTAGAAAATAAATACACTTTGCAGTTACTTTTCTCTACTTGGTATAATTAATTGTACTTTGATAATTACTTCAGTACTAGTTGATGGTCACTCATCTCATTCTCTGATTATTATAGCCTGTCTTCTGCAGTAGTCTTGCCTTTTTCCGTGAAGTCTTTCCTGAGCTGGCTTTAGAGACATGTGTTTCCTTCCCCAAAATTTCCTGGAAAGCTAATCACCATTGCTTCTGTCTAAGCAGACAGGGAGATGTGATTGTTGCCTTTAGAAGATAATTTTTTGGCTGGGGAGGCCACTGTCTTTTTTGCTGCGTGCAGAAAGTCTAAATTGTGAAATGGCTATAGTCTGATCTAAGCATGAGAGCAGTGTCCAGAATAACCCCTCAGTCCTGGTTGCTTTGAGTAGGACATGGTAGCATTGAACTGTTCTCATTAAAAACAGAAAAATATGTATAAAAACATATATAGTTGTTTATATTTTCTACTTGCTTTTTAGTTTCAAATATTCCTTTATTCATTATAAATGCTCTGATCTGGATTGCATTTGTAATATTATTATACCTCATAAAGTGTATTCCCAGTTGGAATTTGTAGTGAGCCAATATTAATACTTCATGCAATTTCAATTAAAAAGTAATTTATATATACTATGTGTGTACTTACAAATCATGAGTTTAATCATGAAAACAGATTTGTGCCAATCTTGTTCACATCGATGAACTAAGAGAGGTAGTTGAACCTGTTTGGACTTGATGAATTTTCCTCTCTTAAAAACTCCTATATAGTGAGATTTTTAAGGAAGCTTAGAAGTCTGAAAAATAGCGTTTAAGTTTTTTATCTATTCTGAGCCAATAATGACAGTATATTTGTGTGCTGTTATTTCCAACCCATGGTCTTGTGTGCTTGAGATTCATGGATTAAGTGGACTTTTGAGAGGGGGCTAATAACTTCAGTTTGTATCAGAAAACTCCCATTTACAGTAAACATTTGTACCTCCACTGGGGTATTCCTTGGCATCTGCAAAATGAGAAAATTCCCACAGTACTGCTTCAGGATGTCACTTAGACTCTGTGTCTGTGCATCCTTTTCATGCTGTGTTTCTCACAGCAGCATTTTGGTGTGTTCTGCACATGGGTGCACATCAACCTCTGCCACCGCAGTGTGGTAAACTCAGATTTTACCCAGTGCTATTTGCCCATTGGGTGCAGTGGTATTTGCTGGGTTACAGAGTGAGCTCACAGCTACCAGGACTGTCCCTTCACCGCTCTGTCTCCTTGAGAGTGCCTGGTGAAAACATAGATGGTTCTGTCATCTGTAAACTAACCTGATTCCTTATTCCACCTATGTCCTTGAATAGATTTCTCCAGTATTAATACCTTATGTTTTTTATAAATTACTCCCTGCAGCCAGACTTCATAAAAGCTCAGACTCAGACCCAGCCAGACTGCAGATGCCTCAGAGCTGGGCATGTTTTAAAGGCTAGGATACAGAGCTGCGAAGGTTAAATGAACTTAAGGAATTCAAACTGGAAAAAAATTCTGAATTTTGTGTTTGCAAAGGGCAAAGTCTGTATGTTTTCATAAAAAGATTGTCACTGGACCATTCACACAACAGAAAAAAAAGTATTTTAAGTTGCTGAGATGTTTTAACCCTTTTGAAATATTTCATACCCGTATTAATTATTAAATGCATGTTTTTGAGCAGAGACTCTGTGTCAAATCATAGCCAGAGGAAGTACTCCTTTCTGTGGAGTTAACAGTGCTGTTAGTGGAAATCTGTAGGTTCCAGTCAAAACTAGCCAGCTAAGAATTTCCAATGTAAAGTGGTTTTTCAGATGACTGACTTATCACATTACAGCCATAAAATAAATAGGCCAGTTGTAGTGCCTGGATGGTTTTGCTTATTGGTTTTATCTGTAAGGAGTTTTGGCTTCACCAGTGCTAACACTAACTACACCAAAGGAGTGTACACCTCACCACTGGTGTTCTGTTAAAATTAAGCTGAAATTGCTGATTGTGTTCATCTGGCTGTGCTGCATTTAAAGGCTTGGTTAGTGCAAGACCTGCACCGCAAAGGGGTCACAACTGGTTAACCTTTCACCTGGATTTCATAGCCCCGGATGAGCAGTAACAGCAAGAAGCTTCTGGTTTTCAGGGGATAAAGGAGTGATTCATGTCATATCATACTGTGAAATACCTGTAGGTTGGTGGGGCTGGTTTGTGGCCAAGAGTGCTTGGACAAGCCCCTGGATGTGCTAGTGGTACTGCCTGAATTACTGTGAGAGGGATGTCTCATTCCTCTGGGGTTTCCAAGGACTGGAGATGCTCTGCGCTTCATCCTGCAAACAACTGCCCTCATAAGCAGTGATGGTACCTACAGTGATACAGGCCAGGGCAGAATTACTTATAAAAATAGTTCTAGGGCCAAAATGATCACTTTGGTTAAGAACTAATGAAATAAGGTACCTGTTTGAGTCAGGTTTTAACAGAAATCACTATTTTTTAGAAACGCATGACTTACTGGAGAAATAGGATTTAGTTGTTGACATTCATCAATCACAGCTACTGTTCTCCGTGTTTGTCTTTACTGAGGGTCTTCTCATTTTTCCTCATGTTTAAAAGGTGCCAGGTTGATATTTCAGTCTGAGTCAGAAGCTGCATTTGCAAGTTCTGTAATAGATTTCAGATGCTGCTGAGTAAGACTGGAATGCGATTTTGCTGCATCTTTAAATAAAGATGTCACTGCCCTGTTCTGAGGGGGAGTGTGATCTGTGGGGCCGATACTTGTCATGGGGTTACTAATGCAGCAACACCTTCCTTAACACTGGACATGGTGACATGATCCCACTGGAGTGCATAAAAGTGACTGGAGTTCTGCCCTTTAAGCTGAATTGTGGTGGATGACTATGTGTACTTGTTCTTAAGTTATAGCAATGCAAAGTGAAACAGGTTACTTCACGTGTAATGTTAGAGCTCTGAGGCCTTCAGTTAGTAATTTAAGCCCATTTTAATCTGTTTGTAATGGCTTAAGAATGCATGTGTTGCATTATGTGTTGCAGCCGAGACAGACAAGTGCCTGTCATTGTATGACTGTATCCATCTTTGGATTTCTTGAAATTCCTCATACCATCGCCTGAGAAATACCTCATTAACTGACTTTGTGTCTCCCCTGAGTATTTGCTGGGGACACACAACAGGGCATTGAAAGTAGGGAAGGGCATTTGCACAGAATCAGAAATTTCATATCATGTCATGAACTTCCTGACTGTGATTTAAGCTGTAGGATCTTTGACCTTGGTTACTATAACTTGCTTTTAAGCAGGAGCCTTTCTTTAGCAATTTGTAGTCAAGCTGGGAATACTGTAACATGGAGCACAACCTACACAACTTGTTTAGAGATTTTTAAAAACATATTGCTTTACTGTGTCAACAGTTGACCAATACAGAAATGTTTACTCCACTTCTTGGCAGTGAGTGTTAAGACAAAGGTGTTGCAGCCTGTGTTCTGACTCAGACTGAGGGATGAGACTGCAGCATTAGTACAGGACCTTGAGACCCAGAAGAGGGGAAAAAGGTCTCTTTAAGATTCTTTAGTAAGATGCTCTTACGGAGCAATGTATAAATTTGTTTTGTATAAATTAATATAACAGTAGTGGCCCTACGGTATTTTCAATTTTTTTCTTAATATATATTTAAAGCATAATTTCTAATTCTTGTATATATTTTTAACTTTCCCACAGATATGCACTTATTTGGCCATTATCCAGCTCATGATGATTTCTATCTTGTAGTGTGCAATATCTGCAATCAGGTAGTCAAGCCACAGGTTTTCCAGTCACACTGCGGTAAGTGAATGTTTTCTTTCCTGAATTACAGTGCCAAACTGGCGTTTGGTTCTCTTAAGAATCATTGCATACGATCATGACAGAGGCATTGCAGAGAGACTTTTCTGGTTATCTTGTGTTCTTTCCACAGAAAATGCCAGCAATGCTTTCAAGTTAGCATATTTCCTGTAGAGGAAGTTAAATTAGTTGTTCTAGAAGCTGAGCTTTTCACATTGAACTTGTTATACTAAGTTAACCTATTACAGCAAATAAATCCTGTTAGTTAGATACTAGCTAGGTTAAAACTATTATGACAACATTGGATTGTCTTCTGTCAAAGCTGCAAAGTGAGGTCTATGATACTGATCTGCATTAACTGGAAGTTGAATGTTATGGATTGTTTTCTGATGGGATTTATGCATAACTATACATAGGGTTTATTTTTATATTTATCATAGGGTTTAGGGTTTTTATGTAATTGGCATTTTGAGTCCCATTTCTTAAATTAACATTTTTCAAGAGAAGCTTGAGAAGCAGCAGAAATCTGCAGATATTTATTTCTGAATTAGTATGACAACATTGAGAAAATAATTTTTATGTTGACTATTTATAAGCAAAACTACTCCAGTTAGAAATTTTTGCTATTGATTAACAAACTACTTTCAATTATTTCTGAAAAACTTCATCCCAGGGTCTGGTTTATTTATTACTTATCTGGTGGTTTATTTGTTATTTGTCCAGTGATCTGTTTTTGTGGTGATTTTTTTGTCGTTTTTCCTTTTTTTTTTTAAGGATTGCAAAATGTGACTGGAATAGGTATCTTTGCATGAGGTTTAATCAGATTTAGTTTAATCAAAATAATTTGAAGGTGATTGCATAATAATGAAAGGCAGCTAGTAGTAAGGATGGAATCAATTAAATATATTAAGGTGGGGAAAAAAAGCCCAGTGAGCTTTTTCTTGCCTAAATGCAAGAGGTAAATGTCACAAATTCTGTTGTTCTCTCAGTTTTCTTGACAGCAAAGCAAATCAGTAAGGGTAAAATGTAAGTGGGATGGACAGAAAATAAGTTTATTTACTTTTAAAGATGTGTTACCAAAATGCTGCCTTGCATTTGTATGGACTCACTGCTAACAACCAGCCAGGAGCTGCTGCACTCACGTTGTGAGGCAGTTACATGACTCGCCTCCAGCTTTGACCTAGATTGAAGTAATTGTGGAAAAATTGTAATAGTGAAATATCCAGTGAATAAAAAAGATCTGAAAGTATAATTACAGGGTGAGGAGGTCTTATTAGTTTAATGGTGGGGGCAGGTGTTGATTTTAGCGTTTTAGCAAGCCATCCTGCTATTTTGGTTTTTTAAAATTTTTTTCTTGCAATTAGTGTTGTGGTTCTTTTCTGCCCAGCTTCAGGTATCTTATGAGTCTTTCAGTGACAGAAAAGCTTCTCTGCATGTGGTCACAGGTACGGTGGGTACCATAAACACTGACCTGTGCATCAGTGTGAGATCTGCTGCAAAACAGAACCTGGGTAACACCTTCCCGTCACCTTCCATAGTTGTGCTTTTTCCTGGACTTGACCTGGGTTAGGGAGTACTATGAAAATTGGTCCTGTTTTCGTGTAGTAGGCATGTAGAATGATGTTACTTCTAGATGAGAGTAAATAAATCCATGTTAGAAAGGACTTTCTGAGCACTTTGTATGTAAGGAGTTGTCATAAGTGTTAGTGTATTGCCTGTAAACTGCAAAGATCCTGTGAGTCCTTGTCCTTTTTTCTTTTTCTCTTTTCTCCATTACTCCATTATTTATACAATTCCTTTTACTTTATCTTCATTATAGCAGTCCTGTTACACTGAATGATTGAATGTTAAGTTCTGAATTGCTTGTTTTAAGAACCTAAGGTCAATAAAAACTTGAAAAAAATAGACTGTATTAAAAATAAAAAGGAGAATACTGAAAATATTTGAACAAAGATGTTGCCTCTTGAAGATTGCAGTTACTCTAGTCAGACTTGTTTGAGGAAAGATGTCCAGGAATATTGCTGAAAGGCCTGTGAAAGGGCTTTAAATATATAGATAAATTATTTTGCTTTAAAGAAGAAACAGTAAAGGCAATGTACTAAAACCATATAAAAGTAGTTTTAGAAGATAGAAGGTTTCTTGGGGGTCTTGAGAATTATTGTAATGTAACTAATAATTTATTTTCAAAAAATGGATCTGTTAAAAGTACTTAATGTTGTTTATGTGAAATGCATCTAGTAGGATAGAGTTTTCATAAGAAATGAGTAGGATCTAAAGGAGAGCTACACATAGATGTTAATAATTCATCTGTAGTTGCATTGTCTGGGTAGAAAATGATAAAAATCTCCTATAAGAAAATATATCAACCATGAGCTGCTTGTGGCTGAATAGTCTCTCGCTGGATATGTCTCTCAATGGATAGCCCATTGAGAAAGGTCTGGAGAAGGCTTCAGTTGAGACAGATTCTGGCTGCATGGGGCTCTTCTGTGAAGCAGCAACTTTTAATTACCTGTTTCATTTAGAGCACTATCACCCTTGGACACAACCAGTTTGGTGGATCAGATTTTCCTTAACTAGTTAGACCATGCAGCAGTATATCTGTAAATTCAGGGATGCTGAGTGTGTCTGTCAGTAGACTTTGAGGTGTTTAGACTGTCATATTTACCATAAAATGCATTATTATAAATGTCTTGAATTGCAGCTTCAAAATTGTAACACGGGCAATGGAATGAGAAAGCATTAGAAGCCACTACTGGTTTTTTGGCTCTTGTAGTCTGTGTCATGGGGAGTCTTTATTGGTACTGACAAGGTCTTGTAGGGATCTATCCCAGAATCTCCCACAAAGTGTGTTTTGTTGCTAATAACCCTGGTAAGATCCCGTCCATATTCTCAGTAAGGAATTAGGTCCATGCCAGACACATGCCTTATGTTTGTAGTTCCCCTGTATTGTAACTTGAAGGTCTTGGCTTTGGAGCAGCACTGGAATGTTTAGTTTAACAAACGTTTTTGTAACACTTCTCCTGAGCCCTCACTGGCATCTGCCTTCCTCCAGAGCGTAAGACAACCCACTGTTTCATTTGCCTCTGATTTCAGACATGTGGTAGCCATCCTTGGCTCTGGAAAGTTGTGAAGATTATAGAGCCAGATGTTATTTAACTTTTAAGAGTTTGATTCTTTGAATATCAAGCAGAAAATGAGAAAAATCTGGTTGTGGTTCAGGGTATTTTTAAAGGGAGGCAATGCATCATACAACCTTAGACGGCAGAAATCAGGAAGGTAAAAGAAGAGATCTGGCTAATCAGAAGCCTGAGTTGCTGGACTTGAACTTGTATGTAGTGAAGGCAATGTAAAGCTCAGTGTTGCAAGGTGGTAGATCTAAGTCAGAGAAATACTGAACTATTTTTGAGAGCAGTTTCACATTCTTGTATCTGTGGGATAAACATTTATATCCGTTAGTAAGGATTAAACCATTCATGTACATATATGACATAAGCCCACTTGAAATAGTCTTGCTGTTCTAGGCTGCTGGATAAACCATGTAAATCAAGTAATTTCCTGAGGTCATCCAGTATTATTGTGCTCTTAGAAAATAGCATAACATAATGTCATCAACAATAGCACTGAAATATTGTTCTTTGCTCCTGAAGACGTTTCCTTTTAGTAACTTCTTGCAGTGGTTCAATATCATGGATTTTCTTTTTTTTCCAATGTATAAACACGTAGTTGTATTTATTCCTTCACAAAGTAGTTTGAAATTAGAAGTCAGTCTGGTTATGCAGCTTATAGTATTTTTAAGTGTACTTAGCATATGAAGAATTCTGGGTTTGATTTTTAACGAATTTTAATTTATTCTCAAATGCTAACCTCAGTGAAGACACAAAGCTTGTTTAGGGTTTTTTCTCCAATACCTGTTTTCTGTGAGATTTTTTGGTTGGCAGCCTATACTGAGCTCTGTCCCTATGACTGCTGTTAACTCCAGTTCTGTGTCGCTATTAAATACTTGTTAAGGTGGCACATGTACCTTTTTCCAGGAGACATTTCCGTTTTCCCGTAGCCCCAGAAAGAGTAATGCTTCATATTCTTCTACTGCATTGTTCTTTACCAGACTAAAGAGCATCAGGTACAGTTCTGGGGGTTTTTTTTAAATGCTTTGTACAGTAAGAGTCTTTTTAACTTTGGCCTTTCCCTCTTAAAAGGAAAACCTCTCATAAAAGGTGGTTCTGGCACACTGTCCATATAGAGAGCTTGTCAAAACATCTTGACTTTTGATGTGAGGAAATAAATTAATGATGGTGAAGTGTTAAAAATAAGGCATAAAGTTGGAGGGAAGAGGTGAATTAGCCAACCTAAATATGCAGCTTGGTTAAACAATAATGGCAGTATAACCATCAAAGAAAGCTTCCAAACATGCTCTGGAACAATTTCCAAAACTGTGATTGGTATCTTAATGAACTGAATCATTAAGATCCCCATTTGATGAAGTTGTAGCATAGAGAGGAAACCAGTTTTGCTTTGTCAAGGAGAAATGGCCATGAAGACCTCTTCTTTTGCTAATTTCTTTATTGAACACTCACTGAAATCTATCCTGCCTGACTCCAAGGTTCTCTTAACAGGCTTTTAATTGAGAAACTTGTATTCCTTAAAAAAAGAAAAGACCCCTGGACTTGATTTTCGTTACTTCTGAGTTGTAAATCCTTGGGTTGACATCTTCATGTCCTCATGAAAGTTACAAAAGGATATTTCCTTTTTATCCTTCTGCTTGGCTGTAGAAGTGTCATTTAAAAGGAAAACAAACTAGAAAGTAATGGAGTACTGAAGAATATAAATAAATTATTTTCCCTTCCATATCATAATTATTTTCCTAACAGAGCTTATATATCTTGAATTACTCACACTAGCTGTTTTACATGGTGCTAGTTGTGTGTTACAATTTAATGAACCATGATCAAATACAAGAAGGCTGAGCTTATAGCGTGAATAAATATTATTTGCTTTTTTCAAAACTAGTTGGAACATCACTAGTTGGCATCTTTTTTTTGCATAAGGATTTTGATACACGTATCACATTTGACAGATTTTTCTCAGTATTTATGTTTTCAGTTATTCAATGCCTTGTTTTTTATTAAATACAGCTGTTTGGGGGTTTGTAATTGTTAATATTTTACCTGTTGCATTTGACCTTTAATCGGGGGAACACTCTTGTGCCCTTCAAGGACAATGACGTTTAGAGTCACTCTCCTTCTGTGACTGTGATTTTCACTTTTCATAGCCTTGTCAAAACTTGTTATGTGATATAATTATTGATTAAATAACTTTCTGCTTGTCACATGGTTAGGTTTCACTGCATAAAATAATTAAAATAATACAAATTGCTCTTGTCCCTCTGGCTTTTTGTTCAAAATGGAAATGGTAGCTGCTAGACTGACAAGACTCTCAGTTTTCTTTTCCTGTTGGTTGGGGTGGGGACAGAAGGAACTGAATGTTTTGGGCACCTTTATATGTATGTGACTGCCTAGGATACACTGATTTTGTCTGCAGCTTTCATTTCCATTGCTTTAAAACAGAAACTCCTGGTTTCCAAAAAAACTTTGAAGTAGCTTTACAGTCTTTCTACCAGAAATCTTGTTCTCAAGACAAAAGCACAGCCAGTGGCAAACCTCTGTCTCCTGTCAGTGATGAAAATCTGAGCTGCAGTTCCTGCAGTGGCACGTGTGGGTCTGTCCTGTCCATGTCAGTGCAAGATTTCCATGCCCAGCATAATGGCAGGTGCTGTGAAACTGAGGTGACAAGACATTTTTTGCACCATTCCCGTACAAGTTAAATAGTACATCTCTGCACAGACCATCCAGGGCGAGTCAGTATTAGCCTTGAAGAGCAAAACTAAACCAGCACTCCCTTGAATTCAGCTTTTTCCCTACAGATTCTTGGACTCATATAGTTTAGACTGTCAGCAATTCTTGAGACTCTGAATAGGTACAGAAATGTAAAATCTGTCTTTGTTTACTCTCTTACAAAGTGTTACTTAGTTTTGTCCTAACTGCTGATAGAGTCTGGCCAGATTCAGTAAAGCACTTAGGTAAATAAAAGGGAATCAGTTGACATTTTAATACTTGAATCAAGTGAGGCAATAAAGAAAACTGCTTCCTAGCTGCTTCCATGCATGAGACTATTGGTCACCTCAGTATTGCCTGCTGTGCTCATCCAGGACTGCAAACAGTCCTGGGCCTTCCTGTATTTTCAGGGAGGGAGATTGACAAGGCCATGTTCATTCAAGAAAAACAACCACAAAATCTTACCTTGTCTGTACTGACTTGTCCAGGAAGGGAGATATTTGGATTTGGTAGCCTTACCACCTCGGAGCTATTCACCTTCCACCTCCTAAGAAAGGAAAATGTCCTGAGTGCCAGGCCCTCCATAACCCAGACTAAAGCAAGACAGCACATGCTTCTTGCATCAGAGATGTGCCAGACAAAGTGAACCTGAATGTGGAAAGTAGCACTCAGTTCCAAGGGATGAACTGTGATGGGACTGAAAAATGTGCATCTGATGTTCAAAGCTACATCTTGTGTTGTTGAGACCTTCTCAAGGCTCGAAGGAGTTTGTTGTGCTTTCTTTCTTAGTCTAGCATGTGAATTAATGATAGAGCTGTGTTTAGATCTGCTGACCTGCTTTCTTAGAAGCAAGCAGCACAATATTTGATAGGGTTGGCTTTTTTACATGTTTTCTACTATCATCCCATCATCAGTGACACAGCGTAAAACAGGGAAGCAGATATAGAAATAGGTATGAAATACATAGAGCTACAAGGTCAAGGAGTAGTGTAAGTAGGAAGCTGACAGCTCCCCACAGATAGCTTGGCCCCAGTATGATCTGTCAATAATTGAAAGTTTCTTCATTCAAAAGATTCTTTGAATGAGGAAGCAAGAAGGCTTGGGAGAGCTGAATCTCAAAGGATTGTGCATTTGAGAGGAGTGAGTATTCAGTAGGAGAAGACATTCAGCAGTGAACAGAATGCCACACGTGTGCAGTTGCTATTCAGCTTAGTAACCTACACACCCTCCCTCTGTTTCTGGTCCTGTGTGTGAAATGGAAGTCTGAAAGTGAAACATCAATTAATTGTCTTTTCCCTAATGTTTTCTATTAAGTCCTTTCCAGTGCCTTGACAGTGCTGTAATTTTGCAATGCTGATCTTAAATAAATCCATGTAGGAAGGAAATAATGGCGCTGGGCTTTTCAGTGCATTGGAATTCTTATTGTTCTAGTTTACACATAATTCCTGTCATTATAAATTAGCTTATCTCTTTCATATCATGTATTCGTTGATAGTATTTGATTAGTGAATACTTTTGTATATTTTTTTACTTCATATAAATTGTGGTAAATGATGCAGTACATACTGGAACTGAGTGTTGTTGTCATGGCAGTGATGGGCAATACATATCACATGTAATTTCTTTCAGTCAAGATTTTAATAGAGTTGTAGTTTTAAATAGTAACCGATAAGGATTTCTTTTAAGGAGTGTCCATTAATAGAACTCAGCTGTTGAAGGTTGACTGTAGCATTAGGCTTAAGTTTAATCTCCTACATACTATAATTTACGGGGCTGTGTTTAGTGCATCAGTCTTCCAGCTGCTTCACTGGTGGAGGAATGGGGGTTGTGATAGTGGGAGAGAGGAGAAAAACATAGTGAAAATTTTCTATCAGAATATATAAAAACCTGACAAAATTAGAAGTATTTGGCTTGAAGTCTTCCATGGCATGTCTTAATTAGTCTGAGAAAGGTGGATGCCTTCTATCTTAGAGAAGGAATGTTTTTTAAAATCATTTTAAAGAAAGACTTCATGACCCTATTCCTAAATAAAGTCCAAAACAGAATTAAGAGCTTTTTGAAGTCACTCTTTGCAAGTGTTTTGGTGAGTAAAAGATAAGCAAAACCAAATCCCTTTTTGTATCAATTTATGATGCACTCTAAAGAAGGAAATTTAAAGTGGAATCTGATTTTGCCAAAGACCCAAATAACAAGTCATTGTTTCTTAACTATATTCAGAAGTATCGGAGTGCTAAGAGCACTCCTCTCTGTGTTCTCCTTGTACTTCCTGCATGTGATTAGACAAGGAAGATGTGGTGGGTTTTGGAGTGTGGGGTGTGAGTTTTTTGGTAGTAGTGTGTCCCTTTACATACGTTACAGAAGGTGTTAATATTTGGATTAGCCACTACCAGATATTTTAAGTTCCATTTCAAATCTGTAGAAGTCATGTCTACATATAGCCCTACCCATTGACCTTAACTTTTAGTGGTTGTTTAAATACATTGGGTTTAGCTCATTTTCTGACTATTGCAATTTCTACTGGATAGTTTTTTAGCATTTTCTTGCAAAGCATATCACGAGTTTAGAAACTTATTACTGTCCTCATATTAAAATCTTTACTATAAGCTGGCTCATGAAGTTGCTTCTTGTCTGTTCGCTGTTGGCTTTTCCTGATGGAAACAGCAGCACCTTTTTTGGGTAGTGTCTTCTCTGGCACCTGAACGTCTCCTGTGCCGTAAGTTGTGGTTGCTGAGCTTGCAGGTGAGGTGGCAGGTGGGGCTGGAAGTGCAGCTCATCCTGGGCGTCCAGGGCTTCCTCCAGAGCTGGAGAACCGCCTGGCAGGAGGTTGGGTGACCCCAGAGTGTAGCTCAGCCTCACAGCTGCCTGGCTGTGCACACTGGTGAGTGGAAAGGAAACTGGAACAGCAGTTCCTTGGGTTCCAGAAGTATTTCTGAGAGGGCAAAATACTTTCCAACAATGTTTCCGTTGCCTTTTCTAATATCTCCAGGCCACTTGGGGTGCAGCAGGAAATACAGAAGTCCCTTGGCATGCAGGCAGATGACAGGGGAGTCATAGATCTGCAATTAAATTTGATATTGGGTGTAGTTCAAATGATTTGTTTCAAATTAGAAATAGTTACATTAAATGCCTTTTATGAAGAAATGATTTTTTGATTTGCTGTTTCAAAAAAAGCCTTATTCTTAGCAGAGGGAAGTATCACCTGTGATAAACCAGCTAGAACAAGGTTTGCAAATCTACTTTTCCCAGAGTTTTCAGTAGTAATGTTTATCCTAGATTTTGTATGCCTTTTTAATCTTTGAAATATTTCTTTTTGTTTATTTAATGTGATTTTTTTCATCTAGCATGCAAGCGTGTTTGTCACAGCTCCATGTTCAGACTATTGAGTTCAGTTTATTACAGTGTAATAGTAGTACATAACCTCTTGGTACCTCACCAGTGCCAAACCTACTCAAAACATTTTATTTTTGAATAATATAAAAATTATTATAGCATAATAGGATACTGTGCTTAAAAGTACAGTAGGCATAGAATTTTGTACTTAAAGGTTCTCGTCATTTCAAGTACAGCTGAAGCTCCTTGTGCTTCCCATTTCATAGCCCTGTAGTGATTCATATAATTATCTTAATGGTTTATTGCTATTCTCTTTAACTGGTGATATTAATGTAATAATTGTCATATTAAAACATAAAATATTGAATTAGAACTTGTTCTAAAATGTATTTTGTTATTACATGTAGGTTAAAAATACTGTAGACTTCTGTTTTCAAAATAATTTATTTTGCATTAATTTAGATAGATTAATGAAATTATATTCTTCAAAATATAATGAAAGAACTGTTTAAAATTTGTTATGCAAATTGTGATGGGCTCCTGGTTCACCTTACTGCGTGCATCTTTTCATTATGATCAATTATCAAATACTTGATTTAGCTTCCTGCACCAAACCCTCCCTATTGATAAGGTGCCTAAATAAAATTTAGAAAACTTGCCTCAGTTTTTGTGATACTCAGTTGTTTGTGATACTAGTGATGGTGTTGACCAGAACGTTTTCTTTTACTGGTGTTCTGGGAAATAACATATTTCCCCCCACCTCCTTTTTTGGACAGACTTCTTGTTTCTGTGAAATACTCTTTTATCATGCCTCGGATCTGCTCTGCATCTAGTGATGTATAAATAATTCCATACTTATATAAAATATCAAACACTGTGTGTGAGAAATGTGTTTAAGGCAAGCATTAATGTATCATTATTTGATACATTTGCTTTCAGTTCATTCCCTGTATTGTATAAGGTATTCTTTACATGGGTATGTCATCAATATTGTGGTTTACTAATTGGGTAACTAGAGAATTTGAATTATTTTTTTTAAATGTAATTTTAGGTTTGAGATTGGTGATTCAAAAATTGATTTTTTTTAAATTCAGTTGGTTAGGATTGGCAGGGAGAAGTCTCATTTCAGTGTCACTTCCACCTCAAAGTGTTGAAGAAGGAGTACATCTGTGCAAGCTGAAACATAGACCAGTGCTTGGCCAACAATACTGCAGAGGTCTGCGTGGATTACAGGGGTTTCAGGTGACTTTAGTGTGTGTGTGATGGTGACAGGACTGCATGAGCTGTGGAGACAGTGCATCCTCATGCAGTAGTGTTGTGCATGTCCAGATGAGTCTGAAGGCAAGTGGTTCTCATTCTGTGACTCTAAATAGATAGATGAAAACTGTAATATACGAGTAAAAATAATGCTTTTGAATTTGTCTAGGACAGCAAAGGATTAGTTTGCTATTGAAATAATTTTTTGTCATTAATGTCTGATGAATGTAGTGAGAATGCTGAAATGAGCAATAAAAGTTTTCAGGAGTTTTTTCAGGGCAGAAAAGACACAGTCAGGACCAGACAGATAAGGTTGAGATGAAGAGCACTGTGCAGAACTGCATGTTTAGTAAGATGAGTATAGAAATGGTGCAGCAAAAAATGGAACCTTGAAAAGGCAAGTCTGGTGTTTGTCACTGTGCTGCTAATCAATTATGGTGACCCAGTGGGTTTTATGAACTTAATGGAAACTTGGGAGCTATGGGGTCCCATGAAAAGGTTTCTCAAAACTCAGCTGTACCCTGTGTGAAGAAATACCTCATTTCTTTGTTTGTTTTTGAACCAGCAACAAACGATCACTTCCTATCCACCTTCATAATAAATATGCATCGTAACCCTCCTCTGTCATCACTCATCCAGTTTGACAAGTCCAGATCGGTCTAATTGTCACTCTTGTGGAAACTCCAAATGTCTTTGCTATGTGTTTTTATATCTTGCCTAACTCTTCTGAACATTTTTGAAGGTAGGGAAGCCACGGCATGAGGTGCTGTATTCCTTGCCTAACACTTGGTTTGCCTTTGTTACCACCACAGATCATTGAGATTTCATAGAACTGTTACAAGACCAGTGTCTCATTATTGTGTAATAATCATTCAGATACCATAATTTTGTATATAAAGTGAAGATTGTTTTCTTCTTCCATGTCTGTGTCTTTACATTTCTCTACATTGAATTGAATTTACTGCTTTATTACACCAGTCAGTATTAGGTCTTCCTGCAATCTGTTGATTTTCATCTTTAGTACTCTAGAACAATTATTTACCAAAGATCTTGTTCTCTCACTAACCACCACCTTTTTTTAAATGATTTCCAGTTATAACCTAGTACAGGCTCTTCCTGAGTGGCATTGCTGAATTCATCCTTTGAGGACCATTTTTACCCTCTTTTCCTTGCCGTGTCAGTAGTTTCTTAGCCTTTAGGTGAGGGTTGCAACCTTTGATTCTGTGTCAACAGCAGGTATCTTTGCTTTAAGAAATGTGTATACATGGCCTCATTTCACTTGGAAATTCAAATAGACTGTGTCAGTTGGATTTCCCTTGTCCAAGCCACTGGTTCCATTGGAAATGGGATTTCCAAGTCCTTTGATCCTACTGGACCAGGCCTATAAACGAAGCAGTTTTATTTGTGCATATGTGTCTATGTCTGTGTATGCATTTCTGTGTGGATTCATATATATCAGCAGTTCTGTCCATTGCACCCCAAATGCATTTGTAGCCTTAATTCTGGAAAAACTACTAGGGAGTGATTTATTGCCACTTCTTGGGTAGATGCATTTGGAAAAAAAATTGGATTTTTTTCCTATAGCCTGCTGAAGAAGAAGACACAGGTTTTTCACATTAAAAATGGCTTGAGCATAAGTAATTTTACTCTCATTTTTTTACCAAAATAATTTCCATTCCCGTAGAGGTGAAATGTTGCACTTGGCTTGAGGTAAAATCTCTTTGAAGACTGAAAAAAAACAGAGGAAATTAAATTGAAAGTCTGCAAAATTATTTTTGATTCTTTATCCGCCAGTGTGGTGATGAGAACAGTTAATGTGCAACGTGGAACGTCCTCTTTACCCTTTTCTTCCCTAATCTGGGGAGAGTTGAATCAAGAGCACCTTAAGCAGGCTACCTAGTGTTGATGGTGTTTGTTCTCCTTTCCATAAAGAAATGCTAATGAGAATTAGGATAGTTCATCTGCCAGGGAATGGTGGAACAACTCTGCTTGCAGGGCCTTGCCTGCTTCTCCAGTTGCATGTTTTATGTGGAAAAAAACCAGAAAGGATTGAGAGAGGTTCGGAATTACCTGCAGGTGAAGAGACTCTGTGCTTCTGCTACTGGAAAACAGAAGTTCCAGTCCACACTTATTTCTTCTTCATTTTTGATGTTTTTATTTTGCATAAAATAGTCAAACAGCTGTTGAACAGAGTAAGAGGGGGAGTTTATCCCCAGCTTTGACAAGTAAGATACTTGGCATCCAATCTGTGGTTCAGGAAATGTGTTTTTAAAAGGTTGAAATAATTTCAGCAGGAGGGAGAGAGAACACCCCCTCAACACCCTTCACAAGGCTTTATCCTCTTGTCAGAGCCCTTTTATGAAGAGGGGAAGACTTGGGTTCATATTGATTACAGAAAGGTGAGTGCTTTAATCAGGAAAGTAGTCATCTCCCTTTCACCACCTTTCTCTTGCTCAGAGACCTAGCACTCAATGACTTCTTAATAAAAAAATATATTTAGAAATACTTATTATTCTATCTGTCAGAATTTTAAATACAAATCCACTTTCTGAACCAAGCCAAAGTGGCTGATTGTAAGGGAGAACTAAGTCAGTTACAGAATTGTCACAGAATCATAAATTGATATTGGGGGGGAAAGCCGTAATATCACCTGCTGAGTTTGGTGGGGCAGTGATAACCACTGATGTGTTGTGAATATAAAATAATTTTGTGGACAGTCAGAATACTCAAGCAGCAGTTGCCAGCAGTGTGTTGGTTGACAAAGCCTGAGCATTCCCTCATGATTCCATGACATAGTTCCTGTCCAGTTGGTGTGGTGGCTGTAGGGAGCTATGGGCTACACATACACTGAGTTAAATATTCCCTAACACGTGGCATGGTGTTACTCCAGGTGCCCTGCAATATTTGCCCTGTTGAAGTCAGAGTCTTTTTCTTGCAAAGAGGTGAAAGGGGAGTGGAAAAACCAGAAACAAACCACAACAAAAAACTAAAAATCCTAACCCTTTATCTTGTCTCCCAAGAGCAGAAGAAGAAGGTGTGCCAGGTCATCACACACAACCCCAGTGCCACAGTTCACATGTCCTAGCTTGAAATCCTGGGACTTGTGATAACTTCGTCTAGTCTGACAGACTTGAGAAGAACTGGAATATTTTGGGCTTTCTTCTCTTCCATGTCCCAGATCCCTAATTCTCAATTCTCCATAAGCATTATCTGGCAGACTGGGAATAAATTAGATAAAAATTAGCCTGTCTTTGCATCTGAAAAGGGATGGGATGAAAGGTCAATGGCAATGCTGCAGCAGGGAACACACTTAGCAGGGTTTGGGTTTATTTTAGGGGAACTAGGAAGAGAGGCAGGTCAGGATATTTGCATATCCAGTCCATGTTACATTCACAGCTTTCACTCTAGTTTACTTTCATAAACTAGAGAAATAAAACCACAAAGACTGGACTACCATGTCTCACAGATACTAGTAGTTTTGACATCACTATGATACTTATTCATCCTCCAGTTTAGGAGATCTTAGACTGTTGAAAAGATTTTATTACAGTTAGCAGGGATCAAGTGAAGATTGTGCCTGTGTACTCTCTGAGGTTGTTCCTCTTCAACACTTTGCACCACTGTCATCCATGTGCTTGCCTGCCTTCCTATGGTGATTCTCATAGCACTCTGTGCAAATTGTTGTAGGGAGGCATAAAGGAACAAAGCTGAATTGTTGCTTCTGCCCTAATTCGAGGATGCCCAGTCATCTTGAACCTGTGAGTGGCCTGGTAGCGCTTTGTGTGATGAAAAGTCAAAATACAAAGACAGATTTTGGAAATGCAGGCAGGAAAGGGTGAACTGCCTTTTCTCTTTCTGCATTTTCAGATCTGTGTCAGTGACACCTGGCAAAATTTACTTCAGCTTCTTCTGCTTTCCTTTCATCCTCAGAGGGATTCAAGTTACTCAGTATTCCCTGTGCTAGGACAGTTTTACTTCCAGTTGCTTATCACGTGATGCAGTTTTATGAAGGAATTACAAAGTTTTTGCCAGCCTTTGCAGCAAAAGCACTCCTTGCTAAGGTAACTTGGGTTTAATTTGGTTTTTAACTGACAGGTTTGAAGGTGACAATTCTAGCTAGATAGTATTGCTGAGATGAAACAGAGTTCAAATAAATGATACATGGAGCTTCACGTATCACTGTTCAAAAGAGCTGTGGAAACAAATACATCCCACTGAACACTCTAAAATTTCAACTAGTTTAATGCAAGACTTTGTTTTAACCATTAGATATTCACTGAGGTTTTGCTCCATAGTTCTATTTTAAAAAACAGAAATATTTTCAGTTTTTAAACTATTTTAGTTTAGTGTTTTTATAGTAGAATTGCCTCATATTTTTGTTGTTTTAAACTTTGATGTTTAATGTACAGTTAGATTTACTTTTTTTCCCAGAAAAACATAGATACAACACAAAAAAACCCCAACAATGTCATTATTTTCTTTACCACTTAAAGAAAGTTAGAATTAACCTGTTGGAATGTTCTGATTAATGGGAAAATAATATATGAACGCCAGCTGACTCTCTGCAGTTAGTTTTATAATATCAATTGTTAAACAAGTAAAACAGGTGGTGCTTTTCCGTGTTTATGATCTATCAAAACTGTTTCCCCTGCTGTGGCAGCACATCACACCTCCACTTTGCAGCCTTCTCTTCTTTAGCTTTGGCAAATGCAAACTGTGCTCCATCTAAACAAGATCCTGAGGGGTCTGCTACTACTTTCATTTTTTGAAAAAGTATTCCATGCATAGGTTCATGGAAACCTCTGTGTGTGTGTGTCTGTGTAACAGCCTGTTAACTGCAGATCTAACCTGGCCATTTTATGTCTGTGAAAAATAAGAATGCATAAAGCATGGCTTAACTCAGCTTTGTAAGGTGTACCTATGGAGTTGTGTGAGAGGCCAAGGTACCATTTTCTTCATGATCTTCTTGTGTTTTTCGTGTAAATTTTGTAGCAATCATTTTGTGTTGTTAGATGTGGCTGTAACAATGGATTGAATGTTAGTATATGAAGGTATAACATCACATATGTTATGGAGCAGTTCAGACAACAAAGATGTGAAGATGGTCATTCAAATGCATCTTCTATCTCCTCTAAAACCAGATGAAATACAATACGGTGTCTTTTTTGGTGCACACGTGTCTGTGAAGGTGATAGAAATGCTGTTTGTTTTACTGCCAATAGAAAGCATATTAAGTAAATGCAGGGAGTTGTGACACAGGAAGGGGTCAGAGCCTTGCTTCATTCAAAGAGGAAGCTGCTCACTCCTCAGTGTTTGTGTTGCAAATTGTTCCGGGCTCTTAAAGGCTCTATTTCACCCTCTCTAACCCTCCTTTTTTTTTTTTTTTCTTTCCCTTTCAACTAGGATACTTTTTTTTTAGTGCAATTCGCATAAGACATTTACAGTGGATGTGACAGCATCATTATTGACCTAAGCTGGTTTTATTTGTTGTGCTTTGCCTTTCTCATTTTTCTGATACGCTTCACTTTCAAGCTCAGCTTCAGCTGAACCACACAGATCAGTCCCAACATTTTAAAATGTTCCATTAAATTATTAGTTTTAGGAAAGACTGGTTTGTTCTTAAATAATTCAACCCTCCAAGTGGAAGGAGGACCATGGATATAGCACAAGCATGTTGCATCATTCAGGTATAGCTGACTTCCTTGAGATCCCCCTGGTTTGCAGGATGTATACTGGTCTTCTTTGAAAGAAATGGCTTGGGGGTTTCAAGTCTGCAAAGTTTCTGCCAAGAAGTTCCACATAAGTTTTCAAAGATTTGTGAAAGTTGAGTGGCCACAGTGCTGAGCTAATGCCATTCCTTGCCCACTGAGAGGATACAGGGTGGTCATCGTAATGTTTGCTAATTGTGCTTTTTCTTAGAGACTGTAGCTGGATGTATTAAGTGTCTGATTCAGATCACTTGAAGATACTTCTGGAAATATTGCTATGTTGTCTATTTTTATTGTTTTGTTGGGGTTTTTCTTAAAGAAGTGTACCTGTGTGCAAGAACTTAAACTCTGCTTTTTTTTAATTCAGACCAAGAAGTTGCTTTAGATCATCTAGAACTATGCATAAGAAGTGTTGCTGGGTGAAACTGTAGTAATTAATAATTTGTTTAAATTCAAAAATGACAAAAACTATTGCATAGGAAGCTGCACTGTGGCTTAAAATGTTTGATTTACATATGAAAAGGAAAAATGGTGAAAGTTTGAGCATCAAGATCTTATCATGTGGACTTTGCATATATTATCGTGTGGAACAGGCATGAGGACCTGGGCTTACCTGTCTTTAGGTGGAGGCAGTATAGACATCTATGTGGGGGTGCTGCCATTCAGTATTAGCTTTACATAAGGAAAATAAAAGCAGTTTTTGTAAGATTGCACTGACATTTAGCCATTTGTTTCAATTGTATTGAAGAAAATGCTCCAGGAGGAAAGGCTGAGCAACTTTGTTTATTTTACTGCCCTGTATTTCCCTGTGATATAAGCGTATCTGCCTTGCGTTCCCTGCGAGCGTTCCTTGGAATGCAGCGCCTCCCCCACACTGTGGGACTTGGCTGGCCGAGCAGCGCCTCTCCCCATTAGTCATCACTGCCTTCCCTGGTGCTGTGTGCATGAAAGCCATTCTTTACAGGAGTTGCTCAGAGTGCGTTTTTTAAAGATTATTTCGTAATACATCGTTGCAGTAGTACCTTCTCGTAAGCATGGACCGAATCTTGGTCACTAAGCACAAGCATTTTTATGTGGCATAAAGAGATACACTGCAAATAAATCACTACTTGTTTCCTTTAATCTGGTTTCCAAATTGTTTGACTTTTGTTACTCAACACAGCTTCCATTCATGTGTTCAGGAAGCTTTTGAAAGCGTATGAATGGTAATTTTCCCAGTTTTTCTGGAACTTTATGTAGTTCCAGCAATGTCTGCAGCAGGCTGCCTAATAAAAATGACTTGCATTCCTAGAAACATTAGATTGTGCTGATGGCAAAAACGACTAAACAATTTTAAAATGTAACCCACACTGTTACATTAAAATATGTTTGGACTTAGTTGATATTAATCTAAAGTAAATTATTACCTGCAGTGATGTTTAATAGTGGTTTTGTTAAATGTGGATTAGTCGTTTACAGACTTGTAGCAGTTTGCTTTTTTAACGTTTATTGTAATCCATTTATTCTTACATTATCAAAAGGCTTCCTGATGTCTGTTGCTTTAGTGATCTTTCTTTCCTTAATGTGTGGAATATTCATATAGTGTTGTAAGAAATGCAATAACCACATTGCTTGTGGTACAAATGAACGTTTACACCTTCATTACTAGCAGTGTTACACTGTCTTTCAGTTAATTTTTTTTTTGATGGGCAACCTGCGTTTTATTTGTTCCATGCTGACTTACCAATTTTGATATAGTGAAACTTTGTTTGAATGTACAACTTAATTTTAATATAGTGAGATTACTTTCTTTAAATTCTCAATTCTAACTAAAAAATGTTTTTTAATTAACTGAGAGAAAATAAATAGTGCAACTGTTGTATTTCCAGTTCACATTTTAATTGAAAACTCTGGGGCAAATTAAAAATGCAAAATGTTTTCATTTTGAAGTTTAGGATACAGAGAATTTTCAGTGTCAGGATTAGATTTTTTTTATGAACTGTATTAGTCTCAGAAGGATGGTACTAATAATATAATAGTGTTGAGTCCCAAGTCATGGAGAAGCTTTATAACAAATTCTCTGTCTTCTGTATTAATTATCTAATAGTGTTATCTGAGATATGCTGAAGTCACTGATGAAGCAGGTCTGCAGTCCAGCAGCTCTAAGTTTTTCTTGTGTTCTGTTCTTGAAAACGAAGTGCACTTTTTCTTGGTGATACACAGTGGTAGTGAATGAAGTGTTTCTCCCATTCTGCATCCAGTTCTTTACAGACTCCTGAACACGTTTCTCAAAATATTAGTTTTTTACTCCTTCTTACTATACTTGCCATGTCCTCTCTAATGCTGTAACTGAAGGCAGGTATGTTAACTCAGACCAGCCAGCATGGTACAAGTACCAGGCGATTGATGCCAGACTGTCACACTTGCCATAAAATAGCATTGCTTGAAATAGGACAGCAGTCAGTGATGCTTCATGGGAGTAAAGTGTTGAACGTTGACTGACAAAGACTGGAAGAAGACAATACAGGTTGGAGACTGAGCTGTGAGAGCACATGAGGTGCAGTGATGCTCTTTTCCAAAGAGGACTGGTCACCAAGTGACAACCATGGTCAATGTAAAATAGGCAAGAACCTGTTTCAACAGCAGCAAAACCTTGAGCAGCTTTAAAATGTTACCATCTCACTGGGATGTTTTCTCTGTAGGTGACATCACTGCCCTTTATACAGCTCTCTCGAGTGTCACTGTGGCAGGGTGTCACTCACTGAGCATCTCATGGACATCTGGATGGATCAGAAGGCACACACTGCTGGAGAGGGCACCTCGTCCTTCCTACCCAGTCCTGGGATCCTCTTCTTACTTGCTGCTTATCTCACACAGTAGTGACACTATCCAACTTGTTACTGAATAATTGGAGGAAGCTATTCACTTTGATTTATTTGTGGTTTAGCACCTTTTGCCCCTTTCTTTAGTTAGTTTCCTGCTGGTTTAGCATGCTGAGCTCACCCATCAGGGCAGCAGGTGAATGCCAGAGATGCTGCAAGGTGAGAGCAGGGTAAGTGCATGGCTCAGAGCAGCACTTACACAGGGAATAGCAGCAGCAATTAATTATTAATTCAGCTCTGCCTGTCTGCTCTAAACTACAATCAGAGAAGTTTATCTTTTGAAAAGGACTCCTGAATTGAAGATGAAAGATTTACTGTTTGAATTTATCTTAAAGTGGTGGGGTTTTGTGCTGTGCCTGTCCAGTTTTGAGTATTTTTTGTAGTTGGTAGCTACAGACTGTTAACATAAATACACTGATATATTGCCAGCTGTATCCTGGGCTGCATCAAAAGCACTGTGGGGCAGTAGGTCAAGGGAGGTGATTCTGCCCCTTTGCTCTGCTCTGATGGGACCCACCTGGAGCACCGTCCAGCTCTGGGGCCCCCAACATAAGAAGGACATGAACTTGTTTGGCCATATCTAGAGGAGGGCCACAAATAATGATCAGAGGGCTGCTATGAAGAAAGGCTGAGAGAGCTGAGGTTGTTCAGCCCGGAGCAGGAAGGCTCTGGCAAGACCTTAGAGCACCTTCCAGTACCAAGAGGGGCTACAGAAAAGCCAGAGAAGGACTTTTTGCAAGGGCATGGAGTGATAGGACAAGGGGGAATGGCTTCAGACTGAAAGAGGGCAGGTCTACATTAGATGTAAGGAAGAAATTCTTTACTGTGAGGGTGGTGAGGCACTGAAACAAGTTGCTCAGAGAAGTTGTGGATGCCCCATCCCTGGAAGTGTCCAAGGTCAGGCTGGATGGGGCTTGGAGCAACCTGTTCTAGTGGAAGGTGTCCTTGCCCATGGTAGAGGGGTTAGAACAACATGATCTTGAAGGTTCCAACCCAACCATTCTGTGATTCTGTGGTTCAAGAATTGGTGGCAGTATGCAATTTTTATTTTTTTTGCACAAAAGGGCTCCTCTCTTAACAGAAATTCACAACCCAAAAGAGGGATGTGGTGAAGAATAGGTTTTAAAGTCTGGGGTAAACTATTATCAAAAGACATAGAAAGTCTAGAAGACAACTCTAAAACTCCACTTATTCTGACAGACTGGAATTAAAGTCAAAATTTTAATTTATAGAAAATGAGATTTAATTGGGGAAAAAGTAGTGAGGACTGCTGGACTGCAAATCCAGAGTATTGCCTTCTGCAGCACTGAATTCAGGAGGGAGGAGAGAACAGATCAAAAACAAGTTTCTGCAAAAACTTTTTGAATTTTATTTATGGGTCTCTTTTACTTGCATTATCTGAACAAATGTATTTAATGACATGCACAGATGTTACAGTTTTTCAAAGGCTGGGGATCAGAACAAAAGAAGTAAGGAAATTCTTATGTTTAAAACTTTTCTTAAAAATGTGTTTTAATTTTAAAGTACTATTTTAATTATCAATTACATGGAAAAAAGAATTCTTGAAGTCAGAGCAATTGATGGACAAAAGCTGTGGTGTGTGATTCAGGAATTAAAAATGTAATCAAACCTGTATTTCTGCAATGCAGGCAGATGACTTTAAAATGTGTTTTCTGCGTCTACTTTTGTATGTTCAGATAAATCCACTCTGTACTATTTTTGAGGTACATGTCAGCAAGCAATTAAATACTGGTTTGATGGTTTCAATCAACTTCTACGCAACTTGCAGCACATTTTTGCAGCACTGTCAAAACATGCATACCCACAGGACATGAGAATTATGTGAATTTAATTTAAATCTAAATCAGTGATTCTAATGTGAGACTAATTGAAATAAACCCTTTATTATCAGCTGTATTAAGTCAGTAAGAGATACCAGCTAGTACCTGGGATTGTGAAATAATTTCACAGCTAAGAAATACATGACGTCGGGGTGCTTGTGAAGGAAGACCCATGCAGCATTGCACACATCAATAACAGATTTGTTCTTGTTTGCTTTATGTAAAGGATACATTTGAGACCTTTCCATGTAACACCTTAAGGAAGCAATGAGGAAAAAAGTAATAAACTTCAGAAATCACTTCAATGTAGAGCAGCATTGCTTCTATAAGGAATACTCTTTTTGCATATTTTAGTTGTGAATTCATTAGCTCTTTTATGTTTCATTTAACATGTAAGTATTGTTTAAGAATACTGAAAAACTTTCAGAGCCATAGAGCAGTGGAAAAAGTTGTGTGAGAGAAGTACTGGAGGATCTGTTGTCTCCATAAGCTCGCTTGGAGAATTGCAGGTTTAAGTGTTGGAGGAGGAATTCCTTGTTGGGCTAGTTTCATCTGTTATCCTGCAAGCACATCTGCACCTGCAGTGGTACTGCTGAGCTCCACGGCACTGGTGAGGTGCCCAAGTGTTTGGAACATAATTTGTAACCAATTGAGAACAAGGACTGGGTTTCACGTGGTTGTACAATATTAACTCTGGCTATTTTGAAGAGACTGTGTGATCATTTTCTGGGTGCTTCAATTTGCCTAGGTAGTTTAGATTAGAAGATTTACAGCAAGAAAGCTGTGTTCAACTCAGAATGGAAACAATTTCATTCTTAATTTTGTTGTTATGGTAGTTTGTTTTTAATAAGAGAAACTGATCTCTAGGAACCCCCAGGGAGCCTGACAGAGAAACAGAAATCCTGTGCTAGACATTAAATAAACACTTTCTGAAAAGATGATGTTTTCCTAAGAAAGCAGATGGTAGGTTGTCTTTTCTTACCCTGTTAGAAGCTGTTTACAAATGTGAATTGTATACTTATTGACATCTAAATGGGCAACACCTTCTTGGCCTGAATGAAGAATGAAAAGGGAGAAAAATGTGTTTGTCCTAAATCTCTGTATGGAAAGGATGGAGCAAACCTCATGCAAGGACTGACTGAAATCAAGTGAAAGGGAGTGGAGTAGCTGTTCCTTGCCTTAAATATGAACAAACCTCAGATACATGCAGGGGGCAAGCAGAAAAAAAGGAGTATCTCAGGATATGGATATATCTCAGTCTGTCTAGGATTTCCCAAAAATAATAGTCTGTGTTCAGCACTTTTCATTTCCAAGAGTCTAAGCAAGAAGCCAGAATTCCATGGCATTTCTGGAGGAGCTGCCGCAGAAATGCGGGATTGTTGAGACATCAATCTGATCTGTAGGGTAAGGTAAGCGTAACTGAGTGTCTGTCAAGCACCACTTGTTAGCTGGAGCTTTGTACTTTTCCTCAGTACAACAACAGTTTGATTTGTTTATGAATGTCTTTAATGCTTTAAGAGTAACAGGAGCGTTCTGTAGGCCACAAACACAGCTTTATGGAGTGTGTTGCTAAAAATGGATCAGATGCTTGACCTGTTGGAGGAGTTGAGTCAGGATATTTGGAATTCATAGAAATCTGTGTCCCTTCTCTTCTCTTCTGCTAAATGTCGTTTTGATAAGATACCCTTGGTAGTTTCTAAAAGCTGTCTGCAGAAATGATCAGCTGGAGTTCTAGGGATTCCTCTGAAACAGTCTCCACAGGCAAAATCAATATAACTTTGGGTTTCTCACGCACTATGACTTGCATTTCTCTAAAACCCCTCCTCTGTCCTTTGGTGCTGAAATATCCGTGGCACTGAAATACAGGAAGCCTGATTTGGGACTCAGAGTGAGATTAATACAGAGCCACAGAAAACCCCAAACCATCTCATACAGCTGCCACTCAAATATACATGCTGATGTTTTGGTTCTTTGTCAGGTTAAAGTTTTTGCCTGAAGTCTGTTCTGTTGTTTTTGCTGGTGCTGAATTCGTGAAGCCGTAGCCTTGTTTCTAAGTGGGGGAAAAACCCCTGCATGTTGACCTACCTAGCAGTATGAGGAAACAAAATTAATTTTGGCACTATTTTAGGCCTGCACAGCTTTAGCAAGAAACATGTGTACTCAGATTGGACTCTTGTTCCTGCGTTTTAAAGTTTTAGTCCCAGAACGCATTCCAGACCAGGCAGTCTCTGTGCAGTGGGTACTAAGAAATGTTCCCAGGTTCAAGTAGCTTAAATGTGCAAGCTGTCTGATAGTGCCAGTGTCCATCAGCAAAGCACTTAATATTTAAATTTCGGGCCTCCTGTTGAAAATTCTGTGGCAATATTCTTCTGATGCACAGCATAAAAGAGTTGCTATAAAGTGCTGCTGGCATACTGCTTTCTTTTCTTCAATAAGGACAAACCCAACTCTGTCAGTCCAAAACTAGCTAGAGATTGGATGTTTTCTTTTCAAGATAGTCATAAAACACCCTGATACCCTAACTTCATGCTGACTTCAGGCAATTTAATGTCTATATCTAGGCTTTAGTGAGTAGGCAGTCTCCTTAATGTTTTTTATGTAGTATTGCTATAACCAGAAACACATTTATAGCCTGAAAAAATCAGGTTGCAAAGGAATCACTCTTAGCTACTCCTTATTTCATAGCCACTTAATTAAAGCCTGCAAGATGAGCAAAGACAGTGGTCCTTAAAAAAAATCCACCCCCACATTACCTACAATGAATTTTTCTTTTAACTATTGGCTTGTTTTGTTCTCAGCCTTTTTGCAGATTTTGGGTTCTGTGCTAAAACTTCTATATTAAGATTCTACAGTTAAGAAGTACTTATTGACTGTGCAATATTTTCTGAATATGATTGAGTGTAGAACTTGTCTGTCATTAGCACAGACTCTGTTAGTATCACACTGTATAAAGAAAACCATTTACAGACAGTTGGTCTATAAGGTAAATGTCTGTGGTCTTCAGCTCAACTGTAGCAGTCCTTTCCTATTTACGTAAGCATCTTGATATTGTTGATAATTTCCCCTTTTTAGACTGAAAAAGAAAGCATTGGTTATCACTTCCTGAAACATTTGGTTTAGGTGGTCTGTTGATGGATCACTTGAGATGCCCAGTACTAAGGTACAGAAAACTGTCAACATCTTGATCATGTCTTAAACAAAAGCTAACATCGGCCTTGGTTTTCAGAAGATGGATTTTTATTTTCAGATAGTGAAAGCACCACTTTGAATTTACTTCTGCTAGATTGTTTGCATGGTTACTGTGTGTGCATATTCCCCACCCCCTTCAAATTCTGGTGCATTGTTTTGCTTCTACGTGGAAGTTAAACCCTTCCTTACCATTACCTTGTGTTATGTTTTAAACATTCACAACCATGAAATGCCTTACTGGCCATTCAAGACCTGTGGTATGACCTTTCTCACATGCTGACATGAGGCAGCAGTGACCCCTGGCTTTGCAGCAGCCCTGCAGCCCCGTGGCTGCCGAGGATTATGTGTTACCGCGTGCTCTGACAGCTGCTCCTCGGGCACAGATCTGAGACGTACAGATAGGTGCTAGCAGTGTCTGACATCCTAGCCGTGAAATGATGGACGTATGCAACACAACCTGGAGCTTCTTTAGCCTTCAATTTCTCAGCTTTGCTGGAGCTTTTTATGAGCTTATATTTCTGCTGGGTTTTTTTCCAGTCAGTTTTAAACTTTTTACCTGTTTGTCTTATTATTTATTTACATGCTGATATTACTTGCCTATTATTTCTATACCTATTATTGTTTCTCTTCTTATTATTTGTCCTTCCATATTTTATTTTGTTTCATTATTCCTTGACTTCAGTGATTGCCTCTTCTGTGAGGCATGTATACACAGTGAATGATTTCCTACACAGAAATCCCAGAAGCATTCAGGACTATTTTACTTAGGTGGGCTAATGCCTCAAACATATAATCTGTTTTAGTTTTTACTTCAAGCCTCATGTTCAAATTTCATTACAAACAAATAAACAAACAAAACCACAAACCAACTGGTTATGCACCTTCAAAGATCTGTTGGCCAAATTTCTGGGCTTCATTTTTTGATTCAGTGGGTCAGGAAGTCTTGAATCCAGTTATGTTTTCTATCCTATTGAAATCACTGACAGAAGGACCTGCAGTGCCCTCTGAAGAGCTTACTTACCATACCTAATCTTAAAATTCTCTGTTTTCACATTCCCTGTCTCCTTCCAAGTCCTCAGAGTATTCTGTGATTAAGAAACTTGAATAAATTGGGGCTATTCCTGTCCTGTCCCACTGGGATCCCTGCATAGTCAGAGAGGGTGCACAGCCAGGGAATGCAGCACTTCAGAGCACATCTTCCAGCTTAAATTTCCCACAAAACACCAGTCCATTCATGTGTTCAAATATATGGAATTTAATCCTACAACATTTTAAACTACCTTGCAATATATCATGCATTTATCAGTGTGTTTCATGTTGGATGCAGCTGTGAGAATAAATTTGCATTTAACCTGGGGACCTGTGTTGGTCTGCTGCACATGGATGTAAATGGATGGGTTTGGCTGGTTTTCGTGGACAAACCAAGAAATGCTGCGAGAGGAATTGCATGTATGTGGGAAGAGGTGAGGGGCTGCTCTTTTAAGTCTTGTTGAAACAAATTACTTGCAATGGCATCAGGTAAACATTAAACATACTGCTATTCCAAATCTTGAGATTTATGCCAAAGGAGGTCTTTCTGATTAATGGAGAACCTGCCATTTCCAGCAGCAGTCAGCTGGCTGAGGGTTTGGCAGAGGGATGCTTTAACACACAAGAGCTGTGCCACAGCAGAGCTCAGCTTGTTGATGTAGCTTTTTATTTCAGGCGGTTACACCATAGCTCTGACATCTGCATACTTAGGAGTATGGAGTACTTGTAAGAAGAAAAATAGGTGATAAAGAACTTTGTGTTTATCCTGCAGCTGACTATAACAGGATCTTAATCCTCAGCCCACTTGTACTTTACTGTGTAAAATTCAAAGATAATCAGTTCCTCAGAAACTTAATTTTTAATTACCATACATACTATACATCAGTGTGTGGAGTTCAGCAAATGCTGGAGGCCAGGAGAGGTGGATGGAGCATGTAACCTTGCTGGCGGTGGCTGAAATTGTGGGACCTTGGCTGCTCAAAGGACTGGCTTTCCTAAGCCTTCCGAAACTGAATCCTAAGTTTGACAACGTTTCAGGAGAAGAATGAAGTGATAAATAAAACGGGGTCTTCACGGTTAAAAGTTTTGCATTTGAACTGTGCCGATCCTGAGCTTTTCCTACTCGTCGCGTTGAATGGGGACGGCAGAGAGCAGAAAGACGATGTCGGGGGCGGCGGGCCCGGGAGGGGGAGCTGCGGGCCCGCTCCTCTGCTCTCCTCCTCCCGGCCCTTCTCCCGGCAGCCTCCCAGCCGCTGACGGCGCCTGCGGCCCGGCATCCTCCAGAGAAGGAGACCGGAGACCCCCAGGCGGGGCTGTCAGCGCAGCAAGGGGAAGGCCCTGCCGGTGGGTTTCACCGCGGGGGTGAATGTGAGTCCGGACCTCTACAGACCCTGCCCTGCCTGCCTGTGTTGCCACCGAGGTCGAGCGGCGTGAGAAACCTGCCGTAGGAGCCGCACGAGGCTGCAGAGCGCAACCTTCCCTGGAGAGCAGCATCCCCAGAGTTCCTTCCATACGTGCGCAGCGAGGAGGGAGGTGGCGCGGCAGGGCTGTCAGAGACCGGCGGTGTCGGGGTAGCCAAGGCGGGCCAGGGCGCAGGGATGGATGCCTTCCAACCCCGCCCCGCAGGGTGGTCGGGGCTGAGCCTTGTGCAGGAAGCCCGAGCGCAGCCCTGGCCTGCGTGACTAATTGTGGCAGTGCCGCTTGTGGACCGAAGACCTTTTAAAATTGGCCTAATAGTTTATAGTCATGTAAGTGAGCAAAATCAGGTGTAGATAGATAAATGAGAGTGGGGAGAGAATAGCAGTTCTTTACTTTAGAACCAAAATAGATTTAATTAAGAGTATTTAGACTCGGAACAGGAAGTGCCAATACTGAAACTTCAGGCATAACCAGAACTTTGACCCTTGGTTATCTGTACTGTGATTATTTTTGCCTTTTTCCCCAACTATATCAGCTTGCTGCTGTGCAAATACAATAGCTCGTGTTGCTTACAGTCTTGGAATCTAATCTATTTTTTGGTTTTAGCTGCAAAAATCTACACAAATTGCTGCAAAGGAGCAGACACTGAGCTTCATTTGCAGCAGCATCTGAAAAGTTGAAGAAAAATAGAGGCATAATAGAAACTTAGCAAGGTAAATAGAAACTTAGCAAGACCTGTATGTGCAAAGAAGTTGCTGTGATTTGTCCCTTATGCATAGTATGTATTTGTATGTTCAATGTTTTGTTTGGCTACATTATTTCGTATGTGACAATGTGATTTTAAAAAGTGGCATAAACTATTTGGTTACATTGGTAATAGGTAAGTAGTATTTTAGAAATATGTAGTTCATAGGGTTCTTTAAAATTTCAGTTGGTACCACCTCATGACAGTGGTACCAAAGCAGTTTAAACACAATGTGCCACTATGGTGGGAAACCGCTGACTCCTGAATTGGCAGGTGTCAACTTTTTTATGGACTCTTTTGTATAAATTCCATAGAGCTTTTTAAATAAACAACAAGGAAATTGCTCAGTGTTTGCTTTTTGGAAGCTTTGATATGGTTCTAGACGTGTAAGTTTAATTTAAAAGGAAGTGAGTACTTTCATTATGCTGAATTATTCTTTAAATATATCTGATTTCTCTCAGTGTGGAGTTTGTGGAAAAAGAGGGATAGCTGCAAGTTTTAAGGGCTAAATAGTGTCGTGTTTAATGTCAGCACTGCTGCCTTACCTCTGCTATGCTGTGGTATGAATTACAGCTAAATTACTTGCTGTGTGCATGGATTACAGCCTCCCTCTATTTGTTCTAATGAACTTAAAAGGAGAAAAACTCTAAGTTCCATATCTCCATTACATTTTTTAAATGGTTATAAATCTAAGTGACACTAGTATTAGAGCTTTCAGGAGAATAAAAGAAACCTACTTGTTTATCCAAAACCAGTATTATGGGATAGAGGTGGTGTCTGTGTAAGTCTGTGAAATATTATGGCTGTTAAATGAGCTCAGATATCTGTAAAGGAAGAAATGTCCCGAGGTATCTAACTAGTGTTGCTTTGTATTTAATTAAAATACAAAACCAGCATAGAATAATTTGTTTAAAATTCACATTGTGCCAGATTTTGACAGGTAATTATGAAGGAGAAGATGGAAGTCATACAAAAGTAGTCCATGTAACTAAGGTATTTAATAATTTTACAGTTAACTGGGGAAGGGGATAGCATATAACATTTGTAACTGGCAAATTGGCATAAAATTACTAACGAGAGAGGTCCCTGATACAGAGTGAAGCAAGATTGCTTGGGAAAGCAGGCTCAGCAAGCCTGTTTCAATATACTGTATCTGTGAGGCTGCACCTGGGCACGAGCAATACCTGCTGTACTTGCAGGATCAGAGCAGCCTATTCTAGGAGGCAGTTGCTGAAAGACTCAAGGTTACATTATACAATGTGTCCAGTCCCTATCCATACACTGTAATTCAACCATGGATTAATAGCGGGTTAAAGCCAAAGGTGTGCCAGGAATGTTTTGAAAGGGAAGAGGAGCAGAAAATGAAGTTGCATCTTTGTTTGATTTGTAGTATGGCTGCAGCTGTAACATGCAATGCCTGATGCCACACTTTGCTCTGGGCCTTCATGCCATAAAAGTTCACTGTCCTGTTGTAAGTGCCTCCTCCGAAGTTCTCTGAAAGTGTTTCCTAGTCTGTTGCTAATCAAGTTTCTGGCTAAAACTGGTATCTTGGAGTGAGGGAGCAGTAACAGAGCAGAAAGTTTATGTAAGTGCAGTTCGCATCTATGTGCTTGACCTATACTGCTGGTTACCTGAGAGTTACAGGCAGAAGTTTACTGTGGCAGTAGCCCCCATCCTTTGGTTGTCTCTCAGACCTTACAGGAGTTGGTACTTTGAGCAGGGCAGTGAGTTAGTGCAGTGGTTTTGCATTAACAGTCTTTCCTAGTTTACTAGGCAGAGAAGGGAAGTGTTGACCTAATCTTGTTACACTAAACAAGAGGTAAAGACTTTTAAACCTTCTGTTGATGTGAATTGTTGAATGTGTAACAGTCTTTTGCTCCCAGTTGTTTACAGTGTGGCTGTCCTCATTAGTATGTATTCCAAGATAAAAACCCTACACGAGACTTGCAAATACTGTACAGCAGCAGATCTGTTCTCTGGTTTTGTTTGCTGAAAGTTACACCTTCCAAAATATGTTAGTCACTAATATTAAGAGTAAACTCCATGTCCTTAGGCCAGACAGCAGACCTTCTGTAACTTCCACTGCTATCACCTTTTAGGCAACAGGCATTTAGGGACCTAAAATGTAAGGAGAAATAAGAACAACTAAAATTACCACAGTTCTCTGATAAGTAATATCTATCATAATGAATTTTGCTTTGAAACTATTTTTTTTTCACTTGAATTACTTTTTTTTCCAGACCTTAAGCTGGAAAGTCCAAACTTTTGGGACTAGGCAAGAGGAAAGGAGGGGTAATAAGGTTGTAGATTTAGGATGTGCAGATTTCCTCAAGTGTTACAATGATGTTAGGGTGGAATAGGTAACCCTCTACGTCATCCTGCACTCAGTAACCCTCTGTTTCTAACTGTTGTTTTAAAGTACTTAAGCTGTTCAGTGTAAACAAACCTTCTTCTCTCAGTATTTATACATAGTAGTCAAATCCCAGGGGTGATATCTCAGCCATGGTTAGTTTTGGTTCACTTGTTAGCCATTGCTGGTTAAATCTGCTGTATTGTGTAGCTACCAATTGGCAGACTCAGCAAAAAGCTTTAGAAAAGGCTTGCTCTGTGATCCATTTGCCAAACACAGAGTTTAGTTCCTTCTCTGCAATCAAGTTGGAGTCAGTTGGTTATAGCTGAGATTTTTCATGTCAGTATCCTTCTTGTGGTCCTTTCCCTGTCTCTTTGGTCAAGCGACTTCCATTGCTGAAAAAAAATTACCTGAATCTCAAACTCCTCTAATTTAGAAGTATCTCTCGTTATCTCTAAATACTAAGATTTCTTTCAACTATAGCAGCATCAATTTGATGAGAAGGGACAACTTCCGAAAGAGTGTAAGGAGTATCTTTTGAAGTTTGCTGTCTCCTGACAGATGGAGAAAGGTTCCAGTCCTTGAGCAGGAACACAGACAGTCTGATTCAGAGAAAAACAATTGGTAGGTAGGAAACATAATGTTGGATTTTTTCCATTTCCTTCCCCATCCACCTTTGTATTCACTATCAATTACTCTTTTGGTATTGTGGCCGGGAAAACAGCCTCAGTGTAGGTTGATATTACTGTGGCTGTTTTTCTTACAGTTAGGAAAGTGCTTGTGGTTTAAGTTTTCCCTTATTTAGAGTATCTGGTTTAAATGACTTTAAATTGTGATCTCAGGATTTCACAGCTCAGCCCCTCTGCGCACAGGCCACCCCAGCTGTGTTTGAGGTGACTGCTGTTTGCCATGCTGGCTGGCACCTGGCTCCTGTCATGTCACAAGCATCTTGTGCTTGTCTGCACCCAGTCCCTCAGTGTCCCAGCGAGGCTGCAGCCCTGACACAGGATGCAGGAATGTGTGCAGCCAGCTTGGGCTGGACACTGTGCCCGAGTTCATAACATTTCTTGGGACCCCGAGCACAGGGGTAACACTGCCAGGCTGTGGACTCGTCTGAAGTCTTTGCCATTTTCCCCAGTGCTCCTGCCTTTGGAAATGCTATATGGAAACAAAGTGACTCACTTTAAATTGAAAAAAGGACTTCAGCCTTATATTGGAAAAAAGGTGTTGCATAATTTCTGAACCCACATCATCCCTAGAAATATAGGAACAGTCGTACCGAGCTGCACCTAAGATAATGAGCCCAGCTGGAGCTGATTTGTTTCTGCATCTCTGGTACAGATAATCTGACCATGGATAATTGAGTGTTGACTCTATAAATAACCCACTTTGAAATCCTTGTCTTAAAATTGTTTTGTCTTCTTCCTGTTGGCTTCCAAGATTACTCCCTCTGTAATAATTTCTTGGCTGACCAAAGACTACTCTCTTCTCTTGACAAACAGTTGTACTATTTGTTCTTTCCACCTGAAGTGAAATGTTACACCAAGCATGGATGAAAACAGGTTCTAGCACTATGAAAAGCCAGCTAAGTCCTGATAGGAAATAATCATCCTAATGTTCTACCTGTGCACTAAAAATGACTGATGCACATCAAACATTTGCTACCTTGGAAAGGTGTTTATTGCATACTTCTTCTCAGAGACATCCTGTTACAGATGTCATAATTAAGATTCCTTTATGTGGACTTGCTTGCAAGCAAATCCAGTCTTCATGATCTTGCTTTGTTGGCTCACTGTCCGTGTTAAAACTCACAAGAATTGTTCTGAGTTGAGTTATATGGTGCTTTAATGAGAAGAGAGTTTTTTCCCCCAATTAGCTCATATAAGTAATCATAGCAAGTAATTAGAATGCCTCATAGGAAAAAGATCCTGTGTCTTCAGCTGGTGAGCATCTGCATATTTCTTTTTACCTGAAAGGTTTTTTTAAATACACTGTGTGTGTGCTTCTGAGAAGGTGCATAGAAAGTTGGAACCACCTGCACCGGGTGACGGGTTGTTCAAGGCATTGGAAGCAGTTGGAGGGGAACACTGAATTGCACAGCTGTGCAGTCACAGCTGAGTCTCATTGAGCAGTTTGTGCACCTTGGTAGGTAGTTGTACTAGAAATCACCCGTCTGTCCCCTGTGCCATTCCAGCCACATTAATCCATAACAGTGGTAACATCAGTGGATGAATAAGCTTGGAATGCTCTAAATTGAGATCTGCACTCTATGGCTGTGTGGCCTTGGAAAACACCCTTCTTCATGCAGCATCTGAAACAAATAACCTCAGTCCAACAAATTTTGTGAGTCTCAATTTGTTACTGGTTATCTAATCGCTTCAAAAAACTGGGTAAAGGCCTATCTGAAAAAAATCTTTTTTTAATATATATATATATTTAAAATTGTAGGCATAAAATACATTCAGGGCAGCGATGGAAAAGCTGTTAAGATTTTGAATAGATAAATAGTTTATTCAAAAGAATTAATTTCTAGTACATGAAGTTTGTTGCAGTGATGATGGTCAAGAGTTGGATGCAGAGACAACGTGAAGGAATTGTCACTTGGAATCTTGAAGGTTGATTTGCATCTATTTCATTCATATGCTGTTAGGTCTGAGATTCTTTAGTTCACACACTTAGAAGTCATAAACGATGCAAGTTAAAGTAGAAACCAACTTTTTAGCTGTAAAGTTGTATGTAAATATAGAATAAAGAGACTTTTAAGGGAGAGGAACAGATTAAGAATGCCCTACAAACCCACTTTTGTATTTGGGTATGTCTTTCAGTGTTGTCTGTTAGGTTTTGTTCTGTAGCAGGTAGGAGTTTGGTTTCTTGTTCTAAGAGCTATTGTATGTAGTGAGGAAAACATGAGTAAGTGACCTCTTTGGGAGTTATTTTGCACACTGACTTTGGAGGCTGCATGTTAGGGGTTGTCACTTGTGGATATTCATACAGCGCTCTAAACAATAGATTTTCTTACCTCTGGCAAGGTAAGTGTGCCTGAAAGGTGAGTGAGCTGATTTATCTAAACTCTCTGGAAAGAGGGAGTATTCTGAACTGACAATTATGCTGCTTTTATAGCAGGTTTTGATAAAGCAAATTGAAACTTAAAAGTAAGGTCAATCAATTTGTAAAACAAATCAGTGTCCTTAGTTGGGCAGATCTGGATGGTTACCTGGATTTTGAAAACATGTCTAAATATACCAAGGGAATTAATTTGATGCTTGGGAATACCCATGAGAAGTGGCAAACACAGAAAAGCAAGTAAAAGAATTCATATATAGATTTTAATTTGGATTTCCTAGAAGATTATAATTACTATAATAACTGTGTTAGTAATAAGAACAATAGTAGCAATAAACCTTATGTGATTATGCCTATTTTGTCTAAGAATTTTTAACTATTTGCTAATCTGGTTCAAAAATACAAAGTTTCAGCAGTCTTGTGAAAATCAGCAACTGTGAAGAGACACCTTAAAGTGCCCCAGAGAACAGTCTTTCATGTGGCAGTGGCACTGGTAGCTTGTACTGACAGCTGGCACACATGTACCTGCAGACCAAACAGAGCTTATCCTGACTCGCTGGGGACAAGAGGAAACAGTGAGGCTGCTGGGAGGCAAAGGAGCTCAGGGTAACAGAGAGGAAGCAATTTAGGGCTCAAACCCACATATTTTTAGAAAAAAAATTGGATTATTTCTCCTTTTAGAAAGCAGGTTGTTAAGGATTATATTGATTCACCAAATGCTGGTTTTGGATCCCAAGTAACGGGAAAAGCCAGAAGGTTTAAACAATAGATTATACATGCAAGTCCTGCAAAGTTATTATTCTGGGATAATTTCAGTGAAGTTACTGCTTCTGTATCAGTTAAAATGATGAAATGAGCTACTGAAATGTTAGCCTGATATTGAAAAAAATTGATATTGAAAAAAATCAAAAACCAGATCAAGAACATAAGTCTCTTATAAAGGTTAGCCTGTTTTCTCAGAGTCATAGCAGCACATCATTTTTTGCCAAACAACCTCAGTAGTCCCATCTCACTCTTCAATGGCTTATCTCTTCTTATCTCTGACAAGAAATGCCATTTTATCTGCTTGGATTAAGGAAAGCGTTAAGGACGTACCACTTACTCTGATTTAGGATAGATGAGGGGAAATATCCAATTAAAACAATGATGTGCATGAGTTATGAGGGGGTTTATTGTTTTGTAAATGTGATGAAGATGGACTATTCTACCTGATAAGTAAATTTTAAAAAATATGTATCATCAGATGATCTTGAATGTGAATGATCTGTCTGAGGAAACAGGTCTGTTACATGGCACAAGAGAATGGCAGTATTAAATTTTCCTCTATTTGCAACAATCTGGAGTGAAATTATTTAAGTTGCGTGTTTGAAGGAATGAGTAGGTGAGTTCATGTAAATCTGTATCTTCAGTAAACTGTTCCTCTTGTTATATTTCACCCTTAAATGTAAAGATACCTTTTTCTTTCATCCAATAAATAGCCAAATAAAAGATTTCTCATATAAAATCACCCACAAACTTCTGATTTATCAGTAGTGCTTACCTTTGAAAGCACCCTGGCTTGAGTGCTAGAAATACGTTAGCATTTTTCCTGATACATGTGTCCTAAATTTAGGGCTGATAATGCATTTCCATCCTCTGAGTACAAGAAATGGTGGGAATGTCATCACCACTGATCAGCAGGTCATAAGTTGCTGGTGCAGAAGGGTGGTGAGGGCTGTCCTTGCAGTGTAAGCCCTGGCCACGAGGTGTGAGATGGTATTTAGCTCAAACTCCCAGGCACATCAGGATGTCTCACTGGTTTCATGGTGGACTACAGAGCATCTCCTCCAGCAGAATGGAAAATTTCTGTGCATAAGCTTTCCTTGCTTTTCTGTGGTAGGCTGTCACTCACAAAGTGTGTAGCCAGGATTTGCTTGCTCTATTATTTCTTTTTTGCCTGGGGATTTTTGGCCCTGCTGAACTGGGGAATATGTACGACTTACAGTTGAAAATTGTCATTTTTCCTGCAGCAGCAATGCGTCAGGTGGCAAATGCTGATTACACGTGTGGAATTGTGTCATTACAGAAGTGATGAATGCCTGCTTAAATCTTCAGCTCTTTTCTTAATCAAGTTAATACCCTAAATCATTAATATCCCCCTTTTATAGCTGCAGAAACAGGCCTTGACACTACAGTTAAATCTGGGACTTCCAGCTCAATGATATGAAGATTGACATTGTCACCAGGGCAGGGTGTTCACACTTCCATTGTTTTCCTGTCTCTCTGATGCTTCAGTGGTACCTTGGAGCTTCATATTCAGATCTCAGAATCCTTGTAAAAGAAGCAGACAAGTACCCAGAAGCTTCATTTTACATTTAGGATAATTTGCCACTATTTGAGGCATTTTTTTATGTGCTGGAGTTCCATTTGACTTTTTTTTTTCTTTCTTTACATGCTTTTTACTGAAGAGAAATGGAAATATTCCAGGAAATGCTGAGTGTGTGGCTTTTTATGGAATCTGGCCATTTTTAAGGTATTTGGCCACTTAAGTGTAATTTAATTATATTCTAGAGATTATTTCTTCTGTCTCTGGTAATTACGCCAACAAATGCCAAGTTATCCCATAAATAAAAATTTTTCCAGGGAAACAGCAGGTTCATCCTTCTGTGCTACACACAAACACCCTCCTTCTTTCCTGAATCAAGGAAGTAAAAATGCAGTGTCTTCCTCCAAAGACACACAGTGCTTTTTGCTGCTTTTAATTTTGTACTTGGGTTAATTTCTGCAGTTACTTGAGTTGTATCAACAATTGCTAAAAAAAAAAGAAAAGAAAAGAAAAAAACCCCAACCCTGCAGCCGTTTTCAGCTCATGTTGTTCTTGGCACAGGTTCAGTTCTGGTGTCCAACTGGTAGGACCGAAACTTGGTGCTTAACAAGTGCCTGTAGTCAAAACAGTTGGTGAGTGCGAGCGCTGATCTGGTATTTGCTGCGGCAGGTCATCTGCCTGATTTTTCCCCGTGTGCAGAATACCTAATCACGTTGCTGTGTTTCTCTGATGGCATCTGTGGCAATGTGAATCGTTTCACGTTCCAAAAGTACATGTTTACAGTCGTCGTAGAATCAGATTAAGTTGGCAGCCTGCTCCTCTCTGTAAGTGGCTCGGTTTACATTTCTTCTTCTAGCAGGATGTTTTGCATAATTGTGCTGATCCTACTCACTTGTAGACTTTGTGAAATGGAGAATCGTTTTAGTGGGTTTCTGTCAGAAAGCGAAGCTTGTGTTTATTGTAAATAAACACCAGCAGAAGGTGGTTATTTTAGCACTTGATAATTTCCCAATTATGTCATTTGACCTGGAATGAAGCTTGTGATTGTTGAGCAGCATTTTATGCAGCGGATCAGTCTGGGGGTTGGAGCTGGCACTTTATTTCCTTTGTCAGTTTACAAGAAGTATCAAAATGAAACCGACTGTGCTGTTTCCTTTCCAGTGCGCAGCGCAAGAAGGGTGGAACACTTTGCGGATATTATTTCCAAACTTTTTCAGCTGGACTTGGAATAGTGTTTTGTCAAAAAAGCTGGTAAAGTTATCCTTCGATCTTGCAACATTATGCTGTAGTTTGCTAACATCAAATCCAGTTTTATTTTTGTTTAACCTCACGTATTGAGTTTTGCTAGTTTTTTTCAGACTGTGGCTGCAAAATGAAAGTGCTTACAAGGTGTTTATGAATTCTTGTTATGAACCAGCTGCCAGTTCCTGCAGGATGACACATTTCTGCAAGAGTCTAGTTGTTCAGTTTTCTGGTTGCTGGCTGTTGCTTTTCGGGCATGTGTGGGTTTTTGCTGTTTTGGTTTTATTAGGATTAGTGCCAAGTACATTTACAAACTCTGAACTGGGATCAGTACAAGGTGGTAGGTTTCATTTACTGTTTACTGAAATTGTGAGTGTACATTGCTCAACTTTGCATAGTGAAGGGCTGTGCAACAAAACACTTCAGGATATACTGTAAATAGAAAAACTGTAATTTGTGCATAGGTCATGTGTGAGTTACCGTAAGTAACATCTTTATCAACAAGACTGTGATATGTTACTGCTGCAGAATTACATTGTGGATGAGATACTAAATTTCATTACCATCTGCTTAAATATTATAAATGGGGAATAACAAACAGTATTCATATTGTGTTAAGGGCAGTCGGATCAGTTACTTCATGCTATTTTAAGTAAAAGGGCTGTGAACTCACATGTTGTGATGAATGCAAGCTTAATAGGAGTTTTGTTATTCTGTAAATATTTACCAATGTTTACTAATAACTTTCTCTTACCTTTCTGAGTTTTAGCAATTATATTTTTCTTGTTTTTACCTAGTGTAATACCAAGTTATAATCCATAACATTGGGTCTCTGAGTTATTTGTGAGTCAACCTAAATTGATTTTTGCTGTAGGCCTCTTGCACGCAGGAAGTCAAATGGTGCCAAACGAGTAACGTTTCAAAATGACTGGTGCTGAAAAAGTCCTAGTGCCAGTCTTCTGACAATGTTAAGAGGGAATTTTTTTTGCTTTGTTTCAACTACCTGAAAAAACCCCACTGAAAGAGCAAAGGCATATCTTTCTCTACGCTCAAATTGTACCATGACGTTTTTCCTTCATGATCTTCTGTGTTGTATTGATGGAGAAGACACTTCACTGCAGGCAAAACCTGGTCACTGGATTTGATGGATTTTGAGTAGCATGTGTTGGGTAAGAATGGATGTAGGTGGGATATACTAAGACATATTTTTTGTTTGTAGTCCAAATTAGAGATATCTGCAGTTTCAGGATCACATGAAGATCTGTTTGTGTAGAAAACTACTATCTTTGGTATATTTTTCTGGCAACATATTTGCTGTAGCGTCGTCTGTAAGGTTTGCTCTGAGCTAAGTGAGTGCTTGATCTTGTGTGAGAGAGTCAAGGCAAAAATTTGAGAAGAGACTTTCTAGTCAGAATGTGGTTTTGCCTCATTTTCCCACACGCTGTGTTTGTGGCTCTGAAGCTCACGTTGCCCCTCTATTGCTTTGCTTTTTTTGCTCATGATTAGAAGGAGATGTGGCGTTTCCTGCAAAACAGCTGCTAGTATTCCCTGGTGACTTGTCAGAGAGGATCCAGTGGAATTACAGATTTAAAGGCAGACCTAGAGGACTTTGGCAGCTGCAGCAGAGGTTTGGGGAAAGGTAGGGGGTTGCGTTGTGCAAGATGCAGGAAGGAGGATTAGAAATGGAGTACAAGGGCATAGAGAGAAACTGGAGATTCAGGGATTGTTAGGTCTCTAACAACATAAGGACTTCACGTCTACAAACAATTCAGATTTGGCTGAGAAAGTTGGACTATATCCATGTTTCCATAGGACATGGAGAATCTCCTGGAATAGTTTAAGATTGTTTGCAATGCTACTGATGCAGAGTTTGCAATGCGCATTAGGATGATATGTAGCACTGGGCTTTGAGGCTCTTGCCTCTAACTAGAAAAATTAACAGATATTGATCTGAAATTGATTCTTTGGAAACTGCAGTTAATTCAGTGAGAGAGCGTTAAACTTTCCTCCACGATTAATGTCATTAATACCTTAACTGTTTGACAGCACAAGTCACATGTTCCTTGTCACTTGCTGCAGTGGCTGCACTGAGACAGCTGAGAGGTTGCAGAAGGATTAATGTGGTAAAGAGGATTGTAACTTTGATTGTGCTCCTGTGCTCTTGGATTTGACAGCAGTTGGTATTTAGAAACAAAACAGAATATTCGTTGTTATTTATGTGGAATGTAAACATCCATTTGCAAGTATTTAAATTAATCAGGAAAGTTCTCTTTCCAACTTGAACACACATTTTTAGATAGCATTGCAGGCTTCTACGGAAACTGAACAGTATGTAAAGAATTTACCTTTGCATGTTACAAGTGTTGATCACTACTTTTCCAGTTGCTTTGCAGGGTTTTTTACCTTTAGGGACAAAAGCTTTCATTCTACTTTATGTTCACTTATGTCCACTGATTGTGCCACTGCTGCCTGTGAGCAGGGGCAGCCACGTCCGCAGCTGTGTGAGTACAAGTTCACCTGCACTGCTGGGTCTAATCTGTCTACATATCAACTGCAAATGAGCACAGAAAGTTGATTGTCTCCTGAATATGGTAGTATGTGAATATTTAATTTTGTAATAACTATTTGATGTGCAAATGTCTTTTATTCACATACTAATTCATTAATTAGTTTGTATAATAGCAGATTTGTATATTGTGTGTAATTCCTTGTATACCTTGTGTAGGTAAAATAGGAACAGACAAATTAGTACAAAATTTTTAAAAAACAGTTGTGCCTAGGGAAGTCAGTTTGATAGAGGAGCCACCACCATCCTGCTTTAAGCTGTTGATTTTGGCAGCTGACAGCCTTCTTGTTTTGTCATATATTACCATTATTTCTCTGAAACATATTACCCATGTCTAAGGCTGATTCACTACCACATACATAGGAAGGAAGGAGGAAGTGACAGGCAACCCGATAGTCCTTGAGAAGGAATATATCAATATCTAATTACAATTTATGCCCCCACCATCAAGGTTTTTCTTGAGAACTGACACCTTTGGCAAATCCAGCCTCCTGTGTCCATGCTTGCCTGTGCTCATCAAACAGGGATTTTCTGCCCCTTTGTAGGGAGTTACTCCTCAGCTTTCCACTGTGCCATACGTGCAAAGTGTTGCTGCTGTCTTCGCCTGCTGACACTGACGTGACGCTCACTTTTGTGAGTAACTGTGCAGATTTTCCTTGTCCGAGCAGTGTCTGAGAACACCAATGGTCGTGAGGCACCGGCTATTTACGTTCTTTCTCGTGTATGACTTTACAGTGGTCAGAGTTTCCATTTCTCTTCTAGGAAATTTTAAGAGAAGCTGGGTAATGCTGATGAATCTCAAATATGTATTAGAGTCTATCTAAAAGGTGGAAGACTTTCTGTAGCCATGTTCTGGGGGAAGAGAGCAGTTAGAGAAGGTAAAAGGAAATGCCAAATATAGGTGTGTCTGATCACAAGAATGACCACCAATCTGACACACTCAGCTAAAATAAGTAATCAAGTAACCTTTCCCTTCCCTATCTTTTAAGTAAGCATCCATTTAAAATAGTGGGATGGACTTAATTATATTTTCATATCACAACAGTGCCTCTTCCACCATTTTCTATGTCAGAATAAGAAAATCCAAGATTATTGTACCGGTTTGCTCTTGGGAATTAATAAAAGGAGAAAATTGTCTAAGGAAAAGCACCAAATATTTAGCTTGACTAAAAATCCAGTACAAAGAGACTGTTAGAAAATAACTTGCTATGACATGAGGTACTTAGATACTTTAAAATATAAAGTTAGATAATCAGTATCTTGTATGTTGATCTTTCCAGGAGATTCATTTTAATAACAAATTAATATATTTAATTTCTAAACATATCCATAGGACTGATATCGAGGACAGAGTTTAGTATAGGGCAGTCAGGCTTGAGAAAATCAGTAGCTGTGCCAAAAATTTGAGTAATTAATCCTGAATTTATATAATTTTTGTATGGAAATCATGTTTTTCTCCTCAAGTTTTACTTTATATATGGGTTGGTTTTGTTGGTTACGTAGTAGTTCCTTTTCATCAGTCCTCAAGTAATTAATGGGAAAGTTGCAAATTTTGATTGAGCTAATTAAAACTGATTAAAGAGTTGCTGAGACGGATAGTAAATCTTGAAATAATAACTATTATTTAACAAAATAAGTACTCTGTGAATGAAACACTGCATTTCAGAGGCAGATGTGTAGCTTACATGGTTGTTGCCACAAACGTAAGGTGTAATGAATGTAAATTCCCTGCATCCTACAAACCACTTTTAAAGGCACACTGAGATGTGTGGTGAAAACTGGCAAATGACACTTGGCCTTTTTGGGAGTGAGGGATACTTTAGTACTTGAAAAAAATGAAGACTGTTTTGTTCTTCAGTTGCAGAAGAATCTGGAGGGAATTTCAGGATTGGTAATTAAAGCTGTGAATGTGAAGATGGAAGGGCTTGATCTTAAATAGAAAATGCCTTTATTTAGTCATTGGAGATCTAAGAGAAACAGTTTGGAATAGTCTTTTATTTTTTTAAGCATTTCTCTTTGTTCTTGAGGTATTTGCCTATTGCAAATTAATCATGGATGAGTCCTTCTGCTACTGGCAAGTTTTTACTTGTGAGGATGCCAGACAAATTGTCATGTTTTGATTCTCTGTGGGAAAATTTTCTTAGTTATCCTTGAAATATCAAACTAGTGAGCGCAGGGTTGATGATGTAAATACAAACCCTTCCTTTGCAGGAGGTCACTGTTGCTTCCCTTACCTGCTCTTGGCTACTGGCAATGCTGTTCAGGCTCAAAGAGTAGCACCCACTTGGATTCTACAGGTGCTGAAGGCTTTAAAGCAGGAAAAATTGCTGCATGTTGAAAGGGAAACTGTGGAGGTTTTGCAGTTCTTGGTCTGTGATTATGTTGCCCTTGCTGCGTTTGATTGCTGTGTCAGTGGGGGTACCTGGCTGATCCTGCTGGGGGGGCTCTGGAGTTCGGGCACCTGCCTGCTTAGTCAGCTGCTGCTGGGCACGGCCCTGCTGATGGAAAATTCCTCTTCCCACAGCCCGTCTGTGCCACTGCTCCTCTGGCTGGGGAGCCCCAGAGCCAGCTCCCTGAGGGTCAAGGGCTGGGGAAGGGGGTTCCTCAAATGGGGGACAGGCTGTTCAGGACTTACAGCACCTCGGCAAACATCAGCTCCTGCCTTCTGTAGTGTCCTGTAGTTGTGCTGAACTTGACAGCACAGCCCAGTGTTTGCAGCACATTGATCAGCTATGGCCAAGCACCGGGCAGAAATACATCATTTGTAAGGAATGATTTGTAAAGAAATTATGATTTGTAGGGAAGGGCCAAATACCTCCACAAAACAATCTTTATACTTAACAATATCAGGAATAGGACATTTAGATTTTAAAACATACTGGTAACAAGCAAACCCAGACAGTTCCACTGAAGGCTGTCTGTCCCATGGCCTGTTCTGTGGGAACAGCCAGGGCTTGTTTCTGGCAGTGCTAGAGAGGTCTCTAGTGCAGCACAAGCAATGCTCACCTCCAGGTGCCATGTTTGTTACAGAGACACAAACTTCCTGGTTTTTTGCACTTGCCATTTGCTCTTTCTGGAGAACAGTAGCTTTTTACCTTGAATGGTGCTTGGAGATAACCTCCAAGATACAAACCAGGAAGAGTCTGCCTCTCTGGAAGGGCCGGGAGCAGGAAACCTTCCGCTGCTTTTCAGTCTTCCTGCTTTTTTCTTACTTTTCCGATTAAACTTGAAACAAGATAGCCATAAAATAAACTGCCCAATAATCAGGTCACATGAATTCTTCATAGACCATTATAGGAGTGATTTCATGTCTGTCAGAGATCATTTTACCAGGTCATCTGAACTGTTGTTACCCGTTCTCCCCTTTCTTCTTGACGTGAAAGAGGTGGGACACAAGTGCACCTCACACAGATGCTTCTGATTGCTTAAGAAATTATTTGAGATTTCTTGCTGAAATTTTGTGGTAGATTATTGCCTTTTGTTTTACTACTTTTTACTTTTTTTCAGAGCACTTCACAGAGTCGATTCTGTTTAATTATCATTTAATTACATCCAAGATAGTAACGAGCTGGCATTCTTCAGAGTGATAAAATTATTGTAACTAGCATAGAGAGAAACAATTCCCTCTTTTTCGAGTTCCATTTTTTCTTTTAGCCTGTACAATGTTGTAAAATTCATTCCTTTTCTATTCCAGAACGAAGACACGGTTCAATGTGTAAACCTTCCCCTTCTCCAGCTTCTCCAGCCTGTAATTCCAGGACATCCCTAGTACAGATGAAACCGAAATCCTGTATCAGCGGCCATAACCCTGTCAGCAGCAACTCAAAGCCATTCAAAACGCCCAAAGACAATCTACTTACCTCCAGTAGCAAACAGCACACAGTCTTTCCTGCAAAAGTGTCACGGGATAAACCATGGTAAGTACCAAAATAATGGTTATCAAAGATGTTGGTGTTCAACATATCTCTGTGTATATATCACAATCATCAAAAAAATACGTATTCTCATCTTACCTAAGTTTACAGTTTAGGCCTCTACATTTCTAAAGGAGGAAACTGGGATATTTCTAAATGAAGAAAAAATTATATATAGGAAGAGGAAAAAGGACTGTATTACTTTCTGATATTCCATCAAATGGCTGCTTTTCTAAGATGCATGCAGTGAGTTAGATACTGACCCAGTTTGCTGTCTTTAAGGTCCATCTTCCATGACAGTATCAGCTCTTAAAACTGATACTTTTAAACAGTAGGATAATTTTTGCAGAGTTCTTAATATTGGCTTAAGTGATGTTCATGAAAACTTACTGGTTAGAGTCATTTATCTTCAGCAGCAGCTGCTGTTGGAGTTCATTATTCTGTATTTTGATAATGTTTGGTACTTTGTAAGATGGCAGAAGAAAATTCTGGCTGCAAAAATCACTATTTTGGGGGCGTCTTACATCATGTACTGTGATATATATACACAGGCAGGCTTTGAGACTGCCTTGCCCATCCTCCCGTGACTGTGATGGCAGCAGCAGAGTTGCAAAAATGTAAATGACAGCAGAACTGGGTCACTATTTTATCCCATAAGAAACCGTTTTGTCTTTAGTTATCGACAGGAAAGATGCTTTGTGATTAGGTCACTAGGTTGGTGACTTGAAATTGGCTTGAGATCTGTGTTCAGTTCCTAGTTCTGTTATACCTTAGTCTCTTCAGCTTCAGTTCTCTGTCTGTAAATTTGAGATTGTGAGACTTCCTTTTTCTTAAGGTTTATCTAATTTCTTTGTAAAGATCCTTCCCTTTTATATGTAATAACTAGCATAAGAGGGTTATGATTTTAGGCAGGGTTTCTGGGCATATATGCCTAAAAACAGTAAATCATTAATGCAAACCATTCACTCATGAGGCAAAGCGTAAGTTCAAATTAAGTTAAAGGAATAGCTCGTACTTGCTGAAACATGCACGAGTTGGTGTGATTTCAGACAGCAGCTTCTGCCTAGCTCTAGAATTTACCTTGCACTGGAACAACCTTGACAAAATCTATTCTTCCCATAGATCTGAATCCACCATCTCTTCAAGTATGATGAGCATTGTGGGCAGTTATGATATATAATTCTGAAAATAGAAAATCTGAATGTTTAGACTACACACACATACATGTTAAATAGAATAGCCTCCGTCTCATCTGTAAATTCCTCATTTGCTACTTAAAACTAAATATTGCTGACTTTTTCCTCTGAATGTTGGAGGGGAATTTTATACAAGAGAGGATTTTGTTTTTAAAATCTAATTAAAAGAAAATCAGAAAGGACTTCAGAGTAATAACACTATTGACTATAAACCTGTTTGTCATCCTACTGCAACTTACATATCCACATTTCAGCAGAGTAACTGAATCTATAAACAATATCTTCCGTTCTGGCAGCAGATGGCATTCTGGCAGTCAGTAAAACCTGGAAGGGAACAAAATAACTGAGCATTTCCACCAATCCCCTTTCCTTTTATTGGGATCATCCCAAATATTTACTGATGATTAACAGCATAGATGTAGCCATTTAAAACTGACACTGCTCTGCTGATCGTTTGGCAGTGAATATGACAGTAGTTGTACCTGAGAACTGCCCAATTCTTGCAGCTCTGCTGGCAGATCATGCTGCAATTTTATTTACCAGTGGGGAAAAATGAGGCACACAGTAGTTAAAGATATTGTAATTACCACATAACAAGTCACAAACACTCTGAAGTGAAGATCAATGAAGTTGTCAAATTTAGTATTAAGTGCCTTAGATTATATGACTTGTTAAAGAATAAAACCTGTCTGATAATCATCACAGGTTATAGAGAGCTGACAGCTGTTACAGAAGAAAGTATTTGTTCCTATTCCATTAGAGGATTATAATACTTATTTAGAAAATACTCAGCAGATCTGAATTTTTTCAAGAGAAAAAATAATTCATAAAATAATGCATAAAATTAATTATTTTTTAATGTTCTGTATTGTACAAGCCATAGATTTTCTTAGTTTATCTTTTAGAAATAAATGCTCAATGCAAAAACGTTTGTCTCAAAAATGCAAGTAGGATTCATTGTATATCCGAGTGTGTTTTGGTTTATGATCCTTGGAAGTTTCCCATTGTTTGGTGCTTTTGCCTGTTACATTGTAGTCTCATACCAAACATTTACTTGACATAAGTTCTTCCAGACAGTTGTCAAATTAGCTTAATTCAGGAATTGTGTCACTTTAATTGCTTTCCAGACCTGGAATAACCTTTATTAGGCTTGCCTGATTCTTTTGTACAGTATCTCCTTTAAATTTTAGCTGTTACAATTAGTGTTTCAGGAATGGCCTGTGCAACAGCATGGCCCAGTGGATCTGTCTTTGGCCATGCCTGCCTTCATGCAGACCAACTCTTCCATTGTTTAATTCATTATGGTTTTGGTTAAGCATCATCTTGCCTGTTGACTGAGTAGCTCTTTCTCTTCTCCACATTTTTGTTCTTCACTTTTGTTCTAAGGTGTGCTGCAGAGGTCCAGGTTGCCCCATGGCTAATGCTTTAAAAAGCATGATCAGAATGATCAGATGAAAGAGATCTAACTGTTTCATTTTTTAGCTGCTGTTTTAATACTTCCTTTCCTGTAGTTGGAATATAAAGTATTATTGTGAATACATCATCCAGAAATATCTGTCAGCTCTGGTTTTTTTCTCCCTGTATCTCTCTAACATTGCTATTAATACAGCAGTGCTTAGAGACTGGAGCAGAGCTGGAGCACCACTGCTCTGTGCACGAGATAAATGCCACCCATCATTTCCTGCAGCTTGCAGTTCAGGTGGTGAGAGGTACAGCAGAAGGGTAGGAAGTGGAGAGAAAAAGGCAAAGAGTAAGATGGTTGGTAGCAATAACAATAATAATGAACAGGTGATCGTAATTAATAAGCATAGCCCAGATGCTTACCCTGCAGCCAGGAGCTCTCTCCCTCACTGCTGACCTGCCCATAGGATGCTGCTTTGCTTGCTGTGCCCCAGCACAGCTTCTGGGGGCTGCCATGGAGGATTTAGGGGCTGTGATGCTACAGGGTGTTCATTTTTACCCATCCACCATCCTAAGGCAGTATAAAATTAGGGTCAAGTGTTAAAGGGAGCTAGCCCTGAGATACCAGCTGAAGCAGGTCTCCTTGGTGGCCCTTCACAAAGCTTAGCCATTGCCTGCCAGAAGTTCTGAAAATGAAGAAAATTAGATGAAAATAATGTGGGTTTCATCAACTGACGCTCCTTCTGTAAAGAGAAGTAGAATCACAAAGTTGTACCTGTGGATAAGCATTTAAAATTTATGATGTCACTTTCCAAAGTATATTTTAATCATCTCCTAGTCTTTGTACATTAACAGCAAGGAGTAGTAATTTTTAAAAACGTGAAGAAAGGAAAACAGGTAATAAGGAGCTCCAGGTACGAGATGTGTTGTGACATACTACAATTATTTTTCTTGCTTGCTGGAAGGGACTTAAAAGGATCATCTAGTCCAACTGCCTGACAAAACATGAAAAAACAGAAGGAAATGTTACCTTATCTGAAAACAAGAATGATCTTCTAAAGCCTGTCATGTTCAAGCTCAGACATTTTTGTAGCCTTTTTCTAATTCCCTTCTAATTCATCGCCATTGGTCTTACACCACTGGTCAGCAACACTGGAAGCTCCATATTCCAGTGTCAGTATAACCAGGGACATGTCAAAGTTACTTTTGCTCCCTTATCTATTTGCCATATCCCTTTTCAATATAAGCACAGTAATATAATATCAGCTAATATTGGTCGACCACTGTGACCATTAAATATTTTGGTCACTATTTTCCAGACTGAGCAGCTTGTTATTTCATATGCAACTACTTTCACTTATATTAAAATGTCTTTTGGAGTTCTAGAGCTTTACCAAACACTCCATTCTGCTTCTTATATCTGTGTTTGTCTGTTCATTGTTTTGTTTCCCTTGATCCTGATTCCATCAGAAAATGATATCACCAGTAATCCTGTATATATTTCTCATTCACCCAAGTTTTCAGTCATGTCAGGTTTGGTGATGGTGGCTAAAAGGTTCCCCTAGCAAGCACCCTTATTGAAGCATAAATATCTGAAAAACCAGTTTTGAATTTTGTATCATTTAATGTTTGCTTTTTAACTGTTCGTATTTGTGTTTTATAATGCCTTTTAAAAAATTGAATCATTATCACAGTTGTCTTTGTCAGCTTAACGGGTAACCTCATCAAAAAGTGAAATCAGATTTTTTGCCAAGATCGGATTTTCAGCACAATTGTGTGAACTAATTGTTTATCAGTTTATTCTTCTTAGCTATTCCCTTATTTCTTCCGAGACACTTTGGTTTGTGTTTTCAGCAGGGCTGCAAGAGCAGCAGTCAGGTCCCTTCTCTGAGTTGACAAATATTCCAAGATTCAGTTAGAAATTAATATGCTGAAACTCAATATCTCTCCATCTCTTTTGCAACTCATGGCCACATTATGCAGATTTCCTTATGTAAAAAGAAAAACTAGTCATTATTTTTCAGCTGGCACTATACACTTACTGAGGAATCAAAAAGCATTTTTATCTGATTGGGGAGAATTATATTTCCTTCTTATAAAAAATGAATGTTTCTGACATGTTTGTGTTGCTGGTAACTACTTTATCACCCTTTAGGTAGATACTGCTATTCTTATTAGAGTTTCTTTTCTCAGAAAAAGCAAATTTGTTTTTACTAATTTTTTTTCCTCGATTTTTATGTTTGTTGCAGGATGTTTTTCTAATTGTGCCATTCAACAATTGTCTTTAAAAAATCTAAACAAGCTCTAAATTCAAAAATTCAACTTAAAATTTCGTAAATAAAATTAAAAACTTGATTTGTGTTTTCCTATGAAACTTTTTAAATAAATCCCAAATTTTTACTCAAAAAAATGTTCAAGGAAAAAACTCTTTCTAACCAGCAAATATAAATATAAGCACTTGTGATTTATTTACTTATGTAGACCTTTAATAGTTGACTATGATCATTGATCTTGTGCAGCTTCCAGTTTGCCATTTGGTTATCAATTCATCTTTATGTGTTATGCTAAGATGAAACTGGAGTTCCTCACTGTTGAATACAGTATCTTTTATGTATATGTATTTAAAAAAGAGAGGGGAATTATCATCTGTAGCTTCCGAGATCTCCAATAATTGACTGTAGAGAGCCAGGGGTGTTGTAGAATTTGTGTATCCTCAAATACTGAAGTTTTTCTTTTTTCTTTTGCGTTGCAATGAAATGCATAATGAAGGTTGACTTGTTGAGCTGTAACAAAATGAAGTGAAAATGTTTCCTCCCCTGGGCGTTTTTCATTATCACAGTGATCCATCCATATGTGCCCCAGGAGCTGAGATTCTGAACACTTCAAAACAGACAAACCTTTTTCGTTTTTATTAACCATATTTTACTTCTGGACCAGATAATATGTTTGACCTTTTCACTGTGTATCAGTACTTAGAATTAAGGTAGATCTTAGAACCTGGGTATGAAGATTTGTTCATATGTTTTTACATAGTTTATATATAGTAAAACTACTTGATGTAGAGTAAAAGTCTCCTATGTTCACAAAATGTAATTCCCATCTGTTTAAAGGCAAAAAACTCAATTCCTACACTGAGATGTTATAATTTTTGTTTGCCTTATAAATAATAAATTCAAGGCAGTTTAAAAAAGTAGAGGATCAATTCCTACCTTTCATAGCTACATGTTTGCATTCACTGAAACACTTAATGCTGTTCTGATTTTGTGAGTAAGGTACATTTTTCTGCCTGGCTACAGACCAGTGACCTACATTTCACTGCAGTCGGATCTGATTCTGATTCTGACTGACTAACTGCTCTGTTTGTGGTACCACAGATATGGAAGTTCCATATAATTTACTTCCAGTTCCTTTTTATGTCTTGGTGTCTAAATCTTCCTAATAGTTGTGTATACTTATTGTTTATATCAAAGTTCATACATGTTCCCATGTTAAAATATGCTTAGAAGAAATATTGGACAATGTGGGAGAGTCCACTCCAGCCACACTCTGCACTTTCTGCTTATCCTCCTCAGCAGCTACAGAGAAACAGAAGTTTGGAGGAGCCCGGGAGGGTCAAGACATAAGTAATTTTGAACCTTGCTTTGTTATGTCCAAAGGGTGTCCCATGGAGAATGTCGTCTCCAAGTCGTCTTTTTCTGATTGTAAAACCCCCACACCTATTAACCATTCCTTCTGTAGGAAGGTGCAGTGGAGGTGCCATTTTTCAGACACAGAAGACTGAAATTATGTGTGAATTGTGAATGTGGGGAACCCCCTAACCATACAGCTCTGTGGTATTTTTTATTTGGGTTTGTTTCACTAAGAAGGGCTATATAATTTATGTATTAATTGACAGTCACAAGACATCCAATTCTTCCTGAGTTGTTGAGTAGGCAAAAAGCAGTTATTGTTACTGAATATTTCCTTGTGGAGATAGAACCCAGACTGTTAAAATACTGTTGGAACTGAAAATCACATGGTGTAATCTTTTTTGCTGCCAAACTGAGAAGGTGGCATTTGTTAATGTCACAAATATGCTGTGGTGGTAGGTAAGTTAGAGCAAGGTAGTTCTTGCAAACTTTATTTTGAAAAAGGACAACTAAGCTAATAATTATATTGGGGATTTTTGTTTTTAAGTTCCTAAGATTTTATTAAAAATACATTGTACTAATGCTCAAGTCATCAAGAATTTTAGTACTTATAAAGGGACTGCTTATAATGTCTTTTCTCTTTGTTTTCAGAACTTGTATGTCATTCAGACACATCTGAGAAAATGAATTATTTTTGTGTTTGTTTAAAAATATTAATATTATTAGCAAACTGCTTCATTATCATGCTGAGTTTAGTACAGCACACATGTATCTGGTATGTGCTTGTGTTAAAGGCATGAGAGCATATTTGTAAGGGGTATGATTTGCTTAGTACCAAATACTGATTTTGCTTAATGAATAGTAGGGGACTGGATCTTTTAAAAAATGCAAAGGTTCGTTTTCCTAATTCTCTACATTGCCAGGCTTTACAGTTGCCTGGTTTTGGAAATGGCTGATTGTACAAAAATAGTCAATAATGGTACCAAGTATCTGATTTTAGTCTGGTCTTAAGATACTGTGTCACTTGCATAAAACATTTTATATCTATGGAAGGGGATTAAGTAACTGTAAATCTTTGGTACAGAAAATACCACTTGAAGATTTTTCTTTGGTTTTGCAGCGTTCCTGTTCCAGTAGTCAGTCTAGAGAAAATTCCTAACCTAGTGAAGGCAGATGGTGCCAATGTTAAAATGAATTCTGCAACCACTACCACCATCACCTCCTCCTCAGCCTCTTCATCCACCATACCTGCTCCAACCTTGGTTAAATCTGGTTTGACAACCAAGTCAGTGCCACCGTCACCAGAAAAGATTCTGAACGGGAAAGCAATTGTAGCTCCATCAATAGACAAGAAACACCAAAATGGCACTAAAAGCAGTAACAAGCCTTACAAAAGACTTTCAGGTGAGTGATGTTGTAGTTCATCTGTTGAGATAGTTTGTCTGTCTTTCTATGTTAATATTTCTGTAACTCATAATAAAGTTAATAAAATGCTGCAGCCTTTTTTTGGTTTGATTTTTTTTTACTGTAAAATGCCAGTTTGCATCTATGAAAAAAGCTTTCATAGTCTTGGGATGTGTAAAGTATTTGCAAAGTACACAGTCTGTTTAGCTTGAAATTACTGGTCAACAGGCCAAATGTAAGCTTTTAAGTAAGTCAAATCATTAAAACAGAAAGGCAAAAGACTTCCTCAAGCCATTATGGGATTTGGGTTTGTTTACAACAAAAGAAAATGTGCCTTGATTGGATGACTTTAGTTTCAGTCCTGATCAAGATGAACAGTTAAATAGTTCTAAGACTTTGGATTATCCTCCAAGTCATGATTTTTTGAAGAATCTTTTTTCTTGGTCTTACATGCTAGAAAATTCTAAGAAGATACAGGAAATGCTGTGGAAGTCTTAAATGTCATAATTCCCCTCCACCTCTACTCCCCTGCAATTCACATCTGAGTGGAGGCATTTCTAGCACAGGGGTCTTTATCTTTCTTAGGAAGACAGAACAGGGGGCTGAGGAAGCCACATTAAATAGGAACACCCTGGACGGCCTTAGGCAGGGTAGTTTTGAGGAATTGTGATCCCTATCCAAACCTGCCACCAAAGCACAGATTGCCACGTTGTGGGAGGGCAGAGGCTCCATTAGAAAGGTTCCCATCCACAATTATTTTCCATGGAGTTTCCCAGAGGTGACCTGTGCCAGCTGTTGGGCAGCAAGTAGAGAATTTGCCACCTCAAGCTGAAAACCAATTTTTGCTCTGAATGAAAGGAAACAAAGTGTTTTGAGGGGGTTTATTTTATGGGGTTTTTTTAAAGCAAAAGTAACTGACTCGTTTGCAGCTCCAGAAGCTGTGCAGGATCTATTCACCAGCTGGCAGTACTTTGTGACTCGGGCAGGAACTTCTTGTGTGTCCTGAAAGGCTAATTTTGCTAATGGCAGCATGATCCGCATTAGGTCGTCACTTTGGCACTAAGTTGGTTCACATGATTTCTAAATGTGCACTAGTTATGAACCAAGTATAAGTTGTACAAGATAAATGGTTTCATTTCCACTTAATGAGCATGCCCTATTTTTTGCCTAAATATCAGGTTTATTTTTTTCATTTTCTCAATTTTGGCAGTTAGCTGTGGTATGGCTACCTTGGCTGGATTCCAGTCCAGTGTGAGGTGTTTGCTAGGGCTGTGTGGGGCATGGAACAATGCCATTCCCTGAAAGGATTCAGAACACTGATTGCTTTCTTAACTTGTTAAAGGTGGTGTGTAAGAATACAGAACCATTGTTCATTTATAGTGTTTAACAAAATGAAAAAATATTACAAGAATGTAGCTTAAGATTAGGCTGTAACCTTCACATTTCACTCTCTGAGATCCAATTTTGTTATTCGAATAAAAACTCTATTTTACAATTAATTTAAAATACTGCTTCCTTTTAACCTGTTATTTCCTTTAATGGTTTAATTTAGCTAATCAATTCTGAATTTCTCCTTGTGCAATTGAAACTCGGAGCAGTTTTCCTCATGTCACCACGTGCCACTGCAGGACTTGTAGGTAACACTTGTACTTTTTGTACAAGTGCTTGTTGAAATGTGTTCATGAAGGAGAATCAGTTCTGTAGGGCCTTCCTTCAGCTTGCTGGCTTTTTCCATGGAGGTGACTCCTCTGCTCTTCTGTGTTCTGAGCTCTCACTTGCAGTATCTTCTAGGCTAGGGAACATCTCACTGGTGGGAATTTTTCCTAAGGACTGATCGAGCCCCCCAAAAGGCATGTGTTTGCTTTTATATGGTTAACAAATACACAGAACTGAGATTTTTTTACAGCTACTCTGTCATTATCAGATTTACAATCTGTTCAGTCTTATTCCCACTGCCTCGAGTATTGATGCAGCAACACAATAATTCAGTGATGATGCAAATGGTAGAAGTCCTGAGAGCACTGGAGATGAATTGCCTGTAGATTGTGTGTCACTATGATGGATCCCTCTCCATTATTATACAGGATTATACAAAGGCTGAGAAAAAGATCTTGGAAGGTCAATGAGATGATTATTTTAGATATTCCATAATTTCATTCCTTTCAAGTTCAAAGAATGAAGCAGTGGCTCAGAGATTTAGGTTTCCCTCAGTCCACTGCTCTGGAGCTGTACAGATGTTAATTTTTGAAGTTCCTTAATAAGTTTGGCCAGTTTACATCTGTTTCCTTTTCTTTTTAGCAACCTCTACTCTCTCTCACACCGTTTCCCCGATTGTGATTGAAGTTTGCTTTTTTCTTTGCTGAGAGACAGTGGTTGTTTGGGTAATGAGTGAACCTGCCCATTTCCAGGAGCACTGTCCTTGGTGAGAGAGGAAACGGCTTGTGGAACCACAAAAGACAGTCTGTAGCTGCCCAGCATAAGTGGATCAGTGTTTTCCAGTAGCAAACTGCAGAAAAATTAATTTCTTTCCTAAATCTTCCTTAGTCATTCTTCTCTTTGGGGTGAAGTCAGATGGCCAGCTAACACCAAGGATAACGGTTGTGTTGCAAACAGGAGTTTGTGACAGTTCAGTTTTGGCCCTTCCTCTTTTTTTTGTGTGGGTTTATAACAAATGCTCTTTATGTTGTCCACTCAACATGAAGAAGGGGAATCCATTCCAAAGAAACAGCTTTCTCAAGCTGTGCACAGGAGTCTGGGGGTTGTCACACCACACGTTTCCTAATACAGAAGTAGTCAGAAGCTGCATCTTATTATTGATAAGAAGGTGATAAGCTTCATATACTGTATTGCCCAAACCAGGCTTCCACTTTTTCTGACTATAGTTCCTTATATTGATTGTATGTGTATATGTTTTCCTAATAACTGGCTTTGCTATAATCAGTCCTGCAAGTCTTACTTCGTTGGGACACTTGTTGACAAGTAGCAATCTGGAGAGCCTTGGATTTTTGAAATATGTTCCCCTGTTGGTCCAAACCAGTTCTTGCTCTGTGACTCCCAGAACACTTTCCGTAGCCTTATGACTGCCTGCAGGATTTTTCATTTGAAGGCGTGTTCATTAGTCTGTATGGTCTTTTTAGTTTGTTCTTTTCATTGGCATTGAAGGTTTCTAGATGGGTGATTCAGTAATCTGTGATAGGAGCATCTTAAACTCCAGGAGTAATTAATTGCTTTAGTTCATAAACATGTGTTTTCATCCATTAAGTAGAAAAAATATTTATTATATTGACTCATACACAGCTACCTTTCTCTTTCTGGTGTGCTGTTATTGCCGCAGAAACTACAATTACTTGTGACATATTTCAGTCTGTCTGAGATTTCACCAAAAACCTGTGCCCACTGTTTTTTCTAAGCCTACTTTTTGGTCTGTCTCTGCTAACTGGTCAGTCGAATAACCGTTCAGTGTTTGCATAAGCACTTTTAAGTCCATGTAGCAGAATACATAAAACTGTTGGTACCTGTGGTATCTGAAGGACAGTTGCTGTCTCACACAGGCTGCTTGGCCTCACTTTTCCAGCTGTTCCACTTGCTGTGATGCTGTCATAACTTGTAACACAGCTGTGAATCACTGTCTGTCTCTCAGCCCTCGTTTGTTCGTTTATAGAGAATTTTTAGATCCTCTGATTAAGTGCTGTATTTGAGTACAGGATGTTTATTATATCTGAATGTAACACCACTGTATAGTTAAAATAGGATTTGGCAAATAGTTTATATTCCCCTATCAAACAAAAGCAAACCAGTCTGTCAATTAGACCATATTTCCTCAAGGTGTATGAAGAGAGTGGTAAGGGGTTTTGGTGGCTTAAACTGAAAAGTGTATGTCCATAGTTTTGTTACAACTCTTAGTGAAAATTCTAAAATTATATTAACATAACATAAGGGAGGTGATGCTATCTGTGGTATATAAATACTAAAATATTAACGAAAATTAAATATGCAAATACAGCATATTAAATATTAATGCATTTTTAATGTTAATCATGAGTGGAACTCCAGTAAATGCCTTGTTTTCATAATCTCTGCAAACTTAAAACTCCATGCCTCCCTTCACTTAGGGAATAGAAACTAACAGACACGTTATTTTTATACAGATGTAGATACATTTTGTTTTTTAAATGCCATCTATAATCTTGCATTTACTTTGGAGACACCATGGGTTGTTTTCCAGAGCTTATGTCAGAGAAATGTTCGAAGCACTTGAGACATCGAATGTGTCTTAGCCCGACTCAGGAGTGAGGTTTGCTGTCTTTTACAGCCTCAGAGGCAGTGGGTTAGAGATGGAATGGAAGTCACAGGGATTGGGATTGGGTTTGGTCCTGTGTGGGGCCACTGGTTGAGTACAGCTCTCTAAGCAGCTTATTGCCATGAAATCCTGCTCTAAATAGTTTAAAACATGCAAGGACCAAAGAATGCACACCTGTACGAGTGATGCACACTATTATGGGGTGCTGGGGTAGGGATCAGTGGTTCAGGCTGAGCCTGATTGAAGAAAGTTCTATCAGGCAAAAATTAGAAGTTACTCTGGTTAAAATTTCTGTAATAATCTATTTTTATTCCTTTCTCATTCCCCCATCAAACAGAAAGAGAATTTGACCCAAATAAACACTGTGGAGTACTGGATCCTGAAACAAAGAAACCTTGCACAAGATCGCTCACCTGCAAGGTATTTTTCTTAGAAGATAAAATATCAGATGCTTTGTTATAGTTTAAATCCTGCCACAGTAGTTTGAGAGGTCATACCTGCTCCTGTCTTTACAGACAATGGGTATGGTATTCAGACGCTGTCTTCAGGTAATTCTTTTGAGTAATTCTGTTTCTTTGAATCAGAGCATCTGCATTATTCCACTGATATTTCTAAAAATATTTTTTTCTTGTCATTTTATTATGCAGAAAGCATTAACGTTTCATGTAGAAGCACAAGTATTATTTTAAATGCTCCTTTTTAGTTCATGTGTGCAACAATGTTGAAGTGTAGTCAGTTTTTAGTTTAGAAAAATTAACATATTTTTGTATAATGAATTACTTGGAGGCTGCCCTTGTGACAGTAGTAACTCTCACGTGGAAAATTAGCAGCAATGTAAGACATTTATAATGAATATTTGTATCTGTATGTGCTGCCTGTCAGTAGAGATGATCGGTTAAATTCACTCTAAGATGTATTCACATTTTTCAATCCAATAGAATCAGTTTTTCATTGGAAGCTAAAAGCTACAATGATGTTATTTCTTAATATCTTAAAATTACTGGAATTCTATTTTCTGTCTTAGAAAAGGTAAGTCAATAGTCTATTATATGAAAATGGTTGCAAAAAGTAATTTAAGCCTCAATGTTGGCATTTCCTAAGAATGACTTCATAAATCAGCAAAGATAATGTGGAATAGCAGCTCTGTTTCCATAACTGTGGCTAAAGTTGTTTGAAGTAGATTTTATCTGTTAGAGTTGTGGTGTATCAGAAGTATAGAGGACTCATAAATAATGTCATGCACACACAAATGCTTTTTAACCACCCTATTTTTAGACTCATTCACTTAATCATCGACGAGCAGTTCCAGGCCGTAAAAAACAGTTTGACATCCTTCTAGCTGAACACAAAGCTCGATCCAGGGAAAAAGAAGTCGCAAAAGACAAAGAGCATCCACCATCTGCAAGGGAAAGCTATCAGAGCCAGCCCACACCAGCACAAGACTCTCTGTCAGGATCCTCAGTGAACTCTGGGCAAGAATCTAAAGTAACATCTCCTGCAAAATCTAGACCACCAAATTCTGTACTTCCAAGGTAAGCAGTTTGGAATGTTGCATTCTGAAGGTGCTGTAAGAAATTTCTTAGTCTTTCATACAGCTTTTACAGTATCACTTGATACTTCTTTAGGCTATTGCACAATAAAACATACTAATGTAAGAATTTTTGCTAACTTTTATTATCCTAAATCTGCCCATGGTAGCCTGCTGTCTGATGGAGAATAATGAGGTAAGGAGTAGTGTCCATCTCTGGCTCAGAATCTCAGACTAGCTTTGGCAAAAATGATCAGTTATAATTAGGAAAGTTTATATTCAAGTCATTCTGGCACATTTGGGAATAAAAGTTCTGAAGGCATCCCTTTACAAAGAACAGTATGAGGTATTTGATTTGCTGAATTCTAATTATCCTCTTGAAAACTTTCCCATGTGTTTTGTTTATTTGTGGGGAGCTTTTGGTACTAGTTGTGGCTGGAGTGCATTGAGCTGGACTATTTGGTTTTGTTCATATTTGTATCGATTAATCATTCATTTCTTTGCAGAAGCCTTGGTCAGGATTGGATGTTCATTTTGGAGCTGTTGTACTATGATAGTCCCTATATCAGAGAGATATTTCTTGTATTTGCTCTCTCAAGTCTTACAGACACAGCCATTTCAAATGTTTTCTGTGTTCACCAAGCCCTAATGAAATTTTATTGCAGTGGCAAAGGTGAGCCTTACAGGACTTGAGTGAAAGGTCAGTGAAAGAGTACCCATAGATAAATCAGTGTGAATCTGCCTAATTCCTGTAAAAGGAGTGACCTTACACAGCGCTTACATAGAGAGGCAGACAGACAAACAGGCAAACATGGCTTTAGTAGGTGTTACAGTCAAAGTAGCAAAGCTGGAATGCAATTCCATGAGAGTCAGCTGAAGAAATTGCAGACACAGTGGTACAGGAGGAGGAGGTTTTTAGCCATGATACGTTGTATTTGTGCAGCCTACACTTCTGCTTGTGCTGGGGTGCCTCTGTTGGGTCGTCCTGTCTGGTTTGGCAGCAGCTGTGCCAGGGGACGGCCTTGCTACCTGTCTGTGGGAACCATCCAGCCTGTGGCTCTGCTGCTGGAAGGCTTCAGCGAGTCTCCCTGCTCTGCTGAGGCACAGCTCTCAGCGTTCACTGGGGAGACTTGGCTGGACCCTGCTGAGTCATTCCCAGCTGGTGCCATCCCTGAGCAATCCCTGTGCAGGTCAGGAGAGGGGATGTCCACAGGCTTAGTGACTGCTGTGTCCTGAGGCCATGAATTCATGAGACTGAAGAAGATGATCTGCACATTTTGCCCAGTGTGAACATCTCCAGCCTCAGAGGTCTCCATACATACTTGGTTGTACAGACTGTAACTGAGACCCTTTTCCATCCCCAATTCTAATCTAATTTGTTTCCAAACTCTTTTGAAAGGCAAGGCACCATCCTGTCCTGTGGCACAAAGGCATTCCTACTTTGTTTTGTTGGATTTTAGACATAGGTGAAGAAAACCTACATGCTGTGGGAGGTTCTCCCAGTTAATTCACTCACTAATCTATCTGTAGAGGGTGTCAGCTAAACACTTTTATTAAATTTAGTACACTAATTTCAGTAAATTTTTGGTATGAAATATAACTTCCTTACTGGACCCTTGGAATGAATCAAGTAGCAGAGTAATGGTGCAGTGTAAGAATATTTTACACATCTGATTTTTATTTGCATTTAAAATATACTTTGCTTCTCTCAACATCTGAAACTCAACTTCATGGCAAATTTAAAACTTCAGGCAATACAAAGGTGCTTCTGCAAACATTAACTTGATGATAACCCCATGATATATTTCTTACAGGACCAAATGTCAGCGATTCAATGTCTTCTTCTGTCCTTCTTTACATGATCATTTCTGGTACCATTTACTTCGTTGCTTGATGCTGGCAGGTAGGTTTGCAGAGCCTTTGAACACTGATGATTTAAATGTATATTCTCTCCTTCTAGACCTTCATCTGCAAACAGCATAAACAGCAACAGTTCTTCAAACCACAGTGGGTACGTACCAGAACTGCCACTGCCTTCCATGGGAGGAGATATAACAAGCAGATTGTCCAGTGATGAAGGAGAAGCGGATGGAGTTGAAGAATCTGAGAAATTAGACTGTCATTTTTCTGGGCACCATCCCAGACCTCTTGGGGTATGTGTCTGTCTCTAGCATGCCTTGCCATTATTCTTATATAATGAGAGAGGGGAGAAAAAGTAACTAATTTAGTAAAAAGGTAAGAAATAAGGACCTTACATTCTGAAAAGTGTTCTAAAGAGAACAAATACATTTAACAGAAAATTGTATGTATGAGAGAATGTAGGAGGAGAAGACTGGTCAGTACACATGACAAATTGGTTGTAGAACAAGATGGGCAGCACAAATCAGAAGTTTTAGCTTTAGATTGTCCTCTCAGTAGACTACAGTTTGGGTGTAGTTCTGCTATACTGAGGAAACTTACGTTGCTTTAAATGTGACATGAACAGATAATCTCTTTGTTACCACAGTTCTTCTGAAACTGTACCTTGCAGTTGGCAGCAGAAGGCTAGTACAGTGCCTAGTTCATTTTTGTAGTGTGGTTGAAAGCGGTCATTAAATATAATTTATGTGATTGTATGTGGACTTAGAAGCTCTTGCTTCATTCATATAAAATGGAAAGGCTCTGGTGGTGGCTTAAGTATGTGTTTCTCTGGTAGTTGGTTTTGTGTTTCTCCTGTGGTAATGAGAAATTTCATTGTAAGTACCATGAGCTGCTTCGTGGCATTATCTCTGCAGTGTGAATTTGTTTACACTGTACAAACAAAGATGCAGTGGAAGAACTCTTGAACTTTTAAAGGGTTGGATCTCATAAGAATTGAGCCAAGGAATACACTTATGTGTTTTCCATTTGATATGCTGAATACAACACTGTGATAACTGTAGCATTGTTTATATTCCCTAGAGCAAAGGAGAACTTGTTACTGTGAAACACCAGGAAAAAGTATGACCTGAACATTAAATGACTGTCAGAGGAAATTCTGTATTTCTTTCCTAAAGAGAAAATCAGAATTATTTAAAAAATAATGCAAGCACAGCCAGCTCTTGTACAGGCCTTGTCAGTGAGGCATGGCTGCCAACAGCCATTGTGCTTTAGTGTCCCAGTTCTGTGTCAGGGCAAACCCACTGACTCCTCTGTTCTCTGAAATCTTAGCATCTCTCACCTGAAGCAGTTACTGGTAATGTAATTGTTCTCAGTCCATATCATTGTGACATCCAAAAAGATGGTGTAAATCACCTCCAGCACAGTTCATGCCAAATGGCTGAATTTCATATTGCAGTGAACCGTTTCCCTTACCAAGTCCTCTCCCAGCTAGGTCATAATAATTGATGGGGTGGCAGGGGAAGTCAGTAACTTCTTAAATTGCCTCTAAGTGGTACCTGATGTGAATGGCAGCTCATTGGGACATGAGGCTAGTTTATCAACACAGGTGGTGGTTTTAATTAACCTGTTTAACCTTGTCATGAAACCGACTCAAGATGAACAGTTGCAGTCACCACTTGCTGTCCATTAGGCTGAAAAGTGCTTTAAGTGGATGCTTTTCTCCCACACCAGTCCTTCTGCTCTCAGCCAGAATTTGTGTGCCTTGGTCTGTTCTGTGATGGAGAGCTGTCTTGTTTTCTGAGGATGATTTATTACAGGTTTCTCTCCTACAAACAGCCGTTGCAGCAGTTCTCTACATCATGTAGATCACTAAGACTAAACAGAAACAAGGGCAGATTCCTGATTGTACCATTTCAGTGTAGTTGGACTTTACAGGAAGTTCTCCAGAGGAAGCAGTGCAAGTTTCTCCTGAGCTCTGCAGAATTCTCAAAATATTTATTATTCCTGTAAATGATTTTCATGCACTGTGAAGAGTGCATCGTGTGTTCTGTTGTGGTGCAGATGCCATGGATGATAATTTACTTTTTTGCTAAAATGTCAGTGGCTTGTTTATTAAATACATACTGAAGATGTTCCTATTGCACCTTTTTTCTTTTCAGTTGTATTTTATTGCTGTTACTCAGTTACGAGATTTAATATGCACAGAACAATGTAAGTTGTCTTTTTGAGGGAGTAAGAGTATTACTAACCAGAATTGCCTCCTTAAAAGTACTTCAGCAGTTACATTTTCTCTGACAGTGACTCATTAGCAAAGTTTGAAATATCCTTTACACTGAGCTGAAGCATTATGCACATATTTCGTAATTTGTGAAAAAAGTATTTATGCTGCAGATGGTGAAAACTACTTTTTAAAGATGTTTTAGATGCATGATACAAATTACAACGGTTTTCCTTGATCTATCAATAAATCCTTTATAATGTAGAAACACATTTTAATAAGCAACATTGGAATACTTTTCCTTTCAGTTCTGTTCCTATGGCAGTCGCTTAATGGGAAGAGGGTACTATGTCTTTGACAGAAGATGGGACCATTTTCGATTCGCACTGAACTCCATGGTAGAAAAACACTTGAACTCACAGATGTGGAAGTAAGTGGGAATTTTTACACTTGATGGGTAGTTTAAATTCTTTAGAACTTTTAAATGAAGCACTTCATAGGCAGCTTGTGTAAAATTATCTCTGTATTAAGGCACAGCAGTAATATGTGTACAAATCTTCTCTTTTCTGCTAGGGAATATGCAGCCTAACAGAACAATGTCCTATTCTGGGGTAAATTTCTGCCAGATTTAGGACTTTTTTTAGTCCCTCTGAATCTGGATTTTGCCTGGATTTGTATACCTTTGTGATGCCCCCATATCACCCATTCAGGCCTTGCTTTGTATGACTCATACATTGTGAGATAAGGACCTTCATATACATTTCTTTATGTTTAGGATGGAATATGATGGTTTTTAACTCCATAGTGCCCTTACTGTCTTTGGGATCTTAAAATTATGATTATTACTCACTGTTGAAACACCTCTATTTGGCATATGCAGGTTCCAAGCACTATAGGCTTTGACCACACAGATACATTAAAACAGACTGCACTTCTAAATACAAATTTAAAAACTCATGGCATCTGCAGATAGGATTGATTTTTGAGGGTATTTTGCTGCAGAATATGCATTCTTCTTCCAATGTAATGCCACTAAAGTGCAGTGTTTCGTGTCACTGTTTATTATCAGGACTGTGTTATATTCATTGGATGCCAGCCATTAGATAAACAAGGTTTGATTTTTATTTAAATATATTTTTAAGCACTAAAGCTTGACTTCTCTGACTAACCGAGTAACTTGATGATAACAGTGCCACTGTGCTAGGAGACATATTTTGGAAATGGTTGGATTTGCCATAAAGGGCCCCATTTCTTGTCTGTTTACAGACTAGAGAGTCAGTCTGCAAGGGGCTCCTCTGTTCTGCTGTGGGAATTTGGCTGTTAACTCGTGTCTGTCGCCTTCCAGAAATGAAAATGTTTTTGTTTCCTTTAATAGGAAGATTAAAACTTGTTATCTATTGGCTTTGTTTGTCAGGAGAAAAGATACTCAGGCATCTGAGATAATGTGTCACTAGTGCCACTACTATCACAGAAAACAAAAATAACCTCTGTAGTAGTTATTCGATGTTAAAGATAAACAGGCCTCACTCATCCTACTCCCACTAAATCCAGTTGTAAATGTTTTCCCAAATTCTAGCTATTTACGTAATCTCTAATATCGTAATGAATTCCAGCTGTACTGACTTGTCTGTATAACACAGGAAGTTGCCAGTGTTTAACCCCCATTGTATTCCTGTCTTGTGCTCATCCCTCTGGACTGACCCTTTCCTGTGCTCCCCAAGCAGGGGTGTGCGCAGGGCTGGTGCTTCACAGCTGGTGCTGGTGCAGCTCTGCAGCTGTGGCTGGAGGTTTGGGAGTGCAAGGCTGTGTTCTGAGAAGGATAATTAAAGTACTTTTATCCCTAGTTTTCAAAGTACTTCCCAAAAATGGGTAGGAATTGTTGGCCCTTCGTTAGCAATAACTTGAGGAATGGCTGTGTGCACATCAGGTGGCAGCCAGTGGGACTACCTTGTTCCTGGTGGCATGGACTGTGTGTAATAATCCCTTATGTAACTGTGCCCTAAACAGTGTTCTGTCCAGCAGTGTCCACAGGAGGAATACCAGGAGGGAACAGTGGTGATTAGGATCTGATTTATGATAAAACAGCACACCCAGTGCTGCTGTTTTTATTGTGCTTCTCTGAGGGCAAGAGTAAACCTTTACAAACTGAGAAGGTGTCAGTAGTGAGGATAACAAGGGCAGACTTATGGTGAGGTATTGTTTCTTAACAAAGAGAAATAGGATTAAACTATGAATTAAATTTTAGCCTAAATAATGGGAAAAGCTTACATGATAATTTTCCAAGAGACATTATGAAGGTTTTGTTCTTTCATAACACTGCACTAGATAAAATAATAGAAGATGGTGGCTGAATGGAAAGGAATTTGAATACATTCTACTAATTTAACAAGTAATAGTAGCAGATTTTATTCTCAGAAGAATATTCAACTATTTATAAAGTTTATCAAGCATTGTTTAATATTTTGTCAATTTTTCAATATCAGTGAAAATTAATCAATAACTTCCCTATTTAATCCCATCTAACCAGCTCTCAAATGAGCTGTTGGGAATAGCACTGCATTTAAAAAGGAATGAGCTTTTATCTTTAAGCTCAGTGATTAAGTGCTCCACAACCCCCCAGAGTAGCTCATTTACTGTTTTGATCAAATCTAACCTGTGGTTGGATTGGTATTGAACCTGATCCACAACTTGAACTTTCAAACAAAACATACACAATTAATGAAATACAGTGACTAAGATGTTTGTAGGTGCTACCATCAGGCATTTAATTTGCGTTTTTTAATTGTTTGGTAAAATAGAAGAGGGAAAAAGGAAATTAAATTTGTAACAAAGTGATTAAATTGTAATACTGTGCACTTAGGTACTATATGTAATTGGTAGAATAGGAATCAAAATCAGAATGAACTCAGGTTACCTTTTTGAATAATTTCATCCTTCATAAAAATGGTTTCCTGTCTGCATTGTTTGGATGGAACTTTTTATGTATCTAAATATCTTTTTTTTTCTTTTCTGTTTAGGAAAATCCCTCCTGCAGCAGACAGTCCCATGCCTTCTCCAGCAGCACATGTCTCCACTCCCTTTCCAGCCTCAGTCTTACAGCCTTTCAGCAACCCCAGTGCGGTGTATATTCCTTCAACACCCATCAGTTCAAGAATCACTTCTTCTTACATCATGACATCAGCCATGTTATCCAATGCAGCCTTTGTGACAACGGCAGAGACGAATTCCATTGTGTCACACACTACAGCTTTCCCTCACGTGGCTGCAAGCCTAAGCATCATGGACTCCACCTTCAAGGCGCCCTCAGCTGTGTCACCAGTGCCAGCAGTCATCCCTTCCCCATCCCACAAGCCATCCAAAACAAAAACCAGCAAATCCTCAAAAGTGAAAGACCTGTCATCTCGCAGTGATGAGTCTTCAAGTAACAAAAAGAAAAAGCCGCAGTCGTCGTCATCGTCGTCGTCATCATCCTCATTATCTTTGCAAACATCTTCCTCATCTTCATTTTCAGGGTCCCACAAAAAGAACTGTGTCCTGAACCCCAGTTCCACATTGAACTCCTATCAGGCTACATCCTCCTACAACAGTGTGTCTGTGCACAATACCAATAACGGAACAAGCCCACTCAGTGCCAAATCGGAGCCCTCAGGACGGACTTCATTATCCAGTAGTTCAGCAGACTCAGTGAAACACATGAGCATGGTAGTGAGCAGTATTGACTCTTCTAACCTGTCTGTATCTTCTCTCGTGCACCACTCAGGGGACCACTCCCTGGGAGCACATAATGCAGTGTCTTCTCTACCCCTTTCTTTTGACAAATCAGAAGGAAAAAAACGTAAAAACTCTAGTTCTAGTAGCAAAGCCTGTAAAATCACTAAAATGCCTGGTATGAATAGTGTTCATAGAAAGAGCACTGCCAACCTTATTTCTGCGGTGCCAGACCCTACAAGCAGCTCCATCTCTCGGCAGGTAAGGGACTCTTCCAGTTATTTTTTTGCAGATCATGTCTGACTTCTTGAAATATTTTGTGCATTCTGAAATGAAAGTACTGTTTGCTTCAGATTGGTCTTCATCACCCAACTTACTTTCTAGGTTAATACAGAAACGTATTTGTATTTGTTTTGTACCAGTCATAGAAAGATGTTTTGAGAGTTTAAAAAATTATATATATATATATACTTTCTCAAAATATTTTTATGAAATTTTTTATTCAATTAATAAAGTAACCATTTGTATCTCTGGAAGTAAAATTGAATGTCCAGAATGAATCATTTTTAGAAAATAATTTTTTTCTTAATTCTCATCTCTCTGAAATAAATTGTGTCATTAAAACAGGAAGATGAAAGTCAGAATTTCTGTTTGTTTCTTTTCCCAAACTTGTTGGCAATTCATTTCTTAATGTTATGCAAGTCTTCTTATTTCTCTTCTGTGAAACACATCTACCTTTCTCCTGGGGAGAGTCTGAGGCACCTGACCTCAGATGCTGTTGCCTGTTCAAAACTGGAGAAATTAAGAAATTAAGATCTTAACCAGATGAGCTTAGTGGACATTTAATTATGTTTTTTAGTGTCCATATGTTCAGAATATTGAAGTCAGTGCAACAGATAAAGTCACACACACCTCACTGAGATTAGCAACAGAGCTTTGGCCTTTCTTTCAGTGGTGCCATGCAAGGACAAAAGTATATGTGAAGTAAAATTTGGTGCGAAAACTGCCAATAAAATCCTTATAGTGATCTACTGTTTCATTCTGCGACCATGTCCGGTGCTGTGCAGTGCACAGGAACAATGCCTGGCCCTGGCATCTGGAAGACAAAGCCATAGAAAATACAATACCTCAGAGAACCCAGAGAAGGTAGCTTAGGAAGTTTGGGGGTTTTTGTTTGTGAAACTGTCATTTCCTTAGGATATCGTGCATAAAATAGAATTTGGAAAAGGAGACAATAAGGGCAAGGCAATCCATGAGTAATAGCAGGCAGAAATGTGAGTGGAAGAAAGGAATAAATGAATCTTAAAACTGATATAGCAGACAGAATGAAGGTCTCAAAGAACGGCCTAGCAGCAGGTGTATTTTCTTTTTCCTACTTCCAGCAGAGGTGCAACAGAGATGACTTATTTGGCTTTTTAAAATGGGTAGTGGCATTGTCTTTCTATGAAAAGCCTCTTAAATATGTCCTGCAATCAGAGTTGGTCTTTAAGTAACTGAGGTCAGCATAGGATACTGTAAATTCTTCATTCAGTCACTTACCTGATTTTTGAAATATGTGTGTGCCCAAAAAAGTTAAATTGCCTTGAGGAATATGGTGTCAAATAGGAAGAAGAAGGAAGTACAAATTGTTATTTTGCCACAAACATAGGTAGTAGGAAATGGATTGTATCATCTTTTCACAGGACACAGACTGTCTCTGTAGCTCCTGCAGTCTGAGGAAGTCTTACAGCTGCATGCAGGAGGTTCTGAGTTCAGATTCTGACTCTCCCAGGGATGAAATCTGTTCCTGGGGGTCATTCCTATTCCAATTTGTGATGTATTTCATCATGTTGCACAGTAATAGAAGTAAATAAACCACAAAGAATCAATCAGAAGTCGTTACTGAATATTTGTAAAAATGTAATTCTGACTAATATTTTTTCCTTACATAAGAGGTGAAATATTTGTAATGAGTGTAACAATATACCAATATTTAAACATAATTTTTCATATATACTATACAGGTGCATACATACATATATATGTATACATGCATATATATGTATGTATGTAAAAGTTGGTCACACTTTCCTCATTCTGTTGGGTTTTGGATCTAGAGTAGTAATCAAAAATAGGAGATAAAGTGGAGTTCATTGTATTGCAGAAGTCTGGCTGGCAGCTAATTGTCTTTGTGACAAGGATATTGTATGCAATACAGAATAAATGGAATTTGTACCCACTTAAGCATATGGGTCAAATTATATTATGTACTCTACATGTGAATATTAAAGCTCAGCAGAATATGATGCTTAAATTCCTTTTAAACTGTTATGTTTGACTGGATGTGTTCTAGAAATGCAATCCAAAAAAATCCCACCCAAAAAAATGATACTATTAAAATCTTCTTCCTGTTCCCTGTTGTAATGGTGCAAATAAAAGTGACTAGGAACACAAAAAGAACAACAAGGGATGGGTGATAGGCTAAGGTATAGTTTTTTCTGATTTTATTCAACTCTGAACTGGAAGATAGTAACTGGAAGTGTTAACCATGAGCTTTTGAAGTGTGTATTATTTTTAAAAGAGAGGAGAAAAAAAAAGTATTTGAGATTTGGCCTCACACCAATCCTCTTGAAATGGTGTTCCCATCATCCCAAGACTTACTGGAATCTTTATTTTCACGGAGTGCTGTAGCTGTTCAGCCTGTGTGAACAGCCCCCCTGTCCCGGAGCGCAGCCAGGATGGTGCCTGGGGCTGAACATGGTCCTGCAAAGCTCTGCTGCTGCTTGGTCTGATCTGGGGACTCAGTCTGTTAGTCCAAGGAGCACGGAGGGAATGAAAGCCCAAAGAGGCACAAAATTCCCTCTCACGATTCTCATATCTCAGCACGTCGATTCCCTAGTGACTGTCCATTTAAAAGGTGGGCATGTATTTATTATGAAGGCGTTTATGAGTGTTGTAAAGGTGTACGTACAGAAGAAAGATTTGCACGTGTTCATGATGTTCTGAAGGGCTAGGAAAGGTACAAGGTTGTGTATCTTTAGTCAAGGCTTGTGTATTAAAGAGTATTATTCCCTAGAGAATAGCTGAGGCAGAGAAAACAACAAGCTGAAGAGAGGCAACAGGATGGGCAGAGGCCAACCCTTTTAATGTTTGTGCACCCTGGATGTGCCTTCAGAACTGGCTGTAAAGAAAAACTACAGCATTTCTTGTGGATAGCATGTGGACAGAGAACACTTTCTTATACAGTCACTGTGTGAGAAAGGGCAGATGTAGGGAGGGAGACAGAGGCCACCTTTCATTCTGCATGTGGGATGGCAAAGTAGCAAACGATGCTGTGGGAGGGAGGAGAAGGTGCTGCTGTGACAGCCCTGCCAGCCCATGCCACAGCCCCACCGAGTCAGTCAGAAACTGGTACTGCCCTTCTCACTGTTCAGGAGACAGGTCCTTGCTACCTCTCCATCAAATGATTTAAGCTGACATTACTTGGACTGCAGTGACCTTGTGAATAACTGTTCACACTCCAGTCATCTGCCATTTGCAGACAGGTGTCCATGGTTAATTTTTATCAGCCTTCTAACCCCCGAGGAACTACTCCTCTGACTCAACAGCTGTCTCCCTTTTTGTATTGCAGCTGAAATATCTACACAATGTTTATGGGTCATTATAAAAAAACCTAAGACAGGCTGCTTTTGCAGAGCGCTGTAATCTCTCAAACACTGAAATATGCAGTTGAATATTGCATTATTATAACTAAGTATCTTTTAAATGTATATACATGTACTACCATTTGCACTCACTCTCAGAGAAATTTCCTGCGCAGTATAAGGGTACAATTGCAAATTTGAGTCTCTGGAGTTTGGTTCTTCTGGTTAATATTTGCTTTATTGAGCAATGATAAATGAAGACTCTGTGGAAGAAAATGGAACAACCTAGGCCATGTCCTAGTGCCTGGCCACTTGCTTTATATTCCCCAGGACTGGTGAAGGTCCCCTGGGGAGGAGCCCAGGACCTCGAGCACTCTGTGCTCTCTGACCAGCTGCTCTGAGTGACTCCAGGCACTAGAGAAACTGGTTTCACTATAGAGAGGCAGGGGTTTACATCTATATTCTCTCAGCAACTGTTTCATATGTTGTTTCCTGACCTGTAATAGCATTTATGTGCCTTTTTAAGACTTATTTAAAGTATACAGGCTCTGAGAGATACTGATGATTCTGTCTGAAGTGTATCGTTTGCAATAGCAGAATACTGGTGTTCAAACTGCAGAGCAATTAGTGCCATGTTACAGAGAAGAGGGAAGGCCATCACCAGCATCTGCATTCAGCTGACAAATATGCCTCTCAATACTGCTCAATTAATGTCTTTCAGATTGGAAAAAATAGCAGTGTAGCTTTGTCACAATCCAGTCCTTCGAGTACATCAAACCCAGTACACAACAGACAAGTAAGTTGCTTTAAAACAGTGTACTTAAATAGTCTGTAAGAGGTTTTAAAATATTTTATACTGTAAAACCTTAAAATATAGTTTCTTTATGAATACAGTTTTTTACAGGAACTCTCTTTTGGTGAACTAGTATTAGATTTCTCCTCTCATGTAATTTTTTTCCAGCTATTTTCCCCTCTCAGATTTATGAATTACAATTTTTCTGCTTGTTTTTCACCCCCTGCACTACACCTCAGGTTGGCTCCTGTGCTCCTCCCTGGCTGTTGCTTTGGTGATACAAGCTCAGCAGCAGCAGCAGCAGCTCCAGCTCTCTGTGCAGGGCTCAGCTGAGCTGATTCGTTTTGCTGTCCAGCTTCTCCTGCTGAGCAGGATGGCTCAGCAGCATCCCCAGACTGGCATGGGAGGGACAGCATTTAAAAACAGGCCAGAAGTGAAGGAGCAGAGAAAGGACAGAAATAGGACAGAGAAGACAGGGCACTTGACTATTCAGAGAAACTAATCTGAAAGCATAATTAATCCATGTGTAATCAGAGTCCTTCTAAGAAGGACTGTGAGAAATTTCTGAGCACTCCCACCATACCTGTTTATCCCATGGGCTGTGAGTCAGATAATGATAATAAATGCTGTAATTCAGCTATTTTGTGAGGACAGGTGTTTGACCCATGCTCCAACCTTCACCTGTCTGGAGAACTGATGAGTACTTCATCAAGAATTCATTTCCATAGTATGAAAAGGTTTCCCACCTCAGCAAGGCATAGTCACAAGTAATCCAGAGGATTTTTGTACACAGCCAGTCAGTGTTTTAGAATTCTGTTACATATTTTGGCTAAGTTATACAGGAGTAGTTATTCCAAATGGTTGTGCTGCTTAGTTTCTGCTGTGTAGACACAGCAAAAGAATGGTAATGATTGTAGTAATGACAACCCACCACTGTATCCCAATTCAAAATACTCTGAATCACTCACATCTTGAGATGAACTGCCAAAAAGTATTTTTTTCCCCGCAGTGCTGAATGCAAACCAGTGTGTGTATGGAAGAAATTCTCTGAAGGGAAAAAAGTCAAAGTTCCTCCATACTTTCAGAGGCTAGCATTTTCCTGTGGGAGACACTGTCATCCTACTGCCAGTGACAAACTTGGGATAAAACTGGTTTTGCTGTAGCCTCCTGCTCCTGTGTTAGTATAACATACTCACTATCCCAGCAGCATAACTTGTTGGGATCTGTTGCCTGGATCCCATGGGGAAAACCTGAGAGTACAAAACATTAATTTTGTGGCAGCCTTATGTAAACTGAGGCCATTGCAGAGCTTTTCACTGTCTATTTTCATAACTTTATCAAAAATAGAATTGTTTGCCTTGTGTTAAGCCTCACAAACTCTTTATTTTTAAAAATATGTCAGTTTGGTAGTTGAATGTGGAGCTCAGAATACAAACAGAAAAGAAAATCAAGTTGATACCAAGTTTTAATAAACTTTTTTTTTTTAACTAACACAGGATTTTAGTATTTGGAACCATAAAAATTACCAGTTCAAGAAATGCTTGTCACTTTCAAATCTGAGCTGTTTTGTTGATAGCTTTCATCTCCAAAATAACAATGAAATAATCTCTAAATAAAATTTCAGTCTTAAACAGTGCTATAATACTTCATTATGAAGGTGGTAATAATTAGGTAATAATAAGTGGATCTACAGTTTATGCTGTGTCAGTAAAGATAATACTGGGGAACCTGAGCTGTCTTGTTTTTGATGTTAGTGTTGTTATAACCATGATAATCAGGGAGTCCAAGTGAAGCAAGATCTGTAGGCAGAGACAAACTTTGCTGTACACCAAAGTTTATAGTTGGAAAAATCAGGCAAGTTTTCATGGATACATCACAACAGCAGACTTTGAACATTGCAGTTGGAAGCAGAGTAGCAGCCGACACGCTCAATGTGCATAATGAGCAGTTCCTCTGGGCTGGCTCTGCTGTGTGCCCTGGCCAGGCAACCTGCCAGGGCTGTGTGCTGGTGCAGAGGGGCAGCCAGAGGGAGGAGGAGGTTGTTCCTCAAGAGAAGGGAGAGGGTTCCATAACTCATCACAGAGCTGAGTGTCTGGGTGAGAATGAGGCATTTGGGGAATTGTGTTGGGCTGTAGACCCAGTGGTGTTTGCCCCTGTGCCCACCTGCATGCAGTCCCACTGGGAAAGCTTCCTCCTGGCCTTCCAAAAGCACCGGTGGGAGCCGAGAGGACACAAGGCAGTGCTGGGAAAGTCGCCGGCCGCTGGTAACTGGGTGTCTCTCATTACTGAGTTGTGAGCTGAAGGTGGCCCAGTGTTATTTTGGTGTCACATGAATAGTTTCTCTTGGCCATTTGCTCCATGTGTTGAAGTGCACTCAGGCGCTCCCACGGAACCGGTGGATTGTGAGCACGGCTGTTGTGGGCCTGTCGTTCTCTCCCATGGCATTAAACTCAGCCAGGTTAAACTAAGATGGGTTGTTCTCAATTAATATTTAATTTGAATGTTGCTGTATCTCCTTGAGACCTGAACAAGGGATTGTATACATAAAAGCATGCCTGTTTTTCCAACTATTGTTGCTTTAGTAAAAAGAATACTACTTTTCCCTACAAAAACCACATTAATGAAATGGTAGTTTTACAGTCAAATTATTTGTGCCTGCTTATACAAACTATGTATTAAAAGTTTGTTTTCTCCAGATTTTATCCTTGTTTCAGGTTTTTAACTAATCAAGTGTTTTTGTCTTCATAGTGCTTTTAGGTGCCTGAAAGTGTTAACACTTCAAGACCTCAGTATGCGGTGGTTTTTAAATACTGAGTAACTAGATGATTTTATTAAGGAAAGGTGACAACGTGTATGCTGTGTGAGGATTCCTTGTGCATGAAAACATGCTGTGTAGAGGAAAAGATTCTTCAGAGTTGTCGTCTAATTGCTGCTCTTTATTTGTAATGATACACCAAGTTAATGAACATGGGATCCACCAAAGCTTACTAAAATCATGCAGTCCCAAAAGGAAATATGCTGTTTATTCAAAGCACTTCCTTTTCTTAAAGGTCTAATGTAGTCAGTAAACAGGGAGGAAATTTATTTCAGGGACTTGAAATAAGTTCCTGCTTTGAGTACTGTCAGACACAGACGTTATTGAAGTGTTATATACCAAAAGACATTGTGTGATTTTGAACCTGGCTCTGGTTTCTCTTTTAGAAGACATCAAACCGGACTGGTAGAATAAGGACTCTTCCATAACAAGGAAAAGGAACCAGCCTATAATCTCTAGCTCTCAGCAGCCCTACTCCACAGGGTTTTTCTTTTCTATGTCCTGCAGATGGATTTAACCTTTTATGAATTTGTGGTTTTAAAGAGAATTAAATTTACAGAAAACTGTAATAGTGATTTGTTTAGTTTTTCCACTTGTATTTGCCACTGATCTGTGCATTCTGCTTGGTTATGTTTCATGCCTTTTAAAGCTGTTAGCATTGCAATGCTCCCTTTGTTTCCTTACCAGAACACAGTGGACATTCCAAAAAAAAATCCAGATCGTGATTTGAATTTATTTAAAAGACCTCCAAATTTTTTCATTAAATAAAAATTACAGTAATTCTGTATTTAAGCTTGTCCTATGGATAAAAATTGAGTGCATTTCTTAGTAATTTGCAAACAGCTGGGGCACTGCAACTTTAGGGACTTATCCTGACTGGTGCTCTGTATCTACAGCATTTAATAATTTCAGTGGGAATTCTGAGTGTTCAGCCTCTTCCAGGATCAGGCTCTTAAGGAATCTGTACTTCGATCAATGCACAGCGGAGCTTTGCATCAAACTGCAGTTACTGTTATCAGGGGCTGTAAAATCCCCATATCCCGTGGGATTGCCACACCCTTAGAAACACAGCACTTGGTAACTTGGTGGGCAGTTTGGGTTTGCAAGGACAGGAGTTGAGCAGATTGGCTTGCATTAATAGAATTGCACTGACAGTGTTTCTTATAGGATTACTGAATAATTTTTTTAATAAAATACAGATTTTATAATCAGGAAGCCAATATTAGGTACTGGAACAATAGGACAGAGGAGTTAATTTTTATTTCTACAGTGTTAAAAGTGCACTTATATGCTGGTTTATTTACATCTTGGGGAAAGGCGAGAGACTGCAAATAGGGAGATTATTACTACTTTCTTTTTTAAAAAAAGAAGGCTTAAGGCAAATTTTAAGACTAAAAATGTTTAAGCAATTATAAACAAGGCTAGACCCTTTGAAAAAAGTTTAGAAATATTCTTAAAATAAATTTTTATAGTGTTAATTTTGTAATAATTTATGTTTTGCTATACTTCAGAGCTAACTGACCGGTATAGTTTCAGAAACAGTATGAAACTTAGGAAAGTTTAAGCAATGTTTATATTTTTAAAATGTTCTTTGAATTATGTTTTTATTGTACATTTCTTCAGACTGAAAAATGTGTACATATCTTTGTTATTTTTGCACAATTTTTGTCTTGTTCAGTTTTAGGAGCAGTACTATGTTGATTTTTCTAATTTATTTTGAGTTATAAAACTGCAGGATTTTAAAAATCTCAGTAACAAAGTCATCCTCTGTAATCAATGAACTGCTATTTCTAGTTGTTGAGGGAAAACAGTGGTTGTGAGATTCAGTGGTTGCTTCTGAGAAATAATGCTAATCAGTGACTGAAGGAGCAATTTTGTAGTTTTAGGAAGCTTTAGCTGTTTCCATGCATCTTTTAATTGGAAAGCTGAATTATGGAGCCTGTCCTTTGAATGCTGCTTAAATTTTGTTTTCAACTGGCTTACACCTGACAGCATTTCAGGGAAGTTAAGCACGAAATAAATTCCCGCAGTGTTCTTTCATCATCAAAGAATCATTAATTAATTAAATGTATCGAAAATTTTAGCCTGCAAAGTGAAATGGAGTAAACGTGTGGAAAAAAAATGGATACAAACTGGACCAGCCTATAATGCATTCTTAGTGTAGCATTCACTAGGTAGTTCTTTTTCTTCCCCATTTGCCTGAAAATCTTGTGATTTGTTTCAGCAATAGAGGCTCAGAAGCTTTGGTTGTTCCACATACGCAATGCATAGGCCCGTCAGCCATAAAAAGCGACTTGGATAACTTGTATGCCTTCTTTTGTATCGATGTAACAATTGTACATAGTGCTGATCGACCTTTGTAGAGAATAGTTTATACAGCATATTCTATTATTGCTGATTCTCAGTGAACTATTGTTTAAAAAAAAAAGAAGAAAAAAAGAAATTTTTCTATTTACACCTTATATTTTGTTATGCTGTTGACCCATGGCACTTTAACAAAACTCTGTGGGTTTTGCATAGCTGGTCAGTCATGGGATATATTAAATAACTGTTGTTGCACAGAAATGAATTTGCACCTGCTATATTGTGCTTTCCTACTACAGATTTTAGAACCTTTTCCAGAAGACTTTTGAAGAAAGCATGTCCAATCATTCTAAGAAAAAAAAATGCCATACTTGTACAGCCAATTTCTTTTCTACAATCCATATTTTGTAACACTAAGTATTTTCATTCTTTGTCCTGCACCTTTATGTATTAGCAGTATCAAATAGAATTCATTCCATGCTTGTGATAATTGTAAGCAGAATAAATGTCTAAAGTAGGTGTAAATAGTAAATTCTATGGCTTACAGTTTAAAAAAGGAAAACCAGAACAAACATGTATCTGATTGATACTGCCATGGTTCAACACCGGGCCTGGAGATATTCTCTAGTGAGCGATTGTATTTTTTGTTTTTTGCTTTATTATTATTTTTTTTTGTAACATGGCTTTGTAAATAAAATAATTTATATGTTTGTAAGAAACAGATGGGTTTTGTCATTCTTTCTCTTTGCAAAGCTAAAATGGGATGTGTTGCAAGACTGTCCTTTCTCTTCACAGAGGCTGAAACACACTGTGCAGGTACCCAGCATTGAGAATTCCAGGGGTAATTCCAAAGATCTGCCCAGCTTTCTGTACAGGGCTCAATTGCTCTGGGATTAGTTTTGGCATTCGTGTCTAAAATATTTCTGTATTTATGTGTCAGGACACGTGCAATGATCAGCCACTGAGGGTTTTTGCACTGATAAATCATTTTTAAATTCCTTTGCTTAGCTGAATGCATTTTCTCATTCCTTATCAGCGTAAGAATTAACTTGGTTACAGCTGTTAGATTTAGGAATTCTCACTTCAGTGGGCAGTACAAATTTATACCCAGTCTTTTTATCGTTGTTAATACTCAAAATGCAGCTCTTATCAAGGCGTTAAGATTCTTGTTCTGTGTAAAGCCTGTTCCAATTACAGATCAAATGAGACTTAAATTGTTCATTGGCTCGACAGCTCTGCAGAGAGGATTGCAGGTTTTTTCTCTCGCAGCCACCCTCTTCTGCAAATCTGGGGAAGATGTACATTTGCGTGCTCCTTTTATGAAGTATCTGGAAACCATTTGGAGATACTGTAGAGAAGATGCTCAGAGAATTATGGTATGATCTTTTTTAAAAGAAAGCAGTTTGGACTGAAAACTGCATTTTTGTATGTGCACAGACTCAGGCCTGGCAGAGGAGTTAGGAGGCTGAGCTGCATTGCAGGAAACAGGAATCGAAGGACGGAAATTTTACCTTTTAGTTAAACAGCTTTTTGTGTAATGTCTTGCACCTTTTGATACCTGTCACAAAAGCTAATCCTGAATTTCCTCTTTGCTGTCCAATTAGTGCCTTAGTCTGACCTGCTTATATTTGAAAGCTTTTTTTGTTAAAAAAAAAATCCCGAGTTTATCTTTTCCAATATAGAAAAAATTAACATCATGAATGACAGTAGATAGGGTGTTTCATCTGATATGAGTGGCCCCCATGTATGGCTGAAGAGTGACATTGTTTGTAAGATGCTTTGCTATTTCTAGCAGCCATTAGAAATCAAAACTACAGCCAAGAAAACAGAATACTGCTGCCATATTAGTTGCTTGCCATCATTGCCCATGGCCAGCAAAGGTTGAAGACCACTGTCTTTTTTCCCCAAATATGAATCAGTAGTTTTTTAGCTCTTGCAAGTTTGTTGAAGTCATTTATAAACTGTTCTCTTACTGGAGTTGGGTTTCCCCTCCTTTTTTTGGTTATGCTGATAGCACTACTCTTCTGCTTGTATTCTCTAAATGCCACCAGTTTCAGAGGGAGGCAGATCACACTGTAACTTTTCTATTCATTTCACTCTAGTTTTTATGCTTCTGTTTTTATCACAGAACTATTTACTTTAGAAAGAAGTAATTGCTGTGTGCAACCAGTATCTGTTTTATTCTTCCAAATGTGTCAGGATTCACAATCGGAAAAAATGCCAAATACTGATTCCAGAAATATTTGGAGGAGAGTCACACAACAGATTCAGGCTTCAGAACACAAGAATATTTATTTCATGCAAATTTTATGCTGTTTGCTCCTTGAGTACTCCCAGTGGTTCTGAGAGACTACTCAAAACAAGTGCAGATCTCTTTTAAATGATACTTTCCTAAGTAGAGGAAAGCTGAAGCCGATTGTTGAGCAGCAGGTCCCTGTTTGCCCTTCAGCTGGATGATCCATGGCAGACAGAACACATACTCATGTTCCCATTTTGTAGTACCACAAACAACACAGGCTCCATTCTTTCATGGGAGGGTTTTTGTTGCTTATGGCTGACCCCGAGATATTTAGCTCTGGACTGTGATCTGCTCTCCCCACAGAAAGGAGAGGAGGAGCTTTAGGGAAAGTTTGCCAGCAATAATAATCAGGATCCAGCAGAACTTGATTTGAGGGTAAGGAGTCCAATAGGTATTTGAGATCACAGAATATTCTGAGTTGAAAGGACCAACGAGGATCATTGAATCCAACTCTTAAGTGAATGGCGCATGCAGGTATCAAACCCATGACCGGGGCATTGTTAGCACCATGCTCTGACCAGCTGAGCTCATCTCAGGGTTGAGATGCAGCACAACATTCAGCTGTGCCCTTTGCAGATTCCCCAAACCTGGCAGATTGAGCTCTGAAATTGAATCTGGGTTTGATTAACTTGGAGCAGTTGCCAACATGGTTAATGTGACACCACAGGAGTAGTTTTTCAGAAAAGTTGTCTCACATGAACATTTACAAAACACCACAGGTGCAAAGACCTTTTGGTGTAAGTTCTACACATGCTGCTAGAATAAAGGCATCTGTGGTCTTAAGAGCTGTGGGCTCAGAGCCACACTTAAACAAATAAATATACTGTACTCAAAGAATGCAGCTTCCTGCTACAGTAACTTCTTTTTTCCTTTTACCTTCAGCAGGAGTCCCACTGTAGTTCTAGGAAATCAGTTTCTTGGGGTTTCAGCGAGCTAGAAAGTGGACAGTTCTGTAAGACAGCAAAGTCTCTTGATATTCAACTAGCCTCTTTGTGACATATTGTGATAGTTTTGGCTTTAGTTTCAGCTACGCCCAAAGGATGTGACATAGATTAGAAGGGACAAGCATCGTCTTACCTAAGCAACCAAAGAGGTATTTCCTATTATCTGACATCATCAAGATGTGTCAAGAAGTATAAAAAGAGAGGGAGGTGGAGCTTCTGCCTCTTTTGGGTTTTGCCTCAGACTGGTAAGGACACACTGTCCTGCCCTTCCTTGCCGAGATTAGGCCTTGCTGCCCTCTGCTCTGTGTTATTGAGGGAGGTGAGCATTTTCTTATATTTTCTCCTCTCTTGCTGGGAGGTTTCTCTGGAAGAGTTTTTGGGAGGTTTTATGGGGTTTGGGTGGTTGGAATCTATTATTTGGTTGGGTGACTTGATAGCTATTGTTGTTAGTTTGTTTTTCCTCACACTTGTATATATATATATGTATTATATTCTGTTTTTAAATGTTTTCCTTTTGTCTAATATAAGAAGCCTGTTACTTTGGGGTTTTGGTTTTTTTCTTCTCCCTCCTTTTCCCTTGGTTGTGGGGAGGAGCCTTTTTCTCTGTGTTGGGCAGTTGGCACTTTGCCAGCTCAACTTAAACACACATATTTATACTTTTCCTTGATTCAGACACAGGAAGTATTTTTCTAATTCCTGATGCTTGTTTTTTCACAGTACATGATTTCTGATGGCAGGTTTAGTCTTTATTTTGCAGTTGATTGGAAAAAAAGAATAATAAAGCCAACATTTACAGCTTAGCCTGCTGGCTGCAGGCTCTTGTTCTTGTGGAGGGGTCTGGGGTGGCAAGACGGTGGAGGCAAAAGTGATCCTGCTACTTGTGCAGCACATCAAGGACAGTTTCCTGACAGAAGTGCTCCACAAGCAGAGTGGGGCTGTGCTAGACATGCTGCTCACACAGAAGGAAGGGCTGTGGGAACAGTGACACTGGTGGCAGCCTTGGCAGCAGCAACTTCAAGATAGCAAAGCTTAGGATTCTGAGGAAAGTGAGGAAAATAAATAGTTGAATAGCAACCCTGGAATTTAGGAGAGCAGACTTTGTTTCCTGCAGACAGTTTGTTAGCAGAATCCCAGAGAAGACTTCCCTGAAGGGCCCAGGAGAGGTAGCTGGAGCACAGGAACAGTCCTGACCTGGCTGAAGTTGAGCAGACATGGGAGAAGGCCAGCATGGCTGGATGGGGAGCTCCTCACTGAAGGCAGATGCAAAAGGCAAGTACACAGACTGTAGGAACAGAGTGGGCTACCCTAGAGGAATAACACTGTCTAGGGATGCTGGAGCAGAACTAGGGAAGGCAAAGTTCAGCTGGAGTTGGAATTAGTGAGGGATGGGAAGGACACTTTCAGTACATTAACATGGAAGGAAGGGTAAGTAAAATGTGAACCCCACTTCATGGGGTGGGTAACCTGGCAACACAGGACAGGAAAATGACTGGGGTGCACTTGTTGCTGCTTTTGCTTCAGGTTTTACCTGGAAAGGTCTGTGCTCAGAACTTTGGGTATAGTCTGAGCAGTGAGGTACTAATTGCAAAACAGGAAGCCTGAGTTAAGCACTACTTATCCTGAATCTATAGCAGCCCAAGGGAAAAGCTGGGCCTGATTCAAGGATGCAGGCTGATACCATGACAAGGTTTCTCTCATGCTTGAAAGATCATGAAGAGGGCACAGGGGTTCTAAGGACTGGAAAAAGGCAAATGCAATGTCCATTTCCAAGAAAGACCCAGGGAACTACAGGCTGCTCAGCCCAGGCAAATTATGAAACAAGCTTTCCTGGAAGCCATGCCCAAACAACTTGGATTTTCCAAGGGGTAACTTTGTCTGACCACCCTGCTTGCTTTCTGTGATGAAATGACTCCCCTCAGCTGCTGAACAGAGAATGTTGTCTACTTGGTCCTTAGCAAGGCTTTTGACACCATCTGCTTTTGTATTCTTACAGTAAATTGGAGAAAGCTGGATTCAAGGTGAGAACTATGAGGTGGGTGGAAAATGGGCACAGAGGGCTTTGGTGGGCTCTTTGAGGTCTGGTTGGTATTAGTAACATGCCTTGGGGGTTAATACTGGGCCACATAATGTTGAAGAGCTCCATTACCATCCTGGATGTTAGTGATGGGTTGCAGATTATGGGTAACAAACTGAGGGTAGGGAGGTGATTGATACCGCAGGGGCAGGGCTGTCCTTCAGAGGCAGCTCAACAGGCTAGAAAATTGGGCTGACAGGAACCTCATTAGGTTCATCCTAAATAAATGCAGAGCTCTATATCTGCAAGAGAAGCATAACCACATGTCATGGAACAAGCTGGGTGCTGACTGGCAAGAAAGCAATTCTGCAGAAAAAGGAGCTGGTGGACAAGCTGAGCATGAGTCAGTAAGGGAAGTGAATGTTACACAGCCTGAGCTTCAGCAGTCTGAGTGCTATCTGCATGTCTTACGAGGAGGCAGCACTCAGAGAGGATGGATTGTCAGCTCTGTTTTGGCACTCGTGAGGCTGAATCTGCAGAGCCGTGTCCAGTTTGGGTCTGCACAGACACAGCCTAAAGTGAGTCCAAATGGAGTGCTGACGAGAGGATCAGTAGCTGGAGCATATCAAGTAAAATGATACACTAAAGAAAGAGTTTTGTTGAGTTTTACAAGAAGATTAAGGAGGGGAGAGGGACCTGAGTGCTGTCTTCAGGTACAAGATGGGTGATTACAGAGAAGATGGAGCCAGCCACTTTCTGATGGTGCAAAACAAAATGACAAGAAGCAATAGAGGTAAGGGAAAGCAAGGGGAATTCTGATTAGAGACAAGGTAAAAAGTCTTTGCAATGTAGCTGAACACTAGTACAGGGACCACATGATGTGGAATCTCCATCCTGGAGACAGTAAAAACTTCACAAGGCTGTGAACAGCCTGAGATTTTATTTGAGGAGGGAAGGGGATTGACCATATGATCTCCAGAGCACGATTCCAACCTAAATTATTCTGCTGTTCTACTCAGTAAAATCAACCAAAAATATCATTTTGGTTGTTGAGATAATTAATATCCAGAAGTTCAATATTTCTGCAGTTAAGCACTTCCCCTCTATAAATGTATAGTGTAAAATCCCCTGATGAGGAACTCACTTGTGTCTTGGAAGTCCTTGAGGACACACAGAGGAAAGGTGCTCTTTCAGCAGGGCTCTTCCAAAGCAGCTACAGAAATAGCAGGACCCAATCCCTGCAGCTCATCCTGTGCTCCCTAGCACAGAATCCTTTCTAATGTCCATGCTGAGGAGGAGCAGAGGCAGGCAGAGCATTAAAGGACCTGCTCTCAGCAGCTGTGTGCACAGGAAGCCTACGGCAGACCTTCCCCAGCCCATACTGCTCTTGTCTCTTTCCACAGCCCTGACTTCAGTCTTCTAATATTCCCGTTTGGAAGAACATGTCCATCTGCCTGTCTTCCTCTGCAAGACAAGTGCTTGTTCTACAATCAGCTTCATATCTGACCTGTAGACCCTGTTCCTTTTCATTACAACCCAGGTAGTCTATTTAGTCCTATTAAAATAGATAAAAGGCTTAAATTACTAACGATATTCTGTATTATATTCAGCTTCTGTCACAACAGGTATTAAGTCTTTCAAACAAATTCAATTTATATCACCAGGACACTTTGAACACATGAAAATAATTTGGTCCTTTAGTTTCTTAGTATCACAGTATCTCTGTAATGGAACCAGAATATTTTCAGATGTTTGTCAAATCCTGTTTTTCTCGGTCACCAAAGTTCAGTTTCTCTTAAAACAGTCCATGTGTGCTTCCCACAAATTATCCTAAACTATTATACTTTTAGGATTCATGTATGTATAACTGATACTATTGTGATATGAACTGAGGATAATAATTTATTACTTATATAACAAATACATGATTCATTATCAGAACATTTTTTCAAGGAACTGAATTGTGCTTCCTTAACAGTGAATTAGGATTTTTAAAAGTATATTTCTAATTGTAATTCAAATCAAGGTTTGCCCTGCTTAGTGATTTTTTGAACCATTCCTCAGAGAAATACACTTAAATCTGTAATTCCTGTGTTTATTCTTAAAATTTTAGTCTTCAGCATAGTATTTTATACTAGTTGTCTTTGTTGACTACTCAAGGAGAAACATCCTTAGCCAAATGCTGTTTTTCCTGCCCCAAACACTGACCTACCTACCAACCAACCAGTCTTTCATTTGCTCCTTCCTTTAATGTCAACGCTTCTATCCTTAGGTTCTCATTTTAAGAGAAAATTTTCCATGTCTTTATCTCTCCTCTGCTGACCAGCTCTTTCTCTTGTTTGTACTTCTCATTTCAATCTACATTTTCTCCCATTGCTCTTTTTTAGGAAAAAAATCTGCCAATGCTTTGCAAACTCTGTTGAAAGGCAAAGAAAAATCTAATGCAGGAATGGATTCAGTAACTATGAAATTTATTCCTTAGGAAAAGGACATTTCCATCACTTCCAGGTAACTCTCATAAGAGGTAACAGTTAGAAACCTACAATTCCTTTAGCCCCCAAATAAAACTCGAAGCAGGGACATAACCACTTTAAAATACTAGAGTATGTAAACAGAGCATGGCTGTACAATCTCTGCAGTTTTGGATGCTGCCTTGCTCCCAGTTTATGCAAAAATTTAAAAAGGTGGGTTCTATAATGTTTTGTGATGTTTTAGTTTTGGCAAATAGTTAAGTATTTACAGGGCTAGACTTTTCACAGGAATACCATTGTTCTTTACATTTATTTATCATCTGTTATTATCTGGTGGCAGATACTTATATCATTGTAATTTGCTTGCCTTTTTTTTTTTAAGTGGGACACATCTTTCTTCTACTCACACTGAGTGGTACAATCAAAAGCTTCCTTGATGTCTCTTCTCTGATTGCATAGGCTATGCTGGAAGCCTCTATAAAAATAATATGTGTAAAGATTTTTTAATGTAACCTTTCTTACTCTTGAAGTGTCAGGAAGGGAACTCAGGATCATCCTGTCCAACCCCTGCCAAGGCAGGGACACCTGGAGCAGGTGACTCAGGAACACATCCAGGTGGGGCTGGAATGTCTCCAGAGAGGGACAATCCGCGACCTCCCTGGGCAGCCTCTTCCAGCGCCCTGCCACTCTCATCGCAGAGAAGTTCCCCCTCGTGTTGCAGTGAAACTTCCTGATGTTTCAGTCTAGGGCCATTGCTCCTCCTCCCTGTCGCAGGGCACCACCGAAGAGTCTGGCTCCATCTTCTTGGCACCCACCTTTGAGACACTTATATGCATTGATGAGATGCTCTCCCCGCCTTCTCCAGACTAAACAGACCCTGCATACCCGCATACAGGTTCGAAACCACCGCGTGTCGTTCGCGTTCCCCACGCACCGAGGCAGCCGCCGAGCGGTGCCTCGGCCGGAGCGGGAGTGTCTGTGCCGGGTAACGCGGCGGCGCCAGGAACGGCAGCGCCGGCCCCGGCGGGGCGGCCCGAGGGAGCCGCGCCCGGCGCTGGGGGCTCCCTCACGCTCCTCCTCCCGCCCGCGGCCGGCCCCGAGCCCCGGCTCGGAGGGCTCCTCTCCCGTCCCGAGTTCCTGAGGGCTCATTCCCGCTCCTCCTCCCTCCCGCGGTCCAGCGGCCAGGGGGAACGCCGGCCCCGCGTCCCTGGTCTCTGAGGGCTCCTCTCCCGCCGCGGCCCCGGCTCGGAGGGCTCCTGTTCCGCTCCTCCTCCCGTCCGCAGCCCAGGGCCCGAGGGAGCGCCGGCCCCGCGCCTCTGAGAGCTCCTCTCCCGCTCCTCCTCCCGCCCTGGGCCCGCACAGCTCCCACCGTCCCGGCCCCACCTCACACAGCCCTCAGCCCGCCCGGACCCGCCTCAGCCGCCCCGACCCCGCCTCACACTAACCCGGCCCCGCCCCAGCCCGCCCGGCCCCGCCTCAGCCGCCCCGTGCCCCGCCTCAGCCCACCCCGACCCCGCCTCACACCGCCCCGGCCCCGCTTCAGCCGCCCCGCGGGGCGGTGCTGTGTCCCGGTACAGCGCGATGGCGGCGGGCGAGGAGCAGAGCCGGGAATACCTGCGGCAGCACCGGCTGCCTGAGCTGCTGCACCACCTCGGGGCGCTGCTGCTCTTCCACCGCCCCGGTGCGGCCCCGGCCCGGCAGGAGGGAGCGGGGACAGAGGGGACAAAGGGGAGAGGCCCGGTCTGAGGGCCCTGGCCTGACTTGGTTGCAGAAAGGCCACGCGAGTTCCTGATCCAGGTGCTGGAAAGGGTGAAGGCTGGAAGGCGGGCCGAGGGCGAGTACCCGGAGCTGATGGACGAGGCGAATGTGGAGGCGATGTTCAGCCTGCTGGATGTGCTGGGCCAGGGCCACATCACACCAGCGCAGTACCGGGAAGGTGCGTCCCGCTTGCCCACAGGCCAGGCCGGGGCGGGCTGTTCGTTTGTTTGCACAGAATTAACAACATAGTTTCAAAGTTACCCGTCTGTCTACTTTAGCATTACCGCACAGCTGCCAATACACAACTTGGCACACGGGAGGTTAAAAAAATTATGTGCTGTGAAGTTACATATGTTTACCTTTTATTTGATCCAGGCCCCTTTAAGATGTTAAGTTCATCTTTCAAAAACTCACATAGGAAATTCTCTTTCCTTAACTTCAGCTCTTAAAACTTTGGGACTGAGTGCTGAGGATCTGGAAGTTGGAGATGATGAAGGTATCACACTGGATGTATTCAAGGAAGGAGTGTAAGTTTAACTGAAAGTTGGTTTTTTGAGGGGATGGATACATATAAGAAATATCTGACGGAGATACATTTTTTATTTACAAAACTATGTCATTAAAGGACTGGGTGGTTTAAGCTTAACCCTGTCACTCTGCATTGCAAGACTAAAAGGGCAGTTATTGCCTGACCTTGCTTGGCTTGCTCTAAGCTGAACAAAATTCCATTTTCCTCCACCGCCTGTTCCAGGATGCTCCCCCAGGAGAACTCTGACCTTACCTACTCCCCTCATCAGGTAGCCCAGGGCCTCTAATACTGATCTAGAAGAGTGAAAACAGTGAGGCTCTGTTGTCTTCTTTGCCTTGGGTGGTACCACAGCTGTATGTGAAATGAGTTCAAAGTTTTAATACTTTCTGATTGTGGTTCTAGGGGCAATTTTTAGTAACTGTTGCAATCACTGAAAGGTAATGAACTAATTATCTACATTGTTATGTAACTAGAGGTTTTCTTTTTATATCTTAGGAAGAAAAGGATGCTGGAGAGCTGGGCTGTGTATTAGTTGAGCACTGGTCTGCTAAGTATATCAAAAACAGGCATCTTCCTCAATTGTTCTTGTTTTGTCAGCTGTGGATAGCTGATTTTAAGTAGTACTCTTGTCTCCCCCTGCTCCAGATGAGCAATCAGCTGAAAAGAACAAATGGCAAGAACTTGTTCATCTCTACCAGGCACTGGAGGGATATCCTTTGAGAATTGCTTTTCTTAATACAGTTAGATGGTAAAAAAAAAACCCCAAACTAGAGATCTCTTATGCAACTAAATTAGTGGTTTGGAGTTTTCTCCTTCAGGTTGTAGCTTAGAGTAAGGGATTGTTATCTGTTAGTTCATTACCACTGAATAAATTAAGTTGGTTTTTGGGCTTGTGCTGTGTTTCCATTTTTTGGGGTCTTTTCCTTAAGGAAAAAGCAACTTCAGCAAGTTATGGTAAGTGCCTACAGGTAAAGGGAGGCAGCACTTCCAAGTAAAGTGCTGTTTTCAAACTTATCACACACTATGCAAGTTTTAAAGAGAAACTTTTGAAAAAATTAGGAGACTCTCATACACAAAAAAAAATTGAAAATTGAATTAGTATGAATGAAGTAAACAAAGTGACTATTCCCTCTGTCTGAAATTTTTAAAAAACTTTATAGAATCAGCAGAAGGTCAAGTTAAACCAGTTGTTCAGCATATAGAATTGAAAGAAATTACACAAGTATATTACAACATATTTGTCTTGCTTTTGTTTGAAATAAGTAATGTAGACCAAGATGTTAATCCTTGCTGAAGAAGTCTTTATTTTCCTGTATTGGGCAAACTAGCTCTCAAATTGAGAAGAATCTCAACATCTTTTTGAGCCAGTTTATAAACTCCGAGTTCATTTAGTGCTGCTGTTGCAGAGGGCTGGCTTGGTTTTAAAGTTTCATTTTCTGAAGCTGATTGTAGGACATCCTTCAGAAGCAAGGCAGAGCCAACATTCAGGTTCAGGATAATGCAGGCTTCTTTTATGCTAGAGGAAAAAGTTACATGCATTAATGTAAGCAGCACCCATGCCATAATCCCTGTGTGCACAAATTTAAGTGTTAAAAAAACCAACTTCCATGATCCATGTTGGTTCAAAAATATTAAGATTTCTGCTGCAGTTAGCCTCGGAGTTTGATGCTGGACTCTTTACAAGACTGTGGGCTGTGTAAAGACTAACCACAAACAAGGTAATAGCTTCTTATCCATAACAGCAACTTGACTGCTACACAAGGCAGTGTTGAGCAGAAACATAGTTTAAATAGTCTTTCTTCTAACAATAAAGTTTATTGTGTTGTAACTGTATCTTTGATTAGTTTCTTTGGACCTGGTTTCCTTAGTCTGTGCTACTTTACATTCCTTCCATAAGTTAGTCTATCCAAACATCCTGACTGCACAAACACTCCACAACATGTCTGTTGCTGCATACATGCTGCAGAATCAAAATTCTCCTTGTTGAAAACATCAGAAGCAAAAATCATCTACACATTTTAGAAGTGTGGATCAAAACGAACTGTGAAAAAATCTTGGTCTTATGCAAAACACGCATATTCATCTGCACCCTCACTTTTGAAACACCAGTAGTTCAGAAGTTTGCCTACTTACTGCTTGAAGTAGTTTTCTGGTCTCTTGCAGTAGTGTGAAAATAAAGGGAACAAATTTCTACTCATGTCAAACTGAAGCTGTGCTGCTCCTCCTTCGTTGAAATGATTTGCCATAATTATCTATGAAGACAAAGAGGCACATCTGCTGTTTAAGCCAGTCACTGACACTACAGGGTATTGCACAGGTCACATTGACACCTACTTCCTGATAGATGTATAGGTCCACTTTCTCTGCAAGCATTTGCCAGAAAATTTTGAACAGAGAGTGACAGAGCTGCTGTTCCAGTTGCAGCAAACGGTCTCGTAGGGTCTGCAACATGGGGCAGGCTGTGCTCGACAGAGACATCACTGCTTGCTCTGCTTGAGATGGTAAAGACAACCACCTGAAAGAAAACGTTGCACTGAAGTCATTACAATGAAATTATTCATACTACAACAACTGAAGTTAAAATTATCCTTTGAAAAAAAATCTTACATTTACAATGGTCCAGAGACAGTTCTCCTTTCCCATTTCGAATCTAAAAGTTATCAGTCTAATGGTATGTTTGAATTTCATTTAATATTAAACTCATGCTTTAGTCATAAATCTCTGAACATGTCATTCCAGGAAACCCCATCTAGTCTGGAAATCAGAGTTCTATTCCTTTCAAGAAGAACTTCAGAAATTCTACTCTGGGGGATATATTCAAGAAGCCCTATGAGACTGTGAAGACAGAACAGTTTTTAGATGCCATTTTGCTTCAAATCTTTAATACTACTATGTATAGAATTTCTTGTCCAAACTAGAGAGATACAGAATTCTTCCTTGGGTTTTTAATATAATGCACCCACTAATGGTGCAACTACTTTAGAAAACATAGCATGAAAACAGTTCTGAGGTAAGCACTGAATTTTCCAAAACTTACTACCCTGCAGCGTTCCTACTCAGGAAAAAAATAATTCTGTGTATTACCTATTCCCGCCTTTATTTACCTCAGTATTTTTAACAGGAAATAATACTGTAATGTGTGTATGGCCAGACTTTGTGAACACGTGGGTGTGCCCTTCCAGCCTGTGCAGTGGATTTTTTAGGTGAGGCTCAGCATGCACAGAACTGGCCCCACTGTTTAAGTCCTGAGGTTCATCTGCCACGGCCGAGCGAGCTTGGACAGTGACAGTGAAGTCCTCGGGACTGTCACAGCACCTGGTACTGACCAGGGCTGACCCTGCTGAGCATCTGAGATCTGACAGGATCGGATGGCAGGGAGGCTTTAACTGCCAGGGGATGGTCCCCACTGAGACTTGAACTCGGGACCTTGGGATTCAGAGTCCAGAGTGCTCTCCTCTACACCACAGGACTGCCCCTAAGACTGTAATATGGGAAGAGATTAAACAGACAATGACCTCTCTTTTTTGTACAGCTTTGCAGCATCTTTGACCTCCCTGAAGACATGATCTACTTGGCGGGTCAGCATGTCATGCTTGAGGCGCTCCAGGAGGTTGATCATCTCATCAAAGACGGAGCTCTCCATGGATGCCAATTGCCCCAGCTGGAGCTGACTGACAGCGTCACTTTCTGCACGGACCTCCAGCTCAGCCTGCTGGAGCTGCAGGAAGAACTAGGGAAACAAAAACAGGTATGAACACCACAGAAAATAATCTTGCCATTTGAAATTTTCATTGGTACTTTGATAGGCACAGTTCTAGAAAACACTTTCCTGGCACAATTGGAAGCTCCAAAATTTAAGATTTTAAAACCACTTTCTTATCTTTCCCTGTAGTCCTGATTTAGTCAAAAACAAAACATAGTGGTTTAATTCTAGTGATGGAACTGAGTTTCAGATAAAACAGAAGATAAGTAATGGGAACAGAACTAAAGAAAAACTAAAAAGACATTTTAAGATTGATAGCAGAATGCTTTAAAAAAACCCTACCTTGACCTTTTTAACATTTGCAAAAGTAAACTTTTATTGTAATTTTTTTATAAATGAGCATTCATCAAATCATAAATTTGCTGCGCTGACAACAGCAAGACAACGGATTGAATTTCTTGAGTGTAATGGACATTGTGGTAACCAACTTGTTGATCTTGCTTTTAGGAAGATCAAGAAGTGTAGTAGATGCAGTTATACAACATGAAGGCTGCTGTCCTATCAAGTCAAGATTACCCCCTGCTACAGCCACAGCTTCCTCTGAAGACAAAAATAATTTGGAGGCTGCCTATATCACACAAAATACCTAATTCTGCACACTTTACATGTTACAGGCTTTTTGACCTTGTGCACCAATAACCATAGGAAAGCTGATATGCTACACAGCCATGCTGCCACCAGGCTATTGTACAGCAAAATAACTAATTCTCAGTTACCAGTGAGTGGCCTTTCTAAGCCACACCTAAACTGCATTGCAACACAGTTATCCACCCTCCATCCACTTAAACTCTCCAGCCACAGGAGTAGTTCAAGCCTTGTCCATAGGTTATTTCAACATCAGGACTGTTAATACTGACTCAGAAATCTCCAAACTCAGTAGTTTTTTTTTCCAATTAAAAACATGCAAAGGAGACTATTTTTTTCTGTTCTTATTATTTCAGTCCTCAGGCTCTCTTTGCATTTCCCTAGGAAGTTTATAATTAATGCAGCTTAGATCTCAAACAATCATAGGATCACAGACTCACAGACTATTCTGAGTTGGAAGGGACCCACAAGGATCATCGAGTCCAACTCTTAAGTCAGTGGCCCATACAAGGGATTGAACCCGTGACCTTGGCATTATTACAACCATGTTTTAAGCAACTGAGCTAATCTCAGGGTCAATAACCTGTCCTTATTTATACATCTTCTATTAAATCTGAATTTACATCTCATTCTATTTTTTCAGTATTAATTCTTCTGAATATACTTAAACAGCACTGAAAATAAAGTGTTATGAAACAAACATCCAAAGTCTATTTTTAATTTTTTTTTTTCCTGAAGTAGAACAATTACTTACTACATTGTCAGCCCAGTCTGCCAGCACCGTTGCTATATAGTTAACAGCATTAAGGATTGCACAGTATCGGAATCCCAATGAAGCTCTGGTCTCTTCCTTCATTACTTGAGTTAATCGTATCCTGAAATCATCAACTAACTCCTTCTGTAGGCCCAGGAACTGTAGTTTTCTGGAAGCTGTTGGAAGATTCTTATACCTGTCTAGAAAGACATTAATAAAATGTTTTTAGGTTTTCCAACACTGACAAAAGAAACTTTGCAGTCATCTGACTGCATCACCTTACGCCTGTGAGAACATCATATAGTATTTAAAACAGCTGACATTTCAACAGATTCAGGGAAACAGCTCATGCAAAAGCTAAACATGCAAAGAAACAACACTGTGCCCCCATCCTGACTCCACCAGCAGTCTGTATTCTAACACTTGAAGCAATGTGTAGTTATGCTGCACCCTCCCCTGTGGCCCCTAAAGCATCCTCACACAGAGAAGACAAAGCCACTGAATATACAACTTTCTCCTGAAAACATACTTGCTCTTATGTTCTGTTCCAAAAAAGCAGATGTTACTTAATAGCTTCTGCATTCTCAGATTCAAAAAGAATAGTATGCTTTATTACTGCATTGCAACAAATTATATTCTGCCCAGTAAATGTATGTTTATTTTTAATTATTATTGTTAACATGTCACTAGCTCAAGATTATTAATGCATTAGTGTCCAAAATACAAAACAAACAGGAAGCTTTCATTAAACTGCAAACATCACACTTTGCAACATTATTGGGTGACTGCTGCTGACAATGAATATTGAGTAAAGAAATCTGTTAGCTGAAGATTTTTTACTATTCAACTGTTGTTGCTACAAACAACAGCAATGCCCATAGATATAATTACCTGTTATAACTAACAAGAGAGTCATAAAAGTTTCAGCACAGTCTGGAACTTTCATTTCATCCACATCAGTGATATCTTTGTACTGTGATATCCATGCAGCCTCTGATGAAAGCATAGAGTCCATTTTCTGAAGAGCAACTGAGATGCACAAAACTCGTAAATTGTTTAAGTTTTTTAATTAAAAAAATTCTAACAAAAGCCCTCTAAAATATATAAATATAAAAGCCTTATCTTGACTAAGTTAAATCTTGCATTTCAGGTTATAAAAACTACTGACAACTGGCTTCATACAAAACCAGCTTCAATGTACCTGTAATTACAATGCTGTTAACAGCTCTGTCAGAGTTGACTGGGGGTTTGCTTTGGATTTTTAAGAGTTGGTTTGCTTCTTTCCAATGTATTTCTTACTCATTTCTCAAACCCCATACCTTTCCCTTATTTTAATTAGAAATTCACCCTTATCTGCACACTCATGTCTTAAAATAAGCCCATTTGATCCCATACAGCTGAGGAGCAAGAGTCCTACAAACTACAGAAGCACGATTAGAGCCTAATCAATTTTTATTGAGAGTAACCACAGAGTATAAAACCACGAATGTTTTCTGTAGAAGCCCTGTCCAAGTGACAGCCTATTTGAGAAGGCCAGTGGTCTAAGTATACACATACTTTCTGACTGCATGGGAATGCTTACATTTTTTTTCCACTGTTAGCCACCTTTGGAAGCAGGACTCTTCTGACAGAATATGCATGCAGCTGGGAAAGCTGCTGAGATAACCATGAACGCTGTACAGCTCTCTCTCAAACAGAAGTACCTCATCCACAAGGTGACAAAAGAGTGTGTCATCGTACAAGAGGCAGGGAATATCAGCAGCCAGCTTCTCCAAAATCAGCATTACTAGAGCACGAGAGAATTCAAGCTTTTGAAAGGAAAGGGAATAAAACGTCAAAGATAGGAAACAAACATGTACAGAGCTGCTCCTAGACAGTCTCACCACATACTGAAACCAGTCAGAAGCTGACTTAGATATTCACATGCATGGAACCATGAAAGTGCTTACCCCAGCATTCACTGAAGATCCTGCCTTGTCCAGTATTGGCTGGATTTTGTCATCAAGGAACTTTGCATGATTTCCAATCCACATAAGTACTTGTGTTAAATACCACTCAGGCTTATTTAAAAAAGAAAAGAAACTGTTAAATGCAGTCAAACAACATTAATTCAAGAGGTAGGAGTATCTTACGACAAATTTCTAAAAACAGCACTCTCTTCTCCTGCCTTCTCTTGATCTCAGGTCACACAAGTCTCTCACTCTCTTTCACTTAGCTTTGACTTTTATAAAAGTATTATCGGAGAAATATTTCTGGATTTCTACTCTCTTAAATGTACCAAATATTCTGTTTATTGTCAAGCAAAAGCTCCATTTTTATTTTTCCCTTCTCTACAGCTTTGTCACTGATGAGAGCCTCTTTACTGCTTTGTATCTACTTCCTCCTGTTCTTCTGTGTGGTCTTTATTACTTAGTACAACAAAAAGGATCTGGTCAAAGGAAAAACATCATCTAGCCCAGAGAAAATGCCTGGGCCTCTGGAAAGTCTCCAAGTGCTGTCTCCATGTCTTTTCATACTTATATAGGCACATGAACAGCACAGTTTTGAAGAATAATAATTTTAGAAAGGAAAGTGTGAAACCTATACAATTTAGATAGAGCAATCTATCTGTTGTTTGAAAAAGCAATTTAGAAATATCAAACTGCTTTCTCCCATACCTTGTTTAGAACATTGGTTTGTTTATTCCCAGTGAAATGATACTTGAATCTTTTCTGAAGAGGGTTCAGCATGATCTGTATCGGAAGGACAATGGGAGGTGATGGGGGTAAAGAGTACTTTTCTGGCAATTGTTTAGGCTTGGTTAACAGTTCATCTCTAAGTTTGACAGTCAAGGATGAATTTATGTGTGTAATTCTCCCATCATCATCATAATTCCAATACAATGGGCTTATAAAAATTAACACTACTTACTTCTCCTCACTGGCTGAGGGCAGTATTATGAAATCAATACAATTCCTCAAATATAAAAGATACTCAAAATACTCCACTTTATATAACGTAATATAACTCAGGCCTCTAAGGATTATTTATTCAGTGACAATACAAGTCTCTTAAGCCAGTTTAATTTAGGAAACATACAATTTTTAAAAAAGAACACCACAAACCACCACTGTCAGAATCAAACACAGTGGCTGCCCAAGAGACATGCTTATTCATATTTGTTAAAGGAGGATAAAGACTACTGGGATCAATAAATGCAACACATTATTTTCCATTTTCATGTAAGTGATTTAAGTGACTCAGTCTGTCAAACCAAAACTGTCACCAACTCAGGGTTATGTACAGTGGCCTTGCAGCTTCCCAATCCACGACTAAATAATAAAAAAAAAAGGCAGCCAGAGTCACAAAAAATGGTTAGCTGTGCTTTATTTGATTCATAAAACCCAGGAACAGAACAAGCAGCAGTGCCTTCCGAGTAACCACAAAGGCAGACTAGTATTGCTGCACAATGAAAATCCTCCTGTAGTTTCCCCCTTTTGCAAAGTCTCCTTCCAAGACATGCATTTTTAATTTTCCCTTTTTTTTCTTTTGTGGTGGGACATATTAAAGTGATTAAGACTAATTTAAAATAAGGCTATAAAGGAAAAGCACTGACTGTGTAAAATAAAAGATGTATCACCATTTATTTTTACTAACATAAAAGTATCAAAGTGTGTAATGCCAGATCCTCATGGAACCTGAACTGTCACCTACCATGAGACCACTAGATCTGATGACTTGGAGTTACAATGTTGCTACCGCCAAAAAGGACAACTTTGGCACCTGGCATTTTCAAAAGGACAAAAAAACCCCCACCACAATAGTCTAATGTTAATACAAAGTAACACAAATTCAAATTATATTCTGTCTTTAGGAAAAACAAAATTTTAAATAATTATCCTTGAGAACACGCATCTCCAACATTTATTATTCTTACCAAAATACACCACAACTATGTAAAAGGATACGAGGTTTGCAGTTTCAGAAGCTGGCAAAACAACACCTCCAGGTTGCTGTACACGTCAGGAGCACTGGCTGGAGCAGCCAGGCCGAGTGCCTGAGCCTGGGGCGGCCCCACGAAGGGCCAGCGGAGCTGTGCGAGCACCTCCTCGAAGTCACTGCAACACAAACCAGGCACATCAACACCAGCTCACAGCACAGGGCCCACTGAGGCAGTCACAGCGTGTCTCTTACCTCGTCAGTTTGTCCTTCAGAATTTTATGCCAGAATTGAACAGTGGATCTCACAAACGCAAGAAGATGAGAACAAGATGACTCCTGAAGTTTAATATCCAGTTCTGCCATGAACGCCAGAGTACTGGCTGCCTCTGGAACGTTGTTGGTCATCAGATATTGCTGGATGCTATCACTGTCAAATACAATAAAAGTCAAGGCCAAATATTCATTAAACACAGCAGAAATTAATCATTTGTATATTGAAAAATGAAGAAAAGCTTTTTAGAATCTAAAACATTTTAATGATGGAATAAACTAGGTTACCAGTCTTGGAACATATATACAGTACTCAAAAATCTTACCTTAACTCTTCTATTCGAGAAATCCATTTGAGATAGGCCAGATGTCGCTCAATTTCTTCTACTTGACTGATCAGTACATCGAGATCCTCCATCCACGGCTGAGCTTTCAGTAAGTGGGAGCTGATCAAATCAGACAGAAGAGTTTCTTCCTCTAGAAGCCGACTCAGAGACTTTTTAGAATCTTCTGCATTCTTTAAGGCATTCTGAATTCTTTTAGGGACTTCGGATGAAACTGTGAGTACCTATATTCACAGAGAAGTATTGTCTAACATAAAAACACTGCACTGTGCAGAGTAGTGCCATTTGAGATACTAATACATTTCATTTAGTTAAATATACTTGATCAGTCATACAGCGTATTCAGAAAAATAAAAATGCTTACCTGTTCTTCTAACTGCTTTTTGTTTTCAGATAGCTTATCAATCAGGTTGTCTAGATTCCTCAGGGAATCATAGTCATTTCCAACTTCTCTTTCCACAAATTCAGAAACATAGTATGGGATATCACAATGATCTAGATCTCTACTGGCTTCTTTCTTGCTAACAGCAACGCTTGCCATGTTTTCTGTCTCTGTAATACTGAGCATACAGTGTCTAATTAGCCACTACTAAGCACAAATAAATATTGATCTATTAAGGACACAAAACTTCATGAAAAGCTGGACAGTTCAATTTAAACTGAAACAAGATATTCACAAAATATACTGCCTTAAGTGCTACAAGTGCTGGCTTGAGTCTTAACTGAGATCTAATAACACCTTGCTCACACATGCAATTGGTGATTTATTGTATATCAATTACTGAAGAAAATTATCCCTGTTTTTTCTTCCCCAAAAGCACAAAATACGTTAAAAATAGTTCAGCATACAAGTAATTCCTCCACATATAATATAGAAAACTTGATGAAAAGCACTGGGAAAATATTTTTGTCAAATGCAAAGGTAAGTAACATTCCTGCTCTACCTTTTCACATCATTTAGGATGTTCCGGAGATATTAAGTGATGACTGACATACTATTAACGAAGTGTCCATGAGGGTCTCACAATGATTTGGAAAGGAAAGCATAACAAATACTTATAAACCCCCACACACAGTATAACATAAGAAGCACTTGCTGATCCACACATTTGTGTTCACCACCCAGAGAAAACCTGACACTGTTCCACTGTGATCCTCTCAAGACTCGCAACAGTGACAAGTGTTTGGATAGTGCAAATAGTGTTTGGAGACGCGAATGCAGAAAACAGAGCAGTAAAACGACTGTTGGCAGCAATGAAAACAAGACACGCCGCAGAAAACAACTAACCAAGCGGCGCTCTCTCCTTACCAGAGGAACGGATCGGGATAGCGGAGAGAGACATACAACTTTGGGAGGAGCATCCCTCCCAGTGCCCCCCGCTCAGGCCCGCGGCTCTGCACCCACCTTGGCCGGAGGGCTGGGCCGTGCCACGGATCCAACGAAGGCTCTGCGGGCTCTAGGGGCGTCCCGGGCCAGCCCCCGGTGCCGGTGCCGCAGGCACAGTGGCGTGTCGCAGGGCCGGAACAGACGGTGATGCCACGGGGACGGTGCCGGTGCCGCAGCGCCAGCAGAGCCGGGACAGACGGTGCTGTCCCGGGGCCCGCAGGGCCGGGATGGGCGGCGGTGCCGCAGCGCCAGCAGAGCCGGGACAGACGGTGCTGTCCCGGGGCCCGCAGGGCCGGGATGGGCGGCGGTGCCGCGGGGCCAGCAGGGCCGGGACAGGCGGTGGTGCCGCGGGGCCGGCAGACCCAGCAGAGCCGTGCGCGGGCTGCACAGCCCAGCACCGCCCCCGCCGCGTCAGCAGCAGGAGCCGCCGCGGTTCCTGCCCAGTCCCCGTCCCCGTCCCCGCCTCGGCGCAGCCGCTCTGACCGCCCTCTGTTCACGTGATTCGGGCGAGGAAAGGTGGTTTTTTTGTTCAGCAGGAGGCGGAACACGCGATGTCATTTTAGAACGGCTTCAGAGTATTTTTTTAACCCAGCAAGGGGCAGGGAGAGGCGCAAAGGAAACATAGGCGCTCAAGCTTTCAGGTTAGTTAATTTATTTTCAGTACCTGTTCTTTGGTACAGGTATTATAGCTGGAAAATGCAAGTATTTTCTCCGTTAAAAGTCCCAACTATTTAAAACAGCTGTACACCTTTACAGCACACAAAAAGCCTTGCGAACAGAATCCCCTACTGCATCAGTGCAAATGCTCCCAGCAAAAATTCCTGTGATACATATGTTCAGTATCTCAATTCTGTTGTAACTCATCTTCCTCAGTGGTAATTCAGTGTATTTGAAGAGACTTCAAGGCGTGCCGAACTCATTAAAACATTCAGTGCTTGCCAAAGGAAAGCAAGCTAAACATTCTTCCAGGTCTGATACTATTAAAAGCCCATTTTTGAAGATGCACCCATGTTACAGCTCAAGCAACTTACTCATTCAGTAAAAAGCACCATTCACTAAGATCTGTATTATATTAGAGCCACCATCTTGCAAATGACTACAGAAGTTAAATGCTAGCACTAAAAAAACTTAAAAAAATACAAATCTCTTACTGTCCATCTTTAAAGATTTGTACAGAACATGTAAATAAGGAATCTCTTTATGCATGTTAAAATCAGGTCATTTTGCAGTCCATTCAGCGCAACCAGGTGGTGTTCAGTTGTGTCTGGTTCTTTATGCTTGTGTCCATTTTCAGAACTTCCCGGATTGCCATGGTAGCGTAAGTGGATGGGGGAAGAGAGAACTCCATCTTTAGTGCCCTGAATTTACCATCTATCAGAAGACACAAAGAAAAAGGCCATATGTCATACATATTCTGGATGCCACCTAAACTGGACTAACAGCTTCCACAAACAACCCCCCCAACCATAAAACAGAACAACCAGCATCATCACATTCCTATTTACAATACACAGTGACATTTCATAAAAAACCTTTTTAACATAAGAGTTTTCTTCTTTTAAAAGCAAACATTTGTTCTTCCAAAACTCAATTCCTAGCCTCTCTTTCACTTTTCTGGAAAGCAGTGTCAGAACACCTTGTGACCAGAGTTCAGTATTTGAGTAATCTTTTGTGTTGAAAACAAATAATACAAGCTCAAGCATACAAATAATTTGTAGCTTAATTCCACTTTGCTAGTTGCAGACATTCACTACTAAGTATTTATTAGATTTTACAGATGCCTGTAAGAAAATGTAAAAGTCAATACAGACTGCAGGAAGAATGGCTTCCACCCTAGAGAAATACTTGGACACCTGGCTTTGGAGATCATTAATGTAAAGCCATTGCTTAACAGTCTAGTTAAATGACAGCTCCTCCTTAAAAGAGCTTTCAATATGCAGCAGCTGAAAGCAACAGCCAGATCAAACTACTACTTTGCAAATCAGCAAAAATCAACTTACCTGGAGGGAGAACTGGTAATGGTTTTCCTTCCAGTTTATCCAAATCCGTAGTAAATAGTGGGATTTTGGGATCATCATATGCAACAACCTCCCTTTATAATATACATAAGATTTATTATTTTTAATTATGTAGGATAGCATATTATTTTGTATCAATGTATATTTATTATAATAATATTCTTATTATTATTCTAGTTTGGTAGTCACAACTGGAGTTGATTTTCTAATAATACAAGGCATTTATGACACACTAACTAGTAAAGCTTTATGGAAAGACTTACCTCTGATGAAGATTATTTTAAAAGTAATGAATTAGTGAGAAGTTCTGTTGCATAACTCAGCTGTTTTCCCTTTGTGGGCTGTCAGGATTTCCAACTATACAAGAAGTTTAGTTCAGGAAGTTAAGGGAAGAATGGTGGTCAACACTAGGAGTACTTAGGAGGAGTGAAGCCTTTCAGTACAGTCACCTACACTTTGAAAGTGCTTAAACATATTCTGCCATTCATTTAACAGAAATTCCATATGTATGAAATTCTTCCATATGTAACGACAAGGTTGAAAAAATAACTGGGAAGTAGATAAACTTTATTTTAATTAGCACTGATGTTTCAAGTGTATAAACATTTGTATTTTTTATCTCCCTCCTAGACCCTCTGTATTTTTTTCTATGCATCAGTGATCAAGTCTTTCTGCACATTTGTATCTGCTTAAAAGGTATTTATTCAGTTGCCATGTTACAACTAGGTTGTGTCTCTAACAATAGTAATTTAATATGTTTAAGTGATACAAATCCTTCTGATTGAGAGACAGATAATGGAGACCAACGTTCTCGTAGCAAGACTACAAAAAAACCCCTGTTTGGAACACTATCATAATTTCAATATAAATAATTATCTTTGAAGTGTTCAGGCAAGTCCTTGCAAGGAGTGAACTAGACAGACATCTTGATGCTCCTGCATCACAGAACCAGAGGACTGAGGAGAAAATAAAGGTATATTTCAACTTCAACTGCATTAAAAACATGAAGGACACACAGAGAGATTCCTTCCTATCTGTGCTTCAAACTACATGGTGTTCTATCCTTAGTCATCTCACATAAACTCTGTGCTGTCAATTCAAGTGTAATCCCCTACTCACCAACTGACATTCTGAGGCCGAATGATAATCTTTCTGTATGCTCCAGAAAGTGAGTAATCTCTGATCTTATGCCTCATGTTGTTGATATCAAGATTGTCAGCTATGAGCATGTCCTTGTAGGCCTCGCCAACTGCAAGAGAAGAAAATATTTAATAGGACATAGCACAGTGTGGCCAGTCAAAACAGCCTGTTTCCATGGATCATTCCTTCCCTTGCATTTAATGGTTTTCAGTATATATGCGAGAAATGCTGCACAGAAGTTTAAAATTACTGCAATTCTTATTACCTACAATGTTTGCTTCTACACCCTGATTAGTAGAGGCAGTAACCAAGAAGGCATTTCATCAAATCCAAATTTCAGCTGAAAACAAACCTTTAAAAATATTTGGACATTTCATTGCCATCTCATACATGATTTCCAGTTATCTAAACTTCACAAGATTAATCTCAGATATATGGAAAGAAAAAAACTAAAAATAGAGGGCCAGAATACCCATTACTCTCTTTGAAAAAGCAGCAGAATGAAAGGAGTTGATAATCTGTCTTGGGTTGAGCTGGTAAAATGCCAATGCCCAATAGAGTCACTTTCTTCATACTGACAAAAGGGAGGAAAGGAAAAAAGTAACTAAGTACAAGACCAGTTCAACCCAATATTGAGGAAAACATATTGGGAGTCTGGTTTGGCTGAGCAGGGAACTCATGACTCAAAGGATACAATACAGTAGCTGAAAGCCAGGGTCAGCTATAAAAATGGAATATACCAAAATTGTCCAGGCATATAGGAATGGAGTTAGGAAAGCCAAAGCTCAGCGAGAGTTGAAATCAGCAACAGACATCAAGAGCAACAGGAGCTAAGCTGCAACACAAGGAATGAAAGAACACAACAAGGAAAATGTTGTCCTGCTGCTAAACAGGTCTAGTGACAGATGTAAGGCTGATGGTCTTAGTGGTTCTTTTGCCTCAGCCTTGATCAGCAAGGTCTCCCAGGCCTCTGTTGCTAGAGGAAAGGTTCAAAAAAGAGAGGGACTATCAGCAGTGCAAGAATGAACAGGCTGAGAGACCTGGCTCACACCATGGTAAAGCTTTTCTCTATCAGCAATGAAAAATTGTGGAGATCTGGGGAGGTCCCAGGCAACTGCAGAAAACTAAGTGTTGCACCCAACTTCAGAAAGAGCAGGAAGGTTGATCTGTGGAACCACAGACCAGTCAGACTCACCCTGGTCCCTGGCAAAAAATAATGGAGCTAATTCCTCTGGGCACACCATGAGGGTGGTTTTAATAAAGGGAAAAAAAGGAAGAGAAAAACCAACAAACCCAGCAAACTTACTGCCTTCTATGATGAAATTACTGCATCTGTGGATGAGGGGAGAGCAGTGACTGTTGCCTACCCTGCCTTTAGCAATGATGTCAGCATATTCCCACAGCATCTTTGTACCTGAGGTTAGAATGTCACAGTGGGTGCACTGCTGGGTGTGTAAGAACTGTCTGGCTCACCATGTCAAAGGATAGACACTAGTGACTGGAGCTCTACCCAGAAGCAGAGCTTCTCAAGGAACTGGGAGGTGTCCTGTTAAATACAGTTATCAGTGTACCTGGAGGAGGACGAGCTGGAACTCATCCCAACAAGTCTGTGGACAAAGTCAAGCTGGGCTGGCATTTGATACATGCAAGGACAGGACTGCCACTCAGAGGGACCTGGGCATGCTAGAGGAATGGGCCAGGAGGAACCCAATGAAATTCTGCAAGGACAAAGTCCTGTACTTGAGACTGATTAACTCCTTGCAGTGGTACAGTTGGGGAGCAATGCTGCTGACTGTCATCTGGGATTCCCAGTGGGAAGGAAACTAAAGAGAAAGACTTGGCAGCAACGAAAGGCTGACAGTAATGTGTCAGAGATCTGAAATAGTATATTGTTTAGTGGTCACCAAGGTGGCATAGATCTAATCTTCCTTTTAAGAACAATCTTAAAGCAGAGTAAATACATCACTTAACAGTCAGACTTACTTTTATGCTTTGGATAAATAATATCAAATCCAGGCAATGGCATCACTACATCGTGGATAGTGTACTTATCAACATCTCCTTCTTCAATATGAACAGCTGTGGCTACAGTCAGGACAGAAAAATGAAAAGTTACCAGTAGGGGTGCCTCTGACAGTTAGAACTAGCTAAATTTAAAACAAACTCTTTGATTGAAATAAACTTACTCTGAGAGGGATAACTGCCCTATTTTATCTCCACCTAATAGACAACATTTCCAAGAAATGAAGTAACAGCCTTCAAGGCTGTCACAGTTACTGGCAGAATCACAGCCTGGCTTCCAGTGACTTGAAGGTGAATGAAGTAAAGACTGCTAGAGAACAGTCCCCTCACAAAGGAGAAATATTGTGGGAAATGCCAGAGCAAATCCAAGTGAAGCAAGTTTTAACTGCATAGAGCTTCTGCTTTATAAGATGCAATCAAAAGCTTTATGGTTAAAACACTCATAACATCCTTCCATAATTCTTCACAGCTTAACTAGGTGTGAGGTCATTCTTCAGAATAATCACTCCTCCATAGTCTCTCTTCCCTATCCAATTATTTGGAAAAACAAGCAAGCCAACAGCTCATGGAAGTGCAATACCGAACTTGCAATTCCTTGAAAAATTTGACTAAAACAGGCCAATGGATTCAGATATCCCTGGGCCAAAATGGGTGAAATAATGTAAGCAGTATTGGACAAAGAGCTATGTGCCTTGTTTTCCTAAGAATCTGAACTACACAGCATCACTGGCTTTGTCTGATTTTACCTCCTTTAAGGATGAGATCTCCTGGTACAGCTCTAAGCCCATATTCTTCTATTCTCTTGCTCACCATATTATTCCACACATAACTCTGGTAACTATGAATATACATTAAGCGATTATTTCTTGGTATCTAGAGGTAAAGGAAAAAAAAAGTGAAACACAAGAAATATGTAATTTTAGTTTTTTCTCACAATCATCACCAAAAAGGCATACATTTGAAATGTTACCTTATCCAGTAACAAGACTAACACAATTTCTTGCTGTACAGATTTGATTTTTGTTCACTATTTGGGAAAAGGGCATGTGAAGAAATAAAGCTTTTATACATTTGAAATCTGCACAAAAAAGAACTGTGCTTATATGTAGGAAAAAACCAACACTTTTTTTTAATTCAACAGCTGATCAAGCACATAAGGCTATTATAAAACACTGAATTCATACTCAGCCTCCTAAGTCTTGAGTGAGCTTTACAGCTGTGAAACCCCAGCGTTATTCTAATTATCTTCTTCATAAACAAATTATTCCTTGTCTCCTACAATGGGCTCAGTAGTTTGCTGGTGATGAGGTATTTTCTCCAAAGACTTGATCCTGATTACAGCACTTGAAAATGACAAGTGAGTCCATCACCTCTATCCCAGGCTGACTCATTAGCCCAGTGTCAGTTTGATTTATACTTGTGAAGCAACAGAAAAACACTGAAACTGAACTTTTGCACAGTTCTCAGATACATATTATGTATTTACTAAGTATAAGATTACCAAGTATAACTCCATTGCTTCCAACATACCAGGGACATTGTTGTATAAGTTGGAAAGCTCATTAATCATATATTAATTACAGGTGTCATCAGTCACTATACAGCAGTACTTCAACCAAAAAGGCAGGATAAATATAAAAATTTTAAACTTAACCTTGTATTCATCAAGCATCTATCAGTCTACTTCAAATTCATCATGATACAATCAAAAGAATATTTATATACAAGTAAATACCCCCCAGCACTTTTACACTCACTATGCCAAATGCAGAGATTATGTTCTTCATTCCATACTTTAAGAGTCCACGGAGAAGCTGCCCTTCCACGCACCTTTTTACAGGCAGTTTCTTGAGGGCAGCTGCTGGATCTTTAGTCTTTGCCCATTCTTCTCTGCATTTTACTAAGTATCCCTTTTCAGCTAGAATGAGGATGTAAAATAAAAACATTTTAACTACACACCAGAAAAGCATCTGCATCACCTTTTGTTAAAACAGTTGAAAAATTGAAGTGTCAGTCACAGTAATTACAGGAATGAACACAACCACAGAGCACTGGAGGCTGGAAGGCTTCACATGGAGTCTGAGCAGACTCTGCAAGTATTCAGGTCCCTTTTCACACACACTACAGGGAAGTGCCCAGCAAGGACAGAGAAGCAGAAAGGCAAAGTCTGAAGATTGCTTCTCCATTGCTCAACTGGCTCGAGTTTAGCACGTGCAAAGCTGTCCTCAAGAATGTCCTTTCAAATTAAAAGAATCAAAATCTAAAAGTGTTTTTCCTGAACACACAAGTCTTGGAGAAGAAGAACAGAAACACTTGATGTATCATTTTTCAGTCCTTACCTCCTGGTCGTGGTTTTAATATCAAATCCATTACTTCGTTCCAATTGTTCTGTAGAATAGCTCTAAGATTCAAACAGGAAAGTGTATTAAGAACCAATTAAATGTATTTTAAAGGGATTTAGCCAACTTCTCAAAAAAAAAAAGTATTAGTGTTTAGACTTATGCAATATTAAAAGTAGTGCTCTTATGCAAGATAACTGCTGAAGCAAGTTCAGAAACAAGATCTTTCTTGGATCTAAAATTAAAACTGGTACATGCAATATGCCAGAAAAATGTTCCCAAAAATATATTCAGTTACACAGGCATAGGGACAAGAATAAAATTCAAAAAAATAAAAAGAGGGGAATGAAAGCAACCCATACCTGCCAATTTGGTAAGTAGGAACAGCTGTGGTTCCAAATCTTTGCATTCCATAGTAATTAATGAATCCAATTTCCCTGAGAGAGTGCATTGCTTGCTCTATCTGGTCATCAGTTCCTGTTATGTTTCTAGCATTAAAAAAAGACATTAGAGCCAGATTATTAAGGGCTTATGCTGTTTTGTGATGCTTATGATATTAAAGCTCAACATCAGTATTATAAATTCAACAGAGTAGTATTATAAATCCTGCCAAGAGGAATTCTGTTTTGTAACCCAAGTTGGACTGATAACTCTTACCTATTAAAAAAAAATTCTAACAGAACTGTCTTAATACATACTAACATACTACCTGAGAACAACAGTGAAATGATTCCCTTGCAGTTCTCCTAATTTCAGTGGATGGTTCTTGTAACTGAAATTTCCTAATTTGAAGTTCATCAAACATTTATTCAAATGAGCAAGTCTTTGTGCAGTGATTCTAAAAGGAAACAGAAAACAGTGACCAACCTATGCCTACAAAAGCAGATAGATATAGGAATTCCAGCACTACAAAACAAAAAAAGCAGCGAGCCCCATTTCCCCCACTTTCTACTTTTAAAAATATTTTAATGAAAGAGCTGAAAGAAAATAGCAGACAATTATTCAGGCTACTCATACAAGACAAGATTTGTACTGTCACAAAGACTGTTAGCACTGTCTTTTCACATCTATGTTACAACATGCACTCCAAAAAAAAGTATGTTGCAATACTGATGTGTAGTGTACCCCATAAGCTGAACTGTGCTTTATCTGATTAACTGCTCCATGAATATGCTCCAGTTAGCACAGTCATCAATGCAGAGTTAAGTAAAATTAGCCACTGTGTACACTTAATGCAGATGAAGGAACATGGAATCCAATCTGTCACTGATATCTGTTGTTTTTGTTGCTAGTATTTTTGGAACCATATCCTGTTCTTTAAATCACTGAGCTGCTCTTGGACACCTGCTAAAATTTATACCGGGATAGAGAAGTTTCTGAACCAGCATGGCCAGCACAGTCAGCTCAGAGGGGCTGAGGAGCTGGTAATGTCCCCTCTCCTGTGCTGTGACACCACTGAACAGTCACCACACATAATACAGTCCACACCTACAACACAGCAGAGCTCTTGGGCACATTAAATGTGATCATGCTAAGAAGTACACAGAACAGCACCTGAGATGGCCACACCACAGGCCTGGTTAACTGTCATCACTTTGCAAACCTGCCTTGCAGCAACAGGAACTGGGGGCTTTCTCACAATTCACAATCAGTATTTCCTTTTTTATGTGCAAATGTAGGCATGTACAAAACACCAAAAGGAAATATATCAACAAATCAGCAGTAGATTCCCTCTTTTTAACAAGGGTTTGATCAAACTTCTGGCTCTCAAACCATGGAATTCCTCACTTGAGTGTGGTTTTCAAAAAGTTGCAAATAGTAGGACAGGCAGAATATTCCAGCAAGCTAAACTGACATTGAAATATATGACTGTACGACATCTGTCATTCTCAGTTGTGGATATAATGCTAATTTCAAGTGTCCAGAAACCATATAATTATCTTGGAATATGACAAAATAAATTTTATTTTCTCTTAGTAGGTGACTTAAGGTTAACTTGAGGTTAAGGCAGGAGAAATTCCTCATCATTTTTTTCCCCTTCTAGCTACTCACAGATGAGGAAAGGCAGTGGTTTAGCCTTCTCTGGAGCTGTTCAAGAGTTCAGTGAGAAAGAAAATAGGATTCCAGCTGGAGAAAGGGGGAAACAAAAGTCAGGAAGGAAATGGGACATAATTTTCTCATGTCATTCTGCTTTTCTGCTGTTGCATGGGATACAGGCAGCATGAGAACACGTAGGCAACCTGTCCCACTGCTTCAGCCCATGGCTCAGAGCACCACTGACTGAACATACCAACAGTCACTATGGAATAAAAAAGAATTATGGCATCTTCAGGAACACCTGTGCTTTACAGGACTTGAATCTGCCATTTGTGCCACTGAGGCTTTAAGGTATTTAGCAAGATGTCCAAGCTGTCATGGCAGGAGCGCACATACTCCAGAGTATACTTTTACTTACCTGAGCACAGCGATCTCCTGAACTGTTATAGCCCTTTTATCTTTAGTTCCCATGTAGGAAAATATGTTTGGCTTCACTCTTAAAAGCAACAGTAACAGATATTATGTATATTAAAATAGCAACAGATCAAACATAATTTTCAGCATAATTACCTAGAATTATTAATCCTCTGTATTAAAAACATACACACATTCCTCAGAACTGGGGACAGATATGTGACACCTTTTAGTGTCATCCAGGAGTACATAAAACACAAGGAAACTTTTGTTTTAATTATATGCAGACAAATTCACTTTTACCAGAACAATGCTTTCAAAATATGAGTTTTGAAGTACTTCTTTACATATATTCACACATATATATATATGTATGCACAGCTGCCACCAAATTCACTAAAAATAATTCATGTCCACTTCTTCCCTCAACTTCAAACAACATGTCTGTTTGAGTACCATGCCTGCACATTGCCTGAGAGTATGAGCAGTTAATTTAAAATTTGATCAATTTCTTTCCTTGAAAAGAAAATTTCCTTTTCACTTTGCATTTTACAGCCTGTGTTAACACAGGGAGTGGTTCTAGTTATTCCATTTATGGGCACCAGGGGGTAGCAGGATTGCCATTACACACAGTTTTCCACCTAACTATGCTCCTGCCTTTCTGTTCTCAAATACAAATACTAAACAGCATACCAGTTACAGTACAGATTACAAATATTTATTTTTGGACAGGAAGGGGCCAAGGGAAAAGGAGGAGAGAAGTGGGTAAGTTTCCCTACCAGAAGATCACTGAACTGACTCAATTTTAAAACTGCCCTTCCTCTGCAATTCACTGTGTTCATGTCACGCCTTGGCCAATCTTTTTGTTTCTGCACTTGATGGGGTGAAAGGAACTAAGCCTGTGTTGCCATGGAGAAATTAATACACGGAACAACAGTCTATCAAGTGTAACTGGTTAGGAACTGATCAACATATTATCCCAACAATATCTGACAGGTTCATAACATACTTGCATATATTCACAAACTGGGAAAAAAACTGGCTTTTAATTCAGGTTACACATACTGAGTCTTTGAACTGCCAAGCCTCTCTCAGATCAGCCAGCGTCAGTTGTGGGCTTTTCTCCTTGAAGCAAGAGAGTAGTCTTTTAAATTTATCAGGCTCACTTTGTTCCATTCTCACCTCCCTGCAAAACCTTTCAGTTTCAAATTTGATATTCTAAACTAACTTTTTATTTGAACTCTGTCTACAAATTAGGCAATAGCAATCACTTGTGTTACTCTTACATCACTCTGAAGCACAACATTTACAGTAACACGAAATATGAAGGACTGCCAGGCTGGCAGAAACATCAGCCTTACCTTAAAAATTTGGATAGGACATTAATGGCATCCATAGTGTCCTTGTTCTCCTTGTACAGTACAAAGTGGCAGTAGCTTCCCCTAGATTTTGGCCAAGAGTGTTTTCTTGGATCTTTAAAAGCAAAAAGGTTGGTGTCACTTTTTAAAAAAAATAATTCTTTTTCATTGCAGCTACATTTAAAACAAATATGTAAGAGTCAAATTCTGCTAATTTCCATCTGCTTAAAAAAAATGAAAAGAGTTAATTACTGACATCAAAAGCTGTAAAGCACAATGAAAAATACCTCCCCTTTCAGTCGGCTGTGAACTTCTCTTTAATCAGTTCTGTCACCTAGAAAATCCTGAATGAAACAGCGAAACTTCATTTGTCATGAAATTATCTAAAAATACACCCTAGTCATTTAACTGCCATATCACCTATTAAATTTTTAAAAAACATTATCATTACACTGACTTTCAGCAGCAGAAGCCACTCCCCCATCTCATCTAGTGCCATTTATAACTAATAGCTGAGGAACCTGGGAGGCCTGTTTGTGGGAAGACTGCAATTACTATGGACATACTCTTTATTTCTACAGCATTTTTTCTGTGTGTCATGCAAAAGCCTGAATCACATCTCTACAAAAGCCTAAAAAAGTACACACCAAAAAATTACTTTAAGGTGATTTTTTTTTAATCCCATGGGAGAGAGGTATCTGGCACAACAGATACCAACAAGGCTGATACTGTGCTGTGCTTAGGGAAGCCCACAGGGTGAGGTAACTTCAGCTCCCACAGACTAACAACTGAAGTACAATTATCTGCAATTACTTGGTGTTTTCTGGAGAAGAAAACTGTCAGTGATTTGTCAAGCTTTTGTTGGACATAAAAGCCTCCAGAGGTAAAACTTTCCTTTTACAATAACACACTGTTGATGCCATTACTGGGAAGGGGGATTGATTCCACACAGGTTTATCAACCAATTTTGAAGTGCTTTATCAACTCTTTGCTTTACAAGAGCAAAACTAAGAATTTGTTTTGTTTTAAATAAGTCCATTATCACTTGGTAGCCACAAAGCTGACATTCCTGGTTTTGTACAAAACAGTTGTAAGCACCTTTCATAACAGCAAAAACAAAGCACAAAAGCTAGCCCTATTTCAGTATATAAACACCAATGCAGGAAGAAACTTCTTGGGAAATTTTGCTCTTTTTGTTCACCTTAGCCCAGATATCCCACAGAGACAGTAAATATGTTTAATTCTTTCTTTCTTTTTTTGAGAGGCTGCCAACCATACACACACTTTGCAAAAATAATTTTGGATGCTACAGTATAAAATACTATTTGCAGAGTTTTCGGTCACTTAGAACTACTGCACCACTTGCCTTGCACCATCAGTTTCTAAGCAAAGTCCCCTCCCACAGAGTTTCCCAGGACCCAAACTGAGCAGGATGGTCCAAAGCCTGTTAAGAGACCTCACACTCCTGCTGGTCTCCCCTTCTGAGCCACCACTGCTCTTAAACACTAACAATGAAACACTGCATTCAGCTGGAAGAGTAAGGTCCTCCATGAAGATCTTGGCAATCAGAAAGGAAGAGAGGAAGACAGAGCTCAATTCACCAGGAAAGCCTTCTCCAGTTGGCATAATTCTTTAAAGTGAACTAACCCACCTTGCACACGGTCATTTCAACACACTTCAAAAAGTGAGCCCTAATCTGGTCCAGACTAAAAGGATTCTATGGATACTGTGCACACCAACGGACTCCTCGTGCTTTGGGCATCACAGCCACGTGCCTATCCAACAGAGGCTGCAGCCTCTGTGTATTTAACCATTCCTCACCCAATACTTTCAAGTATTCAACTGGATGGATGGACCAGAGGGGCAGTTTGCAGTCCTTATTGCTGTGCTTCAGAGCCATGTAACATTTTTGTGAGAAACACTGTGTTTCCAAGCCCTTTTTCCAAACCTTTCGCTGAAACTTGAGGGCTGGAACCTCTTTATTAATATCAGGATGTATGATACAAACTTTCAAAGTTGTATAAAGCCAGATAGTAGTGCCTGAAACACAGGCTGAAGGTAAAAGGCCTGGCTTACTGAATCCATGGAAAATTTGCCAAACTGCTAATTCTCATCACTTATTACTGGCAGACTTCCTCTGCATCTACTGCCTATACAGCACTAGGAAAAAGAGGTAGAACAAGCCCAATTCTTGGCTGCTTCAGGGAATTTTAAGTATTACTTATGTGTAGGGATTTTTTAGGAATTGTTACAAGTTTGGCCAGTCCTGTTGCTGTTTAGGAGGTCATAATGGTTGGCATTTCATTTTTGTTAGCATGAAATGTCAACATCTCTTACCTGTTGCAGTTCTGACCTCTGTCCCAATGCAGAGCATAAAGAGCACAAAAGAGTAGCATTTAATTTTTAGACTGTCAAAGGGGTTTTAGAGGTGAACATGCAGGTTTATGGATATGGGATTGTTTATGCTTCAGGGAGCATCCAACAGTTAGGTGGTGGATGACAGCAATTTAGACAGTTATGCAATGGAATCGTGCAGAGGCAAACAGTGAACATATGGAAAGCTTCAGAGATGCAACAAAGTTAATTTGTGGACAATGATGAAACAATAGTTTAGTGACAACTTAGTAAGACAGTATTTTAAGTATTTGGGGTGTAAACTTACTATAGACACAAAGCAGCTTCTGATTTTACTTTTTAGAAAGTATGTTTGGGAACCTTTTACTTTATCAACCAAAGTAATCAGGTATCTCAGCTACTATTTGACTATTCTATACTTCTGAAATGTTTCTTGCCTGGGGAGCCCACTCAGGACTAAGACATGTTTGTGGCTATATAAACAGGAGAGATAAATACAATCCTGACTAAAAAGAGTTTGCACTCTTCAATCTTACACCCATAAGCATTTACACACACACACTGAAACTGCACACATCTCCACCAGAATGCACAGGTGCCTGCAGCATCACAGCTCAGGAATCCAGGTTTAAATAGATGATGCTTCTCTGCATTACAAGATGGTGCTCCAGAGAATGTTTCAATCCTAGAGACACACCACTAAATTCTTTTCAGCATATTTCAAATAGTTGAATTCAGAATCTCTTAAATCAGACTGGTCAACTTAACAACAACCACTTGACTGTAACAATGGTTAAAGAATAGAAGCAGCAGAAGGACAAGGTGGAGGTAAAACTGTCACAAACCAACAGAGGACAAAACTGGCTGAGGAGGATTTTGTGCTGGTAAGTATACATACTCCATGCATAAAGCATGCAAACATACACATTTTCTAAACATGGTTAAATAAGACACAAACACATTATAAATGGACCCATAAAATTACAATAGTCCCATATTTGCATAGAACAAGCCGTAAAAATATAACTCAATTGAATATGGACATGAGTTTGTTTCCAATTTTAAATTTTTCTATCCTTTCTTCATCTCCTTCATCTTTAAAATGAAAGGGTTAGGTTTACATACTGTCATTTGTAGTAGGTTAAAATGACAAGGAAAGTAACCAGTATAAACCAAACCTTAATACCTTCTGTTAAATGTGCACCATTCTTCATGTAGATAATCCTCTAAACTTACAGTTGTAACAAATTTGTAATAGCATTAAAAAGATTAGAATATGTTAATTTATTCCCAGTAACCAAAACAGTATTTTGCAAGATGTTGGTGGATAACTCTTCATTTTGAAAATCCTTCATTACTTTGACCATTCCAAAAGAGTAAGAGAGATATATAATGAATAAAGACAATTAAGACAATTTTTTGCAAATATAATTAGCTGTGGAAGCAGAAGCAGTGTTAGAGATCATGGTAAATAAACTATGTTTATATAAAACTATAACTTTGGGAAAACAAATAGATGCTTGTCTCTATTCAATTCATTGAGAATTCTGTCACGCATTTTCAAGACAGTCAAGATTACATGGCCTGTCAGTGTAATGTACACATTCCAGCTACTCCACACTGCCCACCAACACATCCAGGTAAGTTCATGAAAGCTAAGTTCAAAAAATACTGAAAATAAAACCTCTGTTTTGCCTATTCCCAATGAAACAGCAGAAGCTGTTCTCACTTCTGACATGTATTGGATTAATTATTTGGAAAGAAAAACAAGTAGAAACTTAAATTTGAAACATTTTTTGTGTTCCTGTCCTTTAGATGCACAGCATGAGTTGTAACGAGGAGAAAGCAAAGCCAGACTACTTTAGGAGTTATGCTCCACTTGAAATACTTACTAACAATCCTTACTTTCAGGATAATTTTAGCATTTACTTTACCCAGCTGCTGTGATACTAAAACTCACTTGCCAGTGCTTTTTTCCCAGCAGCATGATAAGCAATAATGTATTTCTTTCCATCTCTATCTTCTGTTTTAGTCTCCAGTCCTGGAAACAAGGACTTCACAGCCTGATGGATGACTGTTCTTTTCTCTTTGGTGTCTTCAATTACCTGTGTTAATACAAACAGACGCAGAGACCAAATAAATTAATACAAAAGGGGATGGATTGTCTCAGAATTAAATTTTGCATGTTTAAAGAAAACCTACTAAATAACAATAAATACTGGATAGGTATACTTTTAAAAGTCTGGCCTACTTAAAATTAGTTGGAAAATTATTAATAACTCTGTTCCAAACTTCAGTCTCAACATTCACAGAAGAAAATTCTCAAGATTTATTCCTCTCTTCTAAACTTAATAAAATTCCCTCTTCTACAGAAAACACTGGCAAAACAATTCTTTCTATATGATTTAAAGGAAAAAACATTGGCTATGTACCATTATTTAATGTCTGAATGCTTATTTGAAACTACCAGATCTAATGCTACTCATCTCTGTGTCCCAAATTCAGCTCAACAGTTATTGGACACAGGATATTTGGATGTTTAAAAATACCAAGGTTCTCATTTCATTTTGTACCTTCTTATCTTTCTTGTTCCAGAAGACCATAATTATCTACTTTTCTATTAAGTCACAAAACCCTATAACTAAACTCCGACCTTGAAAACAGTGTTTCATCAGGATGGATGTTTTATTTAAACCTCTAAAGCAATACTAGACAGAAAACCATAATACTGCAAGATAATTTTAACACCACAGGAATTAAAACCTGTGTTTAAGTTCCTGTGTTCAGTCCCACCAAAATAAAAATGACAACTCACATGCATGAATTTGATTGCATCTCTAAGACTTTACAGAACCAAACCCTACACTGGACACAGTTTGGTATTGCCTGTTGCATCCTGCTCAAACTGTTCTAACACCTTACATGCACTAGAAAGCACAGACTTGCACTCATTGCCTCTCTCATGCTCCCTCTATCCCCACCCCCAAATTTCATGTAATTTATTAATTTTACCTCTATGGCAACACTAGCTTCCTTATTCTTAAAAAGCTGGAGCTCCTCTAAACGCTGCTTGTCTTCGTCCGACAAAACTGTAAATGTTTCTTCTGATGGGTCCTAATACATGTTTGGGAGGAAAAACCAAACATCCAGTAACCCTCATGGGAACAACTTTCTATATTTTAACATTCTTGCTTAAGAAGCATTAAAAAGCACAGCCATACCGAATCTTTACCTCAAAATTTACCTCATCGTCCACTGGAACGGAAAAGTCATCTAAATGGCTCACACGTCCATCTTTGCCTATTTCATGGACAACAAAGTCCGAGTATCTGATAGAAAGAAACATGCATTACATTTGTAATAAAAACAAAAATCCCACACCACATTAAGTCCTTGCCTAAGAAGCTGTTTGTTAGCAAGCAGAATTCACTGAAGAATTCTGAATTCACATAATTCAATTCACAGAAAAGAAACTTAAACCATGAGAAAGCTGTACCTATTCCCATCCCTCAGAAGGATACCACAAGAACACGCATCTAAACACAGCAGACTTCTGTGCAGATCACCAAATACCTGCTGCAGTTATTCTGAGTCATTTTCTCACTAGCTTGCAGAGATCAGTAATGCATATCCTCAGTCTCAGCCATTACTGACAATTAAGCCTCTACTGCATTGCCACAGTGTGAATAGGAATGCATCAACTCCATTGCTTCAAATCACCTGCAGGACGAAGTGCCACTTTTTAGCTGCTCTAAGGAAGGCAGGGCAAATTAAGCTTGGTTCATACATTCAGTTATAAAGAACATTGTTCAAATAAAGTTATTCTGCATACTATATGACAGCAACAAAGGATTGGACATTTTTGATTGAGTCATTAATGTCCTGTAATAAAAACATCTTTACTTCAACGGAGCACAGTCTGTGTTGCAATTACTGTATGATTTTTAAGTAGCATTTGCTTTCAACAGGAAAAAAACCCAATTCTTATTCTATGAAGGTTGAAAGATGAATAAAACTTCAGCATGGGAATGTTTCTACTTTACCTCCCCCAAGCCTCTGTTTGCCACCCCTCTGTGCAGCCATACATCATATTGCTTGAATTCTTTCCTGAGGAGTGTTATGTGACCTCTCTGAATTTATTATCTGTGGCTGTCTAGACATACTAGTGACTAGTACCATAAAAATGTCAGGACTGATTTAATAATAGGTGTTATAAACTAGGATCAAAAAATAACCACAAGCCCACAAATTTCCTACCATCCAGCTACTTTTGGCCAACCAAAAATTGGCAGATTTCCCAGAAGATTCAGCATAGACTGTGTTCCCTAGTGAAGGAATTATGTTAGCTGCTTAATGCTGCACATAAGGATTAAACACATACGTAATATGTACATATCATTTTATTATGTAAAATTATCTACATATTAAGCCAGTATTTAGAAATAGGACCTTTTCCATGTGTAAACAAAGCATCCTTAACAGCTTTGCTAAGTCAGGGAAACAATGATTCCCACTTCAGTGTGTTTTTGTATTTGCATTCTGTTTTATTCAAAGATGTTCTTTAATTTAAAAAACCTGGAAGCTTCATCAAAACAAGCTACTAAAATCCAAATATCTTACTAAATATGTAACGTGTATATATAGCAAATTCCAGATCCTGAATGACAGAATTCCCTTTTATGTTGTGCAAATGACATTACCACCAATCAGACAATAATTTAAAGCCTAATGGACCATTTGATAAAAAATGTGTTCAAAGCCATTAGCACAAAAAAAGTCAGGGCAAAGCAAAGAAGAACCAAAGAGGGATGGTTTCGACACTGTTCTCTGGTGCATCTTGTATCAGCACTGAGGAGTGGTACAGAAGGTAGGAGTACTGCATAAGGATTTCTGTATGCTGCTGCCAGAGAGCAAGGCAAACAGCAAAGGTCAGTGTAGTCATGTATTTCTATTCATAAACAACTTCCCTCTTCAGAGCTCCATTTGACACAAAAATAAAAATAAACAAAAACAAGCCACAATCTCAAAAAGTCCCAAATTAAACCTATCTTTCAGTCTCAGCACTAGAAAGTGATGACACTCTCTAGTGGCCACACATAATCCAGTTGTATCCTGCAAGTCAGAACAGAAAAATGGAGAACTACAGCAGCATTACACAAGGAACTAACATACATAACAAGACAAAGAGTTACCTTTCCTTTAAGATTCCAGAAAACCCTTTATGAGAGCTAACAAATTTAGTTATGCCAACATCGCTTTCTGTCAGTCCATGCTTCATCATGTCTGCAAAGCTCTCTGGATCTCCATCTTCATCACTGTCCTCCAGTTCTTCTTCCTGCTCCTCACTTTCCTCATTGGAAATTATTTCGTTTTTCATGTCCTCAGGTTGTTCTGTAACAGTCTCAATACCCTGCCCAGAGTCATTCCCTGACTTAGACTTCTCCAAGATCTTCTGTATCTTAATTTCATCTGTATTAGCCACATCATCCTCAGAGTGAGGACGTTTCAAGGATACACTATTCATTTCTACAGTTTCCATGTTTAAGGCACAGTGTAGGATAGAAAGCCCTGAGGAGGAAGAAGAATGGTTTATTTCTTGTCTGCCTAAGAGCAGTATCAATACATAGTCTCTTCACTCCAAGGACTCTGCCCCTTGCAATGGTTCAGGAAAACCACGTAACTTTCTGCATATTTAAGTTAAACACCAAGCTAACATTTTGAACAGCTAGAAACAGTATGTATTTGGGAAGAGAGATGGAAGATGTTACGGGGACTTAACACCCCCCAAGGCAGCATGCATGCTGGGCTGCAGCAGAGCAGGATTCAATACTACACTGACCATTTACCACCATCATCACTCCTGCCAACCCTTACCACAGCTGCATCCAGCCCTGTGCACACACAGGCTCTGCTGTCAACAGCAGTTCAGTGCCCAAGAAAATGTTTGTTCCCAAGCCTTCTGTTAAACATGACTACTCTCAATTATTCCCTTCTCTATCAAGATTCCACCTTGCAATGACTGAGAGACGACGGCTCAATTTTCCCAAATCTGAAATCCCACCTCTTCCAAGTTCTTCCAACACACACACAACACCACATGGAACTCAAGGTGGCAGCAATTCAGCCCAAAAGATAAAAGGGATGAGATACCAAAATCACTGAATGAGCAGGACAAACAAAACAAGGAAGTGAAAGGATCCCTGAGAAGAACATGACTACTCACGCTGGTGGAACAAAGCTCTGACTCTTCTCTAGCAACTTGAGCTGCCACCTTTGTATCAGCAGAACTAGCACCTTCAGATCTGCAAAACAGAGGAAAACCAAGTCTGAGAAAGTTTTAGTCAAAAAAACAGACCATGAAAACATGTATGAATGTGATCATTACAGAAACCAGACTAACTCAGCTATCAGCAGCTGCACAAGAACAGACACAGCTACTCAGATAGACACACTAATAACAAATACAGGTGTAGAAGTGTTACCAACCTAGTGACATTATTGATATTTAGCAAGCTACAGGAGAAGACTTTGGTTTTATTTTCTGTTTATGAAAGGATGATGGAGTTACTATAATTAGGCAAGGGCAGGACCTCTCTTGCAGCATCACCCCACTGGCACACTGGTTGTACTGGGGACAAAGTGCAGGTTTTGGTAGCAGGGTAGAAGGCCATCAGCTGCCCTGTGCCAGTCATGGACAGTTCCAGCTGGCTCCATAAACCCACTGCCTGCCATCCTCCAACTCATCAGATGAGCACATGATGCCTCTGCTCCAGCTTATTTAAGAAAGGGAGGAATTGCCAGTGGTGGAAAACGTAAAAGAAAGTGCAGGAGGAGGCACATGACAATGTGCTAATAAAGACAGGGAAGCATGGGGAAGGGGACAACCACTGAGGTCACAGCTGGAGATGCACTCTTGGAAGGAGACTCTACACCAGAGCCAGGACATCCCTGAGGGAACTATGGCCTGTGGAGGTGTCCACACAGGGGCAGGGACACCCTTGAGGTGCCTGTGGAGGGGCCCATATGGGAGCAGAAGAAATGAGAAGGAATGAACAGCAGAAAGAAACCTCCATGTACCAGCCCCAATCTCTGGCACTACCACTGCCTTGTGCAAGGGTCAGAGCTTAACCTGAGCGATTAAGGAGATAAGGGGAGGAAAGTTTTCTCCAGGTGTTTAAGTGGTGGTTTTCTTTGTATCTCACTAGCCAATTGGTAATTAAAAGTTTATGTTAACCAGTAATAAATGAAATTTAATTAAATTCTCCAGCTTTGCCCACAACAGCCAAGTTTCTAAATTAATAGGATTCAGCTGTTACTGAGAAATTAATCTAGGCACAAAGCAGCATTTTAGAGCTACACACATCATCCTGCATTATTTCTCCAGCCACTAGATAGCTTACTCTAATTTTAAATGGTATGTTTTTAAAGGAAGACTCATTACTAACTTCATAATCAGCACATGCTGGGTTGGTAACTGGTTGTTACCACTCAGCTGTTACTCACGGCTGACTCCATGGCCTGGACTCTCCATTGCAGAGATCACAGACTTAGGGTAAAGAGGCAGAGCAACTGTTTGAGAAACACCTGAAATGTTCTGCTCAAATGAAGAACTGAAAGCACCCGCTATACAAATAAATGAACAAAAGGGACAGGACATAAAAATAAGTGTATATATGGCATGGCCTCAAGGGTGACAAGACACACACAGAAGAAGGCAGAACAATTAGCAAATCAGTGTACCTTCAGGCTGAAAGCACCAACTTCAGTGTAGCCACAAATAAAAACAGAAGTACATAAAACACTTCTTTAAAAAGGACCAAAAAATAAAACCATAGGCAAGAGAAGCAATTCACCATCATTCCCAGATTCTTCTCCTAAGTACTGAAATTTGCAGAGCCCAGATTATAAAGCACTGAAGTGGAAAAGGCTTCTAGACGGCTTGTGAATGTCTTCACACGGCGACCAAAACAGTGAAATCATTCGGCACAGTGAAATCCTCTGAGACATCTGCCAAACGTGGTAACAAGAGAAATCTCATATTTCTAAAACAAAACTGTAATATCTAGTTATTGAATTATACAAACTGCTAGAATAATTCAACGCTGGGCACAAATACTCCACATGCTGTCACATGCAGACTATTCTCACAGCAGAGTGACTTACGTACTACAAAGTACTATCCTGTGCCAACTGGCGGCCATCATCTGGGATAATTTCATCTGGGGTAATTGCTGCAGGGCAGTAGCGGGCCGGAGCCGGCTGCGGGGCAGCCCCGCCTCGCCCGTGCTGGTCGCTACGGAGAGGCGCCCTGAGTTTCCTGACAGCTGCTCAGCTGGCTCGGTCCCTCCCCTGACAAGCAGGTGCTTCCATAGAAGCCGGAATCTGCATAAACAGCAACTCCACAATGTTTTAGTGGAGACTGAATTTACTACTACAAATAAAAGGCTTGATTCTACTCCGCAATCACCAAGCGACTACTTCTGGCGCGGTTCCTGGCAGGCAGGCACGGCGGGGCGAGGGGCGCTCGGTGCCCGAGTCGGGCACGGCGGGGCGAGGGGCGCTCGGTGCCCGAGCCGGGCACGGCGGGGCGAGGGGCGCTCGGTGCCCGAGCCGGGCACGGCGGGGCGAGGGGCGCTCGGTGCCCGAGCCGGGCACGGCGGGGCGAGGGGCGCTCGGTGCCCGAGCCGGGCACGGCGGGGCGAGGGGCGCTCGGTGCCCGAGCCGGGCACGGCGGGGCGAGGGGCGCTCGGTGCCCGAGCCGGGCACGGCGGGGCGAGGGGCGCTCGGTGCCCGAGCCGGGCACGGCGGGGCGAGGGGCGCTCGGTGCCCGAGCCGGGCACGGCGGGGCGAGGGGCGCTCGGTGCCCGAGCCGGGCACGGCGGGGCGAGGGGCGCTCGGTGCCCGAGCCGGGCACGGCGGGGCGAGGGGCGCTCGGTGCCCGAGCCGGGCACGGCGGGGCGAGGGGCGCTCGGTGCCCGAGCCGGGCACGGCGGGGCGAGGGGCGCTCGGTGCCCGAGCCGGGCACGGCGGGGCGAGGGGCGCTCGGTGCCCGAGCCGGGCACGGCGGGGCGAGGGGCGCTCGGTGCCCGAGCCGGGCACGGCGGGGCGAGGGGCGCTCGGTGCCCGAGCCGGGCACGGCGGGGCGAGGGGCGCTCGGTGCCCGAGCCGGGCACGGCGCTGGCTTCTCCTGGAACGAGGCACGTGGGATTAAACGGCGGCCGATGAGAGGGCGCGCTGATGCGGCAGCGCCCGGGGGCCGCCCCGGAGGCGGGGAGCGGGCAGGGGCAGGGCCAGGGGGGCACAGCGGTGCCCGCAGCCCCGGGCCGGGACGGAAGGGCCGCGGGCAGCGCCGGGGCAGGGCGGGAGCGCGGGGGCCGGGCCGGGTAGGCGCTGCCGCGGGGTCCCGGCAGCAGCGGGGGCAGAGTTGCCCGAAGCGGAGCCCGCCGTGTCCAGGGGCCGGGGCCGGGGGAGGGCAGGCGGCCCCACTGCCGGGGGAGGGCGCGGCTCCGCCCGCCGCCAGGCAGAGCCGCGCAGGGGGAGCCACTTACCCGCACGGAGCACGGGCCGGGCGTCAGCGCGGCGGGGAGGGAGGCGCGGGCCGCGGCGGCGGCAGCAGCGAGCCCGCCCCGCCCCGCCCCGCGTATGCGGGGGCGGCCCCAGCCTGTGCCCGCCCCGCCGAGCGCCGAGCTGGCGGAAGGGGGTGGTACCTGCCCGCGGGGATACCCCTGTCCGCGGGGATGCTCCTGCCCCCGGGATGCTCCTGCCCGCGCTTCCGCCCCCGGCGGCCTGTGGCGCTTCCTGCCGACCGCCTGGGGAGGCAGGCGGGAATTTACAGAACTACAACTCTGCAGGAAAAAAAAAATTAGGAAGATCAGTTTCCAAAATATGGCTGTAGCCAAAGCAGGGAGTCGCGAAGGCGAGATGCTGACTTTCCTGAGCTCGCCTGGCACCTGAAACACACTGTGCTAATTGAACATTAGTCCCAGGACAAGGGCATGTTCGAGTACCATTTCAAAACGTACTCTGTACCTATGCAAATCATGCTACCATTTTAAAACTAAATAAAACCAGGCCAGATCTGTGCTATGAGCCCTTTCTGACATAATCAATGTCGGTTTTTACCCTCCTTTCTATTTTCAGCAGTGGTGCAAAGAATGTATTTTTATTAACTTCCACATGTAGATTTGTCCTTATTTTCCAGACCCTTTGTGTCATGTTCTAATCCTAGCCTGCCTCAGACTTTCTCTCTGCTGGGCTATTAACACCAGTACTTAGTGTCTCATACTTCTCATTCTCTAGTTATCTTGTATTCACACTTTTCTTATGTGATGAGACTTAAAACTGCTATGTGTATATGGGTAACTTATTTTCTCATCCCTTGTACTTACCTTCCCCCTTGGAGTACAATAAGAAAGTAACACAATGGAGTACTTTGGTTTGGATTTAAAGAATCCCAGGTACACGTGCATTGCTCTATGAGTAGCTTATAAAAGACCCCATCAAGGAAAAAAGGAAGGAGCAAAGATTTGAGGCTCTCCTTACTTCTGAGCAGAGATGGATCCATAGAGATTTATTTTTTAAAGCACTATGGGATCAAACCTTTGTTTTTATCATGGAACTTTAGTTTACACACTGTTCACCCTTCACGCTTGAAATTTAAATAACCTATTAGACACCAGTAGGGATATCAGGAATGGGTTTAGTGCACTCCTGTGAACACGTCAATGGTGGATTGGAAACAACAAGAGACAGTATCTGCCAATCATCAAGGCAGGTTATGGCACTTCTGAAGACTGTAGCATCACTGAGGAAGCCAGAGCTAGGGCTACTGCCCAACTCCCAGGCTGTCTGGGTGGTAGGGGCAACACAGAGCTATGTGTCATTTGACCAATTCCTGTCATTTGGCCAATTGCTATGACTCTGGTATGTTCAAAAGTAGTTCCTTCACTTGTCCCAGGCAAAGACATCTGGCTGAAAATATCTGGCTAGGGCAAACCTTCAGCAAGACTTCTCCTATGCATCAGTTCAATGTTTTTTGTCATGTAACTTTTTGCTTCTTCTATCTTATGTGGGAGAACTTCCCTAAAATACTTGTTTTTCCTCCTTCAAATTCCTACATTCAGTACTTCCCTGGCTACAAAACTCTTGCCAGTAATTGAGTAGTTTGTGTGTTACAGCTGTGCTTGGTATGATAATTACCCTTCTGTTAGTTCTCCCTGTTGACTGTGTTCATCTATCATCCATTACCATCAGCTCAGATAGAATTTGGAGTGGTGTGAAGTACTTCATCATACACTGAAGAACCAGCACTTTGAAGGGCCTACAGGTGCTTCCACATGGTAAATAGCTAATATAATCATTGCCCTGCATTTTCTGGGTTTTGTGTTATATTCAGCAAAGTTTATTACTCCTTTGTCAATACCAGTAAGCATCCTCTGACATATTAAAGAAATGTTTGCCTATGTCTGAGAATCTACAGACAAAATCCTTGACACCATTATTCCTACGGTTCAGAGGCTGGAAGGAGGGAATGTCTAGTTCTGCTTCTGAGATAAAACTGAGCTATTCTGGCAAGTAGAGACCATCAGTACTTAAAATATGGTTTGCTCAGTCACCTTCTGTTACAGTCTACCCCTTCATGGTTTCCAAGTGTGAGCTGGCAAAGGGTATGCAGTCGTCATCACTTTCTCTTTCCATTAGTCAATTGCTCCTTTATGTACAGAACTACAGTGTAAAATGTAATAAGAAAATAACAAAATGACTGCCACTTCAGCTTGATTTTTTTTCTCCTGTGGTTGGTTTAACAATTAAAAAAAACCCCTCTATCATAAATGGTCTAAAATACCCATTGGGTGGTATCCTTTAAAATTATTTTCAATCTCAATTAAAATGAGAGTATCCGTAGGTTCATGTAGAATCTTCATTTAATGTAACCTAAAGGAAGTTGTTTTGTGGGAAAAAAATATGACTGACCATAGTTATGGTCTGTAATAAGTTTATAATGTCTTCCAACTCTCAGGCTCCCCAGGAGGCGAAATCAGGATAGCACATCTTGGCAGATGGGAGCATAAATCTGGCAAGGAAGAGAACACAAGTGAGAAGCACATTGAGTCAGTCTCCTCCAAAGATACTCCTTGAAAACCCAAAGGTGAGAAGTTGAGCTGTTCCCAGTCCGTAGAAAAAGCTAATAAAATAGAGCAGCAATAACTGCACTCCCTCTTCTCCAGTTTTATGCCTCCCAGGGGCACAGACAATCAGGCAGATAAGTTGCAATTTTACACCTCTTTGCACCAGCTGCGCTTAACTAGTCTGATTTTTACCTCTCACTAATAGCACCACAGAGAATTGAAATGAAAGAACTATTAAAAGCCTGATCTATTTTTCATATGTAGGTTGTTTGCATTTCTAATGCTTGTTTTGAAGCCTTGCATGAAGGAAATAGTGGAGGTGATAATTCATTAGCATGCAAAATTTAAAAATACAGTATTATGAAAAAAGAGGAGTTTTGAAAATACAGAACGTAATACACAAGGTAATTTCAGTAAGAAGGTTCCTTGAAGAACATTGAAAACAATCCAAGCCAAATCATACAGATTCCCAAAATAATGACAAAAAAGGATTTTCAGAGAACACAAATTATCAAAGTTTATAGCACTTTGATAGGCCACCACGTTGAAGTTGATACTTGCCTTTTTCTCTTCACCTATTCTTTTTTCAAATGAAAAGCTGCTTGTTTTTCAAATTCCCCTCTAAATCCCTTGGTTAATTGGTTGGCAATAGAAGAAAGGTGGCAAAGCATCTCATCTAAACAGACAAGGAGAATTTTAGGCAGAGAGTTTGTTTCCTTTTACAAATTAATGATACAAAGGTAGCTGGAAACAAATCATCAGGTGCTGTGCTCCACAGGGCAATTTTAAATTAAGAATGTATATTACTATAGCAGATTAAGCAAAACCTTCACCATAGGATTGGAAGGTAACTGAAATATATTTTGGTTTTTTCACCTTTGTTTCACTGTTAGACATTTGACTCAGGGATGTTGTAAAGCTTTGCAGCAGTGTAGAAAAACAGGATGTTATCGCCCACAGATCAAGTATCTGAGTGGCAGCATTCAATTTTTGCAAAGACAGTAAAGGGCAAGTGTTGCATGAAACAGGAATCTGAGCTGGGGGAATAATTATATACTTCTGCCCCCATTCACAATTATCTCAGCAGGCCTTTAACCTCCAAGGGGTGAAATACCTTTCTTTGTATTTGTGCAAGGGAGGAGGAGAACAGCTGGGACAGGACAGAGCCTGAAGTGTGAGCTGTCTGCAGGGCTGACTGCTCCCACTGCCCTCACCAGGGCCAGAAGAGAGCCAGGATGGAAAGTGATGCTGGGTGGGAGCCTCTCCTGCAGCAAAGCTGCTGCCTCACACTCAGGAGGAAAAAAGGAAGGCTGCAAAGGTGAAGGGAGAAAATGAGCTACCCTGGCAGCTCATGCTGCTTGAGTGCTGGCCTGTGGAGAGTGCTCTTTTTTATGCCTGCTTGCCTTGTCTGTGCCTGCTGTCACACTGGGTTTTCCAGGCATTATTTTAGCTGCCTTTGATCATTGTCATTCGTGTAAAATTTTGTCCCCTAGGAAGCTCCTGGTAAAATGCCTGTTGTCCTCAACACAACTGGATCTGGCCACTAAAAACACTTTAGAAGTCACAGCATTCATGTGAAAGATTCACAGACATGAAACTGAAATGGATTATGGCAATACTTGGGATATTTTTTTACTCATACTCTGAATGACTTTAATCTCATTCCCCATCATCCATAATGAAAATCTTGGTACCTGAGCTTGGTTAACATCTAGGAAATAGCCACATCATGGTATTCATTCTTTATATGTCTAACTCTGCATGTAGTTCATGGACAATAAAATACAGAATACAGTTAATCCTTCATCTTTCTATCACCCACCTCTTTCCTGCTGCCTGGAGATTCTCCTGATCCTTCATTCACTTAGGGAGCTGTTCAAACTGATTAGCACTGGCAGAAGTAATCCCAAGGTCCTCCTGGCTACTTGACAAAAAGAGCACAACAGACTTCAGGCTACTGTCTAGAAGCAGTACAGAAAACATTCATGATTTCAAATAGGAAATAGATAATAGGAATGTATTTCACCACAGTGTGTCATTTCCCAGCAGTTTAGCTGAGCATTCCCTGAGCCAGGACATCAGTACTGGGAACACAAAAAAAAGTTCTCCTATGCAGGTGAGGATGAAGAGCAAAATCCTGAATCCTCTCAGGTACTTTCTTGCTGGTTAGCTGGGAACATGGAGTATGTTCTGAGAGCAACCACCCTGACTGTATGTTTTACTGTACAAATTTACCCTGTAGCTATGAAATAAGTGCAGTGTTAGAGAGGATTCTGCTTGGCTGTGGGGCACAGTGGAAGCCACAGAGTGGGCTGATACACTGCTTTGCCTGGTTCTGTTTCTTCTGTCAGACACTTGGCAAAGTTGCTCATGAAGAGTAGTGGGGAGAAGAAATCTGAAACAGGCTTGAACCAAGTGATAAAATAGAATATTGGATTTGTATTTCTGCTGGATTTTGTATTTCCATGGAGTTACTACACAAGGTTTAAAAGACTGAGAATTCAAAATACAATTTTTAGTATCCAGATACCCTCTAAATCTAATAAAACCTTTTACCAAAGTGAGATGTTATATGCAGACTCTTTTGTTAAAGATACCCATTTACTTCTGCAGAAAGGCACCCAAAACCTGTGCTATTTGTGCTACTCTGTTTCTGTGGAAACTGTGTTGGATTGGAATAGAAAAAACAGGGGGGAGAGAATGAGAGGTGAAGTGTTTCTGGCAGAAGTCCCGTTGGCCAGTCACAGTTTGAGCTGGGCTAAGTCAGCCAAGAAAGCCCACAATGCTGAGTCCAGATAGTTTTCTTTCCTCCTCTCCTCAGCTTGTGGTGAGGAAGGAGTCTGGTTCAACAGACAGCATTCCAAAAGTTACAGAATCACTGAATATTCTGAGCTGGAAGAGACCCACAAGGAGTGGTTGCTTAAGCAATTTTTCTGGGTTTTCCCTTGATTTTTACTCATATCACAGAGCTGATATTTACAGATATTTTATGAAACAATAGTTTTAGTCAATTGGAGATGTTAGAGACTAGCTACCTAAAGCAGAAGAGAAAGGTTTGCTCTGAACAGAGCCTTCCATTGACAGACAGGCTGCACAGTCACTGCTCTTCTGAAAAGCACCCTTGTGTCCTTCAAAGGACACTCTCCCCTTCCAAGACTGAAAAGACACCTTTTCATCTTTCTAGGGCTTCCAGCACATGCAGGTTTTTGATCAATTGCTGTGAAAGACAGACAGCCTTGACTAATAAACTCAGCTCCTTGTTTTCTATTTGCTGATAACTGTTTCATTGGCATCATACTGCTTATTCCTAGAAAAAACCCAACCCCTTTCTTTAAAATAATATCTAAATTAACGTCTTGATATACTGTGAATCTTTTCTGTTATTAATATTTGCCTGCTGTCTGTGGGTGTGGGTCAGGGTAAAAATTCCAACATGATACAGTTGTGTTTGATGGTCTTACTCTGTAGAAATAGAAGGTGGAGGGGGTGCTCTGTTTCTACCATATACACATAAAAAATGACCAGACTGACATTGCAGTCTGCGGCTCCAGGTTGGAGAGCCTGGGTATTTTCCTGGCTATCCTCAGTACATGCTGCTACAAAAGACCAAATGGAAATGTGTGGCACATAAAATTTATGTCCAAACTTCAGCAGAGAATTCTGAACTAATGCTGGAACAGACAAAGCAGTTTGCAAGCATTGAGATTCTGGAGAAAAAGTTAACTAAGAAAATGAAAATATCTTTTCAAACTCGGCTTAAAGTGTGTACAGACTCAAGATTTTTCAGAATTATTTCTTACAGACAGAAGCTAAAGGGAAGAGCCAAACTCACATGGACAGTAGCTGTACATTTTTGGGCCTCTTCATAGTGAAATGAACACGTACTTCTTGCTCTTCTGCTGCTTCAGCTTCTTCATAAGACATTTAAGTCTATTCAAGTCTCCCTCTAAATTCTATGCACAGAAGTTAGCAGTCAGACATGAAGAGCTGACTGGCACAATTCAGGGAACCCTACAGCCCTTTCCTTTTGTGTGCCTCTGGTGTGCATGAAAGCAGCAGGAAGAGAAAAGAGAAAAAAGCAGAAAAGCAAATAGTTGGTACCAGGCACTGGTGCTGCCTTCGTTCTTTTGTGTATTAATGTTTTCATAAACCACAGCTGAGTTGGAGGTCAACTTAACTTTCCAGTTTTATATTTTTTGTAAGCCATTCTGCATTTTAAAAGTGTTTATTGTTTACAGTTGGCAGGTATGGTTGCACTCCTCTTTCGGTTATTCAGGCTTTGAGTTTGACAGCTTAAGAAATACCTGTTTGCTGAAGTGCTTGTTGCTGTTCACCCATTTGTAATGAATAAGAAATTCAGGGCACACAAAGACATTATGGATACAGTCAGAACATGCCAGAAACACAATACATTGAAGCAACACTTCATTAACCCAAGTTAGGAAGTGCACAAAAGTGATCACATTTATATCAATGTATGCTTTAGGAGACAAATTAGCCTTTTATTCACTGTAATCCATAAAATTCTCCAGGCACAAAACAGAAGGCATTAATCAGCAGCTATTTATGTGCCTCTACACACCTTCCTACAACAAGGTCTGGAGCTGCTCTTTATTTACTGAGAAAGTGTGAAAAACTCTCTCCAGTGCAGTATGAAGGTCCCATTTGTAAACAGGTGAACAGCATTCACAGAAACTGTGCCTCGCTGCTGCACCGCAACATCACACAGCAGCCGTATGGGGGCAATTTCTGTACAGACACTTCGCTGTGGACAGCTCTGTGGACAGACTGTTCTTTCATAGGTCCATTAAGTTTTTGAGCTACTGTTAGTCATCACCGATCTACAAATGCCACTCATTTTCTTGGTATTGCTTTTCCTGTTAAAGAAATACCATTGAGGTTAAAGTGGCAATTACAACATGAGTAATCTTGTATAAATACATTGTATTTCCAATGCTTTCCCTCTTGCTGGCAACCACATAGTCTACTAATTTGCCAAAGCCTCATAATGCATTTGGAAGCATCCCTCTACACAACTGTTCAGTCATATACTCAAATAAAATCAGAAGAGATCACTCAAAAAAAATCCATAGTAGGTGTGTATTTCTACAAAATGCATTTACGTACTGTGTCCTTTAGCAGCATCCATTGATCTGAGAAAAAAATGCCTTACAACCTACTGCAGGCAAAGTTTTAGAAGAGTTTTGCCCCAGATACATTGAGGAAGTCTGAATCAGCTCCAGGTAGTTCAAGGTAGCCAGCTCACAGTGCTGGACAAAGTTCAAAGAATTTAGGTTCAGTATTTTTCTTAACTTTTACAAAAACTACAGAAATTACAAGGGCAAGGAGCTTGAATACGCCCCTGCTCAATAACTGCGTATTGATAAAGGCATGCTTGGTTTTTCTCAGTGTCTTGGTTTGAGGGGAAAAAACCAAAATGTTTTACCCACAAGCAGGGGAGGGGCCTCCTCCACGATAATCACACCACTCTTTATCAAATTTAAGAAAAAAAAATTTTAATACAAGAAGGATAACTGATATATATATATATATATATGTAAACAGACTAGTGCAACCCACTTCCCCAACACCACAAGAGAGGAAAAAAAACCAAAAAAAAACAACAACAAAACCCAGCAGGTTTTTTTCTCCTGGAGGAAAGGTTATACTCAAGTGTTCATATCACAGCCCGGCTGGCTGCAGAGTGAGTTTCAGTCCCTCTCCAGCGAGACAGACGAGCAGTGGGCTTTCAGATGGACTCAGTCTCTTCCCCCTGTGTTCCCCGTCCAAGAAGCAGAAAGATACGAGCAACCAGCAGCAAATCCAAGGCAGGTAGCAACAGCAGCACGGCACGTAAAAGTAGTCCGAAGTAGGCAGCGGCAAAACAGCCAGGAAAACCCCAGCAGTAACCAGCAGGGCAGCCTGCCTCCTTCGAGCCCCCACTCCCCCTTTCCACCGAGCCAAGACTGGGGAGAATATCCAAAAAAAAAAAAACAAAAGAGACAAACCTGCCCCCACCCCAGCGATCAACAGTTAACTGCTTCTTTTGTTAACCGCTGGCCTGGGCAGTTAAGTGGCAGGGGAGAGAATTTACATAATAATCCCAAACTACAACACTCAGCAAGACTTGCCATATAAACATACACTCAACAAGCAGCTTTAAAGATTTGTTTTAAAGAACAAGATGCCAAATTCTGATTTAAGACTAGATGGTTCACATAAGTGACATAGGAACAGGTGTACTTCCCGAGCTAAGAATACTCACAAAATATCCATATTTATTTGATTTCAAACATATTTGGACACAGTGGTAAAAATGTGAACAGACTTCACACATTGGGAAGAATGCTGTTCAGCCAGTCCACAAGAGAGAAAGTGAGAAGATCTCAACTCAGTGCAAAAGAGAAAGTATCATCTTAAAATCATAACTTTGCAAATTTTGCTTGCATCACTCAATCAAAATCAAGGCATAAAATTTGATATCCATTTTAAAATCTCTCTTACTTATAAATCACAATATGTTCATTAGCTGAAAATAATTTATCTACAGATAGGTTCTGTTAAAAACTACTAAGAAGATGCCAACCTATGCAACCACTACTGTGTTCTTGAGTAATAAACCCAATGTAGGTTGGTTTTGGATAAATTTATGTTCAGTGTTCCCTACTCTTCCGCTCATGGTGCCATCAAAATATTCTTTCTCTTTGCTTCCTGTACTTCCTTCCAGTACCTCAGCTGCCTTCTGTACCTCAGCTGCCTTTCTGCCACTCTGTTATTCCAGACATTTGTACATTAGCCGAGGTGCCACCTGTGACCTCTGTGTGCCATGTTGCAGCTTGTTGTCTGGACCACAGTAGGAGAATGGGTTGATTTACTGATGAGGATGCAGCAACTCCTGCCAAATAGAGTAGAAGGCTCCTGAGTTCTCCTTCCTTTGCTGTCAAAGGAAATATTAGTAGTGTCTATCCCAAGTATCCTCATAGTAATTTTGAGACTGAATAACTGGACGACTAACCTACTGCCAGCTTCATTTGAAATCAGACAATTAATTAAAAATATATCAGGTTAGGACAAACCCTTCATACAAATCTTGTTTTCTTAGGAAATATGCTAAGAAAATATTAATAGAAATCCTATTAAAATCAAAACAGGAATAAAATAGCAATTAAAGTACCTTTAGTGCTGTTTCACATAGATATTTTAATTAGAGTGTGAGATTTCTTGAACTCAGCACTCAGTACAAATAAATAATTTTCCAACTCAGAAAAAGGAAACTTAAGAAAGAGATTAAATGAGTTATGATATGAATAAGTTATGTAGAGTTAAAACTCTAAGAACTTAACTAGAAATTTCTGACATTTGCAAATGTTCCGGTGCTAATGTTTCTTGGCATTTTAAAACCACTGTGTTGCGAGCTGTAGTACTTATGCAGAAGAGAGGAATTTGACATATATTAGATTACATACTTCTGGCCCTGCAAAAGGATGATTTTCCCATTTAATTAAATACTACTTGAATAAAAAACTGTGTCTGTGGTTAACTGACTGTCTGCTTTTCATTAATAAATGTCTTTGTTTTATCGTTTATGAAACAAACATAAATGTAGCAAGACAACAACATGAAATTTTTGAGATATCTTTTCTGCAGTTTTCAGACATTGCAAACAGAAGTTGAGAGTTAGAGAACCATAGCATCATTAATTAAATGAAATCTTTCTTTAAAAGATGAGTGCAGTAAAAATAGAGATCAAGTGCTTAAATATATGGGGTAAATTGTTGCTATATACAAACAGGAATTATTGCTTTATCCAAAGGTCAAGCTAAGAAAGCTCCCCTCACCCCCATGTTTAGAAACAGGAAATTAATGATACAGTACTCCAAGAAAAAGAGGGAAAGAATCTGAAATATTTATGCACTTTTTTTTTAATTTATGCACTGTCTGTTGGGGAAGCATGATTGACCAGTGATTAAATTCAGAGAGGGGAAAAAAGGTTTTTATATGTACAGTTTTCAACAAAGTCACTATTAATCTAAAGCAGTCTAAACTTTCACAAGTCCAGTCTAAACTATGAAGTGTTGTGCTGCACAACACGCCCAAACCCTGGTTCCTCAGTTCCTCCAGATCAGAGACCAGAGCAGAACATGGCACAGCTGCTCTCTGGCCTCACATCCAGTTCTTATTCCACCCATCAACACCAGGTGGTGGAGAAGGTCAAGCCTGGCTGGATTTCAGTTCAGTGTAAGCCTGAGAAATAGCTGGGGATGCTGGGCCCTGAATTTTGGATCGACTCGGTGACCTACAGACCAATGAGACTGTAATGTATTGCTGCATGGCAAAGTTCAATTTAGGGTCTAAGATCACAGATACAGTTCTCAACTCTGCAGATCCTGAGTAACTACAGATTGTATTAACACATTTGAGCTAATTTAACTAGTTGGTTTGCATTTTTCCAGCAGGATAGCCTGATAATTTTCTAGGTTACTTATTAATTAATTCACTAATTTAGTGCAGAGTAACCACAGGTCCCCAGTAACAGGCTGCTGCCATAATATCCAGACTAGCTCATTTATTGCCAACGCTGACCTCTTTATTGAAGTTGCACCTGGATCTTTGTCTGCAGTGGGCATTTAAAAAAATTCAGGAAGGCATGTCTGTTCCTGACAACAAAAAGCTAAAATAACTGTGATAAAGCTCTGAACTGTTTCTTCTCGGCGAGCGGAAAAGTTAAGAGTTACACAAGGCTACTTATGTCCAAAAATAGGACAGGAGAGGAAGGATGGCTTATACTTTTATACCTTGCAATCTGTTCCTGAAAAAATCATATTAGGAAATGTTCTTGAAGTCCTCTGCATAGTGGAGTGGATAAATTAAAGTAATTTGGTATCCATTGCACCTATTTTGCAGTGTGAACCTGAATTACAGCATGTGCACTGTGATACTGTTCCTGCACAATTCAAGACAGCTTCTATTTTTGTCTGTCTACATACTCATTTGCCATTTATCTCTTGAGTATGAGGGACCATACAGCAGTTTAAGTCCCTGTTTTCACAGGACTTTCTCAATTTCTGTACAGCTATTTTGTTTAAGCAATGCAAAAAGAGACCGGGACAGTTGTGCTACAGCTTGATCTGAGCTAGCTGGAGACCTGAGCAACCTCCTAGTGGTCCTCTGGGGTGAGCACAACAAAGAATTTGATTCTGGATGGCAAACTCTTACAGATAAACACTTTCTGTAAATTTGAGAATGAAAGAACCAAGCAGGGAGTAAGTCAATGCCAGAAAAAGAAAATAAAGTCTATCTCCTTGTCCATTCATGTTGGAAAGCTTTTGAGGCAGAAGAGTTTGTCTCAGATTTTAGATTGGGGCAAAAGGGGCTGTACTGTAAGAAATTCCTGCAGCAGAGACAGCAAAATGGTAACCAAGCTATGGAGCAGGCCTCAAAAACAATGAAAGGGACAGAGACTGAATTTTCCCAAGGACAGACTCATAAAAACAGAACTGATGACAGAGCTACCACATAAAAGGTCTGTTCTTTGTTATGGATAGAATTACAGCATTACCACAGTATAACCTATGCAGGTATTAATTAGTGTGGGGAATAGCAGACAGCATAGTATGACTCTTCCTTTGGTCAAGGACAGGAGTTTTATCATCTCCTGTCTCCTTTTCCCCCTTGGGGCCTTCATTCTATTGGGTGTGTGCACATACAATCCAATAAAAATTCCAGCTGTTGTAAATTTACCTATGTAAATAACCATTTTTTCTAGGCACGGTTTAACTGGTAACTATTAAACTTACTCAAAGCTGATGCTTAGCAAGAACCAAGTGCCTGTTTTTTATCTGTGCCTACTGAATTCTGTGTCACACAGGTACTAGCATTAAAGCACTTTTCCATGGAATGCCCATGGTAAGTCCCTCTTGTTTTAAGTAATAATTTTGTGTTTGCAGTGTTGGGTCTCTTGTCACATTTAGTTCACAGGATACGTTGCAGCCAAAAAGGTAAGAATGAGATTCATTTTTAGCTAGCCTTAGCATCATAATTCAGGATCCTTTTAATGTTCAGTTTTGTATTTTCCCTGTTCCTGCTTGATGAGTCTTACAAGGGACAGAAATATGAGAAAATCACAGTGGTCAGTGAAAATGTTGGAGAGAACTCCCTGTATCTGTTCCACAGCTTGCTGTCTCTCTCCATTCAGAGGTTTGCTAATGGCCCACCAGGCTATAATATTCTTTTACCAGATACTGGGAGAAGTTACTTCTTCTTCCAATCTGAGACTTTCAACTGATTAATATATTCTTATGGCACTGCTGTTTAAAACCATAACTGGTAAACATCCCTTTCATCTGACAGCCCCAGTCCCTCATCAAGGGCCTCCCTAACCATCACAATCCCTGTGTAAGAATGCATTAATATGAAATTCTATACGCTCTGTAGACTGGCAGCAAGAGATACAGCTGTTTCTGAACAGAAAAGAGAGATGAAATGAAAGCACATAAAATATTTATTTAAGACTTAGCATGATACAAAGTGTTACAGGGTGACCCTTTTTTTCTTTCTTCTCTCTGTGAGCCAAATCAGATATGAATTTGGTGAAAAGGACTCTGTTTCAGCAACAATTTAAAAATCTCAACAAAACCAAGACAACAAAGATTCAAGAATAACCTGCTGCAAATAAGCCTTGGACACTGCAGTGCCAAATGTGCCTCTCGAGTTCTCTGAAAAAGAAGCTGGGTAGAAGTGGTTGCCAATAGTTTAAAGAACTACTGGAAATAGAATACACATTACAAAATCAAGTGCAGTTTCTTGAGCTGCTCTTTCCCCTCATGTCCAATAAGCTGCAGCACCCCCATTTTTACTAGGTTGTACGTGACACACAGGGGACACCTATTTCACATAATCAGGTTCTTCAGCTATCCAAGCAATTCTCGATTTTAGAGAGCAACAGCAAATAATTTTAACTACTAAAATAGAAGACCATCTGGACAGCTGTAATTCTTTCACATGAGGACTAGGCTGGCTCTAGAGAAAAGGAGAATAGTATGCTAGCAATGCAGACTTCCATTACAATTGAGATTAATTTCACTGTAAATAAGATTTTTGCATATTATTCTTATTTGCAGGTGACTCCCAGTACTAGTTCATACAGTACTTTAATTTGTAATAGAATCCTTGATCTTGAACTATGAATTATTTTGGGGGAAAGGACAAGGAGCCTTATTCAAAATTTTGAACAGGACAGACAAAGATCATAGAGTCCTAGAATTGTTTAGGTTGAAAAAGTCTTTTTAGATCATCAAGACTAACCATTGAAGTCATAACCAGGACAGTCTTAGACAAATCGGCATGTGGACAGGACCATCAATGTCATCAGATTTCCACGTGGATTTCAACTACAATTCAAAGACAGAAAAGGATAAATCTCTTGAATTTTCAATTGTAAGAGACATGCTGTGAGTGTATCAAGTTCACAGTATCTTTTCTTGCTTCTGTCCTCATATAAATAGTCCAGTGCATTGTTCCACTGAATAATAAGCAAGTAGATTTGGATGTATCCTACCATCAGCTAATTAGATGTACATTCTACCACCATTTTGCAACTGGTTCTTGCCATTCTGCTTTTTCTGCTATTTTCTAAAAATTGTGTTCTTACTTAAAGTATAATCTGTAAATTAGGACAGAGGATGAGATTTTTAGGAAATGGACTTCTATACCTGTTGTAACTAGTGTTTGGAGGGAATAAAAGCCCTTATTTTCAAAGCAAGTTAAAGTCAAGTATCTGAACAAAGAAGAAAATATTGTCCTGTACTGGATTTCTTCCTCACTGGAAACTGAAATAGCCATAATCCTTTAGTTTTGTGGTTGATTCCTCTCTGTATGAGGGCAGCCCAACTAGTAAGGCACTGAGTGTTCTGGAAGATGGGTAAAAATCTTGATGGCTTAGAAGTTGCTGTAAATAAATGAACATATTGTGAGAATGCAGTTTAACAGTGTAGTGATTTTAAAGGACTCATTTGACATACTCTTTGATGACAATATTTACATTCTTAATGTTTATCATAATAGTTTGCAGCTCTGAAGGCAAAAGCCTGTGAGTATTTTCTACCACAGTCATTTCTGTTACAACAATGAATGGCAAAGTGGGCGTAAACCATAAAAATCAAGCCCACGAAATTAATTTCTAAGAAACAATGTACAAGGCCAAATTGCAATAGATTCATTCTCTGTGCTTTGAGTGAATATAGTTGACTGTTTATACTACTTTTACTGTGATTTGATGTTACACATCTTAGAGTAGGAGCACAGGGAATTCCCCACGCCTAGAGGTGGATAATCAGTCTTTAATTCAGTTCTTTGAGACTAATGAGGTTCATTTACGAGTGTCTTTGTGAAGGCTAACAAGGTTGGATAACAAGTCAAGCTGTTTCTACTCTTATTTTAACAACTGCCTTTAACATTTTCTGCTTTTGAAAAATTAATGTTGCTGTTTTACATGGTATAGATGTGTTATATTCACGTCCACATAGAAAGCTGAATGGCTTGTTCACATGTTATGAACCAGGCTGGTAATGCCTATGACTATTGAAGCTGGCTGACATTTCACTCTGTGAGATCCAGTTACTGTTGACTTTGTAAAACTTTAATCATAGGGGATGAAATATCCTGTGCTGAGTAATGAAATAATTCATACTTTTTGAAGAAAGTTGTTTTGATAATACAAAAATAATCCTGAGCCACTTCTTGTAAATGCCCCTCCTGCACAGTAGTTCATGAATGCAGGATGCAGTCAAGACTAATTAAGCAAAAGAGGCAAAGTACTGTGCCTTAATGGCAAACAATAGTGCACTGATAACTGCAGCTGCTAATGCATGTTGTCTGTGTAACTGAACCACCCTTTACCAAATGGTTGCTTCCTACAAAACAGGACAAGCTCACTCTGCTGTCGAGATGAAGCTCTGGAAATACACCCAGACAAACTTGTCTGGCCAGTGCTTCTTTACTGGCCATTCCCCTAGCAGACGTTTATTTCAGAATGCATTGTAATCTGAAGGTTTGTAAAGGAACACTGGCCTTTACCGAGCTGCACTAAGGTAGTGGCTGTTAATTTCACAGAAAGGTGCTGGCGAGGGCGTTGTAGCGATGTCACACTGAAGGATGTGTGAAGAAAGGACATTTGGGGTACTACTGACATAACATGGCATCATCCTACTAGTCAGCTGGTGTCTGATTTTTCTGAAGGCTGTGAAAACATCTTGTATCAAGTGAAATTACAGGGGAGGTTATGAAGAAGAAAGAAGCTTTATTCTTCTAGAGAAAATGAGTCCATTTCCCTCGTACATTAAGCTTGATTTTACAGTTCATCCCTTGTTGGTTTTCATTGTGATTGCTGTTTGTATAGTCCAAATGAAGAGAAAAGGAAACAGGGGAAGCCTTACATCTGATTTTTAATATATTCTCATCTCACTGGTTGGCAATCCCTACCTTCGAGTAGGAGGCCAAGATTTCATAGAAAGAGGCCTTAATATCAAAGGTGTGCCATGGAAATCCCTATGACAATCTTTTTAAATTTGGCCAAATTATGAGGCTTTGTAAAACAGCATTTTGCACATGTTGAAGACAAGTGAGAGTTGAATACTAAAGTCTCAAAATATTCCATGCTTACTTAGCAGATAAATCTCTCACATGCATGACCAGACTGCATATCTGCCATTCAGAAAGAAAGAGTAGGACTGAGTCCAAAACTCTGCTGCATCGCTGCTGAAAAACTGTCCCTGTGACTGCTTGGGTTAAGTTTGATCAGGAAACTGAAAGCAGTTGCTAATCTTTCAGTGATTCTCTCTTCCCTTGCTGACCTTTAATCAGCATGAAGGAAGAAACCATCCAATTTAAACAGAATTAAAAAAGCAATTGGTTTGAAAAAGGAGATGATGGAGAGCAAGATGAGAAAGGCAAACTGGGTAAAAAGCTGGGAACCAAGAGAAGGGGCTAATGAAGAAATCTAAGTCAAAGACCCAGGAAAATGGAGGAAGTTTATTTGAAGGGCTGTCCAGGAGCTGCTGGAAGTAATAGGGGAAGCTTGAATGAGTCATTCTGAAAATCTGAGTACTTCAACTCTAGAAGAAATATTTTCATAAAAATATTGCCACAGTCTGTTTCAATCCTATTTCAAATCCAAGTTAAGTCATGCCAGTTCATGCCCTATTTTAGACTACATTTAATACATATCTGGGTTGATGGAGCTATTTATGGGCATAGGTGAGTCTTTAATTTTATGTCAGATTGGTGTTAAACTGGTCTACTTTGCCCTTTATGTCTTCCTTCTTTTATTAGTAATCCAAATTAATTTGATAAACAAGAGTGCTCTACCAGTGTAAACTCTGTGCAGCTGGCATGCACTGTGCCATTTTACAGATGAAGAAAATTACTCAGGTGGGTCACGTAATTTGCTTTAGGAAGAGCACAATAAATCTGTGAATGAGCCAAGAATCTAAAGTCGGGAATTTCTGACCTGTTTTTTTGGAAATCCCAGCTCAGGCTTCCTGCTATTTTTTCTCATTACACTACCAAGATAACAAGCCTACTTTTTGTGTTTAACGTGTGCATTTTCCCTATTAATATTAACTGGTTGTACTCAAGCAGAGATGAGCCAAAACCCCTGACCTTACAAGCAAACCCAGCTTGTTACTGTTTCTTAGTACTTCCTATCTGTAACTTTGTCATCTGCCTTGCTCAAAACCCAGCTGAAAACTGTCCTCTTTGCTTTATTTACATGTTGGAGGAGGAAAAAAACCCACACTGGTGGACAGAAAATTCTTCAAGTGAACAAGTGAAGGACAGATTCCTTGTATGCCTACACGGGTGTATCATACTTAAGAAACAGAATGGGGGTGGGAACTCAAGGAACAAGAGACAACCATGAAAGGCGAGAGGATGAGAAGGCTGGACTTGCATATTAATGACAGCTCTCCTTTAACTGGGAATTTCCTTTCACTACATTTTCCTTTTTCCACCACCCATAGTTTTGTAGGGTTTTTTCTTCCTCTGCCTTATGTGTTACTTCACGTTTGTTCCATTCTGTGCAAGAGCAGCATGAAGTTGGCTCATATCCTGATTTCTGAGAAGTGCAGTCCAGAGACCAGGTTACCACACAGTGGGAAAAGCAGTGCTGAAAGGAACTGGTACAGAAATCAGGGCAAAATTTTCTAACATCCTTCTGCTGAAGGAAGAATTTTGAACTATTCTCAGAAGGATGACAATATCATATTTACAGGATTGCTCCTAGGTAGCTTTTTATTCTGTACAAATTGAAAAGTTAATGTCTTCTTGTGTAAGGGGCATATTTCAAATTTAGATCAAAAGGAAACAAACCAAACATCTGTGAAGTATTAGATGCCTGGTCCAATCTATATTATAAACAGGTAAAAATACCATTCCATACTTTGAAATTTAATTCTTCTCTCCTGATGTTTGCACCTAAGCTCACCTGAATCTGCTCTTGTCCCTCCTTCATGTGTAGGTCATGTCACATGAATCTCACAGTGGCCTTCCCCAAAGTGAATGAGCTCTGTGGAAATCCTTGCAAGAAAACAGACATGTTCCTATATAGTGTTCAGAGAGAGACAGACAGAATCAGATACATTCTACCTCAATCCACCTTTCTGTTGTACACTGGTTTTACAAATGCTACCTTTTGCTATTTAGTCTGTCTTCTCTTGATTCATAATTTCTTTTTGAAAAAGTGAAGCTATGCACAGTAAGACATATATTTAAATAAAGATGGAGAATTTCAGTGAAATGAGTGGATTCAAATAAACAGGGTAGATCCATTCTTCACAACCACATACCTGAAATTATTTCTGTAATTTTTTTAACATTTCACTTTTTTTTCTTGTTCTCAGGGAGTTCTCTTGGGGTTTCAAGGAGTTTTTGTTTGTTTGTTTGTTTGTTTTTCTTTTCCTGAAATACATCTAGCCTCTATTGACCTTAATTTACTCTCCAGTCAGCTAATTGCACATGATAAAGCTCTATATATACATAGAAAGTCTTAGTGATTTTTTGCATGAATATGTTCTGAGTGCCTCTTGGTGGGGCAGGGGAGGAAGCAAACAGCACAACCCTGTCAGAATACAGTCCCAAAATAAGTGTCCATTAGAACTGAATGAAACATGTAGAACACACCCACCTGGTCCTGACATAATTCCTTCTTTGTGTGCTAGCAGATTGTTTGCTTGTCCTGATGATGTTGCTGACATTATGCTTGTGAGGGAAATTCCTCCCTGACTTCAGATCTGGTGAATTTATAATCCTGTTGATGCAAGCAAAGTTCCCTGTACATCTAGGACCCAATTGTTCAATCAGTTCTACATATAAACCTCCTGCTGAAGTAAATAGAACTGCACATGGGGAGCCTGGTATGATTTCTGCTTTAGAGCCATAGCTGCAAGGAAACTCTAAGCCAGCACTGGCCTGACAGAGAAAAAAGCAGTCTCACTGCCTTCTCCATCATCAGCTTCTTGTCTTTGTCATTCTCTACATAGGAACAAGTATTCATGCAGGGTCACAGTTTAACCAGTGAAGTTAAAATTAGCCTGGAAACAATGAGTAAATACATAATTTGCTTTTTTAAACATTCAACTATTATCAATACTGATACATCTTTCTCAGCAGAAAGCCTTCAAAATTTCAGTACAGCATTCTGTTGCCTAACCTGTCACACTGAACTGTCACTAAAAGACTAACCACAAGGGAGAAATGTAACATGCCAATATTGCACATTACTGGTAGTAGTTTATACTGGAGATGTTTTTTTCCTGCGTCCTTTTATGAGGGAGGATGGGACACAAAAAATGTTTTGATTTAGAAATGCAGCTGGGGTGCCTCATGAGAATTTAGAAACTTCATTGTCCTATTGTTTTCTGTTCACCAGGCTCTCGAGCCAGACAAAAAAGGTATTATACAGTGTGGTGCATCCTCTTTGGGTTGTCTAGCTTTATCTCTCTGTTCCTATCCCACTGCTAAGCTGGACTAACCAGAACTAAGGATTAAATTTTCTGTCTAGTTGAAATCTCCATGATCCAATTACTTAAGGCCAGCAATTACTGGTAGTTCCCTTCACTCTCATAATGCCTTGACTGCAGCTGCTTTTAAATCTTCATCCTTATGGATTCTTTGTGTTGCCATTTTAGGAGGCACTTCTGCCTTAAAATTTAATGACTCTGTTGTCTTTCAGTTACTATGCCTTGGAATTCCAGTGCCAGCTGAAGACAAGCCAGCAAAGCCTAACACTCATCCTGGGTTTTGGATACAACCCAGATTGTCATCTGCACCAGGCATTAAGGTATAGATGGCACAAAATTTCAACCCTAACACTGTCAAGCACTGCCCATGCTGTGCAAAGCACAAGTAAGAAGGGACAGTGTTCAATGGGTCATGACTAGGCCAAATCTGAGTAGTGCCTGGCACCATGCACAAAGACTTCGTTGGCTGGAAAAAAAACAATTGCCAGGAGTTGTCCGTCTTTACAATCAAACAACTTAGTGAGAATCAGATTTAGGAAAATCTAATTTCCCTGGCTTTGGACATGAGGTTAATTGGTTCTGGCACCTCACCCCACACAGGTCTCGGGCCAGGCTAAAGCTGATCTCGCCCCAGCTGCTGCCGAGGGGCCGCTGGACACTTCGGTGCTCTGCCCTTCGCTCCCGACACGGCACAGCGACAGGGGGCTACCGGCACCGCAGCACACAGCTTGGCGAAATGGGGCTCGGTGTGGCCCCGTGACCGGGGCCGCCTCGCTGAGGACGCTCGCTGTCCCGCCGAGGGCACTCCCCGCTCCCCGCCGAGGGCACTGCCCGCCCCGTTGAATCATAGAATCGATTGGGTTGGAAAAGACCTCCGAGATCATCAAGTCCAATCCTTGGTCCAACTCCAGTCCCTTTAGTGCCACGTCCAATCTCAGTTTAAAAACCTCCAGGGATGGTGAATGCACCACCTCTCTGGGCAGGCCACTCCAATGTCTGATTACTCTCTCTGCAAAGAATTTTTTTCTGATATGCAACTTAAATTTCCCCTGGCAGAGCTTAAACCAGTGCCCCCTTGTCCCATTGCTGAGTGCCTGGGAGAACTGCACGGCCCGCCCCGCCGAGGGCACTCTCCGCTCCCCACCCCGCCGAGGGCACTCTCCACTCCCCGCCCCGCCGAGGGCACCGCCCACTCCCCGCCCCGCTAAGGGCCCTCCCCGCCTGCAGGTGCGGCCGCTCCTCCGCCCCACCTGCAGCGGCCGCCCCGCCCGCGCCTTCCGGCCGCGGCCCCCGGCCCGGCCGCGCCTGCGCAGCGGCGTTGGCGGCGCGGGGCGGGCGCGGGGCGGCGGAGCTGATGCTGCGGGACGGAGCGCGGCGCGCGGCGGCGGCTGCGGACGGCGGGGCCGGGACTGGAGCCGGGACCGGAGCCGGGATAGGGAGGAGCGGGGCCGGGCGGGCCGGGCAGCGGCGCCCCCGCGGAGCAGCGCGCGGCGCGGGGCGATGAACTCGCGCAAAGGTACCGCGCTGTGCCGGCGGGCGGGCGGGAGCGGAGCGGGGGGGCTGCGCCGCCGCCGCCGCTCACGCCGGTCCCGGCTGTTCTGTTCTCCCGGCAGTGCTGGCCCTGCAGGCCCGCAGGCGGCGGCCCAAGCAGTCCACGGCGGCCGGCAGGAGGGACAAGCACTCGGCGACCCACAAAAAGTGAGTACGAGCACCGCCGACCCGCCGGGACGGAGCCTCCCCCCGGCCCCTCCGCTGTCTGTCCGACCCTCGCACGTCCCTCCCGCCGCCTCCCACGGGGCTCCCCCGGCCCGGCACAGCCCCGCCCGGCCCGGCCCTCCCGCGGGGGTATCCCCACGGCCTCTGGAGCACCGTGCCCAGCCCGGGCTCAGCATCCTTCGGGCAGCGCCGCAGGTGCCCCGTGGGAACCCTCTCAGGCCACCGGCCCCGAGAACCCCCGGTCTGTCGGGGATCTGCGCAGCCCTCGTGTTCCTCTTGATTTTTCCTCTAGTTCTCTCATCTTCGTGATCTTCTTTCCCTGTGCTTTCTGTTCCGAGGTTTCTTTCTGGCAACATTGTTCCATCTCTGGACAGTCCTTTTCTCATCCTGCTCGGTACCATCAGATTATTTCCCCTGTCCAGATCTGTCTAATTGCCAGCGACAGAAGTTGTGGTCTGTTTTTCCCACCTTGTCTTCTGGTAGCCCTTCGTGTTCTTGTCACTGTCCAGTGGATTTTTTCTCATTCTCATCATACCTGTTCACTGAGCCACGTAGATACATTTTTTCATCTCTGTAGCATTCACACTTTACTCTTTCCTAGGATAATGTGACTTTGGATTATTTAACTTTTTTTCTGTTCATAGAATTACATGCTTCTGTCACTAACTTTTGCTATGTATTGTTCAGTGGGACTTTACTGGTGACTCATTAAGTTGCCAATAGACTTGTCTTTGGTGTTGTGGCTTGGGGATCCAGTCTACCTGCTTTGGTCTGACAGGGAACCATATGTCCTGATGTCACTTATTCTCCTCTCCTTGTCCTTAGAACTGGGAAGCACAATAGGGGAAAGGATGGATATATATGTGTTGGGGATGGGTATATATGTATGCTAAGGCAAACGTGGGAATTGATTCAAGGAGCAATGTCTTTTTTTTATGACTTCTGTTGGAAGAAATAACATCCCTGACTGTGGAGTCTTTGGGGTTTCTTTTTGTAGTTATGATGAATGGCCTCCCCCCCCCCCCCCCCTTTAAGATGGATAAAGATAATGTAGGTGAGGTGCTGGTGTGGCGCTGATCAGACTTTGACAGCTCACTTTTGTTCGCATCCTGTTTCACTACTGTTTCCCCCAGCATTGTATGAATGCTGCGTTATGCTTTTGCACATTTGAACTTGAAGTTATTGCAATGGAGACAAATTTTATATGCAATATATGTAGTTATGATTCCGTTGTTTTCAAAAACCTTTTGGAAATTCAGTTTGCAATATTACATGGATTTGTTTTGGTACTTTGAAAATGGAAATAGGTTAAATTTCATCGTAACTCTAGGTTCAGAATTATTTTTGTAGCTTTCAGTTAAGTCTTAACCACAAGGTTATTAATAAACTTCTGTTCTGCTTAGGTCATAGAATATTTAATACACTTCAAAGCAGGGCTGCTTTGTGATGTCTTCCTGAATTGCTTTGTTAAAAGTTTGCTTTCACAGACACTTAGTAAGCACAGGACTGGTACTCTTTGTGTTTGCTGAAGAAATTGGCTACTGTTAAGTCAGGGTGCACAGTCAGTAGCTGGCCATTTGCCTTATTGAGTTGACATTTCCAAGATGCAATGCCCCAAGCTGTTCAGTTGCCTTGTGAAACAAGTGGTTTTGCTGTAGATAGTAGACAAGAGCCATAATTTCTTTTCTGCTGTGTATGTTTTCTCTTCAAACCACTTTTATGCTATAGAGACCTCCTACTCTTTTTCATGCTTCTTCATGAAAGCAAAACTTCTTTCAAATGTTTGAGTTGTCTTGCAAATGACTAAACAGTTGAGGCCCCCAAAGTGAAGTCAGCACTGGTCATTAGTTCAGAAGACAATGTGAGCAAAAGTCTGTCTTTGTGCTGTTCCTAGCTTTGCTTTTAATTTAACTGCTACAGCACACACCAGTATTTTTCAGCCATGTGGTGTCTGTGATGCACATCAAATGCACAGTAGCTGCAAATGAAAATGTTGATTTGAGGGGTGGAAATTCTATACTGCAAGTTCCCTGCATGAAAATGCACTTGTTCACTGCATGAAAATTGGGACTTATTTTTGAATCCAAAGCTGTTTGTTTTTTAAACTGTGGTTCTTCGGAAGACTCTTCTCTGCCAGGCCATAGTTTTATGGAGCAATTTCCATTGTTGCTGGTAACAATGTGCTTCAAGGAGCTGCAGGATTCCTCTACTAGAATTGGCTAGGAGAGTTCTATCATATTGTAGCTTACTTGCAGGCCTTTGTTTGAAGACTATTAAGATGATGACACAAGAAGAAATAAAAATTACATTTCTCTTTAACACTCAATAGCTTTTTGTCTGTTATGACCTTAATTGGCAAAGAAGGCTGTGAGACTGGTCCTGTAACAGCTCAGTGTTGACCCTTTAAGTCAATGATGAGAACTGATGGAGGTGAATCTGCATATTTTATGTCATAGGGTGGAAAAATAAGAAAGTAGAAGCTAAGAGTCTGATTCTAAAGAGAAAGAACTTTGTCTTAAATCAAGACTATATCTATAATTGCATGTAATAATAAACCCTACTGGATATGGCCTTACTGTGAATTCAAACATCCAGGCTACTGAAATGGAATAATATCTCATTATATTGAGATAATTGCACTTCTGGTTGTAATAGATGGACTTGAATGTGGTGTGTGCAAACTGTTCATGTATTTTTTGAGTTGAACAAAAGATTAATCAAAATGGTTAATTTGGGTCCTCTGGGAGTTATTTTTCCTTAAAGTGGAGATGCACATTGAGAGAGATCTGTGGAGTTGTGTTTTTGACAGGTACCTGAGTCTGTTCAGAGATAAATTTGCTTACAGACAGACAAGTCTGTTTGCTGTCCTTTCCTCAGTGCTAACAGATGGCCTCAGGTATGCTTACCTTTTGCATTCAGCAGAATGGTAGGCTGCTCTTTGTATTCAGACTAGTACTGGCTTCAACTGGAACAGACTTGTGTCTTGGATTCTTTTTTTGCTTGACCTTATTTCTAAATGAATATGACAAAAGCCTGGTAAATACCCAGTTAGAGACTTTTCATCTTTAACACATTAACTGTACATTTTAATCCAAAGTTAAAAATAAAAACATTTTGCACGTGAAAAAATCCAGATAATGATACGTGGACCTATGGAGAGAGGATTGTGTGTTGAGTACTTCAATACAAATGCATAAATCCAGATACCAAGACTGACACTTCAGAGTTCAGTTTTCTTGTAGAGCGTGTTTTTGGTTTTGTCTTTAAGCAGTACTTTAGAACAAGTGGTAGGGACCATGTGATAGTACTTTGTAGTGGTGAAAAGTATCTGTGTTAGGTAACATGGCAAGTGCCAGACTTCTGTACTTCCAGATGACTAACTTCTTGGACCCACAAGTATTGTGCAGCTGTGAAGTTTTTGGATATATGACATTACTGTGGAATCTTAAATGTGTGAAAATCATTCACTGCTTTTGTTTGTTAGTGTTTTACTACTACAGTGTTTTTCAGCGCCTTTCAGTAAGTTTTTTTTGCTCAAAAGCATGATCTATTACCTAGTTCCTGTGCCCATCGTTATTGACTGAATGTATTCTGTTCACTGACCAAAGGTTACAGGTACCTCTGTGATTTCTATATGAGAATGACCATAAACTATCACAGTCTGATGTGGTCTTGTATTTTTGTATTTGCCCCTCAAATTGTAATGTATGTGAGGTGGTTTTTGTTTGTTTTTTCTGTTGGGATGATTTACTGAAGAATGTCAGAGAAGCTAATGTTAAATTTTTAAAAGCTTTTAAAGAGAAGAATTAGGAAAGGTTCAGAAGGATAGAACCCGAAGTTTTGCCAATATCTAATGGAAGCAAATGAGGTAACCTCAGTTCTCTACAAAAGAAAGGGATAGGACTGTTAAAAATGCAAATGTAACTATATAGAAGTTGTATTCATTATTGTCCTCTTCTATCAATAGTTCCTTCTGTCGTGATTCTACCAGACTCTTGTCTTTGTAATCTAGCCTATATTTTAATAATCAATAACTAATTCTGTTCTAATTGCCTATGAGGACTTTGGGAATGGCCCCCGTTTTACTAGGTTGTTCTAAAAAAAAAGTTTAAAAGTCTTTTATTAATATTTGAAGGAACAAAAAACTGCTTCCTGCCTGTCATTACACTTCCAAATATTCTTATCTTTAAAGTACTGTTGGTCTCATATATTTGAAGTGATAACCCTTCCTGGTTTTCCTAACAACACTTCTTTATTTTTATCATCTGCAATACTGTTGTCCTTGTTTTTTCGTTTTCTACTTTGAATCTGTTAACATTTATAACACATTGTAAGAGGGGTGGTTCTGTTTGAAGCTGGCAGAGCTTTGGTACCAGTCTTCTTCCTGTGTCTACCTTTCTAACCCTGTAATATGCCTTTTAGGATGAACTCTGCTTTAGGAAACTGTTGTGCTTGGATGGATCTCTAAAAATGTGCAGAAGGTGTGTGGAGAAGTGGCTGGAAAAGTAAGCATGGTGTAATAAAGCACATCTTAGAGAACATGATTGCAGCAGTCTGTGTCTGAGCCTAAGATAACCATAGAAAAGATTTTGTATTTCAAGGAAGACATTCTGAACAAGGCTTTTGGCTGAAAAAGATGCCCTGAGTTTCAAAGTGAATCTCTGTAAAGGTATTAACTTCTTTGCATTTTCTGTGTACTACTTTTGTTTTAAGCTACACATTTGGAAATCTTATGATTAAAACTGTGTTTGTCTAAACACCACGTTGTTCGGGTTTTGTCCAGCTAAGCCGCTGGCAGACTTTTGACTTTCATATTGATGTCCTGCATAATGAAGTCGTGTTCTGCTAGGGAAGACTCTTTGAGTGTTAATGCTAAAGGAATCTTATCTTGAGCTTGTTGGTTAAAGGCAATCCACTGCACAGACCTTGGTGAAATAATGCTTTGTGACAGTATTGGTGCCTCACTGTTTTTTCCTCAACTGAAGCTCGTCGATGAAAAGTCAATAATTTGAATGTAGGAGATTAAAAGAATCAAGGGCTTCAGTTGCCTTGAGCTGTTGTCAATGCTTAGTTTGCAGTTTTCTAAAATGGAAGGGAGAATTCCATAGTTAGAGGTCAATTGTATTTTCCTATCCCTGAGGAAAAAATTTAATATCTCTATTGTTCTTGTTGCAGTGATAAAGGTCAGAGCTGTCCAGCTACAGTATCTGTACCTTAAATTCTCATATTAAAATCAATTGTTTACTGCTTTTCAAACTGTATTAAAATTATCTTGGTTTCATATTTGTATTTCTAAAGAAAACTCTCTTGGGACATCCTTTATCCCTTTGCATTGATCTGTTTCTTCTGATCTCACCTCTCATTGCAGCCATTTCTCTGTTTAATAATTTTGTGTTTGTCTTCTGCTTGCTGTTGTTGATCATATGTATGTGATGTTACTCCTTCATCACAGACTGGGAAGTGCATGTTTGTACAAAATCATTATACAAAGGGTTCTTAGTTTGGTGCATGGAGCCTGGAGCTGGGTCTGATGGAAGTGTTCCTGTGTGACTGGTTGCTTGAGAGGTTGCTGTAAGGTTAGCAAATTCATGATTGAGGGGGATCTTCAGAAGAGAAGTACAGTCAGTAGAGCAGGGTGACTCCTCCCTCTTCTAGAGTGGTTAGGAAAGAAACAATTCCAAATTCCTTTCTTTGGTTGGGCTTCATCCTGCTGAGAGGTGGCCAGTTACGTGGTCTGGGCCCACTGTGTCCTGCGATGCAGGACTGTGGTAATGCATTAAGGTAGCTGGTTTTATTCCCTTCTCCTGCCAGAGTCTGAGTGCTCAGTGGCCAGTGTTTGAGATCATGTGTCCTGTAGAAACCAGACTGAATCCTATGGGGAAAAAAGGCATAAGTTATTAAAATCCAAGTAGGAAGTAATGAAAAGAATGCCAGTTAGGTGCAACTGATTCTTTAGTTAAGTATTTGACTAAAATGTAATAAATAAACTTTTTAATAGCTATTTTAATGTTTGAAACCTAATTTTTAAACTGAATTGTGCTTCTCTATAAACTGTGGGTTTTATTTATGGTCATGTTACGTAGTTCACATATTGCCATTTCAAAAAAAACTATGTAGAGCTAGAAATTGCTCAAAGAAGGAGGTAGTAAAGGTGATGGAGGATACTGAGTAGCTTAATTTATAACTAGTGCTTTTCAGATATGTAGAGGTGGTTACATGAGCATTTGGACACATCTGAAAAGTTACTACAGATATAAAAAGGGAAGAACAAATAACTTGCCTGTATTCATTACAAACAATGGTATCTGTAGAATGACTTCAGTGAAAAAACACCACCCTTCTTTTTGTACAGTGCAAATGACAGAATTTGGCTTTGCAGTGTGTCATAGAGGCCAAGTTATAGGTGGGTTCAAGAAGGGTAAAACTGGATACTAGAAACGTTACTACTTTTTAAGTGTGCTTCTGTCAGCACAGTTTGATTTTCCAAACCTTGTCAAGTAAGTTTGTCCTAATACAGAGGAACCTACTTGTATAGTCATGTCTAAACATACCTTTCTGGCACTTCGTGATGTAACACTGGCCTGGGTGTGTGTTTGATCTAAATTAGTGTGACAGCTCTTAGATTTTCAAGACCACCTCAGTAGATCAGTTGCAGCATCTGATGGGATGCATAAGCCTGGCAGTATCTGTGAGCCCAGACTCACACTGGGTGATAACATGTGGCACTGCTGCACCTGGCTCAGGAAGGAGCTGTGAAGTGGAGTTAGCACCTAAATCTGAGTGTCCAGTGAACCAGTAGAGGTGTGTGTTTGAGAACAGCTTCTGTGAACCCAAGGACAGTAAGGTAACTGTGATGGGGTGGGGAAGCATTCCAGGGAATGCAAAAGACTGAAGGAATGGGCATGCCTGAAGTGCTACTTTTCTTGTAGACTTTGATGCCATCTGCAGGTCTGAGTTTGATGCCAAAATGAGCCTGGTATTTAAAGCTGTGAATCTTCAGAATTCGTATTATATCCTCTGTTGCTGTGAACAAGTAGCTTTGTTTGAAATTTTCTGTTCTCATGCTTATGTAGTAGTTCACTCACCTGTGAAGTAAGAGTTAGATGCCTGAGGAATTTGAAGCTTATTATTTCAGCCTGCCATGTGCAAGTGTCAATCACAGGATTATAGGCCATGCTGGCTTCAGTGTGTTAGGGCTGGTGGTGGCTTTACATCTCTTTTGCAGAATAATAAGGAGCAACAGACTAATGGACTTGGAAGGCAAGTGGTTAAAAGGGAAGTGCTGCTTGTAAGTTTGACTAATGCACAGGTATCAGCATGCTGGTTGGCTGCTGCCAAGTAACTCTGAGTTACAAAACAAACACATGGTCATTTGGTTAGAATGAGGCTGTCTGGGTCATTAAGTGATTTTTCTTTTTAGCATAGCAGTCACAATTCAGCATTTTTATGAAAGAGGGAGTCCTGAGGAGATCAGAGGCCTAAGCTTTCTTTCAAGTTCCTTTTCCTGGTGTCACAGGGCACAGTATGACAGATCCCTGTGGCCAGAATCTATTCCCAGGTGAATGTTGTAAAATTTCAGCAGTTTCAGGGAAACTTGAGTACGACCAGAAGCTTCATAATACTATTATGGATTCTAGCTCAAAACAATCAAAATATCTTGACAGATAATAGTGCCTGTTTTTTATTTAAGGTAGTCTATTGCTTGGCATGACCTGTTTTGTGTATTAGTAATATGTTGTTTCAGCCCATGGTGCTGTCCAAGCCCATGATAGTGGTCCTAGACATTTAATCAAATTCTATTCAAATGCTCTTAGAGCATTTCCTCTCTATTTTTAATGTCAATTAGAGATTTTAGGGTTTTTTTTGTTTTTTTCTTTTTTGTTTCCCAGAAATGTTTTCTGTACAGCAACTTGTAAGTCTTCCTTGGATAGTGGACAGTGTTGAGATGATGACACACAGTGATTTTGGTAGTTGCTTCCAGCACTATGCATTTCACAGAGACACTCTTTAATCAGGAATTAGCAGTCCTGGGAACTGAGGGCTTTGTAATGAACCTAGTATTGCTGTTGTGGGCAGAGGTAATCTGGGCACACCAGCCAGTCAAGGCTCTTGAAGAAGCTGGAGGTCAAAACACAGTGTGTGAATCTCAGGTGGACTTAAAATGTTAGATAGTTATAAAGAACTGGGCTGAGGCTGCCACTGTATTTTAAATCACCAGATACCTGTTACATAATTACTTTGGTCTTTAGTATGGATCACTTACTTATAAATATTGCATTCTCACTGATAATCCAAGTTGTTTAGTAAATCCAGCAACTAAAAACTAGGTTGAAACAATTTTTTCAGTATACAATACTTATTTTTCCTCAGTTGTCTAAAACCAGTATTGTTGAGAAAATGTTGCTACAAAGCTTGACAAAGTTTCTACATATTCTACAAGAAGCATGGTGCAGGAAAAAAAATTATTTTTCCTGTTCTTATTATTGAGAAATAGCATAACTGTGTTTATTTCTGAAGCCAGAAAAGTAATTTTGTCTCATTTGTGTAATAAGAACAAAGATGCTATTCTTTTAAAGTGATAGTTTTGATCTAATTTTGTGTTTCCAAAATAACTCTCACTAGCTTGTGTCTCACAGGGTGCCATATCTTGTCCTAATTGTAGCATTGTGAAAACTTGAGATAAAGTGTAAGTAGATCAGACTCCCTTCTCCACTTGTACCTTCTCTGCAATAGCTGCAACTAAAAGAAACATTAAGATAAACCACAGCTGAATACATATATTGAAGTGAAAATACAGATTTATTTTTAAAGTTTTGTTGTTTTCATTACAGTTTTTTCCATGCTTCAGTGTCTGATGTGCAGAATTTGTACTATATATAGATCACTGGTGATTAACTTAGGATGGGGTTTGGATAGTAAATTTGGGAAAGAGCAATGGAGTAAATTATTTTGTGGATAATACTTCATTGAACTAAATGCTTTGTTTTGATTTTCATTTTTTGTTTGAAATAAAGGCACTTTTATGCAAAGTTTCATCTATTTCAGAAGGACTTACAGGAGAGAACATGGCAATCTAGGATTAATTGAATGCAAGTCTAGTTTTAAGGCACATGTTTGTGGCCATTGTGTCCAAAGAGGACAATTTGTTCCTCAGTATGGTTTGCAACTACCAGGTGAATTGGATAGTGGAATTTTGGTTGCTAATTTGATCCATCATTTTATCTGGTAAATGAGATGTTCTCTTTTCCTGTGAGTCCATTCAAAGGCACATCTGCCCTGTGGGATTAGCTACTTCTCTTGTGCTGCTTTTTCAGTATCTCACTTCCTGGATGTTGCTGATGCCCCTTGTGAGAAGGCCTTGAGCCTTCCATTTAATTTTGGTGTCTTGCATCTTTTGCCACCTTCTCTGTCCTTGAATTAGCCACCAGTAGTGCCCCCATTATAACATGTCTGAGGGCACAAAGAGAAGTGACTGGAGCTGCCATGGGAGGTTGTAGGAGGACAAAAAAATGGATTCTGGAAATAAACAATACGTAAAGTGAAAGCTCATTGCTTTGGAGGCAACAGGGCTACAGTTTTATAGAGTGCAGTGATAATTGTATGGTACAAAGCTCATCACCTGCATCACAAGAGCACGAGTGTGGTGAGGTTATGAATTCAAAATACTTTAAAAAATGGAGAAGTGAAGTTACTGCCCTCCTGAAAACTGTTGGCCTTGTATGTAATAATTATGTCATAATTTCTAACTATGTAACATGAGTTTTCTGATACTGCTTTTAGGACAGCTTCCTTAAATACTGACATGTTATGACTGTAGGGAATTTATAAATAAAGTGTCTTCAGATGCTGTAACTGAGTTCATTAATACCACAGCAAACCAAACACTTAAAGTATTTTAATATTTTTATAATAGACTTTAATTCTTGTTTATATGATGGTAGTACTGTGTTTTTGTCTGTGTTGTGAAGATCCGAAAATAGTTAAAATTCTTGGCCTCTCTTAAGGGCTTTGATATTCTGCCTTTGCAAATGAGGAAGAAGGAATGCATTAACTTGGGGCACATACATGTCAGAAGGAATAATTCAGTCTTCTAATTGTGCCGCAATTGGACTCACACAATTTGATGTATTCGCACTGTTATGCTGTCTTCTTTCCCACTTTAAAACATTTAATCAATATTTTAGATAAATATCTCAAGCAATGAAGTAATTTTAGAAATAAAACTATGAAAAAGGTAAAAGAGAATCCTCTTATGATGGTTTTAACACCAAAATAATTATATTTTCAGCTTATTTGTGAAATGCAAATTCCTAAAAATCCCTTCATCTGATTTCTTCAAATAAGTGGGATATTTTCTTCTGGAGAACATACATTTAAGCAGAATAATGTGCCTGCATTTTTAAATCAGAAAGAGGCATTGTATATGCTGACAGCATCTCTCTTAATTCCAAACATGAATGGGATTAATTATGACAAAATTAATGAAAATAATGTAAGGGTTATAAAAAACTTGAAAAAGCAAACCAGATCACATGGGACCTCAGAGTTGCTCCTTAGCATCAGGGCATTATGGACAAATGCAGAGAGCATGCTTGTCCTGTTGGTTATTCAGAGTGTTTTTAAGACACAGGGATGTTCATAGGCAAGGGCAGTGGAACTAAATGTGTGCCAGCTTCTCCTAATTACAGTTCACAGCCTGAGGTAATAAGTTGAATTGAAACTGCATATGGTTTAAATTACTGTGTCAAACTCTGAACTGTGGTGCAGCAGACACTGGCATGTTTGATTTAGCAATGATTGCTGCAAAGCAGCAATCTTCAGCAGGAAGAGTCACAGTTCTCAGGTTTTGTTCCATGATGATATTTCAGTTTTGATGCTGTAAAATTTACATTGATAATAAAGGAACTATTTTAAAATAACATTGCAGAGCTCTTTATTGTTTGTGTCCTTAATCAATTTTTTTCTCCATAGTTTGTGTCAACTGCCAAAATTCTATTTTTGAGAAAACATGTGTTATACTTCATATTTTGTAGTTGATTTGCATAGGTATAGGTAATAAGTAATAGTTATTGTACATAAAATATTGCCTTTACATAAGAAACTTAATTTGTGAGTCTTTAAACAGCCTTTAAACTCAGTACACAAAGTCCCTTAACACTCTGCAGAAGTAATGGTGTCATAGCAGGTCTGAAGTGTGTGATCCCTGAGTGTTCCAAGAGAGGCTGAAAACAACAAAGTAAAAACATCGGTCCCCTCTCACTTCTTTGCGTAGCATTATCACCTTTCTTCACGGATTTGCTTTTTGTGGTGTTCTCATCAATGCATGACGTTATAAGCAAGTGAAATAAAATGGAGCAAACTGCCTTGTTTCGTCTCTACCATCATATGGTTTCCTTCAAACTGAGTTATCATAGATAATGTGGAAATAAAACCTAATCAAGAATTAAAAGCATATTAACCACGTTTCACAACATAAAATTTAGTGTGGGCTTTTATCAGCAGCAATGGAACGCAGCAAAACCTGGATTTGCTGCCAGTAAATGTGTACCCAGAATATCAGAATGAAAAGTCAGTGAGCATACAGTGGTATTGCCTTGTCTAAGCTGGTACACCTGGATATAGTGGAGAAAGGAAGTGGAAGACAGGCAGAGCCAGAGTAAGGGGAATATTACTTTAACAGAACTGGTGTACAGTGTAGGGTTTCACTGATGGGAAACAATGTGCATGCACTCCAGTTGATGTCAGCAAATACACAAAATGCTCAAGTAAGTCCGTGAAAATTGGAAATGAGGACTGAGGTGAAGAGTGCGTTTCTCTGTGTGCATATATATACAAATAAAATGGCTTGCTATTTCTCTTCCTAGGAACACAGTGTCTTACTTGGAGCTTGATAAAGTAACTTAATTCTGAACTCACTGGTTTTCTTTATGGAGGCTGGGAGGGAGGGAATGCAGTGACTATTGTGGCTGTATGCTTTCTCAGCCTGAAGTTGTTCTCTGCTTATCTCCTGTGTTTGCAGAGTGACCCTCACCCACCAGCTGCTGTGGTATTTACTAATGCAGGCTGGACCTTTGTGTTTCTCCTCAGGCTAAATAGCTACTATTGGATCTCTCTGTATTTGCTCTTCCAGATCCTGGAGTCTCTCCTCACTGCTCTGTTGCATCCAAGTTTCAGAGAGGTTGCTATAAAGTCTTAAAGGTCTCATGAAATAATTATTGATAGTTGAGTTACAGTGATAATAGTATTCATTTCAAATTGTTTACAGTCAAAATGATACATGCCCCAACTTTGCAGTGTCTCCTCCTTCTCTATGCCTACCCTTCTGGGGTGGATGGTTTCATTTGGAGAAGGAAAGGATGTGGGATACGGCTGGTCATCAGCCTCCTGGCCTCCACTGAGTGATGTTGGTAACTTCTTCCTCCTCATTCCAAAATCCACTTGAGTAATTTTTATGTGATTCTGCAAGTTGTTTCTGTGCTGCCATGTAAATCCATGTTACAACCCATGTTTAGCCATCCAGATTTACTATATAATTGGTATTTTCCATCTGTGTGGTGTGTGTTCACTCTGTGAGTGGCTGTGCCCAGCCCCCAGGCTGCAGTCCTGTGGCCAGCAGCTGACTACTGCTGAGGTGTTTATAGCCTCGGGTCTCTGTCATCCTGTGACTTTATAGTCTTCTACAGTTGCTCTGTATCTTTAATCTCTTATACTGCATTTTATTTCAGCATGTTAAGTAGTTCACTTACACAGAATAATTATAATTGCTGTGTTAGTTCCAGATGTATATAACAGGTGCTACACTGCACAGCTGTACGAAGGTGGACCAAAATGGTTAAGTCATTTGGTCAGGAGCTGTTGCTCTTCACTGCTAAAACAAATCTCCAGGTGGGCCAGAACATGTTCAGACAGAGCCTGGTAAGTCCCAAGGTTTATTATCAGGTTAACACAAAGCCTGTGCCCATTACAAACAATGTCAACACTGTTTTTTATCAGCACTCCGGTCTTGCTTTGCGTGATCCATGGTGAGAAGCAACTGCTGTTCTTTGTTCAGGGAGCCTGGGTGCAAATACACTGAACACGTAAAATTGGTGCCATTCTCTGAACCTTGCTGCTACTCAGGTGATTTTAAAGCTTGCAAGAGGCAGTTAGAAAGTGACCAGGCATAAATTTAGTGCTGATCTGGTGATGGCTGAGTGAAGGGGAATTCTCTTTCCAGGAAGATGGATGACCTTGGAATTCAAAAGATTGTACTTAAAAGGATGTACTTAAATCAGCACATCTGAAAAAAAATATTTACAGAAATTGTAAGCAGAAATTTTGTCAGAGAAAGAGGCTCTTTCTGTACATTTGAAAAATTGAAGAGGATTAGCTTTAAGATTCCGACACAACCTGCTTTGTGTTTACAGAAAGTCTAAATGGTCTTTGATTGTTTTATTAACATTTCAAATTATTTGTTGGGAAGTGCAGCAGTAGCTAATGGGAAAATCTGGGCTAGTGGTAAAGTTCTCATTTGCCAGTTGGCTTAGGAAAGACCTCTGAAAGCTGGATCTTGTTCATGTAGTATCTTAAAATATTGGTGGTTTGCAGAGTAGCTTTTGATTTTATTTATATTTAACATGTAGTTATTCAGCACCTCATTAGAAAACTGTTGTTTCTTCACTCAAAAGAACCTTTGTACCTGCTGTCATAAAAGAAACTCTAGGGGCTTTTAAGTACAAGAGGACAAAGCTGTGTAGCATTGTGTGTTGAACAGACATTTTTGGCTAAAATCGCTGTAAGGGCTTGAGTGGATTTTTAAGGCATGATCTTCATTATAGAAATACTTTGTGTTCTAAGTTAGAACACAAATGTGGCAGGAAATAATGGAGAGACCTTTTGAGTATTTTAGAGAATGGTTTTCCTATTTATAGCCACCTGGACCAGTTTATCACTATGTGTAACCAAAACTGTGTGTTTTATACCCTCCTTACCATTTCTGATGAACTGTTAATAATGGATCATTGGCAGCAGCTGCCCAGGGCACACCTGACCCCTCAGGCTGCAAACTGAGTGCTAAAGAACCCTCTGAGACAGAGTAATGTTTCTGTCTTCTCACCAAGGACTCAGCTGTGATAACTCCCCTCCAGGGAGGCATCAGCACCTTCACACCCACCCTGAGGGGTCATGTCTGCTAATGGGCCATCAAGGATTCCAAAAATATCCCCTGACACAGTAAATCACCCACTGTGAAACTCCTCACCCTGGGGGCAGTACTGGGGTTCCCACCTGAACCTGAGCATATGTAAGTTAATGAATACTGTTCTGTTTGTGCCCCAGGGTGCTGGGTTATACATCTGGGGTTTGTGGGTTAAAACCAGTTTTTCTCTGTATCATTGTACTTACTATAATCTTTTTAGTAAATTGTAACTCTGACTTGTAATCTTGCTTGAGTTGGGTTCATTTCTCCTGCTGGTTTGCCTTTAAACCAACACAAGGATGTTATGAGCAAAACCCAAACCTTTTGGTCTATCTATTACTTCAAGGTTAAGGAAAAAAAATACATATTTCTTTTTTCTTTCCTGACTGTGACATCAGTAAGATTTTATATAAAATGTGTAAAAAAAAAGTGGAGTAATAATTAATCTCTCTCCATGTGTGTATAAATATATATATTTATGAGTTGTGCTATAACAATACCAATTAGGTAAAGGTTAAGGCAGGTAATATGGATAAAAGAAAGTAAATGTAAAGCAGACAATTCAGTGTTGTTACATATTTCAGAGTGCTGCATGAGTTAGAGAAGCTAGATAAAAAATTTATGTTGTATGTGCATTTAGAAATCAGTGATGAAATCAAACATCTGTATCTCACTACCACAATAGTCTTGACTGTCTTTGCATGTGCTGTGGATATTCTTCTCTTCACCACAAGTCCTTAGTATGTTGACTTCTCATACCCTTGAAGTGGAGCTTCAGTGTCTGTGCTCTCTCCCATTCTTCAGTGGTCCTTCAATAAATACAGCCTTGTTTCTGAACTTTGCCTAGTGCTGAAATTGATGGCCATCTCCATGAGGGTCTGAGCTTCTTCTGTAGCTACTGCCCACCTTTGTGTGATGTGCAGGCTGGGCAGGAGGTGTCACATTTGTCATCCCTGGTGTAGAGTTTGATTGCAGCTGGTTGCTCAGCTGGCAACAGGCCCTCAGCAGCTGGATGAGCCAGGTGGAAATACGACAGCTGGACTATGCTGACTTGGGTAGTAATAATAGAGGGGTTTTTTTCAGAGAATCACAGAATCAGCTAGTTTGGAAAAGACCTCTGAGATCAGAGTCCAATCTATGACTGAACATCACTTTGTCAACCAGACCATGGCACTAAGTACCACGTCCAGTCTTTCCTTGAACTCCACCACCTTTTTGGGCAGCCCATTCCAATGTCTAATCACCCTTCCTGTGAAGAAATTCTTCCTAATATCCAACCTAAACATCTCCTGGTGCAGCTTAAGACTGTCCTCTTGTCCTGTTGCTTGTTACCTGGGAGAAGAGCCCGGCCTCCACCTGGCTACAACCTCCTCTCTGGTAGTTGTAGAGAGTGATAAGGTCTTCCCTGAGCATCCTTTTCTCCAGGCTAAATAACCCCTTCTCCCTCTGCTGCTTCTCACAGGACTTGTTATCCAGACCCATCACCAGCTTTGTTGCCCTTCTCTGGACATGCTCCAGCACCTCAATGTCTTTCTTGTAGAGAGTGGCTCAAAACTAAACACAGCACTGAAGTTATGGCCTCACCAATGCTGAGTACAGAGGGACAATCACTGCCCTGGTCCTGCTGGCCACACTTGCTGATACAAGCCAGGATGCCTTTGGCCTTCTTGGCCACCTGGGCACACACTGGCTCATGTTAAGCCATCTGTTGACTAAGACTCCCAGGTCCTTTTCCATTGGGCAGCTTTCCAGCCACTCTGTCCCAAGCCTGTAGCATAGCATGGGGTGGTCTTGACTGAAGTGTAGGAACCAGCACTTGGTCTTGTTGCACCTCACACTCCTTGTCTTGGGCCCAGCTATCTATCCTGTCCAGCTGCCACAAACCTTGTAGAAATTTAATAGCTCAGAGGTCTCCATCCATGTTTTCAAAAATAACTCTGTGTGTGTGTTCACATTTGATTAGTTTTTTACATGCATGTTTTATTTCTAAGAATACTAAAATCACCACTGCTGAACAGTTTGGAAACAAGGTTGCCAACTGTATGAAAAATGTTATTATTTTCATTAAACTATAATTACTATGTTACTTTGTCCATTAGAAATAGGGACATAGAAGCAGAAAGAATTAAAATGACACAGATTTTGTGAATCAGCTGTTACTAATGCTGCAAAATAAGCACCTGTGTTTCCAAAAGATACCCAGAATGACTGTAATCTGAACAAAGAGCAGGGTTATCTGTAATTGTAGGACTCTTACTTTGTGAGTATGTTGGTTTGGATCAGAATGAGCCAGTGTGAGGCCAAGAAGGCCAAAGGCATCCTGGTTTGTATCAGCAAAAGTGTGTCCAGCAGGACCAGGGCAGTGACTGACACCCTGTACTCAGCACTGGTGAGGTCACCGCTCAAATCCTGTGTTCAGCTCTGGGCCCCTTGCTACAAGAATGGCATTGAGATGCTGCAGCATGTCCAGAGAAGGGCAGGAAAGCTGGTGAAGGTCTGGAGCACAAGTCTTATGAGGAGCAGCTGAAGGCGCTGTGAGTGTTCACCCTGGAGAAAAGGATCCTCAGGGGAGACCTTATCGCTCTCTACAACTACCTGAGAGGAGGTTGTAGCCAGGTGGGAGTTGGGCTCTTCTCCCAGGTAACAAGTGACAGGACCAGAGAAAATGTCCTTAAGTTGCACCAAGGGAGGCTTAAATTGGATATTAGGAAAAATGTCTTCACTGAAAGGGTGGTCAGGCTGCCCAGTGAAGTGGTGGAATCGCCATCCCTGGGAGGGTTCAAAAGGCACGTGGATGTGGCACTTAGGGACATGGTTTAGCAGTGAACACAGTGTTGCTAGGTTAGCAGTTTGAGTTGATGATCTTAGAGGTCTTTTCCAACCTAAACAATTTCATTAGTATGTGAAATAGCAATGAAAAAGCTGTATAAATACTTCTTTTCTAATTTGTTTCTTTTCCTTTGCAGTTAAGCCAAACTTGCTAGCAGAAATGTTTTGAAACTTGTTTCCCATATATTAGGACTTGTTCTGCAGTTTATTTTCTGTATTTAGGGTGTTCAGATCACTTGACATGAAACATATAACAGCGAACCTACAGTAAAGTGAGGACCAGAGGGATGGGAAATATGTTCCAGTTCTCTATTTTGTATTCAAAAAAGTGAAAGAAGTAAGGTTTATAAATAGATTCTGGTAGTGTTAGTTTTTCTGTGAAATTATGTGTTTGAAGAGTTAGTCAATATATTGGGTTATTACATAACATAAACTAAATTATTTTATGATACTGTTTTATTCTTACCATAGAAAGTATTTTAAGGAGGATATACTACTTAATTCTATAAGTAGTCCTTGGGCATTTCCTTTCTTTTGTGTGGAAAACATTATTTGATTTTTCTTTACTGTGGAAAAACTGTATCTCATGGGTTTTCAGAAACTTACTGTACATGTTGATGTTCACATGCTGGCTTTTATGATTATTGAAACAAGCCACTAGGTGGCAATATCAATTAAAAAAAATCCAAGACATGCAATTAAAGTTGTCATCTAAAATGGGGCACTAAGCAGTAGGTTTGATTAAAGTTTGATTGCAATTTGTCGTATGTACGATTTTCTTGGTGTAGAGAGGTGCTGTTTTGCCAGAGCACTTGGTGTGGGTGATTGGTTACCGAGGACAGCTGGGTGTATTTGCCTGGATACAAGGGAAGCATTGTTCTCACTTTCCTGTGTCTGCAATATTTGTTACACATTTTAAAAGGTGATCTATTACCATACTACTTCTTGATGAAGCTTGTTTTAACCTACCAGTTAGAATAAATTGGGTTGTGTCTGTGTTACTTGAGAAACAAATCCTCATTGGTGTGAACATAAAACATTTAAGACGAGTTAATGTGAAATCAGTATGAATTTACTTAGGGCTATAGATGACCTTATGAAATACTTAATGTATCTGTTATAGACACCTTTTCATGATATGTTGATTATATCTTCTTTGGTGTAGGTGCCATTGCACGGCACACAGGCTGAGTTTGGATGTGGGATAGAAGATTGAAGAGACTTGTTATTAAACACTTTGTGAATGCAGCTCAGCACCTACAGAAACTGTATCCTTATGTCACAGGGCTTGTCTTATCAGAGATACCTGGTCCTTTTATTTAGATATATATATATCCTGGGGGGTTTTTTCAGCATGTGTATTGAAGATGCTGTTGCTGGTGTTCCCATATAGGAGTTATTTTTAAGCTCATACCACAGTCCTGCTTGGGTTATTACTTTGGGAATATATACAATGAAATTGCTGGCATGCACTAAATGTGGCATTTCTGCTTGGGTGAGGTTTCATTGGAGCTCCTGTCTTCCTACTCCAACCTGACTTACCACTCTATGTGTAGTATGGTGTTCTCTTGTTATATTTCATTGGAGTGGGATAGCCTATCTTCCTTCCTGGGGCTTTACTTCTTTGGGATTTATTCCCAATGCTTTGTGCCATCAGTATTGGATAAGTCACTACCCTGCTTTGGGTATTTCTGAGAAGGTAGGGCTGCCTATTGCTGTAATACTTGGTCTTTATTTTGTTAGGATTTATAATAATTTTATCAGGCAGTGGCTAGAGGAACTAATTTATCTTGGAGTGATTTATATTTTGCCTTTCTCAGCTCTTTTTGTAGGCTGTGTATTAGGGTTTTGCAGTGACTGTGCTTCAGTCCTTATGTCATGCGGTTTCTCCTGATATGTTTCTGGTGTGGATGATAGAGCAGAAGCATTCCCTCAAAGTGCTGGTTTTCAAGAGGAGTTGAAAATGCTTAACCTGATGATCTTTGTGCCCGGTGAACTCTGTCATAGACCAGACTGGACTGCTCGTTAGGGAGGTTGGGAGTGGAGCTTCTTAAAGTCAGTGGTGGGGTTCCCATTAGTTGCTCTGTCTGGGTATATGAGGCCTAGGCAAATAAGGATTGTGCCTGTTGGCTTTTTTATTTCTGTTTCCTTGTTTGTCTTTCCTTTTTACACATTTGATTTAACCTCAGTTCCTTTTCCATTTTCTTTTAAAGACAAGTAATTACATCCTGTATGGTGGTATTGTCACTGTAACGTGTTTCTGTGCACACACTACCTCTGAAAGTGCAGGTAGTTTAATCTTGCTGTATTACAGAAAACATTTGAACCCTGCTGGGACAAAAGGAAAATATTTCCAAAATCTTGTTTTGTGGTAAGACCTATGCCTGTAGAGTCTGCTGCTATTAAAGTTTTTAAGTTCAATAATTTATAATTTATGCACTGTTCTGTCAGAGGCTGTGTAGAAAATGCTTCATGGTCATGGGCTCTCTTAGGCAGAAGGAGCAGTAAACCCACATCAATACTGTATCTGGGAAACTGAGCAGGGAATGTAAATGCTAAAATTCACTTAGGAGGAGGAGAAATAAGTTGCAAAATGCTGTTAAAGGTTTTTAGACCCTGATCCAGAGTCCAGTGCTGACTTTCTTGCAATACTTTTCCTCTTACTGGTATTTATTGTTGCATGTTTCTGTAGATGAAGTATTCTGTTTGTTTGAGGTGGCCTATCTTAGTGTAAGGCAGAAACATCCCTGTGTTATATATTAAAGTGTATTTTCTGTGATTATGTCAATTTTGAATCCTGGTGGTATTTCTCCTTCTATTGCAAAGAAACATCTATAATTCTCTTAGCCATCCTTTTTCTCAGGGTGAGCTGTAGCCAAAAATAATGTAGTCATTTCTTCTTAACAGTGTTTCTTCCAGGAGTGGCATGTAATTTGCACAGTGGGTGTCCTGTTCTCCTGGCATTTTTGTTCCCAGTGCTTTGATTTCTATGATGGTGTGGGGTCTGTGTTACTGTATCTGATCCTTTCCAAATGGTTCTCCTGTAACAGTTTTCTAATGCTTTTCTGTGATTTTCTTCCTTGTTGCTTCCTTGCCTCTTCTGGCAACTCCCTGCTTCTATAGGGACTAGGACATGCTTTCCTTGTGGGGAATTTTTTTCTATTTGAGTGGTACTTTGTTGATTTTTCAAATTTATTATTTATTTATTTATTTATTTATTTTCTTCTAAGTGATCCCATTAAGGATGAGACCTGAATGCCTTTGTTCCTCTAAAAGCTGAGTTGTCTATTGCTGACTTCGGCTAGGTTAATCACTAAGCTGGTCCCTGGTCATACATGTCTGGGAGAGCTCTTTTTCCTTTGGAAACAAGAATCCTTGAATAAGTTTAAAAAACCCAAAACAACCCAAAGCAAAACCCAGCAGATGGACTAGTTGAACTACCTGCGTCAGCAAGTATCCTATTGGGATTGGTACTCTGTAGACAACCCTGTGTTTTTGTCCAAGATACATCAGAAAATGGGATGTTTTGTGATGTGTCTGGCTTTTTTTTTCCAGCCTCACATGTTGCACATGTTAGCTCTGTTAAATCCTTCCATTGAAGCCAATTATAACATTTTTTTGGAGTGCTTTCCAGTATAAAGTTTTTATTTTTTCCTATGAAAATGAGTTTTGTTATTTTCTCTTCCATGTCCTGAAGATGGAGAAAATTCTGCAGGTGTGCCCTCGATGTGTCTCCCAGTGACTCAGCAGAACAGTACTTGGTTTCATGTCCAGCAGCAATGGAGCCCTGGGGGACTGGGGGCTGCTGTGCTGGGACAGATGGGGGTTCCTGCACAGGAGGGGAGCCTCTAAAACAGCAGAGGGAACACTCGGTATCCAAGCTAATCGATTCATTGTTTCTTTAACATCACTAGAAGAGCTTAAAATAGTTTACTGCTTAAAATAATTTACTGCTGCTTCCTGTACCTGATGATTTGGAGGTGCTGCCAGTTTGTGTCTGTTTGTAGTCCCTGAAATAAAAAAGTCTGTGGTTCACATGTTTTCCAGTGGCTCCTTATCTGTGACCTGACAGGCAGGGAAAAACGATTTGCAGTGACTTTGCAGAACTAAAATAAACACCAAGTTGACAGTAAGTGTTGGTGGTGGTCTGAGAAATTTTGAAGGATGGCAGTGGTCTTTACCCCAAAGTCTTCTGAGTCCTTCTGCTGCTTGTGGATTTTAATTCTTCAGTGTTGCATGCTTTTCAGAAATGGGATCAGCAAGGCCTGCATCTATTTTCAGTAGCTGCAGTACAAAAACATCTCTTTGTGTGTAGTAGAACTATTTTCCTTACTTGTTTTTTTATTCTTTTAAAAAGAAAAGCAAATGCAATGCCGTTTGGCTGCAGGGAATTATATGGCTCATTTATTTAAATACTGAATACAAACTAAAATAGTGTTTCTATTTTATTGTGGTTTTATCCTTTATGTTTCTGCTGTCTCAGATTTTAATAGGCAAATTATCCAAGTAGCCTAGGCCCAATATCTTGCCTTGAAAGATAACCAACTTGTATGCTACACAATCTATGTGTTCCCATTAAATTAAAATTTGTTTCCACTTGTGTTCAAGTATTTATTTGTTTACAGGGTGCATGTTGAATTTTACTAAATTTCTCCTACAATAAAAGGTGTCTTCTCTGTTAAACACGAATGAAGTTTGACATAAAAAGAGCTGTGAAAAAGATAGACAATGTGCAGGGTTAAAATTGAATTTTTAGCTGGTAAAGCAGCCAGTTATCTGTATGCTTATGAATAATTTGAACATAAAGACAAACTGAAATAGTAAAGGGAAGTCAGTACCACTATCACAAAAAAAATAAAGCTTCTTCTTTTCAGACTCTTTAGAACATTTTTTAAAATACTTTTGTCTTTCTGTTTAATCTTTCCACAAAGGTTTGGCAGCCCTATGGGGCAAGAACACTGGCCATCAGTTGGTATTACAGCTCTGCACACTTGGGTTGACTTTTTCCTACTTGTCTTTGTATTGGATGATAAACAAAATCAGTCAAAAATGCATTATTTAAATTATTTCACAGGAGTAGATATTTAGTAGTTTGTTATTAGGATCATGAGGAGTATATAATTAAAATGTAACTGTCCCTGTAACTGCTGTGATGCAGCACACAGCCTGTTTTTCCTCACATGAAGGAGCTCAAGTACTGTCCTACTCTGAGATGCGTGTAAGATCCCACCTATTGTCCTGTTCAGATTTTTCGTGAGCGCTGTCCTCTTCTACTGTGTGATTTTCTTTGGATAAAACCTTTCTTTTTATTCTTCAGTAGAGAAATTACATTTTGTTTTGGTGGATTTAAGAGCCAAGACTGCACTGGCTTATGCTTTTGTATAAAACAGTTTGTGGAGTAGAAGAGGTCTCATTTTTTTCATGCTGTGTGTTTGGTTTAAAATTTTATTCTAATTTGCTTTAAACTGCATTAGCTAATATAACTAATCTCTATGTTAGCATGCTGAGGGGCTGAGATGAGCTTTACATGTTAATAAACCCCTTGATGTGCATATAAATCAGGCATAGACTAAAAATAGTAGTGAATGCTCAAATAACTATTTTTATAACTACTAAATGCAGGTAGTATTCCAGAGAAGTTGAGAGCATCAAGATCTCCAGGGACTTAACTGGTTTTGCAAGCAACTACCTCTTGTAGACTAGTCTTTAAACCAAATCAGAAAGAGAAATGCATGAGAATGCATTGGAATTGGCTGCTGGACAGGGAGCGTTGGATTAACAGCCCTGGTTTGGGCAGGGGTCCTGTGTCAGGAAGGGGAGTGTTGGAGAAGCTTTCAGTAACTGGGGTGAGAAAGTGGTGGGGAAAAAAGGTTCAGATCACAGCAAATCAGGATCTGTTAATTATGCAATTTGTTTATGACAGTGTTCATGTGATTACTTATTTTTAAAAGTATTTCTACCCAAATTAATGTAATTTATTTAGTGGACAGAATATCTTATATATTAACAATTAAAAATTAATTAAAACTGATCTTAATAAATATTATTAAATGTGGAAGGTAGTGTGGGAAGGAAGGGGAAAATGGTATTTCTGTCTTACTTAAATTGTGGACATGGTTAAATTTTTAAAATCAGCGTAAATACCAATCAGAATTGTTAGTAAGAAAAAACCGCTCTTGGATAACCTTGTTAAGTTGTTTCCCCCTGGAAGTGTGTGCTTTGTGCATAACCCATTGTGCTTTTTTGTACTTCGCGAGGAATGAAGAAAATTGGAATTATATGTTATAGCAAAAGTTAAGTTCCCTGTATTACAATGCTCTTTTTAGTCCTGGTGTTAGTTCTGACATTTCAGTGAGGAGGTGCAGAAGCTGTTGCATAACGCAAATAGGTAGTTTGAGTATTCAGCACAGTTTTCTTGGAACATGAGATTTTATGGCTTTCATGTTCTGAGCATGAAGCAGTTGAGCCTGGTTTGAGAACTGCTTTGTGCTTGGCACATGTGACTTCAGTCAATATTGTTTGAAGAAATTCTGAGGATTTTTCCTTCATTTTTCAATCTAAAGGGAATTATGTGCCCCCCCTCCCCCCAATTAGGTTGCAAGACTTTTTGCTGAAATTGGGGCTGACTTGTCAGACTTGAGATGCTGCTTTTGGTTTGCATTGTATTTGCTGTTTCATGAATAGAAACCATTTTTGGTAATACAACTTACTAATACACAATTTTTAATGGAGAATTTGAATTTAACTTCTATAAAACGCTGGAAAAGAGCTGATTTTGGTCCATAGTGAGTGAGTACCCACACAGTGAATTTCTGACCTAGAGTTTTGCTCTCTGATTGCAGTACGGCTTTGACCCAACTGTGCTGTGGATTTGCCGTGTGCTTGAGAGGGAGTGGTGCTGTTGTCAAGAGTATTCCTATGCTGTGCTTGAGATCTACTGCATTGGAAAATGGCTTTTGTGTTCTGCAAACCTGGAACTTGTGTCTAACAGGGATTCGTGGCTGCATTTGTTGACTCACTGCCAGGCTGGGGTGGAAGGCAAAGCTTCATCCCAGTGTTTTTAAAACTAAACCTTAAAGGTATTCCTATACAGGTTTATTTTGGACTTTAAACTACAAGTCTGTCTGAATATTTTCACTGCAGTGATCAGGAATGTGGACTTGTCTTTACAGGTGTGGTGTTTCAGGACTGCAGTTTGTACATTTGGGTCTGTTGGGATTATAATTTCAAAGAGAGAGCCATAGTATCACGTGAAAGGGAGGAGGGAGAGAGAAATGCAAAGATTTCTAGTCTTAACTGTATTAAATAAAATTATTAGCCGTAAGTGCTTCCAGACAATCAGATCCTTATGTACCCAACACTGTCTGTCTTTTAACTGACAGCACACAGGATGGAAGGGGTTCTGACCTCTGATGTGAAGCTTCACTTAAGCCAGGGAGAAAATTATTAGCAATAAGCGCTTTTAGACAATCAGAGCCTTATGTTCCCCAACACTGTCTTTCAACTGACAGCACACAGGTTGGAAGGGATTCTGACTTCTAATGCGAAGCCACACTTAAGCCAAAAAAGAACTTTTCTCACAACAGCTCCCGAAATAACATTTATTAATACAAATATGTGACAGTTATTGTGGGTTCTGCTTTGCCAGTGATAACATTCAGCTGCAAGATTGTATTTAATTGATAATAAAAGACCCCAAAAGAAACCAGCACAAATGCATTCTACAGAGACAAACACACTAAACTCAAGTTACAATACAGCAATGTATCCCATTTTCACAACAGACAGAAACTAGTAACAAACAACTACTAACTAAAACCACAGCCACCTAAAACATTTATCCAGACACTCTCTCAATAACATAAGACAATAAAATATCTTGCACACCACTCTCTCAGTAACACAAAGCAAAAGGGAAGAGCAGAGCTGCTTCTTATCAACATACATGTTGAAAAAAAAAAAGAAACTACACCTTGAAAGTGAAGCAAGTTACTATAGAGCAGAACAGAGCTGGTCTTATAAAGTAAGAACAGCAAAAAGCAATAACCAATATAAAGTAGCAAAGTGTAAAGCAAGTTACTGTTATTAGTATTAAGGTAGCAAAACACTTTTACTAAAAGAAATGCTTATAAAGTAAGAATCAAAGTGAGAAAGGATGAAAGTAAAGAAAGTAAAGTTAGAAAAAATAGAAAGCACATGGTCTCCTCACCCCTACATTGTTCCAAGAGGAGCTGCAGCAGTTACCCTCACAGAGACATTGGCATATTTCCCTCTCCTCTGCTGGAGTTTAAACTCCAAACACTTTTTATACCATTTTTTTCTTCCATGTGGTTTGTGTGGCTAAGTCAGTCTATTGGGAGGGTGATGGTGATGCCCTGAGGTGAGGTGGGCCCTTGAAGATATCGCAAAAGAAGGCCGTGCTGTGTCTTAACACTCCATCTTTTGTTAATCTTATCAGTTTGAAAGCCCTTTGTCCTCTGCTTGGAGCATCTCTCCAGGGGGGCTGAGGCATCTCCCTCAACCCATCAGGCCTTATCAGGGCCATCATCCTACACATAGGTTTGAGTTTTGTGCTGTTCTTTAGTTTGATGTGGTATTATTTAACAATGCATGGAGAAATGACTAGTGTTAGTGAAGCTTATCTGGTGTTATTTAAATTTTTGAATACCATTAGGATGATGTAATTGCCTTAGATTTGGCATTTTGCACTTGGCACTGAGGTGAAAAGTGTGGAGTGGGCAGAAGTGGTTGAAAGGCTCCTGTTCAGTTGTGTGAGAAGAGCAATCAAAGTGCTAGTCAGTTGTACTATACCAAATGAAACCACCAAAATTTTATACCAGCTTAATTTTATACCAGAAGAACAGGGAGAGAAAGCTAATTTTACTTTAAATAAATTAGATCACTGAGGAGGCTGCTTGGGAATTATTTAAAAAACGTAATCATATAAATTGGCATATTAAGTTTTTCTGGGTCAGATTTTGGGGAATGAAGTTTTAAGCCACGCGTTAGGGCATTTATTCATATTTGTGAGGACTTCTGTGGAAATATAAACCCAAAGCAACTCGGAATACTTAGCTACTTATTTAGGCACTGATGGGAGGAAAAATGTCTGACTTGCAAAAGGAAAACCTTACAGGAGCTTATAGCAGGCTGAAACATGAGTAATTAAAATAATAAGTCATGGTGGATTATTCCAGCATGAGCCTATTTCTGCATTTGCTTCATTATTTGATTGTCCTGCTGCTGGTGATGAACTGAAATCAAGACCTTGGGTAATTTAATAAATCCATATAAGGAAATGAATATGATTAGATTTATAATCTTAGTGTTGTACTGATTTTTGGGTACTTGGAGCAGTGCATGTATTTGAATCAAGTGTTCTTGAATCACTGTTTGACAGACATCAGTAAACCAGACTATTTTATTTTGCATGAGACCTACATTTTATTTTGTTTTGGAGTCTTCATGTGATTCGTTTTTGATGTTGCTTGCAGCACATTGATATTCTAGATTGAACAAACTGGGGGTTTTGTGTAATAACTTATGCTGGGTGAATTCAAAGCCTTTAGCAAAGGTCACAGGAATACAACCTCAGATTCATGAAAGCTTCAGGCTCCTACTTTCAATTTGTGACATGCCAGAGGTCACTTGGAAAAACATCTTTTAGGTAGACAAAGGAGACCTTTCATTCTCATCTCAGACATCAGCTGGTGGGGCTCTCCAAACAAATTCTTTGTTTATGTGCATCCCATTTGCAGTTACTAAATTACCAAGTGAAAGTTAAATGCTGTCTTAGGCATTCAGAATATTTGTACAGTCAGATTCTCCATCAAAGCAGGAATTACTTGTCAGATCTAAAGCAGATCAAAAATAAGAGGATGGGTTTAGCACTTGTGATGTTTTAAAAAGGAGAAATGTTATTTTTTTATGCCTTCAAGTGATGTATCTGTGTACTGACTGTCAGACTCATCTGTGGACTGACAAATCTTATGTATCTTTTACTATTTGAGTTTTAGAAATTATTTGCTCATTTTGCCTGCTGTTGATACTTTCATTAGAGATGAGTAAAGATGTCAGAAGTTCTTCTATATAGCAATGCCTTTACATTAACTGTAATGGTTGTAAACCTGAAGCCCTAATACATCATAGACCAAACCAAGCTCTTCCAGTACTTTGGTAAGAAAAAAGAAACTAATAACTTGTAAGCAAATGGAAAAGATAAATTCTCACAAATGTTCTCAAGGTGTTTAAATTTGGAGCATTTGATTTTCAGTCTCCCTTTATTTGGTTTGAACCTCATTACTTCAAAGCTTTATCTGAAAGGTTTCCCTGCTGGCATTGATTTCAGCTTTTGGAACATGGGCCACTGGTGTAAGGAAGAACCAGTTGTGCAAGCCCTGCTTGGTGTTGCACATGTGGCTGAAATTCATTTGGCAGATGGTTATGAAATGCTGCAGAGCAGCTGCACTTCTATCTGCTCTTAGCTGCCTCCTGCCCCTCACTGTTACTTTGCAAAGGCAAAAAATGTGAAACCCAAATAAACTCTCAAGTGAATCAGCAGTTAGCAGTGCAAAGTCCTGTGCACTCTTAGAAATTCTTCATCTTAGTTGTGGCTGAATTGGTCACAGAATCACAGAATGAGTCAGTTTGGAAAGGACCAGAGTGAGGCATCTGCTCAGGCAGGGTCACCCCAGAGCACACTGAACAGAATGGCAGAGATACATTAAGCTGTTGTATTGTATATATGTTTCTTGTTTTAACATTGAGAGTGACGTCTTTTTTTGTTTAATTTTTCTTCGTATACATGTATTGCGTTTTGTAGAAATTTAAACCTGATGTAGTGACTTATCTTTCACATAATGATAAGCTCTGTATTTGTTTTCTGGTGGTAATAGTGAACATTGTGATAGCTCACCATCTGCCAGCTCTCCAACAGAGAAAAATACTTTGCATTCTCTGAAATTGCCCTCTTAGTAGGTTTTATATTCTTTCATTTGCCTCCTTCTTGAAAGTAATTTTGGGCTGAGGGCTCTTGAAGCCCTGTTGGACATTTCTCACTCAGACTAACTCATGAACTCCCTCATCAGTATCAGCAGATTTGAATGTCAATGTGTCTTTCCCATGTGAAAAAATACCTCAAGCACAAACCCAAGTCTGGAGATTGCTTGTGATATCTTAATTCAAAGAGAATTACAATTATTCTCTGGTATTGTATTCTTTGACTGTAATGATGTACAATGGTCAGTTTATTTTTAAGTAATTGCAAGAAGTATTGCTTTGAAAATGAATTCCCCTAAATGTGGCTCTTCATATTTTGATCAGTGATCTACAAATATGAAAGCATTATCCTGTGAAACCCTGTCCCATTAGGTTTCAGAAGTTATATTTCTGCCTTTTTACTTACCTTCTTTGTTTTTAATGGGGTATAGCTTAAATACACTGGGCAGTTAAGAGCTCACTGAAGAGGCAGGACATTCTAAAATTCAGGGTTGTTTGCAGACTACGTGCAGACTGAACCATTAGAGTCTACATAAATATTGCACATCCCTAAAACTTTGATTTCTCTGAGAGCTGCACTTACAAGTCAGCTGGTTCAATAATTTCATTCTACATTATTTTTCTTGCTTCTAGATTTAGTTTCATGGAATTTGTTTTAATTTAGTGCCTTAATGCCAGAAGAGCGAGGACCTTGAATTTTACTGCCTGGATGGTACACACTCATCTGTGTCTTGATGACTGTTGCAATTTGAAGTCTTCAGAGACTCTTCTCAGTGAGCGGGCTGTGCTTATAACAGTGATAATGCTACAAGATTATTACACTTAATTAACATAATTTGACTTAAAATAGAACTTTCTGCTCAAAAATGAGAAGGGAAGCAATTGATAGACAGAAAGTGGTTTCATCTTTGTTCATTAGCTGGTATTTGTTTATAGAAAATCATTAGGTGTATGCCCTTCTATTTTTATATGGTTATGGATAAAGCTGTTGTTTAACCTTTCTCTTGCATGACTTGGAAAGCCACAAGCATTAGAAACTGCATGCTGAGTTTGTCCTTGGAGTGGTGCTTAGAGCCCTCTTAGGTGCAGGAGTTTCTTGTAACTTTGGATGATGAGAGTAGTTTGAAAGCTGTGGTGAGCAAAGGCTGCTTGGTTTGTGTAGTGTCAGTGAAGACTGGGGAAGAGATATATGATCATCTTCTGGAGAGCCTGCTGGGTGATTTAGCATCTTTTGTGGTTTGGGATCAACTGTAGAAAGGAAATGTTGACTGGTTGTGTGACACCGCTAATAATTACTATCAGTCAGTGTCACTGTGCAGTTGCCCACCTCAGGTACAGAAGTGTGTGGTTCAAGAAAAGCATTTGGACACCACGGACCGTAGCAGTCTGTCCATTTGCTGCATGCTGAGAGGCAAAAGCAGATAGTGTGTTAAATGTATGCACCAGTGTTTTAAAGGTTAAGCAACAATCCTGAGTATCCTACTATTAAAAAATATAGTTCAGTAAATAAAAAATTCAGTTGAGATTTAAGGAAATAAACATTTATTTAAGAGGTCAGTGTAGTTTTGTCATGCTAGGGGAGTCATACATCCAGTAACAGGAAGGTATTTTAAAGTATGTGATTCAAGAAGACACAGTCATTCCATTTCTAGTATTTTCATATTCCTGCTCTCAGAGGCATTACAGCAAGATTATTACCAATCCCTTCTCCTTCAAATTATGTATTTTGCATAACATTAATCCCATATGTTAAAGAACACTGTGCTGCTAAAGATACCATATTGCAGATGAATTGTGTTAGACTACCAATTTGTTTCATGTGAAATTAGCATAGAATCATGAAAGCTCTTAAAAAAACCCTCAAAAACTCTGGAGAGCTTGATGTTGTGCTGTGATTTAAGATACAGAATGCAGAAGAACATCTTAATTGAGGCTGGGAGCAATAAAACACATTTATATGCTAAAAGGCAGCTTCTCAAGTGGGTAGAACCAATTTATGTGAGAAATAAAAAAAATATGCCTTATCCACCAACATCATCACTGCAGGATCATCCCTTTGAGTTCTTCCCAGAAGAATGCACAATGAATTCTATTTCTTATTTTGACTACAGTATCCTTTTAAAATTTCTTCATCAACATTCGCTATTAAGCTTATTTTTTTCCTATTATCTGCACTTGCCCACTGTGTTCCTCCCTCATGTGCAAATCTGGTTGCATCATCTGTCTCTTCATAGCTGTCAGCATTGTAAGCCTTGCCCACTCATTCCTTATCTCCTGTAAATGCTCCATTCTTCTTGCTGTGGTGTTCCTTTCCTATAAATACCCTTCATCACCAACATTTGTAGCTGCTGCACTCATCTTTTTCAACCTCCTTACCCCTTCTGCCATCATACCCATAAGATGTTGAGGACATGATGGATATGGCTGGCAATTGCATTACTTTAATGATAAGTGTGGTCTGTGTAGATGCATTTATAAATGCTTTTATCTCCCCACACCTGACTTCTCTTCCCCCTTGGTGTACTCCCTGTATTCTTAGCCTGTAAGTTCTTTCAGAGAAGTAGTTTTGTCTCTGTGTTTTAATATGGAACAGTATGCTGTAACCCTAACTGAGGGTAATGTAATGTAAACTCCGTGTGAGAACGCTTCATTATTATGTAAGATGTTCTGGGTGGTGTAAGGGGGATCCTCAGTGACTGCTGTGAATGCTGTGTCTGATGGCAGTGTTAGAGCCAGAAAATGGAAAACTGGAGTCTTAGTAGGCTTTGAGGTCTGTCACAGCTGCTCCATGGCTCTAATGCTGAGGAGATACAAATCAGGCCTTAGCATGAAAGTATCTTCAAAGGGCTTTAATACCACACTCTAGATATGTATTTGGGGCAAGGTTATCCCGGCATTTCTTTGTAAAGGTACAAAAAGTACTTACTGATGTGCAAAGAAAAAAAGTGATTTTAATTGGAAGGCAATACAACAGCTCTCAAAAAGGGAGACTTGTCTGGCATCTCCCTGACAGGTGGCACCCTCCACAATCACTGGGAAAATGTGCATTTTGGATTTTGAATGAATTTTCCTACAATCCTGTGTCAATAAAATGCAAATGTATCCTGTTACTTATTGGGCATGATCTTATTTTTTGGAGGAACTGTGTACAGTTCAGCTGTCTCTGAGATGAGAGGAAAGGATCCTTCAACAGCACAGTCAGTGCCAAGTGTTCTCTACAGCATTTTGCTTACAAAGACAGAGCAGACACTGTTATAATCAACCTGCCTTGAGGAATGCTGCAGGAAAAAAGATGGCTAATGATTTTTTTTTAAACAGTAAAGCAAACTGCTAAGTAAGAGAGATTACTAGAGGGATTTTAACGTGGACTGTAATAAAATATTGATCTCAACCCCTTTCCACTCTGCAACACTAATAAAAGTTTTCATTGTACTTCATCAAAATGAGTCTTACAGGCCAGAACTTGGGTCAGTGATGAACATGTTCTCTTCCAGAGAGCTGGACAAGTGTCACTGGTGTAGCAGGGCTGAAATGGTTCTTGTCTCAGCATTGGAAACCTGTGGTGAAACCTGCTGTGACATCTTCAAACCTGGAAAACATCAAAGTGATTGAGGATCAGGTTAATTGAAGTGAACATTACTTAATCAGTAGTAATACTTTCAGGTAGCTGTAGGGTATATATTTGTGCTTAAAAATGGAAAACACAGCTATTCACTATGTTTGTTTTCTTAGTTAATACATAAAAATGTACATATTCTTTTCACACTCAGTAGAAGTTTTCTGCTTTTTAAGCCTGTCATAACAGTGCCACAGCTTAACAAATCTGTTTGGTAAAATGAACTCACCCTGACAGAAGTTACCCTCTGAAAAAAAGAATTTGCATTGTTTTTCATCCATGTTTTTGATTTTTCTCCAGAATTTACTAACAGGTGGATCTCCGTCTCCAGTGTTCATGTATCATTTTGGCAGAAGTGTCTCAAATTTTATACTGCTGTTGCACACAATATATTTATATTCCACACAATAAAAAGGAGACTGGTAGTCTAAACCAGTTTTCTCTGAGCACATTCTCCCTGAGTGGATATTAAGAGGTTAACATACAGCTTAAAATACATAGATAGTCTATCTGAGGTACAAAAATAGTCTAAGAACAAGGCAAAAAAAAATGGAATCCATGTCATGGTTTTAAGACCATGTACTCACAACTGAGTGAGGAAAGACGAGTCAAGGCCTGCCAGAGGGCTCAAACTGGGGCTGTGGCTACTGACACATGTGAGTAAATACATGCAGATCACAGGTTTGCTTTTGGCTGTGTTGGCAGCTGATGATACGCAGGGTTTTATCTGGCCTTGTAACCCCCTACGTGCAGTTCCATTTCAGTCTCCTACTTGTGTCAGTTTCAGTCTTGCAAAACCCCTTTAATTGGCAAAGAGGGCCACATTGTGGCTGTAAACTTTCAAACATTTTAGGACAAAATTTGTGAAATTAGCAGCAGTATGGAATATTTGATTGTGGTGACTGTCCAAGGACAAGAGGGAGGAGGAAGGTTCTCTTCCAGCATACTGATGAAAGTGAGAGCTTTGCATGACAAGCAGTTTTGAGAAGGCAGTTTAAGCCCAAAACTGCTTGGAGAGAGATCTTAACAACAAAGAAATATAACTCTAAGCAGTTACACAAAACATGTAAATGTTGCCCTGGCTTTCAAGCAAAGTAGTCAATAAAGGAAGCCTTTTTGACAGGCAAAATTAGGCTCTGCCCTAGTTGCAAATGCACAATGCTGTACAAGTAGAGCCAAATAGTCAAGTTAGGCACTTCTGGTATTTTGAAACTAAATGACTCGCAGTGACTAAAAATCCCACACCTGTGTGAAGCCTTTGCTATTTCAGGCTGTTTTTACAAAACACTGATGTCCCCATCTCAGAGGAGAATTTAAAAGGAAAAGAAAAAAATAGAGGTAAACAAATCATCCGGTCATCCCTCACTTGATTGGTTTTTGTGGGTGCTTTGTCAGAAATGCATAGAAAATAGTTGGGGTATGGTTGTATTTTATTTATGTGTTTGTTTTTAAAATGTGATTATCTCTTCTCATGCAACTGTGCTTGCTTGGTCGCTTAGTATGCAGATGCTGCTGCCGGGAGTGTAAGGCAGGGGTGATTTAAGCTGGCTGTGGAACCAATCTGTATGCATGGCAGTGTGCAAGACACGAGCCAGCCCTCCCTGTGCCATCCCCAGACAGCCTCTCCTTAGCTGCTTTGAAGATATTTCTCTGTTCTGACACTGTAGGTTAATTGGCAGAATAAAATCATTTATACCTTGTGACATGGTTTAATAATGAAAGGTAGCTACAATTCAAGTAATATTTTCACTTCAGTGATCACACTTTTGGTTTGAATTTTAACTGTATCTTTATATTTTAAAACATGGCATTGTTTATTTTAATATAAACATTTATAATGAAAGTGATAAGTCATAACAAAAAGCACTACATGTCAGCACTCTGGCACAGATTTTGCTGCACAACAAAAGATGACATTTTTGCTGATTGACCTATTTCTCTTTTGCCTGTTACTTGGACTGTGAAAGATTAATTTTTATTCTATCATTCATCTGCCTGCTGGTAGATTTGTTAAGTTAAAAACTTTAGTTCACAGTATGATTACAGGACTAAGTCTTCTATTGTTTAAGTCTTCTGTTCAGTCACTTTTCAACTGATTTGTTAAAATGTGCCCTTTGATAAGATACTTCAGTCTTTCCAGCGAGGATTCTGTTTCTTGAATCTGGTCTGTGTCTAAAACCTTGTCTTCTGACAGCAATTCATATAGTCATACATGAATTTATAGTGTAGTATTATCATAAAGGTTTAAAAAAAATATAAAATGCACAACTGAGTTGAAAATGATCAGTAATAGTTGCTATCCCTGTGGCAATACCCAGAGTCTTTCAGAGTTTGGCTGTGCCACTCACACTCTGGATCAAGAGAGTGGCTGCCTTGATAGTTCCATTGTGTTGGCAACAGTAGAAATATAGTTGTTCCCCACTGAAATTTTAAATTCTCTGGGACAGTGAATAAAAATACTGATTTGGCAATAGCCTTTACTGTACCCATCACAGGTTATAAGTGTTTGGTTTGATAACCAGGAGTTTCATATGCATGGGGATTTGGAGCATTATAGGGCTGAAAATGTTCTTACAGTCCTGTATGTGTCTCTTAATCCACAGATATATCTGCTTAGTTATATCCCATTTAACTTTGTCAGCCTGAGTGCAGTTCCATCACAATTTAAATTTCCCTGTGCTGTTGTGTACTTCTTTGTTTATGTCACCATTGTACTTTGAAAAAAAATAGTCTCTGTTCCTTTGCATAAGAATGATAATAAATGAAGGAAATACAGCAGAAATTTGTTTTTTCTTTATAAAAATTATTTTTCTCAGCCAACATCCTTGTGCACTCTTCTTTCCTTTTTTTATTAAACTTTTTAAGTGCTTAGCCTTTTCTCCACTGATACTCTCCCTGATTTGTTGTGCCTTTCCTGTCTTCAAACTTTGTTGTATCCATGTTATTTTCTTTTTTAAGGAAGAAAAAATGTTAACGTGATTGATAGCTTGTCTCCATATAGGGGGATTTATGTGCTGATAGAATGATATTAGCACATGTTCCTAACCTTTTGTCATATTTGGATTGCAATGAATAATAGCGATTTAAAAAACATTTTTTGAACATCTGAGTGGCCCCACTGTTCAACAAACTAAAAAATTCATTGAAGCCATAGCCTTGCTTCTCTATTTATAGCTTATGGAAGGAAAGTGAGTCAGTGTAATTAATACATAAATAAGGGTGATGTTAAATGACATTTTAATCCCACGTTAAGTCACAACTGAAGTTGGTAACTAAACACAGGTGAGGATTATGTGCATTGATAGAACTACCTGGATCCATGTGTAAGGGTGGGATTCTCATGACCTCACGTGGGTGTCTGCAGTGCATCCACATCCGAGCTGGCTGCCCAGACTCTGCTATTAGTGGAGGGACACTGGCACTTGGGATGATTCAGCCTCGTTGGAATCACAGCAATCAAGTAATGAGTTAAAATCCTTCCTGAGTTTGCCATTTTCCCACCTATGATAGAAGAAGTTTGGTAACTCAGAGGAAGACAGTGATACTTTGAATTCATTTATTCTGTCTGAAAGTTAGTGGTTGAGAGTTGTCATTATGCCTCTTCAGTCAGTGGAACAAGTTAGCGTAGGAAAGCAGTTTTTTCCCTCTTGAAAATAATGCTGATATCCTCAACGATCTCTATAGTACACTAGGGATTTACACTCTACAGATGCTGGGTTTGGTAGCTTTTAAAACTGCTCCAGGTAGGTTTTTAAGAGGGCTTTTGGACACAGCCAAGTGTAACAAAATAATTTCATTTACACTTTTTATGTGTTTCTTCTGAATCTGACCTTTTCCTTATCTAGTCACCTTATGTGCTTTCTCAATCAGATTAACAGAGGAATGAAATAATTGTAATAAATATCCTCGAGGGATAAAACAAGTCGAATATTTTATCACTTTCAATCACTTTTTCTGGTGATATTTCTGAGTGAAAATAAACCAGGGCAATGTTAAGCCTTGCCTTTTTTTTATTCTTGTTGGAGAAGTGCTTTGCTGACTCATGTTGATTGGGAGTTTTTCCAATTTTAACATACCAATTTGGGGGTGTTGTGTATTTAAGAAAAAAAAAGAGCAAACTCCTCTCCTTGTCTTCTTGTAAAATAAGCATGAAAAATAACAGTGAAAACTAATCAAAACTCTGAAAGATACAATTTTTAAATACACATTTTACTTCTCATGCCCATGGTATCATTCTACTGCCTTATTCACAAGTTTTAATGGGCGAAGGTAAATTTCTAATTTAAAAAAATAGATGCTGCAGGTTCTCTAAATATACTTTGAACTCTTTTAAAGTAAGTCTAAATTGCACTCAAAATGTTGTATTTTCCAGTGTATAGGAAACTCCAAAGCATGGTTTTAAATGTAAGATGCTGGGTATAACTTGTGAACCTGGCACTTCCTCAGCTAATCTTGTCATTGCTGAGTTGCTTGAGGAGTAGGAGGAGTGCAGGCTTGGGGTCTGTAGTAATGTCTTTACTGTCATGTCCTTTCCAGGGGAAAGGAAGGATGTGTTATTTTACAGTATATATTCTGGGGTATTGTGTAGACAGTGCATAGGAGAGCACACATCAATCTTTCCTAAAATATTCAAAATGCTCTTGCTGTCCTTTGCCTAAACAACCTCATGTTGGCTCACTTAAGTTGAGCAGATTTGCTGCATTCAGTGTTTTCTCTTGCAAGATTTAGTCCTCATCTTTTTTTAGTTTGCTCTTCTTCCTACACTCTCCTGAGCTTTCTCATTCTTCTTTGTCTACTGTGTTCAGCTGTCTGTTTTCACCTTGGCAACATACCTTTTCTCCCTGTCAATGTTCCTCCCTTCTCATTTTCCCAGAAATTTTGCTGTATTTTTCTCCTGCTTAGTTTTTCTCTGCTTGCAGGGATTTCTGCTCATTTTACTTTGCTCCCTGTATTTCCCAACAGCCTCATTACTCTCTTTCATCTCTTTCCCCTCATGTAGTTATTAACATTTGAAGGTAAATTGGTGTTTCATATGAGTTAACAAAATGACATTGTTTAGAATCAACTTGTAAGATGGTCTCTTCTTCTGATGTTTATTCATTGTTTCTCATTAGGAGTGTTAAATACCAGGAGCAAATAAAGATTATATAAACCTATTCATATTCCATGCTTCCTAAAAGTAGGGTGAAGTACTAGTGGCATTTAAAATTGCATGGTCTTTGAAGTGTGTTTCCTTCCCTGTAAGGGAGCCAGATGATCAGAGATGAGGTTTGCCTGGGCTAGACTTGCCAGTCCTGTTGAAACTTGAATGGCCTGGTTTTGAGCACATATCTTCTATGACTGTAAACTTAGATACTTCAGGCCATGGTGAATGGAGTAGTGAAGCTAGAGGAGAATTCAGATGGTTTAACTTTCCATGCTCTTTCATCAAGTTTTTTTATTTTATGGAACAAATTTTTCAGTTCTTTCCGCTGTGTTTATAACAAGGGAAATGCTCTAAGGATGGGATGCACCCTTTCTCTGAGCCCTCAGCAAAACCTAAAACAGTAAGTGTAGAGTGTGTTACCTGCCAATCTGTTTTTTCTACCTGTTTTCTTTTTCCTTTTGATGTCTTTATCTGCATTGATCTGTTTTTAAAACAAAGTTTCTTTTAGTTCAGTAGGAGTTTATTGTTATGAAAGACGTAACTGACACTGCCGGCAGTCTGTTCAACGTTACATATTGTTTAAATGTTGCTGCAACCACTGCCAAAATTAGGGCTGTGTTGTTGAAAGCTTGTCTTGCCAACAGTGAAGTCTGTGCTCACGTATGCAGGAAAAGCCTGGTATGTACAGAAGCTCTGACATCCTGGTTTGGAAGTGCATGGGCTGGTTATGGAGGTGTGGCAGTGATGGCATTTCGGGACTAACTGGCTGCAGCCACCAGGGCTGGGACTGGAATGATGGGCAGGGGTGCACGGGAGGAGGAGGCATCGCTCCATAAAATCCGCTTCATGCCCCGTGGGAGAGGCTGGGAGGTACCAGGGGCCACAGGGAGTGATTGAATGGCATCACCACACATTTGCAGACTTGCCACCTACGTCCCCGTGTCTTCACTGCAGAAGAAACTATTTGTAGGCAGCCTTTAGGCAAGACAATACCAGGTTTCTCATGTGATTGCTGAATAAGTGTTGGGGAAGTCAGATGGAGAAGGGGGAGAGGGTGTGAAGAGAAAAAAGGTAGAGCTAAAAAAAATAACCTTGAAAGTCTTGATGTTGAGGTAGGCTTGCAGACCAGAAAAGCACACTCGTTATTTTTCGTCAGCAATGGCTGATTATGGTATAATTTAGATAGGATATTAATGAACAACAACAATAAAAGGGAAAACAGCAGAAATGTAAAATAGCTTTAGTAAGTGCAAGATCAGATCTCATGTCTGGACATACCTCTACTTAATATAAGTATCTCCATTGCTGTGATTACTTTTAACTTCTTTCTTTCCTATAAAAATACTTTGTCTCTAGCAGCCAAAATTTTTTCTGATTCAGATTTTTAAAAATTTCTTACACTTACTCCTCACATCTTGCACATACAGATATTTCTCCAGATTCCTTTGCAATCACTTATTGTTTTTGCACACTTACAAGGTTGCTTTAAAAAAATCCAACCCCCCAGCATCCCGTTTCTTTGAAGAACAGAGCAAAAACAAAGCAAGGGGATATTTTGATATGTGTTTGTATGTGTGTATGTTTTATCTACAAAATTAAAAATATTCATGATAGAAGTCCTTCAGGACTAGAAGACTTCCATAGCACTTACTTAGCTAGAAGCACTAGTGTGTTCTTTTCCTATATATTCAATTATAGTTATTCAATACAGGTATGTATTATACTGTAATTACATTCAGACTTCACAAAGGCAGGAATCTGAAGAATTAAAGGTATTTCTGATCCTTGAAAAAAAGGAAATGTAAGTTGGCTGAGTGCCAAGTTATCAGTGTTGGGGTGTTCAACATTTGTGTCAGTTTAAATAAATACTTTTTTGTGTAACTGCTATGCCCAATCAGGTAGGGAGAAGCCCAGGAGAAAAATCCCCAGTGTCTTTTCCTGTTGCTATGTAAATCCAGGGCACTGGCAATTAAAGAGTAAAAATTCTGTATGTGAGAAAAACCCTTAAAATGTAATTAGAAGATTTCTCTTTTTGTGGCCACTGCATGTGTGTTCAAAATTTGTCATAGAATTTTATCTCCAGTAATAATTTTGAAATTTAGTTTTTCTGTATGCAGCACTAACAATTCTGTTTACAAAAGCTTAAACTTGATTAAGATGTAATTTAAGAATAGGTAGATCCATTTACTTAAATATTTTAAGATCATAAACAGGTGCAATATTAACAGACAATCATATTTGTTCTCAGGCACAATCGTTACAGCTTTATGGCTGTTACTGGGTGTGTGTGTTACAATAGACAAGCATTTCCTTCTGTGCAGTATCCCTGGGTTTTCTTGCTTTTCCTGGCGGTGGCTCTGGCAGCAGGAAGGCAGATCCATGTGAGAGGGAGGTGTGATTACAGTTAATGCATTTCAGATGGCTGGAATGTGGTGGTGGTTTTATGTTCTGCCAGTTGGGTGCTTTACCAGAGACAGCAAAGGTGTGTGCATGTGCCACGATCCAAAGCCTTTACCTTGCAGTAATTGATGTTGGTCTGACAGGCTCTAACAGGACTTCAGTGCTCTTCAAGGTTTGTATTGGTCCTCAGGTTGTCTTATCAAAAGAAACAAGCTGCCAAGAACATGCTGAAGGATGGCTGACTGGTCAGATACAGAATCTCTTGTAATACTGGGAAGGTTGCTGTGAGACAAATCTTTAATATTTCCTTCAGTGGTGATTGATACTCAGAGCCTGTACCACTTAGTGGAGGTGGTCAGGCTTATTTACACAGGAGTTTTGCTGTGTCCAAGTGTAAGAACTAGAGGTAAACCCGGGAGTATTGGATGTTTTATCATAGACTCATAGAATCAGTTGGGTTGGAAGAGACCTCTGAGATCAAGTCCAACCCTTAATCCAACCCCACTTTGATTGCTAGATCATGGCACTCAGTGCCACGTCCAGTCTCACTTTAAAAACCTCCAGGGTTGGAGAATCCACCACCTCCCTGGGCAGGCCATTCCAATGCCTGACCACTGTCTCTGTAAAGAACTTCCTGATATCCAACCTAAACCTCCCCTGGCAGAGCTTAAGCCCATACCCTCTTGTCCTACTGTTGGTTGCCTGGGAGAAGAGACCAATCCCCACCTGGGTACAACATCCTTTGAGGTAGTTGTAGAGTGATCGGGTTTCCCCTGAGCCTCCTCTTCTCCAGGCTAAACAACCCCAGCTCCCTCAGCCTCTCCCCATAGGACTTGTGCTCAAGTTCCTTCACCAGCCTCATTGCTCTTCTCTGGACCCGCTCCGGCACCTCAATGTCTTTCCTGAACTGAGGGGCCCAGAACTGAACACAACACTCAAGGTGTGGCCTCACCAGTGCTGAGTACAGGGGAAGGATCACCCTTACGGTGCGTGTGGCGTGGTACGGCTGGCGTCACTATCCTGGGTTTGGCACTTTTAATGGCTGCTGAGGATGGCCCTTTTACTCTTTTTCCTTCTTCATGTAAAAAACCTTTCTGTTTCTCTCTTCTCCTTGTCTTGTTCTTTGTAGACAATAAGGGACATCTTACATGGAGTTTGACAGAGACAACTGTAACCTGCCTGATGTTCCTGCAGAGTTACACTTTGTGTGCTGATCACCACATGGACCCATGTCCCTGTGAGACACAAATCACTGCTGAAATGGAGAGGTTTTTGGCTTGCTTTGTGCTTGGGATGACATGTGCTTTTTTGATGGAGCTTTTTCTGAGTACTGCTTGTACTCTGATGAGGCCAGGAAAGGTGAAACAAATCCTGTCTCATGCTCATTTTCTAGAGGAACTGAGCTGAGAACATCCTCTTTGCATCCAAGAATTCAAGGAGTGTAAAAGCCTGATGAACCACTGGATAAGAAATGTTGAAAACTTTGCAAGAGTATTTGGAAAAGCCAGTTACATAGATACTGTAGTGATCATCACAGTATAAAAACTTAAGAAAAAAATTCAGTGAATGTCATGTCAAAATATCTCAAAGCTATTTCTACTATAAGGATTTCTAACTGTAAAATTTGTGACAAAAAGTAGAAAATATGAAGCAGTGAAGGATGATAAAAAAGTAAAATGTGGGAGAAATTCTAACCTGAAGTTTAAGATTATAACGTGTGTTCAATAATTGTGACCCAGTTTAATCCTTTTGGGTAAATCATGTAGATTCATCTCCTAGGAGAGGCAGGAATCTGTGTGCAAGATCCTGTGAGTCACTGCTTTACTCTTTATAAGGTAACATTCGCTTGACTTGGTTTGGATGAGCAGAAACCTGTTTTTTCTTTAAGACTGGAATTTAATTTGTCTTTGTGCTACATTAGAACAATTTATTTTTTTCTTGAATTTTGAAGAAAAAGCACAAAACAAATGAGTGGAAAAGTTGTAGTAGTTGAAAATTTGAACAGCACCTAAAGCATTTAGACAAATTATGGTCCAGAAAGAAAATGCTATTATCATAAGGATCCTAACACAGTTATAATTTTACATGGGATTGTAAAAGGAATAAATTAGAAATATTTTGGATTAGAAATCAGAAATTATTCATTTTGTCTAGTGAGTTAAGATGGTAAAGAGATTAGAAGTGATGTAGCTTGAAGGTGTCAAACACTCCATTATTTTGCTGGAGGTTGAATTTTTTTCAACTTTGGCAGCAAAGGTGTCCATCTACACTCAGCAAACCATTTGCCTTGCTCTAGACCAGGTTTGGAAAATACAGCTAATGACTTAATGTGTTGTAACTAAAAGAGTAATAACTTCTTAAATCACTCTTTCTCTAGCTACCTAATGTCCAACTGTTTCCATATGGAGATGTTTTTTGCCTAGTAATAGAAAGCAGTTGGCAGCTGATTTTAAAGAACAGGAGGCTACATTTTAACATACTTAAAATATTTTGGGGGTTTTTTTGCCACAAAATGGATAAACTTCTAAACTTTCTGTTTTCCAGCAGCTCTAAGAAATTTTGTCAACGCTGTCCCTGTCCTCTCCAAACAAAACCTTTCTCATGCAGGTTAAATACATATAAATAATAAAGTTCAGTATATAAATAATTAGGAAATAACAAGTACAGTCATGTTTGGGGTTAGTAGTGCTTTCTTTGGAGTCCTTTACTGGTATTTAATATGACAAGTAGTTATGCAAAAAGAAGTTTAATTTTTTTCCTTTGAAGAATGGCTTTTGGTACAACCACAGATTTTCAAACAAACTTTTGGCAGAGTTGTTTATTGGCCTGAGGTGGGAGGAGAGAGTGAAAAGCAACAACTTGGTGCTGGCCATACATCTGGTACAGCAAATGCTGCCAGACCCAGCAGAACTAGCAGAATGAAGAATTCCTCTTACTGTCATCTTTGTGTTTCAGTAAGCACTTTATTAATGAGTTGTACAGTCTGGCAAAAGATCAAATGCAAGATTATGTCAACAAGGCTTAGTTAAGTTATGTGGGTGACTAAAAGAAATTCAAATTCATTGTTAGGCTTAACTGTAATTCTTCCCTGTGTTCATAATGGGCTGTTTGTAGAGTAACTGTAGCATATCATAATGCTTTTCTTCTTAAACACTTAATGCTTCTACAAATTTATCTACAAACTTTCTTCAGAGATTTCCATATATAATTTGACTATATAAAAAATTCTTCGGAGGTATTACTTATGTGACTTAAGTATTTAAACAAGTAAAAGACAAATTCATCTGTGTATTTTGTGTGCTTTCTTCCTTCTTGGAAAAGCAGAAACAAACTTGATTGTATTGTGGATGTTCTCAAGGTTCTCATTTCCACTCTTGTGATCTGCAGCATCTGTTTCCTTCTACCATGTTTCATTCCTCTCTGTATCCTGTGTTTTTCAAGATACTTCTCATGGTGAAGATTCAGTGAAATGAAGTTTTAAAATAATAGGACTGTTGTTGCTATTTTTCTTTAATAAAATACCCTTTTTAAGTGAGTCCTGAATGAATGATTTTCCATTTTCCTCTGCAAAAACAAGGCAATGACTACCATTAAAGGTATGTGAAGGTGTATTTCTGTCTTTCTGGTTCCCTTTGGCCTCTCTTCACATTGAGAATAGTGAACGGGGTGACATCAGACTGGCAACCTGTCACTGGTGGGGTTCCACAGGGCTCCCTTTTGGGACCTGTGCCCTTCAACATCGTCATAAAGGACTTGTACTGGAAGGGATATTGAGCAGGTTTGGAGACAACACAAAACTGAGAGGAGCTGTTGAGTGCCTCAAAGGCAGGAAGGTCCTGCAGAGAGACCTTGACAAGTCAGAGGACTGGGCAATGACCAACCACACGGAGTTCAGTGAGGGGAAGTGCCGGATTCTGCACCTGGGATGGGGCAACCCTGGATGTACAGACAGACTGGGGAATGAGATGCTAGAAAGCAGTGCCATGGAAAGGGAGCTGGGGGTTCTGTTTGATGGGAAATTGAACGTGAGCCAGCAGTGCCCTGGCAGCCAGGAGGGCCAACCCTCTCCTGGGGGCATCAGGCACAGCATCGCCAGCCGGGCGAGGGAGGGGATTGTCCTGCTCTGCTCTGGGGTGGCATCACCTGCAATATTGGGGCACTTTGAGGCACCGTGATATGAGAAAGATATTAAGCTGTTAGAGAGTGTCCAAAGAAGGGCAATGGAGATGGTGAAGGGCCCTGAGGGGAAGCGTGTGAGGAGCAGCTGAGGGCACTTGGTGTGTTCAGCCTGGAGGAGACTGAGGGGGGACCTCACTGCAGTTACAACTTCCTTGTGAGGGGAAGAGGAGGGGCAGGCACTGATCTCTGCTCTGTGGTGAGCAGTGACAGGACCCACAGGAATGGTCTGAAGTTATGTCAGGGGAGGTTTAGGTTGGACAATAGAAAAAGATTCTTCATCCAGAGGGTGGTTGAGCCCTGGAGCCCCAGGGCAGTGGTCACAGCACCAAACCTGACAGAGCTCAGAAGCATTTGGATGGTTCTCTGAGGCACATGATGTGACTCTTGGTGATGATCCTGTGCAGGGCTTAGAGTTGGACTCCAAGATCCTTGTGTGTCTCTTCCAACTCAGCATATTCTGTGATTCTGTGATTGGGTTTTTTGTTGTTCTTGGGTGGTTTTTTTTTTGTTTTGGTGTTTGTTTGGGGTTTTTGTCTCTCTATTTTTTCCCCTCTGTAGATAGTGGCTCCTATTATGTGTGGCTGCTGAGCTGAGTGTGAACAGAACCCAGCTGTAGTTGGACTTGTGCAGTGTATAGAAAAAAAAGGATCTGTACTTCCCTTTGTATCTTTTATACGGTCCCTACGACTTGTGTGTGGGATGAGGGGGTGTTTTTTTAAAACATACTTTACATTCAGAGCAGTAACTAAAACCTGACTCTTACAAAAACATTTAAAATGCAGTGCATTTCATTGTTACTGACTTTTTTTAGACATCTCTTCAGGAAAGGAGGGAGTTTGCTTTATCATTTTGAAGTAAACAGCTTCTTAAAATGGTGATTTTAATATTTCAAGTATAGCATAACCTTAAAAGTTCTATTGTAATTTCCTCATGCCCTGAACAGAAATATTACTTAGTATACTGAAGAGGAATAATCCTAAAAATATTAATGTAATCTCCCCAACAGGAGATTGCAAACATCTGGTTTTCTGTCGCTTATTCTTCAGTGAGACAGTCACTGGTTTGTGTGTCAGCATTGCTGTGAATGTCATGCATGAGAGACCTGAAGACATCCACAAAGCTAATATTTTTTTTCTCACTTCAAAAGCTTAATAACATCTGGAAGAACAATTTTACGGAAATTATACTTTTCATGCTTCCATACTACCCTATTTAGTATTGATATGTTTATCAAATTTAGGCTTGCTCTGTGTTTGTGCCATTTTGAAACACCTTGTGCCAGAGCCTGTGATTCCAGCAGTCTTTTAGAACTATTTATTTAAAATTACATGACCTAAAACACATCAAGTGAACCTCTCAAGTTGTGTGTAAATCTGCCTAATTTTGTCCAGTGGTACCCAGTGCCCCATCAGGAGAATTTTAATTTATTGCTGCCTTCTGTACTGTTTAACATGTTGTTTGTACAAGAGTTACCCCCAGCTCAAAACACAGATCTGTCCACAGGCATCACATTAGTGGTACTGAAGTTGCTAATGCATTTCATGACTTCACAGCTGAAAATTTAATGAAAACAGGTCATTTGATTAATTTACTTTGTGTAATATTTTCAGGTGTGTCTCTATATATGGATTTGGGAAACAGCAGGATTATTTCTTTTAACAGTAACACTGGAGGTGGTCAGTTTATAGCAGGATGAGGGTTTTATAGGCCAGTGGGAAGATCCAAGCAGCTGTCGCACTAATGTGACATAAGGATGGAAAACACACTGGAGAACAGACAGGATGGATATTGATAGGCAAGGAGATGTTTAAAGATAGTGTAGAAGAAAGACTAAAAGCACCTTGAGCTTGTGTCCTAACATATATACCACACGGAAAATGGAAGAAAAGCACTAAACCTGTTAGTTTATGATCAGGTTAGACTAACAAAACATGTGGATGAGCCCACTTACTAATTAAAAACTAAGTATATTTTTCTTGCATCTGTTGAGTATCATGTTTATTTTAAAAAGAATGCACAGAAATTTGGGTGGCAGGGGTTTACATGGCAAAAAGTTGAAGGTACTTCTGTTTAGCTGCCACGTTGTGTTTTCCCTTTCTCTCAAAGGTGGGGCAGGGAGAAGCTGTTTTAGTTGTTCTGCAACAGTGGATCTCTGCCCTGGATAAATTTAATACATGCACTGTCAGTAAGATATTTTAATCTTGACTGATGAACATGTTGTAGACCATTGAGATAATCTGTTTGTGGTAGACATGATTAAATTTTTAGTGAAACAGTGACTTCTGTCAGTTGACTTTGAAATTGTGGTGACTCTGATATGTACCCATATGTCACAGGGAACAGTTTGTGCGGTGTCATATACCTTGTCTGCACTTTTCCATCTGTTCTGGAGCAGCATCTGGGGGTGTGGTTTTTTCTTGTGTTGTGGTGAGCTCTGCGTGGTTTTAGTTGATAAAAATAAATAAATAAAACTCCGGGCTAGTTCTGCTTCCCTGTTCTTTTTTCCAGATTATGTATATATTCCTCAGAGATTCCTAGTTTTCTCATATCTGATTTTTTTCTTATTCACATTGTTGAAATAAAAGAACTTCTGTTCTTTGTCTTGCATGAAGAGTTTCTTCCCTTACCCTTTCTCAAGTGGTTCGTTCTAGATTTGCTGTGGGGAACCTCAGGTTTCTTGGAGCCTTTGGCTGATGCTCTCCAACAAATCCCCTTTGACTTTAGAAACTGCAGCATCTCTTTGTAGAACTCTCCGTTTTTTTCCAAGCCTTTTGTCTTTTATTTTTAGACAAAGCAAATGATCTTTCTCTAAAAGGAGATCCCTTCCTGTTTTAACTTAATGTGGTGTATTTTTCTCTGGTCTAACACACACCTGACACCTGAGCATTTCAGACAGACATCCAGGCTGAAAAAAAATTCCGAGCACAGATCCCTCTAAGTGGTTAGTTTTTGCTTTGCTTTGGTTTAAAAAAATAAAAATCCTGACATTTATGAAGTCATTTTGGGCAGTGCAGAGCCTTTCTGTTTTTTGTTTTCATTCAATCACAGCTTGAATAGTATGGCTTTAGAGACTTAGTGTATCTGCTTTGCTCAGGCCTTGGCTGAGAGCCAGTTGTCTGCCACTCAATTTGTACACAGTGCAAAATTACTGAAAGTGGGCTGATAAAGTGCATGGAATGACTGAGGAGTTGGTGACAATGACACTGCCCAATCATTTATATAATAATTTATGAAAATAATTTATTGTTATTCTGTAACTGGAGAAATCAGTTGCATTAATGGCTGCTTTGAGATTTGCAAGGACTAACTTTCATTCAATTTCATCTTTTTATCAGCCAGTGCCATGATCTGTTCTTCTGGGTGTGGTTCTACTTACAGTGCTATCTTTTTGTGGCCTCTGAAACTGGGACAGTGCAAAAATCAGTGAGAACTGCAGTGGTTGCTCACTGAGCAGAGGTTCCCTGCACCTCTGGTGCCGATCACCACAGTCACCTCATTAACTCGGGGGAGCGTTAAAGGTGTGTTTGTTGGAGTCTGTGACAGGTGCTGGTGCTGAAGAGCCCGGTTAAAGGTGTGTTTGTTGGAGTCTGTGACAGGTGCTGGTGCTGAAGAGCCCGGTTAAAGGTGTGTTTGTTGGAGTCTGTGACAGGTGCTGGTGCTGAAGAGCCCGGTTAAAGGTGTGTTTGTTGGAGTCTGTGACAGGTGCTGGTGCTGAAGAGCCCGGCAGTCCCCTCTGCCACGGCAGCTGAGACCAACAAAAAGTGAAAGTGCTGCTTCTCTCTGTCAGGTTGGAGGGTCTTGAACCAAGAGGCCTTCAGGAAGAGTTGTTGAATTGAAAAACTTTCCTTTTTCTTCTCTGTTTTTTTTTTTTTTGCTTTGTTTGTTTGTTCATTTTGTTTTGTTACTTTTAACAAATATTGCTGTAATTTGCATTCTTTTGGACACGAAGGCTTGAGTGGGTGGCACAGTAACCATAATTTGAAGGATTTTTTTCTTCTTTTTTTATTATTTGGACTTGAGATGCAATTTATATATTCTACTAAATTCTGTAATTGAGCCCAGATTTCTGGATGTGTAAGTTATAAAAAATAAAAAAAAACAAGTGATAATGTTGGTCTTTCTGCAGCCTATTACTCTCTTAGCCTAAAGGCACTGAGTGTAAAACTCATCTGTTTTATTTTGGGAATATTATTTCCATGATCAGTTTTGTATCAGGAGTGATAAAGATGGTATCAGCCTGACCTTCATGGTGCAGTATGGCTGTCCAAAGCTGCAGATTTGCTTTTAAAAATTAACAAAATGGGTCCACTTGCAGAAGTCTTAGATAGCAGATAGGTAGATACCTTAGACAGGTAAATCCCCAAAACGAAAATACTTCAAGTTGACAGCAGAGAAATAAGGGAAAGAAAGAAAAGCCTCAAAACCTTGTGATGGAAGTTTTATCAGCTTGTGGGATGGAGTGCTCATTAAGACACTAGAATTTCTTTTTTCCCATGAAGTCTTATTTTAGTTCTTCTTACAGCTATATTAAATATATCTTTGTTGCCACTTGGTTACCAAAAGTGAAACTATATTATATTCTAAAATACCATTACAAAGAAATGTTTTTGAATCTCTTGGAGCATCCAGAGACTTAAAGTTTGCAGTGAACTGCCTTGTATTTGGATTTTGTTTTTAACATCTTGTAGTGTATTGTTAGGAATAAATAAAGTCTTAAGTGTAATAATTTCTAGATATCTATTGAAAAGCCTGTTTTGACCACTTTATTTCAAACTATGGATTTTGTTTGGCTATAAATATCTGCCTTGTTGGTATCCATTTTTATAATCAATTTTCAATTTCAACAGGCTTAAGCATCTTCAGAAGGAATTTAAAAAATTGTTGGATTATGACATTGATGAATATATTTATATTAGTTTATATTTATATATATTTATGTATTTGTATTTGAGACTGGATGTGGCACTGAGTGCCATGATCTCGTAATCACAGTGGTGTTGGAGGATCAAGGGTTGGGCTTGATGATCTCTAAGATCGCTTCCAACCCTGTTGATTCTATGATTTATAGTCAGTCCGTGTCAAAGATCTTGGTAGGGGAAATGAGCTTTAGTTTGCATCTCAAAATTCTCAACTATCTCTCTGTCCAAAAGGGAGGGTAAGCAATAGGGAGCACTGCCTTCTAACACTCCTTCATAAAAAAGGGTGTGGAGGAAAAGTGGAGTGCTAAGGGGATAAACTTTCTCCACAAAGTTGTTGAAATTTCTTGTCTATACTTCAAAAAATTCTGTAATGTAGCTTTTAGCTTCTGGTACTGACAACACAGATGTGTTACCACAATGGGTAATGAAAGCGTCCTGTTCTTGTTGACCCATACTGGGTCAGAGTATGAGGAGAGAATCCATAAGGATTTGCAGGTGTGCTGGTCCTAAAAAAAAATGGAGATGTACTTTCTTTTAACCTGTATAATATGAAGTAGTCTATTTTCAGAGACTTGTCACAGTATTTTTTCCTGGATTTCTTAAAAGCAGTGTCTTTCTGAGAAATATTTTTGCAGTGTTCTGAATACCTGGTTGAGTCCTGCAGGAGATGTTTTTGATCATACTGTTCTTTGGTCTATTGATCTTGTGCACTGCCTTCATACAGTTTAAACATAAATATGTTGGAAAATACTGTGTTATGATAACTCTAATATTACACTTGTTTAAAACAACTAAAATGAGTAAAAATGTATGCAGGGCATTTCATAATTTGTGTGATCAACATCGATGTCCTATGTTGCACTAGAAATCTGTTTTAAAGTAAGTGTGATGGTACAGTTGAAAATGAAGAGGTATTAAAGCTGCTTGTGGAGCCTTTATGCAGTACAGCATAATTCTTAACACATTGCATGGTTTTTTAGTGTGAGTGTGTCTTTCAGTGATTGGGTGGCTACTCAGTGTTTTCACTTCTTAGCCACCATGTGGGTCTAAGTTGTACTTAGATATATTTGAGTACAAAAGTAGGTAATTTTGGTGTTGGGGGTGCTCAGTGGTGTTTTATGATAGGTTGTTGGGTTGGTTTTTAATGGGAAAAAAACCCCAAACAGTACCCCAGGGCATGTAGTTGATGCTGTCACTCCATTTTGTTGGCTGGAGAACTGAGGCACAGAGGGAAAGATGCACGTGGTGGCCTAAATGAGAACTGCTACAGACCTTTGGTAGTGAGGTCCAAGAGAGCAGAGGAGCAAGCTTATTCTTTAGGGGGCTGCAGTTCTGGAGCTGCCCAGAACCTGGGAGGTTTCCTAGCCACAACCTGGACATTCCTGCAGCTGCTTGGACTTCTGCCTGGGCTGGGATGTGAGTCTGGGTATGCAGAGAAGTCTCCTGGTAGCTGTGACCATAGGAACATCTGCTGCCTGCCATGGGCTGTGGTAAAGGAAGGTCTTTATGGTCCTTGCAGTCACACAGCAGGGCCAGTTGTGGACATACTGAAATTTCACAGACACATCTTCAAAGTTCTGAGAAGCATGTACTTTGGATGCAAGAACTGAGATACTTCTTGGATGTGCTCTGATCAGTATCTTTTGGAAAGAACAAGTGGCATATGTTTAACAAGGTGCTGATCACTGCCAGCTTGCAACCCTTCCACCAGAGCACGAGGGTGGTAAACTCATTCAAGTGGTAGTAATATTTTTGTAACTTTGGTTGGAAAAAGAAATCTAGTTATCCAGTTTCTCTTCTGTTTCAGAAATTTGAGGCTTTGTACCTGAGATATGTGTAAAGAGAGGAAGTGAAGTCAGATTAAAGCTCTTCCATCATGGAATGGTTACTCCCAAACAGTTGAAGCTTTCTGTGGCTGTAAACAAGTGGACATAGTCTTAGTGTTGCACAGGTCTCACCAGCATTTCCATAGGTGGCACTACGGTCTCTGGCGAGAACGGGATCTTAAAATGATGCTCACATCTATGACATGGTTCTTTGGTTTTTTTGGGGGTCACAAACCTCTTGACTCCAGAACTCCTGGTGCATTCACTTTCACAGTCTCTGTTCTGCTTCCACAGGATCCTGTGCCGTGAGTGGCAGGCATATCTGCCCCCGGGGACAACCTCTCCAGAGTGTCTGTGCTGGGTGTTTGGGGAGCAGGATACCAGCCTGGGCCTTACCGTGCTGGATGGTGATCCCGGGATCAGGCGCATCCCCCCGGGGACAGCTCTCGGGGTGTCTGGGCTGGGTGTTTCGGTAGCAGGGTACCAGCCCGGGCCGTACCATGCTGGATGGTGAGCACAGGATCAGATATGCCGAGTGGGAAGGGATCCAGAGGGATCCCGGCTCCTGGCCGTGCAAAGGATCGTTCCCAGAGTCCCACCACGTGCCCGAGCGCGGTGTCCAAGCCGTGTTTAAACTCTGCTGGTTCGGAGCTGTGGCCGCTGCCCTGGGAGGCTGTTCAGGGCCCAGCACCCTCCGCGTGGGTTAATAGGTATTTTTAAAAAGGGGGAAAAAAAGGAAGAAAAATGAAACTCTGCTTTTCAAAGTGTATTTGGAAGGCATCAGAGGCACTAAAAACCCAAATCCGGCTGTGCCTGGCATTTTCCATGTCTGCTTTCTCACCCGCGTATGGAAGTAGTGATTTAATACCTCGTTCTTTGTGACAAAAACGATTCAAAGAGCCATATTTTTCAGGGCTCTGGATGCGGCGGTTCTCGCGGGTGTGCCGCCCATCCCGGCGGGTTCCCGGGATGCCGATCCGTGCCGTGGATCCCGCGGGTCGGCGCTTCCCCCGCGCCAGGTGCCCCCTGGTCCCCCCCGCCCCGAGCGGCGTGGGCGGTGGTGCAGCCCCCGCGGGCCCGCGCGGCCGTGTGGCGGCGCGGCGCCCCCCCCGGGTCGGCGATGGTTGCGCCCGGCGCGCGCGGCCGTGTGCGCGCGCGGCCCCGCGAGCGCGGCCGGGCCTCGCAGAGCGCCGCGTCCCCACGGCGGAGACCGCGCAGGGCAGGGCAGGGAAGGGAAGGGAAGGGAAGCGGCGCCTCCGGCACGGAGCGGAGCGGAGCGGCGAGCGCAGGCGGCGGCCGCGGTGAACCTTCTCTGATTTTTCCAGAAATCAAGCAGAAGACTGAGCTGCTGATGTCAGTTAACTCTGAGAAGTCGTCCTCTCCAGAAAGGTACGGCCGCATCCCCGCCCGCATGAAACGCAAAGGGTTCTCCCTCTGCTCCTCCTGCTGCTGCTGCTGGTCCGCGCTGCTGGCATTGTCCGCCTGCTGCATGCTGGGCATGCTGGCCCCGGCTGCGCCCGCTCGCACGGCCCCGCCGCGCCGGGAGCTGGTGGGCATCGCCGCCGAGCCGTGCGGGGCAGCGTGCGGGGCCGGGCCGGGAGCTTGTGTGCATCGCCGCCGAGCCGTGCGGGGCCGAGCCGCACACCCTGTACCGCACCGGGAGCTTGTGCGCATCGCCGCCAAGCTGTGCGGGGCCGAGCCGTGCGGGGCGAACCGGGCCCGGCCGCGCTCACCCCGCACCGCGCCAGAGACCTGCCCGTGCCCGGGGCACCACATGCGACTTGGTATGGTGGGGCGTTCCGTGCCCTGCTCCGTGCAAAAGGGAGTGTCCCTTGGAAAGTGGCTCAGGAATCGCAAATCCCCCCCTGATTAGTCACATTCTGTAAGATAGATGCGATCCCTGTGCAAGTCTGTGCTAGGAAATGGAGCAGTCGCTGCATGCAGTAATGGTTCGTGCCTGCAGGTAAGGACAAAATGACTCAGAAGTGTTTTTAAAGCAATTACTTTATCTGTCAATCATATCAGTGCAATTTCAAGTGGCTGTTTCATTTTTAAAGAAATCCTTAAGAGGTACTAAATGAACATTAAGTTTTCTGACGTGAAATAGCCTCCTGGTGATTATTTTGTTGATTTTAAATAATCCAGCCATGCCCGCTTCTGTTTTCCTTGCAAGTGAATTTTAGGGGATTTTTCTTTTTCAAGCTGCTTAAATCCACAGAAATGTATCATATTATCCCCCAGAATTATTTACAATAATAATTTTGGCTGTATGCAAAAGACTCTCCCCCCAGATATTTTTGCCATTTTAATATTGGACATCGCCTAAAAAGGTATTATTAATTTTAAGCACTCAAACTGTTTATTAGACTGAAGTTACTATCTAAAGTGTATTTCATTGAATGGCTCAGCATAGAGTATGTGATAAGGCACTGAATGGTATCTGAAGGAAACAGGGTAAAAGACATCTTTCAAAATGAAAGAGTGCTGTGTGGCGTGCATGATTTAAAAAGCCAAAATGAGCTATTTAATTTGATTTATATTTGTGTAAGGTACATAGAAACAAACTGCATTGCCTTTCACCAGCTGTAGTTATAGCAAAATACCAGCAGTGACAGATACAGAAAATGGTGGGGGGGAATGGGATAAGTCACCTTTCCAAAATGGAGAAATATAAGAAGGGCTTTGAGAGAGATTTTATTATTTATTTGTTCGAAATCAAGAATTATGAGAGAAAATGTGAATGTTTGTTAATCTTTATCCCACCCTTATGCTTAAAATTTTTAAATACAAGACTCATAAGATGGAGGTGACAAGGGAGGATGATGGAGTGAAAATAGTAAAGGAAACAGGTGTTAACTTGATTTTTGGAAAGACTTTTGTTGGCATTTTTGTGGGGGAATTTGGTTAATAATACAGATATTTATTTTATCAATGTGACTGATCTGTAGCACCCTGCAACTGATCGGTCTGGTTTTGAGCAGAACATGCTCATAGTTGAACTGATGGTAGTCCTGGATGAAGAGGTCCTTGTAAATGACCATAACACACAATTAGAAAAAGATGCATTTGTCTGAGATTCATTTGAAAGCCATTCATTACAAAGTAAGATTTTTTAACAGTATGATGTGTTATCCTACAACAAAGATTGCAATGTGAATATTATATATGCACATAGATTTCTTCTAAGAATTTAAATATATGGTACTGTTCACTTGGGAGATTGATTAGACATATCAACTATGTGGTCAGTTATAAATGAAAACAACTTTATATGTTACAGGAGATTTATTTTTTTTAAAATAACCACATTCTTTTCACCTATCTAAAAATAGATTGAATTTTTTTGCAAGCTGTTATGAAACAGTTCTGGCTATCCTATTAGCTGGCAGTTCCTTTCAAGGCCCTTTGAAAATTGATATATAAGAATTTTTTTTAAAAAATAATGATAATATCGAGTGTCTGAACTGCTGAACTGTGCCTGGTTTGCTCTGTAGAAAAATTGCAGTGCGTGCTGGTACTGTACAGATATGAGAATAATATGCATGTTTTTGGCAAACACAAAAAGGCAACACATACTTGCATAATTATTTATTGCCAATTTTACCCTTGCTCCCAGTGGTTGGGCTTTTTGAGAAGCTTGAGCTCTGTGTGGGAATGTTGGGTGGAAGATCCGAAAGAGTCCATGGCTTGTTCCTTGTTTTCCACGCTAGCAGAGGCTGCCAGACAGCGCTAGCATAGCTGGAGGGGAGGGGAGAGAGGTGCTCTGAGCGCTTGGGGAAACCGATGAAATGGGAATAGGGAAGCAATGAGAGAGAAGCCCATTACTTGCCTCTTTCTTTGGTTGGTCTTTGTTTTTACAAGACAGTTTAGTGTTTGTAGGTTTTCCTGCTCATTTGGCAAGTTCAACGTGCTGTCACGTCCTAATGATGAGAAGGAAGCTGGAATATAATGGATGGTTTGGCTGTTATGGAAGCTCAGCATTTTAGAAATCCTGCAGTGCTCTCTTAGGATAGTTGTTGTGTTTTTAAGAGGCTTTTAGGAGACATTAGCAAGAAGGATGAACCTTTTTGTTGAGGAACCTCTGAGATATTAAAGAACACTGACAGCCCTGAGAAGTAAATTAATACAAGCCTGAGACATGTTTCATAGATTCATCCTCCTTTTCCCTTCTCCTTAGGAAAACTGTGGTTGGAGATGTGAGAGTGTAAGATGCCTGTTTCTTGGTTTGTTATGGGATGTTTCATTAAGCCGACACAGACAACATCTCCGAGTCCCAGATTTCCTTGTGGTTGGTGCTGCCCGTGTGTGTGTTGGCAGCCTGTGCCAGTCCTTGCTCCCTGTGGATAAGGTATCCCGGGAAACTATGTGTGTGTGTGTGCACATGGATGGGGGATGGATCGGGTAACCTACTGCAGCCTGTGGCACTGAATTGATCTGTTGGCATGTCTGAGCTTTAAGGAGACCATGGAAATGTGTTCCTACGGCATGCTCACAGCGTGGCACACACCTGATTTCTGTATCTAACAGGCAGTAATTTAACTACCCCCGTGTTCACCTTTCCCTGGAGGCTGCCTGAAGTGCCTGGTCCAAGCCTTGCAAATGCCATGAGGAAGCAAATAGCAGCACACAGATGGAGGAGGATGGTCTTCAAGGAGCCCTCCAAGAAAGCAAAAATACTTTGGTTTCTGTGGTATGAATTATGCACTCATCTGCAGTATAGTGACCCCTTTGAGCTGCACAGATTTTCTTTTTTGCCTTTTTGAGGGCTTTGTGGAACTGTTGGCAAATTTCTTTTTTGGTTTGAGAAAGGTCAGTTCTTCCACCTGGATTACTTTCTTCTCTTTAGACTGCAAACCTAGCACATGTGTTATTTTTCATACTCATGTTTTAGGACAAAGAACTCGGTATTTTTTAGATCTGATTTTGAATTCTAAGTTTGTCAAGTAGCAATGCAGTTTGACTATGGCGTAGTTACCAGTAAAGGTTATTAGCAAGGCTCATCAGTCTCAAGTGTTTGACCTGCTCCTTGTCCCTCTTTCTGCAAAGGCTGCATATGAATGTTTCTTTGAAATGAGTTTCTGCTTCAGTGTTTTTCAAAAAAATTAAAAGCAGCCACTCACGAGCAGTCTTAAAATAGATAACTGGTGTGTGTATAATTCAATTTTTGTGGGGTTTTATAAATAATGGTAAAGGGAAAATAGTTTCAGATGACAGTAGGATAGTCAAGTGTGTGTTGATCAGTGTGTAGAAGTATTTGGGGTGGGTGATGCAGCCTAAGTTTAAGGAATGATGGTTTTGGTCTGGGTTTTTGGCATTTTTTTATCCTTGGGCTATGTACACCCCTCTCTCTTTGTAATTTATCTTTGCAAAGCAAATTAATGTATTTCTCAGTGCTTTTATGTGGTTTCTTCATCAGATCATGCCAAGAATGCAGTCAGGGATAAAGTAAAGGACAAAGAAATCTGAAATAATGAGGAGGAAGAAAAGAGATGGAGACTGAGTACCGTCTAGTTCCTTTTCTAAGAGAACCTAATGTTAGTTGTTGGAAGAGGTGTAGTGAAACAAGTTATGATGTTAAAAGATTTCTTCAGGTTTAGAAACATGAGAGAATGTTACTGTTCTTCTTTGTCTGTTGTTTTCTTTTTTTAATTTAATTGTGGGTGCACTACTTCTAAGGCAAAAGTGTAACTTGTAATAAAATATAGAAATAATGTTCACAAGTAGAAGCACCATCAGCTCACAAAATTCAACATGAGCTGACATTGCTGTGTGTCAGATACATATTTTTGAGTAATTATGAGGTAACAGAGAATTATAAGATAATGATTCTATTATTTGTTACTAACATTAAAAAAAAAATAATTACCAGAATAACTATTTCATCAGTTTCAGTAACTTTTAATCACATTGTCAAAATACTTTATTTTCCTTAGCTGTCTTCCTGCTTTACTTGTTCTTTTTATATGGTAGAAGAAATATTGTGTAGCTTCTATTTCAGGACAGTCCACATTTATTTTTAGTAATCATACAACTATAACTTTTCTCTCTTGTTTAATATATGATAACAGTGAACAGTGTATTTTTGTTTCCTTTTTTATATTTCCCCCCAAATGACAAACTAACACTATTTCTTGTATTTGATCTCAGAAGCAGAAAGAAACTCATCCTGTCTTTATGTGGGCCTGAAGCTGTTTGGCCAGGGAGGCTCTTTATTCTACCACCAACTCTGCTGGGTGACAGTGTGCTGATCAGTGCTTAATTTTAAACTACCAGTCCCAGACCAAAATAAATCCTATGGTTTATATGTTTTTCTTATTAAAAGTTTCACGTTCTCATTGTTTTAGCATGCAAGGCTTTTAAGTGAAGTATGAAAGGGATGTGGAGACAAGGAATGCTGCAACGTGCCATGTCCTTGTGAAGGAAAGAAATGGAAATAGCCTGTGTGGAATCAGTCACTTGTGGAACATGTTTTTAACTTGAGGTGGTATCTTTAGGGGACATTGCACTCTCTTTAGAGCTTGCAGTACTTCTATCAGTTTATCAGTAAGTTTTGGAAAGATTGAGGATTTGAAGGGTATGTTACTTGTCAGTGATAGACTTTATTTCTGTGTCTGGAATTTCTGCTCTAAGTAAGAAAATTATGTACTTTGATATGTAATCACAAATGAAATGTATCATTAGTATCCTTACTATTCAAATGGTCTGTGCAGTACTTCATTTATTTATCATTAAGAATTTTTCATCATGTAGGTATTTATGAGGCATTTATTACAGGGAAGTTTCTAATATTCCCTGTGAAAAATAAAATCTCATGTATTGTCACTTCCTCTTGGTTTTGGGGAGTTGTACAAGGTTTTCCTATATGAGAACTGACTCAAGCAATCCAGTGATGATTAGAACACAGCTATTTAATGGTTAAAAAAAAGTAAAAAATTAGAAAACTGTGACTTGCACAATATACCTTCTAAGGTATTTTTAAGTATTCTGATTCTGTTTCAGGGTAAAATGTCGGGGAAAAAATGAGAGTCATTTTAAGCAAAGTATTGCAAATTAATTCTGTTTCATGACTGAATTTTTTTACCTAATCACTCAATCACACCTTCACTAAAATGTCCACTCCAGGTCCTTAGACAGATGGTAAGGGAATTTTACCTGATAGATGATACAAAACAGTGTATAAGTATGCCCAGTGAGTGCATTTCTCTTGTTGCCGTGCTGTCTTACAGGATAAACTAATTTGTGATTTTCTCCCTCTTTACCTTATATACACATACATATTATATACTCACAAATCAATAATATTTAGACATTTATATAATTCAGTAAATTTATTGTATTGTGATGTGTGTATTTTCATGCATCTGCAATTGATGTAGTTACCAAGGCATGCTAGCAACAGATTAAGCAAATGGATGCCAATTCAGGCATTCCATTTTGTTGCATATGTTGTGTATTATAAGCATAATACCAAGAAATTGTGGCATCTTTCAGCTTCTGATTTGATGTGAATCCTGCCATACACTTTGGGGGATATCCAAACTTTCCAGCTGACTGCAAAGTACCTTTTCTGTCCAAAGGGTGTTAATGAGCAGAAGGTCTTTCACTAGTTCTGTCTTCAGGAATTTTACTCTCCTGAGCCAGTATCTGCCCTTGGTGCTTCTGTATTTTGTTCAAAACTCACCTTTAGTCTTAGGCATACTGACAAAATCTAAACAGTCCCTGTTACCTTAAAAACAAATCTGAGATGTTTCTCATCCAGAGTGCCTGCCAAAGTCATGCTGTTGTTACTTGGTGGATAGTGAATTGCTGTTTCCTTCTCTTTTGCTTCACTCACTTTCCCTCCTTTTATTCTTAAAAGCTCCAGTTATGAAACAAACGTGTGGAATTCCAAGCTCTGCCTGTTCCATATGCTACAAGTGAGGGAATGCCAGTTGTTTATCAAGTTTGTCTAACCATCTTTCCTTGTCTGATTATAGCTTTAGATCAGTCAGGTTGGTTGATGCTTCTCTTTCTTTACTGGACAGTGTTCAAGAGCACCAGAACCCATGTAGATGTTCTATTTGTGTGAAAGTTTTTGGCCATTGTGTTTAACAGGACGTTTAGAAGGCACTTTAAATAACCTCTCTGCACTCATAAAAATGTCCCAGTTCTGTCCTGATGTCTGCTGAAACAACAAATGACTGTAAATTGGCACCCTCGTTTACTAAAAAATTGTATTTTCTTCTCGAGACATTTTGAACCATCTGTATTTTAGTGTTGTGCTGAAGTCTTGAAGACTTCTTTTCCAAAACTTAAAGCATAATTCTGTGGAAAGGAGAATTTCTTAAACTTACTTGATAGAATGTCATTGGAGTAACATGAAACCTTCTAAGAATTCAGTGCCTTGTTTTCATTAAGCAACTTCCTAATGCCCAAGCCTACTGGGATGTTCAGAGCCTTCCTAAGAAGGCAAGGACCTGTCCTTGCTTCTGTTACTCAGTACTGTTGTGCATGGTGATAAGTTTGTATCTTTTCTGGGGATAGCAGGTCGTATTAGTGCAGAAACTCCTGTTAAACTATGTCTGTCTTGTGTTGTCAAAGCTTAAGTTTTGGCAGAAACTGGTAGAATTGTTTTTGTCATTAATACTACTAGAAGAGACAGTACTATTTTCTTTTGTAACTGCTGTGTCAGAATATCCAGCAGTGGTTTTTTTGTGGAGGTGGAAAGGCAGTCTGAAATTCCTGTGGGTTTCAGCAGATCTCTGTTCTGTTATTCTGTGTCCAGCAGCAGGACCTGCAGATTCTCCTCCTCTGTCACCTTCAGCTGCTGGAGGGACTGTCCACAGAGCACCCAGTTCCTGCCATGCTTGCATTCCAGACAGACGTGTATCCACTTCTGTTTATTTCATGGCATGAACCAGAATGGGAGATGTTTGGAATTAGCTCAGCTCTTTATGAATCCTTCTATAAAAGGATTACCTTGCCCCTCGGAGACCACGTGTGGTGGTTTCCTCTGAGTGGTGCTTCGTCATCCCCAGTATGACAGTGTAAAGCCTCTCTGACAGATCCTGTTGCATATGTGACAAGAATCAGGAATTTCCACTGCTGCTCAGTGTCTTAGCTATGAGAAGTGCCTGCTCTGAGAAGACTAATAAAGCTTTGGTCCAAGACTTCCCTAAGATATGAAGAAGATGAGCAACTGCAATGATTCTGAAGTGTATTTTTATCAATTAAAAACTTCATTCTGTTATAAATAAGAGTACAAACAGTCTTCATGGTCTTAGAAGTCTCACTTGGCTCCTTTCCAGGTAATTAATGTTTCAGAGTATTAGTCTAGAAAGCCAAATAAAAAAAGATTCAGCCTTCCTCAGAGTGCTTTCACAACAGAAGTGAAAGAACGCAGAAATTAAAAGAAATTACCAGTAATCAAGGAAAAACCCTTCCTCTTTCTGATGAATAGTTTTGGTGTCTGTGGGTGGCTTACCAGTATGATGAATTAGCTTAGACCCCGTTCCTTGGGCATCCCAAATACAGTATGCCACCAGAGAATGCTTTTTTTTTCCCTTTGTGCAGACTACTAATACTTAAAGGTGTTGCTGCTTTTTATGGAAATCTGTTGACAGGTTTCTCCAAGGCAAACTTATTAAATATGCTCTCATAGTTGAATTTAGATCTACCTTGTTTCAGTTATATTTTTGCTTTATTTCTGTTACTCTTCTGTTACAATGGTGTACAGTTTAATCCTGACTTGGAAAGAAAACGTAAAGGAAAGAACTGGTCAAGATGCTTTTCAAACGTGTTTAGCACATAGGAATTTCAAGGGCTATTAAAAGAACCAAAGGTCAACCAGTTGAAGTAGAATGGTGTCCAAGAATGCCAGTACATTTTTTGACTATCATTGAAATACTCAGAGGTTTACAAAATGCCATAGTGAAATTGCATGGAGTGTGTTCCAGTAGATGCCAGGACAACTTAAGCAGTCTAGTAAAAGACTTAAGACACCCCAAATTTGAATCTAAGGCAGATTTAGATACTTCACCTTCTGAGTGTCACTGATAGCTAAGAAACTTGCTAAGGGTATGTGTCCTTTTAGCCATGCCAGTTGTCAGAGGTAGCCAGACATGGAGGGCTCTGGGTCCCAGGGGCAGTCCCTCCTGTCGGAGCTAAATGGGTAAGTGCAAGGCTGCAGCAGTTCTGTGTCCCCAGGGCCAGCAGTGAGGAGCTGTTCCCAGCAGGGGTGTGTGCAGGCAACGTGCTCACTACAGAAAATGCATACACAGCTGTCCATGCAGATCAGCAGAGACTCAAATCAGTGCTGTTATTGGCACCCACTTAAACACACACAGCAGTCAAGCAAGAACTGCACGGACAGCCCAGTCCTTTGCCTCCCTTCCAGCTCCTCAGGATTGAAGTCCACTAATGGAATATTCACAGAAACACACGTGTGCTATGGGTACTCCCAGCAGCTGGTTTTAAGTGGTCTGTGAAGTTGCTGACGCCTTGACCATTGACTGGCCAGTCTGGCTTGAAGTTGAGTTACGTTCACACCTACACACTCAAAATAGAAAGTGCATCCACAGAGAAGACACATACAGGGTTTAATGACACTATGGGATATACTGTCGTGGTCAATGGCAGGGCTTGGTCAGACAAGTGCACTGACCAGCAGCTTGTTTGCACTGAACCTGCCCTATTTATCCTTCCTTGCTGCTGTTATGCCATGCTTATTTTTCCTTTATCCATCTTTATACATGTCTTTCTCCACCTCTAGTGCTTCCCATAAACAATATCGTGGTGTTACACAATCCCAAAAATGTTTTTCCTCCCTATATACCGTAAGAAGTCCTATACCCCTTAAGACGATAACCTTTAATTTTCAAGGCATTTTCTGGGGAGTTTCATCCTTGACTCATCTTGATGGGTTTCACACTGGAGGACTGTGGTCTGATTGATGGTCGTGGGAGTAGCTGATTCATGTGCTCCATTTTACTGTTGAGGTTGTTAGGGTTTATCTTTTGTTTTTCTGTTTATCCTCGCTGGATCTGTTTCTATCCTGATTAGCTTTTAATCAGATAACCTAACACTGGTCTCCCAGGGACCTAGTAGTACCTGTCAAAACTGGATCTAGGTCTGTTTGGAGTTTTGGCCATCTGATATGGGCATCCAGAAGATTGGCATCAGCTGAGGATACAAAATGCACAAATGCCTTGGTACTACTTCTCAGTCTCCTGGAAGTTCAGTACTGCAGAGTTTTGTGTACTATTTAATTCCTATTCAGTTTATAGACCTGTATTTCTGGAAAGGAAAAGTGAGGTTTCTTTTTACCCATGTGTTAAGATATTCTCTGAGCTTGGGCTCAGAGCTACTGGGTGTGTTAGGGTCACTCATCTGATGAAGGCAAAGCTCATCAGTGGCCAAAACCAAGTAGTGCTCCTTACTCTGCTGAAGTGGTGTCTGTGCTTGTTGCAAAACGCATTTGAGGTAACACAGCACAGGGATGCATTATAATAGCAAGCCGCTCTGAAGCATAAACCATCTCACTGGACATCCTGCCTCTCTGTGTTCTGGTCCAGAAAAGAGCTGTCTGATAATAGCAGACAAAAAGTGCCAGTTTAAAATAAGATAAAAAAGCAGTCTCATCACTCTCATTCTCCACAAGGCTATGTCTCCAAAGTGGACTGAGGATCAGTTGTTAGTGTGAGAGATTGCTTAATTCCTTTGCAAGGTGACTGAGCAGGCAACAAACATGGAGCCACAACGTGTGGTGCTGGCCAGTCTCTGGCTATCTGACCTCTGTATCCAGAAAACTTGGCATGTGTTGCTTCTGCTCTCAGAGCCCAGGACGTAGCGAAGACTTGAGGCGTTGCCAAGTTGCTTCTTTCTGGAAGAGAAATAATTATGTGATCTGAAGGTTGTGAGATTTGGTGTGTCTGTATGTGCAGCGCTGTTTATTTACACAAAACCTGTAAACAGATCTCTGTTTGCTTGAGCAGAGTAGAAACAAAGTGCAACAAGCAGCTATTTTGCTGATGTTTTCAAGTCTGCCTGTCTGGCAACTACTGTACTTGGCCCCCTTAAAATTAAAAAAAAAAAAAAAAATTAAAAAAAAATAATGCCCCAAAACCCCCACGCAACTCTCTCCTGGAATCACAGGCACAGCATTTTTGCTGGTTTTTTCTTCCTGCTTTTTCAGCTGTTGTGTAAAAGACCTAATGTTCCTTTTTTACTGAAACTGAAAGGGGGGTATTCAGCTCAACCATCAGCCTTGATTGCAGCCAGATACTGAATGCTTTAGAGAGTAACTTGATCACAGACATCAATTTTTTAGGATTACAATTCCATACTTTAAAATATAATTTTTATTAAAAGTCTTTATGCACACTGTAATACCTTTATTAGCTTTCTGGACACTGCAGCTTGTTCTTAGGTTGTGTTTTGTGGCATCTGAGGACTCCTGCCCTTTACTGCAAATAGCTCTTGTCAGACCTTTCCCATGGACAGGTGTGAGCTCTTTTAAGATCTGTCTTCCAGGGCTTCTGCCAGATTTTCACTGGATTTCTCCAGGGCAGGAGTGTTTAGATTTAGTCCATTCTGGATTTTGGTTGTTGCTTTTTTTCCCCCACTTCTAAATGATTGCTTTTCTTCTTGAAAGTCTGGCTAGGTTATCACCTGGTGCTTCATCCCCTTGCTGGGGTGGTCTGAGCCTGTGTGAGTCAGCTGGAGCTGCCATACATACTGTCTTCCTCGACTCCAGAAAGCTTCTGAAATAACAACTTCTTGGCTTGCTAAACAGCTTCTAAGACCTGGTTGTTTTGTCCACTTCTAGCAGTTCATGTGTGTAGTGTTGCCTACAAAATGTAATCCAAGATTGAACTGCAGTGCAGTTTTATATGCAAATAATATAATAGGAGGTTTATCCTAGAGTTTTCCTGTTACTTCCCACTCCAGTCTTTATTCTTGTCCCTTGTTCAGGTAGCATCTGCTCACAGTCCTCTGTCATCAGTTTGTTTTATTACTTCATACCTTTGATTTTGTGCTGGTGATGTGAACATTTATTTTAAAGTATTGATGCATTGAAAGAGTTGCAGTATATGTGAAGTGAGAGTCAGAGACATGAAAATGCAGCAGGACTTCACTTTTGCATATGTATATATGTTTGGTAATTCAGTTATCAGCTTGTAATGGTTAGAGTTCACAAGAGAAATAATACAACTTACTGTGATGCAGCAAAAAAAATGGTCTAAGTATATATTGAAGGACAAAAATGTTGTGAGGCTTACATTATACTCAACACTGCTGAGGAGGCCCTCCGTCCTTTCATCTGGGTTGTTGATGAGCAAGTTGAGCAAGACTGGACCCACTGACCCCTGGGAAACACCACTGGCTACAGACCTCCAACTAACCTGTGCCCCTGATCACAGCTCTGCCATTCTGCCAGTTCTCAGTCCACCTCCCTGTCCGTTCATCTACCCCACACTTCCTGAGCTTTCCCCTGAGGGTGTTATGGGAGTCAGTGTCAAAAGCCTTGCAGAAGTCAAGGTAAATGACATCCACTGCTCTGCCCTCTCAGCCCAGCCAGTCTTGCCATCACAGGAGGGTGTCACATCAGTCACACGTGATTTACCCTTGATGAATCCATGTTGACTTCTCCTGATAACCGTTTTTTCCTCCACATGCTTAGAGATGCTCTAGGTATTGCTGTGCAAGGATTTACTTGTAAGATACTGTGGTTTTGTGAGGATAGGCACATTATAATAATTAGTGGGCTACATCTATTTTTATTCAACTGTTTATAGTGTGTGTAGTGCCACACGTAAATGGATCCTGGCGAGTTGTTTACTTGATTAAAAGAGAAAAGGAATTGATCTGGCTAATTTCAATTTTTGTTCTCAAGTAATCTAGTGCTTTTTTTTTAACCAAGTCTTCCAGAGCTGGAAATCAGAATTTTGTAATTTAAAATACAAGGGAAGACTGGAAGTCTCCAAGTTTCTTTCTAACTATTTTTGGCATGTTTGTTGCTGTTGTTACCATTGAATCCTGTAATTCAATAGCAAGACAAAAGTCTGCTTTCAATTACAGTGTTATTTCACAGAAGGCAATAGAAGTTACTAAAACTGGTGAAATATAGACTGGCTTCCTTGTGCCAGATTGGAGGATTTAAATCCCTGTTGTGTAAAGGTGTGGGTGATGTCAACAAAATGTCAATAGAGGTGATTTGTTTGGAGTGAATCAGTAACTGGATAGGAAGGTGTAAACTTGAGAGTTTGTAAGTCATCTTTTTTTTGTTTGTCTTGATTTGACTTCAAAGTATGAACCACTAGGAATCATGGAATACACTGTGTTAAAGGGGAAAAATGCTTTGGGTTGGAAGGGACCTTCAAGACCATCTTGCTCCACCCCTCTGCAATGGGCAGGGACACCTCCTACTAGACCAGGTTGCTCAGAAATCCCATCCAGCCTGGCCTTGAACACTTTCAGGGATGGGGCATCCACAGCCTCTCAGGGCAGCCTGTTCAGCGCATCAGGACCCTCATACTGAAGAATTTCTTCTTAATGTGAACCTGCCCTGCTTTCTGAAGCCATTCCTGCTTGTTCTGTCATTACATGCCCTTGTACAAAGTCTCTGTCCAGCTCTCTTGTAGCCCCCCTTTAGATGCTGGAAGTGCTCTCAGGTCTCTCCAGAGATGCCTTTTCTCCAGGCTCCAACTCTCTCAGCCTGTCTGCATAGCACAGGTGCTCCAGCCCTCTGATCCTCTTTGTGGCTTCCTCTGGACTGCAGCAGGTCCCATGGCCTTACGATGTTGAGGGCCCCAGATTTGGATGCAGAACTCCAGGTAGGAGTAGAACAGTGAAGTAGAGGGGAAGGATCAGCTTCCTTGACCTGCTGGCAACGCTGCACTTGATTCAGCCCAGGATATGCTTGGCTTTCTGAGCTGCAAGTGCACGTTGCTGGATTGTGTCCAGCTTCTCATCCACCAGCACTCCCAGGTCCTTCTCTCCAGGGCTGCTCTCAGTTCATTCTCTGCCTGGGCTGTGTGTTTTGGATTGCCCTGACCCATGTGTACCACCTTGCCCTTGTCCTTGTTGAACTTCCCGAGGTTCTCACAGACCCTCCTCTCCAGCCTGCCCAGCTTCCCCTGGATACCATTGCTTCCCTCCAGCGTGTTGGTGGGACCACAGCTTAGTGTCATCAGCAAACTTGCAGAGGGTGCGCTCAGTCTGCATTGCTGACAAAGGTGTTCAGTAGCATCAGTCCCAGTCCTGACCCCTGAGGAACACCAGTCCCCACTGGGCTCCACGGGGACATCGAGCTGTTGACCACAACTCTTTGTGTGCATCCAGCCAGTTCCTTACCCACTGAGTGGGCCCTCTGTCACATCCATGTCTCTCTAGAGACAAGGATGTTGTGTGGGCCAGTGTCAAATGCTTTGTACAAGTCCAGGTAAATGATATGAGTCATTTTACTGTTGCAATAAATATTTCATTTGTCGGTATCTTTTTTCTTAATTTTATGGGCTTCCTGCTAGCTGAGTTGGGGAAATACATCTAGATATTACCAATTACTGCTCCAGTGTTGCTGACATTACTAGTTTAATTTTTACAAAATCTGTTGAATATACTGTCAATATATCTATTGAATATGCCTTTTGCATAAGGCATATTGTGCATTGCATAGGGTTTCTTTTATATTGTTTTGGGTTTTTTAAAGTTTTAGTCAATTGCACATTGTTGTATCTGCATAATTCAGAACAGTCCAACCTCTTGTTGTACTGGAATCCGTAAACATAATTAGGATGATGATGGTGTTATGGTGTAATTAGGTTTGTTGACAATATAAACACAAAGGGAATGTTTCATTCACGGGAGATGCTAACACCTCTTTAATTGTATAATTGTGATGTGTCTATTTTAAAGTTTTCTTTCAAGTTATTTGATTTTTCTAAAGGACTTAGGGATTCTTACTGTGAAAGATCCATATTATAGGTTTCTTCCAAACAAAGACGTAGAGACAAGGTATGTGTACACTCTGAAGAGAAGGATTTTTTCCACAATTTTTGTTTTTTAGTAGCGATATTTCAGTTTTGAAAAATTGTTTAATGGGTTCCTGTAAAACATAAGTGTAAAGGCACATGTAAATGCAATATATCTTTAAAATTTTGTTACGTGTTTAACTTAGTTTAGTATCTCTTGCCTTTAAAAAAAACATTGAAAAATTAACCTGCCTTCTCTTGCACTTGTGTTTTAAGTCAGTCAACACCTTGGCATTGTTTCGGTGACTTTTTATCTTGTCCCCAGCAGTTGGTATACTTGTAGTTTGCAAACATTAAAGCATTAGCTAAAAGAAACAGATGCTGACTGAGGATGGACGAACTCTGCTTTCAGTGAGTGTTATTAATTTATACCCACATTGTTTGACAATAGCTATTCTGCTCTTGTTTCTAGCTTACTTTTGCCTGGGTTGATGATTAGAACATCCTTGCCGGCAGAAAGCTCGATGTAACTCCCTCCAGGACTCATCAGTAACTGTATTTACTTGGATTGTCCTTAGGGTTTTAAGCGGAGCACCAGAAGTTGTTACTGTCCCTCAGGATCTGATTGTGCTGTGGCTGCAGTGAAGCCAGTCTGTGACAGGCAAAACAGAAGGCTTGTGTTTCATTATCAAGTGCTGTTGTATTGGTGTGTGCTTTAACTTCTCAACCATTTTGATCATTCTTTCTACCCAGTACCATTTTTGTTTCTCCTTGTTGTATGAGGTCAGAAAGGAACTAAGGCATGCTTATGGTGATTCTTTACTGGTTTTAGTATGCTTTGATTTACCTTTTGACGAAGCTTGTGCTTTCTTGGGATTTTTTGATGTTGTAAGGGGAAATGGCAGTTGTTCTGAGGATTGTAGCAGGTGCTTGCGGTGTATCTGCACACCCCTACGGAGCTGAGCGGCCACGTGTGAGGACTACTGAGTTACTGTGGCAGAGCTGCTGCCCTCCTTGGATGGACCTGTGTAGGGTTGTCAGGGAATCAGCCTCTGATAGTACTGGGATTAATGATTAATTAATTATAGGTATAGTATTAGTTTCCTCTTCTGTTTGCTTTCCTACAGGAAAGCTGATTTCTGGCACCGAAACAAGTACCTAGAGAGCTGTGATATCTTACACTGTCCCAGCTGTCTTCTAGGTGGATAGTTCCTGGATTTCTGGTTTGCAAATCCTGTAACAGGATTTTGGTACTGGTGACATGACAGGCTTACCCAGATTCCTTATGCTTCTCACTGAACTACAAGGGATAAAATCCTGTTGTGTGGTTCTGTGAGAAGGGCTGACCTCAGCCCAAGGATTTTGCAGCTGCAATGGGTGGTCCTGTCACATCTTTCCTCAGTAGTGCCAGCCTTCCTGAGGTGCCCCCTGCCCCCACATGTTTTCCACCACAGTGAGCTGAGTTTGTTCACTGGCACATCAGGTGAGTGCCAAAGCCTGAATGCTGGATGAGAACATTCGTATTTAGGTTTTAAAACTTCACCTGGGATTTTCTTGTGATTGTTCTAAGTCAGCCCTAGCACTTCACCATTATTTTGTGGACTTCTTTTATTGTAGTCCCCACCATTATAGCTGCAGTTGGCAAACCTGAAAGCATTACCTAAAAAAACAATGTTGCAATTGAAATGTTAGGATTTAACTGAAATTCATGCAAAAAGGACTGTGATGACCTAGATGAAAGGTCATTTGTTTAAGTAAGAATGTGGAATGTCTTGCAGCATATTGAGTAATCAAATGCCTAATAGAATGTATGCACAGTTCCACTTAACTGAGTTATTTAGTAATCCTTCAATGTCTACCTGCTGTGTAGGCAGACATTTCTTTCATCTTAATGATTAGATAGTGAGATTTTCACCTTAGCTTACTGCGTGGGTATTTTTGGGTTTAATGTACATTAAAATGAAACATCAGTAAGAAAACCTGTAGAATATTCTTGGGTATATGGTTCCCACTTAGGAATTACAAAGTCAGCCACTACCTGAAGGTTGATGTGGAAGAAGAGCTCACCTACAAAACACAGGATCATTTGGTCTTGTAGATCCTTATCACCTAATTCCTTCCAATTTGAAAGGAATATAAGTTGAGACTTTTTTAGGTTTTTTTTCCCTGTATTGGGATTTTCTGATAGGAACATCATAGGAGTATGACATTTTATCTCCTCTCTCCAAAAATGTCTGGGATAGCTGGCCATCGTTGCATTTCAATGGTTTCTGTTTTAGCAGTCTCTTTACAACATAATTAATCCAGCATTTTTCTTATCTTCTAATTCACAGATCAACAGCAGCCTGTGTGGTATAAGGCATTTCTTGTGTTTGGCCTTTAAAACATTCTGTTTCTGTTTGACAAAGTTGTGACAATGTAGGCATTGCTAGTTAAAAAACACTGTGTAAGGTGCAGCAGTGCTATCACTGTTTGGGTACACATTGCATATTTGGGGAACAAGAATTATAATCCTCCAGAACAGGGATTTCATTCTTGAAAGGAAGGAACATGATGTTAACATCTGTGGTCCCATGATGGCTGTGGAAGTTAAGTGAGGATTTTCTCTGGGAGTTTAGTTTACCTGTAGATGAGTTACTAGTATAGCATTTTGATGGGTGAAGGTTACATGTCCAGCACACCTGTCTTATATCCCTTCTGCATTTTTAAAAAAGCAAATATTGCTATGGCAGGAATTGGCAGTTCTTTGGAACTCATATGACGTAATGATGTGTTTGCAGTGTGACATCCTCCTGAGTGTATCCTGCATGGCAACAAATAGTTATTTGTGGAATGAGAAAAATGTTCTCATCTGTAATCAATACTATGGTTTTTTTAGGCCAGTCCTGGAATTAAGAATTTTTCTAAATTCTAATCCTAGTTCAACAGTAACACTATAGAAAAGTTTTCTGAATTGGAAGGGAAAGAAACCCACCAAAATACCCTAGAGAATTATCTTACATGTGTTTTTGCCCATTTCAGTGATCTGGGTACATCAGCCAGAAGCTGGAGATCTAAATCCCATAAAAGACTCATTTGAAATATGAAAGTACGCCTTATAGACCCTAACAACTATTCCAACTTCACTGTGTCCAAAATGCTATGTTTTTGATGCTTAAGCTTTAAAGTTAGAACAGTACATAGTTAGATCAGACTAGTATGAAAAGACATTTGATGTAAGGTTTAGTAACCACAGGAGACAGGCCTGCCTTGTTGATAGTCCTGTACAGAGGTAGAGGAGTATTCGCAATTCACTGAGCCTTTGACAGGGTGACTGAGGGAGGGTGATGGCATTTGCTCTCTCTGGAGCAGTTCAAAAGGAGAGACCTTCAAATATCAGTGACTAAAAATATTGCACGATTTAGTTTCATTCTGGGAATAAAGGCAAGAGCTGGCAAAGGAACCCTGTCAATAGAGTAAAAGGTAAGACCTTTCTAGTTCTAGCAAGCATCTCTTCTCAAAATACATATAATGCTTACCATTATAAAATTTTCACTCATTTATATATTCTCAACATTATTCAAGTCAGTATCTGTTCAAAAATGATTTGTTTCTTCTTACCATTTACAATACAGAAAGCCAAATTAATCAGGTCAGTAAGGCTTAGTTAAGATTATGCTGAAGCCTACATAGAATTCTAATGATTTTTCATCACAAGGTCATCCACACTGCACAGATTGAGAATATGAGAAGATTTGTATGTGTGTGTATATGTATGTGTAGATATATAGATATGTATGTTTGTTTCAGTATTGTTACAGGAGAAATGTTGGGGTGAATCACACAGCTCACTTGAGTTTTGACCTTCATGAGGAGTCCGTAAGGAGCCATGTGTATTTAGCCTTTAAGCCATTTGTACTGTATGTGTTACTGCACAGTTTTTAAGGTTCTGAGTAAAATTTCACAGAGGAGATAATTCTTACTGAAAATAACACAAGATGAGCACAGTTTCACAGTTGGCTTAAGCCTACATTTAAAGTCTCACCTTATCCCCAGCTGGTTGCTGCTTCTGTTCGTGTTTAGTGCTGGCACCGATGCATCCCATGTAGTCAGCTGGATCAAGGTTTGAACAGCCTGAAAATTGCCACAGGGGGAGGGAGGAGGTTTTCATCTGAATTAGGGATCTACATGGCATAGCGCTGTGAACACAAACACAGGCAGAGGAAATGCCTGAAAATAAGCAGAACACAGGAAAGTCCTTTTCACTTATCAAATTGGATGCAAGTGAATTGTGCGGATTCTAAAGTGATAGATCTAATAAATATCACTCAGAAGATACACCAAATAATAGTGAATCCAAGAGCTCATTAGCATTGAAATAACTGATCCATGCTCTGTGCAGTCTTGTCCACATCATTTGATCCCTGCAACTGCACTTCCTTAGCATCTTGCCTGTTATGCTTTAGCTTGTTAGAACAACTTCCAAAAGACAAATAAATGAATGCTGAGCTGGTGCCTGGGGCAGGACTGTATCCCAGGACTGTGAGGGAGAGGAGCAAACGGCTGCTTCCACAGAGAGTTCAGGTTGACCTTGTACTTGTGACTGAACCACAAACCCACTCTCAGCCCCAGGAATGGAAGAGGGGAGATTAATTTCCTGCCACCAAAAACTGGAAGGAAGGTGATTGTTTATTCCTTTCTCAGCTGTGCATATTCCTCTGCTGTTTATTTTGTGCTCTGTCTTGCATCAGCTCAGTAACTCATGGCTCTTCTGTGCACTGCATTTAACTCGTGAGACAGCAAGTTAGTTGGTTTTGCTTTGGGGAATGTTTTCGTGGATTTAGCAGAAGGAGGAGGCAGGTGAAAAAAACTGGAGTAGGAAGTGTGATTTCCTGCTGTTGTAACATTAGTACTAATTATTCTGATTTGTTCTGGATAGTAAGATCGAAGGATTGCTGAAAAATTGCAGAAAAAACCTGATACAAGAGGGAATTAATGTACATAAAAGTATAAGAAATGGAAAATGAAGTTTATGGGGGAAAACCTTTTACATCTGCTGATGGGATCTACTGCAATTATTATTACATTGGAAGAGTGCTGAGTCCACAGAGGTCACAGCTCAGTGCTGTAATAGGACTGTAAGGAGGATGTCAGGGACTGTCAGGAAGGGAAATAATGGTCAGTGGATGAGATGAATGAGCAGTGTCTCCAGTCTCGAATACATGTTCCTCAGCTCAGAAAGAATATAATAAATGATTGAGAGAAATTACATGGGAAATATAGAATGGTGAGTGAGGTGAAAAGAGTAAATAAATATTTTGTCACTGTTTTTTCCCAGAGAGGAAGGTTGCAGGCAGTTTCTGAACAAGAAGAAAGGAAATCACTCTTCAAATGTGGGCAGTGAAGAGTGTAGAGGTTCTTGCCACAGGATGTTAATGTTAAACTTCGATCGGTTCAAGAGGCGACTGAGCAAGTTTTTAGAAAGATCCTTCAGTGAAGACTGATAAATACAAAGATTTTATTTGTGGCCCCTGTAACAAAATGTTGCGGACTGGGCCAGTGTTTGGCTGTTGTTCGATCACTCCTGTGTTTTTCCCAAGATGTCCACTTCCAGCCACTGTCAGGAGTAGGGAATGGACAGGTAGATGCAGCTTTGGTACGAGTCACTGGCTATTCTCCTGCTAGCAGAACTCAAAGGTGGATTGTCAAGATAAGTTCTGTTTTTGAGAAGATTAAGTTTTAGCATGAAAATGCCCAAGTAAATCTAGACGTTTTCTTACTGAGCGCTGATGGACCATGCGTGGCACTGATCATTTTTGAACTCTTCAGGTAAGAAAAAGACTTTTTTGAAGGTAAAAATACCCAACTACTGGTTATTATGTCTCTAAAAGTAGAATAACTGTTGTGCTGTTTTATATTAAATCATGGATGTAGGTTAGATCACATATACAAGTACTGAGTGTTGCAAAATCCTGTAGAGTTTTTAAAGAACTTGGTCAGTATAAGTGACTGAATAAAATACCATGCCTGTACATGAGAAGAATTAATGTGTGTGTTTGAAAGTGAGCAGTAGTATATAGTAAAGATCACAAACTTTTTTTTTCCCTACAAAATATTTCTGTTCTAGTCCTTTATTGTGAAGACTGTTTTGAAATGGTGAACAGTAAGTTGTTGAAGCCATTTCAGGTGCTAAGCAAAAGGCCATAACTGTTCTCTGCCTAATTATTATTAATTTGAACATGCAATATACATAACAAAGAAGAAATAGACTTGTACCTTATTTTTTGAAATGTATACAGAAGTTTTGAAGGTGTTCAGAACTGTTTTCCTCCTACTCTGAAAAATGTTTTTAATCCTCTCATCCAGATCTGTACATCTTTTAAATAGAATTTCTAGTCTGGTATCTTCTCTGTTTTGCATGAGTCAGATGTGCATTAGTAGTTCTCACTGTTTTAGTTAAAGTGGCAGAGTTGTTGAATTCTTTTCAAGGCAGACTGAAGTGGAGGGGACAAAACAGAATAAAACCTCACATCTCATCTTGATTCTTAGGTTAATCATCCAGAGTGTCTCTAAAGTCATAATCACATCATTCTTTTCACCACCTACAGAATCTTCTAACACTGATGGTAATTTTATGTCAAAAGTAAGAAAAAGCAAGAAAAATACTTCAGTTCCAAAAGGAAAATGTGCAACTTTTCAAGCTTCATAAAGAACTTGTAAAAGCAGGGTATGTAACCCCACCTCTTCCCGTGTTCCAGAGTTGTTCTTTCTGGGGGCACATCTGTGTATTTTTTAAGCAACAGACTGGTAAGCAAGTGCAAGACAATTTTTGGTGACAGTAGTAATGTAATTACAGTGCATGTGAGATAGGTGCAAGGTCATGGGGTTCACACCAAACTAGACAAACCTTTTCAATACCTACATACTTTTGTGGTTGGTTTATGTATGCATGGTATACATTTTATATGCATTTTTATAAAAATAGAAGGACTGGAAGTATATACAGAATCAGTGAAGTTGCGGCAGTGTTTTGGAGTCCTGCTTAATGTGTAGAGAACCAAAGCCAGGACTTCTGTTGTGACAATAATATTAATTCTTGGAAAATTGCAGTTCTGTTGTCTTCCTAATTTGAGCAGTTGCTGAATTTTAACATCAGGGCTTAATGGCTTTAGGTCGCAATCCTGTTCTAAGTTGGTCTAAAAATTCAAAACTTAAACAATTCAGGAGTTTTCTTTTAGTTTTAATTAATTTTTTTGCATCTGCTGTGGTTGGAGAAATTTGAGGCTGCCCTATAGCCTGTTCCTACAGAAAAATGGGGTCCATTTTAAGTCTAAATAGATTGAACTGCTGCTTTTCCTGGTGTACAAATTCCATGCTCTGGTGCTTGCATGTGGTGGCTGCATCACATTGATCTTGGCAGTTGTGTGTTGGCAGATCTCTCTTTTGATTTCTCCCAGCTTAGTTTCGGTCTCACTCACAGAAATTTGACTAAAGCCTTGCAAGTTATCTTCTGTCTTTATTTGCCATAGTACTGCCAATAAAAGTTTTGGTTGCAGCCACCCACTAACGTATTTACCGAAAGCTGCAGGCCATGTTCACTGATACGGTTTGTCCTGGCTTTAGCAATGCTTTAAAATGCCAAAAATCAATTGTATAAAAGTATGTTACACCTCTGTCTTTTTTGTAGTAAAATGAGAAGGTACTTCTATAAGGTTAGTAATGAAATTTTTGACACTGTCACTTAGACAGCCTAGTTATATTTTGCATGGGAAAAGTTGGTTTATTCTACTCAATTATCTTTTCTGGAGCTCCTCATGAAATTTCTTTGAAGAATAGAAAGTTTTTAATGCTCTGTATACTTTCTTAAAAATGAATTGCATTAATAATACTTATTTTTTAGGGTCTGAAAAGACAAAACCAGTATCTGAAAAAATGATGATGTAACTTTGTAAATGCTTTCTTGGACCCAGGCTTGTTTGGGAGTCTGGGTTTAAAAGATGTATAAATAAGACATAGCATAGCTGACTAAAAGAAGGTCTCTGTGAGGCTGTGTAGAAATCACCATGCAAAGCTGAGTTATTTGGCGTGTCCCTGACTGTGGGAATTGTGTGAATGTCTCTTGCATTCTTTCTCCATGCTTAATAGATACAAACATAAGGGCTTACTTTTTTTCCTCTTCTATGAGAAAGGGAAGTCAAAGTACAGTAGAAATAACCATGAAGCAAATCTTTGCCTTGTATGTTACATCCATTTTTCTCAAGCTTGGATTTTTATAGATGTTAATAGTGCCTTGTAGAGTGCTAAGAATTAGTTCCCCTTCACCACCGTGTACATGTAGCACATGCTGCCTGAATATCACACCCACATGTCCGTATTTTTTAAACACTTTTGGAAAACCTGAATGGCAGTTCATGAGCAGTGCTGAAGATTGTACTCAGCCAGACCCATTTACAATTTTGAGGGCAGGTGGTGTGACTTTGGTTTTAGTATAAATTGTCTAACTCTGGACTGCAGTTTCTTCCTTTTGCAAGAAGAGAGAAAAAACTCCTCATAAAAATACAATTTAATTTGTTGTGTTTCATTAGACTCTTTTTCTCACAAAATTCAAGGTTATTTTTAGCTTGCTTTTTACACAGACTGTTCTACAGTGTTGTTACAAAGAGCCTTCTTTTTTAATCTGCCTGTTGAATGTCAGGCCCTGCAAGTGATGCTCAGTTTTAACAAGAATTCTTTGATTCTGTGGAGAGTGTAATATACTGGCAAGTGACATAAACTCCAGGCTTTGTTTGATACTAGTGTACCTTCGGTAATTATATTAGTGTCCAGAAAATGCGGTGATCCAGTTTTCTTACAAGAACATTTTTTTAATCTAAGTATAAAATGAGAGTCTGAATTGGATGTCATCACATTGTATTTCTTTGTTACAGCAGTTTCTCCTCTCTCATTTCTTAATTTAAGAAGGGATAGAATCCATATTACAAGAAGTAGGTCCTTCAAAAGCCCTCAGCTTTTTATGTTCAAAGGTGACATCTCCACTTTTCTGCAAAAGCTCCCTGGTTATGCTAAGGCTGCCAATATCTGTAGGGCTCTGACCTTACTATCATAGAATTATAGACTCAATTGGGTTGGAAAAGACCACTGAGATCATCAAGTCCAACTCTTGGTCCAACTCCAGTCCCTTTATCAGATCATGGCACTCAGTGCCACGGCCAATCTCAGTTTAAAAACCTCCAGGGATGGGGAATCCACCACCTCTCTGGGCACCCCATTCCAATGCCTGATTACTCTCTCTGGAAAGAATTTTTTTCTGATCTCCAACTTACATTTCCCCTGGCAGAGCTTGAGCCCGTGCCCCCTTGTCCCATTGCTGAGTGCCTGGGTGAAGAGACCAACCCCCACCTGGCCAGAACTTCCCTTCAGGTAGTTACAGACAGTGATGAAGTCACCTCATATAGATAGATGGGTAACAACAAGACTTGAGGGGCACTGGGGGGTGCGGGAACTCCCTTGCTGTCCCAGCGGAGCGTAGCCCAGGCAGGCTGTGCCATCCTACCTGGGAACAGCTGGGGCTGTGCTGGCAGCTGGCTGTGCTTGTCAGTGTGTGCCTGCTCAGGCAATCCTCATCCTTACTGTGCTCTTCGGACATTCCTGGGACCCAGTGGCAGAGAGGAGTGTGGACATCTCACCCTGCGGAAGGAGGTGGCTGTGCTGGGGAGCAGGAAGGGGAGCTGAGCCCCAGGGCAGTGGCGGAAGCTGGGCAGCCACCAAAGCCTGGCAGCCACCAAAGCCTGGCAGCCACCAAAGCCTGGCAGCACTGACACCTGGCAGCCACCAAAGCCTGGCAGCACTGACGCCTGGCGGCCACCAAAGCCTGGCGGCCACCAAAGCCTGGCGGCCACCAAAGCCTGGCAGCCACCAAAGCCTGGCGGCACCAAAGCCTGGCAGCCACCAAAGCCTGGCATCCAGCCTGCTGGACAGGGCTGCCTGCAGTGAGCATGAGGGTATTGTTCTGGAATGGTTGGCACTGAGGAGGTGCTGAAAGGCACCTCATGGAGAAATGGAGTCAAATCTGTGAGCCTATATCTGAAAATTCAGTGTTGTGTGTGTGCAGAAAGATTGTTAGAACTACATCTGACTTAGTCCATCATCTGGGTGGATTCAGGGTTATCAAGGGAGTGGCTTTCTGAAATAACTTTGCAATCCAAGCTGTTAACATTATGGAAAATCTTTTGCTTTTATTAGATTAAATTACTTTTAAAAAGTGAATGTGTCTTTGAGCTTAGAGGTTTTTCCTGAGCTTTAACAGGAACCACTTCAGTCAATTTTGCTGAGCAACTCTTGAGCCTGAATGCTGACTTGTTTCTCATTCCCAGTATCAAGATCTGTTTATTGAAAGATTGTTGGTGTCCTTACCTTCAGGCCACTACAACTTTAACACCACCATGGTGCACTTGGAGGTGAAGGCTGAGTCCTATAACAAAGGGTGAGTCACTTTGCTTTGCGTTTTGAGGTTTGACTGTCCTTTTAAAGTTTACATAAAATACTTCTTCCTTCTACCATTCAGGATAACTTGTCCTTTTTTAATTATCTAATTATTTGCTGTGCTTCCAAATTATTGTAGATTAGGTGGGAAGAGTAAAGGAGATAAAAGTTTAAGAGCTGTTTGTGTTTTGAGTTAGATTTAAGTCTGTTTGAGATACAGCCCATCATGGCTTTTGAAGTTAGGTTGGCAGAAGAGTGTGCCCACATCTATAAACCTTCAGTGTGGATTAGTCTGTATTCAGACATGTTTTGATTTAACTACAGTCCCCATCCTGGAAGGATTGAGGGCAGATTCTGCTGTTTTGAAAGCAAACTTCTAAAACTGTCACTTGCTGTTCTATTCATACACTCTTGCAGAAGTAGTTTTTAAATTTTCTTGTTCTTTTTCCGTGCTTATTTTAGAAGACTGGTTCTGCAAAGTGGGGCCTCCTTTGGTCTGAACTGGTTATTGAGCTGTAAAAATGGGATCTGCAGAGTGTATTTTAAAGAAAATATTAAGTAAGTTGCTATTTTCAGTTTTATTTTTTATGTTAATTTAGAGGGAAAATGTGGAAGAACACTTTGTTCATAGCCACATTCTCTCTTTTTGACGTTAAACACTGAACTTCTCACAGAGGAATTTGTCCAGTTTTTATAGTCACTTATGCAGCAATATACTTAGTGGCACTGCCAGTAAGTGTTCTTTTAATTTCATTTATGGTGATTTTTAGCCTGTAGAAGATGAAATTACTAGTTTTACTTAAGCTCATGCAATTGTACAGTAAAGAAAAAGTTCTGTGAAGTTTTAGGTGTAGCAAATTATTGTGGGTCATTTGGATGTAGTTCCTAGTTATTATTTGATCTGAGGTAGAAGTTAGCAGAGTGTTTTATTTTCAGCCACAGGCTAAATAAAACTACTGTGTTGGTAGTACCTGCACCTTTAGGTGGGTTGCTTGGTAAATCTGGGGGTTCTAGCAAGGTTTTTAACACTGTTAATTTTTACAATTGATCTTTCCAATAAGCAAATTATTGCCATGAGTGAATTTTTTCCCCTGTCTTTCAACGAGCAAGGTAATTCAAGTTAAAAACCTAAAACTCCAGAGTATTGCAGGCTTTGTAGGGATTTCTGCAAGTCTATATCCATAAACCTTTTTTAGGCATGGAATCATACGCTCGGTATTTAGCCTTGCAGAACTGTCTGAAGCTGAGATAAAAACAATCTAGTAGCTCCTTTCATGTATGTTGCCCCAGCAACTTACTCTATTCTGCATTAGGAAAAATTCTGGCTTTGCAGGCCTCACCTCTTGCCTTGTTTCTGTCCTGGCTGCTCCTCCACTTGGAATGGAGACAGGGCACTCTGCAGCTGCCTGTCAGGTGGCAGCTCAGTTTACACTTTTGCATTTGAGAGTAGGAAAATGCTGTAGTTGAGCTCCATCTCTGAGGTGTAGCCACATGCACTGAGGGTACATCCATCCAAGTTCTGATTCTCTCAGTAGTGTTTTATTTCACTGTGGAGTTCATCCACGTATATTTTGCACTGCACATGAATTGCAATGCAAATTACTGCCATATTTTTTTAAAACTGTAGCAGCAGTTTTGCTCACATCGTTTCTGGTTCCCAAGAACTCCCTCAACCTGAATAAAATTGTTGCAAAATTTTGCCATCTGCAAAATCAGTATGATTATCTTTTGCTTTTGTTATATCTGACAGAACTGTGCTAAAATGGTTCTAGAGCTTAGAAATCATGTGATTGTGTATCAAATCTGTTTTTTGAAAAGGAAAATCCCTCCAAAATTATGTATCTTTTGAAGCATCTGTGTTGGTGTCTTGTGTGCCTGTTCCTTTGCTTGTATGTGTGTGTATTCCTGACGTTTTCATTTCATTGCAGTACCCAGAGAGGTACTGCATTTGGATCCTTCCTTTACATAGAGCAGTTGAGGGTTTTAAGAACCATGTTCTGCCAATTGCTTTTTCTTAGGCCATTGTTGAGAAGCAAAAAATAAATAAAATTCTAAAGACTGGGTCTCCTAAGCAGTCATTGTTGAATGCAATGGATGTTGAAAAAATGGAGGAAGTGTTTCCTAAAGCCTGTTTAGAGTTTATTAAATTTTCACTCAAAGAACTTTGAACATAACATGTGCCACTCTTGGTTTCTTTTTGATTTGCTCTTATGTTAATGCAAGGAGTCTCTGGGAGGTGACACAGGTACGACCATTAACCTGAGTGAAAGAAAAGTCAGAGATAGGATGCTGCAAGGGGAAGGTGCCTTGGTCATCTTGGCAGTCAGTAAGTCTGTTCTCTAGCTCTGAAGTAGCAGCACCACAGTAAAGGTACTTAGAGCATCTGTAGTGCTGTGGAAAATGCTAAAGGAGAGCCTGTGCTGCTGGTGGCAGTGGCTGCCCTCGTGGTCCTTGTCACTGCTGACATTGCACCCTCACTTCTCTGGTGTCACTGCCTGAATCTTTGACGTGGATAAATGAATGTCAAATTCACAGTTGCATTTAATTCTATAAAAATGATACTCTGTTTATTACAACACTGTTCAGCAAACCAAGTGTTTGTGTAACTTAACCAGCCCATACCTTGCAAAACGGGAGTGCTTAATTAATCCTGACACTTTGTGAGGGAGATTTCGGTTCATGTTCAGGGGGGTCGTGTATCACTTCACTAAGTACTAAACACTTACCACAGATAAATGCCTGGAATAAACAGAGAAAAAGGAGAGGCAGAAGCTGAAGAAGCAAAACAGTTGTAGGTTTTTTGCCTCTCAACTGAGGCAAAATCTTTGTGCTTACACACTCCTTTTAGTGGTATCTTCACTCTTGAATCGTAAACCTTTCCTTGGGTGAAGGCTGTGGAAGGTGCAGTCCTCAGTCACAGTCCAAAACCAGGCAAGAAAACATAAGCTAAGTCACATTCTTGAAGTCTCTGTTTTCCTTTAATTGATCTAAACACTTAGCAGAGTCAGAAAATATACAGGAAAGAACTGAATGTATCTTCCTGTTTATGTATTATGCCCGTTTTCTGCTCTTGCTGGGCTGGGTCAGCTGAAGGCTCTGTTTGCAGAGGCTGGAGTGAGCAAAGCCTTGAACATCAGCAGGAAAGTTTTCCCTTCAGCTCTCTTTGTCCTAGCTTAAACTTGTATTTTACTCTACAGATTCAAAAAAAAAATCCACCAAATACCCACAGAGGTTATAAAAGTCACTTTATAATAACAGTTCTGCTTCTGGCAGATCTGAAGATCTGATTACTGGGCAGTATCTTTTGAAACCACTTCAACTACATGTAACTGTGTGTTAGCACATAAGGTAGTGTGGGCTATTTCCAGTGGGACCTGACAGTAAGAAAAGTAACTGTAAAGCAAGGTCAGAGCAAAACTTCATGAGGTTTACCATGAAATTTAAGTGCCAGCTAGTATTTTATATTTAAAAAGCAGTTTTCACTTGAGGATGCATTCCTGTTTGTTGTATTTATTACAGTGATCTTATCCTTTTGCCCAGTAGATCTTAAAATTCTTGACAGTATTGATGAATGTGTAGTGGAAGGTACACCCTTTGTGGAGGATACAGCTCAGGATGCTGTTGAATGTCAGACTATCTGAACAAGGACCACTCCGGTACTGGAGTGCTCATTTGCACAAAGGAGCAGCTAGAATTGTCTCATTATTCATTTTTATAGATCTTAATGATTCATAAAAATATTTTACTTTTTATTTAATGATAGACATAGGTAAATAACAGGCTCTCTGAAAACAGCAGTTTGTACAGAAATAGCTAAAGGGAAAATTACTTTATGTTACTGAATTAAGTTGCAGCTTCCTACTGTTTTGTAGGGTATTTTGTTTGAATAGATCTGATCAGCTGAAAAATAATTAAATATAAAGTCCAGGCCTTCTTGCAGTCATAATAATAAAAATAAAACATACTACACTGCAGAACTGAAACTTTTCAATATACTGTATTGCTCCAAACTTGTGGAAGACCTCCACTAATATATAAATTGCCTGAAGCAACTGCAGTCTTCTCTAGACTGCTTAGCTCAAAATCTGCTCTAAGCTTGGATCTGTCTGGCCTTCACTGATTCTGGGCTTCTGCAAACAGGTAACAATGAAGCCTCTGCAACTGCCTTTAAAATTGTTCTCAAGTACCTTTGCCTATTGTTATTATGGGATTTTTAGTGTACCTGTGTTCAGAGAAGTGTTGTTTTCCTGAACAAAACTTAATTTTGTAACGTTTGCTTCATTTTATTAATGTTTTGGGAGTATAAACGGTTATCACTGAAATGAAAGTAGCCCTGGTTCTCAATTGTTACAGTCTCCTTGTAAAATAGCAGCATTATTTTTAATAAAATGTGTGCATTTATTAATATAACACTCATTAGTCATTCAAAATTAAATGCTTATTTTTACTACCCACCTAATGTTTGAATTGCCTCTTTTTTTTTCTGCTATTGTTGTAGACAGAGTTGAAGTCAACTAAGTTTGTCATAGTCTTGCCACCTTTCTAAGTTAGGTAGGTACATTTTATCTTTCTGGCATATGGTTTCAGAATTGCAATGATGGACACCATTCTCTTTTAGTTAAGTCTGTAGTATCTTGTATTTTCATATTGATCCTTCCTTCCTGTCAGTGACAATTATTCTTTATATTTGAATTTCTGTGGATGTGGTGACTATTTTGAAGTTCCAGGTTATATTGCTACATTGCATATGTTCTTTTCAAGAGAGATGACACCTGAGTTTTATCTTTGAGCCAAAGATAAAACTATCTTCGAGAATGTCTTCTCTGCATTGTTTTGCAAAGTGTATGTTTTATGGGTCTGTCTGAATTTAACTAAAGCAGAGCAGGAGTCTTTGTGTATGACTTGGGTAAATATTTTTAATTTCAGGTCTCTTTGCAATTCTAGAATCTTATTTACTTAAAATTCATGAGATACATAATTTTATATAAAATGATATTTTAAAAGGAAGTGTCATTTCCTTCTAGAGCTACTGATTAATTCTATTTAAAGATCTAATAACTCATACTGTAATCACACTCTCATTAGAAAATAATTAGATAATTCTGGGGATTCACAGTTATATGAGACAGTCATAGACTTACAGTGTTAAAAACAAGGGAAAAAAACTGCAATCAAAACTAGTTCTTTGTTTTCCAGAAGATGCAAAGAAACTTATTTTGGTTATGTTGTCTGGTGGAAGCTTATAATCATTTGTTACTTTCCATTTTTTATCTTTGTGCTTCTTGGTCAAAAAAGTTCATCAAACCCAGTTCACTGTACCCATACAAGGATTTTGGATGACAAAATGGCAAGTGAAATTCAGCCTAAATAAATGTTGAAGTTATGCATATTGAAAAACAGTTACAATTTTTCCTAAAGAATAATGGATTCTGAGGTGGTAGTACTTACTTAGGGAACTACCATTTAAATAGGTGTTTCATAAAATCAAAAGCTTTGTGTTCAATAGTGATAAAAAGAGACAGTACATGATTAGTAACAAAGAAGGAGACAACATAGTAGAAAATGTCATACCAAAACAAAAACCCTTCACAAGTCACCTGTGGAATATTTGCATAGACAGGATACAGCATGACAGAGGCCAGGGAAGAGTGAAGGGGACAATCCTGAATTATGGTGCAGCTTTCCTGGGAGGAAAGACAAAACTGAGTAAGGCTCTTCAAGGCTGAAGAACAGATGGCAGAGGGTGTGCAGTGGATGTCTCTGAAAGTGTGTGCCAGGGAGAGGGTGACTATGGAACAGGTGTTCGGAGGCTTTCAAGACAGGAATCAAAGGATGTCGGTTGGAGCTGTGAGAGGTACAGCACAAACAGGTGATGATGGTCTCTTGGAAAAGGGTAAGAATGCTCTGGAACATTGTGCCATTCTATATGGATGTTAATAAGTTCCCATTTGCCCAAGGGGGAGCTGGGTAGATAGATTTGTGGAATAAATACCAGGTTGGAGTTACTCAACACACAGGAATCCCATCTGGTGGCCTCTGAGCTGCCATTTGTTGGCGACCAGGGGACTGCCTGTGGGAGGAAGGATTCCTGTGTGCTTAGTTTGCTGTTATGCTTTTTCCTTTGGCATCTGCACGTGGCTGTTTTTCTAAATGTAGGTTATTGGCCTGTGTGGGTCTTTGCCCTGTCCTAGAATAGCTCTTCTAATTTCATTGTGCTCAAGTTCTAGGGTCATCTTCTTCAAGGGATTTCTGTCTCAAGGTAATTCATTCTAGTTAATATTTGCAACTTTAAAACATTTTACTTGGAAATGAAGATGAGAAAGAGGATCAGACTTGGTTCTAGTAATAGACTTTGGGTATTGGCTTATGGCATAGAAAGGAACTAGATACTTGAAGTAAACATTGTTTCTGATGGCACAGGTCAGTGATTGAATCAGCCTTTGAGAGTCTTCCCCAGGCTTTCTAAATGTGGAGGATGTGTTTTTGCCTTTCTGTCTTCCACTCTTACATTTCTAGTCAGAAATCGTTCCAGAAGAACATTGCTTAAGACCTGTAGTTCTTTTCAAAACTTAACACTTCTGAAAAAGTGATCTGAGAAAGTCTAAGAGAGATGAGGAAATGAGACTTAGTTTGTTTTCTTCTATATGTAAGAGTCTGCAGCGTTTACCACCCCTTTAAATAGACTTGAAAGGCATTTTCCGTTATGTCATTTTACAGTAAGCTGCCTAATAAAGTTTTTATGGTATGGAAAAGGTTTATTGGGCCTCAGCCAGTGAATTGTTTGCTCTTTAGAAGTTTGAATGTGTCTCCTGATCTCATGTCTGGTGTTGAAAGCTGAGCACTGGCGCAGGTTGGTTGCACAGAGTAGTGGTGGAGTCTCCATCCTTGGAGATATTCCAAGTAAGCCATCTGGACGTCGTTCTGGACAGCTGCTCTAGGTGGTCCTGCTGAAGCAGCAAGGATGTTGGACCAGATGACTTCCAGAGGTCCCCTCCGTGATTCTGGGCATACACAGCTTGTATTCAGAAAAAAACAAACAAACAAACAAAACAACAGAGTTGTGGGACAGTGTTTTACGGTAATATTTTTACAGGAAAATTTTTTATAGGGGACAGGGAGTGGGGTGGAAAAGAAAAAGGAGGGGAATACTGAATGTTAGGTTTGTTTCCTTTGTTTCAGATTGTGTTACAAAAAAGCCTTTATAGACTTCTGTTGTAGCTTTTGAGAGTAAGGCAGAGGGATTGTCTCGCTCTTAAAGCACTAAGATAAATTCAAGAACACATGATTTTATTTACTTTTGAACTATGGAGCTTGTCTGTCTTTTTGATTGATAACAAGAGGGAGAAGAGAATATACTGAATTCCACATGTGTGCATTTCCTATGCTATGAATTTGAGGCTGGTAATATAAATATACTTTGAATGTCTGATGGAAACAGCCTGAGAATTCTTTAAGCTGCTTCAGCCAGTCTACAGACCTCCAGTGAAATTATAAATGTTGTATATATGTTCTCTGTTGCATATTATATAAATATTACTTAAGCTCATTTCCTGCTTACATGGAACCTATGCTGGCAGTAGAAATCAGGGCTAGTTTCTATGGCAACGTGGTGCCACTGGGAGAAAGGCTGATGCTGTGCTGTGGTTGGTATTTTTATGCAAGGGAAGAGATGCAGACCTACATTTTTAGACAGGAAATGTATTTCAAGGCACAAAAACATTTAACAATTTGTATGAATCTGTTGAAAAAGTGAGACCATATAACAATGGAAATTGAAACATATTGTTTGCTGTTTCCAATAGATAATTAATTTTTATTCTTATCTGACTTTAGAGAAAAGCACTGTTAGATATATACACAATTGTTACTGGTATCGTTACGTGGAAGTAGCAAGGAGATTTCTGTACTGAGGACAAAGGAAGTTTTTTACTGAGGCAAAACAGGGACAAAACAGACTGAGTTTGGCTTTTCGTTCTAGTTTTCACCTTCTGAACTCTTCTAAAATAATTTTCACAAAGGACTTTGGGATCTTAGAGAAAAATGCTTTCTTTTATATGGCAGTTCTGTCACTTGTGTTTTCTTTTTTCCTCTGAATTTCCAAATGATAACCCTTGCCTGTTTGTTCTTTCAATCCCCTGTTACCTTTCAGTGGTACTTAGTATATCTTTTTTTACTTTATACATGGTTTTAGGGGTTGTGAGAGCTCTGACACCGACTCCTGGGTTCCCCTCACCCCCATCACTGAGAGTGATTAGGAAGTCAGATCCCCTCATGCCCCTTACTTGCTAAAGACTGTCCAGTAGTTTTGCTCAGTTGCTCCTACCTGTTTATTTTTACTTCCTCTTTGTGTATTACTATTCACTATTTTTTCAAGAAATAATTGTAGCTGATACACAGATACCTAAGGGGAATTCAGATGAAATTGGAAGAATTATGGACATTATTTTACAAACTGTGTTTACAGACTTGTGAAGATTGCTGATAGGGATAGACTGGGGCATGAGGTGATGTGTGGTGAGGTAAAGAAAGTGGAGCTTGTGTTTAAAATAAACAATAAAAGGCTGCTTCTTTCCTTCCCTGGAAGTTAAATTTCTGGAGAATTATATCTACATTGATGAGATTTTTGGATATTTTCCCTTGTTAATGATGAAAAAGAGTGAGGAAAGTATGTTTTAAAGGTATTTTAAAGCTATTTCTACAAATGCTAGATCTTCTTTTGGGTACTAGGACTCATTGAGGGAAGGGATTTCTTAAGTCTGCAGGTTCTCTTTGATGGGGCTATGGTGAAGCTTTGCTCATCTTGAGTGTTGAGTGGGTGGTTGAGTCACCCTCCCTGGAGGTGTTATAAGATGTGTAGATGTGGCGCTTTGGGGACATGATTTAGGGGCGTACTTGGCAGTGCTGGGTTAACGGTTGGACTTGATCTTAAAAGTCTTTTCTGACCTAAACAATTGTATGATCTCTATGCATTTCCCTGTGCCTCCTACATGCAAAGTACTTGCTCCACTTCAATGCAGTGGGATGTTCTGAGGAGTCAGAACCTTCTGAGAAGATGAACTGAGCTGGCAGGAGTATTTTTTAGAAAGTGTGAAGGGCTCAGTTCATCTCAATGAATCATCATCTTTCTTTCCCATCCCTGGCACTATACAGTTAGTCTGTGTCTGATGTTGCCTAGCAGCAATTCATCAAATGTCTAAAGGGAACTGATTTATCCTAGCTGGGACTCTTGTAGAAATCCAAGTAGATAAAATGTTCATGGAGGAATATTAGCCTCTTCCTATGTCTGGCACCCACACTATCAATCAGGATTAAGCTCAAAGGCATTTTGCAGCTGTCCATGGCTTGGCTGCCTTGTCATGCTACTGATTTACATATGTCTCATTTTGTAGTAGAATACCTCCATCCCATCCTATCCTGCAATCAGTGTTTCAGCTATCATCTTTTCAGAGGTTCAGTAAGTTAAAACTCTTTGATAATGTGCACAGTGGCACTGACTGCATATACACATCTTCATTTGGGAGGAGAAAACCAGCTTTGGCAGTAACTGGAGGTACATAAGGTGAGATGAGTCTGCTACACTTCCAGTTCATCTCAGCTTCTTCTCTTGAAACACAGTGGTTCAACTCTGAGTTTCCCTCAGCCCTTTTCTGTCCATTATTGCTCACAGTCTACACGGCTTCTTGAGGACATCTCTGAGGCATATCAGACTGCTGAGCCAGTGGCAGAGTGGACTTCAGCAGCCTTTGGCACTGACTCAGTGAAAGTCATGCCAGCAGTACATTGCAGACATATGTAGTCTTGGCACCAGTCAGATCAGAAGCTTTGTCACCAACGTAACACCAAATATTTCCATTTTCAGCAGCAGTAAATTTGCCATGTTCCTTGGACCTTAGTTTCTGCTTCTAATATGTTGTGGGTTTGAAATCATCATGTCACCATCCTTTACTGTCATTAGGACCTGGCACCAGAATGTTTCTGGTCTTTACTGTGCCATGACAGTTATCCTGGACATTTGACTTGTGAGGCCTGAAGTAGGAAAGTTTTTCAGTTTTTCCTGGGTGATAGTCAGGTGCAGCAGCCACTGTTGTCCTTCCCCCAGAAACCCTGAGATGGGGTTACCCATGGAAAAGAGGTGAACTGGAGGCTGTAGCCTCACAGAAGTAATAGTTGCTGTCCACTTCCTGCTGTAAACTGGACCCAGAATTTACCTTTATGAGTTTCCTTTCTTGGGCCATTCAGCTTACTGACCTGATCAGGGAAGGTTCAGTCACAGCATTCTGGTATCAAGACATAGGGTGTGGAAAGATCTTGCTCTAGGAGGCAGGTGCATCTTTAAGAGTTGCATGTTCTCTAGTAGGGACACGGCTCATGTGGGATAACATGACAGCTGGGATTCCTTGAGTGCTTTTCCATCACTGATGACACTCTGCCTTGCTCTTGGAAATAGAAATATTCCAAAAAGTGAGTCATCCAGCATCCATGCTGTGAAGTAAAGGCATGCCAAGGCTGGGATGAGTCAGATGGTCTGATAACCCTTATTTGCAGACTTGCTGACACTAAAGAGATTCTAAAAATCTCATAATGAATTGTCACAGTATTTGGTATCCAAAACTGCCTCATCCAAGCCAGCTGGACAGGGCTGTGTAATGCTGGGGTGACTTCCCCAGCTCTTCTGGAATAGCTGCTGCTTGTTGAAGAGCCCGTCAAATGAGAGGTCCTTCACTTGCAAGTTTTGGAAGTAACAAAAAGCTCCAAAATGGGCTCTACAACCCACAGGACAAATGGTTGATGGGGATAAGGAATGGAAAGGCATTTCCCTGCAAGCACCTGAAAAGCCAAAGGGCGATGGCAGAATCTTAGAGTGAAATGTCAGCCTTCTCACTGAGTGAACATGTGACAGGAGAGCATGCTGAGTGCAGTGGCTTTGGGAAACAATGTTGTTTTTTGGAAGATTGAATAAAATAAACTATGCTGTGTTCTATGAGATGGTTGGGCAAGACATCAACTATAAGTTTGTATTAAGAAGTATGAAAAGTACAAAAAATTAGCCAGAGATCTACACACTTGAAAAAAGATACTTTTTATCCCAAGGAACTTAGGTGTTCTTGATTAGTTTTAGAGTTGTCCAAATTAAGTGTTTCCATGTGTGTGAAGAGTAATAATTGTTACTGCCTCTATGAAGACAAGAAGACAGAAAGATCAAGTAAAAGGTTAAAACCAGCTGCCCATTATTTTCTGTATTCGAGTGAGAATGTGTTTTTGTGAAGAACACATACCTGTGAGTTTTCCATTTGCTTGCTTTTGACTGTGGCTGTACTCAGCAACCTCTTTGCTCCTTTTACTTAATTCTGTTAGGAAAATTGATGCTTAAATTAACATGAATGAGCAATACACAGAGAGAAACTCAAGGGAGGCATTTGATATTTTAGGAACCTTTGAACACTAGCAAAATGTTTTTGAATGATAGGCATCATTGCAAGTTATGTCTAATAATTAAGTTAAAAAGTTTTAAGTTTCTTGCTTTTATTATTTACTGATACTTCAGTGTGAACATGGGTACTTCCATAAAATGTCAGTAGGAATTGTGAACATATTTGTTAAAATAGGGGAGATGTTCCTGGCATTTTGAAGTTTGGGAGGAGGTTGTGTGTTTTTAGAAAAATTGAGATAAATCCTGTATTTAGAAAGAGAGTCTGTTAGTGAAAAGGAGTGTGGATTGTTAATGTGAAAGATTCATGTAAAATGCTTGTTCCAGCTTCTTCAAAGCAGGGGTGGGTAACAAGGTGAAGTTCAATAGAGTTCCAACCAGTGATTCAGAATTTGTCACTGCAGCAATGGTTTATACTTGCAGCAGACAGAGAGGTTCCTCTAATTGCTGACTTAGTCATGCAACCTTGTTCCTTCAGGCTCTGTTTTTTTCACCTGCCTGTTATGTCCCTCAGTTTTTGTTCCATCCAAAATGCCTGTCTGCTTACCCTTCTCTCAATGCCTGTGGAATTGAGTTCCCATTGCAGAGTATGATTCATTTGCCACTAGCAGGGTGAATGAATCCCTCTTCTAAGCAGTTACTAAGCATGGACATGAAAATGCAGTTTTGCACTAGATGATCTCTTGAAATCAGGATGCCATTTTACCAGGGTGTTTAGGGGTTAAAAAAACCCCAAACAACCAAACAAGCAACTCTGCTGCTGACTGCATTTGGTATTAAGTGAAGGGTTGCAGTTTCACTGTTACTATGAAATCTTTTTCTGCCAGACTGTTCAGTAGGTAAAAAGGGGTGGGAAACACTGCACTTGGTGTTTTATTTTGGCTCATTTTGCTTAAGATTATCACAGTTGTCTTGATATGGCTTATGGAAGATATGCTTCCCTGCAGTATGTGCATGTTTACATTAACTCTAAGGGAGTTGCTGTATTGTGATAAAGAACAAATCCCATATTTTTAAATTTAGTTATGAATTCATATTTGAGTCTGTATTCGATCTCAAAGGGATCAGTGACTTAAAGGGTTTTGATGCCATATAAGTTAAATCTGTAAACGTTTCCAGAGGCAGATAGGGCTGTTGGAGAGCAGAGCGTGCTGCTTCCCCCTCTCCTTCAAAACTTAAAAATTTGTTGCTAGTGGCAACTTGAGGATACTGAAGTAACAACAGCATGTTTTCTGAACATATTAATAGACTAGAGACACTATAATTTAATATGCTAAAGTGAAAAGCAGAAATTAAATAGTGCAACACAGTATGCCAAAAGGAAAGTCAAAAATTAATTTCCATTTATACACTTATGAGTCATTCTGTTAAAAGTAATCCATCACACAGCCATAAGGAGAGGAAGAAGCCAAAATAGTGGCCATTTTTGTTACCCCCTGCCAGTATTTTCTGTCAGGTCGTCTTACAGGTCAGAAGTGGAGGTGCCTGCACACAGGGGGAGGAAGTGCAGCATGAGGAGTGACTCCTGTTGCAAGGGGATTTGAAGAAGGTAAAGCTTCATATGTGGTTTATGAGGTTGGCTTGTTTTTAACTAGATTTTTATCATTGTATTGGAGCAATATTCCTTATCTGCCTTACTTCAGGTGGAAGTTTCATTTTGACAGCATTAGGATACATGTATAAGAAACTGTATTCTCCGTTGATCAGTGCATAGTCCATGGATTTATGACAGCTGTATTTCCCCTCTTCAACTCTTTGGAATTTCTTAATATTTTGTAGCCAAAAGTCCTTGTGAGAGCTACTGATGAAGCTTGGGTGTTGCCAGAGCAGCAGTGGGTGATTGAAATGCTGTGTAACCACCCCCATGCCTGTAAAATACAGGCCCTAGGGAGTGCAATAAACCACGGCGGCAAACAAGGTAGAAGGAAAGGCATCTCTCCATAGGAAACCCTTCCACTGTGAGAGGAATAATGGGTACATGCAACCCAGGAACTGGGCACCACTCTGTGATGCCTGGTAGTTGGTGCGGAAGGCCACAGAGGAGGCTTCATTCCCATCTCAGTGGTGAACATTCCCTCAGGTATAGTCTGGGTCGAGGAGTTTTGGGAGGAGTTAAGCAGGCTGTGCAGGATCTGTAATTAATGAGTGATTAATAGGATGCTCTGAGAGACCCTCAGTACTCTCAGCCTCCCATTGCAGGGGAGGTGCAGCTGTGCTCTGTACCATGGCAAGCAGTAAGTCAAAAGTCTGTTCGACACAAAGGCTTGAAGCTGGTCACTGTCCCTGCAAGCTCAATGGAAGCTGAAACTGGCCAGCACCATGGGGGACATAAAAAGAGCTTCTTCAAATTATGTTAATAGCAAAAGGCAGTGTAGAAATAACACAGGCCTGTTACAGCATGCGGATGGTCACCTCACAAACAGGGACAGAGAAAACACAGAGAGATTCAGTTTTTTGCCTTGGTCTTCAACACTGATGGTGGGCTAAGGGGGTGCCAATGTCCTGAGCTGGAGGACCATGGCTGTGAGAACTCCCAGCAGGCCCTGAACTTGTGTGGGATCTGCAGCTGGATCCCGATAAGTCTGTGGGGCCTGATGGGTTTCATCCAGGAATCCTCAAAGAGCTGCCTGATATCATCACAAGACCTCTATCAATGATTTTTGAATGGTCTCGGGAATGTGGAAAGGTCCCAGGTGACAACTGAAGGCTGGTAATGTCCCAGTTTTGGAGGAGGGCAAGAAGGATGAGCCTGGAAAATAACAGCCTGTCAGTCTCACTTCAGTGAGTGGTAAAATTCTGGAGGTGATTCTGGGAGTCACTGAAAACCATCCCTAAAGCAACACAGTCATCGGTCACAGCTAGCACAGCTTCATGAGGGGAAAATCAAACTTTTCAAACTTAATTTCCTTTTAAGGCAAGATAATCCACCTAGATGATCAAGGGAAGCCAGTTGATGTCATCTTTTTGGATTTTAGTAAAGCTTTAGGTACTGTCTCACAGAATGGTTCTGGCCAAAATGTCTGGATAAACAGGTCATGCAGTGAGTGAGCAGGTGGGGTGCAAAGGGTTATAGCAAGTGGAATGACTTCATACTCACACTGGTCATAGTGGGGCTCTGCAGGGCTCCATTTTTTAGGCCCAGTGCTCTTCAACATCACCTGGACACAGGATTCAAAGGAATACTTAGTAAGTTTGCTGATGATACTAAATTGGGAGGAGCTGTTGACTCCTTTGAGGGCACTTGAGGTCCTGCAGAGAGACCTCGACAACTCAGAGGGCTGGGCAATCACCAGCCATAGGGAGATCAGTGAGGGGAAATGCCCAGTTCTGCACCTGGGTTGGGGCAACCCTCGATGTACAGACTGGGGAATGAGATGCTGGAAAGCAGTGCCATAGAAAGGGACCTGAGGGTCCTGTTTGATGGGAAGCTGAATGTGAGTCAGCAGTGCCCTGGCAGCCAGGAGAGCCAGCCCTGTCCTGGGGCATCAGGCACAGCATCACCAGCTGGGCGAGAGAGGGGATTGTCCCACTCTGCTCTGCTCTGGGGTGGCATCACCTGCAATATTGGGGCATTTAGGGGCTCCGTGATATGAGGATGTAGTGTATCCAAAGGAGGGCTACAAAGATGTTGGAGAGTCTAGAGTGGGAAGCTGAGGGGATGCTGAGGGCACTCGGTGTGTTCAGCCTGGAGAAGGGGACACTGAGGGGAGGAGACCTCACTGCAGGTACAACTTCCGTGTGGGGGGAAGAGGAGGGGCAGGCACTGATCTCTGCTCTGTGGTGACCAGTGACAGGACTTGAGGAATCAGTGTGAAGTTCTTTCAGGGGAGGTTCAGGTTGGGTATTAGAAAAAAGTTTTTCTCCAGGGGATGGTTGGGCCCTGGAGCCCCAGAGAAGTGGTCACAGCATCAAGCCTGGCAGAGTTCAAGAAGCGTTTGGACAATGCTCTCAGGCACATGGTGTGATTTCTGGGGCTGTCCTCTGCAGGGCCAAGAGCTGGACCAGATGATTCTAGTTGGTCCCTTCCAACTCAGGATATTCTATTATTTTAACATTTTCAGTCTTTATAATGCTTTACTGGTGACTAGAAATACAGGTTGGGAAGGTGTAAACTGCTGAGTGTACATCTACGTATTTTCTTTTTGTGTTACCAGCTGGGTCTGTGTTTTCTTTTTTGAACTGTTGACTTTTTTCCTTCTGCAAGTGTGTAATGGATGACTCGTCTGGAAAGTACAGCTCTGCAAGAAATACAGTATTTGAGGAGGAAAACATACTACCTTGGCAAGTTCAGTTAAGATGGAGGCTTCCTGGATAAAATTGGGTTCTGGTTTACTGTCTTAAGAACATTTTAACAGAACTGTGTGTGTTGAAGGGCAAAATTTTATTTGAGACTCACTTTCAGAGCTTGAAATCAGCTACTTCTGGGAACTTGGTGTAACTCAGTGTCAGAGAAGGGCCATAAGAGCTGCCTCCTAAACCTGGCAGACTGTACTGCTTCGTCCTAGATGTGATTTGATATAATGGGATCCCTGGGTCCCCTCAGCTCTGCTCTTCCTGTGGTGCTGGGCCGGGGCAGCAGCATGGTAAGACTGCAGTACTTGCTGCATGAAATGGCATTTATTTATATTGCCCGTTGTTTTGAACAGAAGAAGGTGCTCTTGGCATTTTAATTGGTCTTTGAGTATGCAGTCAAGCCCAAAGTGGCCTCCAAAAGGGTAGTCATCAAGATGGGAATGAAAAATTCATTCTCTGTGTTGCTGGTTGAGGTTACAAAAGCTGCCATGTCTTAGCCTGCTCCGTTCCAGGAGGGGTTTTCATGGTCCTTCTATCAGTGTTTACTGGTATGATGGTGTCTTCTGAAGGAATGTTAGCAGTCCCAGAAAGAATGATAATTTTTGTTTAATAATGACCAGATGAAGCTGTTTCAGGCTTATGACATGCCAGCACTCTCTCTCTTTATGCATAAATTTTCTGTAATTGGAGATTGTAATACAGTTTTGCACTAGAGTAAGAACACAAATAGTGTTTTTCATGTAAAGCAAAGCTGTCCTTGGAAGTCCACATGAACAATTTCTTGGAGTTGGAAAAAAAAATCTCTTTATGCTCTCTTTCCTTCTGAATTTATAGACTTTGTTTCTAAGAACAGTAAGATGACCTCTGGCATAATTAAAAATAATTACTGAATTACAAATAACTGATCACAGCTATTAAAATTGCAAATTATTCAGTATTACAGCCCTTTAAAATCTTACTTGAAATATGCAACATTTTGTTTCTTGAGCAAGAATTTCAGAGTTGTTTTGATCTTTCTTCTGTTTTTGTTGCTTGTTGTATGTGTGTGGATCTGCTTAGAAAGCCTCCATTTAAGGCTGCCTCGGGTTCAAAGAGTTCCCTGTTAGAAGGCACCTGTCTAATTAAGCTAAATTTGCATTTGGGAAAAAAGAGCAGGGAAGAGTTCAGATCCTAAAGCAGACACCATTTGAACAAAGGAGAAAGAGATTCAAATAGCTGAATCTTTAAGATAATTAATAACAGCTGGAGGCAACTTGTATGTAGGGATTTCAGACTATAAAAGCTACAGCACCTGCAAGCCTTGCCCAGGAGCATGAAAGGTTCTGCCTCCTGGAACTGGAGAGCAGCACACCTGGAGCTCCTTCCAGGTGGACCCACACCGACCTGTAGATTTCATAAAGCTCACATCTTTTAGGAGGCTTCAGCACTTCTTCGGATGCTTACCCTCCCCCTTGCTTCCTCTATTTTACCTCTTCAAATTAAAATTCCCCAAAGAGCCTCTGTGGACATGTCAGGAGGTTCATAACATTGTTAGTATATAGTTTATCCCATATTTTATTTTATTAAATATGTGAACAAGTAATTTAACCTAATTTTAATTGAATTTTCTGTTAGCAAAAAAAACCCCTCTGGTTGTGTTCATTTGAAAATCTGAAGGAAGCTTTGTTTTCCCCTCAGACTGAGGTAGTTCGGAGCATAATTCAACCAATTTTTGTCTCCTCAGTGTTTGTTTTGTTTGACACACAGCCTGTTTTCCCTCTGAGACAATGCTTTCCTAAAGGAAAAGAATCAGGTGCAGGTTTTAGCCACATTAGAGGTAAAGCTCTGTTTCCCTGGAATTGATCCCCATGTGTGCAGTGCAGTGTTCACAGGGAGGGACTCCTGCCATTCTTATGCCTGTTCCCCGGGGGAACGTGAGAATTTCTTCAGGTGATCTTGGTATACAGCAACAAATGGCCTGCAGTGCATTCTTACACTTTACTTGGTAATAAAAACATTTCTTTGTCTCTGCGGGTTTTGGATAAAGAGGCCTGAAGTCTGTTTTGATTTTTAGTAATGGAAATCATTCCTTTGTTGAGGCAAAGAAAGGAATGCATGAAGGTGCAGTGGCTGCCTGAGGGCAGACCTGAGGTGCATCTGTGTTCCCTCTGGCCAGGAGCAGCTCCCTGGGGAAGAGCTCAGGGTTGTTCTAAATCCAGCCAGCTCAGGCTGACGGGCCTCAGAGGCAAAGGGGTTTTTTGTTAGTGTCACTTCATATTATTTCCATGAGTTTTTCTGAGCCCTGTTTGAGACTAACTTCTCTTATCCGTGATATCTCTAAGGAGAAAAGGTGGATTTAGTTTTTAGTATCATATTGCATGACTAATTTTTTTGCTTCGGATTTTCTGTCAGCTTGGCTCAGTTTGTGTGGGGAGAGGCAGTAGACTGCTATTTCCTATTTGCTTTCTCTGTGCCTCTGAAGATTTTGTAGCTCTGCCGTCTCTTTTCCTGGCTGAAGAGTTTTGGTCTGTTCAGATGCTTCCCATATGGAAGGCGTTTCGTGATTTTAATCACCCTCACTGCTCTTATTTTACCTTTTTGAGAATAGAAGAATAGCAACTGACCCCACAACATCAGCAATAAAAACACTGAACAGTTCTTCCTGAATTTCTCACAGTATATTTTTCCCAGCATTTTCAGGTTTTATTGTTATGGAAATTGCTTTTACTGTTGGCTTTTCCCCAGCTGGAACTTGGAGCAACATGTCTGTGATGGAGAACAGTAAAATTGTGAGTAATTTTGTGTTTCGTAACAGTGGCAGTTGATTTTTTATAAGACCCCATGCAGGGTTTTGACGTATTTTGCTTCAAGTTCACTGTGGAGGAGAAATGCTGTAACTTTCCTTTTGTCTTTTACTAAGCATTCCCTCTAAGAGCAGGTTAAAAATAGGATTTCATTTTAATTGGACTTTGCCGTAAATTTATTTTTGTCCACAAAAAAGGCAGTAATTAAAAGAAAAAACATGCTGGCCAGTGTTTGATAATTGTTTGTACTGTTTCTTTCAATACAATTGTGAGGTTTGTCATCACTGCCTGTGGAGATGGGCAGTTCTTTGCATACCTGCTGACAGAATCCTGCGACTCTGGAGGTGGTGTGTTGTTGTCTTCTGTTAATTAAGTGTTTATGCTTGGATGGTGATGAAGAGCCTGATGGTGGCAGACCACAGAGTACCAAGTGATTACTTCAGGAAAAAATAAAAACAAATTCAATATTTATCTCTGCATGCATGTGTTACCTAATGCATGTCATTACATAACAACATTTTAGGAATAAGAGAAGAGTAGTAACTTGAAATAACACAGCTGTTGAGTAGCTTCTTATGATAGTATTTGACCATTAGATGTCTGAAAAGGAAGTGGAGGTTACTTACATGTGTATTGCTCACACCTTTCTTGATGGCTGGATTTTTAGTGTAAATGATGTTTAAAGTCCACTTAAAAGAAAAAAATAATTAACATTTTAGCAAACTCTATATGCTTTATTCAACTTAGATTTAATTTTTTCCAATATATTCATGCCATAAACTGCAAATGAAAGTATTGTTGAAACTTTCATCATAGCTTATCTTTGCAATTCAGTAAAGGGGCTACTCAGAAATGGCAAACTGGAGTTCTCTCATTGAGTGATGTCTTACCTAACAGTTCTGTGAAACTGTATTGGCAGAAAAGCAAGATTGGTGATGCCAGGATGGTTATTCAACTTCTAGGCAGAATTTAAGCAGCCAAGTGAAGTGTTGAGAACTTGATCTTTACTTTTACTCCAGAAAAGTGAAAATGAACAAGAAAGAACAATAAGAATCTCTTGTTAAGAATGCTAAACTGAAGGGAAAAAATGGCAAAATAAGCCAAGAATGCAGAATTAGCAGTCAGGTTGATATAACTCAGCAGCATTTCTTTCCTTCACTCATCTTTCTGTACTAATATTTCATTGTTCAAAAGGTGCAAGCAAAGCTAAGAGGGCAAATCAAAGATTTTCCTCAGTTTAAAACAGTGTTTTATTTTTTGCAGATAAAAATCATAAATAACTCCAGAAGGAAATAAGGTAATATCTTTCCTTCCTTCCTTCCTGATGTGCACAAAGCAGAGTAGGAAAACAATCCCGAGTACCAAAATCAACTAGGATTGAGGACAGGATAAAAATAACCCTTTTCAAACCAGAATCAAATGCAGTAGCTTAAGAAATACTCAGAAGCAACCTTGTCTTCTTCACCCATTTCCCTGGGAATAGATTTAGCTTTTATTTTTCTTAAATCTTGTGTTGTACACTTCCTTTTTCTCTCAGAGGGAGAGTCTTGGTATGACTCGATGTTTATTTGAAAGTGAGTGACAAAATGTATGTATCTCAATTCCAGAGATGCTTCTGATTCTCTTTAAATACTGCTTTTATTGTGTGAAGAAATAGAGCGAGTCATAAAAGACAAAACCAGCACAATTTCAGTGGATTTTTGAATTTACAGCCCCTGTACCGCATGACCCTCCCCGCCCCTGGCCTTTGTGCCATCTCATGTGACCAAAATAATGACATGGATACTTGTGGTCAGAAGGAAGTGAAATGATAGTGCATCAAGGAGCCCAAGCTCTGTGTTCCCTGGCACACAGTTATTTCAGATATGTTGAAGTGCAGGCTTATGCATCCTTTTTCTTGCTCATAGAATCATTTGTGCTGGAATAGGAAGTTCATCGAGTCCAGCTGTTAATTTTTAGTTTTTAAGTGTTCTTAGTTCTTGATCTGTGTATCCAAAAAGGTCTTGTGCACAGCAGATGAAGTTTTAATGTTTGTAATTGTAGGTCCTTATATGATAACTTGTTTGGTTAAAGATTTCTGCCAGCATCAGACTGGGCATGGGAGTTGTCCTGCCTTGCTGACACACCATGAAACCAGGCTGTTGGAGGGCCAGGAACCTGGTTTGTAATGGGAGTAACTGGTCAGAGAATCTGGTGCACTTTCCATTTGTGGTTTGCTTTCCTTGCAATGTACCACATAGAGACGACACCTGTTGGGAGCCAAACAGGAAGGCAAAAACCAGCATGCTTTATGTGGTAGAAGCACGTGCAAATATATTTATTGTTTATTCTACAAATGGATCTCTTTTCTCTCTCTCCTATTCTGTAAAAAGTTTTATGTGGTTAAAAATTATGTAAAATTATTTATATGGTTGGATTTCTCATCATAGCTTAGATAATTTACAAATTAGTTAAAAATGTTCCTTTTAAAACCTGTCCATTTTTTTATATGACCATTTTTAATGACTGAAGAGTTTTATGATCTGAAAGGGTAGCAGGCACATAAATTTGGTATGCACACAACTTGCAGGGATGTCCTTTAAAGCAAAGGCTTAACAGCAGCTGCTGTGCAGGTGGTGAATGTTGCCAGTGGAATTTATTTATGACCAACTGTGTTCTTTTTGGCACCAAATGCTCTGACTATCTGTCTTGGAACAATTGTAGTGTGTAAAAAGAAAAAGGAATTATGAGAAAGAGGACTTAGGAGTGGCATAAACATAAATATAGTTGTTACTCATGATCAAATAAGTATTTCAATCTTATTTCTAGGTGCTGAAAAATTAGATTTCTGTTTTTTTATAATGAATTACAGATTACTGTTAATATGATCTTTTTCAGACATGTTAGATTTGAAGTAGATATAAATATAAGCAGTTTTTGATGGCACAAATGCTTTAAGTTACTTTGCAAGTGTATTTGGCAAGTATACATTTTTTATTTGTAAGTAATATGATTACAACAAATAACACCATCAGCTTGTTTGGAGAAGGCTTTCTTAATTATTTGACAACCAGGGGCACTTCAACCCTTGACTTCAGTGTATTGAAAATACTCAGTTTTGAAATGTGAGTAGTTCAGAGGTGTTCAGAAATACCAAGTATTATTTTATCTGAGCCTTCCTCAGAATAAGATATAAAATGTATTTCACATCTTTGGTTGTTTTCTTGTAATTGGAGCTGCAAGACAGAAAAGCATCTCTTGGTTGGTGGTGTTGGGCCTCAGTGGTTTCGTTGTGGGTTGTTTTTCATTCATTCATTCATTCATTCATTCATTCATTCATTCATTCAGCACATACGAAACATGTGTGTGTGCTGGGAGAGCATTACAGTGTACCTAGGAAGATTATTTTTTTTCTTATTTTCTAATAGATGTTTTCAGTATTGTGTATACTGACACAGCTTTCCATAGTCTTGGCAGCAGCTACAGATGAGGAGAAGGACATTAAGGTTTGGGTCAGTGTTGCTAGAAGATTTGTTCCTTGATTTGTATTAGTGAAGTCTTTCTTACTTCTTCTAGCAGGGAGGAGCTTTTCAAGAACTTGATGTTCTTTGAAAAATATTTCTTCTCAGTTGTGCTCAAGGAGATGGGTCGAAGGTGTCATTTACTCATCAGGAGTTTTAAAAGTTTGTCTGTATCTGTTTATATACTTCATGTACCTTTTCCAGGCTGTTCCAGCAAGTTAAGCCCAAACTCACTTGAGACCTGCCCTTGGTTTGTCAGGTGCCTCTCTGTCCATGCCCCTCCTTACAGTCCCGTGGGGAATACAGAAGATGGCACTGAGAAAATGAGGTGCTTCCCTGGTGTTCCTGTCCCCTCTGAAGGGCTGGGCTACCCCTGTGGGGAAGCTCTTTACTGAACGTGGTGTCTCTTCTCTTTCCAGGCCAGAGCCTCAACAGAAAGCTCCCTCTGCTCCTCCACCTCCACCCCCGCCCCCTCCGCCGCCCCTGCCGGAGCCCACCCCGCCAGAGCCAGAGGAGGAGATTCTGGGCTCTGACGATGAGGAGCAGGAGGATCCCGCCGATTACTGTAAAGGTGCGTGCGGTGCAGTCACTGAGGGGGGACAGTGCCCTGCCAGCCTCAGTTACGGGTCTTGGGAGGTTTGTAAAGAGCTGATCTCTATGGAATTGATTTATTCAGGAGTTAGGAACAGCTTCTCACTTCAGGTCCAGATTGTCTTCAGCTTTCATTTTTGACTTAGCCATAGCTTATTTATACCTTTTGTAATAGATGTACAAATACCACATCCCTCTTTTCTTCCTGTTGTCCTAGTTAGAAGAATAGCAAAGAAACTTTTCTTAATTCATGTGAGCTGTAAGACAAACAAAACCACCCAAGACAAACAACCCCTCACACTCCAAAAGGTTCTAAAATACTTTGATTACTTTAATAACATTAACCTACATTTATTTTAAACTGTACCTTTTTTCTTTGTCTCTCACCTGCCCTAGCCTGAGATGTTCTATGTGCTGCTTTTCCGCATGTCTTTCACAGCCTTCAGCATTGTCTGAGGCCCTCTACATTTTCATTTTAGCTTAATTTCCTTAATTTTCATATTAGTTACATTAATTTTTTAAAATACTGTTAAATGCACAAAAGTGTGACTGCAGTACAACAGTGTCAGTGCTGAAGTGGATTTTAAAGTCATGGCTAAAGTTGCAAGCCTGTTTCCATTAGGATAAAATGTATTCTGCACTTCCGTGAAAAACTATAAATAACAGGTCTGTCAACTCTGGGTTTTCCATTGTTGTAGATTTGAAGAATATGAGTATACTCCAGGGAACATCAAGTTTTATCACTTCATATTAATGCTTTTGAAAAGCCAAAAAGTACTCTATGCACACTGACTGTGTCTGGTATTCTGTATTCCTCATACCAGGAATCACTTCCTATGTCAAATATGATAATGTCTTCTTAATCAGAAATTTCTGTGTAAGCCTGGAGATGGGCTGATTTAGGAATCCTCTCTCCCAGCCCAGAATAAGTGTTTCGTATTTTTAGATTTAACAGTAGAAAGCGACTATTTCATTTTGATGTAAGAAGTTTTATTAATATGTGATATTGCAAATGTGTAAGTGGGTTACAAGTGCCAATAGTGAAAGCCAAACAGTAAACTCAAACTGAATGTTGAATTCTGCAGCAGGGCAAAGAAAAACATAAGGGTTCTTCTGAACTCTTCTGATCCTGAAGCTTTGAATTTTTTAAAATGCATTAAAGGCAGTTCAAGCTTTGGTTCGTTTGGATGTCATGATCATTGTTTCTATGAGAGCAGTGCTTTTGTTGCTCCAGTGGATGATTTACCTGTTTTCTGACCCTAATTTCTGGTCAGACAGAGCAGTACATTCCCTTCTTGTAATCTGCTAGGGTTGAATGGAAGGGAAGATTCCTATAAGGATTTGAATTGAATGGGATTGGAATGATCCAGGGCTACAGAGACCTTCTGTTTGTATATTTTATATTCAACATGGGGAATTAAGTTATTTGGTAAAGAATTCCAGGGATGGCTTTTAGATGCATTATTTCCATTATTTTTGGGAGATGTTTTATTAGTTTGAATACCTATTTCTGTTTTGGATAGCCTTATGTGTGTTTACAGGGTGGAAGCTAAAGATTTGTAAATTACTATTTAGTGCTGGAGTGTCTCTTTTATTCCTAATTTTATCTTCAAAATGGCAGCCTTCCAGGATTTTTGAGTGAACTCAGAGGGTACTTCATTTCTTCTCAACCCCAACCTGAAATTTCAAAGCAGGGCAATTTTGATGAGTATATAATTAATTTTTTTAATGAATACAACAGATGACCTGTTAACTGTGCTTTGCACTGAGTATTTTTGTTACTAATTTTTCTTTTAAGGGTATGTTACTGTGTGCTGGGCTTGCATCACAGGCACATTATGTGGTGGTTAGTAAAGAGTCATGGTAGCATTTTTAATCAGGAAATTATATCTGTTTGAATTAGTGCCCGATGTGAAAGAGACAACAAAAAGCTGTAGGTATAAAGCAGACTAACCTCTCCTTCCTGGGGGCTTCCTCCAGGACCTGTTTAAATCTGTGACATTACTTCTGAATTTACATTAAATACTTCTCAAATATATATTTGTTTGAGGAATAGAAATACCAAAGGTCCAACCACATGATTTTTCAAGGGATACTTAGTGAAGCTATTTTTTTGTCTTCTGTGGAAAGCCTGAAACACTTGGAGATTTTTTCAGGAGTCTGTTGTGTCATGGATGTAAATGGATTTTGTTACTTCTCTGATCGTCTTCCTTGCCCCCTGGAGATGTCTCCCATTCATCCCGTTCACAAAGGGAATAATTCCCTATACAAACATAGAATGAGCCAGCTACAATTACCAATACATTCAGGAGGCGTTCAGGAATAATGATCTCATTTTTCTGACCCTCTTTCTTGCATGCATGTAGCTAGCTGGCTGTGAGAGACTTTTTTTTCCTGTGTGTGCTGCAGTGAATAGTACAACGAGTTTGGGGTTTTTTTTGTTTACATTATCAGCAGTGCCACTTACACATTGTATATTTTCAAATGCGTGTATTGTTCTTCCAGAAGTTACTTAACTTTTCCCAAACTGTTAATTTTGCATGGATGCTTTCTGGTTACTGTATTTAGAAATACTCTCTGTATCATGAAGAACTGAAATAATTACCTTCACAATAGGATGACACCAGTTTTTAAAATGCATTTAACTAAGCATGTTGTTGCCTGATTGTGCACAGCCTCCAAGTGCCTGTGTTGCTGATACAAGTGAGCAGGGAGTAATGTTAATGTGTGCAGGAGTGGTGACTGATTGTTTCCAGTACTGCTTCTGTCATGACTTGGGGCAGTGGAAAGTATCTTCTTAAATGGATACTCAGAGAATATGCTACCCCTGCTGGCACCTGCCGCACAGGCTGCTGTATTGCTGTAATTAGTTATAACAGTGGTGTGGGGACCAAAATAATGGTTTTATGTACATTGCATTGTTACTCTTGCAACACGTAGAGTTTACTAAAATAACTTATCAACCCCCAGTTGACTTTGATATCCTTGGAAATCTTCTGATTTTCTGTATATGTTGTTTCCTGTCTGTGATGGGAAGGAAGTATCACAGGTTTTTAATTACTTTGATGCACAAGTATGCCAAAAGCTGTCTGCGGAGAGGCAGACTCACAAGTGCCTCCAGCCATGGAACTCCTGGAGAACTGACTTAACATAACTGGGTTTATGGAAATTTTAAAGTGGTCCAGAAATAATGTTCTTGTTGAATTTTAAAATCTGTTTGCAAACTACAGAGAGGTGTGAACTAGTTAAAATATTTTTTTTAATTCTATCTGTTTACAAAGGAAAGATTATTATATAGAGAATAATGTTTCATACTTCACACTGTTTCCATGCAATGATACATGCAGCAAAATCTCAGATCAGAAGAGAGGATACTGTGATGGTGAATTATGTGGAAGTCTCTTACATAAATTTTGTGATCAGGTTATCAGACTTGATTCATTTCACAAATGTGAACCTTTTCAGTAATGGAAAGGTAGAATTTTCTATATTCTCTTAACCTTCCACTAACACTTAGGACTTCATCCTCCAGGATAGATTTTTATGGAAACAATTTATCAAGTAGTAGTATTTCTTTTGTTTGTTTTACACCAGTACATAACTGTCATAAATATTGATTATGTTTGTCCGATTGTTAAATATCCTCATCAGCTGTTACTTGAAGGATGGTTAAAAAAACAAAATTCAGGTTTGCTTTTTTTCCTATCCGTGTGGATTCATGTATGTGTATTTATTTAGCAAAATGTCTGTAATAATGAAACTCCAGTAGACTTGGTCTTCATTTGTGGCTGACACTGTTTCTTTTCGCATGGATAGCACAATAGTCAACACTCTCAGCAAGGCCATGTCCCCCCTCCTTTCCTGGAGAGTAAGACTGGTTGGGTGTTCCAAAAGTGGTGGTTTTTTCTTGGGAAATAAGGAATTCCCACTTGGCATTGTGTGCATCCTTATTGAGGTTGGCACAACTCAGCAGTGGAAATGAAGGTGTGGTTTTGGCTTTCTGGGCGAGTTGTCCTGGCAGCTTTCATGAGCTGTTCCTTCTTAGTGATGGAGGAGTGGGGAGTTCTTCCCCCAGAGGCAGGCCTGGGACTTAATCCTGTAATGCCTTGTACTCTTCTGAACTAGAGCCTTCTTTTTCCTTTGCACATTTTATCTGCAACTGTTGGTGTCTGTATGCCTAATGATTTGTGAAATGAAATACCTTGTGTGATAGTAAGTGTACAATTCTCATGAGTTAAAATTTTATTTAGTGGTTGTTCTCGTATTGGGGCCTTCATAGGTACTTGTGCAAAATTGCTGTGGAAAAGATGCAACTTCATCACCTTAGTGCTCGCTGAGGGAGCTGAGGCTGCTCTGTCCGTGCTGCCTGTGCACATCCCACTCATCTTGGTGCCTGGTGGACATGGCTGACCCTCTGTGGTGCCAGAATCTGGGAGGGAGGTGGGCAGGGAGGGGCGGGAAGTCAGCACTCTGGAACCGAGACCTGCGCTGCCCTTCTGCAGTTGTTGTTGTCACTTGGCTCAGAGCTGCCCAGGGAAGATGGACACTTGTGAGTGCTGCTTTCCTGGTGCTCTGGCTGAGCTGGAATCTCTGCCAATGGGATCAGGTTTGGGAGCCTGGGCAGCTGCAGCCATGTCAGATGGGTCAGCTTTGGCTGAAGCTGTGAGCAAACCTCTGCCATTTGCAAAGCCTGAAAGTTACATCCTGGTGCACATAAATAAAATCTGTGTGTGTTCTGGAGTTTGTTAGACATACCAACATCTAATGCAGTGCTTACTTTAAGCTTTATCCTTCTGTTGAATATGTAATTTTCATGATTCTGTTGTACAGTTGTGTTAATTTTTTTAATCTACTCTGGAAGCCTTTCAGAGATGTTTGTGAATAAATCCATGAACTTCTGTTAAGGCAGAAGATGTTATTAGTAGCAAAATAATATAAATATATCCAGACTGACATTACTGTTCCAAAGATAAAAGGAGATAAGAGAGAAGTCCCTGTTTAAAATCCAAGGAATGAAGTTATAAATTCACATTATTGTCTTAACTGGGTACCAGTTCTAACAAGATTTTCATGGGATTTTAAAACAAATATAGCAACTTAGACTGCAGTCTGAGGTTTTCCTCCTTCTAAATGGACTAGTCAATAGTGGGGGAATCCTGCCCAAGGACAGTTGGGGATGACATTGTGAAAGACCCAGAAAGAGACCAAGAAGTGATTCCTTGACAGCTGCTCTGAGTCTGCTGCTGGTGATGTCCTGAAGGGTTGCATGGTGCAGCTTTATTATTTGTTTGCAATTTAGGCAGAATTGTGGATGTTATTGTTGGTCTGTTAAGGTCTGAATAAAAATGTTGTGTGTTCACTGCCTTGCCTGTGTTTGACTAGGAGGATGAATGACTTTAAAATACAAAGGAAATAAAAGACTTCATTCCACCTCCTCACACTGTCTAGAAGCCTGAGCTGCAGCCTGCTCTGTCCTGTCGGCCTTTCTGCCTGTTGGGGCTGTGCAGGACCTGTGCAGGGTGTAAGTCAGGACTGCAGACTCTGGGAATTAAAGAGCAGTTCAGACAGAGCCCAGAGCTGCCCGTGCTCTCTGCCTCCCTGCAAAACCCTCAGACATGACAAAAATGAGTTGTGCTGTGGGTCACGAGCCAAGCTGAAGAGCATCAATAAAGCCTACATTGTTCTTAACATTTTATCAGGAAGAATTTTGTTGCTGCTTTTACTACTAGAAAGCAAATGGGAATTAAAACAATCTCTGTTGAGGTTCTGCAATCATCCAAAGTATCTTGATTGGAGAAGCTTCAACTATGATAAAGAAATAATGTAGATATTTTCTGTACTGTCTGTGAAGTGGAAGATAAGCCTGAGGAAATACAGAACAGATGGTATTATTACAATAAATAAAAGCATAAGAGAGAAGGGTGAATAAACTCTGCAGTAGTTACAGGACATTTGTTTTTTCCCTCCAGGCCAAGCAAGGCAGATTGTTAACATGAGAGTTTTCTTTAGATTTCCTATTTATAGTACAGGATAATTTGAAGAGGCAAATGTGTGCTACAAGAATTACTTGAAAACCTGGGAATTATTGTTTGTTTTCTGAATATTCTTTTTCTACTCATTTTTTCATGAAAGGAGGCTATCATCCAGTGAAAATTGGTGATCTTTTCAATGGCCGCTATCATGTTATTAGAAAGTTAGGATGGGGACACTTCTCTACAGTCTGGCTATGCTGGGATATGCAGTAAGAAAACTATTTCCATACACTTTTTTCTTAACATGCTACTTTGTTTTGTTTGCAGTAACTTTTTGTTTTATGTGCATGATAAAGTTATGTAAATGTTTACTATAATTTTATGCAGAGAGATGACTGCAGTCATCTATTTTGTTTTGATTAAGAGTGTAGTTTATAAAACCTTTCAGAATAAATGTAACTATTTTCTTTGACAAATTAGCTTTGCTTATTGAATTTGCATATTGTCTTGAACATGCAAGAATAAGCTAATGTTTTTAGTTCTGTTGTATCTTTAATAAAATTATATAATAATACCTTGATTAAATGATAAAATGTGTAAACAGATTCCTCTTTTAAAGACATTAGCACAAAAGTGGCAAAATATCCAATAAATTAGGCTGTTCACAATACTGTTGAAAGTTCTTGTTAAATGTAATTTCATTATGTTCTGTCAGAATACATTAGACTATGAAATATTCTATATAAAATTTCCCAACCTTCAAGGCATGTTTGTATTAGCTCAGAGCATGTGTTGAAAATGTTTATGTTCTTTTCAAGGGGAAAAAGGTTTGTTGCAATGAAAGTTGTAAAAAGTGCCCAGCATTATACAGAGACAGCCTTGGATGAAATCAAGTTGCTCAAATGTGTAAGTACCACTCTTGCAATACAGTGTTCAATACCAATAATAACAGTAATAACAAACCTAACTAGTGAATATTTTACAGTGAATTTTCCCCTAAAATGTCAGTGTTTGCGTTCTTGCTTTAGGTTCGTGAAAGTGACCCCAATGATCCCAACAAGGATATGGTTGTACAGCTAATCGATGACTTCAAAATTTCTGGAATGAATGGAATTCATATCCTTTTTAGAACATGACATCTTCAGTACAAATGGTCTATGGAGATAAGTGACCGTTTAGTTCTGGATTTTTTCTCGTTGGTCTTACTTCATATGTAGAGTAGAAACACCAGAATAAATGTAGATATGAAGAGTAGTCCAGTGTGTAATGTCCTGCCTGGACTGGACGTGGCCTGGCTTTTCTCACACAGTGCAGCATCCCATGAATCCAGTCACGGTGTGGGGGAACTGTGGAGAGTTTACTTGAAAACTAGAGTTTTAATGAAAACAGTTGTAATAACTGAAGCTTATTTTGTTCTACACTGATAAAGTGTCAGTGTCATGAAGAAGCTGATTTCTCTTTTGTGGGAAATGTGAGGACATGAAGATTCGTCTCTTGTTTATGTGATCATCTTTTGGCCAGATATTAACCTTGTAAAGCTTTATCTTTGAAAGCTTCCCTTAAAAAACGTGTGAGGGGGTGGGGGATGGAAAGATGAGAGACAAAGTAAAATATGACTGAATGTTGTGCGCAGGGAAAATTTCAAGTCTATGAATATATTTGATTTTAGAATTGAGCAAAACTGAGTTATTCATTCTTGCTAATTATATTAGATATTTTAGCAGCTTCTTACATTGCTGTGCTTTCATTTACTGTTGCAGCTGGCATTTATGTGTGTGCCTGTGTTCTGGAGCCCTGTTGGCAGACCTCATTGTTCATGGTGTCCTGCCACCAGGCAGAGACAGTTCTTCCTCTGCAGGGCTCACATTTTGGTGCTGTGCCTTCAGTCTTCAGCACATGGGACTAAGGCAGCTTTCACCAGCTCTTGTGTTCTAGGAGGGGAATGTGGGAGGTGACTTGTCAGTAAATCTGAATGCTCTCTAGAAAGCATCTTTCCAGAGAGGTGTGCAAGCAGTTTGCATCCCATTCTTCTGTCTCTTGACATCAGTTAAGGGGCCTTTGGGTCCATGGTGAGAATGAGAGTGTAGGGTCAAGTATTTTCAGTTTTAGACTGGCGTCTTAACTCCTTTTCCTTGGTCCCATTTTGATTTGTGCCATGGTTGCTTCAGTGATCAGCTACCATGGTAGAAAGGCACTGAAATGTAGGTGAAGTTAGTATAGTCTGTTTTTTTATTCTGGGTTTTATCATCAAATTTTAAGGAATTAAAATAAACCAGTTGCCAATAGTCATTTCAAACTGAATATAAATGAAGATCAAAGAAATTGCTTAACACAGCGGGGCAAAGAACCCGGTGTTGGGTTTCTTGATGCTTCTGTTGTGCTACCAAAAAATAGATTTAATTTATAAGCTGAGATGCTTATGAAGAAGTATTTTATAAATATCTGTATTTTGTCTTAACTGTTCACAAAAGTATCATGAAACCAAAGCGCTTCAGGTCTTCAGCTGACAACTGTACAATTGAAGAATAATTATTTTTAGAAAGAGAAAATTTCAATTTTCTATTTTTATTGTAAAACACTAATATGAAATAGGGAATAAAAAAATGCATTCGTAACTATATAACTCTTACCTGTTCATCAGAGCAGTTTCCCAATAATGTTCCTAAATTCTTGATAAAGTGTGTATAGAACTGTATTAAAGGTGAGAGCCATTTCTCAGTGCGAAGAGTAGATTTTATTAGTGGTAATATTTTGAAAGGATATCCAAGCTTGTATCTTTTTGAAATACAGCACTTAAATTGACAAACCCAAAAGAGATCATGTGCTAGTGAAAAGAAAGGTTTGGGTAGCTTTGTGTTAGCAGATGAAAGTCGGACACCTGATGTTGATTTATTCTATTACAGTTTTCCTGTTCAAAACTCTGGCAATATAGAAGTTTTTATGTGGAAGGCAAATGTTCCTGCCTTACAGAGAAGTCCAATTTCCATAAATATACAAGTATACTGGATGGGCAGATACTGGACTCAAATATGAATTACAGCTGAAGTCTGTCCAAGTCCTGACAGTGAAAACGTGATACCAAGAGTCTAATGCATCCTGAGTTATTTGAGCAATGATTGGTTGCATTGATTATTTGTTAAACTCCTTTTTATCTTCTGGGAAAAATAATCTTTGGTTCAGGTTCTCTTGGGAGGGAGCAGGTAATTGATTTTAACAACATGCTGTTTACATTTTTAAAATGCCATATTAGTGCTACTTTAGTGTCATTGAATTGAGCAGGTTGAGAGAAATAGAATAATTTGAGATTTTTTTCCATGGTTTGCTGTTTCCAGCTTCCTTTGGGCAAGTCACTAAAGATCTGTTCCTTGACTATAAATTAAAACAACATATGCTTCCCAGAGGCTTAATTATTGGTTATGGAATAAATTTAAAAGTTAAAGCAAGACAGAAGAGAGGTGGGTGAATCCTTTGAATGGCTAATACCACAAAATGTCATGGAGCTTCCAAACAGGGAAAATTGTCAAGAACTGTGTAGAGCAGAGCTGGGAATGTGCAGACCCATTGGCCTGCACTGTGTGTCCACAAGCACTCATCTCTCTTCTGGAAGCTGTAATAAGTGTTTGTGTACAGAGGAATTTAAATAATGTGTGTTATGCTCCATTAGACTGAACATTTTTAACTACTTGTATATTTTAAAAAAACAATAGTTATGATTTTTTTCACGAAATAACAGAATTCCAGAACTTAAGTGCTGTAGTGTTTTCAGTAATTGTAGATGATTATGTTTGTTTGCACTGGATATTTATTTAAGCCTTAATAAGCGTTCATTTGAATGGAGCATTTTTTAAGGAAATATTCAGATAATCATGTAAAGGAACAATCGTTTGGAGAGACAAGTGAAAAAATCAGGAAACATTTCTACACAATCAGACATTGTAATGATTTTAATAAATGTGTCTCCGAGGAATATACAGCATTAACTAAATGACATAGCACCTAAATGCTCCCAGTTCAGAAGCAGCTGAAATACATCCTGAAGTCCTCTGGGTTGGTACTAGAGCCTTACTTGATTTAGCCTAACTAGCCTTTAGCCCTCTTCTAACTAGTAATGTGTGTTTATAGATAGTTACAGGTAGGATTTGAGTCAAGAAGGAACAGCCTGTCAGCTGGTTAATGTTAGGTTTGCTCTCACTTTTGTTGCTCTGTGTAGTTTTCCCCTTTCACACACCCTACATGCTGCTTCAAAGAGCGTTTCACAAGAGGCAGCCTGTCCACTGGGTGGGTTTATTTTTACTGGAGGACTTTTGGGACCTACTCACCTGTCAGGACTTTGGTGCTGTAGGAATAACCTGGGGCTTGCAAGGCTGGTTTTCCAACAGTTAATATTCAACCTTTGCCAAACTCTTTGTTGTGGACAGTCTGGCTTACAGTTAATGTTTTTGAGATCAGGATAGTGTATCAGACAACAGTCACATTTTCATATACCTACTACCAGCACTGAGCCTGCTCTCTTTTCCCCATTCCTGTGGTCTCTCCAATACTGATCATGCCTTGAGTTTGTTTGAGTCCTCCCAGCAAAATATTGCAATCTTTTTTTCAGGTAGACATCTGTGCACTTCTTTGTAACCCTCCATCTTTTTGTCTGCCTCTGCCATTCCTCTTACATCTCTGCTTACATCTTATTTTTCTGTGCCCTTCCCTTGCCCCTCAGTGATTCACTTCCCTGCACCCCTTTTTACTTCTAGTTGCTGGCAAGACTTAACACTTCTGTAAGTGCAAGGAATGGCAGGAATGTGCACTGGAGAGTCTGCAGTGGCAGTGGTCTGAAGTACTGTGGGCGGGTGCCCTAAATTTCCTTTCCGAATGTTGCAGTGTCTTGCCTTCCTGGGATCTGTGTTGCTGTAGCTTTGCAACTTCTCTGCGTGGGTTCAGTTAATGAGCCCTGCAGGGCTGATGTGCTCTGCTCATCCTTTATGAGGGCTGGGTGCCCTGCCAGTGACTTCTGTTCAGTGTGGGGTAAAGGAGCCTGGGACTGTTTACTCCTCTGAATGAGCAGTTGTTTAATGTTCTGAGTAGACCTGATTGGTGTGATGGGGAAATGACTGGTCAGTGTCACTGCTAATACAGGAGTTAAGGAACATGAAGTGAGAAGAAATTAGCAGCAGTTACATTAGAGTTCATCTCAAGGTGCTTTGACTCATCTTCAGACCTTTTGCCTTTGGTCCAACTTCAGTATAGGAGATGCAGATTTTAAAACTTGAGTTAGCTTTATGTGTGTGAGTAGGTACTTGGGAATAATGTAAATGATAAACTGATAGACAAGGTAAGTCTCGTTTTGACACAAGTTAAGACAGTGATTTTAACATAATTGCCAAGACTCTAGTTAATAAAGTTAGAGAATTTAGGTAAGTTTTCTCCCTTAACAGTGTAGTTCTGTATGAATGGTCTCTGAGATGGTTCAGTTTAATTAATTGAGATTTTCCTGCAGTAGCCATCAATTAATAAAATTTATGTTATTTGTATTATATTGTTCTTTGCAAGGTTATAGTATCATGTAGTTAAGATTTAGGCATCCTTTCTGATTTCCAGGGACATTAAAGTTGTTCTCAGTTCATGTCTGAGGATTAATTCTGCATAGTCAAACTTCTTGCCAGAGTGTTGTGGATGGTAAAAATTAAAATTAGTTTTAGTATCTGAAGAGTTTCTCAACAAAAAGATAGGCTACTCAGGTATATAAGTGCAGAGTCTCTTAACTTAGGAAGCCTTTAAACCACAAATTAGAGGAAGATCCTACGCCTTGTTTTTTCTTGATAGTCTTCTATAACAATCTGCTGTTGGCCTCTGTCAGTGGCCAGTAGCAATTGCTGGGTCAAATTAAACTTGTGGCATTGTAAAGTACAGGAGACGTATTCTCTTACTACTCTAGTATTTGTTGTCAGGTGATTCTTAATTGAGCCTAAGAGAGATGTTTAGTGTGCTTCATTTTCTAACACGCTGTTTTTGCACACTTTTGGCATTAAAACCTTCTACACAGATAATTTAAAATGTATTAGAAACTCAACATAATAGGCCAAATCAGTACTTGTGTTTCAAAGAGAACAAAAATGAATTAGTTACTTTTTACAGTTACTTATTTAATTGTTCAGTCTAGTGCTGTTGTTGACATGTAGAAATAGCAGAGAAGATTTGCATAATTGCAACAAGGTACCAAAGCATATACCATGTTCTGCTCACTTTAGGGGGAACCCTTTTCCCTCTACACAGGGTGACAATTGCTTTAGCCAGTACACAAACAAACATTTGTGTTGATCTCATCAACAAGTTTATTTGGAAGTTATCCTTAATTAAATCCCAGATGTCTGTATGGTCTTTGAAGTACTTGGACATCATCTTCTAAAATGGATAATCAAGTCCAACTATCAAGGCCTTCCTATCCGTTGTGTAAAAAGTATAATTCGACAGGTAAGATTTATTAGTAATTAGGTTTATTTAGCAATTAAGTTTATTTATTTAGTTTAAATGGGTTTTCCCGCCATTGATAACAATTTGAAGGTTGGAATTATGATATTTTATCTGAACTCTTACTAATTAATATCTAAGATAAGATATATTTTATTGATAATCTCAGTGGGGTTTGCAAGAGCATCTTACTGGATAGCCTGTGTTTCTGCATGCTGGTGGCTTTTTGGGGGTTATGTTGTGTTTTTTGAATCAAGATTTTCCACTGATAAAGCTCAGCTTCCTGAGCTGCTTTAGAAAATAAAATGTTGAAGCAGTGAGTCTTATTTTTGTGGATGAAAGGATATTCATATTAAATTGCAGTTTTGGTTGACATGTCATGCTTCTTAAATAAATAATCAGAACTCTGGGAAACAATATGCTGTGATGATGATGAACAAAAATTGTATCTCTGGAAAATAGATTGTAAATGAAAATAACCTGTTCTTTGAAAAATTGCTGTCTGTCTGCACTAAGTTGTTGTAAAGTCACAGTGTTAAAAAGGTGAAACACTTCAGAACAGTTCACTGGGAACTGTACTTTCAAAATACCTTCTTTTGCTCTGCTATGAAAATCAAGTTGCTGAGAGATGTTTGTAAGGAGAAATCGTGTTTCAGCAAGGGAAAAGCAGCTCATAGCAAAGAATCATTTAGGTTGGAAGAGACTTCTGAGATCATCAATTCCAACCATTAACCCAGCAGTGCCAAGAACACAACTAAACCGTGTCCCCGAGTGCCACATGTACACATCTTTTAAATACCTCCAGGTGTAGAGATTCCATCACTTTGCTGGGCAGCCTGTTCAGTGCTTGACAACCTTTCAGTGAAGAAATCTTTCCTAATATCCAATCTAAACCTTCCCTGGTGCAAATCGAGGCCATTTCTTCTGTCCTACTGCTTGTTTCCTGGGAGAAGAGACAGACTCCCACCTGGATACAACCTCCTTTCAGGGAGTTGTAGAGAGCAATGAAGTGCCCCCTCAGCCTCCTTTTTTGACAGATTCCACCTCCTTCAGCCGCTCCCTCTAAGCCTTGTGCTCCAGACCTTCACCAGCTCCATTGCCCTTCTTTGGATAACACTTCAGTGTCCTCCTTGTAGTGAGAGACCCAGAACTGAACACAGGATTTGAGTTGTGGCCTCACCAGTGCTGAGTACAGGGGGACAATCACTGCTCAGGTCCTGCTGGCCACACTGTTGCTGATACCAGCCAGGGTGCCACTGGCTCTGGACACGTTGCTGGCTCATGTTCAGCCATCTGTCAAACAGCACCCCCAGGTCCCTTTCCACTGGGCAGCTTTCCAGCCACTCTGCCCCCAGCCTGTAGCTCTGTACAGGGTTGTTGGATTGAAGTGCAGGTCCGACATTTGGCCTTGTTGCATCTCACACAACTGTCCTCGGGACCAGTCCCAGCACTGAGCCCTGGGCAGCACCACTGGTGACCGACTGTCACCTGCATGTAAACCCATCCACCACCACTCTCTGGGCCTGGCCATCCAGCCAGGGCTCTACCCAGGAAACAGTGCACCCATCCAAGCCAATGAGCCCAGTACCTCAGGTGAGTCCCATCTGGCCCCGTGGACTTGTGTGTGTGTGTAAGGAGTGTAGCAGGTCACTGATTGCCCCTTGGATTATGGGGCTTGGTTCTGCTCTGCTCCTGTCCCTGTCTCCCAGCTCAGGGGGCTGGATACCCAGAGAACAACTGATTTGACTTACAGGCTGAGGCAAAGAAGGCATTAAATACCTGTCTTTTCCTCATCCATTGTCACTGTGTTTTCCCTGTCCATCCAGCAAAGGATGGAGATTCTCCTTAACCCTCCTTTGTGAGCTGGAATGCTTAAATCTTCTGTAGGATGGGTCAGCATCAGAGGGGAGTCCAGGGGTAACATCCTGGTGCGTCTGCCCTACAAGCTGACAGTTTCAGAAGCAGATAATAAAGACCTTCACACAACTGGAATACCCTAGTTCTTACGGTGGACTTTCAACCACCTTGATGTCTGCTCTGGTAGGGCTCATGCACTCAAGGAAATTTCTGCAGTGGGTAGAGGGCAACTTTGTAGCACGGGGTGAGTTGTATATGAGCAGGAACAAGCTGGAGATCCACCTTGCTGGGCTGGTTATGAATAAGAAAGAATTAGTTGAAAATGTCAAGGTTGATGTCAGGCTTCCCTTTAGGGGTCATGGTAGACAAGCTCCGTGTGAGTCAGTGGAGCTCCTGTGGTGGCCAAAGCTAACCATGTAGTAGCCCACATTAGCAGGAGCATAGGCAGCAGAATGAGGGATCTGTTTTGTGTTTTAGGACTCTCTACAGTTTTGGGTTCCAAGTGCAAGACACTGGCTTACTGCAGTAAGTTCAGTGAAAGGCAAGGACAAAGATGAGCAGCATATGATGAGGAATGAAGGGTGTTTGGAGAGCTGGGTTGGTTTTAAGAAGAAAAGACTAATAAAGGGGGGAGTGGGAAATTACCTGGATAAAGCCTCTAAGCAGGCTGGTCTGATTTTGAGGTTAAATACAACTTTGAAGCTGTATGACTTGGGTGGGAGAGGATTTGAATCACACAGTTTTCCAAAGTGAATTGCATTTTGAATGTAAGAAAAGGTAAAAATTCCAAGTAATTCAATCACTTCATACGTTGGAAAAGAGGAACAGCTTAATCCTGGGAGATTAAAAAGCTTTAATTCTTGTGAGACTGGAATTGCCAGTTTGGACTAGTGAGAGTGACATTGTCTGGTAAGACTTCCAGGTTGTTCATGTCAGTAAAGATAATACAGATCCTTATTCTTTCTTCTACTTGGACAAAACTTGCACTACACGTTAGGAAAACTGATTTATGAAAGTTGAATATGAAACAATTCAGTTACTGCACTGGCATTACTGTGCATCATACAGTTTTGTTTCAGAAAGTTCTATAATTTCGTGGCACAGTGGAAAATTATGTTTTTGTACTATAATTTGAAAATACCTTTTTTCCAGTTTTTGAGTACTTTTGAGCATTGGAATAAAACTAACTTTATTTTAAAATGCAGATGAGGGTTGAGTTTCTTAATAAGAAGTTTAATTGCAGTTTCAAGCAGGTTTTATTTAAAATCTTCTTGTAATTAGGTGCTCCAAGGTCTAGATTACCTACACAGCAAGTGCAAGATCATCCATACGGACATAAAGCCAGAGAACATCCTGATGTGCGTGGACGATGCCTACGTGCGCAGAATGGCTGCCGAAGCCACCGAGTGGCAGAAGGCTGGGGCTCCTCCCCCCTCTGGCTCGGCAGGTATGGCTGTGTATTTAAATGCAAGGTAGTAAAGCTCATCAGCATATTACTACAGAGTATTTTGTTCGATGCAAATTAACATTTTAAATAATTAAGTGTGAAAAATGCGAGTCTGGTTAGTTCTTATTCTTGCTCTGGAAATGTCAGGGAAATGCTTTCTTCCTGGTTTTGCACGTTCAAGTTTTCAGGGTCCCCCGATACAGGAAAAGATTCACTTATATAAACTTACTCTCCTCCAACCCCATAAGCTTTAACGCCTTGGTTTTAGTCTCACACTGGAAGCTCGCATCTCTAATATTGACAATAATTATAATCTTACCTAAATTATGTCCAGTTCCATTAGGAGTTCATCAGTGTCCTTGAAATTATCTGCCGCCTTATCAGTTTGAAGTATTCTCAAGCTGCAATGAAAAGTTTTGGATTCATAGTTTTTCACCCTTGAAAATTGAATTTATTGTGCCTAACTGAACTCGTGACATGCCCTTCCACCTAGGGGCATAAAATGTTTTATGTTAAACTTCCCAGGAGTTTGGATAGGAACTGCACATTATGTTTAACCAGGACAAACCACAAACCAAGGTAAAGAGGTTCACAGCAGTAAAGGCAAACAAGGAGGTGTGGCTTTTTTTGTGACCTTTGGTACTGTGGTTGGTATTAATTTGCCAGTTGAGCACATCAGCTATAGCAGCGGAGAAGTGATTATCTTTGTAATATTTTCAGAAAATACAGATTAAAAATCTCTGAGGTATAATAAAAATATCTGCTGTATCAGGAACATACATTGTGGTCAGAATCCATTTCACAGCATTATGTATTTTTAGATGCAAAATCTTATAAATTGTGAACATATTGTATTGAATTTTGCATAATATGTAGTGACATAGCTAAAGATTGTATGTTACTTGTGTGGGAAGGAACTTGATTTTGTTCATGCAGCCTTTATATTTCTTTCTGACATTAAAATAAATTATTTTAAGCAATATACTGTTGGGGTTTTTATCACATTTTGTTCTCAGCAAATTGAAATTAAATATATGGCTTTCCACACAGGAGCTGAAGATGTTCTCTCTTTAGGATTTCAAGTATAGGTTCTGCATAAATTCCCCTTTTATGGCAGTGGTAGTGCTCAGGTTTAAGAATATTTGTAGAAACCTTGTCTTTTCAGGGGCATTCAAACAGGTTTTTCCCTGCACTTAACTCAAAGTCTGAACCCATAAAATACCTCCATGTTTTATTTTGCACTTGTTAGTTGCCATATGCCCATGTGCCTGAAGAAGTTCATGAGAGGTTCTTGTGCCCCGTTGGCTTCCTCTTTCTTCCTTCCGCTTTACTCCTGTCTCCATATTTGGTTATTTCTATTGGGTTTGATCACTGCGGGGAGGGTTTGTGTGTCTCGTATTTCTGCTCTCAGAGTCAGTGTTGGAATCTCATCAGACCTACTCAGTGGTGGGATCCTTCTCAGAGGGGCTGAGGGAGAGGCCTGTGCTGGAGGTGCCTTTTCTGTGATTGCTTTTTGCCTCAGGCACTCCTTGCCTGCAGCCCTGGCAGTCAAACTGCTTTGTGTCAGAATAAAGGAAACATGAGTGTTTGGCTTTCCCGTAGTTGTATCTTTGCAAATATTCCCTGAACTATTTAGATGTGTCTACACCTGCTCAGTCAGATGACTGCATGCATTTAATGTGAGACAACTCTGCAGTCAATCCTTTGATGTTTTCTGTCCACTCTGGATTCAGACTTTCCTTTCTGACTTCCATTAACTCTCTACCAACCACAGCACAGCTGTGCTCACATTGCTGTTACCTCCTTCCAATTCCAGATGCTCTAGTGAGGACATCAAATGATTTCAGGCAGCATGTACTTGTAAAGAGTAAAAAAGTGTGGCTAACAAAAAAAAATCACTGCCTTATTTAGTTGAGAATATTTTTACATGATTTCTACTATTCTTTGCTTTCATTACAGTTGTTTTTGTAAAAAAATATCTTTATTTTATTTATAATTTTATTTTTTTCTTTTTAGTGAGTACAGCTCCACAACAAAAGCCTGTAAGTATTGTTACATAATTCAAATTAACTATCTTATTTTCTGTGTTTCTGTGGTTATTAATAGCTATTAGACTGTTAGTAGTCTCTACCCTTTTTAAAAGCTTCCTTTGAGTAAAGCTTTTATCTTTCAAGGAACATTTTCTTTTCATGCCTTTGGCCTTACCAGTTTTAAGCACAGTATTTCTCTGATGGAAACTCTCACAGACATGCAGTTCTATAGCTGTGTCAAAGAAAGTTAAGCATTGCCAGTTTCATCTCTTGAGGAATAATCCATTTGTTCCAATCCTGACAAAAAGGGGTGCATGCACAAAATGCTGTGCATTTTGGATGGCTTAAGGGCATCATGACCTTAAAAGAGAGGGAGTAATGTGAGTTTTGAAAGATCTTTTTGCCATATACTTATAGCAAATAACTAATGGTAATGCAGCTGTTCAGAAATATTTATGGTTAAACCTGCTTTCTGTGTGTACAGAAGGTGTGTAATTTCAGTGGACATGCAACATGGATGACAATTAATAGAACTGTCAAATCAACTGTCTTGTTTTGACTGTACTGTGGCTTCTTTTGAGGAGAACAGGTTTTACAGATAAACCTTTGAGAAAACAATCTGCTCCTTATTCTTTGTATTTCTTTTAATTGAGGATTTTTTTTAATTGAATGAAAACTGAACAGATCTCATTTATCAAATGGTAAAAATAGAAGTCACAATTAAGTTAAAATGTAAGAAAGTGTTTCAGTTCTAGCTCAGATGTGTTAATTTTTCATTTCCTTGTTGTACCTGAGTTTTCCAATCCTGATGTTACATAAAATGTGAAACTTCATAATGGCCATCTGTTGTTTGTGATTCATATGTTTGGGGCCAGAAGGGAACAATAAAAATGCTTTCCTTTCACAGGAAAATAGCTGAACAACACAGGATTTGTTTAAAATTCTTCACTGCTTTCAGTCTCTTTAGCTTTCATGTGTCTTCTTTCTCAGCTGGTCATTACCTGCATTGCACAGAGAGAGAAGTTATGTATCAAATTTATGATGCCAGATTATCTTCCACATACAGTATAATTTGTTAATCTAGATTGAGGTTTAAGATGATTGTTCCTGTTTGAGGTTATAGGATCATAGGAATTTTACTATGGCATCTTAGATGTGTTTCGCTCTTGTAGCCAATAAAACAACCTTGGAAAAACATGATTAACTGTGTCAAACCTTGATGGCTTTTTGCCTCGTATCACCCTACATCATTCCTGATTTGAAGCCAAATGGGAAAAACAGTTTAATTACTATATTAATTGCTATCTAGTATTTTCCAAAAAATGTAATAATTCCAAGTGAGTTTACTCTGACATGCCATGAGATTAATTGATTATGGGGGTTTTTTCTCTTTTTTTCTTGTATTAATATTTAAGGTTGGAAAAATATCCAAAAACAAAAAGAAAAAGCTGAAGAAAAAGCAGAAGAGACAAGCTGAGCTGCTCGAAAAACGCCTGCAGGAAATAGAAGAACTGGAGCGGGAAGCCGAAAGGAAAAAAATAGAAGAAAATGTAACCTCAGCTGTACCATCAAATGAGCAAGAAGATGAGTACCACCCAGAGGTGAAACTAAAAACAGCTGATATAGAAGAGGTAGTAGATGAAGAACCTGGAAATGATGATGGTTGGTATTACCTGCTTTTATTAACCCTGATTTTAGTGCTTCAGAGGGGAAAGTAATTGTGCAGTGTTGCATCTGGTATAGGAACAAAATCTCCAAACTGTCCTAGATCATTAAGTTTCATTTTCTCCTGTAGGTAAAATTGTAACTGCGAAGCCTAAATAGGTAAAGAACAATCAAACCTCCCACAGAAGTGAAGAAAACCATCAATAGCAGTCTATAGCTATCAAATGCCACAAAAGAACACATAGGAAATTTGACCGAGCAATCAGTTGTCATACCACACTGAGTGGAATAACTGTGTATCCTGGGGAGGTAGAAGAAAAATAAGATGCATTTGTGTTCTATAACAATGCAGTAGTTGGAGTCATCATTGCTTTCCCCTTTTCTTCTTGCATCCTTTATTGTAACAATGTATCAGGTAATAATGATTGCAACTTCTTCACTGAAATGTTTGAGATGTCTTGTTCCTGTTTAGTTGTGGTGACGTGGACCACACTGGTTATGGTCCAGTTCCATTCTGACTTCCCTGAGTTTCTTGTTAGCTCTTCAGTGCTGATGAAGATGTAACTCCTGAGACTCTAGTTTGGTTTGGTCTGGTTTTGTTCTGCTCTTGTGAGAATTTTCCTACTTCTGTGATGACTCCCTGTTTGACAGAGATTGAGTTCTAGATTCATAAAAATTGCTCTCAAGGTCTCATAATTCTTCCTTTCACAACATTATTCTCTTCCAAATTGTTCCCTCCTGAACCACTTCCCATTATTTATTTTTCCAACAGTCTTAGTAGTACTTTCTTTTGCCTTTAATTTAGATTTTAAGGTCTTTGTGTGTTTTGGTGGTACCATTTCCTCACGTGATATGTCAGAAATCAAGTAGTTCCTGAAGAGTTAAAAATGATGAATGCCTGATTTCAATCTGGCTTATTGATACGGGATCTAATGAGTTGCTCATTGAAATTTTTCAGGTGAAACAGAAGATCAGGATGAAAAGGAAGACACAGAGAAAGAAAACACTGAGAAGGATGATGACGTTGAGCAGGATCTCGTCAACACTGACTCTACAGACCCTAAGTGGATAGAATCCCCCAAAACAAATGGCCATATTGTGAACGGCCCATTCCTATTGGAGCAACAGATTGAAGATGAAGACGAGGAAGAGGAAGAATGTCCAAATCCAGAGGAGTATAATCTTGATGAGCCAAATGCAAAAAGTGATTACTCTTACAGCAGCTCCTATGAACAGTTCAATGGTGAATTGCCAAATGGACGTCATAAAATACCAGAGTCACAGTTCTCTGAATTTTCAGCCTCAGTATTCTCTGGGGCTCTGGAGTCTGTAGCTTGTGGTTCCGCTGTTTCTGAAGGATCAACTGTCACAGAAAGAGAGGAGAGCAGCCCATCTCACGACAGGAGCAGAACGGTTTCAGCTTCAAGCACGGGGGATCTGCCAAAAAGTAAGTGTTCTCTTAGTGACTTCTGTCTCGTAGCCATGCGTGTGTTACGTTAAATGAAAGGGGCAGATAAGTGGAATATGAAGGCAGTAGTTAGGTTAAGAAAAAGTCATTAAGGTAAACTGGATGATTTTTCTTGCAGAAAAGATTTATGGTTTTTCTTTGCTCAAGAACTTGTTTTTTAAGATAGATAAATTATTGCAGATTAAATATTTGCGTTGACAAGTCAGTCTACACAGGAAAAAAAGAAAAGGAAATTTATAGGTGCAAGTAAGCATCATTCCCATAGTTTAGAGGTAGAAGGTGATCGTTAGATCATGTAACATGACTTCCTTTTATAACCAGTCAGTAAATATACCATCTGTTAAGCCCAGTAACCTTTATACTTGGCTTAAAACAAAAAGATACTGCTCTTGATTTTGACAGGGAAAATGATAAACAATGTAATGTGGCTGAAGTGTGTTCCACTGCTTGGTACTGTGAATTGTTTCAGAAGAGTTGTAGCACGTTTGGATTTGTCTGGCTACAGCTTCTGTCTGCTACTGCTTGTCAGATCTGTTCTCAGTCCTACTGACAAACTCTGTAATGTGATATGTGTTCATTCACTAATGGTTCTTTCTGTGTTAAACAGTTCCTCCCTTAACCTTTTATCAAAACTCACGGGGGCATGTTGCCAACAGCAACTCACTATGGCTTTTGTGTATCCAGCCTGGGTTTGGGCATTTAAATTCTGGCCATCAGAACAGCTCTGATCCAAAACTTTTGCCTGTAATGTTTGTTTGAAGACCTGGAGGGTGAAATTGCAGGGTCATTCTAAAGAGCTGGATTTTTGCCATTGAATTAAATTGCTTCAGGGTATTACCCATAGGTCTTATTTATAGTGCCAGTGGCTAAATTACAAATATATGGGTTTCAACTTTAATAAAGAAAATTCTGAGTGACTGAATCTGTAAGCGGTTAGAAGAAAATGAGATGGCTTAGGGAGCAGATCCCCAAGTCTGCCATCAGCATTGTCACAGATGAAGTTACTAAATTTAAATGGAACTGTATGGAAAAATGCAGTCAAGTGTGCTTTATGACATTAGAAGAGCAATTCACACAATTTATTACAGAGTCTGACAGGTATGGTAGGAAATGTGAAATAAATAAAGCTGAGCAGGACTGTATTTCTGGAAGATCCCAAGATCCAGGAAAAGAAGGTTTCCAGTCCATCTCCTTACACTCTGAAGTCTCTGAAACAATACACAGGAGGTTTCTAGATGCCTGGTAGTTTCTACATTTGTTCTGCTATCTCTTGCACAGACAGAAAGACTCCACGGCTGGTTTTGGGGGTAATGTGTAAAATCCTCATGCCTCCAGAGTATAGTCAGTTTTGTCATCATGGGAACAGCTGTTCTCCAGGAGAAACAAGCCTGCTTTATTCCTCCTTGATGTTATCTCATCAGTTCACACACCTTTCATGCAAAGAAAAAAAGAAGGACAGTAAATAGCTCAGTTCTTCTGTAGAAAGAAGAAAAGCTGAATGTTATGAATATTAATGGTATCAGTAATAATGTTGTGTTAAACAGTAATAAAACAGATGAAGGTATTTAGAGAAAAAGAAGCATGCAAGTGTTGCAAGCTATTCAATATCTTTAAATGGTGCTACTTTTTCACTCTAATGCCCTTGTATTGAAGTAGACTTCATTAGTTCCTCTTTGTCTAGGCATTCCTATACATTGTTAAGTGACATGATCACATCTTATTTTGGGGGGGCCCCTTGCCTCATTCAGTGCACAGACCAGTTTGTGTTCAGTGGGTGAGCAGCTTTTATCTTTGTCATGTTCTCACTTTGTGACCAAATGCCCGGAAGATGGATCTGTGATTTCCTTGTGACTCTACTCCTTCCAGTGTTTGAGTGTTTACTAAGTAACTGTCATGCTGAGACTATGAGAATTAAGGTGATACTTGGTAGATTTTACAGAACTAGGACACAGAAGTGCTCACTAGTTTTGTGCTCAGGTTAAGGTGGTTTGGATGCTTTTTTGTGCGTACTTACTGAAAGGGAAGCTCCTTCTGATGACACTTGCAGTTTTGAGTGATCTGTGTTTGTCATCAGAATCCAAGAATTCATCCCTCAGAAGATACAGGACATAAACATCATAAGTTTCTGAGTAAAACACAAAAGTACAGGTGCTTTCCTATTACCTGGCCAGGTCCCTTTGTTAGAAGAAGGTTGAAGAAAGCTGTTTTCTAATGTCATAATCAGATGTTATACTCAAGAGGCTTTTTCCCCCCTTCATTCCACTTTATTTACTGCAGTCCTTCACCTTCAACAAGCTGTGTGGGAAGGATTTATCTAGCACTGTCTTTTTTTTTTTTTTTGGCAAGGACTACTTAACTGAGAAAGGCTCTGTTATTTCTTGAGTAATGGATCTCCTTGTGTTAACAAAAATTAGACCACACTATGCAGCATGCTTGTTAGGGAGGACTAATATTAAGCTTGCCAGTCTTACTAATCCCTGTCTTTCAAGTATTTTACTTCTATGCCCTGTGTTGGTGCTTTTTAGGAACTGGAGTCTTGGATTCCATTCCAGCTTTTTAGAGGACTGTTTGAGTCTCCACCCCTTCTGTCTTCTGCTGTTTAGTCCTGTATTTTCTTTCCTTCTCTCCCCTGGTGGACTCTGCCACTTCTTTTCTTTTTGGCCACATACTCAGTGCTCTGATGACCCGTTCAGGCTTCTGTGCCATCTGATTTCAGTCACTCCTCACTCACCATCACACACAGGATTGTATCTCCATGTCCCATGTCTGGTATGTTTTCCTCTCCCAGTTCTTACACCAGTTCAGCAGATCATTAGAATCACAAGTGCTTTTTCTATCTAGTACCTGTTTCTTTTCTTACCATTGATTTCCAATTTAGTCCATGGAGTTCTGGAAACCGAGACCAACCCTGTGCTGCTCTGTGATTTGTGATACCTGGTTCTGTCTTCCACTTTCACCTCATCTGCTTTCTTTCCAGTGCAGTTTAGGAACTGGCAGGTGGCACATCAAAACAGAGAACAGCAGCACCTCCCCTGGTCTGTGTAGAGGTTTTCAGTGTCCCAAGAGCCCCTGAATGTTGCAAGATGAATTAGATTGAAGTTCTGCCTTTTTAGTCTGGATCATACTTGATGCAAATAGGACCTTCAGAGAACTCTGATTCACTATGAATTATTTGTGGAAGGGCTTGACAGTCCCTTAGACTCTCAAATTAGCCAGGAGAGAAAAAATCCAGCCAAGTTGCATTTAACTTTTTCAGACATGGAAGTGCAGGATTCATCTTCTCAACCAAACTGTTTCAAGAACATATCTTTAATGTGGAGTTCTTGGAGTCGGAATGTGGAGTTTTCTGTCTGAATCTGTTTTGGGAAACACGCACTGGTTTTGCTTCAAAGCTACTCTGGATATTTTAATAATAGTAATTTGACAGTTAAAGAATGCAAAAAATGTGCACTTGATGTGTATAAGGATATTTAGAAATCACGGTAAGAAATCCTATTTATGTTGCTTTAATTTCTTGTAACATTCAGCAAATTATTTTGATGTCCCAGAGTATGACAACACTGGATGAAGTGTCAGGCAAACTGCTTAGATAATGAATGGTATGCTCAAAATATTAACTATTTTGAATTTTGCTTGTGTTAGCAAAAACTCGTGCTGCTGACTTACTGGTGAATCCACTGGACCCAAGAAATGCAGATAAAATTAGAGTTAAAATTGCTGACCTGGGAAATGCCTGCTGGGTGGTAAGTGTAACTACATCATTTTAGCTGCTCACCATTTAGAACAGGTCTTTTTATTGTCCTTTTTGTCCATTAATGTGGTTCTTTTTCTTTTAGCACAAACACTTCACAGAAGACATCCAGACAAGACAATATAGATCCATAGAGGTGTTAATAGGAGCAGGTTACAGTACACCTGCTGATATCTGGAGTACAGCATGTATGGTAAGAATAATACAATACAATGTGTATTTTACAAGAGTAAACCTCCTAAAAACAGTGGTTTATTTGGTCAGAAAACCTGATGGGGATGGTTTAGACATTTTGACACAAATGCATTATCATAAATTCTGTTCTATCACGGAGCTGCCAATGGTTTTTTCCCTTTATTTCAATTCCTCAAGCTTTTCTAATCAAAAAGGAAGTATTTTGGAGAACATTTCCGATTTTCATGTGGTGCATTTTCAATTTGTAGTGAAAACCATGCAAGTTCAGAGGGAAGTGTATGTATATTTAAATGACAAACTGTAACTGAAATAGTACAACTGCATGTTTCTTTCCAGCCTTAGAATCTGTGCTACTGTTTGCTGTGTTTACATTCCTTTTTCTTGCATGGAGTAGCAGAACAGTGAAATCCTTCAAATTCTTGCCAAGTGCAGTGAAAACATGGATTGGATTAGGCTTGCAAATCACAGCTTTAGGTTTGAAACTTTGAAAAGAAGGAATTTAGTGTAAAATATGTGGTAACATTCTGTAGAATTAGTTTTAGCACAGGGGAACTGAAATGACAGATTTTTTAAAAATCTTTAGAGAGCAGGAAAAGTGAAAATTTAATCATTCAACTTTCTGAAACAGTTTTGTTTGTAGAATCCCTTTGAGGACAAACAAGCTACGTGCATCTTCTCATTAAAGCTGGTGTGTATTTCCAAAAAATACATTAAAAATACCTGTGTCTATTTTAAAAGCAAAAACTTAATCAAATCTTTGTGTTTTACAAATACATGTCTGAAAGAGTAAGTGTGTGAGGAGGAGGAAGAGGACGAGGAGGAGACTCAAACACCAGACACAGTTTGCAGGAGTGGGTGATGGGGAGAATTGCACAACTTGGCAGGAAAGGAGGAGGAGGAGGATTGAAAGGAACATAAAATCCTACAGACATTATAAGCTCAGCAGGCCATGTATTGGACATAACTGACCCATAAGTGAGATTAAAGTGTGTTTTCTCGGGAGCTGAGTACTAGCTCTTGCTTTAGTATACAGAAAAATATCCATTTCCAAATTTACTCATCCATTTGAGGACAAAATGTAGTTTTTCTGTTATATTGGAAAGAAACCATAGAAAATATTCCACAGATTTCTTCCTTAATTCTTCCAATGATTCTTCTCTTAACTAACTGCAGAATTGTTACAGAGATTTTCTGTGCCTGTTAACTGATACTTGCAAACCTCAGTTGAACCTGATAACTTTTTATGGTATTCATCTTTGTTTAGGGGTGTACCTACCCTTGCTAATTTTATATACAGTCTTTTAGCTAAAGCCACATAAGGCAGGCTGAAATCTATCTAGGATTGGGTCTGAAGATAATGGGGTGCTTAATATCAATATCATACCTGAGGAATGTAATATTCCTAAAATACTTGGGGCTGCCCAACCTCTTACACTTTCTCTTCCATGTTACATAAGCATTACTGCTTTCTTCAAACTCAAGGGGGAAGAAAGCCTAAAGCATCATTGCCACTGGAGGTGCCTTAGCTCAGATCCACAATTCTGTGTGAAGTATTTTAATCAGGAAATTACATTTCTGCTATTTTGTTATGTAAGTGTAAACATAGTAAAGCATTTGAGACAGAAGTGCTGTAATTCTGTCTTCTGCCAGAGGCTTTGGGCTTTTTTCCCTTAAAAAATGCAGTAGAAATTTTAGAACCTTACAGCACTGACACAGAGTTGTTGAATTCAGTTATCATTGTATAGTTGTGTAAAAACTAGAGAGCAGGCTCTCAAGCTCACCTGAAAAATTCCTCATTTGAAACCTCCCCGAATCTGCTCTCACTGCTGTGTGGCTGAGGAAATGGGTCAGAGCACTGGGAACAGTGGTCTGTATCAGGTGGAAAACAGCTCTGAGGGAGGGATTGCCTTGAAGACCTTAACAGCTCTTTCTGTAGAAGGCTTTTAGCAGAGATTAACAGCCAGGGAAGCATTCCTGATGTGGAACTGCAAGTTCCCAAATAACTTATTTAGGCTGTCTTTGGAAATTACGATTTGAATCTTCCCCAGTCCCTAAAGCAGTCAAGAACTGTAAACTACTAAAGTGTTCTAATGCCATTACAGTCCCACTTGCTTTCTGATGTTTGGTTTCCTTGTTTTACCTGTTCAGAAAATGCCCTTCTGGGTTACTTTGCTCTTATTTCATACTTAAATTCACTTTGTTCCATAATTTTTACTGTCACTTGTGTTTTCCAAAGGAGCAGGAGGTGTTCAGTTTCAGCCAAAATACAGCTCAGATACCCCAAGACTCTCAAAAGGAGAGCAAAGAGATGACTTTGTCCTGTTTCTTTGCTTGTACAAGTCCAAAGTCATTAGGGGCACTTTAGGAAGCAGTACTATCCAAACTGGTGGTCCAGCAATATTTCATTGCTTTTTTCTTGGCAGGCTCCCATCCATCCTCACTTTACCCAGTGTGACAGCACCGAGCACACATGAACACTGCTTAGCTTGCAAAATAGGAGAGTTTATCCACGTGTTTTATGTCCACTGCTCTGTCAGATATTTTAGCTCATGTATCCATTAAAATAAATTACAATAAAAAAATTATGATTAAAAATAGGCCTTTCTTGGAATGAACTTAGTGCCAATAGGATTTCCATGTCAAAGATTTATGTGTATGTAAAATACATCAATCTTTTTATGTGTCCTGGATTTTATGAAGGACAACTTGGAGTGCTTGGCACCAGGGTTCACCTGGGATTTTAACTTGGTCGGTTGTTTTGTGGATCTCCATTTGAGCCCAAGGTTTTCACTGCCTTTGCTTGCTAATGAAAGTCTTGCTCACTGAGAATAGCATTGAATGAAGAGTAGCAAGGCTACTGGTTCTTGTGTTGGTTTGTATTTATGGCATAAAGTGTGTTAAGTCAAGTGCAGAGGTTGTGTTCTATCACAACAGCAGCAGACTTTTTTTTATCATGCCATTTGCCCATCAGTCCTACATGATGATCTTTAGTAGTGAGGATGGAGATGATGATTTTAAACAAAAGCCTCTGATAAAAGGGCCTTGGGTATGCGAAGCATCTGTTTCCTGTGTGCACAGCAACTTCAGAATACCCCTTGTGAGTGTTGCTTTTGGGATGTGGTGTGTTGTGTCTCTGTGACAGTGTTCCTCACCTGGGCTCTGCTGGTATGGGCTGGCTTTGTCCAGCCATGAACTTTGTGGTGTCAGTGAAGCTTCCAGGCAAGAGTAGTCCTGTTTTATTTGTGTTGCCTTTAGCATAGGGGTGGCCTGAGTTTCTGGTCAGGATTACTTGTGCTGGAAGCGGACATAATCAGGGACATGCAGCGACTCTACCAAGTAGCAGAACAGGGCAAAATAACTCAGTGCTAAAACCTTACAGTGCTGTTTCTTTGTTGCTATGTCTGTAAGTGGCATTGCAAGCCAGCAGCCCCTGAGCTGAATCTTCTAATTTTAGTTGTTTTGACATGACCCAGTTCTTGTGCCCCGAACATCTTCGGATCAGAATGAAAGGATGAATGTGAGTATCCTCAGGCAGTACCAGTCCTCTGCTCAGGTGATCTGAGTCTCAGTCATTGAGGAAATACTAAATTAAAAAAGCAAGGGAAAAGAAGAGGGTGGTGCATATCTTTGGAAGCTTACAGTCCGTGCATGTATCCAGTGGTCTGAAGCTATGAGAGAGGTTTGGAGTCAGTGAGCTTTTCCAAACCACGGTGGAGCTGTTTGCTTGTTCTGTGCTCAGCAAAGCAGGCAAAAAAAGGGCAACTCACATTTTTTTTCCCAGACTTCAGTGACTTCAGTCTGAGTGATTCTTTCTGTCATTTGCTGGACAATTATAAATTTTGCTAGAAAAATTATACAGTGTCCTTTTATTTTTCTTCTATCAGTGTGACCTATTTAAATGGGATACCCAGCTGCTCTCATGGAAAGCTAGACATTGGGAATCTATCTCTCTCCACAATTACTGAATTCTAGAAAATGTTCCCTTGCTGTACTAAGCCCTAATTTAATTCTGCCAATAGGGAGGTGCATTTCTCAGTTTCATCAAAAAAACCCGAATAGATTTGGAGCCAGCAGTACCTCTGACAGGACTGAAACCACTGCTGATGATTTAATTTTATCAGGCAGAACTTCCACAGTTGTAGTATTGAGAGGGTTGCCTTCTGTAGAGCAGAAACTGAACAGGCACTGCATGATTTAGCATTTCCTAAATCCCAGAAAACATGGGACACAGGACTCCACTGCTGCTGCCAAGTAATCCTGGCAAGATGAGGGAGTTAGTACTGGCAGACACGTCCCTTTGTATTGCTCCTGGAAATGACTGCAAGCACCATGATTCCACTGCTTCTCCTTGTTTATGGTGTTGGATTGGAGACAGGAAAAGCACCTGAAGTGATGAGTTCATCATCTGACTGGTTCATTATGTGCACTCTTGTTGGAGCTGCAGGGAGGAGATGACTTTATCACAAGCTGGGACATGAACAAGACTGGTTTTAATACTTTCCTGAAGTGCCTTTTGTGGAGAGTTGTGGTTCCTGCAAGGTCTTGTTTTTATAAGAACCACCAAATAGTAAATCAGCAGGAAGTCAGACAAGGCGAAAATTGTACTTAGTGTTTCATCTCCCCAAAAAGAGTACAGATGATGAAAGCAAACACTGCTGAATGTGAGGGGAAGGGGATGGGCAAAGAGCTTTCAAAATGAGGGAGATGCTACTACAAGGAAACTTACAGTGATGGGTTTTTAATATGAGCATTTTCGTTCATAGGAGAGAACTCAGAGGAACAGAATGAGGAATTAGCAGGATACAGTAACTTGAGGTGTTAAAATTAAACCTACATGTAAGTGCTTGTAGGTAAACTGGGGGCTTGTCCCCCAAATTTACTTCTTTTTATGATGTCCTCTAATGCGGGGGATGTCCTTAACTACTCTTACAGTGTTGTAAGCGGGGAAACAATGATCATGCCTCCATGGGATCATGAGTATCATCATGCTGGTATGTGTGAGTGGCACATACCAAAGGTGTGATAACAAGCCTCAGTCTGCACAAAAGCAGTAGTTTGAGGAAAATGGAAAATCAAAAAATGGTTTAGAGAGGAAAAAACCCTGAAGTCGTTATGCACATATTTTTCAGTAGGCAGATTCAGTACAGAATGCTGTTATTAATCACTGCACCCTTTTTGAAGGTGGTGGGTGGACAGCCTGAAACACTGAACAGAAAATGATTTTCCAGAGAAGGTGCCTTTCCAAAGCAGCTACTTGGCATGTGCATGATTCTGAGATAGGAGTACAGCAAATGAAAGAACCCTGTTTCCTTTCCAAGCATCCCATGCATCCTCTGTTTCGTGTATCTGGCCTTTTTTACCAAGCAGTAACCATGCAAAATGCCTTTCATATTCTTTCCATTGCCTGGCTCTTCAGAGGGAGATGTCCATGGGAAAACAGTCAGCAGGTGTGTGTAGCTCAAAAAGCTTTTTGCTCTTCTTTCCATGCTCCCACTTACCTGTGGAACAGCATTCTTAAAACCAAGCCTATTTTTAAAGCAGTTCCAGTCATCTCATTCACGTCTCTTCATTTCAGCTGCAGCAGAGAAACTCTGGCCAAGAGCTGGATCTCATCTGTCAAAATAATAATTCTGGCCTATAGCTTGTTGTCCTTTTTCAGTTGGGGCTTCAGTTCAGGGAGGCTGGTGCAGTCCAAGTGAATTGTTCTTCTAGTCCTCTCCCAGACAGCTTTCTCTAGGCATGCATCCATTTTTCAATCACCAGATTGAGTACACAGCTGTCACCAGAGGAAATGTAGCTATTTCCAATTGTGTGATTAGACGTGGATCCATAATATACAATAGTGATGCCAGCAGTTCAGTGCTGTGGTAGGTTCCTATACAGTCATGTGGCAGGAAAGAAGCAGAGCCTCTCCAGAGACTAAAAAACAGCAGTGTGACCATTTATATGAAAAGTTCTCCATTTGCAAATGGAGAAAAGCAATTTGAAGTGGTTTTCTGTGATAGAAAGGTGGTAAGTAGGAACTGCCAGTACAGTCAGTAAGGATGGATGATTGCCTTGGGCTTCTGTGCCATATGCTGAGTGTGCTGTATCTTGGTTTTTATCTCCATATAATACATGAAATGTTGGCTTCTGTTGAGGTAAATGTCAACACTAAGTAAAAAACATCATGGTATTTCGAAGTTGGAGTTTCTGTCAAGAAATTAGATTTTATAAATTTACACTTTCAAAGGGAAAGTAAGTAAATACAGTTAATCTGCATTTGTATCATCATGGAAGGGTTTATGTATGTTTAAACATGTAGGTTTAAAGACATTTCTAGCAGTCTACCTGCTTTCTGAACTAGGGCTTTTGTCACAGTTACATGAGGTTCAGAGCCTCATCTGGTTGAGGGATCCCTGTCAGGATGGCATTTCCACAGCTGTTCTGAGCAGCCTGTTCCAGTATTCACCCAGTCTTGCCAGAGAGGTTTTTTTCCTTGTATTTGATTGGAATTTCTCATCTCTCCTCATGTCTGCTCTGTGTTGTCTACTCATTGGGAAGATTGTGTCTTGTTCTTCTCTGTTACTGCCTTCTCCAACCTGAGCAGACCCAGCTGCACCAGCCTCCCCTCCTGCATCCTCTGCTCAGCCCCCTGAACACCTAAGGCTAGGCCTCCCTGGTCTTTCTGCAGTTCACCAGGGTCTCCCTCCCTCATGCTGGTGGCCCCAGAGTGGTCACAGGTTTGCTGGTGCACGGTGAGTGCTGAGGAGGAGGGTGGTCCCTTCCCCTGGGGGCTGGTGACAGGGTTGTGACAGACAGCACTGTGTGCTCACCATGCTGCCCTCGGAACTCGGCCTGTTGATGCCATCACAGAGAGTCAGCAACTTCCCTTATGGAGACTGGGTGGGTTTATGTACCTACAGCTGGGTGGAAAGTGTGGGTAAGTACTGAGTATGCCCAGGAAGGCCAGAGCAGCAAAACTGGTTCTGAGTACCAGCAGCAGAGAGCTGCTCTCCAGCAGCACTGACTGGCCAATGGGATGGGCTTTCCAGGGCACCTTGCCTTTGGACTTGTGGGTTTCAAGAGCAGCAGAACCCTGTCTGATAAAATCCAGAGGTGTCATTGTCCTTCTTACAGCTATTTATATGGGCATTAATCTGCTTGTAACGCTGATTCTTTATGAGAAAAACTTAAGTCTGGGTTTTATTCTTTTATAAATGAGGCCAAATTAATTTCGTTAACTTGCGCTGTGCAGCCAGTCCATCCTACAGATATCTGGGAGCATATTGCCAGGTTGCCATAGAGGAACCTGTGAGACATTGTCCTCCGTGGATGCTAAGTATTACTGCAAATATTTAGCACCTGTCTCCAGGCTGTCCCTGCGTGCATCTGAGCTGGAATTTTTTTTCATTCTTGGTGCAGAGTCCTTTAGGGACAGTCAGGAAATAAATATGTGAGGTGGTGCATCTCCAGCCCATCCTGGGAGAGTCAGAGCTACACAAAAAAGGAAAAAAGAAGCAGCATCATTTTGAAAAGCTTTAGTTTCTCTTTAGTAAGAGGATAGTATAAATATCCCAAGTCTGTAAGAGCTTGCAGCTCTTGCAATACACAACCTGATCTAAAATTCAGAGTATCACAGTGATACACTTACTTCTTGTGCTTCTCTGTGAACAGTTTTTATAGTTTTTCATTTAATCTTTTTAGTCCCACGCAGACATATCAAGCTATTAATGCTTCATTTTTGGGGACAGAAGCTATATTCTTGTGCAGTCTACATTTTTGGCTAAATTCAGCTATGTTTTCATTGTTCTCTGGGAATCTGTTACAGCAGTGAGTTTCTTAACGTCCTCAGAAATCAGCCCCTTCAGCATGTGTTCTCCTTGGAAAGCTGGTCCATGAGATACGGAGGAGACAGTTGGGTCTTCTCAGTCTCATGTTCAAGGGAGTAACAGTGTTCTCTGTGCTGTGTTTAGAGTCTCTCCCAGTGATCTCTTCTGGCTGCTCTTAAAATTTGTTTCTGTTTCGAAACCTTGTATTTTCTGAAGTCCCTCAGGTTTTTTCCAGCTTTAAAATGAAAACTGTCCATCTTGAGCGAAGAGTAGAGTAAAAAAAAAAGTGAATGACTGTTTATTAAGTGATAGTAACTTTAGAAATTCAAGGCCCATTCACACTACCAACAGAAATGTCAGCAAGGGGCGTTCTTGTTTTCTTGGCTGCTGAGTGATGGCAGTGAATTATGTTGGCTGTAGCCCACTTGGATGACACTGCGGTTCACAGCTTGAAGGAGCTGAGTACCCATAAATAGGCTAAATTTACAGGTGATTTAACAACTCCAGATTATAAATTGGAACAGAAAAGTGCCTATTTTCTTTCAGGAGGCAAATATTTTGTAGTAAGTGTTCTAACAGAATGAAATCCCATCCTAGAACTGTGCCAGGAAGTGCTGCCTGATTTTTGGAATGCTTTTCTGGATCAGATGTTTTCCCAGGTCTTGGACATGGAAAATATTTTGGTGTTTAAACCACCTGGAAAGAATTAGATTCCTGTGGCTGCTTGGGCAGTTCGTGAGCCAGAGCTAAAAGAGAATAGTTTAACAAATTAAACTAGAGGAATCCGTGTTTGTGCACAGGCAGAGGCTCTCATAGTTACTTCAGGGATTTGTGGCTTTTCATATTCATTACAACCAAAAAGAGAAACTCAGTTTTGCTCTAACCTGGCACAGGGTTATCATCCCCTCTGAGCACTGCCATGGCCTGAAGGGGTCAGATGTCATGGTGTCTCTCTGGATTCCCCATCAGTGACAGTCTCACTGTTTACCCCATCATTGCAGTATTTACTTTGATGACTTCTGATTCAACAAAAAACACTTGTAAAATCTGTTACAGATTTTGAGTCTTTGAAGATGCTTACTCTGTTTGCTAATTTCAAGTGCTTAATTGTAGCTATAAATAGATTTTATTTGTGATTCAGACTTCTTTAGTTCAGTCTCCAGCATATAATCTGACCCATAAATACTCTTCAGATACATGGGTGTATTTAGAAATACCTTTGAGTTTCATTAGCTCACACAGCCTTACCATGATCCCCAGACAACCCATGAGTGTGTGAAGCCACGTTTAACACGGGCTGTCCCGTTGCTGTGTCCCACTCCCAGTCAGTCTGGAACTGCTTCCCCAGCAGCCGCCACGTGCTCTTGGGGCCTCCCGCCGCAGGCTCTGGCACTGGATGTGGAAGCCCCACCAAGGTGCTCACACACCCCATGTCCATTCCTCCTGCTTCCCTGTGGCTGAGGCAGGACTGGCTGGGGCTGGCTGTGCTGCCGGCGCTCCACCCAGGGGTACCAGGGGCCAAGTGTGGGGCTCTTCTTCCTCCTTCCCTGTGAATGAGGCAGGGCTGGCTGTGCTGCCGGCGCTCCACCCAGGGGTACCAGGGGCCAAGTGTGGGGCTCTTCTTCCTCCTTCCCTGTGGATGGGGTAGGACTGGTTTGGGCTGGCTGTGCTGCCTGTTGCCAGTGCTCCATCCCAGGGGTACCAGGGGCCAAGCGTGGGGCTGTTCCTTCCTCCTTCCCTGTGGATGAGGTACGTCTGGTTTGGGCTGGCTGTGCTGCTGGCACTCCACCCAGGGGTGCCCAGGGCCGAGCGTGGAGCTGTTCCTTCCTCCTTCCCTGTGGCTGAGGCAGGACTGGCTGGGGCTGGCTGTGCTGCCGGCACTCCACCCAGGGGTGCCCAGGGCCGAGCGTGGGGCTCTCCAGGGCCGCATTCCCACTGTCATTGCACTGCAGGAGTGATGGACCCCAGGTAAGTGGCCGCTCCTCAGTCTCACATCCAGTCCTAGGCCTGGATGAGTGTTGAATGTTAATTCCCTCCCAGTTCTGAGATAGTTGTGATGTTCTGCTGACATCTTACGATCAAAACCATGATTTCTGAAATACCCATCAGTGTGTCTGTTATGTTACAGGCATTTGAGCTCGCGACTGGAGATTATTTGTTTGAACCACACTCTGGTGAAGACTATTCCAGGGATGAAGGTATGAATCTTTAGAGATAGATTATACGTATTTTCATACGCCTTAAATTTCCAGTGAGCTTACAGTGGGGTTTTGTATTTGAGTAGAACTGTTCATACACATCATTTTCAGAGTATAAATATGACTTTTTTTCTTTTTAGTTTTAAGTTCCACCACTAGCAATGGGTGGGCAAAAACTCCCTTCTGCAGATATTCATCTACTTAACAACTGCCTGAAGGAATTAAACTGCCCTTCTTGTAAGACTGCATATGTGTGGAAACCTGATTGAAAATAACATTTTAGTTTAGAAAAGAAACGACAAATTTGAACTTCATAGTATTTTCTCTTTATAAGAGTGACACTGGAATAATGTTTACATTGTGTATTTGTATTTGAATTAGGCAATTACTAATTATTTTTTAAAATCAGAGTTAACTCCTGCTTCCATCTGTATACCTGTCCATTTTCATGCTTGCTTGTAAATGCTCTTTGCAGTGGTAATGTGGGCATCATTCATTGTTCCTAAATGCTACTAATGATGCCAGAGCTCTGCTGATCCTGGAAACCTCTGCATGGATTTGCTGCAAACATTGTTGATTTGAAACTATTTCTGATTTTTTACTAATTCCAGTTTCTTTCCTCTTCTTTTTTATCCCATCCTTTCCCTGCCCCTTCCACTCCCGTATCCTTTTTTTCTCTCCCTCATAGACCACATAGCACACATCATAGAGCTGCTAGGCAATATCCCAAGGCACTTTGCTCTATCTGGAAAATATTCTCGGGAATTCTTCAATCGCAGAGGTAGTACCTCTTCTTTTTGAAAGGTGCCGTGATGCAGACAGAAGTGGAATTGCTGTTGCTGGTTGTAGCATATCCCAGTGAGGAGCATTTCCTGAAATCACACAATGTTTTCTTTTTGACAAGCAAAATGCACACAAATCTCTGACAAAATTTCTTTTTTTTTTAATCCAGATATTCTGAGAAATAACGATTGGTACATTTTAAATTACCTGGCAAAACTTGTTTGTGGCCAGCAGATACTCAAACACTGTCTTGAGAAGGAAGTTTTGCTGAAAGCATCTCTCCCAAGTACCCACTGAGTGAACAGTGTGCACGAGTGTTTTTTACCAGGATCAATCTATTTCTGTCTGTACCGGGCCAGTGTTAGTGTGTGCATGCAATGTACTGATTAAACTGTTGTATGTTTCTGTTTTGCTGGCAATGTTCTCCAATGCAGACCACATAGCATTGATCATTGAACTGCTGGGAAAAATCCCTCGAAAATACGCTATGTTGGGGAAATATTCCAAGGAGTTTTTCACCAAAAAAGGTAACGGTATTTATGCAACACTAATTTAAAGCATAATGCTATCCAGAAGGAGAATGTGTTCATTTATGGGTGCTGAAGAAATATGTCCATTTAAATGGAGAGCTCTTAGTAAAGAAGAATTTTGGTGTCAACGTGGCTGGCTGAGAAAAGCCACAATTTGCAGTATTCATTTCAATATTTCAGTTAAAGTTCATTTTGGGAAATCCTCACTGAAGTGTGGATGTTCACAAGTGTCTGTGAGAATCTGTTGCCTAATGTTCATGCAAATGTGAGGACTTGATGCGTAGCTTGTAACGTGATGGAAAATCCTCTGTCAGCAACTTTGGATCATACATGGTGGTCCAGCAGGTGCTACTGGTAAGAAATGAGGGAGATGGAAGGGAATACCTGGGCAGTGAACTCAGCTGTGTGCAGTCGGTCTCACTCTCAGGGAGCTGGCAGTGGAGAGGCCTTTTTGACATGCGAAGGGATGTGGAGATGCCTCAAGTGTCTTTTGTCCTCTCAGTGTGTGAGACAGCACTGTGCTGTATTGAGGGGCAGGGTATGTCTGAAGCATCCTGTTATGTGCTGGGGGAACATGTGGGGCTGCAGCGGCAGCTGGGGAGTGCTGCCTGCTGGGCAGTGCTGGGGAGCTCCACAGGCCTGAGCGCTGCTCGTTGGCGGTGCCGGCTGAGCAGCTGCATCAGCACGTGGGGTGCTGGAGGCTGAGGGGCAGTGCTGCCCTGGGGGAGCTTGGTCTCAGAAGGCAGGACTGGGTGCAGCGAGTGATCCTGCCCTGCCTGAAAGCCGCCTGTTCTGTGTGCAGATGTTCCTGGTGCGCCAGGACCTCTGCCTTGCGTCCTTAGGGAGGCTGTGAATGGCTAAGGCACAGTGCAGAGAAGGGCAGCAGTGATGGTCTAGGAGGGAGTAGCTTCCTTCTGGGGGAGTCTGAAATGCCCAGGACTTTTTAGTGTGGAGCAGAGAATGTTGCTGGAGGAATTGTAGAGGTTTACGTAACTGGGAAGTCCGTGGATAAGCTGAAGACAGAGCTGCTGTTTGCCAGCACCCACCGTGCAAGAGCTGGGGAAACCCCGTGAAATTTGGAGGGGGTGGCTTTCAAACAAGTGCTTCCCTATTCAGCAGGCAGTGAGCTTCAGGAGCTGCCACGGGGGGCAGAGAGAGAGGCTGTATCAGCAGGATTAAAGCTGTTAACTGAGAGGCACTAGCTCGAGGCAGGGGTTGCAGCTGCCGCAGTGAGGCAGGGCCTGCAGGAGGGCTCCTCTGCCAGCCCTCCCTGCCCCTTCCTGTGTGCCACTGTCACAGGCTGGGAATAAATTAGAAAGGCCTCCCAGCCTGACCTCCCGTAAAGTGTATCTCATGGTCCTATTTTCTGCCTTACTGCAGATGGGTTGGCATTTTCTGATGATGTCATAGAGCCAAAAAATGACCTCACAGTTACTCAATAACTGCAGTGCTGGCAGTGCACAGAAGAAGGCATTTTGCAAAATTGTTGTGGAGAGTTTCTCTTCACCTGCAAACTGTCACTTGTCCTCCAGGGCCTGAATTTCAGTGACATTCCACAGGGGCACTGAGGGTGTTTCTCAAATCCACGGGGTGGGATTTAAGCACATTAGAAGGCTTGGTTCGCCCACCACACAAAATGTAAGTGCTGGTTTGCTGTGACAGATTAAGTAGACTGGGTCCCACCTGTTTGTACTCAAACCACAAAATCTCAAATGCAAGACAAAGGGGTAATAGCCCAAGCTGTGTTTTCAGATCATCCCAGTTATTCTGCTGTTGCAGGCTGGGAAAACTGAAATGCTTTGTGGAGTTAAAACAGACATGGCAAGTTTCCTGCTCACTTGAGCATCTTCTTTTTGAATCAGTCACCAGGTATCCTTTTCCCAGGCCACCCCAGTCCTGCCAGCCTCTGGTGCCCCCAGGAGGGATTTGCATGTGGTGGGTTGGCAGGGTATGAGATAGGCCAGCAAACTGATCCATTTTGTACTCATCTGCTTATGGCCTGAGTGCTGGAGATGGAAGCCCTGTGGCGCAGGCGTGAGACTCTTGGGAGAATTTCTCATTGTGGTGTAAAGGTGGGCTTAGAAGTCTCGCTGTCGGCTCGTGTTGTGAAAACATCAGCCTTGGGTGAAAATCGGGAAATCATGATTTTTGCTTCTGTCTGTAAGTTTGACCTGAGAGAGAAGCTTTAAGTATTTGAGTTGTGCCCCTGAAGTCACAGGCAAAAAAAGAAAGGTTACAGCTACTGAGTGTACAGGATTGAGTCCCTTCTCAGTAATTGCCTGAAGCAGTTTGTGACATTCAAATGGAGGAGGGTGCGTTTTAAAAAAGGAAGAGCATTTATATGTTACTTCTTAGTCACTATAACACAAGTGCTCACATCCTTTTTATAGGGCCTCATCTTGATCAAGTCCAGTAATAACTCTGGGAGCCCTTTTCTCCTGTGTCTTCATGGAAGCTGTTTTGACTATAAAAATGATTAATATGTTCTGGCACTTGGAAACACTTGTATTTTAATTCTGATATTGGCTAACCCTGTGCCCTTGTGAGCCAAACCTGTGCAGGGTGCTGGCCAGGTGCTGGCTTTGGCTGTTGGAAGATGTAACACTGCTGCTCATTTACCATCTTGTAAGGGATCTCACAGATTTCCATCTGCTGTACTGGGAGGCCTCACCAGTAGTCCTTGTGTTAGTGCTCAGGACCATGTCATATATATATATGTAGCAGCAGAATATATCCCACTGCTGCTTCCCCAGTCCATCATATCATCTGTGTTTTACTGTTCAATAATCCATCCTCTTCTTGCCTGGTGACACGTTAAATTTGTCTTTGACAAATTTCATGGACTAGCTCTGGTTTTTTGTGTTACTGTCAGCAGAGAAAGCTTTAAATAGCATCTCTCCCCAAGGTCCTTCAGAAATTCTTTTAGTAATTTCCTTCTGACTTAACATTCCATTTTTCAGAGGGATCATTGCTGCCTCCACTTTGTCACCAGGGGTTTTACAGCTCTGACAACTCTTGTCCTCTGCAGATTTTTGCAATGTGCTTCACTATAAAAAATCTAAATACAGAGCTTCTCTTAGGAAGTTCTGACTTAGTATTACATTTTTAGCATTTCTTTGAAAATCCATGCTAATACCCTGAATATGGATGGTGTCGGGTGGGTTGAGCCTGTGCTTTTAATTTCTCCCTTAAATACAGGTATAGGCTTGCTCCCCTCCACCTACATGCTACAAACCTCATTAAATAGATGAAAATACGTCTTCGAAGACACCTCCATTTTCTGTGCTGCTCTGTCATACTTCAGGATACAAATGAGAAGGACCCACCACGTGAAAATTAATTCTTAAAGTTTTTTTGTCCACCTCAGTTGTGTTAATTGTCTTTTACTTACTTTATTTTGATACCATGGTCAGCATCATGATCCTTACTGAAAAGTGAAGCACTAGTTTAATTTGGCCCCTACATGGATATTTTTACTATATTCTGTATTATTAAATACTTTTACAATCTTCAAGAATTACTTTTGGAAAACTTCGGTCCACAGTGCTAAAATATTCTGTTCCTCAGCAGAAAAACTCTGCTGGCCTTAGTGTGAGCATTTACAAAACCAGGTGTGTTCAAACAGCATGACCTTGCCTTCCACAGTGATGCCAAGGGGCCTCATCATGCAGTCTTACCTTACCTCATCTGAGGGAGGGAAGATGCTGGAAACAGTGTAATGTGAGTGCAAGGATGGAGACAGTGCTGCATGGAAACACCCCCCTCCCCAGAGCGAGCTTAGTTTGGGAAATGATTATGACAGCTCTTGCAATGAAATGCTGTCAGCTGGACAAGCCGTGGAAACGGCGTGATTTTTTTTCAGTAATTTTTGCTTGCAGTCACCGTTTTCTATCACTTTTTGGCAGTATTTGAGTGTAGCATTCCTGTTACATAATTCACAACATGTTTTTGTAAGCAGTCACCAATACACGCCTTAGAAAACCTTCTGAAAGGTAAGATTTCCAGCAGTTAAATTTCAGAGTTGCACACAGATTTAAAGGGCTGAGAGTGAGCCCTGACATAAATGTGCTACTCTGAGATGTGCTGTCCTTCCTGTACATTCATACAGTGGGACAGTTCTGGACCCAAAGTGGAGACCTTTTGTGTTTGGCTGATGGGTTCTGATTTGTACACATTTGTACTGTAAATGTTCAGGCATAAACTGCTGCTTGCATTGCTCTCTCAGGAACCCTCCTGCCCTGTGAGATGGAAGGAGAACAGTGGGCCAGCTGTGGGCAGCACATCTGGGGTTTCTGTTACCAGCAGGACTCTTCCTTCACTTGCAAGTGATGGATTGTTTGCAGACTTGCTCTTTTGGGGACTTTATGACAGCAGCTGGAGAGCTGCCTTTTCAAGCACTGCACCCTGCCTAGGACCTTCTGCTAAGGGCTGAGCCAGCAGAAGCGTGGCCTGCTGAGTCCTTGGGGGTTTTATTCCACTGCTTTGAGATGCTCAACCTCTTGGGCAGTCTGCCACAGGTTTCTTCTCCAGCCCTGGTACTTCTCTAGGCACAGGGATGTACAGAAACTCTGACGTGTGAGCCTGATGTCTGATGGCATTTTATGGGCAGTAAGTTACAGCCAGGGACAACCACCACTCTGGCAAACCACTTTGCTTAAATGTAGTATGGCCTGCAGACCTCATACTGGATGGTGTAGGGAGCTCGTGAAGACGTGGAGGAGCCGCGTTCAGCCTCCTTTACTGAGACCCCATCACTCTCCTCAGGAGTTCAGCGGATATTGCAGGAGCAGCACAGGGGTCTACAGAGTGTTTTTGCAGTGTCCTGTGGAGACTGTTTTATCTCAGATGTATGCCTGGAAGAGGGGAGATGGCCACGGGTTGCATTAAGAGTATAGAATTTGGTGGAAAAAAACTGCCCTTGTGTTCCAGCTGGTCCTCAGACATCAGAGGGCTGAGCGTGGCTGCGTTTAGTTACTGATTGGAACACCTGAGTCTGGTCATGTTCAGTAAGAACTTTCACAAACGCAGATTCATGACTAGTGTAGGTTATTGAAGCAATGAGCTGTAGGTTCTTGTGAGATTGCTGGTGAGAAATGTTCTAGATCTACAAAATGTAAGTGTATAGCAAGCACTACGCACAAGTGTTCCTGGGTGTGCTCTGGCACAGTCAAGTGTACTTCTTACCAAAGATGCCTTCCTGCTTTGGGAAGAGAGAGGAGCAGGCCCACTGACTGGTCGCATCCTCTTCACTGAGGATTTCAAATATCAGATCTATCTTTTTGGGAGAAGTGGAGGTGAAACTGCAGTCAGATTCCCGGTTACTGCCATCATAAACAGTGCAGGGGCAGCCACGTCATGTGGAAACAAGGGATACGGAGGCTCGATGACAAAGGCTGTGGGTCTTGCACAAGGTTACACCTCAGGATCACTCCCTCTCTCTTCCCCCCTGCTGATTGCAGCAATAAGGGTCGTCCAGCCTGATAACCTGGTAATCCTGTCATCACATACCCCACCACGGTCCATCTCATGGCTTTAGGCATCATTCCTGCACAGCAGAGGAGCAGGAAACTGAAGAGTCTTCCCCATCATACCAGCTGACCTGTGGGCAGACCTGGATAATACTGGTGGTTTGAGTGGCAGAAGAGTTCTTGCCTCCTTCATGTTGTTCTGAGATGTGGTGACAGGTTGGCCACATGTGCAAGTCCCCCCATCTCTGGGGGAACTCAGATCCTGCAGCTGCTGCCACCCCTTGTGTTGGTGGGTGGTTGAAGGAGACATGGGCTGCAGCACGTGCTTCCTTCTCAGGAAGGATTCAGAGCAAGCCTTCTGGGTGTGTTTACCTGGGAGATGGAGTAAGAAGCTGTTGAGTGCCAAACCTCTGTGCTTGGACTGGCTGGAATGAATCACTGCTCGGCTGCATTGTTGGCAAATCCCACATATCAGGCCTCTGTCTTGGGATCAGGGCAGATTCTGTAAAATTTGGGTCCGTTGGCTGCTGAAGAAGGCAAGGCCTGCAGCGTTGCCTGTGCACACTGCTCCATGCAGTGTGAGCCAGCGTGTGAGTGAGTGCCTTTGTGTGCGGGAGAGTGAAGACAGCAGGAAAAAGCAGTGGAGTCCTGGTGTAACACCCTGTGCTGTAGGAAAGGTGTCTCGGTTTTGACAACGGACTTACGCGTCTCCTTTGAGGACCTCAAGCTTGCTGTGTGCTGTCCTTCCTAAACAATGGTTCTCAGCCTGGTCAAGGTGCTGTGAATGCAGAGTGGGAGAAAAACGAAACAGGGATTAGTCGCTAACAAGGACAATGAGGTATTTTTCTAATGCCATTAATATTTCTGTTTGCAGGAGAACTCCGACACATCACCAAGCTGAAACCTTGGAGTCTTTTTGATGTGCTTGTGGAGAAGTATGGTTGGCCTCATGAAGATGCTGCACAGTTTACAGATTTCCTGATCCCCATGCTAGAAATGGTCCCAGAGAAACGTGCTTCAGCTGGAGAATGCCTTAGGCATCCGTGGCTGAATTCTTAGCAGAATCTCCCAGCTGTAAAAAAAAAAAGCCAGCAACCACTTTCCAATGCGTTGGACCTAACTGGTGACTGTCACAAAATCTTTAGCAGGATCACACGTGAGCTGGCTTCAATCCTCAGACCTTTATTTTGCTTGAGGTACTGTTTGACATTTTGCTTTTTGTGCACTGTGTTCTTGGGGAAGGGTAGTCTTTTTTGTCTTCAGCTAGTAGTTTACTCACCCACTTTCTTCAGAAAACACTTAACGTGTCTTTAAGCATTGTTTCTTGTGTTGTGTGGCATTCAGATGTCAGATTTTTGAAAAAGGAAACTTCCCCCCATGTGTTTTGGCAAGTTTTGTAACTATTTATGAAAAAAAAAATATTTTAGCTGATGCATATTATATAATTTACGAGTGTAAGAAATTTATCAAGTCAGAACTGAGTTACGGCGAGATATTGTACAATTTTATCTTCTGGCAAAGGGATGTCATTCTTGTATTATAGTGTATGTAAATGCACCCTGTAAATGTTTATTTCCATTTAAATATGGGACTGGGGACTCAATTTCAGAGTAAAGCGACTCAAGTTTTAGAGAGCTTTATAGCAAACCAATTGCATGTAGTGGACTTAAAACTGCTTTAAGGAATTGTGTAAACTTTCTATTCTGTAGCAGTTCCCGTTCATTGGATTTTAAACAAAGTGGCTCTGGTTTACAGGATTTCATTCCCCAAATGGCACTTTAAAGGAAGGCTAGACTTCTTTCTAATAAAGTATGCATTATCATTTAGCACTCCCTTTTAGAACTTTTGCCTATTTTAAGTGCTTTTAAGAAAAGAAAAATAGCAATTTCCCTTACAATGTGATAGTGAAGACATGGTACCATATGGTGTTGCCTTTTTATAAGCACTGTAAGTTGTACTATACCTTAAGAAAAAGAAAAAAAATTAAAAGTAGAGCATGAGAACCACTCTCTGTGTAGAATTACTGATCTTTTATAATAAAAGTGTGTGCTTGGCATCAGTTAAGGAAGGATATAGCTGCAAATATTTACAGGGCAGTGGGTAAAATAATCCAAGATCATGCTCATTCCATTCATAGCTTTACATGTTTCTAAAACAAATTGCACTAGCTTTATTCTTTCCCATCCGTAGACATACAACTGCCCAGTGTAAGTTGCACGCAACAATTACATGTTTCCTAGGAAAAGGCTGCATAGGCTGAAGCTTATAGGCAATACAGATTTTAGAATGTACAGTATGGAGGTGTGTTTGGGCCTCTTTTAGAAGTCAGTGGGATGAATGTAAGCTTACTCCTGATCTTCATGTAACTACGGTGCCACTTCTTTTCTTGACTTTGTCCATATGAAACTTATTCACATGCCTTTGCAATAACTAGATTGTGAGAAGATAGCCCCATGCTGTAACAATAACCAGTTGTTTGAGGTGCTTGCAGTTGTCTAATTAAAGTGTTTTGTTTTTTCAGACAGTGTTGCTGTTCATTGGAATCTTTGCCTAGCCAGGACTCAGCTGCTGGGCTGGAGGGGTGGGGAGGGCGGGGCTGGGTCAGCCTGGCCAGAGAAATGCAGCTTCCCGTGTTTGTTTATGAAGTGCCTCCCCTGGTGTCAGTCAGAGCAGCCTGAAGGGTCCTGAGGCAGGAGGGGCTGGGTGTGGCAAGACCCAACAAGAGTCTTTCCTACCAGCTGTTTAACTCCTGTGAACAAGTGAATGACTTCTCCCATGCCCCTGGGGCGGGGGCAGGCACTCCTCCAGAGACAACTGCAAAGGCACAAGGTGGGAGAAACATCCAGTGCTGAGGCCCTGATGGCAGTTGGGTTTCAGGACCATGTGTCTTCACCCTCATCCCTGGAACTGCTTCTAATGGCCACAAGAACAAGACTGGTGAGAAGGACGATGCCCCAGTGGACTCGAGCTGGAGGTAAAAATTATGTTCAGCTTCACAGCCTAACCCCTGTAGTGCCCAGCAGCTGCAAGATGGACATACACACAAGATGCTGGTAGTGGACTGAAGTGCCAGGGTCAAGCCAAGTGAGCACAGTGGGGCTGGCACAGCGCTGCCCTCGGGCCTGGCACTGCGGGCACCCTGCCGAGGCCTTAGTCCCATTCTGTACCCCAGTGCAGCACCTCTTACACTGTGCTGAGACCTTGCCCTGCACAGTGTGTGTTTTACATTTGAAATGATGTCACAGTATGGAGGTGTGGAACTGGGGCACAGGCAACCAGTTCTGAATGCTGGGCTAGAGGGGGTGATGCAGATTTTTTTCAAGATCAGTGATGAGCAAATGCCTTAAGGAGGGGCTTGGGCTTTTCTGCTGTTAATGGCTAATCTGTCCCTACTTCAGGCTTGTGCAAAACATTGTTCCTCCCCTCCAGTGTGCATTCTGCAGAGCCAGCAGGTGTTTGAGAAAGCATTGCTAGTGTAGGATTTTAATTAGAGGCAAATTAGAATTTAAAGTGGCCCCATTTTTTTTTCTACATGTTAAAAAGAATTACCACTTTTTTCAGTGAGTAGGAGCAGCCACTTCCCCTCCTATCCCGTGTCAGCTTTCCTCACACACTGGTTCTCCTCTCTGGTTCTGAGGTGGAGCCATTGAGCAGAGAGTCCTGTTACATGAGCAGAATTGAGAGCAGTTACTGCAAGATGGAAGGACACCCCTCACCCCTTACAGAGTAACTGTACCCATAAGCACAACAGCACCATCACAGCTGCTGCCCTTCAGCTGCAGGAATAAACCACTGCCCTTAAAAACCAAACTGCTCTATAGCTTGTAACATTCCCTCCCCCATTACAGCATCAAGCACTCGGCTCCCCGCAGTCTGCACCAACAGCAGGGCTGGAAGAGCCACAGAAGGGAAATAGGAACATACAGTGTACTAGTGCGCAGGTGGCTCCAGGGTCTGTAACCAAGGTCAGAACACCCAGCATACAAACACTGCACCACATCACTGCTGCCCATTAACATCAGTAAACTGACCCAAGAACCTGCTCTGCTTGGGGCGATTCTTCCTCAGCCTCTACACAAGCAGGGGAAAGAACTCCTCTCCTCAAGCCTGTTCCACATCTGTCTGTGCTACAGAGATAAAGCCACAGCTGGAAACAGCAGGGAAGTGAAGAGCCTCACAGAGAACAGAGGGGGTGTTTCACAGACTTAAGGCCACTTCCCTGCTGACATACCACCCTTTCAGGACAAGTAGTTAAAACTGACATAATTGTGATTTATTAACATGAATTAAAATGCCCAACCAGTGCTGCAATGTGACAGTATATTAAAAAAAATTAAAGATCATATACTGTACTACTTTCACAAAGATCACACTTTTTTTTTTGCAAAAGACTTATTATATACAATACTATATCAAATGAAAGAAGCTTTAAGCAACTTTACAAGCAAAAGAAATACAGTATTTACAGCACTCATCAGAGACATTAGAAACAGTCTATACATTAAATTACAATTTCTGCAAATAACTGATGAAACAAAAAGCCATGTCCACACCAAAACTATAAAAATCTGTATTGCATTGTTTCCTATCTCTATGCACACAAAAAACTGTTGACAGAAGAAAATGGGAAAAAAAATTGTTAGTGCCATCACTTAGCCTGTGTACTTATTTAATTACATATGTATAAAAGTAATATAGAAAACTTTCACTAAATGAATTTAACTGCAACAATAAAATTTTAAACATTATGCAGCATCAAACCTACTGCCAGAAAAAACAGCTGGAATGTCCACTTACAAAATAAAAAGAAATACCTAATACTGGCTTAACAGCACATTTTCAGGAATTTTAAAAAGCAAAAAATGGAAAGGATACAATGGAAGAGCACTGGTGTTTTGCTTTTATACAAAGTATCATGTACAAGCTTTAAAAAGTACCTTGAATAGGTACATATTAAATATACACAGTTTATATTACAGAACATTTTAAAAATGTTTATAACTAAAGGGATCTGTTTTAATGCCACCCTGACCCATGGTAATTGTTCTGAAAGGTGGGCGGCACCTGTGCTCTGTGGATGGGGATCTGTCCCGGCACTGGTGAGGCCTGCTGCTGCCCCTGCACTCCGTGGGGAAGGGTCACCGCGCCGGGGTGAGGGCAGAACCCAGAAGCAGGAGGTGTTGCAATACTGTTTGGTCCTTGAGGTTGAATGTGAGGACCCTGACCAGGGAGTGGGCAATGAGGTCCTGTGCCAGCAGGCTGATGTTGAGGTCCAGGTCCTAACGTTGTGTGATGTGGGGCTTGTGAGGAATAGGAGGACACGCTCGTGTGAGCATTTGACGGGAAGTGGGGAGGTCCTTGATGTGATGGGTGGTGCAACCCTTGTGCTGCTGGCGGGTGGTGGCCGGAGCCAATAACGTTGGAGGGAGGGGGTGGAGGAGGGGGAGGTGCCGAGTTTACAACATGCTGGTGTTGTGCTTGCAAACCTTGGTGTCCCGGTGAAGGATGGGGAGGTTGGTGGTGGGGGAGAGGACCTGGCGGTGGAGGTGGTGGTGGCAGATGGTGACCAGCAGCTTGAGAATGAATGTGGGATCCGGGAGCCACTGCCATGGCATGAACCGGACCGACAACATGTGCTACAGAGTGCTGCTGATGAGTACTTTGCTGCTGGACAAGGTGAGGCCCTGGCGCAGGCGGAGGCGGAGGCGGCGGTGGAGCAGCGGATGCCGATGCCTGGTGATGAATACTGGGGTTCTGAGATGGCAAAAAATGCCCTGCAGCTACGTGGTGTCCCGGCACTGTTTGCTGACCCGCAGTGCCAGGAAGTGCTTGATTTGGTCCAGATGAAAACACAGTCTGTTGGGGTATGCTGCCCTTCAGCTGGCTGTAGCTCTGAAAGTTTCCAGAGGGCTGCTGGCTTTGATAGTAGGTAGAAGAAGGGGGTGGTGGGGGTGGGGGAGGTGGCGCATTGCTGTTCAAATTTTGTTGGTTAAACTGGCTGTAAGAAGCTGAAGATTGTCCTGATGTTGTCTGAGTGAACAGGGGCCCGCTCGCCTGCGCCTGGTTACTGGGCTGAAGGGTTGGTGCTGCCGGATAGAAGTTCCGGTGTGTTTCCCTCTGGGGCGTTCCCACTTGAGGTGACTGTGGGTGATGAGGTCTGTATGGAGATCCCAACTGCTGCGAGTGAGGCTTTGGTGACAGGTAACCGTGCTGCACAGGCGTGTGAGGGGTAGAAGGCTTGGGAGGATTTTCTACATGAGGTGAAGGGGGGCAATGCAGCTTCAAAGGTGCAGAAGGCAACTTCTGTGAATGTGAAAGTTGCTCAGCAGAACTGCGTGGATGTGACTGAGATGGATGGTTCTTTGAAAGTGCTTGGACGTTGTTTGTCAGCTGTTTTTGTTGCAGCTCAGGTTTTGGATGGGTCGCACATTCAGTCTCAGGTGCATTAGCTGCAGTTTCCCAGTGCGAATCTGGTTTTGTCGGTGTTTTCCCAAGAGACTGTGTTGAAACTACAGGATTTGGTGAAGAAGGCTGAAATGAAAAGAAAGTCAAGTCAGTGCTGAACATTCAAAATATTCAACCAGCATGCAGTACAGAGAAAAGAAGGTCTCAGAATACTCTTCCCCCCTCCCTGATAGCAACAAAAAGCACTGAGGTGCAGGATATGTACTTAGTGTGAGAAAAACAACCACAGAAGCAGTAAGCTTAGGAAGACATTGTTTTTAGCAGGTATGTGTCAGTAGTTCAACGTCAAAGACTAGCAAGAGTATTTTAAAGTTGTAACAGAAATAAGACCCATCAGGTCCAAGGTTGAATCTGTTCTTTGTTTTTAGATTTCTGAATCTGAAAAGTAATTCCAGAGAAGACCATTTACAAAAATAAATACAATGTTAAGAGTGATTTACCATTTTAAAGCTGAGGCAGTGCAAGCAAACAGACTAGAAATTACAACCTGAATTACTTCATTTAACATGGCACAGACAACTACTGAACATGCTTCTCTATATTATCAGTGCCCTGATTGACAAACACTGTCAAACCCTGGCATAGCAAGAGCAACCTCCTGTTAAGGATAAATCATGTTCCCCACTGTTGGTTCTGAGTGCCAGTTCTTCAGCATTCACCCCTCATGAATCCATGGATACAGTACCTTCTCTGTCTAGAGAATGCACGATCATCTATAAATAGGTGCAGCTACTGGAAGAACAGCACATGAACCAACTTTTCAGTGTGTACGGACAAATATTCTTAGCAAGTGTTCACCTATGTGAAATTACCACACAGACAGATGAACATGTATGTGTGTAAATCCAACCAGTAAATAATAAGATTAATATTTTTAAAGATAAATGGCTGAACAAGATGTAAATAGCTATTCCTACGCTTCTTGTGCAAACACTGTGCATTCATTACCTTGCTTGCTTTTGATGGACTCTTACAAGTCTTTTGTGAAGTATCTGGGGACGGACATTCAGAAGTTGGCTCTGGATTTTCAGAATCAGGTTCTACAGAAATAAAGCAGAGATAAGTATCAAAGTGGGAAAATCAAATGTTCTGCAGAGATCACAGCTCTTTATATGCAACTTTAAAAGAGCTATTAAAGCTGTTACAAGAGACTGTTCAATATGTCAAGTGTCATACAAGGTCATCTGCTTACTGACCTTCCATAAATTCAGTCAAAGGGACCTTAAGCTGCAACTGGGAAATGAGATTTGAATGAGATGGAGACTGAACATGAGACGGTGAGCATGGCCTACAAGGTGATTCTCCCCCTACAGATGAAGCAGACCCAAACACAGTATTAGAATGATTACAGACTACCATGGGGGAACTGGTCAGATTTATAAACCACCGACATGGTAAGTCAACTCACCACTGTCCTTGTCTTTCCTATGATCACTGAGAAGTAAAGCTCTCTGATAACTTCGTTCTCTGACTTGTTCCACAGAGGTTGATGCAGTCCTGCGAGAGAGAAGCACATTTTAAATTTAAAAGGATGTACTCCCACAGACCAAATTTAGGACAATGTATATGCAAACACAGAGTCAGTTTACACCGCTGGCTGCATGTAACAAACAACTGGTTGCACATAAAGGATTATTATTAATGAAGTGATTTGTATCTATTTTCTCCTGCTTTAAATACACCAATTTCCTGCAACCTTGTTACATGACAGGAACTGGCAATTCCTCTTAAGGAAATACCTGTAGATCTGCACATATTTCTAAACTGAAAAGCAAAAAAAAAAAAATTTCTGGTTCGTCGTCTCCATTTGTAGAAAACTCTTTTCTTTCAAAACTGGACCGGTATCTTATTTGTTTGTTGTTAGGAATCTGCTCTTTAACAGTGGATCCAGAGTTGTACCTAAGTGCTCTACTACAAATATATCTGTTTAAGCTTCTACATTTACTAGCCAGATAGTGGGTATACAATGAGAGTTTTACCTTCTCTCTTATAATCAATTACATCTCTCAATCACAACCTGATCAAGAACACCATTAACACTGCTCCACAAAACTGCTTCCTTTATGGCAAGGACATATAGCATTATTCCACAATACTGCTGCACTGAAATAAATTTTGGTGCTGCTGTGCAGGGTTACTGCAAGATCTTACTAGTAAATTCTTCCCTGTTTTTAGCCTGTTTCCACATCCTCTGATTACAGCAGAGTGCAGCAGCTTCTGCGCACTGAACTTACAACCACTTTTCAGTGAAATGCTGAAGACTGCCCTTAGGTCCCCCCTTCAAATGGCTCTACAAAATCCTTCTGGAATACCTGGAGCATGTGAGCAGAAGGATGTTCAACTCCTCAGCTCATGTTCATCCCCAGCAGAGTTAGGCCTTCACTACAGCATGAAGAACGTCTCTGGGGTTTACTCTAAACTAATAACACAGTATCACCAAGCTGACCATCTATTTTAAAGCTACCAAAAACAGAGTGAAAAATTTGTGCAGTGTTTTATACAAACTAAAGTCAGAGCTATCTCATCCCCATCCGTACTCCACCTCTCCCTGGGATTTTTGGTTGTTTGAGTCCCTGGCATGGCATCCAGCTGGCTGTGTGGTCTGCACACAAGGGCACCGGTTACCCATCCCACACACCCCTGTCAGTGTCAGCACACACTTCCCCCCGTGCAGGGGCTGGGGCAGGCCAGGCTGCAGCCCTGCACAGGGCAACTCCACAACGGCAAACACGTTACAGCCACGTGGCTGAAAAACACACCTCCTCAGGCCTTTGAGATGCCTTTGCTAATCAATATGGACTATTCTGTTTCACCCTCTTCTCTACAGGATTTTTGGCTTTAACACAAGAAACAGTCTCTTCAGCCCACAGACAGCAGTGGAAATGCAAGGATATGAATACTCAAACTAATACCTACTCTGCTCTCAAAAAATAATGAAGCAAAGCAGAATTAAAATAATTTAACAACTGTCTTATGGGTAATTTTTTATGTATTTCAATCTTTATATCTGCTATATTTTTGGGCAAAGAGATGAGACAATTCTTTACTAATATGAAAGGACTTCCAGTCAGTAATCTTCTCCAGTGCTCCCTTAATGAAAACTAATTTCAAATAGAGAAGACTTAGATTTAAGCACAGTAATTCTTCCAAATTTTAGTCGTATAGTTTTGCAGCTTACCACTGAACTTCTGGTTCATTCTTCTCACTGGAGGAAGACTCCTTCACTGCACAGCTGTTGCCAGTGTCCTCTGGAGCTGTGTTATAAGCAGTGGCTGGCAGTGGTAAAGGCAGGCTCGCAGTGTTATCAGTTTGCTCCCCATTTTCACCACTGTTGTTAAACCCATCATTAGCACCATTGTTACTACTTGTATTTCCTCCGCCGGCAGCATGAGGAGATACAGTAACCAGGGGGAAGTTGTCTGTCTTTGAGCCACTTTTTCGAGCTTCTCGTTGTCTCTTACGGTATTCTAACAAGGACACCTAAGGACAAAAAACAATAAAAAACCAACATTAGAAGGGAAGTTTCACCCGTTTTGTTTCTCAGTTTCAATTAAATGTATTATTTTAGTAAGACATATGATTTAATTGGTTCTAAACTAAAATGGGAATAGATTAATGGAAGATATTTCACCACATCTGCAGTGAAGTTAGAGAGCACTGGGTTAGTAACAACTGTAAAGCTGATGTCATAAAAAAAGCTTCTGCCAAGAGAACAAGTATGTGTTCTGACTCAGGGAAGAAGCAAATGACACAGGTCAGCAAAAGGTTCACCTCTGGCTGTAGCTACAAGGGACTCTGTAGTTTCTCCTGGAACTGCAGCAGTAGTAGGAATACGCTGATACAGCAAGGCTAATTTCAAGAGATTTCACATTTGCTCTCAGACTGGCTCCCTTGTATGAAAATCCCACTACCCCTTTTGCTTCACTCTCCTGCATATATCAAGTGAAACTTTTCATTCTTTTCCCAGAGTTTATTTCGAATTTGTCTTTACCGCACACTAAAAAACTGATTAAGAACATATTTTTAAGCTACTTCTAAGTTTGTTACCAGAAATAATGACACGTGAAAAGTGGTCTATACTTTGTATACATGTATTTAATATCCCTACCCAGACCTTTCATGGAACAGAAATCTGTTAAAATGGTTATTAAGTTGCCTTTAGTGGAAAAAAATCAATGTTCAAATGTTTTTACTACGAATCTTCAGGATATGAAGCAGAGAGCTGAGATACTGACCTTCAGACCTGCTTTATTCACAGTAATGACACTAGTTCAGTGAAAATGGCATTTAATGTCTATAAATTCTTCTAGTTATCAACAACCTACACAACATCTAAACCAAGAAACTGAAGTGCAATAATGAAAAAGTTTAATGTTTAAATGGCTTAGTCCTCAATAAAAGCAGTCATCCATTCTTATAGAGAGAAAAAAGCAAGGCAGCCTCCTTTTGCTTGCAGTCCTAAGGGTTTTAGTTTGTTTGCTTTCAAACAGATTTCTGTTCATTAGAGACTCATCCATACACATCAGGGTAAAAACAGTTAAATGCACCTGATTTTTCATTTAAAAAAGTTCATATTAAGAACTGATCTTGCTTTCAGTTTTGTATTATTTCCACATCATGTGACAGGGATCCCATAAGATACTGCTGTAAAGAAAGCTCAAGTGTGAAGAATAGATGAAACCTACGCAGTGTGGCCACAATGTACAGGACTGCACTGAAAAAGAACAAACTTGTGCAATGGTGAGAGAAAACAAGACAAGCGAATGTCCACAGAAATGCTGAAATATGAAAAAACCTCCAAGACCTGCCTTAGGACATTCCTCTCTTATGCAATCCTAGGGAAAAGACTTCTACTTGTTTCCTACAAAATTTCCGAATTCTCGCCTTTCAGCCCCGGTGAGATCCAGCCCACCACCTCCTTTTTTATACTGTCAAAAGTTGCAAGTTTTTTGATTGTATCCCTGGAAATCCTACAACCCATTCCCCTTCAGGGATACAGATGCAATTCTCTGGTTTGTTCAAACTGAAACCTTCAAATTTCACACAACTTCAGACTAAAATTTTGGGAATCCTGGGATTGAGGGGTGCCACCTTTTTTAATTTGGGGATTAGTGTAGCATAAACCCTCATCAGTAACAACCTGGAAGAATTCTAGTCAGCAGGAGAAGGGGGGAGGATTACTGAAGCACTGAATGCTGGTGGGATCTGTGAAGACTAATTTAGCCTTCAGACAAAGAAGAATGCAAAGTTACAGAAATTCTGGCTTATGTTTTCTTTTTGGGTTTGCCAAAACAGCAGGGCTACAGTAACACACACAGGATCTATAAAATTCTAGGGACTTTGACAGGGTAAGAACAGAGCTCCTACCAATCTTGCTCCATTTATGTCTCAGCTTGAAGCAAAGCAAACAAAAACCCAGTTCTGCTGGAGAACTACTGAAGGAAGAATCCTGAGTGCTCCCCAGCAGGAGCCCACAGGGCAGAAGCCACGTACATGACCATGTACATGGCTGCAATATGACCAAAAAACCAGAACCCCACTGCATCTATGCACACACAGAGAAAATGCCCCTACTCCCCTCACCACTACTTCCATGAAGAAAATAAATGACATCTTTCAAGCAAGGATTACTACAGTCTCTGATGAGACAGAATGGGCAAGCTGTTGCACTGCAGACCCCTGCCCTACATGTTTGTTGTCCTTTCTGCAAAGGGAGACTCACCTGACAGTACAGGGCAATCAAGAGCTGTGCAAAGGAACTTCCAAATTCTGGTCTGAGTTGCCTATGACCACACTACCTACCCTGTAAGAACTGTTTCCTGAAAGTAGCAAATTTAGATTCTGCTTATTTTTCAAACACAGTATTTGATAAAAAAATCCCAAACCAACAACCAAATTATGCCAAGAAAAATATTCCTTGAACTAAGGATTTCTGTGCAGGTCTGATTTTTCAGCTGGAGTATCTTTAATCTGTTAGTGCACCTTCTTGCAGTAATTCAGAACAGGTGCTCACAGTATATGATCTCTATGATGTTACTATATATTCTGTAGGAACACCAGGTGGCATAAGCAACCATTTTCAAACCTGAAAAGCAATTTATTGAGCAAACCATTGAAGACTCATATGAAATAGACCTTAACTTGTATCTGTGACTTGGAATAAGAAGATTTACTGGTGGTTGTTTGCAGCTTTACTCTTTACCCTTCGTTATTTCCCCTAAAAAATGTCTATTACACTGTAGAATGTAACGATGAGCCACCAGCTGGTTTTTTTTTCTTTTTACACTAAGGCTCTTTCTGTTATAGAAATATCATTAGCAGTTGATGTAATACAGACGAAATTAAAGTTATAACCTTTTTCTTTTGTGGAGGATTCTGGGGTGTGCAATTTCCATCCATCATACTGTCACTACTGACAGTCCTTCCAAAGCCAGGTGCAATTCCATCTTCTGAAGTACAAAAAACAGATGCTTCCATGAACATGCCTCTTCCATCATCTTGAATCGGGCACTTGGACTCGCTTATTCTGAATCCACCTCCTACCTCCAACTGATGTGAAGGGGTCAAGTCCCTCAAATTAGAATTCATTGAGAAATTTACACCTGTCCTGTCAGGACTTTTTACCCAGGAAGAATAAATTGTGCCCCGTCCACAATGAGCAGTTTCTAATTGGCTGTTTGCATCAGTCCTATCATGTGGGGGGGCTTCCAGGTTTTTATGCAGTGCACTTTGCTCAATTACTTCGAGTCCCAGCTGGAGGTCTGACACAGATTCCATCTCTCCAGTGCACTGCCGTGTGACATCAGTCCTATTCCTTGGACTAGAATATCCAATAGTCTTTATTTCTTGCAGGCCCATTTCTGTCAGGTTGGAATTTCTGAAAGAATTCAGTGCTAGAATCGATGCTCTGTCATAACCCTGCGTGAGGAAAACACATGTCAACAATCTTTTCACACTCCACCAAAACTGCAACTCCTCTGACATTTACCTGTGCCTCCAAGTGGGATTAACACCCTTCCAGTGCCACAAATTTATCTGTTTTTAAGAAACACTTCTACAGCCAGACACTTATCTCTACTATTCCCCTGTATTAGGTTAAAGCATTTTAATAAAATGTACATTAACTAAAGTAAAAATAAGCATCAAATACCAGGTTTTATTTATGACTGGCAGAGGAAGGGGAGGAACCTCAACAGGAGCAAGTCCCTGGCCAGGAGCGACAAAGCACTTTTGCTTCAACTCAACACAGAATCATGAAATCGATTCTCCTCAGTGTCAAAACACTTATTTCAAAGAAGGAGAAAGAAAAGTTTTTCTGAAACACTTCTGGATTTTGAGACAAAGCAGGACACATGCATTCTGCAGGCTGGGAGTACACAGGCATATTCCAACAGCACCTTGCTGCTCCTCCATTAATTCACTTGTGCCCATTTATTACCTTTTTGCTCTGCTCTCTCAGAGTAATTAGGATCAACAAAAACAATTAAGAGATGCTGGTAACAAGGAGAAAACTAATTGCAATTAAACTACTAATCTGGATCTAACTAAAGGCTGGAAAGCCAAGCATTCTTTTTCTATTCTTATCTCCAAATTGCAGTAGTTACTTCTTTCCATTACAGCTGTCAGGATTTTTAGGTGATAAAGAGAAACAGCTTAAAATAGAGAACATAACAGGTAAAGTTGATATATAACTCAGTAAACAAACAAAACCTACAGGGTATTTACCCTTTACATTCTGAGAAACTTGCAATGGCTGGTGAAAAGCATTTACTAAGAAACAGTGCAGTCACACAGGTGAAATCAAGATACCATTTTTTGCAGGATCGAGCATGTTTCCTTACCTCTTGACTGTAAGCTCGCCTTTTTATTTCTGGGGAACTGTCAGGTGAGGAAATATTCTAAATAGATAAGAAGAAATTGCAAGTCAATTTATTTTTTACCTTGGAGAAATACAACCCTCTCCCTCTGCAGGAGGAGTAAAAATGCCAATTTACACTGGAATGTCTAAACTCAGACTTTGAACATACTGAAATTCAATATAAAACTCACCTCAAAGTGCATGGTATTTCCATGTATACATGGAGTTACAGGAGTAACTGGCGAATATATGGGTTTGTAACCATTCCTACAAGCTTCATCTTCTGTTTTTACCCTGGGAGGAGTAGCAAACAAGGAGGGCTCGGAGGCAGTGATGTCAGCATGGGTTGGTGTGGCATATGGAGAAGGAGTAGGTGTGGAGGTTTCTGAGAATGCAGACTCCAATAGCTGATACAGTCTTCGTTTTTTCAGTGGTGTGGTTAGATCTGTGTGTTAAAATTAGAAAAAAGCTGGAGGATATCTAGATATAGTGATCACTTTCAGTTGTTACTTTATGTAACGAAATTATGAATTCCACATTAAAAACCTATATAATTCCAAAAATCTCCTAAGGGCAGGTTTCCTGAGAGATGAACTTTTAACAGCCTACAGACTTCCAGAAAAACAAACTCTTTAACAGCCTACAGATACATCAGCATCTGAAATCTGTGTGTTAAGATGCTGGCAGGAACTGTCTGTTTCCAGAAAGGGAAAGTCAACTTCTATGCACTTTTAAGACAGTTCAGCTAAAAAGTGGAAATTCCAAGTTCAGGACTGTAAAGAGGAATCATATGACAGGCTCCATATCCTTATGGAATTGTGTTCCCATTTTCTATTATGCCTACAAGATTACGCATCTTCTCCCCTGTGTCCTGAGTTTTAAAGCAATTCTAAACATATGGAACAGCATGGAAAGTGAATTTAATACCTGACCTCTTAAGAGTAATAATCAAAAACATTAGTCTTTTGTTGACTGTAAATACTATGAGATATGGTAGTTTCCTATCTAACATACACTAAAGGGGGAAAAAATCCCACGCACTATGTAACACAATAACATTACTTTAAAAAACACAGTCCTCCACATTCAGCTACTTCAACACAGCTCTTAATGTTCTGTATTAGTAAAAGCTTCACACCTGTTAAGGAACAGCTGTCATTCAGTAATAAAGGACTTTTATGTTCACCATTGATGGCTGGACTTCGAGACCTCTCTTGTGAGGGTGAATTAAATCTATCAATCATTGTTGAATTCTCTTCTTCCAGAGCCTGCTTCAACCAACGCTGCAATACAAGTTCAAATTAGTGACTTAGAAGTTTAATGATGAACATTTCAAAATGCATTAACACAACCAGCTTTTTTTTTTGGCCTAAATTCATGCTAGCAAGTAAGTGTTCTTTCTAAATAATATGGGACAGGGAACCGTAACGAAGGGAAGCATTACCTTCTTACAAGAGCCAGTAATGTTTTCCACAGGTTCTTTTTTCCTCCTCTTTTCTGAAAGGAATGGTGAAGTAAAACGAATATAGTGCTTTGGAGTTGAATATACATGTGGACTGTAAGTGAGACCAGGTAAAGAATTCAGCTGAGTAGCCAGAACTTCAGGGTCGGTGGTTATGCGCAGAGGCCTTTCTGGCAGACTGTCTGTTGGTTTCCCTGCTTTATCACTCTTTTCACTTAACCATTCACTGACCAAGTGCTAAACAGAGAGAAAAAAAATACTGTTTTATGAGGGTTTTTATCAGTGGCTTTTAAAATTCTTTTAGTCTAATTATTCATTTAGTCAAGTACTACACAAACCAGAAACAGTTCATTTCGAGGCTGCAAATTTAAAAATACAAAGTGAGAATGAGGACAGTTTTAGTGAAATAATGGGGACAGCAGAAGAAATCAGTAAAGATCTGTTTACGTAGCAGTTTGGGGCATTTTGGTTATTTTGTTGTAAACTACACTTAGTTCTTCTGTATTTAATTCTCACTGAACATTATTATACAAATGTCCCTATCAACTGTACTTAACTGTCAATTTGGTAGCAGAATTCCAAAACAAACTTTAAGCTTGTGGCTGAGCACCTAGGCTGAGGAGAAATATGTGACATGAACAGAACTAAGCTAAATAAGCTCCTCATCAGATTTCTGTGCTGTCAGAGCTGTGCCTCAGCCAACATGTCAGGCAGGTGCCTTGAACATTCTTCAGCTGTAGTTGTATTAAATTATAACAGATGGACTAAGGCACACTGGTAAAAAAAGGGTATTCTTTCCTAGTTTGGTGTTTTTAAAAAACATGTCAGTGGATTTTAGTTTCTATTAAGAGATAAACTAACTTACTAAATTTTACAAGGACTGGAAATTAAGGACATGCAAAAATCTGATATTAAGGCTCTAACACAGATCATCATAATATACTTGCTTGTCTTTTACAAATCCATTTATACTTAATCCATTTTTAAAGCAGGACTTTCTCTGTACTCAGGGTACAGTAGGTGCAATTTCATGAGACATTTCACAGATATTTATCCTCAATATTATGAAACAGCAAAAAAGTGCAGTAAAATTTAGACTTTGGACCTCTTCCTTCTTTCCACTATGCAACACTGCAAGAAGGGAAGAAAGATTCTAGTCTTCCCTCTCATGAGAATTCACTATTGATGTAATGAGCAATGTTACAGGATGACTCAGGTGCTTTTTCAAAAAAAGACAGAAATCTAAGTACATTTGCGGGTTTAAGCTAAAACCATCTTGCAATTGTTCTTGAAACTGTTAATTTGACAGGAATTTTCAACCTCTGACTTCCTCCTCTTTTCCCTCCACTGAATAAAACTTTCAGGACTTCCCGTAAATCATGCTAAAAACACTTTTTAATGCAGTCTGTATAACTTTAAAGCAGAAAGTTTTACTGCTTATTCGCACTTGCAGACTTAAGACTTTTCAGTGTCTCAAAATATTGTGCCATTTCTTATAAGTTTTTTGCAATGTAGTCTAACAGGAAAAAGCTTTTTAAAAAAAGTACTAAAAAGTAAAGAATCTTCCCTCCAAAGACACACATAAATTTTGAGTATTTAAATCCATTTACATTTAGAACAGACATTTGAGTAGTACTACAAAAGTTAAGGAATTTCTTGGATATTCTGTTTGCTAGCTGAAACATACAAGGAACAAAGGAATGAAAGGTAACTTATTTCCCTATTTTTTTCTTTAGCTTAACAGCTTTAAGTATGTTTTGGTTATGTGTGATATTTCAATCCATTCAGAAAACCCATGTAGAAAACATTTTGTTCCCAAATTGCTCTGAAAGATGTTATTTCTGAAGTCTCTTAAAATCCAGAAGAACCTCTACCAAAGGATGTTATACATATTGTAATCTACTCGCAGTGACTGGCTATACAATGGTGGTATTTAAAGAAATGAGTCAACACTTTTTAACAAATATATATGCAGTTGCACACTGACGAAGCAGTCTATTTTTTAGAACTCTCCCTATCTCTCGAGACACTTACCTTCTTTGTTTTAGGATACTTAGTAGGGCATTTACTAAGTGCTGGAGCTTCTGTTTCAGTAACCATTTCTGTAACAACAGTTTCTGTTTCTGGCTCAGCCACCAGCGCAGCATTCTCAGTTTCATTATGCTGCGAAGTCACTTCCACGTCGGGCGAAGAGGGCTGGATATCTGAGCACATGCTGACAGTCCTGTGCCTTCTGCGCTGCTGCCCAATGTGAGTTCTGCTCCGGGAGAAGCTTTTCCTCTGCTTAGCTCTGTTCACTTTGGCTGGGGTAGGCTTGGTGGCAGTTTCTTCTTTTGCAGGTTCCTGGCACAAGACAGAAAACAGATCTCATACACATTTAGAGCTACATATCTTTCTTAGAAGAAAATGTCAGCTCCCTCTTCTTTTACAGGTCCAAAAAGCCTCTAACTTTTGTTGTCAGAACTACAATACTTCAGAGACGCCATTTTGCTCCATCTCGAAGGCAAACAACAGGATTTCCTGTATTTTCTTCCCAAGCACTTGCTCTATCATGGGCAGAGTGTTCACACACACCAGTCACTGCTCAGATCAGGACAGATTTGTGTAAGAACTACCAACCACATTCATTCACCCATAAGCTCAAAATCAACGGCTCACATCATGATGCCCTTCAGTGCAATATTCTTTCTGCAATTGATATTTTACTGGGTGTTTAGCATTGTCACAAAAGGTACTTAACAGAATGCTGACAGAACTGTTAATGGAAACAACCTGAAGGGAGAACCTGTATGAGTGTTTGCAAACTAAGAAGCATCCAGCAATAGAGTGAAAAACTGTTTATAAGATGTTCAGTATCATCTGCAAGAACTTAGAAGAAAATACACTTTAGTAACTCCTTTCCTTTAAAATAAGAGAAAGGATTATGATGTGTTCCTGAATAACCCACTGAATAAGCAAATTGTTCTCCACTGGTTATAGACAGAGCCTAAAGGAAAGCCCTGCCTGTGGCTGAAGCCAACACTGGTAAATGCCTCTATCTGAACTTCCAAGACAGACTGAATTCCACAGCTGGGTTGTGTGTGCATGTTTGCACCAACTCATGTAACAGAAATTTCTCATTAAATAATTCTATACATACCCTACTGGGAAAAAAATTCAGGAGCTAATATAATGTCAAAGAACCACACAGATTTTGGTCAAATATATTAGAGTTCAGAGGGAGAAAAAAAAATCTTACATCTTACAGTGCTGTTTGACATTCAAACTGACAAAATAGACCATGTTAAATGCTAGTTTAAAAATAAAGCTCCAGGTAAGTACCTGAATAAATTCAGCATCATTGAGAATCTGTGGTTCCTTGCATTCGGATTTAACCTCAGTTTTTGCTGTGCTGATTCTTTCCAAAGCCTGTTCTCTTCTTTTTTCTCGTTTTTCTAGTCTGGCAAAAGCTTGCAGAATAGCTTCCATTTTCCGTTCTTCTCTTGTCTGGTGGATTTAACAACAATCGTCATCAATTTCAGTCATAATCTTTCATATATAAAAATACATAATTAAATGCTCTCACCCAATACTTTAAAGTACTGAAACATGTAAACATAGACTGACATGAAGATCAAGCTCAGCAGAAGCTCAGATTAAAAGGGAGCTGTTACAATCACTGCAACTACCACCAGCTTCTGAAGAAAGTCTTCCCTTCATGCCAACCCTGACAAACAAGAGAGTCCTGCTCTGGATTTAAGAACTTGCTAAAAAATTTTGAATGCCTAACGAAAAACTGCATATATTTAAATGCTACCTTTTGTAACACTGTCCTATGAACCTCTGAAAGTCAGGATTTCTGAGGCTTTTTATTTGGGAACTCAAGTAAAATTCTGATTTCCAACACTGTATGTACAAGCAACATCACAAATACCAGGCAATAATAAAGAGCAGATAATTAAATCTAAAAAGAAATCATCTAAAGGCACTGAAAAAATCATATGCAACAGAAGATAAAAGCAGGTTCTTGTCAGAAAGCAGTGATCAAGCCAGATGAAATGTGCTTAAACAGCAGGTCTTGCATTTTAAGGCTAAGTCCATGTAAAGGATCTGACTTCACACACACTTGGATTCTACAAGCCTACAAAAAGGCAGCAATTAGCATGGGAAGAGCAGGTGCCACCAAGTTTTAGTGACAACTTTAGGCAGCTACTTGCTGCTTCCCAACTTACCATCTTCCTTCTCCTTTCTGCAATCTGCTCCTCTGATTCCATTTCTACTTCATTGCTAATAGGAGTTTTTTCTTCTATATCATCAATAAAATCTGGCTCCTGAAAGATGGAAATGACAGCTTTACAGAAGCTCTACTTCTCTTGCACACTAAGGAAAACTCAAAGCTACACAAAATTAAGACTCATCAGATCATTACATGGAAAGTAACCAAGCCAATAAATCATGATGAAAATTTTCCATCCCCACTCCCTGCTCCACCACCAAGAAAGTATCAGAATTAAAACCTTCAAAACAACAGAAACTTTTGGGCACTAACAATGGCCTCTGATCTAACCACTTTATAATCAGTTAAATAATTAGGAACTTTATGTCACATACCCACAAAAAATATCATCAGATGTAGTGAAACAGAATGAGTGCCCAATTTACATCAAAGTTGTTCTCAGCTGAAAAGTGTATTCTACTGAAGTCACATTTTCCATTTAAACACTCAGTACTGAATCTAATGACAGTGCCATATCATATGGAAACACAAAAGTTACCTAACAATGGTTGCTGTTTTGAAAGAAAAAACAAGCATGAAACAGTAACTTCAAAAGGAATTAAGTACTCACTATCCTATATGCGATTTCACTTTAACATAAAGGACTAGATAAAGATTTAAAGTTTGTGTTAAAACAGGTATCTAAGCATAAGAACCAGTCAATCAGTAGCTTTAGTAGTTTTTTAATACAGTGCTAAGGTAAAAAAAGCTACAGTATGGGAAAATAAAAATGTACTTTTCCTATTGTTGAGTTTAGAAAAACAATACGAGCTCTCCTGTGGCTGTTCTACATAGTCACTGTGTACTGCATTAGAAGCTCAGGAGAAGGTTCCACGTATCAGTTATCACGTATTAAAAATATGGCACAAAACATAAACCAAAAATTACTTAAGACGAGAAAGTTTAAACGTTGCCTCTTGGGAGATCACGACTGGCAACTCACATGCCATGCCTTCTGGATGTCCAAGCACATTTAAGCTATTTAGCTACTGAAATGCCAGGGAAAACCAGGTGTCAATATACTCGTTTTTACCTTATTTCCTTCAGTCCTAAATGTTAAAAGAACTATGAAATGGCTCCTTCACAGGATAACCCCCTTTTTTCTGCCACTAAATCTTCATCAAAACCCATCATAGAAAAAAAAATCACTACCACCCCAAAAAGAAAGAAATATAGACAGTTACTAAGGTAACTTATCATGTTAAATAGTTATCTTTAACATCTGCTCTGCAAAATGAAGTTAGAAATTTATGTCATGGATCTCTCCCAACAGCTCTTTCAGACAGACATATTAAAAGAAAGACTAAGTTAAAATTTACCACCATGGTGCATTACCAGGCAGCTTTACCACACTATCTGCCCATTATCCACAATTCCGCCCCGCTGGGAGGTGGAAGGTTGTTTTGAATTAAACACGGAGTTGCAGAGCTCTATTAAACATGGAACGGCAGCCAACACTTAGTATTCTGAGTTGGAGTTTTGTTACACAAGCAGGGCTACTTATTGCCATGTTTAAAATACTGTGCTCCTGGGTAACACAGGCAACTAATCCAGAGGCACTTCGAGATGAACTGAGCTTCTCAAAGCATGACATGGGGCTCACCGGAGCCAGAAAGCAATTCAGAGGAAACAAGTACAGTTAAAACCGGTATGGGAACCAACATATCTCTAAATATATCAAGGAAAACTGAGAAAAGTATATAAAATTCTGAAGTTTATCCATCATTCTGATTTTTTATAAATCTCCACATCCCTTTTCGGTAACTTGTTAAAATTCCTTTAGTAGCTACAAAAGAAGTGTCTGTGTTTAAAAGCTTTTATTTCTGAGCATCTTTTTGTCAATACCTGGTTATTAGAAATGGACAGCCTGAGGGGAGAGAGCTTTCTCTGCTTATTATCTGCGATTTTCATTTTGGTGGCTGCTCCTTCACAGTCCAATGTGATGTTCTGATTTTGAGTCTCCTTTTCTCTTGAAGCATCTTTCTCTTTCTTTCCTTTTTTCCTTCTGGTTTCATACCCAGTATTGATGTTTTCTGTAGGCTCGGAACGTCTGAGAACTGGACATTCAGGGTTTTCTTTCAGGCAAGCACAATCCACTTTGTATTTACTGCAAGAAATTAAATGCAAGAAGGTGCATTTGATTAGGCTGTACAGCAATGAGTCCTTTCAATACAAAATCACACAAGCTGATATATTTCACACTGAACATCTGCTGTAATGCAAACCAGCCACACTAAAAAGCAGGTGACTCAAGTTTCCAGCATGACATACAATACTGCTGTAATTCAAAAATCTCATCTAGCAGTTAAAAGGAAGTTTTGGCTGGTTGCCACACAGAATTCTTTTAAATTCAGTTTACTATTTGCTTGAAAGACAAGAGACAACTCAAATCTGAGTACAATCCTAGGCAGAAATACAACCACACAAAATAAATGATGCATGAAAGGCAGAGTTCTTCTTTGTGCAAAAACAGTAGATACAATTTACAGAATGAGCAGAGTCACTTTGCACAATTCTAAGCTCCACTTGTATACATAGGAAATGTTACTCAAACACATTCTATTGACAGAGGCTGTCAGCAGTAGGTACTAAACACAACTATGATGTATTTTTTTAAGGAACAAATGACAAAACCCAAAAAAACTGTCAACCAGACAATTTCTCAGATTCTCTTCATGTGAGGGATCATAGAATCATACAAATACTCATTTTGGAAGGGACCTTAGAGACTATCTAGTCCCAAACCCTCTGCCATGGGCAGGGATGCCACTCACTTGTGCCTAGGACCCCATCCAACCTGGCCTTGAACACTTCTCTCATCTTTTAAGTTTAGATTAGATATTAGACAGAAATTCTTTGCTGTGAGGGTAGTGAGGCACTGGAACAGGTTTGCCAGGAGAGGGTGTGGATTCCGCACCCCAAGAAGTGTTCAAGGCCAGGGCGGATGAGGCCCTGAGTAACCCAGTCTACTGGAAGGTGCCCAAGCCCATGACAGGGGGACTGGAACTACATCATCTTAAAGGTCCTTTCTGACCTAAACCATTCTACCATTCTATGACCCTTCAGTTGAAAACCATTCTCCCTTGTCCAATCACTATCTGCTCATGTAAGAAGTCCCTCTTCCACTTTTTTTTCAAGCCCCCTTTAAGTAGTGGAATGCTGCAATGAGGTCTCCCCTGAGCCTTCTCTTCTCCATGCTGAACAATGCCAGCTCTCTCAGCCTTGGCTTCACAGGAGAGCTGTTCAGACTTCTGGGTCACCTTTGTGGCCTCCTCTCAATGTGCTCTAACAGATCTATGACTTTCTCATACCAAGGACTTCTGACCTGGATGCAGCACTCCAGGGGGCATCTCCCAGAGCAGAGAGGGAGAATCACTTCCCTCAGTCTGCTGGTTACACTGCTTTTGGAGCTGCCCAGGTTGTGGTTGGCTTTCTGGGCAGCAGGGACAGGCTGCTGGCTCATGTCCAGCTTTTCATCCAGGAGAACCTGCAAGTCTTCTGCAGGACTGCTCTCCACTAACTCTTCTCCCAGTTTGTACTGGGATTGCCCCAAACCATGTGCAGGGACTTGCTGAACTTCAATAAGTACTTGTGGTCCCACTTCTATCACGTCCCCCTGGACATCATCCTGTCCTTCTGTTGTGCCAACTGCACCACTAAGCTTCCAGTCATCTGCAAACCTGCTGAGGGTGCACCTGATCTCACTGTCTGTGTGACTGATAAAGGTATTAAAGAGGGACACAGAACAATAACAGTGCAAGGTATCCTGAGGTAGTCTGACCCCAAGCTGATTAATTCAGGTAGTACTCTGTGGTCATGCCTAGCTCAGGTCAGGTAGTGAAGGCATGTCTGCACAGCAGTGCATCCAAGCTGGCTTAGGAGCAGACCACAGAAATGCAGTAATAAAAATACAGAAGACACTCTGCCCATACACACACTGTTCACTGTAAATACAGTGCCTAAGGAGTCTTGTGTTATTAAAGCAAGCAATAAAGTAAAAGACACAAACCCAAAGCCATTCTGAATTGCAAGCTAACTTAACAAGCACTCTATCTATTTTAGCACAGCATCCTCAAATACTTACCAATTTCCATAATCAAAATCGAATGCTATGGTAATCTCTGCTCCCTTTGGAATGTTATGGATGGAGTAAATATAAAGATGAATTGTTCCATCTTCAATTACGTGTCTCACCTATATGCAAGGGAATATTATTATATTATCATGAGTTATTTTCTGTGTAACAACTGCAGGGATTGCTCAAATTATGAGATTACTGGAATCTCAAGGAAAAGGGACTCCTAAGTAAATAAAACATAATTTAACTCTACATACATGCTTACCTCTGCATTTGGCGTACATGAACGCCGGATGAATCGAGCTTCGTTTCCAAAAGTCCTTGCATCAACACACATTTCCAGCCCATGAAATTTGGAATAAAACAAAACAAACGGGTATGGCCTGAAAAACATACATGAAAACCATGAGTTTTATAATTTTTGAAGATGCTAAACAGCACTTTTCTCCACACTAATCAGCTTTGAAACATGCTGCTTGACACAGTACATCAAACTTGTGGTTAATCTAAGAGTGACAGGTTTGTACTGCAGCTTCCTCATCTTAACTGGTCATTCTGCAAATTTATTCTCAGAGTATCTCGAGTTGGAGTTACAGCCCTGTATCTTCTGCATGGGATCTAAAGAGAGAACGGGGCAAGCACCAGACATGGAATATACAAGGTTAAGATTTTTCAAATTTCTTAAACTTTTCTTATGACAGGCCCTAAAATGAAACTCAGTTAGAAATCTGTATGTCACAGAACTAACTAAAAGAAAGTAACACCCTCCATGTCCCTGCCTAACACCTGCAGTATCACTGGCACCCAACCCTCCAAGCAAGGGGGCATCCAAATACTTTGCAAAGACATGCCTTAAGTTCTGCTACTGGAAGGGCCAGGGAACCCTTCCATCTTTTGGTGTCTGAGCAAAAGCTGTATATTCTATCTCCTCCAACAGGCCTCTTGAAAGATTCCCAAGGTGTGTCCATGCAGTTAACAGCAGCAGTGAAAACAATACACAGGAAGAGGACAGCAGTCATGCAGGGCTCAGTAACTCAACCAGCCAGAGAACTCTGGCAGTAAAATGGCCCCAGGTTGACCTCTGTCCAATTTCATTCTCAGCCTGAAGGACTTAAAATCTATTTATCTCACAAAAGACAATGCCTTTGCCATTAATTTATCAATTATTTTAGGATGGTAGCACCTGTCAATCCCTTGTTTAAAGTAAAAAACCACCCACCTGAGAACACAGGGAATCCTGTAACCAGGGAAGAACAAAGAAAGAGGAAACTAACTCCTGAACAGATTTGTAAGGATATCCAGAAAAGAAAGGGGGAGACCAGATTCCAGGTGCTACTACTTTTAATCAGGAAACAGTAAAATGTGAGACACTGCTGATAATTAAGACCCACTTGAACTTGAGGCAAGAGCTTGGCAAAACACCGATTTAACAGTTAATTTACTAAAACCTTTGGAATAAACAAACCTTTTAAAGAAATATCCATTAGCTTCAAATTGTTCTCGGAGCATGAACTTCCCTCTGTATTCAATAATAAGTGCATCAGGAGGCAAGTCTTTGGCAGCTTTTAAAATTTTCTTGTTTTTTTGCATGTAACTCTGTAAAGACACAGATTCATTTATGAAGTATCACTTTCTACCATTTTTCCATCATTCTTAACAGCAGATCATACTTTCACAACTACTATGCAACTTTATATGAATTAAACCCCCTCCTTTTGCAGTTAAACCTCCAGACTGAAGTGACCAAACTTTTCTGTACCCCTACCAATGCTACTAGTTACAAGTTTAGACTAAAGGAACACTTTAGCCCTAGTTCTCCAGTACATGGCTGAAAACCAACATATTCATGTTCTCCCAATTCAAGTACCACAGCCCTCAGTGCACTTAACTCGCACCATGACTGGGATGAATTGCTGCATTGTTTTGCACAACACTTTCAAAAGGCTCCAATGTCTTCAAACAAAACAAAACATGCAGACATAAAATGACATTCACAATTTATTCAAGGAAAAAAAAAAGGAAAGTAACACAAAAAAAGAATCCTGAGAGTGTTTCCAAATTTATTTTCATGTCTTTAGATGGAAGGACCGCTTTTAATTAAAAACCAGTACATATCCTGGCAATTAGTGAACTCAAACCTCTCATAACTGCCATCACCAACCAAAAAGGAAGTAGCCTCTATGTAGGCAAAAGTCTCTGTGAGGGGGGATACTCCGCCAAGGAGGGTGTTCCAAATGCCATGATGGTCTTCAAGAAAAAGGAGCAAAGATGCTTCCACTAATCTGCTACAGTAGCTACTCCTCAAGATTTCTGCCATAAAAGGCTAAGGTCTTTCATATGGCTCTGATTTTAAGCCTGCAAGTAACTGATATTAAGGCCAGGAAAAGACACTGCAGTTTCTTCATGAACTAGAAATTATAAGATCATGTGAGTAAAAAAACCCAAACCAAATCCGTATCAGAAACATCACTCAAGAACACTGAGAGCACTTAACACACCTTAAGAAAAATGTAGACAATGAACATGTTGATACGCATGGCAGAAAAAAAAGATTCAGCTTCAATGCTTCTGTCTACTCTAACCACTTCTGCTGCTCCTCACAGAGAAACAGCAACGAGGTTGATGGCACGACAAAAAACAGCCTAAGGACAGCCCAGTGTTCAGGCTCAGACTAAAACTTTAGCTATTTTTAAGGATAAATGATATGCAGTGTAAACATACCAAGGGTGATACAGAATGTATAAAAATCAATGAAAAATTCTGAAAAATCTGTTAAAATTCTGATACTTAGATCTGGTGAGATAAGGAACAAAAAATGAAGGTTAAGTCCCTGGTGTTTTTTGCTTCGTTTTTTTTCCCAGACACCTAAATGGGTATCTTTTCATGGCAAACACAGCATGTAATAACACAATATGGGACAGCCAGTTACCTCTACTGGAGGTTTGAAAATCATATTGCTGGTGCTGACTTCTTTTTTGTCATTTCCATTGCCTAATCTCAGAGCTATTTTTTGTGCCTCCCTCTGGACACCTTCACTGTACTGGTTATTATTTGCTTCTTCATAACGATCCATCCATGCCTTGATTTTGTTTTCCCATCCAAAGTTTGAACTGTCAGTAGGATCAATCTCTGGAGCTGAGCCCTAAAAATCAAAGTAAGCGAGCAGATATTAGAAGGTAAGTTATTAAAAAAAATTAAAAATAAATCTATAAAATGAAGGGCAAAGGTACTGACTGAATTGATTTAAGGTTTGGTCTTTTTAGGAAGTCTGGTATAAAATGCTGCATTACTTAAAAACATCTGAGTTGAATTCAGTCACATTACATTTGTTCTTTCAAAATTTTATCATTTCTTAAGTATCACCCAAGTTCAGGAATACACTCCCTCCTCAACAGATTCTAGCTCTCAGTGGGATGAGAATGGAGAGTGACACTGTTTCCTCCCACAACTGCACTGCATCACGAATTTGTAAGTGTGGGAGTTGGAGGGTCAGGTCTCTCCTGCCCACTCAACTTTTGTGAACATATGCAAATATAAAGAACTCCAGCTTTTATCCTGTAACACACAGACATGATTTTCCCCTTTCAGCTTCAAGGGTCATGCTGTAATCTTTTATCCTGCTGCACAACTTATAAACTTCACTCATCCTACACCTACTACATTAGGGTTGTGACTCTCATGTTACAGGCTTTGCACGTATCATTTTTCCCTCCTTCTCTGCTCCTCACTACACAATTTTCTTCAGCAGTGCTTCAGATCCTTTCACTTTTAAAGAAAGTGCCATTGTACCTCCAGACCTCACAAGCAGCAGCCAGGCTGCAGCCAACCAAAGCTCCTTATGGACAGCAGCAGCCAGCCAACGCTCCCTTTTCTATCCACCTGAGCAGAGACACTATTAAACATTAATAAAACACAAGTAGTTCAGCATTTCAAGTTACCTGTTTACATTTCTTTTGTGCATGAAGAAAACCATACACACAAATAGCATTAAAAAAGGTTTGATGCTAAGGAAGCCATAAAAAACCCACAGTGGAACCTTAAAATGGAACCAGAATGGAACCATATTTAAAAAAAACAAACAAACCACAAAACAAGAGATTTTTATTCCCCAGTTCTGTCTTCACTATTTGCAAGCCACATCTTAGACATCTGAAGCATAAATTGCATCCCACTTGTTTTTATATATCCCAAGCATGAATGAACTACAGGAAATACCTTGTTCTCACGCCATGCATATTTTTATCTCACAGAAAATTTAAAGACTGCTCTAACACTGAAATCTTAGAAAGCAGACATCCCACCATGATTCCTCAGACTTTGCCAGTACTAGTGGAGTCCCACAAACGCACACAGAGGGCATGACAGAGAAGAAGTGCTGATTTATCTTTCAAATGCAGTACAGCTATTTCAAAATTTTGCTGCTCAAGAGTTATGCAAAGCTGGAGCTGACTAAGTTTGAATGAGGTGTGCACTCAAGTTTGTTCCCCTGCATAGCACAAATGAGCCCAAATTCATCCACTGGCTCTTAAAAATCACCTATTCTCAGAGTAAAAAAAATGCACCACATTATTTCAGCTAAATTCACAGGACATAGAGATGTAGTGCTCATAACTCAATTAAAAGTCACTGTGATACATGTGTAGCACATGAGTTATCAAGAAGAAAATATTTTAGTGCTCAATGTATAGCCCCAATTACACTCTTAATGCTTATTATTATTTAAGTAATGTACATTTAAGGTTTGAAACAAAACCCAAACAAAATCACATTACCTTTACTCGTGAAGATTTTCTGGAACCTTCTCGAAATGCCTGGAGTAATAAAATTAGATATTTTAATTTATTGGAATAAATATAAAATCTCTTAAGGAATTCAAAATCTAGTAATAAATTAACAGCTTTTCAATAAAACATGCAAGATGAAAACAGAACAAACTACACTGAAATCTCAAGAAGTTAAGAAGTAACATCATACAAAATACATTTTAAAAACCAATTCAGCATCCAACTTAAGTACATAGTGAAGTCCAAGTACTTCTAACCTTTCTCCCACATTACAACTTTACTCTCCAGAATTTCAGAACCCAAGTCAAAATATAAGAGGCAACAGAAGAAGACATGGCAGTAAATTTGTGTTCAGAACTGTCTGTTCAAAAGGAAACATTTTACTAAAAATTTCCAGAGACATCAGTAACTAATTGTGACTATACATTTTAAGAGGCAGAACTCTCATCCCAGTCAATAAAACTGAACTACAAAAAGCAACTTGACTTGGGAAGTTCCATGCACATGACTTCTTCAGATATATTTTGTCTTCACAGATGTGATACTGTTTACACTTGCAGCTAAACAGTACAATGCCAATAACCTGTTTACCAAAGTAGTTTACCAGTTAACTTTCCACAAGATTTCAACTCAAATAAACTGACATGGAGTCACATCAGGACAACTGACAGCAAACATTTCTGCATGTAAAATAACCACAGATGAAGACTTTAAAAGAATTCTTTGGGTATTCCAAAGCTTGTTCTGCCCCATCTCAAACTGAATCAAATGGTCCAGTAAATGCAATCCCTGCTGTGAAATTCTACCTCAGCTGTAAAACTGAATTTTCACAGGTAATATATATGTATTAACTTGAAATAAGTGGGGGGGCCACCAAGGGAAGACATTTACTGCCGAGTAATACATTTCAAGCTAAAACCAGGTACTAAAAGAGCCTGATTTTTACAACCAGGGCCCCTTGGTAAGAGGTGTCACACAGATATAATTTATAACACAAACACACTTACTTTTTTACATTTTGCTATGTTCTGTTCTTTCTCTCCACTTTTTTTCCTCTTCTTATCATTGACTTTTGTAACTCTTGTAGCAGTTAAAGTAATTGTTGTTGGTGTGTGTTGAAAAGCAGTATACAGTTCCACAGGAACCTCGTCACCACTCTCTGTTGCACTTGTATCCCCATCTTTAAAACAAAGAATATTCTGTAAACAATCAAGTACTGCAGAAAGAACATTTACTAGTTACTCTACACCTGCCTTCAAAACCCCAAAATTCATACTGACAAATGCTCCAAGCACTCATACGCAGAGTTCACCAACAGTTGCAACAGCATGAAAATGAAGAACCAATGAGCAACCGGTAACTAGCAGATGTTTGCAATGCCAGGTAAGAAAAAGGTATCAAAATTAGTTCCATTATTTGAATGGAATTATTGTATTCCATTATAAGCAAAATTAGAATCAGAACAAAAAAGGTTAAAAAAAATTAAATTTGTTAACTCATTTACTTATATTTAGCTTTTACTTGTAATAAATATGGCATTCAGACTCCCTCAGATGACTCTGTTCTAGAAGGGACTAAAATTAATGGCTGACCAGCATTTCTTGTGAAGCCCTATTAATTAATCACCTCTAAGACATAATCAACTATTTCAGCTGCAATTTGCAATATCAAGTGCCTTTTTTAGGGTAAATATGTCGGTTTAGCCAAAAGCCTTTTCTACTCAGTAACATTCTGCTGCTGGGGGGGGGAGAAAAGGGATGATCACACACAAACTGGCAGATACTTTTGTGCTGTGCACTCACAGACCTAAAGGCCAAAGCCTGAAATCAAACATACATCAGCATTTATATGAAAAACATACCCTCACCTGCAACGGGATTACCCTAGTTCTGTCAGGATGAACGGCCGTGAAGGATGGGGAGGATTGGAAGAGAGATGGTGCACACAGATACCAGAGTGCTGTTCACGTGTGCTCAGTTCAGACTTCTCAGATTTTAGCAGCCTTTCCAAATATTCTGACTTTAATAAATACACTTCACATTAAGCAAAACTTTTTCTCAAACTGCACAGATGCAGGCTTTAAAAATACTTAATATGAGAGCAGAGAAAATATTCCTTCTCAGGTCAGAAGGATGTTGTCTTAATCAGTGCACTCAATAGTCCTAATTCTTGAAACCTTCTTTACTAAATAAAGAACTCCAGCTACTGGTTACTCTGAATTTTTCTTGCTTACAACAATCCTTAATAGGATTCTTCCAAGCATAGTAAACAATCTCATTTTACTACCTGGGTTGTTCTTTTGAGCAATTTATCAGGTACATAACTATATTATGTTTCTAATTTTGTTTACACTTCTGCTGGGAGTATTTTCTAAACTAGCATAAAAAGCACATAGAAAGAAAACATATCTAACCAAAGAGGGATGAATAGCAGAATAACCCAAGGCTGAGAAAAGGAAAGCCAAGGCCCTCCTGAGATTGTCAATGTCTGCAGAATCGTGGTATCACATCACAGCCACACACACCTCTCCCCCTTGCCTCAAACCCCACAAAGCACCATCTTCCTTAGGGAAGCAACATCTCAGCACTGCTGCCTACACTGTGCTCTAACCTACTGTAAAGAATAATTACCTCAACTGAACATGTAATTACAGAGCTGTTTTGAGACACTCCTTCCTAACCTACATAACCTGCTTTCACTTTGAAGAGCCTTAGTAAAGCACATGAAGAGATCTTGAGTTTGCATGTCGGAAGGCAAGATACAAACTCCCCAAATTTCGCAAGACATTATGGGCCCAGATTCCTTTACCCATAAGCAGCAAGTGATCTCAACACCATCAATTTCAAGACTAGGCAGCTTGAACCAACATCCCTGAGTAAGTTATGCATCTAGATAATGTATCTTAAAACAAAAACCAACAAAACCAAACAATAAAAAAAATCCACCAAACCCAAACCATCCAGTATTCAGCTGGGCAGGGGCTTAACAAAGGAGCTCACTTCACTGAATCACAGTACCCAATCCAATGCACAGTAAAGCTGCATCAAAAGTGCCCTTTTATAGCAGAACAACAAAATCGGCACCGCCAGAGACAACCACAGGCTCCAGAGCAATGGGCTAAAATACTGCCAGGAAAAGATGCAATGCGGTTTCCTGTGGAAGTTTCAGTCATGCAATTTTATATCATGTGTGAAATGTTCATCCAAAAGCTCCTTTCCTGAAACAAACCATTTCATCTACCAGTTGCTCTCTGCTGTGTTTACCTTTGGATGCAACACAGCTAAACCAGCAATGCTTTAGATACCTTTACAATAAAAAATATTACACTGTAAAGAATTCTCATATCTAAATGAAAAGCCCTATATATACACTTATTCAAAGAACAACAATCTTACCTTTTCTCAAATACCTGTAATTTAGTAATAAGTTAATTACAGCTAAATTCTGTTACTGTTGAATGTTTAAAACATTGAAAAGATGCATTCAAATTGATGCCACTTTGCTTTTTCTGCCTGGAACAATCTGTGAAAATTGGCCATTTTACTGGTGGCTCATGAGAGACAGCTCTTACCCAGAAGCACTTTCAAGTCCAACTGAGCTGTGTAACAGCAGTCAACATGAAGTGCATTTAGTCAAGCTAAAAGGTGCAAGCACATACATTCAGGTTATGTACTATAAATCACAGTAATCAATATTGCCCTTTTGATGAGTTTTAGACTAGAGAGAACCAGATTTTGTCTTTATTTTTAACTCTGTTTTGATACTTTAGATTTACCACTTAGTAATCTCTTTTCCTATTGAATACATATAGCAGATTTAAAAGACTGATTGCCACGAATAAGGAGGGTTGAACAATAACTTCAGCTCCTGCTAAGATTTTTAATATCTCTCTTCCCTTAAGGTTACTGTCAGTGATCAGATACTGTGCCTACAAATTCCAAGACTCAGACCATCAACTTCCAATATCCATTCTAGGCCATGCCACACACTTCAGATTTTCTGAAGGCATATGAAATGGGCAGTAGGACCTGATCTACACAGTACTACTTAAATAAATCTTAAAATACACATAGACACTCCACTACTTCAGAAACATGATTTGAAAGTAAAACATGTTATGTTTAGGAGGATGATTTCCTCCCAAATTAACACTTCTGCATAGTACCTGTTAATCAAGACTTCTACAACACATTCTAGTTAATCCAATGTTGGACAGAATTCCTGACAAGTTAGGCCACCTGAGTTTTGAAATTGTGTGAACAGGTAGGAGAGGTAATTTCTAAAATACATAGACTGAAGTGGGTACTTGCACTACACACATCATTACTTCTCAAATTAAAAAAAATCACTCAAAACATCGTATTTACCTACACTGTATTACCTGAATTTACCAACTTTTCTCATTGTCAAAACAACCCCAAACCTGTACCAAAACACACTCTGAATCTACATCCCAGAAATCAGAATTAGAATTTCCTCTCAAAACTTCTTTCCAAAAGTGAAAGACTTAGAAACCCTCTCAACCCAAAAGAAACTTGACCATTTGTTTTCCATGTTGTTTTCAGCACCCTACTCCAAGTAGTATAATTATAAAAGCAATGTTCCTTATTATGAAACTTTACAGTATTCCACAGATTAAGTTATTCCACACTGATACCAAAAAAAGTAGTTCTGACCACCATTAATAAAACACATGGAGCTATAACAATTCTGATACAGTATTATCTTAGTAATAGTACAGTCAAGTAAAAGGCATTGATTTACTGGACCGTATCTGTATGCTGAAGGCTGTCAAAGCTGCAGGAAACCACGTATACAGCCTTAAGTCTATACAGGTGATTTATACTTCTTTTATAACCCTTACTAAGGTAAAAACCTTTAAAGTTTTACTCACCTGACATATTTTCCCTTTTCCTTCGTTGCAACAGCACTGCTCTTTCTTTATCTAAACTCCTGAAATTAGAAACAAATCAGTGCACTCAAGTACTAAAACAAACCTTTACCATTTCCCACTGACTGTTACAGAACAAATGGCAAACTAACTGTATGTTCAGACACTTGGAAAAACATCCTTTGTGTTCTGCTCCATTCCATTTAAGGGATGGTGCACACATGAATCCAAATCACTTGAAAACCAAACAGAACATGATAGCTCAGAACAGAGATTGGCAGTTGGCCCATGGATTACAGATAAGCAGGAGTTACATCATTTCCCTGCAGATTCTTCAGAACAATCATCACAATACAATACTGAACAAATATTCTACAACGAGGTCCAAACTACTTCTTAGTAATTTACGGGTAAATAAATTTACTGGAAATTAAAATGTTCTGAACATGTCTTTTTTGCTAATTAACCGTGTGCAACGTAAGTAACAGGAGGCATTTGATATCCTATGTGACAGTACCACAACTGTGATGACACACAGGTATAACCCACCTACCTGAGCCAGAACACCCTCCCTGTCAAGTCATGAGACTTCAAGCTGGGGAGAATGGGGGTGGCAGTGGGGAGAGGGAGAGCACAGACAAATACTCACTCCAGAGCAAGAAATCCTTCAAGTGAGCACTGCAGCCCTACTGGAACAGGGCCATTACCTGAGAACACTGTTACTGACTTCCTCATGTACGACAGCCATGGAATGAAATATGGAGTGGACTGTCAGTGTATCAGTCAGCCTGAGAAAGGATCCAGGAATCACTGCTACTTTGGTAGGAGTTTCAAGGGTTTATCCCTGCCTCCTAGTGAAGTGAGACGATGCCTACTGGGCACACGGGAATGGAGGCTGCTAACAGTGCCTGCATCAGAATTGTAGCTCTTTAGCTCAACTGCCAGGACTATGCTACATGGCCTTTGATCTGTTGGTCCTCAGAATAACAAATTTTTTTCCCCCAACAGCTCTTTTTTTGCATCTACTCAACCTACTTCAGAGTTCAAAAGAAACAAAAGCACTCACCTGGGCTGACAACGTTCACACAGATATATGTCAGGAATATGCTGTCTGTCAATCCCCATGCAGTCAATGTGCTGCCAGACACTGTTAAACAAACAAACAACACACCAGCTTTTAAGTATCATTTAAAAAATTGTGTGCACAACACAGAGAGAAAGCAAGTTGTTCTTTTTTCTCACCATGATCTGTACTCAGACTGAGTACCGTATAAAACTACATCTCAATCACCATCTTTGCCACTACTCTGCTTGCTGACTCATTTTCTCTCTTGGAAATTTTTCCTCTAACACCAGAAACAAAGTGGTAAATTATCACAATAGAAGACAAGTTAGAGACAAATACCCTCAGCAACAACACCTATGCTTTACATAACAACAAGTGTTCTCTTTTTAAACAAAAGGATATAATTTTCTAATTTTCCTTTAGAAATAGATACATATATTCACGAAGATAGAGGTTTTTTTACTTACATATTTTAAGAGAACATGTGTGTTTTCTGTATACACACCCAGCATGACTGGTAGTACTGTTGGGCAGCACAGAAAGAGTTTTAACTGATTCGCAGAGTCAGGCAAGAGAGGCTGCTTGCTGACGGCTAACCTAAGACTGTACTTTATACTCATATTCCCTCATTGCTACAAGGATTAGGGATACAGAAATAGTTGTTTGTTTATTATCATTATTATCATTATTATCATTATTATTATTAATTTATTATTATTTTTATTATTGTGAATTTAACGCAATTCTTTCCAACTCCTCACAGACAATTGTTTCTTCAAAGGAAGCAGACTCTGACTGGTGACTGCCTGTAACTGCACTGCTGAGGGAACACTTCAGTATGTTTCAAAATAAGGGGCAAGGTTATCAGAATCAAGGACCCTCAGAAATTACTAACAAGCTTGTTACGCAAGCAGAGAGAAAAAAGGATATCAAATTAGTGTTTTAATTAGCTGTAATAATCATTTTAAAAATACATGAAGATCTAGTAAATTCAGCCGTATTCATTAAGCATTCTGAATGCAAAAATACAGGCTAATATTGAGCAGAAACATGAGATTTGTCATCTCCTGTCATGTTTATTTTTCAAACTTCAAGTATTTAATAGCAGTCTTCTATTATACTGTAATCAAGTAGGTGCTTACACATAATGACAGAAGTTTAAACATTTAATTTCAGCTTCTCCAATAAGAACCTAGGTTAATTTTTTAATAGTTATTAAAATTCTTAAAACTACATCCTGTGAAGAGTTCTTATCAGAAAGATCATGCCCAGATAAACCAGCATTTGAGAAGTTTCTTTCATATTATTTTTGCACCCTTCAAGTTACTTGATTTACATACACATAACTCACCAAGATGCTTTATTGCAACAGCACATGCAGATGAAATGATCCCTAGGTCTTTATTTTAGCATAGTAACAAACAACTTGGACAAAATATGAGACACATTCTTTTTAGAAGGAAAAAAGATATGACATACGCTTTTATTAGAGTAGCAATGAACAAGGCATGAACAAAAGAAGGAGCAGTCATGACAGACTGGAATAAAGTATAAAATACTCACTGGGCTTAATCAATTACTTTTCCTATTAGAAAACCCCACAACTTTCAACCACTTTTGTGATGGAAGGAAATTTCCTGTGACTTGACATAATTAAAACATCATTTAGTTACACTTTCAGTGCAGTTCGAAGTTTTAAGTAACTTTTACCTTTTAAATTATTCTAATATTTGTTACCTGCATTTGTCACAACAGATCATATATCCATCATCATGTGTAAAGCCACAAATGCATCTGGTAATATCAGTTCCGTAGCTTCCATCCTCTGACGTACTGATGGTGGTAGCACTGGAGGTTTCATCGAAGTTGGGAGTGGTAAATATGCCTACTTCATTCTTGCTTATAAGCACTGATGGCGGAGGAGAAGCTGGAGGCGTTGGAGGAGGCCGAGCACCATAGTTATGGTCCTGAATTTTTGTTAAAAGATAAGTTAGGACAACTTATAAATGCTTGTACACAGGTGGCTTATTCAAGCCCACATGTAAAAATTCACTTGGCAAAGTACTTCAGAGACTTCTTTTAATAACAGGTTAAAATTTTATTTCTGTCATTATTAAATCTTATTTTGTAACTGCTCAACTATATTCTACATTTAAGTGTACCATGTTCTGTATTCTAATCAACCATCTTTAGTCACCCCACCCAGTTCCAAGAAAGATATAAAACATAAGTATAAATCAGTTTTTTCTGCTTTTGCACAGCACATCTGCATAACATACATTTTGTACAGAACACTCAGCAGGAACTTACTGCATAGGGCAAACCAATGTAGCTGTGTGAGTGCGAGCTGCTGGTATACAACTGGTGCGGGTAACTGTTCGATTTTTCAACTACCACAGGGCTAGCTTCTACAGATTCTGGTCTGCAAGGCAAAAGAGAGGACAGACAGACGCAATTAGTATGTAATTTATAATAATAAATCGGAGGTACTTGCTGCACAACTAATTAATTCCCGGCTGATTCTGTTCAAAGGAGCATTTGGGGTGGGAACAAACTTGCAACCCCTGATAATCCTCTCACTCAAAAACAAACAAAAAGGCAAAACCCAAACCCCAAGAGTGGTAACAGAAAAAACTCAAACACACTGAGCAGTAACAGAATCTGCAGAAAGGAGTTCTGACCGAGGACTGAAGCTGTAATTGCAAGCACTGCTCACAGACAGAGCCCTGCAGTGACACACAGCGGCAGGGACAGGCACCACCTGCACCTGCTGCTTCCACAAGCAGAAATCCCAACTAGGGTAAATCCATCTAAACAAGGCAGGTTTTATCGATCTATCTTTAAACAGAAAGAAAAAAAGTGCTAACAATTCGTGAGAGGTTTTCTCACCAAAGGCAGTGCCTTCTTCCATAATACAAACTATGTGTTATATATATTAAACCACAACACAAAAGATAAGACAGACAAAGAATACTAAAATAGGAATAGACACAATTTGAGCACGAGAAATTACCCCTTCGTTGCCTTTCCCCAGCAGTTACATCCATGTGTGCATGCAAGCACACTCTCATGACAATCTGCAGCTTTTGCACTGCACCACATGATCCAATCACACCAGGACAAATGAATTCAGGTTACAAGTGGGTTTTCTTTTACATTGAAAGGCATAGCAAAATATCAACAACTGAAGTGGCCTCAACTGCCATTACAAACCATTTTTCTAATTTTATCATGAATGAAATCTATTTCCCATCATGTATCTTACAATTCCTTGAGCTGATTTTTAAAACAATACTGGGTATGTCTGAAAAAAGATACTGATTTTTTCTTGGACATTAAAACACTCAGCAGAGGCTTTGTTATGCCATGATGCGACACCAGCAACTTGCATTTGTTGGTAACATTTTTTGTAAAAACGTTATTAACCTCCTGAAAGCAAAATACAGTATTTTCACATCTGTTTGAAAGCATTCCACTAATGGTTTGGCAGCCTCTTTCTTCTAATGAGCTTTTCCCCTTATGAGATTATAACATGATAAAATTGTTTAAAAAGAAATTCTAGTTAAAAGCACTACCAGGTGAAGACTTTAGTTTCTAGAGACCATAGAAAAAATATTTTTCAGAGATTAATGGCTCCAACAGTCATCAGATGCAGCGTTTTTTTAGAGTGAGCAAACTTGTGAACACACAAATAATGTGAAGTATTAACATTAAAAATACAACTTCTGACTAGCATGAGACAAACCAACTCTGACAATACTTGCTCTTCGTTACCTTATAAACCCAGAAAAATCCTCATTTACTCTCTTATGCCCCTTTCACAACTTGAAAATATGTTTTATTTGAGAGTTTGATGGAATTAGCATCCAGAAGCATCTCAGAACTTGCCAGGTTCATCAAACCTGTAACTAAAAAACCCACAAAAGATGAAAAACTTGCGCCTTTCCAATCCATTTGCCTTTACCAATGTAACACATTTGTGCAATAACCATACACCTTTTCTGTCCTTCAGCCAATCCTTATGAATAAGCCAAACAAAATGCCTATGAATAAGGCACTAGATACCGAGACATTGAGGGGCTGGAGTGGGTCCAAAGAGCAACAAGGCTGGTGAAGGGACTGGAGCACAAGTCCTGTGGGGAGAGGCTGAGAGAGCTGGGGGTGTTTAGCCTGGAGAAGAGGAGGCTCAGAAGTGACCTCAGCACTGTCTATAACTACCTGAAGGGAAGTTCTGGCCAGGTGGGGTTTGGTCTCTGCTCCCAGGCACTGAGCAATAAGACAAGGGGGCACAGGCTCAAGCTCTGCTAGGGGAAATTTAAGTTGGAGATCAGAAAAAAATTCTTTACAGAGAGAGTAATCAAGCATTGGAATGGGGTGCCCAGAGAGGGGGCGGATTCCCCATCCCTGGAGGTTTTTAAACTGAGACTGGCCATGGCACTGAGTGCCATGCTCTGGTAAAGGGACTGGAGTTGGACCAAGGGTTGGACTTGATCATCTCGGAGGTCTTTTCTAACCCAATGGATTCTGTGATCTTCCATCATGGCTAGGGCAGAAATCAAGTTCTTTCTCCAGTACAAGAGGATCTTGATGACTGCTTTGCTTCTATTCCTGCTCTTCACCATTTCCTGACTGGGACAAGCAGCAGCTGGTTACTTTTACCCACTGTGTTCAGTGCTCAGCCTTGGTCTGGATGGGACATACCTGGTTTCCAGAGCAGGAAGGCTTATTGATACAGGACAGGCAGGGGCAATTCTGGTACAATCCATCCTTCGGCAGTGTCACAATTAACTTAGGAGAACTTCATTAAAAGCAGGTATTACTATGACCTAAATACCAGCTAGTTCAACACAGGAATGTTCAGTGAAAGAATCCAGAATGGAAGTGTCCTAAAAGGAGAGGTTGCGTATTCCATCAACTGACTACAGGAATGGAAAAGATACTCTAAAAATGTCTTGCAAAATATGAGGCAAGGCAATACACTGTCCTCCCTAAACCCATTTCTACCTACCCCAGCAATTGGTACACCACTTAAGAGAACAAAGTTTAATATTTAGAGGCATGAGTTGTGGGAAGCAGAAGCATTAAAGCTTTCAAAAGCAAAATACATACATCTATCTCTAACTATTTTAATACTCATAAAACCGATTCAGAGGACAAGGTTAATCAGGAAAAAGCACACCTTTACCTGAACAAGGAAAACCAGAAGAATGATGGGAGAAAAATCAGGTGATACAGAAAGGCATTTCAGCATTTTATTAAAGAAGTTGTAACATAAATAAAAATTGAGTGGAATGAGCTCATCCAGGGGGGCACGGATACTACTTTAATTTATAACAGATGCTCACTAGAGCTCTGAATGTAACTGCTGCTGTTCCACTTATCCACTACACTGGGGTGGGGAAGTGGGAGGAGACCAAGAACTATGGGAAGGAGGTGGCAGAGCACTCACTGAGGCCAGGAATCAACCACCATAGGTTTCTTTTCAGTCAATAGAAAAGTGATACAGATCCTGTAAGGGGCACGGAATGAGTCTACTTTCTCCACAGAAGTAACTTTGGCAGACAGGTCACTGCATTTCCTGTTGCCCCTGTCCTGCCCACCATGGGCATGACCTCAAACTGAAAACACACATTCTACACTGTTGCTCATTAAAGGTCAAACTCCTCTTCTGAAAGGGGTATCTCAGAACTGGACATTTTGTGAAGGGAGTGCTCTTGGTGAAATGTAACTGTAGAGATGATTAAAGCATGTGATAGCACTTAATTTAAAAATCAGGTTTTAAATTTTTGGGGGCTCAAGCAGCAGGGCCCAAGCAGCCAGGCACAACTACTGTACTACAGACATCCACCCTGATCTCACCACTGGCACTCAGATTGACAAGAAAAAACCCTCAGTTTTCGGGAAGAAAAAGTGTAAGCACTCAGAACTGTGAGAACACTACAAGGTTTTCCCTGCTTGTATTTTTGGACATAAGCCAGTTCTGTAACAGACCGAAGTACAAGCCTGTCAGTCTTCTGATCATACCACATTTTTCGGCTTCACCTCAAACAAGTGCAGTCTTAGTGTCTAACTAAGGGAGATATTTATGTTATTTTTGGTATTCATCAAAACTGAAATGCTTGTATTGCAATATATAGGAAGTTTGACCAATATGCTAATATTATTTCCTAAAATAAACAAACATTACTGCAATAAACTGACTATAATATTTTGCTAAAATATCATATATACTTGTTCAGCACTGTGGTTAGCAATTCAGAACAGCTAAATATTTAAAAGGAGCAAAATAAAATGTTCCTGGGCTGCAATGATTTAAGAGATTCCTGTAACTTGAAAACAGGAGCATCGTATTTTATCAAATCAATTAAAAAATCAAAGATGTCTGTGTTTTTTAAAAAAACAACTTCAGAGAATTTTCATTCTGCAAGAGAAACCACCCATGTTCTGGGTCATTTCCGCACGTTGCCAGCAGATGGCATCAGTGAGAAATTAAAAGCGACACAAGAGAGCAGCTGGCTCACCAAAACGCCGACCCTACCAGCTCGTAGTTAACCCATAAAGGGAATCAGCTGTCAACGATTAGAAGCAATTCCGCTCTAAAAACCTGATCTCCCCACCCCATTCCTTTTAAATACTGCTTTGTTTCTGACAATTTAATAATATTTTAAAAAGTGTGCCGGTTTGGACTAATATCCAATATACAATCAATCCTTGGAATATGGGGCCATTAATCACTTCTATGAAAACACAGGGGTTGAAATGGGAAACAAAATCTCAAAATGTTCAAAGGTAAGTGGGTATCCAAGCTCTAGGCTATGAATACTCAACTAAATAGCACTTTCTGAAAAAGTGACAAAACTCCAAACAGAACGTTTTGCTTCCACACACCCTTCAGCAACATCAATCTGCCACGTGGCCAGTTTGATAGGTCTGATATTCAAGCTGGGGTTTGTTTTCCATTTGCACCAGCACACCGAGGCAGGATCTGGCTGAAGGGCAGCTCAGATAAAGAAATGCAATATATTTTGTATGAGAAACAGTATTTTCTCTTTCAAGACACTTCAGCCAAACAAACACATCTGCCAGGGCTCAATATCCAGACAACAAAGAACCAAGCACTGCCTCTCCCCCAGGGGAGCTGGTTCTGCCACCCAAGCACCTCGTAGCAGGCCCTGCAAGTACAGGCTGGCCTGATACCATCTCTATGTAAGACGAACAAGGCTCATCATTTTTTCTTCTGGATACTGAAGTCAACACAGGATCCATACACTGTGGTAGTGAGGGTTATTATACAGGCCATCTCTGTAAAAAACATACAGATATTAAACCAGAAAACCAGTATCATGCTGGCATTTCACCATGTGTAGCTTGCAGCTAGAGCATGCACTAAGCACTCTGGTGCTCTCTTGAGTCAGGAAGCGCGTTTTGAACCTTCTGAAATGGCTGGTTCTGCTCACCACTACAAGGTCCTTCCCGGTAAAAAGTCACACATATTCATCTTTAGTTAAGATCTACAAATTAAAGCAAAATATCTGTGTTCTGACTACTGTGGCACTAAGAAGATGTGTGTGGAGGTACCACTTAAGTACACATAAGAAATATACTATTTCGTCCGATTTTTAAGATGTTTAAGCCTTTATATTCTCTACATACTTACTTGCTACAAATATTAAAATAATGTGGGGAAACCCATTAATCACAAACTACCCACTTTTTAAGAGGTTTATGCCTTGGTTCAAAGCATAAAGCAAAATATCTTAGCAGAGATGGTACCAGACAAAGAGGTTTTCCCTGGGCTCCTTCTCCTGCGTAATCAGGTTTGTCACTTCCCCATTCTTGTGTTTGCTCACTCTTCAGCAACTGATGAAGCAACATCAGACCCGCCAGTCACAGTAGAGAAATTCCAACTCCTCCCCTTGGGAAAACCCCAGAACTTGCTCAAAGACCATCTATGACTGTTATTAATACAATCTATATCCAACATGTTACTTCTCTGGAAGAAAATGTACAAAACCAAACCAAACCATAAAAGCCCCCAAAACCAAACCAAAGTAAAAGAAGATGTAAATCACACAGAAACTGGTAAAATAAAAAAAAGTTTCCAGCTGTGTAAGCTGGTAGGTGAGGGACACACCTTCATGTCACACTTCTTTAGACAGTGAGATGCTTTTGAATCAGTATAAGCCAATCATGCAACTACTACACACATTTCACTGTAAGTACAGCAGAGATGGCAAGAATTAATTAATTGGTAACAGTCACTCAACATCTGAAGAAAAGCAGTTCCTAACTGGGTCGCTCTGCCACAGCATCAAGCAAATAACACACTGTGAACTCTATCTTGTTTATACTGACAACTACATTTATTTATTTTAATTTCAGCATGTGTCTGCAAGGAATGTCAGCAACCTCAGGAATCATGACCTCCTCTAAACATAAAAGAGAAGTACAGGAAAGATAATGAAAAGAGCTGTGAACGGTTCACTGAAGTTAAAAAATGTTCTGCATCAAGGCAGTTAAATGTTCATGATATGAAGAGATAAAGAGAACGACATAAAAAATTAATGTGAGAAGAAACTCTGAGCTGAAAATTCCTCGTTCTCTTCATATAAATGGTGCAAACTTAGAATAGCCTCATATATGATTCTATATAACTGGAAACACAGGAGAGAAATATGTCTTTAAAGAACTGTTGAAGAATTTTGCTCAAAGTTTCCTTCAAAGTTGGGGAGAAAACCATTTGCTTCTTCAATAGATTAATATTACTCAGAACATTCTCTCAAGCAAAGACTGTGTAAGCTATCGAAATTTGTGTCATACAATACACCTGTCAAAATATTTTTTATTTATTAAAAATCTCAAGCATGTATGTAAAATAAAAGTCTAACCCATTTTCCTCACTATCTAATGCAAGTAAACATATGTTTTTGGCAACCAACAAGAGGGAGCCTTTAATACAACTACAGAAAGACTCAGAGGACGAGTAACACCATCTCAAATGGTAAAAAAAAACCAAACCACAATACAATACAAATGATTAATTTAACAATTCTGCTAAGAAATTCATGTTGATTTTTTCATATATATATATAAAGACATGAGGTCATCTGTGACATCATATATGACATGAGGTCATCTGTGCCTTACACAAACTCTCTTGATCCCAAACATTACTATCTTTTCACACCCCTCTCTTCCCCCCAAAAACCTGCCAATTATGTTCTCTACTAATGCAAAAGCAAGTCAGTGATCACAAAGACCTCAACTCCAGCCCATCAGTACCCAAACTTTAGTCCATCAATACTGTACAGCAGAAAAAGGGGGTAAAAAAGTACGACACATTAAACCACACATTCACAAAAAAACCCTCCCACGAAACACACACACAAAACCCACAAGTCACCCTCCCAAACCCCGAATTTCACTACACTTATTTCATGCAAAGGCAGTTTATTGAAGCCACGATTTCATTGGCTCTTTGCAACCCTTTATACACAGGTACTAAATGAATAACAAGTAAATTTCTATTAGATTTCCAATTACAAATAACCTGGTGAAGACACAGTATTAACCAATCAAGCTGGGTCTTCAATTTTCATAAAGGCACCCCTGTCTTAATTACTACCACTGTCTTGCACTTTAACACACCATATTAATATACCTTTCTAACATGCAAAATCAAAAACATTTTTTACACATAGTTAAAAAGCAAACTAAAATGGCAAGTATTTTAAGCAAGAAAAACAGAAGCAGCAGCATCTCTATTTCTCAGTCTGACAAGCATCCGTAGAGAAGTTTGGCTTCTCTCCTTTGCTCCCCTGGAGGAGGAAGAAGCTGACTTAAGAATAAAGTGACAGTTGTTAATTTAAGTAATTACAGATTCAACCAAACTAAGGAGACTCCCAACTTCTCTCCAAGTATATTCAGAAAATACTAAGTAAAAAACAAGAATAAGTAAAAAATAAGTAAGAAAGCTTACAAATGGTGACATACTTACTCTGAGCCTGCAGCCATTTCCAAATAAGAAGTATCTGCTGTGTCAACCCCCAATGGGATCACTATGCTCATGACGTTCGTTTCTGATAAATTCGATTACTACGGAGTCCTATGCATTGGTATCCAAAACACTGGGGCATGCCAGCCACAGTGCTCATTGCAAACATCTAAGTGCATCCACAAACCCTGTCAAACACAAACAGGCAGGAAACCAACAGTCAGTTCAGTTTAAAATGAAGCATTTTTACATCACATTAATTTTAATCAAAAAATTACCACCTACATCTGTCACAATTATTTCATTAGTTTTATTTTACACAAGTAAAACATTCAATTTCAATCTTCTTTAAAAGCTAACTTCAAGTACACTTCTTTTGATACTGTGATAAGCTTAATGCCTGAACTTAAAAAATATTACAAACTGACAGAAAATATTACCACTCAAATTTGTGATTAAAACCCAGCACATGTCAGGAGGTGACACAGACTCACTTTACAGCAGATTCACTGAACATGAAGTACATTTGCTTATTGCTCTGTGTTGTCAAAGTCCAGTTGCTGTAAACCTTTCAACAGAAACCTGGTTACAGAACTTTACAAGGAGGTCCTACATTGCTCACTTTTATTGCACACTTCAAAAAACCCCCAACTCCTTAATGTCTTACCTTCCATTCAGTATTTTTTAAAGCAAAATCATTCTAATGATTCACAATAATGAAACATTTTTCATCTTATTTTATAGATCGCCATTAGAAGGCACTACACTCTTTGGGTGCCACTTTTCAAAGCCATTTTTTAAGTAGTAAGAATCACCAGTATTTAATTGCAGAGAAAAGCTACAGTTTGCTTGACTTTCACAAGCACAAGAATCACCAGTTACCACCAGTCTCATAGGACAGGACACCCAACCAAGCACAGGAGAGGAGATGCTAACAGACCTCAGCTGTTCACAGACTGCTAAACTAGTGCACTTTTATACACTATTACAGACAAGGTTTTCCACAAGTGACCAGGTAATTGAAGTAAAATAACATCAGTACTTCTACTGCCAAGGAGCACATGCAGTGCCCAGTGAATACACTCCCATCACAAAGTGTAATATCTTAACTGAGGTGCACAAAAGCCCAACAGTTTTGAGATCAACCTATTTTAATGGGCTTAACCTCACCAAACACCAGATTGGCAAGAAAACACCAGCAGGCCCCAGTGTAAAATGGACTTCAGACAAGCACTGTGGGATTCCATTTGAATTCTTCAGGATGATGCAGTGGCACATACAAGGCATCTCTAAAGTATGAGAGCACAGAAAGTCTTCATTTACCTTCCTAAATTTTGTAACACTACTGAATTTGGGCAATTAACGTGAGAACATCCCGAGAAATCTGAAATGCCTAAACCTACAGTTCATTCTCCTTCTAGACAGCAACAGTTGTGGTTTGGTCCTATTCCATGAGACACCAAATACAATAAACTGGAAGCAATCAGGCCAACTGGACATTGGAATATTTTGCTTTCCTCATTTCAAACACCGAGCATTTTCTCACTAAATACCACAAACAACAAACTGTGCCACTACCTATGCATGAATTAGGAGAAAACACACTAATTTTCAAAAATAAACAGCAAGAAAACCCCATTAAACCAAAAGCAGGTATAGAGTATTTTCAGCAGCAGGCATGAAAAAACTCCAAGCCCTTCTAATAGTTTAAGTGAGCACTCAATCTACCACCATATGGGGTTGCTCTGCTTGTAGGGTAGGACCCTGAACAACATCTACAACTTACAGAAAACATTCAACTTACCATTTAGTTCTCTTCTTCTAAAAAAGGTAAAAATTTTACCCCGTAACTGAAAGAAAATCATGGATTTTTAAAGTCCATGTACATCAGCCATGCCAGGGTTCCATTACGACCTGGAGTGTCACCTATGCTAACAGATCATTAGCATGATGAAGATTTTATTTTATACCTGTTAGTAGGTTATCATAAAACAACAGTTTCAGTGTTTCAAAGTGGGTCTGAAAGACATATTGAACGTCACCACCCGGGATCAAGATCCTCACTTAGATAGGCGTTTCTTGCACTTAAAATTGCGTTTGGCAATACTGTGGTTTTTCTTAATAATGTTTTCTTTAGACATTTCTGGCCAGGTAGAGTAACAACTGGAAATTAATGTAGGCAAAAATGCCTGTGAGACTGATGGAAGTGAAGAACTTGCTTAAGACATCTGTCTCACGAACTGTGACACCTCCAAACTTCAGTGAAAACAACTGAGGTTACCCCATCATTACATATTCAAGTGACTCCCATTGTCAACACAGAACAAGAGATGTGATTACCAAACCTGAGAATCAAGAGAAATTTGACACCTTTTCTTAGAAGTAATGCAGTAAAGAAGATCTGTGTGTATGTTTTTAGAGCTGTGTACAGACTGGGTATTAATTGCTAATGTGTGTCCCAGCTGATGACAATCTCTGACAAGACAAACACATCATCATTCTTGTAAAAAAAAACTAGAATCACAGGAGGCAGAGGGGAGGGAAGGAAACAGCCAAGATAAAACTTCTTACCCTATGGCAAGTTGTTGAAATACACTTTTGTCAGAATTCACTCAAAAATTCTAATAGCCCAATCCACACGGAATAAATTCAGAAACTTAAGGAATCAAAATTTATTTTGCCAAACACCATTGAACAGAAGTTGTTTCATTTAAAAGGAAGCAGAAAATGATTGTAGTACTACTTCATTAAGTTTTTTACCACCTTCTTCACCACACACAAAACCCTCTAAAGCTTCTCCTGTGCCTGTAGTTGAGTATGGAAGAACAGAAGCAGCCACTGGCTCGTGATACAAACACAGACAAGTTAATTCCAACAAACACTGCTCATTGTTTGTGAGTAGCCACCCCCAACAAATGCCCCTAATGGAGGTGGGGGGTAGATCTAGGATAAATTAATTACACTACACTCACTTACTAAACAGAACTGTGACTTTGTATACAAGCCATCCAATTACAAACTCCCCAGTGATGTCAAATTCAGGACGATGGAAAACACTTATTTTCTGTCATGTCAGAACCAGAAGCATTGTCATGACATACTAAAATATTCCCTGTATTTTTGTCACAAAGAAAGCACAACCACTGGAGAACTTCATCTATCTTAAAAGTGATGGCTTATCCTTCAAAGCTTGATATTTCAGATGAGTCATAAAATACTACCTGCTGTCATAATTTGGTACTTTCCAATTTCTGCAACTACCCATCTCTTTCAAGTCATGAGTCTTCCTGAACTCTGACAATCCGTCACCCATGGCCTTTAAGAAACTGTTTTCACAGGTGCATTCATTTAAATAACTGGCCAGGACTAAAAAGAAGGGTGGTACAGAAGAATCTAAGCAGTTCATACACAATTTACTGTTTAGAAGTCTTTCTTCAACATCCCATGAATTTGGAAGTTAGGAATGCCACACAGGTTTGTGCAGTTAATTTCAGGGTCATAGAGTTAAAAGCCACAATATAGAAACTGCTGGTCCAAAGTTCATTATAAGCTCTTTACTAAAAAAAGTAGCTCATCCACAGCACCTTATTTAACAACAGTCGAGGTCCTCCAATTTTGTTCTGATCCTCTCTATTCTTTCAGTAACAATACACTCCAAGCTTTGAAAGTATTTCGGCCATTTTTTAGATTCACCAAATTTTCTCATTATCACCCTACCAGTACAGCTTTATTATATGGAAAAATATTCCTTATTCAAATTAACTTTGCTTTTATTTAATTATAGTAAAATAGTTTATCTTGCCCTAATAGTACCATTTTCACCTTAGAACCCCAAAAAACTTTCTGTTCTATCTGGTTAAACCATTCATGTTGTGCAAGATGAACCTCCTGAATGAACTTCACCATTCCATCACATTGGCTTACACTTTCTGTGGCACTTCTTGTTCCCTCCAGAGAATACAAAGGGGCTTCTTAACAGCCATATCAGGTCTAACTACTTGACGTCTCACCACACTTCTCATGATCCACTTTATGACACCAGAATCCTTCTTTTAAAAAATTAATTGTGCTCTAACAACAGAAGTGTAAGAGCAGAATACATTCCAAAACAGCCAGACCTCTGTGGTTTTGTACAGAGAACATAATTTATGCATTAAACATCAGAAAATAACTTAGGTATTATTCCAAGGTATTCCACTTACACAACTTTAATCTGTGGCCTAACAAAGACCACATGATTCCTTTCTGTCATGTCCTTCTAAGACCAATTGTGTCACATCAGAAGGAAAAACTTGACTTTTTCACTGGTATAGAGAGGAGCAGAAAAACCCAAGTACAGAGGGGTCAACTCCTAAATCAGAAGGTAAATGGGTAATCAGCTGAAGTTACATCAGTAGTTTTGAACCCAATCACAGAGGATCCAAACACTCCAAAGGAAACCCAGCACTGCTCAGGTTCTCCCAGAGGGAACTCCAGGCCTACTTAATCAGCACACCCTTCTCCTCCTTCACTTCCTTCTTGCAGGACCACCAAAATCTGTATGCAACAGATTGAGGAAACAAGCAGATGACAGGTCACCCAGACACTTGAAAAATAAGAACCTGGAAGTGCAGCCAAACTGTCCAGATGAATCCAACAAGGTTTCATAATTCCAGCTATCAATCATTCTCCCAGTGTCAAGAGTTCAGACAAATTCTCCCAATGCATTTTACATATAAGTTAGTTCTGATTTTTTTACCCCAAGAGGGTAGTTAAAAATTTTAACTACTTTTACTTGTATTTTATAGATCCAGAAACTGAGATCCCAATAGTCACATTCAAACAGAAAGTAACAACATAAATCTGATCAGAGAACTCTAACTTACCTTTATTTTTATTAAATATGAAACATTTTTCAAGCCAGAAGAAACCAAACAGTACTTGCTGCACTGTGAAAGGAACGGTCACTGGCTACACTGTCAGCTCACCTCTGCAAGACATTTAACCATTTTTGAGAAGGGAGAAGGCAGAGAAAACAGGACTAAGAGCCTCCCAGAACCCATGATGTGTGTCTAAGAATACTAAAACTCTCATCTAGATGCAGAGATGCAACTTTTCATAAAAATCAAAGAGGTGGCAGCAGCACCAGTAACGACTTATTGCCTTAATGACTAAAAAAATTCTTCAAAGAATAGTAATAGATCAAGATAATAGTATTAGTTATAATAACATTATTTATTACAATACAGTGGAGGTGTTTTGTTTGTTTTGGGTTCTTAATACACATTTACCTCTAACACCACAAAACACAAAGAGGGGAAAAAAATAATGAAAGCAGTTTTTACTGTTATTCTTCGTACCTCTGGCAGCTTTTTACACAGTGTCACTGCTACTTGTTTTTCCTTTCCCATTAATCAATTTTCAGATTCTGTTGTCATGTGACAAATACAAAAGGCAAAAAGCACATAAAGGTTACAGAAAAACATTCACTACAGAAGTTAGGATCAGAATTCAAACAAGGTGCAATGTAACATTTGTTTTCTAATTTATAAAGGGACATCAGTGAAATCATGAATGAAGCTTAAAACTAAATTATATCCCAGCTCAAATCTAAGAATTTTCCCACATATACAGAAGACTACACTGATTTCATTGCTAAGTATGTTCAAGTTCCTCACATTACTAAGCATTACAAAAATATTGAGTCTGTTACTGGTTTTATGTCTCTGAAGTTCTTCAATAACTTTTTATGCCAATTGCATCTATCAGTCACCACCCACTAACAATTACAAGATTAAAAAAACAGTTTTTACTAAGTTTAGATTTTCCAAGACCTGGGAGATTTCATCACAGAATATCTCTGCAAAGAGAATTACCAGGGCCTCCCTAAACACAGAAGTTCAGGGAGAAAAATCTAATTATAATTAGCTAGTAATTAGGCTGAGTATTTCATGAGAGGAAACAGCACTGGTTTAAGATAAATTATGATTTAGATTTTATATTGATGCATGCAACTTTACCTCAAATCCTTAGCTAATGTCACTACAGAAATATTAATATACTAACCAAAATACCATCTCTATACTCTCTCTGCTCTGTATATTCACAAGGTCCATGTACAAGATGTACATAACTACAACTGAAAAAAAAATAATCAAAACCTTCTAACCTATCTACACAACAACTATCCTTCCTTAAAAGCAAAATCATGTAGCTTTAAATACATATTAAAAACACCTAAAAGATGGAAGTGGTGGTTTACCCATATGTAGAAAATAGAGTAACTGAAATGTCTGAGAATAATTATCAGTCCTGAACACCTATAAAGCTGCAGCCTGTGTTTCCCAACATATGCAGCAATGGGCACTGCACCTCGTGTTCAAGCAGAGTTTATTTCCCCTGAGCACAAGTAGAGAAGAGGCTCTTTTGCTACACTAAGAGTACTGGTAAACACTTTGCCTCACACCCTTTAAATCCAGGCAAGAAATAAGTAACCATTTCCTGGAGCAGCATTAAGTATCAGAATACACAAAGTAGATATAAAGGCTCATTTTCACAGGATGTGCACAAATCTTAAGGGAATTAACTTAAAACAACCAACGAAATTGCTGAAACAAAGCGACTCATACAATCAATTTTCCAGGAGCACTGTCCAAGGAAGAAGAGGAAGGGTAAAAGAGTCACCAGATTTACAGATAAAAATAAATCACAGTTAAAACACAAATTATCTGCAGGACAGTCTTGAGTCAAGCAAGGCCTTTCAGTTCAGCCAGCACACAATGCTAATCTGGTTTAACTTCAAGTCAATTTGAATATAAAACCAATCTACAGTACTAAGCCCAAACCAAAACTAACTTCCACTTGTCCCCAGTAGAAAATTTATGGTACTGTGAGTCCAGGTTGGCTCCAGAGTTGCAAAGGATCACTCTGAAACTAATTACAGTGTCCCATCTCAACAGGGTCTTTCAGGCAAGATGCAAAGATTTCCAAAATACTACTGCTGCTTTCAGACCTCTGCTGATTCCTGCAGATCTCAGTGTTACCTCCTAAGACAAGTTATCTCAGGCCATAGGGACAGATGACCAAAAGGCAGTATTCTGTTCTACTGTAATTTATTACCACACCACACACCTTCTATGCCCAAGCTGCATTTATGGAGACTGTCTATACTGCATTCTTGTCCTCCCTCCCTCTGATTACCTCATATTTGCACACGTTTTGCAATCAAGAGCAAAAGCAATTCTTCTCAGGCTTTCCTTCAGATTTGCAGGCCAATGATTTTAACCCCTGGCCCTGGGAACCACCCTCGCCCACAACAAATCCCCAGAAGGGACCTGAGGAAAGCTGATACAACCATGTCCTAGCACAACCTAGGCAGGAAAAACCTAAGGAAAAATGCAGGTATCAGGTTTGTCAGAGTCCACAAACACAGGGTGAAAACTGTCCTGAACTGCCACAGACTCAACAAACAGCTTTCCTAGTTGGCTTCCCTGCCTACTTTTTTTTGGTTGGTTGGTTCTTTCCTTTTTGGTTTTTTATTTAAATGTTTTATTTTTTTTTTTAATTGGGAAGGAAAAAGAGAGGAAAACATTAAGAAGATTTTACTAAATACAAGTGTATGTTTTGCTACACTGCTGTTTCCTACCGGTGCCCTGAGCATTCATGCCTATACAGCAGCTGGGTTATTTGCAAAAACAGTTACAGAAACTGGTATTTTAATGGTATACTCCAAATATTCTTCAAACAGTGAACTACAGCATGTGTGTATGTATATGTATTCATGTATCAGCACACATATCTGGGAATAATATGCAGCATACATATAGGTAGCATAAATACACGTATAAAGTAATCAATATTTATTCACTGCTGTCTGTTTCTAAGGAGGTAACATCTTTAGACAGACCTAGAACCAGAATACATGAATAAATGACTAATCTTACCCACAGGAAGTTTTCTGTTTCCCCTGCCATGCTCCATAACTGTATAGATTTTGCTAAGAGATTAGGATGCATATCCAACTTCCAAATGTTACACCACAGCAGTTGCAGTGTGCAGGCTTAGAAACAACTGTGTCCAAATTCAGACTTTTGCTATTATTTGCTGCTTTCTATGGTAACCTAACAGATAAGTCAGCAGTTTACTTCTAATTTGTGCCGAGACAAAAAAGAAAGGCGAGTAGGAAAAACAAGACACAGTAGGCACACTCAAATATACCAATCAGGACCTATTAATATCATGCACAAGAAAATAACTTGTTCTAAAAGAAATCTGGTTTCCAACATATTTCAGAGTTTGTGCTCAAACACTCCCACTGACCTCATGTTCCCTGTATGCCCCTCACAGCAGTACCTTCCTCATCACAGTATTAACTGCTCCTGGTCTCCCTCACAAGCCCCCAGTAACTCCCTATGCTGTCACAGCAACCAACACATGGACAGCAATCACACACCCATCCAACTTCCTCCTCTCGTGCCCTGTCAGACAGCCAAAAAGCCCCCAAAATACCACTATGTGCTGGTTTGAAGTAACACACATGACAGACAATGGTTAAAGTCATTATGCTTCCTCTGCCAGCTTCTCTAAGGACACTGCTCACAGCTGCCCCCATCCTCTTTTGGATGTTCATTAAGCTTCAGGGAGCCCAGTGGTACCCTATCAAATTTCTGTTTTATTACATTACAGGTGATACTGATGCAGACCTACTGATCTTCAGACCAACTTGTTTAAGAAACACTTCTGTTATGACCAGCTACAAGGCGAGACTCCTCCTCCAACTTTGCTTTTGAAAGATCACCAATACAGAGGAAGGGCAAGCACAGTTAAGTAATGAGTTCATTAGCACAGAATAACAGAACGGCTTGGGCTGGGAGGGCCCTAAAATGTCATCCAGTTCCAACCCCACTGCCATGGGCAGGGACGACAACTGTTACATGATGATGCTCAGGACCCATCCAACCTGGCCTTCAGCACTTCCATGGATGGGGCATCCACAGCTTCTCTGGGCAGCCTGTTCTGGACTTATGAATGTCCTGAGAGACTTTACATTCAACAAAGACCTCAGTCAGGTTTGGAATGAGAACCAAACTTCATGAACTGGTCCCATGTTTGGGATCCAGAACAAAGAAATAAAAACCCCTCCTTCTCCACGGCATCCAAGACTTATGCATAAAACCCGTGAGTTTCTATCATGTCAGTACCAACCCTTCAGTACCTGGGTCATTGCATGAATCACAGAGACTCCAGTCAGAGCAAAGCAAGCTGCTCTTTAGGTATAACCCTAGAGTCAGTCTGCCAGTTCAGCCCAGTTTCTGCCCTACAGAAAAGCTGGTTTCCACTGGATGCAGGCTGCCTTCCCTTCACTGTCTGGTCCAGCAGCGCTGCTTTTGTGCATTCTGATGATGGGAAGCCTTGTCCCTTAAAACATGGAAAACTTGCCCTTACCTCTTCTCTCTCTTCACTCCTTTTCTTCTCTCAGTGGAAGTGAGACAAATATGGGACTAGGAAGAGAAAAAGAGTAAGTGGTAGAAAGGAAATAAAGGTAAAAGCAGTTACAGAAAGAGTAAGAATTAGTTTATGGAACAGAAATGTACCAAGAAGTAGCAAACAGAGATATACAAATACCATGCTTAGAGATTTTAGACTTTGTATTTACAGAACTCAATGCCCAAGATCAAAAATTAACTGCCAGTTAATGCCTCTAAGTTTACTAAACACCTGCTGTACTTCTTAAAATAAACCATACATACGAAGGCCTATCTATTCAAAAATCATCAATTATTTGAGCTGAAGAGCCAAGGCATTGTAAAGAACAAAACAAGTGCAGCACATGAAGAAGAGTGAAAGATTACTCTGTGTTAGCAATATTGTTTATTGTTTACAGAAGCACATATTAGCTACCTATCATTAGCATGCCACAGTATATAACTGAGACATGTAAAACTGGTTTAAGGAAAAATTCAAAGGTTAAAGACAACAAGTATAGTTGTTTCCCAGTAAAAGGATCTTGACTTTAAATCATTCTCTGTGTCACCTGTTTTACTGCAAACATTTATTTCTTCATCTACCACAAAATGATAAAAAGCTGGTGATTAAACTTGGACAAAATGCCTGTATGTGACTTACCAATTACTCTACAAGAACACATTTACAGGTGTTACCTTAATCTATTATTCCAGACAACATCCTACAATATAAAGGACTTCTGCAAGTATGCACAGTCCACATTCTGTAAGAATACTCTAACTCTTGCCTACAACGATAAGGGCTGAGTATATTTATTTTTTATTAAATAAAACAGTATACCTCCTGGTGATTCCATCACTGGAAGCATTCAGTCACCAACATTCCTCCACTAAGTACAGTTTTTGGAGTGGAAAAACATGTGACCAAAAATACATATCAGGATTACCTTCAAAAATCTAAATATTTTGCTGGTTTCATGATATTGAATAAATAAACTAATTAATTAATTTTGTCTATGTTGCTTAGCAAGATGTGGGAGTCTACTGTAATTATTAGCTACCTACTACAGAAGAAGTAAATTATTTTGACTTAGTTCAAGTCTGACATTTCAGATAAGCATATTTCTGTTTTGACATGTTTTCACTTCAGGAGATTCCAAAGTTTTTTCAGTGGCATCTGATTTACATGAAAACAGCACTTCTACTTCTACTCCTGGAAGCGATTTGCAGACACTCACCTAATTGCTACACTCACACCTAGAAATCTAAACACAAGCAAGAAAGTCACACTCTTTCAAACACAAACTTTTCATTCTTTCTAACTCTCTTGAGTGACTCTAACCAAAGTTCAACTTGGACTGTAATTTTTGGTAACAACTTGGCAGTATTTCAATGTTCTTCACAAAAATTTGGGGAGGAAACTGGAAAGAAGTAATGAGGGAACATATTGGGAGGGACTATAAAATGTTCAAGAACAGACAAAAAATATTGAAGAAGTGTAAGATCAAACGATCTTTCCTATTTTCAAGAAAAGAAAACTCCATTTATTCCCAATTGCAATTACCTTGCAAAATTGTATTATTTGGGCTAAGTAATTTTAGATTCCATGCATTTTAACTTTATAGGTTTGTTTTCAATGGAGATTTCAATATGTATTTTTAAATTAAATACAGATATGAAATACATAGTCTCTGAATAAGCATAAAGAATTCCACCCAGCAATGGAAGCTCAATGCACAGCTTTTGATTTTCAATACTACTGCCTCACAGAAGGGGACAAAAAGATTTGGCATTTGCTTTTGTCTTTCAGCACAAAAGATGTGGTTGGAAAGACAGTAGAGATCAAACATTAAAAAACCAACACAGTCATTCATAAAAATCCTGCCTAATGATATTAAACAGTCACATCAAGCATTCCTAATCTAAGCAAAAGAGAAAAGAAAATAATTAGCTGAATTACATGGCAAGACATCTGAAGGAGGAACTGTACCCTTATAACCAGTAACTACTGCATTGTTTATCAATTATATATAAAGTAATCACATTTCTTTCATAGTTCTACAATGATAGGCTTGGAAACCAAATGAGAGGTGTAATCTCTCTGTACCTTCCTCAAAAACTGTAAATAAGTTGTAATTCCTAAGTTTTCAGTTTAACTAAAACCAACTAAAAACATTCTGTATTGGAGAAGTTTCTTTAAAACAACAGTTAAAACAGGATTAACCGTCTAGACATGGAATATCATCTGTCTTGTGATAGGGTTTTAAACAAACCCCATTATAACCATTATAATTAGGAGTTTGTTCCCTTTGTCTACTCAATGCACACCAAGAGCATAACTATTAAAAAGTATCTTTAGCCCTCCTCAAGTTAGAAGAGTTAAAGAGTAATGAACATCAAACCAATTTAAATATTAAGAGTTCCTCGGGGCAAAAGATCCAGATCTACCATCCTGTACACCATTTTCAATTCTCAACCAGTAAATTAAAGCTGTTTCATCAGTTTCTATGACTAATTACATAACACTGTCCTGCACAACATCCTGGTCCCTGAACTGGAGCGTCCCGAACAGGACGGATGGACCATCTGGTGGACAAGGAACTGGCAGGATGGTTGCGCTCTTAAGAGCTGTCAACAGCTCGCTGTCCAAGTGGAGACCATGGATGAGAGGCATTCCAGCATTCCTCAGGAACTGGTATTTGGACTGCTGCTGTTTAAATCTGTCGGCAAAACGGACTGAGTGCACCCCCAGCAAATCTGTTGACATGAAGCTCTTTGGTATGGCCAAGATGTGGGAGGGGAGGGACATCACCCAGACGGACCCTGACAGGCCTCAGAGTAACGCTGGCCTCTGTGAACCTCGTGAAGTTCAACAGCCAAGTGCAAGGGGCTGAACCAGCGTCAGGGCAGCCTCAAACCTGAGCACAGGCTGAGCAGAGCACTGATCACAAACAAACAGCTCCAGGGACAGAGACTTGGGGGTGCTGGTTGAGGAGAACCACAGAATGACCCAGCAATGTGCACCTGCAGCCTCAGCAAGCCAAATGTGTCCTGGGCTGCACCAAGCGCGGTGTGGGCAGCAGGTGAGGGAGAGGATCCTGCCCTTCTGCTCCACCCTCGTGAGAACCCACCATGTCCAGCTCTGGGACTGCAATGCAAGAAAGAAGGGGGCTTTCTAGAGCAGATCCAGAGGAGGCTGCAAAGATGATCCAGCGGCCTCAGCACCAATCCTTTCAAGACAGCCTGGGAGAACAGGGTCTGTTCAGCCAGAAAAGGCTCTGGGAAGACCTCAATGCAGCCTTTCAGTACTTATAAAGGGGGCTTATGGAAAAAGACGGAGAGTGACTTTTAACACGTGTAGACAGTGACAGGACAAGGGGGAACATCTTTAAACCAAAAAAAATGAGATACTTAGATGTCAGGAAAAAATTCCGTACTGTGAGGGTGCTGAGGTACTTGAACAGGTTGCCCACAGAAGTTGTGGATATCCCGTTTCTGGAAGTGTTCAAAGACAGGTTGGATGGAGCGTTCAGAAACCTGGTCTAGTGAAATGTGTCCCTATCCATGGCAAGGGAGTTGGAATTTGATTTTGAAGGTCCCTTCTAACTCACACCATTCTATGATAAGGGGACCAACAACAGATTATAGATCTCCCTTCTTAAGTACAATAATGTCATTAAAATCTTGTCTTATCATCTCGTCTTTGAACTTGATGGCAATTTATTTCAGTGATGAAGATATAAAAGTGAATGATTACCTAAATTATGATGCCATAAACCCCACAAAACTCAACTAGAAATGAGAATAAAATAAAAAACCCTTTCTTAGCCTGAGCCCACAGTACGAAATTTTAGTATCTAGACTAAAAAAGTGTTAACTTAAAACTAAACTGTAAAACTAGGAACAATACTATTTTGGCAAGTGCCTGATCTGCAAAACTGCTGGGCCCTTCTTAGTCTCACCCAAGGTTTGACAACACAGCACCACCATCCAAGCACTGTATGAGCCATCCCATGAAAGGAGACAGCACTCCTGCAATACAATATGCAAAACTAACACATTCCACTTGGACGAGATGCAATCTGTGCTACCACAATATATTCTTCACTTGCATTGTAGACACACATCACTTGAATGGACACTGTGATGTACCACAGGTCTTACCAATGTTTTAATTTTAAAAAATAAGAAAACATTGAAGTTAGGCATGTTAAAAAAAATGCACTTTGTGCAATAAAACTGTGTTCAAAGGCTCACAGATAACCTTAATTATTAAAATTTTCTAACCACCATCAGAGCTTAAAATCTTACCCATTTCATTAATACATTAAAATTTGCAAAAGGAAATAATCTCAGTATCTCCTAATGGGTATATGAGATCTTGAAAAGGTTTCTTTTAAGTAAGTTGTTTGTTATGCCTCAAAGGTAACAACAGTTTTTCTTTGAACACAACAGTTGAAGGTTTTTCTGTAGCACGAAGGTCATGAGCAGAATTTTGGATCCTCAAACGTATTAGACCAACTTCTGTGGGTACAATTCTTTGGTTACTAAGAAAATGTGAACACTGAAGTAGATAGAAATATTCATCTTTCAATATGCAAAAGCCCATTATAATTACCATTCTAAATAACTCAGAATTTGGAAGAATTAAAAGTGAGGATTTTTTCCTTAATCCATATTCTACATCTGCTGAAACTTTTTTTTTCCCCAGAGATGCCTGAAGTTTGATTCTTAACAATAAATCAAAACTACTGTTTGGGCAGTGGAAACAAACACTGTACCTGTTCAAAATTGTCCAACAAAATTCGCTTTTCAGAGATTCACAAATGCTCACTTGCATGGAAGTCACAAGGACAATAACATACATTCACTCCTTTAGGATCTCTCCAGAAGTCTGAATTGAGCTCTATTTTACATCTTAACTCATCTACATCCCTCCCACTAAATTTTGTTAAAATGTCACATGACAACGGCAAAATACTTTCATTAAGCCTTCATTTAAATTAATCTAGTTAAAACAATACTACAATTCCACAATTACATGCAGTCCCTAAATCAGTCCCACAAATAGTCCTTACTAAAACTAGGATTAGCTTGCACGCAAAATTCAGACTGTCCTTAAATCAAACCAAGAACAGAAGTGAAGAAACACCACAGTTTTTAGTGTCACACCGATTTCTGTTGCTTTCTAACAGAATATTAACAGTGGTGTGTGCTGAAACTGTCCAAGAGAAAATTTGGAGTTGCATTTACCTCAAAGTAACCTGAAGAGGTTACTTAGTCCTAAGAGAAACTTTCCCTAGATTTAGTCTGAAGAATGAATATTATTTCCCCTCTGGAATTTCCCATACAGCAAAAAAAGCTCATCCAAAAGACCAAACGACAGTTAAGCAAACTTTTCCTTCAGATATGAAAAGCTTCAAGATACATAAATGGTTTCATAACTCCAGTCTGTGTTGCTGCATTTGTAACACAATGTTTGTGAAACAGAAATGCATCTTGAATAAACAGAAATTCAGATTTCAAACCTTCCCTCTTTCAGTAAGTCTGCATTAGTTCTGTGGGCAGGCTATGCCATTCTTTATGAATGTACACACAGAAACATCAATAGAGTACAAAAATAAAGCTAGAATTTGATCTGTAGTGTTGTCTCCTTAAAACAAATCGCAGATCTGTTTTTACAAATGAAGAAACTGAGTCACAAAGGCAAACTGACTCATTAAAACTCACAGGAAAACTCTGAAGATCTCTCTAAATTCCCAAGAGGTTTTCAGTGCAAAAAATTTGGCAATTTATAAAAGAAATTGTAAAATCCGAAAATTAGTATTTTTGAGTTTATTTCATTACTCCCCCAACACTTTTTGTAGAGTGTACAGAATTATTTTGATTGTGAATCAGATGTCTGCTTGAGGACATGACTGAGGCCATGAAGAGCTCCAGAGCTGTACAGCCCTCTAAGTCACAGTGTCAGAAAAAAAAAAAATCAAGAACCGGAGCTTTCAACCTGGGGAGAGGAAAGAAAAAGCCAAAATGTTTCTGTAAAGGCCCATACACTTCACACTCTTTTTCATGTACTATTAAATAAGCAGAGTAAGAAATGGTTTATGAAAAAAAATTTAAATCTTTATAAATAAAGATAATGGGAGCATGCATTACTGGAGAACTAACAAAATCACTCAGCCTTTGGCCTCAGAACACGCTAAAGGCAGCATTAACACACCCTACAAGTCTGTCTTACTGTTCAACTTCAGGTACACTTTAAACCACCCATCAGTGCTTATAAACGGTATCTAAATTAAAATTCTTCAGAGACTGAAGAACGTCACTACAATGCCTCATTTGTGACTGCTTAAATCCAGAAGGTTCTGAAGCTATACTGGAAGAGGAATTCATATCTCATTAAATTAAGGATGAGATTAAAGATGGGAATTAAAAAAAGAGTGGAAAATTATTTTTGTTATTGCTCTTTAAACAAACAGTTGCAGCCTCCATAGTATGTATCAGAGTACACTACACCAACTACCAAATAATAAACCCTTGTGACCTCCCTTCCCCCCACTCAAACATATTTATAGTGGTGATACTAAAAGGTTCATATTTCATTTAGGAAAAAAATTAGAGGTTATGAACTGCACCTTCCCTCAATATCTGTAGGTGCATTACCACATATATAATTTATACAGCAATATACAAAATAAATTGAAGAAAAAAAACGTACTGCCAAGACTGCATGGTAGCAGAAGAAATTCCACGTCTTAATAAGTAACAATAATCTCGCATTCATTATTCTTTTAAGTTCATTCTGTGTTCTTAAACTAAGAATATATGGAATTACTGCACTGATGTCCAGCGAAGGTAATTCCTGGAAGGTGAAATGACGTTCACAAATGTGCTTCCACAAAGAATTTAGCTGACTGTCTTAGGGATCTTAATCCACTACTTCTGTTGATAAATATGACTGATTTTATGGCGTTAATAGGATGGACATGTGTCCGTGTACACGTACAGTGCCTACCACAAACGCAGGCGCTTTTCCAAATTATTAACCCGACTGACATATTCCCTTACAGCGATACACACACACCCCTCGAAGGAGCTGCCGAGTCTGTTCCCTCTGCCCACCCCCTTCTCCCCGAACACAGTGGTCTCGTTCACTTGCCTTTCACACACATAACCAATAAAATTAATCAGCTGGAACACAGCATTTTTAAATCCTGGTAAAGTCAAGAAATGTTTTGTACGTTATTTGAAGGGAATAGCCTTTTCATTTAGACACGGTAAGACTCTAATATGCTGCAGACAAACGCACTGCATGGGGTGTGGAGGACCCGAGCTGATTAGATTACCACAACATCAGCCTGAGGCCGCCATTTTTAGAATCTCTAAAGGACAAAAGAGGGAAATTAAAAAATTTGCCCCACATTTTTTTAAAAGTAACTTTAAAAGTACAGTGATGATAATCAATTAATCACGTATGGTAACTACAGCCATGGATATCTCTTTCTTTTCACTGATCTGAGCCCTGAGTAACAAAATCGCTTCATTATTTTTCTTTTAAGGTACTGTAAATAAACAGACTAAAACGTTCCTAAATCGAGATGCAGCTCTGAACTTCTGCTTTCGACGACACGTAGTATGGACCATTTTAGGGGACCTCAGGGCTTTCAAACACCGCGCATTCCCTAATGGCCGAGTGTGGGGGAATACAGAACCTTTATAATCAGGCTTGTATTATGTTTCTCTACCCTATTTAGTACCACACAGTGAACCGTTTGTTTCTCCTCCCCTATGCCTGCAGCAATGGGGTCTAACCCACCAACACTTATCGCTTCAAGAAAGAGACTGAAATAAGCCACCCAGGGAACACGAACACCGGCTGCAGAAACTGAGGCAAGAAAGGGATGCACCGGTGTAACTACTTACAGCCAGGAGAAAGGGGGTGGGGAGAATGATCCCCTTTTAAATTGGCACAGAAACTCCTGGGGACTGCTCTCCCTCTGCCCAGGTTACACCACGAAGCGGAGATACGGGCAGGGGAGGCGGGGGTGGGCAAGGCAGGGAGATTAGGCCTATACGAGCCATTTTAGTACCACAAAGCGAAAATATACAGGATGGAGGAAAAGAATAGGCTTCCCCAAGCTTCGTAAAACTCAATACGCAGTCCCAGTAAGGCACAAACCCGTTCTGAAATCTGCTAGCCCAAGGAAGTCTATGTTGTCACATAATAGCTCCTTTTGGCTCATTTTCCAGGCATAATGCATAAATCTGGAGTAACTGCCAAAAAATTTTCCTCAGCTCCTCCAGTTACAGTAACCCGCCATATTCACAAGATATAGCGACAGCCTGCCATTTTTTAACCAAACCCCACAAAAGGAAAAGCAAATTCAAGGCAACTTAAACAGAAATTAAGCACATTTCAGGGTGGGAAGGAGTAATACTCGCACCGAGGGTAATGAGACGTTCCCGTCGCATTTCATTCCCCTTTTGCCACCTCCCCCTCCCCCAAAGCACCCACAGCAGAATATGCTAGTAATAACCAAAGACTCACCTGTAATGGTCACAGGCCAGGCAGCAGGACCCCTCACCTGAGCCCCTTCTCTATCCCAACCAAAACAATGCAACAACCCCACTGCGGATATCCCTACCCTAGGCAGGACTCAGCCCTCAGCAGGCTCTAATAAAAGAAAGACAAGGGAAAGAGGAGACCCCCCCTCCCCCCAAACCTAGCTCGGTGCGCAGAACCCTGCAGGGACCAGCTCAGAAGCGCCCTTGCCCTGGGACCTGTGTACAAACCCTGCTGCTGCCGCCGCTGCTCCCGTGCCTCCCTCCCTCCAGCCTCCTACGCTCCCTTCTATGTCACTGCCTCTCTCTGGGAAAATGGCGTCCGCTCTCCCCTCCCTCCCCCTGCACGGGGCTCACCCGCCCCGCCTGACAGGGGCAGGGTTACCAAGGCGAAGCCAAACAGCCGCCATTTTGCTTACGGGCTGGGCGCGCAGCCCGCGCCCGCCGAGCCCTCAGTGTCCATTTTGCAACACGCTGAACGGCTCGGGGCTCTGGGCGCGGCCGCAGCACCAGACTGCGCCGGGGCCTGGGCAGAGGGCCGTGAGGAGGGGAGCGGGGCGGCGGAGGAGGGGTGGCTGCGGCGGGGGCGATCCGCAGCCCCGGCGGCGCAGCCCGCGCGGGAGGGGCGGGGGCTCCGTCCCGGCCTCTCGTGGGCCCAGCCCGGGCGGCAGCGCCGATGTCTGAGTCAAAGCCGCATCCTCCGAGCAACAAACGCCAAAACTCCCTCGGCTGCTCTCCCCTCCCTGACCTCCGGCTTCTGCCTCACGACCGTCGATGCTCTCGGCGTACATGTTCTTTATGAACCTCAAACTGAGCACGTTTTGGCCACAAGCTGCGCGAAAAGCCGGACAGAGCGGCCGGATCTCACACACGCAGAGGAACTCACTGAGGGCGGGGAAGAGGGGGGCGAGAAGCGAGCGGGAGCTTTGGCCGAGACCTGCTCAGGAGGTTCTGACTGAATCTCTCCTCTCAGTAAGATACTCGAGACTGAGAATCTTCCCCGCAGCGTTTAGGACTCATGTATAAGGCAAGTGGGAGAGATCTTCTTTCCTTAAAGCGAGTGGGACAGTGCAAGGCGTTTCTTTTCTGCGGGGAACAGGACGAGCGAAGGAGCCTCGTTTGCCCTGTCGGCATCAGCGCTCGGGGAGCAGGAATAGCGTGTTTCCACCCGGACGAGAGGGCACTGGCAAAGCCAGGAGCTGGCTTAGCGTTTCGGGGCAGACACAGCCTCTGCCTTTGTACCCAGCCCTTCTTCCTGCCACGGTATCTCCTCCCAGCTGCCCGCGCTCCGCGCACGCCGCCCTGTCTCCCTGCCCGGCCTCAGCCCCTCCAGCGATGCGGCTGATTGAGGGAGGGGAGGCGGCGGCTGGGGTTTCGTTCGACGCCCACCAGGGGCTGAGCGAGCCTCCTTCAGTGCGCAAACTCGGGGCACCAGATAAAAGCTGGGCTGGCAGCTCTTACCCTGCCTCGATGGAGCCGCAACATTCGGGTGACTGGAGAAGCAGTTAGCAGCAGCGCCATAGACTAGCGTCCCCCCACACCTTGAGCACAGAGAGTTTGGGGCTCTAAACAGCTGCTGCTGCGGCAGGAGGGAGCCGAGGTGAAGGGATCTGCTAGCTGGTTGGACGCAGAGGAGGCGGCTGTAATGGGGCATTAAGTCTAAGGGAGGAGGGGGGGTGATTAAACGTCTTGTGATCATGGCGGAGTCTATGGGTATTTTTTCCTGTCTAACTCTTCTGTGCGTGTGTTTCTTGTTTCTTTCTCTCTCTCTCTCTCTCCTTAGGGCGCTTGGCTGGGGCTGCTCGCTCGGGTTCTGCCTGTTGCGCGAAATGGCGGCTGGCGTCTTGGTGGGTTTGGTTGTCGGTTTTTTGTGTAGGGTTGTTTTTTTTTTTCCCTTCCCCTCCTATTCCCCTCCCCACACTTGAGCCTTGGCTGCGGCTCCGCAGCGAACCGCGGCGGAGCCCGAGTCAGGAGGGGGGCGGGGGCGGCGCGGCAGCCAATGGCCGGGCCGGCCGGGGTGGCCCGGCGCGCCCTGATTGGCTGGCGGTGACATCATCCTGCAGCAGGGGCAGCCGCAGCTGGGCAGGGTTGGGAGCTGCCGGGGGAGGCGAAGGGAGAAAACGGGCGCCATGATCCCAGCGCCAGGGAAGACTCCGCGGGCAGGGCGTCCCCGAAGAGCTGGTGAAAAGGAAGGGAGGACCAGGCCTGGGTTTCTTCCCAAACAGTGCCGGGGCTGTGCGGAGAGGAGCGGGGGAAGAGCGAGAGGGGAGCAACTCCTGCCTGCCTTTGTAACTGCGTCAGTACAAGATGGCGCAGGGTGTCCCTGGAGAGGGAAGGGAGTTGCACGTCCGCCGGAGGTCATGTGACCGCGTTGCATTCCTGTGGGGTTTGGCTGCGGACCAAGCTGGCTCAGGCGGCGGCGGCTGCTGGGACAGCCCGGGCTTCCCTCCCCTTCCTCCCGCACAATGCCGTGGGTCCCGCGCTGGGTCCCATCCCCCACCAGCCTTGTGCACGAGGGTGTAGCTGCTGCCGAGGAAGGTTCTCGCTTCTCTACTTGTTCTCCACCCACCTCCAGGGTGTAGCTGCTCTCGGGGGAAGCTTTCCATTCCTCCCCCTCTCTGCGCAAGGCTTTACCCACCGCCAGGGAAAGTTCCCCCCGGGGCCTGCTGGCTCCGCCCGAGCGTGGGAGCCGAGGGAGCTCACGGGAGCGCCGCCCGCTCGGTGCGAGGGCACCGCGCTCGGGCAGGCTCAGCGGTCATGCAGTGGTTCCAGTCGAAACAGGCGGTTTAAGCCATGTTTAAGTGACCTCATTAAAGCCGCTGAGGAAAACGCACAGGCTATGCGGAGTTGCTCTTCTGAGGAGGAGGAGGTCGTGGCTGTTCCAGTGTTGCTCTGCCGGGGTACGGGGTGGGGGAGCAAGGGACAGGCTGCGAGGTGTTCATTACTTTATTCTGTTTGAACAGGAAAAGTGGATCGCTGTTCTGTTGTGTTGTTGGATCCTGTTTTGTAGGGAGTTGAGCTGCTTCTCTGTGAGGCAATGTGTGTGTTCCAAAGTCAGGCCCCAGATTGCATGTTTAACGCAGGAATTGATGTATGTGTTTAGTGCAGATGGAAACTATAGTTTACGAATATTATAAGGATTGCTCATGTTATACTTTCTGAGGTTCATAGGAAAAATGAACTTGTTACGAAGGTCTGGGTAGGCTTGGAAGGTTGGCAGATACATTTCATGGATCTCTTATTATTTAAATATTTTGATGCAGGACAAGTGAAAAAGACATGTTTTCCAATCCTAATGCTTTTCTTTAAGTAATGCAACTCCTGTTACCGTTTGGGTGAGGTTCTTGCGCTTTCAGAGCAATTCGGTGCCAGTTCCCATGTCTTGTTCTTGTATGCCATAGTGTAAATGTAGTCGCTGCATCTAACCCAATGAACAAATTAACAGTATAAATTGCTGATACTTTCAGGGTAGGGGCTTGTTCTCTTTATAGATGTTTCACTTTTTCTATTCTTAGTTTGTCCCTAGATAGGTAAGATTTTTTTTTCTTTTTACTTCCCCAGAAGTAATTTGGTAGGGAATAAAGCTTGAATATTTCGTGAATGTGTTGTTTGAGAACTGACGGAATGAAAGTAACTGAATGACTAATACAGAAGATTCCTGTATAATAGATGCTCCTTAATACGGGTTACATAAGTAATATGGTGAGGTGGAGTCCAGTTACATAAGAACTGACTGGAGACTTGGGAGCTACTCTAAGTAGTCCTTATTGGTCACATATACAGCCAGCAGGGCATCCCTGTGTTGTGGGAGGAGGGGTAGAAAAACAGGATTGGAAGCGTCTGATAGCTCGACATTTTTCCTTTGTAGGTTATATAGAGAATACCAGGAAAGAAAGGGAGAAGGCAGTAATTAAGCATGACATAGCGTGAAGCTTTCAAAAGTCAGGAGTCTCTTTTGAGCTTAGCTTTTAGGATATATGCTCAGTTTCTTAAAAGACAGCTTCCCCATTTTTTGAGTGTCTGAAAGTGGCTGTCAACTGAGAACCGAGTTCCATGCAGACTGCTTTAAAGAGCAGGATTGTTGAGTCCGAGAAGTTGTGAGGCTTTTAAAAAAAAAGCAAAAAACAAAACGCGCCCTTACTGGAAATGGTGGTAGGAGGAGGCGGTTTGTTGATCAAACATTAAAATGACGATTACTGATTCTTCTTGGGTAGACATAATATGACACAAGGTAAATATTCCCTTTGTAATGGAAGCTTCCAGAGAGTGCACAGTGATTCCATTGATACAGATCGGATTTATGTGTGAATACTCTTTACAGATGTGTTAAAGGAAAAACATTAATTTGAACTAAAAGATAAGGAAAAAAATTTATTTTTAGGAATATGTTCCATAATCACAAAATGGGGAGTAATTGTCTGCCTCACTTTAAGGGATTTGTTTGAATGCTTATGTTGTAGAATAGTTTTTATAGAATATGTGGAGATCAAAAAATTAACTATGGCAGTAGAGTTTTAGTTGTTAAAACAGGCTTTTAGGTAGCTCACTTCATTATCAGATTTTGCTTGAAACGCAGGAAATTAACTACTTTGAGAGTCCCCTGTGTTACTGGCAGCTCATTGCCACAGTATTTGAGCAGAGCTGTGGCCGTGCTCTCATGAAGCTATAGAAATGAAAGCAAGTTTTAGTGAGCTGGTTGTAATTTCTTGTTTTTTGCAAGATTGTTTTTATTAGCTGTTCTCAGAGAAGTGGTTATCTTGAAAGAAGCAGTAGCTCTGGCAGTGTTGCAGTGCAGTCTCAGAGCAATGTCTGATATATTCTGAACTGCTTCTGCTGAGAGATGAGTAAAACCCAAATGCGCAGGCTTTTCTGAGACGGAAACCTCAGGGGAGAGGATTTGCCCAAAGGCCAGTCTGATGCAAGCTGTGTATTAATCTGGAAGGAAAGGGGAGGGAAAAGAGGTGTAGGAGGGGGAGACTGGGTAAAAACGGGCACAGAGCTTACGTTTACAGTCACAGCTTACCATGGAGAGTTAACAATTTCTACTGAACTACATTTCGTTTCTTTAATGAGGGTATTTTAATTAGCTGGATGTTCTCCAGCAGTTAAGATTTGTGGTTCTGACTTGCCTTCGTAGCCTGTCTGTGCATGTATGTGTGGTCTGAGCCTTTGCTAAGACCTGTTATTTAAACGTGTTGTTTACCTTTAGCATTACAAAGGGACTGACAGGAGTTCAAGGGTATTTAGGGGTGAAAGGAGAGAGATACTAACAGTGTAACAGATCCGAGAATGCATTAATGTCATAGTTGAAACAGTTGAAGTGGTGCCTATGCTGAAAGATGATCTCGCACCCTTTCTCAGCTGTTCATTCTTTCTTCTGCAAGTGATCATGGGGAAAGTGGCGGTGAAGAAAGGATCTAACATAGCCCTAATTGTAATGGATGATTTTCTAATGTGAATGTTCATTGTGTGGCCTCAAAAACACTCCTGTTTGAGCGGGAGTAGAAAAGAAGCAGCTGTTGGGGAAATAGAGATGTGCAGGTTTTAATTGTTCGTGAAATTAGGTTTGCTTTTTCTCAGCAAAGATAAGAGTTATTGGGGAATTCTGGGAGCAACTCATAAAGGCTTTTGGATATTGTAACTAGAATCACTACCTAAGGAGTCAAGCACATTGAAAAAAATTCTAATATATGTAAGGCTCTGCTAGACTGACCTGCAGTTGTAGGTGACAAGATAACTTTAGATTGACTGAAATTGTAGCCTTCAAAAATAAATGAAATATTACTTCCTCACAGCCTTAACCTAGTTAAGTGTTTACTGGATTTTAGATTTAAGCTTATTTTGTTGGGACAGCGTAAAACTTGAAATAGGCTTCCTTGTTTGAGAAGTGGCTGATAATGTAATAGCCGGGGTATTCAGTGAAGAATTATTCTTACAGGATGAGTTCTGAGCTAATCACAGAAAGTGATACCTGTGGGTCTCAGAGGTCAGTGGTCAAATAAATTTGCATTATTTGAATGTAATAAAGGAGGTCTAGTGACTGACAGCTGGTCAGTTTATCACCTGGATGTGGAAAGACTGTGTTCAATGAACAGCGGCATGACAGGAACTTCCTTTGCACGCCACTTCAGGCTTTGTGTTATAATCAGCTCTTCAGAAAAAGTTGAGACTAGTAAGATTTTTCTTTAGAAGAAAAACAGGTTATTGGCTGGTCCTATGATTCTTAACAGTTGAGTTCCTCGCTTAAAGGAGCAACTTTAAAGCTGTTGTGTGGCCTCCTAATCCTGGGATTAGTAGGTATTTGTACCAGGTTCAGCTCACTGTGGTGACCTTTGGGTAATGAAGTGGGGCAGTGGTTTGTTTTCTCCTTCTAGCATGACCTTGTTATTTGAAGTAGTCTTTCTGATGAACTTTTGGTGGCTTTGGAGAGCAGAATTAAGCTCCATGTAGTTACTTTCATAAGTGAGGTGGTGCTTAGACCCATTATAGTGCAGCACTAGCCCTGCAGCCCTGTCAATAGCAGTTTACTGAAGATGCTGAAAATAGCCACTGATTCAATGGTTCCTGAGTAGTATAAGCACAATGGTGCCTTTTGAGGATCTTTAGGAAGAAAACGAGGAAAAATACTGCCATTTTTGCAGACTTGGACTGTGCCAGAGTTGGGAAGTTACTGAATTGTGGGCTCCAGCTTCCAGAAGTACAGCTGAATGTGCTCCTGTCACAGAATGCAAGTGTTTGTGTTCCTTGTAAGCTTAAAACCCAAGCAAATCTTAGCTGCTATATTTGTGTGCTCATTATTAAGTGTTGCACAAGAGAGATCCCTTATCTCTGCTGAAAACTCTTATTGTAACTGCTCTGTCTGCAAGCTTGTTAATGTTGCATGGTCATGCAGTAGATCTTACTCAAAAGTAGAAATGCAGCTTGATTGCAGTAGTATATAATGTCTCTTGGAAGTTCAGGTTTTGAAGACTGCTGTAGTCCTGCTCAGTGTGGCCTGTTAGGACTCAGACAATTTCAGAAGTAGTCAACAGGGTGAGAGAGCTGGGGTTTTTGAACATGGAGAAGAGAAGGCTCTTGGGGAGACCTCATTGCAGCCTTACTGTATTTGAAGGGAGCTTCCAAAAAATAGAGTGGCTTTTACACGGGCAGGTAGTGATTGGAACAGGGGGAAACACATTTAAACTAAAAGATTACATACTCAGGTTGGATGTTAGGAAGGGATTCTTAGAGGGTTGTGAGGCCCTGGAACAGGTTGTCCAAAGAAGCTGTGGATACCTTATCCCTGAAAGTGCTCAGGGGTGGGTTGCATAGGGCCCTGATAAAGCTGGGCTAGTGGAAGGTGTCCCTGCCCCTGGCAGAAGGGTAGGAACTGTTATGATGTTGAAGGTCCCTTCCAACCCAGACCATTCTTTGATGTCTGATAGCAGAATGGTGCACTCAGAACGGGTAGATTTCTGACATTGAACACCACTGGCTATAATAATGGATTTGTTTCCAGCAGAATTAAGTAGGTTGGCAACAAATTAAGCTTTGTATTGGTAGAGTTCAATTCTTAGTATCTTATCTACAGAAATTGGTATCTGTCTTTTGTCCAGTTGGTTGGCATGTCTATGGATTGTCAAAAGCTGCTTGATCCAGTCTTAGTACAGCTGCTTTAGATGGACCAAATACAAGTCTAAAACTGCCTTGTGTGGCAGATAAGGGGTGTCAGAACTACTGGGGTGGGCACAAGAAGAACTTAAACTGAAGAGCTAGCTGGGAAATGAGCATTAACATCCAATTCTTGTGCAAACTCCTTCCTTCCATGTTCCTGCCTTTATTTAGCAGGTTAGAAGACTGTCATGAGATTCTCCAAATTTTAGTGAAATAAGGTAAAAAAATGGAGGTGCAGAACTGTGCCTCTGTGTTAGTGCAGACAGAGCAATCACCCAAAGACTGTGAGACTAAAGCTGATAATGATATTGAGATAGGAGTTTAATCTCTAGCCTAAGACGTCTTTTACCAGCTGTGTTTTGGGGTAAGTGCTCAGCTGTGCTGCTGTTGGTTGTGCTGCTTCATTTTGGGCCATAGTGTTTGTGGTCCAACACTGCCAGGCTGGTAATAGATTGTGCAACGTGGTCTTATCTGCTCAGCCAGGGTAAGCTGTCTCAAACTCCATCCAGAACAACTATGGGCCTTCTAATCAGAGAATTTTATGAGAACATGTTACTAAATGTCATTGTCACAAATACCCTGATTTAGAAGACTGCTCTTCATAAAGTGGAATGATTTCTTTTATATCAGAGTGGTGCTACACGGTGAATTCCTCTCCAAAGCTGTGCTCCATTACCCGGGATATGTGTGCTGGAACAAGCTCATAAGCTTATAGAGGCATGCTGGGCAGTAGTCAGAGCCTATTTTTAAACTGTTTCTGAGAAACACTTCTGTCTCCTATCTCTGCATAGTCATAGGAAAGGCTGTACTTCATGCAGGAGCCACAATGTCTGGTCTCAGCCAACAGTAGTTTTTGAACTTGAGTGTCTCCTCTTCAGAGACAGTAGAATTGAATCTGCACTCACTTCTGCTGGGAGGCAGAGATGATGATAACTAGGAAATAGTGGTTATGGGCTGTTGAGTCCTTGACTGTTAGGACCAATAATAAAACGTAGAGGTCTCTTCACTCTTGTGACCAGTGACAGAACTTGGGGAGATGGCATGAAGCAGTCTCAGGGGAGGTTTAGGTTGGATCTCAGGAAAATGTTTTTCGCCCAGAGGGTGGATGAGCCCTGGAATGGAGTAGTGGTCACAACACCAGGCTGAGGTCAGCAAAGTACTTCAACAGTGCTCTCAGACACCTGGTGTGATTCTTGAAGATGGTCCTGTGCAGGCCTAAGAGCTGGGCTTGATGATCCTGATGGATTCCTTCCAGCTTAGCATATACTGTGATTGTAGGTCTGTGGTACTTGACAGTCTAGCCAAATTTTCACAGGAGTCCTGACGGCTGGTGGCAAAGCTTTGCTGTATCCAAGGGAGTTCAAGAGTTGAGAACTGGAACACTTGAAATGATATTTCTCCTTGTGAATCCTCAGTGTAGCAGTTTTGCTTAATCTGCTACTGATTTGCAGTAACCCATTTATTACAATTGTGTGACACAACTGTATACCACCTTTAAATTTTCACTAACATTGGAAAATTAGGTAAAAATGCTACTGGGATTCATGGGCAAGCAGAGCTGGTATTTTAAGGCTTTTTCTCCCTGTCTAACATTGCCTCCTTTAAACCAGGCCTGAAATATAGATACTATATATGGGTGTCAACATAGTCCTGCTGTGCTGGGGAGGGAATTCCAAAATTGAAGGACCACTTCAGAAAATACACATTATGTAGCTTGGACACAAAATAAAGAATACTGATAACACATTAAACTTGATTTTGTTTCTCTTTTAAAACTGGCAGACAGTGCTATGAACAGGAAGCAAGAAAAGTCGCGCTGCTGTAAAATAAATTACACAGTGCAAAATCAACATATTGAGTCCTGTATGTCTTAGAACTGTCAAGACACTCCTGGGACCCTGCAGTTGCTTGTGTAGACCTGATGGATGGGAAGGCATCATAACTTCAAAGCATTATTAGGACTGTAGCCTGAAGGCTGTGGCTAAGCCTGTATTGCTTTTAAGAGTTGACAGTGCAGGGTCTTCTGGCTTTTCATTTTCTGGAACAGGCTGTTCTTAGACACTTCTGCAGAGTGTGCACTACAGATATTGGTGGCCTTGTAAATGCAGCTGTTACCTAAATTGGTTTGTCTGGTCTTCTATTTTAATAATCCTGTTCTTATTTAAGTAAATTGAAGTAGTTAACAGAAACCACAGAAAAGAGCATCTACCTGAAACTTGCCTTGAGGCCAAGTGTTAATGCTTGTAGGAGAGAGAAGTAGTTACCACTGGACCTGTTTCAGCCTCATCCCACAGGTAACAAAGCAGGGTCTATCTGTTTGGAGGGTGTGATACCTTTTGTCTGTTTGCTTAAACAGGCCCTTTTAATTTCAGTTATGCAATGACAGTGAAATGGGTTCTAGAACTGTTTCCTCATTTAAAACATTCCTCAATTCCACATATTTCTGTAATCTAGTAAGAATATTCATATACTTGGGTCCTCTTTCTGTTCAGTGTAATGGCTCTACTTTACCTAGTCTGAGCAGATCTGTAGTGTTACGTTTCAATTTTATTCTATGATTAATCATCACATCCTTTTAGTGTGTTTTGTAAATAGCATGTCACAAGTAAGCAGGAATTGAGCTGTCTACAAATGTTCCTTCTACGTAGAAGTGACTTGCTGAAAAGTACTTGTGTGTGGCTGTAGATGCTGCATAAAGGTTGGGTTTATTTCCTGTAGTCCACCTATGTATTGAAAAAAGTGTGGAGCAACATTTATGTACTGATTGCATTCAGAACAAGTCAACTTTGCATTTTGTTTGGGATGCACATAACACCTGTTGCATTTTTCTAGAAATAGCATATTACAGTTTTGGATCACGTTTCTGATACAAAGCCTTTAAGGGATGTCTGAAGGAACAGTTCAAGTAGTGGGTTTTTCTTACATGATGCAAGAATGAGTATTATTTTTGAACTGGTATTATTTATCCTTCTGCGTCATTGGTCCCTATTACAGTAATGGACATGCAAAGAGGAAAAGTGAACCCTGAGTTGGTGTCCAAAAAAGCAGTTCCATAGACCTTGATTTTCTTTATGTGCATTTCTAAGATTCTTGGTTGAATCTGAATTTTGGATGTGCCCTGTTGGCACTGGAGTGAAGGAGAGGTTTCTTTGCTGCTTAGAAACACTGTAGCTCATAAACTGAAATCTTGCTCTGTTTGTCATGTGATAAATAAAGATGAGATGTTTCATTAAACTCATTTGCTTTTCCTTTACACAAGTCTAAAGTAAGCATTTACTTTAACATGTATTTTTGAGTCCCATTAAGCAGCAGCATGTCTGACATGTGATACCTTTTGGAAACTCTTAATATCAAATACCTGATGCCCATTGGGAAATTTTCGAAGCAGACTCCTGTTTTTTTTCTGACTGTTGCAGGGGATAAATAATTGAATATATTCTACTGTAAAAGAATATGCATACACAGTATATACCACTGTAAAAGAACATACATACACAGATATACCCACGGTCTAAGTAGCTGTTTTTCAGCACATGGAAGCTAAACCAGTGAAAGAACAAAATACCAATATATGTGAGTAACTCTTCTTATGATTGCAGATGACCAAAGGAAGATTGATGGAGCCTTTACAGGTAACTGCAGCTCTAAAAGGATGGATTAAACCAAAGGATGTATTCCTGATGTTAAGTAGAGAACAGTTGCTGGAAAAGTATTCTCATCAGCATTTGTGGGTTTTCTAAGCTGTTGCTCACTTAATATTTAAAACAATGGGACTGAAAAAAGCCTGAATTCGAGTACATCATCAATAGAGGTTGTGCCCCAAGCTGCAACAAAAGGGTGGGCTGCAAGAAGGAAACCTGACTGTCTTGATTGGAAAATAAGCAGGCCTAACCTGTAGTTCATGAACAGGGTACAACTTTTTTTTAAGTAGCTTGGGGCTATGTATGTCTGTGATCTACTGATGATAGAGATTATGAAAATGGAGGCATTGTATGCAACTGTGGAATTCTGAAAGACTGGTTTAGAGGGGATCTACATGTGAGTAACATCCCTATTTCAAGCAGTTATGCTGGTCCTACATCACATGATTCCTCGTTGTTGTGCAACAGGAAAGCCTCGCTTTTTTGCATTTACCTTCTGGAGCTCATGGAGGGAAACACAGATTGGATTTGTATTTAACTATAACTTCCTTCCTATTGGGAACTCACATCTGAACTGTTTGGATTTCTGGCTGTGTGGTGCACTTTGGTTTCTTGCCCATATGTGAAATTTGAGTAAGCTTTGGAGTCTCAGGGTGGGGTGACTGGGAGACAAATTTCTGTGGAAGTAGAGGTCATTCCATGGTTGTCTCCTTCCCCAGCTTTCTGCATGGGTACAACTGGGTATACACTACGCTATATCATGGTCAACTGGCCATATATATGAGCTAATAATCAGCATGTAAGACTTATTTAAGCTTTCTTATTCTCAAACTTAAGGACTCTTTCTTTAAAGGTTTACCATAGTTTTGCTATGTCTGAGTAAGATTCTGTCCTATTTCTAAACATCCAAAGAAAATGACTGGACTGGAGGCTAGCTCACAGAATGGCAATTTTGTGCCTAAATCTTCACCTGCCAAACAGACTTTACCAAAATCAGCTTGTAGGTTTTCTGTGCAATAAATGTATTGTGCATAGTACATAAATCCTGGAAACTGGCTGAAGAATGAGGAAGATTGCTGATGAATGAACAGTACAGGAAAGGAAGGTGCTTATCTTTTAGTTAGATATATGTTTTACTTTGAATCCTCTTGTGGAACCAGATGTCCATACCTGATCTCCTGTAGCCTTCTGAAAGGGAAGAAGTTGTAACCAGCAGATCAGTAGCCTTTTAAATGGAGGAGAACTGGGGTAAGGAAGCCTGTGAGCACGCATGCCTCCAAAGTTCTGCAAGTGTTCTGTATCACTTAAATTTGTCTGAAAGCATAATCAATCTTGTGGTTTACAACTCTCAATTACTAGGAGTTTAACTTCCATGTTTATAAATGGAAGTAAAAAACATGGTTCAGTGCAGTCTGGATTTTATACTGACATGAAAAATCTGTCCAGTGACAGCTGACTGTGTGTAATTTTTTTCTATTTTGTAATGTATGCAGGGGTTTTTTCCTAGCTCTTTGCTCACTGTTTGACTTAGGGTTTTCTCCAGAACATTGTACCCAACTTACATACAGAGGTGTTTGTTTCCTTTTTTTTATAATGTGAAAGAGAAGCTTCTCTAAACCTGTAGATTTTTGAAGACAGAACTAGAGGTGCTCAAAAGGGGGAAGCCAGTGCTCAAGCTCACAAGTCAGAATAGACTTGTAGTTACAGCTTAACTGAGTGGCAGGAAAAAAACCTGTAGTTTAAGAACACAGCTGGCAACAGCCTCATGTCTACCCTCAGAAGAGTAAACTTTCCTGCCACAATCTCCTGATTTGTTTGGATAATGATAAAAAGATACTGGGCAAAACCCAAGAGTTCTGTGACTGCTTGGCCAGAGTATAAATATTTCAGACTTTACTGAGTGATTGTGTGGCTTAAATGTTGTAGCAAGACTGTCTCAGTTATTTTTAGGTCGGGGCAGCAGGAAGAGTGCTTGTTTCCTGCCTTCCCCTCCCCCAGGAACCTTGGGCACCTCAGATGAGAAGTAGCAACCCCTGAGCTGGTTTATCAGCTCCAATTGAACAGTGTCAGTACATTCCCTGACCCCCTGTGTGAAAGGGGGAGTGCAGCCACTGCAGTGATGCTGCAGCACATTGACAGTATTCTTCCTTTTCACAGACTATTCTGAGTTGGAAGGGACCCACAAGCACCATCGAGTCCAACTCTTAAGTCAGTGGCCCACATAGGGGATTGAACCCGTGACCTTGGCATTATTACAACCAAGTTTTAACCAACTGAGCTAATCTCAGTTTTGAAACAACACAAAAGCATTGAGCCTCTCAGCTGGAACATGACGGCAGCTTACTTGATAGTTGTATGTGAATAGCACCCAAAACATGGCTACTAAAACTTGTAACTGGAATTAGCCCTCCAGTTGCTGTTATGGAAACTTGGATGCTATGCACAGCCATGACTAACATGAGAAATCAGTGAAACTGTATATTCCAGTGCCTCTTAGTCATGTAACATTGATATATTTAGGTAACAGCCATTAGTGTCTTCACATCAGCTGCTGCTACTTCTCTTGTCCATAGCTATAAATTACTCCTGCTTGTACGTGTTGATCTGTATCCACACTATAAAACAACGGAATATGAGAACTTGGTAACAATACCCATCTAATTTGAGCTATTCCAAACCACTTCACTTGGCAGGTCAGGGATTTTTGTCTTGATCCATAGAGGCATAAAGAAATCCATAGCTGGACCTTGGATTTCCTCATAAGGGGTAGAGGCAAAAAATACATGTGGTCCTGGTTATTTGTACTGTAAAAACTGTGTAAGAGAACACAGCTATTTCTTTTCTTGTTGCATGAGTGTTGGCAGCAGTACACAGGTGTTACCTTGGGGGAGGAAAAGTATCTGAGGCTATTGTGTGCATCTCATTATGTCTGCAATCAATGAACACATACCCTTAGTAAAAATAATCATACTTCCTGACAAGGATCAGTCTGCAGCAATCCCCTTAGAAGTATGAAGTGTCTTGGCTCATGTGCAGAACAGGCCTAGAATCACTCGGGCAAGAAGCAGTTCAGTACTAGCTTTGGCATGCAGAAGTGTCCCCATGTGGGGAGGCAGTACACAAACAGCAGGCTAGTCCTAGCATGTTCCTCCAGCAGCTACACAGAAATGTCACTGCTGTGCGGAACTGCTTTTTCTCCAGTCTTTGTGTATTTTCCACTATGTATTTTCCAATTACTTATTAATGGTGGTCATGCTGTCTTTAAGGATGTTGCTTTGCAATGTGGTCTAGGGTTTGGTTTTGTTTAAAGTTTTTAGAAAACTGAACAGATCTCGCACCTTACTGTGATTCATCCTGCTGAAACAAATTTGTGCTGGTATTAACTACTGTGGAAAACTAGCTATGTGTGAGAGGATACTGACTGAGAAAATAATTTTCAAAATCTTGAACTCTGGAAAAAATGGAGTGTCTCCTTACAGAAAGACTCACAACCTCTTGCATCACTACTTAGGCACAAGCAGTGAAACCTTAATCCCCTGGTGTCTGAATCACACTCATTCAGTTAAAAAGACATAGCAGTGTGGTCACTTGACCAGTGAAAAAGTTAAGCAATTTCATTTGGCCTCAAATACATTGTTTTTTATTTGCAGATGAAGATCAAGATTTTTTTCCTGCTAGTTAAACTTTTTCATCGGTATTTCTATGAACTTGTGCAGTTTGCACTGCAACTCTATCCAGGGCATTCTCATTTTCTTGCAGTTCTGTAATAAACTGTGTGAGCACTAAATGAGTTGAATATTGATAGGAGTACCCCTATATAAAGATAAAAAGGAACCACTGCTATTAAGCATTATATAAACATAAGCTGAAGTCATGAATCACATGAAAAACAGGGGCTTAACACACTGTCCCTTCAGACAGTAGTCTGCAAACTGTAGACAAGTAGTTTGTGGATATTGAAAGGTCCAAATGTAAGCAGGGCTGGTGGCACCTCATGTTGTTCTTGATGGAGTTGTTAGATAGTAGCATTGAGGCTCCAAGGGGAATCATGCTCCAACTCTTGGTTTTACCCTTTGAACAAAACCTTTTACTGCTTATTTGATAACTCATCGAAAAACTTGTCTGAGTTGTGAACCTTTCCTGGGAAAAGAGTGAACCTTTCCATGTGGTGGGTGGGGATTTTGAATGGGTGTGGTTTAAGTATCTTGTGTTTCACAACGAGCCTTTCACAACTCCTGATTCTGGTCAGATTATACATACCTTAGACATGTGAAACAGATGTAATTTAACCATGTATAATACAGCCTGTTCATACATATCCCTTGGTGGCTGAGAATAACATTTGCTAGATCTAGAAGACTTGGCTAAATTATTTGTATAATGGTCACCCTGGCCTGCTCTAAGCTGTATGACCATGTATTACTGGTAATTACACCAACATCTGAGCAGAACGCAAGAAGAAACTACTTGCTTAGAGCCTTTTGTTGTTGTTTAAAGATCAAAATAACAGAATACAAGTGGTATATTGATATATCTGCGTATATATATGCACACACACACACTGAGGCTAAAGGGAGTGCATTGAGATGAAATTAAGGACTTCCAGCTATGAAGGCAGCACCAAAAGGTAGAGAAAGGGTGTGGGAGAATTGCTGAGGTGAGGGGATATCAAATAAAAAATCTGGTGAGCTAATCCAGGAGTAAGGAAAGGGCCTACAGTGAAGAGAGCCATCTTTAGCAACAGTGAAAGAACAGGAAACCTTACATGAGAACCTGCTGAAACTTAATGTCTACTACCTAAGGACACCTGTCATCAAGGGGTCAGTGCAGAAGTCTGCTGGATCTGGAATCATGGGACAGACAAAAAAACACTGAGACAGCTGGTCAGGTTGTTAGCTTGGCCTGTGTGCTGGAGAGGGAGTCATGGAGATGTTTGGGCTGGTTGGAAGAAAGAATACAACTAGCTGGGTAGTAACCAAGGAGATCACTTTCCCCTACTGTTTTTCACTACTCTTTAAACCATGTAAGTGGATTTTCCAAAGCACATCAGTGCCTCATGTGAGGGGCACAGGTAACCAGAAACTCTTGGCTTGAGGAATTTTCTTACATAGAAAGTCTAAGGCAGAGACAGGGCAAAGTCTCATTAAAGGTATTAAATATTACCAAGACATGCTCTTAGCTGTTGCCTCAGTTTGTCACAGTTTAACAAAACTATTCCTGCAGGAAATGAAATGAGAATCTGTTACCAATAACATGGCAAATAAATCAGCTACAGTATACAGCATGTAATTACAAGCTCTATAAAACAAGGGGGTCCAGTGGCCCAGGCAGTCTGTTCTGACATTTCTCAGCTTTCCTCGCCTGATTTCACAGTGTTACAAAACATAACAAAGATGAGTAGAACTGGATTTTCTGCAAGTGCGTGTCATTTTTGCATCACTTTTCACTTTCATTTAATGCATTAATGCAATAAAAACAACGAGATTAATGACAGAGCAAATTCTGCTTTCATAGATATTTTTCTCCTGCCCCCTTTGCCTTTCCACGGTAACTCCAGTACCTCACGAGTTACTAGTAATGCTGGCAGAGACTTATGTTTACAACTCAAGCCTGTTTTTTGAATACAGGCTTCAGTCTTCTCTAGCAAATTAAAACCAGATGGGAGCGGCAGGGTGCAGAATGGAATTTAATTCTGCTTGTGGCTTGTGATGTTAACAAAACTCTTTGGTAATTTTCATTGTTTTTTCCCTAGAAAATGGCTTATACCTTCCTTCTGTGTAGTCTCTGTAATTTGCAGTCTTCTTACAGCAGTTAACCCCAGCACACTGGAAGCTTTCATGGAGATATGTTGCTTTACTTCCACTGCAGTGACAGACTATGGTATAATCATATTACTTTTTTTGTGGGGTGGTTTGTTTTTTTGGGCTTTTTTTCCAAGTAACAGGATCAAAACTAGTTAATCCAGACAGAAAGTTTTTGGTTTTTTCTGTTCTTGCACAGCTGATTGAGGTGAAGTGCAATTGTTTTGCAACATTCAGCAAGTCTTTCTCTTTTCTCTCTTAAACTGCCCTAGGTAAAAGTACCATAAGGGAATACTTGTTGAAATCTGAGGAGGGAGACAGGCTCAGTCACCCAAAACTTCAGTGGTTCCAGGATCCGAATTGCAGACAGGATAAGGATTTTTTCAGTACAGTTAATGCTGTCCTTTTTACGCTGGTTTCTCAGAGGAAAAGAGTTGACATGTTGAATCACAGGGACGTTGCTTCCTGCTGGGGTTTGGGATTTCCTTGCATGGCTGCAGGAGCTGTTTTTGCATAGTGCATGTTCTCAGGCCGGAACTTGCTGAGGATGAAGCCAAACAGTTCTGCGCAGAATGCGATCGTTTCTGACTCAAATTGTGTGGTAATTGTCAAAATATCATAGGGTGTGGTAGGAACTGCTGTGTCTAATGTTGCTGACGATTTATTCTTTCATAATTAGCCTTAATGAATATAATATGCTAATCTCAATTAACATATGAAAATGGGGGGAAATTTTCTTGATCCCTTCTACCCACTTTAAACTTGATAGTGTGTAAAAATGTATGCTGGAGTATTCTTTTTTGTTCCCTGTTGTTCAGTCTTAATTCCCATTCTTTCTGATTTCCCAGAGGAAAGAAAGAAAAGCTACTTGCTCTGGCTTCCAAAGTATTAACTCAGTAAACCGTGAGCTTTGGAAATACGATAGAGCTTCAAATTGCTACATATTTTCACTAGGAATTAAAAATAGGTAATCTGGAAGTTACAGTCCTGAATTGGTACGGAGTATTTTGAAATGCATACCTGCTTTATACAGCTGTTTTTCTCCTAGAAGTATTCACAGCAGTTTGTTACAGTACTGAGTTTTAGTGTCAAATACAAGATTGGCACATTTACTATGAAGACAAACCAGGAGAATTCATATGAATTCTACTTCTTCAGTAATTGTTCTTGATAAACCAGGACTTGCAGCTTCAAGAGGCAAACAGGAAAGGGATGGGGGGAAGGGGTGGTAGTCAAATTTTCAGGAAGATGAACTCCAGTGAAGCTTTCTGAGTGTGAAATAATGTGAAACAGAGTGTATGCTCTTTTTTCATGTTTTTTGATGTCAGATCTGCTGTCTTTTTACCCTCTAGTGCTAGAGGAGAGCTCTGGAGGAGGCCATTTTTCTCTTATGTTTTAACTCTGCTGCTCTTGGCCCAGTCCTTGTCCAGCAAACAGTTCCTTTTGGTGGACTGTCCTCTGGTGCTGCTTGAAGGAAAGAGTTGATCTTTGCTGAGTATCTGAAATAAGGAGCTGAAGTTGTTAAACCTGGTATCTTAGAGCACCTAGAAAAGCCACTTCACAGGTTAATCCTTCCCAGCACATTCCATTAAAATGTTTCCAGAGCCTTTGAGTTTTCTTCTCTGGGCTCTAGTGATACTAGGACATGAAATGGCATCTAAAGCAGTGCCAGAGGTGCAAGTTCTTACTTGATTTTAAGTAAGTGAATCTTCCATCCCTAAATATAGTTCTTGCTGAGTTAAAAAAGACTATATATCTTAGTTAGATAGGGTCTGTGTACCTAATTTGACATATTGCAATTTTTTTCCAAGCATTTTTAATGAAAATTTTCCTTAATAGCAAATGACAGATGTGTAAACTGGTGTTAGACTCTGTATGTGTGTGACTGTTTGTTAAAGGAAAAGCATGTTTTCAGAGTGTGGTTTTTGGACTTCCAGACAGATTACACAAGCTCAAGAAGGCCCACCCCACATCCTGTGTAGAAAACTTGCTCACAGAAATGCCCATTGTTCTTCATGATTATAAGTCACTGTATTTTCTGCCTGTTTTCTGCTTCAAAGTACTGTATGGAAAATACTAATGCAAAGGAACCACAGCAGCTTAACAAGTGCTTGGTCCTGCCAGGTACTGAGCACTGGGCTCTTAACAAAAAGCTGAGGGGCTGGGATTAAAATACTGGACTCCCTGGCTAGAAAACAAAGGTTTTGTGTTGGTAAAAGTAGCTGAGAGTGTTTTATTAACTATGTGATTCAATTGATAATTGACGTACTTTCAGGCTGAAAGTTGTATGTATACAGCCATGACGGTATTTGCTGTCTTGGAGGGAGAATTACAGAGTGTGCATTTTGCTTCAGGCATGGTGAATTCTCCTCAACATTGCTTCACCACTGCTCAGTCTGTACTTCAGAAGGAGGGAATGTGGGTTATCCGGATCTAATACCCCTCTAAAGAGATAGCAAATAGTGTTTCTGAATCTCTACCCATGTTATTGCTGTTCTGTGTTATTCCATCTGGAAGTTCATGGTCCTGTCCCTAAAGAAAAGAGTTACCAAGCCAAAAATGGTAAAATCTGTTCACTCTTCCCTTTCTTTTTTTTTGTTGTTTAACGTACCTTATCATCGCAAAGCTGAGGTGCTATATTTCATTTTGAATTTTCAAACAGGAAAAGTGTTTCCATGTGAATTTTAAACCCCTGGTTATCCAGTTTTCTTACTTTAAAAAGGCAGCAACTTGTATTTCTTGCTAGAGTTCAGTACTGATTTAAGACCAAAACATTTGTTATGATAATACAGATGTAGCTAAGCAGAAGGCTGCCATGAGAGTGTTGGAGTCTGTGTCCTGCTTTTCTGCAGTCCTCTGAAAGGAATCACCTCCCTTTAGTCTCTGCCAGTCTCCTGACTGTGCAGCATTCCCAAAACATGTGGCCCATAAAATGGGATTATAGGGAAGGCATTCAAGTAAACAAAAGTTCCCTCTGGATGAGCTTTGGTTTTTCATGCAGAGCTCCTGTGTGCTGTAGCCTGGCACTGCAGCCTTGTTTGCTTGCCAGGAATGAATTCGTCTCTTGGTGACCCCAAGAGTGATGGATGATTTAGGCTACCCTCATGTTTTGGGGATAGTCTCCTCCTGGCTGGCACAATGAAGTCCCCTTTCCAGTGTTTTTGGAAGGACACACCCACTTACAAGTTAAGAGAAAATAATCCTTTCTGTGTCTCTTCAGTGTCTATATGTAACAATAAATGACTGGTCTCATGATGTGGCTGTAGCTGCCAAAAATCTGCAGTGAATGTACAGCTGTATCAGTCATTAATTGTACAGTCTTACTGAAGTGGCCCGGTGCTTTTGTGAATTGTGTTCAGGGGTAAGTAGCTGCTTAAAGGTAAAAACGTTTATGCTTCTACGAGTACAGAATTATATTGGTGGATAATAGTGTTTCTGTGATTGTATGGTCCTGTTCAGCCTGTTCTGTTGAAAGTACACAACCTGGGACAGGCTCAGTCTGTAGTTTGAGTACTTTCAAGTTCTTTGAGACTGAATTCTATTGGTCTTGGCAGGGAACATTTCCAGACCTGCTCCCTGCATCCAGTCCTGGCCTCAATAACTCAGGCTCTCATTGCTGCTCCACAAGATTACAATGTGTGGGATATGAGGGCACAAAGCCTTCAGGCTTGGGTTCCTGTCAGAGTAGGTTCTTTTCATATTTTTAAAAAACTTCTCTCAAATGGAAGTTGTTGTTCTGCCTTTCCAGTGGATGTTAGTCACCAGGGGAATGGTTCAGTCAATAGCGTTCCCCTTACCACAGAATGGTTTGGGTTGGAAGGGGCCTTAAGGATCATCTAGTTCCTTGGGCAGGGGCCCCTTTCACTAGACTGGGTTGCTCAAGGCCTCATCCAACCCAGGCTTTAATCCTTCCCAGAAAGAGACATCCACAGCTTCCCTGGGTAACCTGTTCCAATGTTTTACCACCCTCACAGTAAAAAATGTCTTTCTAATAGGTTATCTAGGCCTGCCGTCTTTCAGTTTAAAGCCATTCCCTTTTGTCCTTCACTACATGCCCTTGTAGAAAGTCCCTCCCCAATTTTCCTGTAGGCCTCCTTTGCATACTGGAAGGCTCCTTATGCCAGTGGGGAGGCTTCAGCTGCCGATGGCCTTGCCTTGGCTTCCTGGAGATGCTGCTGTGAACTGCAACAGGGAGGGAGGCTTTTATCCTGGGCGAAAGCTGCAGCTGTAAATGTTGTCCTTAAAGTAACAGGAATTCACAAACTCGCTTAGCTGACTGTTCCAGACATGCCCTGTGTTTGGTTGCATTGCTGATGTGCTGCTGGGTATTAGTGAGGAATGTGATGAGATTCTACAGAATGGAAGACTGCCCTCTGCCTTTGGATAGCACAGCCTTACAGTTACTGACTTTACCTTTAGAGGTGACTGTGAGCAGAAACATTTAAACTTACTGTAATTGTGGAGATTTGACCCAAGAATTTTCAGTTATCTGAAGAAAGTACATAAGAAATTCTCATTTTTTGTTTCTGCACCTGCTACAAAGAAGTAGAACAGTCCTGGGAACAGGGAAGACAACCCAGTTCTTGCCACTGCCAAACGCAGCAAATTCATTCATGCATTCGTGCACCCCCCGTTGTAACTTAGGCAAAGAATTATTTGCTATGGGTCTAAATCAGGAGTTACTATTGTTTTGCTTGTTTGGTTTCTTTTGAAAGCCTTTACAATGAGGAGCACTCTTACCTAATCAAGGGAGATAGATTTGGACCCTGTAGCTCATACCACGATGACTGCACCCCAGAGTAATGTCATTGTCACAGCTGTACAGAGCTTTTGTTTCTGGAGGGTCAGATTCTCTGCCTCATCTATAGAAGGGTATAAATGAGAGAAAGCAGGCTGAGTTTAATTTGATGGCAGACTGCTGAAAAGACCAGTGGTTATTTGAAGACTGCTTAATCCTATTTAAGGTTGGGATTTTTTTGGAAGGTCTCTGATTTCTAGATGTATTTTGTACAGAAGCCCTTTTAAAAGCTGGGGCTGAATTAATCTGTCATTTGCTACATACCCATTGATATTGTCATCACATTTCAACTGATAAACAGGATTATTTAATAAAATTTTCTGAAGGTTTAGTAATTATATTTTTAGCACCTGCAGGTTTTTAAGATCTGATAGTGAATTACGAGGGGAAGTAATGACAAGTTTACTGTATTTTCCAAATGTTAGGCAGACGTTATAGATACAAGAGCAGGGAAGTGAAAATGTCACATGAGTAACAGTAGCACCTGCTTGTGTATAGTTTAGTAATTTCTGCGTGGGATCCTTAATGTTTGTAGAAACTGACAGTTCATGAACAAGCTTTTGAGGGCAATGATATGTTGCTAAGGCTGCAATATTTCGTATTACGCTGTACAGGTTCTGTATTGTAAATGAAAGGATTTGGGAGCTTCCTTCCATTCCCAGTCTGTCTGCATAGCAGCACTGTCAGGCAGGTGGACTGGCAGTGACCTGTCATCAGAAGAAACCTCACTTTTCTTGCAGTAGTTGATTGATGTGAGTGGAGCTCTGTGGACAGCTTGTTACAGTCAAGTAAAGGTCAGTGCAAGGGAAGCAGAAGGGGAAACCTCCTGTTTTGGCAGCAGTCAGCAATCAGATTGGCTTTATGATTTCATGAAATCCTATCTGTAAGTTACGTGCACACCCCTAACTGTGGAGAGCTGTGGTTGTTGAAGGTTCTGCTTCCCCACTGCCAAGTGCCACCTCTCCCCTGGGTGCTGCCACTCTGTTAGCAGCTGCTCAACACAAAGGCAGGTAGGGGACAAAAACTTGGCTGGCTGTGAGCTTATAGGATCTGTTCAGAAACTTTTAGGGGACTGATGGAGAGAAGTTGTAGAGGTGAATACAGGTGACCCTGTATGTTTACATTAACACAAGATGAAATACATACATTTTGGGTGACTATAAATAAGGAAGCCTTGGCTCAGACTTGAGCAGCCACAATGAGGCAGGTGAGCCGTGCTGAAGGAGACTGTAAACCTCAGTGCAGTTTTCTGGGAAATAAAGCAATGCACTTAGTAAAAAGACAAATGCAAGAATAGCTTACCAAGATAATTTGTAATGCAGTAGTATAGCTGAAAAATAAAACCAAAACCAAAGGAGGGGGAGGTTTAAAAATCCGAGCCAGTTCATCTGGTTCATTAGGCTGGTGTCAAAGTACTGACTTTGAGGCCTGGGATGAGACAGTAAAAGGTCACCATCACCAGGATTAAAAAAGGCCCTGATCAGTGTCTCTTCAATGATCTCTTTTTTTACTGTTACAAGTGACACTAGAGATTACTAAAACTGGAAGAAGTTAGATGAACCAAACCTCTTTTGTCGTTTTCTGTTTAGTGCCATCGTTAGCATTCTTGGCAGCACTTCACAGATACTTTCAGTGGTTTTTCTGCTTCCTTGCACTTCCTGTCTCATATATTGGCATGATGATGTCACTCTTGCACGCTACTGGGGGGGCAGTGGCGTGGTCTGCCCCAACCCCTGCAAGAGAGGCTTTTTCGTGCCCCTACAAAAGAATTTGCTTCTGCTCTGATGGCTGAAATCCAAATGAAAAGTCCCGTTTCTGAGCTTTCCCTGTATGGAGTGGGAAGCAGAGCAAGAGGAAGAGGCAGCAGAAGTGTCTTCCTCATGCCATCTTCGATAGGAAGCTACTTACAGGCCTGTCTGTCTCCACCTGATGTGGGTGAGCACCTGGAGCCAGCGTAACTCTGACTGGAGCTGTAGAGAAGGCAGGGGTAGGGCAGATGCTTATCCCTAAAGCAAACAAAGCAGTGGAAAACAGGCATGGGAGCTCCAAACACGTCCCTGCTCCTCTGTCCAGGCAGTCCTGGCCATGGGAGGAACGCACTGAGAAAGTCTTATCTGCCCAGTGCTTCTTTCAAGGACCGGGAGAGCAGCAGGGTTTGTTTCTCTGGTTCTGCCTGTCTCAGGAAGGCAGCATGGATGGAGCAGTTTGTCCTTGGGAATGTTGCTGCCGGAGAGGGAGGAGTGTGGCTGCCAGGAGGGAGCAGGCAGTCCCTCAGCCCAGGGGAGCAGCCTGGCCCTGCTGCTCCCTGAGGTCCATCCCTGCACATCGGGACAGGCTCTGCTGTGCAGGCAGCAATTACGTGGGGAGCTCTAAAGCGACAGAAATCAGTGGCTTAAAATGAACTTGGGAAAACTTCTTAAATCTGGCTCAAAGGGGCTCTTCCAGCATGAGTCATCTGCAGCTTAGAAGGAGCCCTGGGCAGAGCCTTCCTCCCGTCTACTCAATGGAGCTGTCGGAGTGCCCGGAGCCAGGGCAGGGAGAAAAACACCCCGACTGATTTCCTAATGAGATGGGCATGGGAGAATTCCCCACGGGGGCACCGGTGGGGGTTTGTGGCTTTGTGTTTTTCGGTCACTCAGTTCCACGTGAGAACACTGTGCTGCTTGCAGCTCCCACCCGGAGGACCGAAACACCCCAAGCCCATCCCCAGGAAGCACAATAGTGTTGATATGCCTGTTGCTACAGAGGAAGTGGCTTCTGTTACAACTAACAAGCAAGCTGCCAAAGACCCTGGTTTGGGCAGTTGCCAGACTAAATTTGACATAAAATTATTTAACCTTTTTGGCTTTTGTCTAACTGCTGTCTCGATAGATTTCTCTGGCTTCCTACCATTTAAATCTCACATATAGCAGGACTTTTTTCACCCCACAAAAACTAGTACATACTTTTACTTAGAAAATATGAAATTAACAGGGAATCCAGTCTTTATTTAGTAGATGATGAAAATATTCTTAAATGCTTTTAGTAGCGTTGCAAACTGATCCTAAACCATAAGCAACTATAGCGTTGCTCAGGGCTTTGTGGTGTCCCCTCACTACAATCATTAGGAAATGGGACATACTGTTGCAGGAAAGGACAGTGTGTGGAAGTCAGACTTCAGAGTTGGAGGCATCAGGCGCCCTCTTGCGCTGTTTCTCTGGGAGCGTTGCAAGGCAAGCAGCTTCCCAGGAGCAGAGGCAGAGCTGAGCTGCAGCCTTGGTTTTGGTCTGGGGGAGACTCGTGTGTGCTTGGAACCTGCATCGTGATCCAGTGTGGTTCTGGTGTGTAGGAGCTACTTGTTGATGGGTCCACAAACTTCACTCCAGGTGCAGTATGACCATTCAAAATGAAGCTTTGAGTGGAAAAAAATAGACATTTTCCAAAAGACAAAAATAAAATGTTTAGATTCATGCAAAAGTAGCAGTGTTCACTAAACACTAAATTTCTCTGATGGGCCAGATTTAAGTTGAATTTCAGATTTCACTGACTGTTAATCGTGCAAGTTTAGATTTTTTTTCATTTGTTTTGTTTAGATTATGGTGTTTGTTTATAATCATTTGTCTCCTTGGGCTGCAATAATAGCAGGAAAATATGCTGCATCTCTCTGTAAGTCAATTATGGGTCTAGTTAAATACTTTTCTTCAGTTTGCTCACTGCAAGTGCCTGAAAATACTAATTCCTCCAGATACCAGACCATAAGCAGAAGCGCTCCAGAGTAAAAGAGGTACATCAATTTATTAAAATTAACTAAATAGCTATTATGCATCTGAAAATATGAGTCTTTGGTGGTTTGCTGCCTAAAGAAATAAATGCAAGTTGTTTAAGGGACACCAATATTACTGTTTTTCTGGCCTGAGGCAAAGTCCCACACTTACTGATGCCTCTCAGATGCAAACACAACTAAGCACAACATGCCTTTGCCAGCACTTTTCTGTCTTCCTGGCTCTTCAAAGATTAAAAGTGTTGCTTATTTCAGGCTTACTGAGCCAGAGTGGTTTTAGACTGGGCTACCTGTCCTTCTGTGACAATGTTTCTAGCAAAATAGCAGTTTCTATCAAGGTACCTCTCTGTCTGCAAAGTCCTGAGGATTACTACTATAGAGCAGCAGCTGGAATATAAAAGAAAAATGCTCTGGGTCTGACCAAGATCCACCTGACTGATACTGATCCTGTCCCCAGCAGACACTGTGAGTGCCTTGATAAAACCCTAGGAAGAGTGCAGGCATAAATGCTGCTTCATTTACTGCTGTCACAGCCTCCAACATCCTAAGCTGAACATGGGGTTTGTGCATTTAACTCATCTTGACAGACTTAATTCCCAAGATCTTTCCAGTTCTCCACTGAACTAGTATTAAACTTTTGCATCCACAGCATCCTTTTTTACACTGATGAACTTGGTCCATGGTGAGCATTGACCGTCTTGTCTCGTCTATTATTTTTAACAACTACTTTCCCTGGAAAGACTTTCTCTCCTAAGCCATGGCTGTATATTTGTCTTTAAAGTCTTGTTGAGGAGCATGGTTGAAAGCAGAGCCCTTCTGAGAAGTCTGATAGTACTTGATGCAGGTTTTCTATTTACAAAACAACAACATAAAAAACCCACACCAAAAAAAACAAAACAAAAAATGAACAAATTTCTGGGCTCTCCAAAGTGTATCATGTTGATCTGTTTAATAATTCTATTCCTTATTATAGTTTCTACGACTTGCTTATCAGTGAAGCTTTGTACAGATTTATTACTCTGCTGATAATGGTATGAATTTTGCAATATGACTGCATTCTTTAGTACTTCTCTGTGTTCTTTCTAGCAAGTCACAGAAATGCCACAGTGTGATGTGTCTGTAGAGGGCAAGTAATGTCTGTGAAGTGTTTTCAAGCAAAAGGAAAATGCTGTGGAAATGCGCAGAATTAATGTTGCTATGTCAATTTAATGGGAGTTACCACCCATCACTGCCACAGTGTGGATACAATAAAATGGATCAAATAAAGGCTTTGTGCATATTTTGAAGTTACTAAAAGTTAATTGCTTGTACCTGATGGCATACTTGAATTTGATTCAGTAAAAACTAGAAATTCTTTAGCCCCCAAGTAGAAATTTTCAGTGTCTGGACTGAAAAATTAACACATCTGAGCATGAGCAGTTTTGGGGGATCAGATGTTAGGATTGTTTCCAGGAGAGCTGGTCCAATCTTAGAAGTTTTCAGTCTGCTCTGGGGGCCATCTACTATGAGTGGTTCACTGCTTTGTTCAATATGAGGGACCATCTCGTGGCCATACCTGATGCTGTGTGAAAAATAATGCAGCGTGACATTTGGGAATCTGCAGAGTACTGATGGAGGGGTGTGAGGTGTGAAAGGAAGTACCTTTCCTTTGCCCAGTGAAGTCTTTGTGCTTCCTTTTTGTTTTCTTGAAGAGGATGGGGAAAGGCTCCAGGCAGAGATAAAGGTTTGTCTGAGTAGCTGGGGATTCTGCAAAGTACTGTGTGAAGCCCTTCAAAAGGCACAGGACTTCACTTGGAGGGTTTGCATAGCTGAAATAGGTAATGTAAATGAATTCAGAGGCAAATCTCCTTAGTAAAATCAGCCATTCCTGAGCACAGAATGTTGTCATTAATAATCTGAGCAAAGTGTGTGGTCGTTGTTGTTCTTTCATTAATCCTACCTACCTTAAAATATCAACAAAAGGCTCCTTGTGGCTGTACAGTTTTATTGTCAGTATTTGAAAATCTGACAGTGCCAGGTCTGATGTAGCTGCTGGTGAAAGATCATTTGCAGTTTTACTCCTAAACACCTTGTAAAAGGCTGAATCCAAATTGATACTTTGCTTCCCATTCATCTGGTGTTTCACAGTAGGCTTCTCCCTAAAATACTAAGTATGACATAGCTGAAAAGGAGTATGTTGCATTTGCAGGAAGAAGAGAGAGGGCAGGTTGGAGTGTGAATGTAGCAGGGCTGCTGG